>NC_064246.1:25056411-26484745 GCF_003254725.2 Canis lupus dingo | reverse complement strand
TTAAGGGTAATAATAAAGCTGTCTTTAATCTGAACTGGACAAAAATTTTCAAACGTGCACGGATATGCGTAGAATCTCTCGCACCTGTATACTGCTTAATATTTTTCAAAGCAATGTCACATCCACTATTTCATTTCTGGATCCCTATCACCCTCACTCAAAGGCAGACAGAGCAGGACTCATTCCACCTGACAAGTGAAATGGAGAGAAAGGACAAAGATGTGACCTTCCCAGATTCACCTAGTGATTCAACACACTGGGGTTGGTACCCAGGTCCCTTGGCGCCCACATCTGTGACCTTCTCCTGAAAATAACTTTACTTTTGGATAAACCACATGGGCCCAGTGATGAGAAGGACTCCTTACTCATTTTATGGAAACGTAAAGAACAAAATAAAATTAGTAAGAATAAGAGATAAATAAGGTATCTGACCAAGGACTGAAGAAAAGAAACAAAGCAGCTGTTACCCAGCAGTTAATGATGTGAGAAATAAGCAATATTCTCCGCACAGCTTTGTTCTATAACAAGGGTTACCAATACATTCACACAGGTACAATGGCTAGAAAAAGCAAATTAGGTAAGGTCAGATGTGGAGAACTTGACTGGCCAGTGTGTGACTCTATTGCTATCTATTTTATTAGTATAAATGAGACCCTTGGTATCAGGATGCCAGAGTAAAAAGTAAACTTTGGTTCCTGTTATAAAATGCCTGATATGTAAAATTTTAATACACTTAAGGAAATTCAAGTACATTATCAACTATTGACAGGTACTTATGTCTATAAGAGGATAAGAAAAAGACATTAGCCTAAATAAATAAATAGATATAACAGCATGTATGCTGGGCTCTAATGAATTAATTCCCTAATTGGTCTTCCCTGAATCCCACAGCGGTCTCCATTAGGTCTTCATCTACAATCCATACGTCAATAACAGGATGCTTCTATATCTAAGTCTATGGGCCTGCCATTTAGATGGCCTTGAGTACCCCTTAAGAAATAGGAATAAACAGTGGGCCAGTTGAAGTTGAGAGAATATAAAAGCCATGCTGCTGTACAAGGAATAGTATTCAAAAATGTAGGCCCAGGGCCTGGTACAGTTCTTTGATCAATAAACATTTGTTCGAGTGAATGTATTTCTCTGGGATTAAAGGATGCAGAATGAAAAAGTAGAAGGGCCTTTACAAAAACTCTGGAATTAGTCACTTAGCTACTTATCTAGGACAAAAAGTAATTTATCATTTGGGTTTTAAAAACTGGTTGAGGTCATTTGCTAGACCTCCATCCTTCTAGGCAGCCTGTGTGCTTGGGACTGTGCCCTCCGACGTATGTTCCTAATGACGTTTGAGAATTCTGATCCTGAAGATCAAGTAGTCCAGGGGGTCTCAAACCTAAGTGTGCTCCAGAACCATCTAGAAGAATTGATAAAACACAAACCTCTAAACCCCATCTCCAGAGTTATGATTCAGTAGGTCTGGGGTGGGGCCTGAGAATTGTCATTCTAACAAGTTCTTAGGTGAGGTTGATGTTGCTAGTCTGGGGACCCCACCTTGAAAGTTACTTCTCCAGTCCAACACCCTCATTTTAGAGGAACAGAACTCCAAGCTTAGAAAAGGGAAATGATTTGCCCTCAGGACCAGTGTTCAATGGCTCATTTCCTACTACCTGATGGATTTTTTTAGTTATGAATTGAATTATACCCCACTACCTCAGAAAGAGAATTTATTTGGAAAAAGGGTGATTGTAGGTATAACTGGCTAAGATGAGGCCATTAGAGTAGCCCCTAATCCAATATGACTGGTCCCCCCACCAAAAAAAAATTGGGGTTGCCTGGGTGGCTCAGTTAGTTTAGTGTCTGACTCTTAATATCAGCTCAGGTCTTGATCTCAGGGTCATGAGTTCAAACCCCATATTGGGCTCCAAGCTAGATGTAAAGCTCACTTTACAAAAAGAAAGAAAAGAAAGAAAGAAAAGAAAAAAAAAAGAAAAAAGAAAAAAGGAAAGGAAAGGAAAGGAAAGGAAAGGAAAGGAAAGGAAAGGAAAGGAAAGGAAAGGAAAGGAAAGGAAGAAAGGAAAAGGAAGGAAGGAAGGAAGGAAGGAAGGAAGGAAGGAAGGAAGGAAGGAAGGAAGGAAGGAAGAAAGAAAGAAAGAAAGAAGAAAAAGAAAGAAAGAAAGAAAGAAAGAAAGAAAGAAAGAAAGAAAGAAAGAAAGAAAAAATTGGGAACAGATTTATACAGGGAGAATGCTGTGAAAACATTAAGGCAGAGACTAGGGTGATACATCCATCTACCGAAAAGCCAAATAATGCTAAAGGTGGTCGATTGGCAAACCACCAGAAGCCAGGGGAAAGTCATGGAACACATTCTCCCTCACAGTCCATGGAAGAACCAACTCCATTGACACCTTGATCCCAAATTTTTCTTCCCTAGAACTGTGAGATAATAAATTTGGTTGTTTTTTTTTTTAAGATTTTATTTATTCATGAGAGACACAGGACAGAGACATAGACAGAGGGAGAAGCAGGCTCCTTGTAGGAATCCTGATGTGGGACTCCATCCCAGGACCCTGGGATCACGACCTGAGCTGAAAGCAGATGCTCAACCACTGAGCCACCCAGGTGCCCCTAAATTTCTATTTTTTGATCCACCCAGGTTGGCGCCCTTCATCATGGCAGCACTGACCAGTGAATATCCCTTTAGGGGAGACCATTAGCATGAAGATCCTTCTTTGCCTGAGGGATGTTATGAAACAGTCTAGCTCTGTGTCTCTGACTTCCAAGGAGAATTCTCTACACCCCTCAGCTGAGAACCAAAGGCTCTCTTGTCCTTCAAAGTCTGTGCCCAGGACTTAGCTCTAACAGGGGCGTGTACACTGCAAAAAGCCCTCATTAAGGCCGCGTGGCAATACGTCCCAGAGGCCCCTCAACAGGTTCAGATCCAGAGCCGGTCCTTCTACTTGTGGGGCTTCAAACCAAAGAAAGTAAAATCCATGCAGGGCAAATACGTGTACCTGCGGATTGAGTAATAGTGAAACAAAATGAAACAAAACCTTGCTGTAAGGATATTATGTAGTCATTAAAGTACTTTTCATTAGGAGTATATAATTATATGGAAAATGCACATGCTATAAAATCAAAAGAAAAGCAGAATATAAAATACTTTATATTAAAAAAGTGGAGAGAAATACATCAAAATATTAAGAGTCTTTAATTTGGGGGATGGCAAGACTATTGGGACTGTTTTTTTTTTTTCTTCGCTCTGCTTTTTCTTTAAAAAGCACCTATTATTTCCATAGTGGAGAAGTAGTTGGGGGTGGAGGATCACTTCCTCAGCTTCACAGCTTGCCTTTGTTCATCTGGGCTCCACTGTTCTTTGCCATGTTCACACAATGAATGTCACCAGAACTCTGCCAAAGTTTGACAAATTTGCCCCCCACACGGAGGGAGGGCCTTTTCCAATTTGGAAAGGTCTCTCTCCAAAAATTAGATTAAAATCACTTTCTGCCCCCCATTACAGGAAACTCCAGTTAGAAGGACGGTGAAATGCTGCACATAAGATTTTCTCTCTTTCTGCTCCTCGTGCTTGAGGTGGGTGTTTCTGCCCTCCAATCTTTCCAAGCGTTTCTTCCATGAACAACAATATACACATTTATCATCCTTTGTCTCTTCAGCTGCTTCCTTTCCTCCAACCAGGTTTTCTGCCTTTAAACAGATTTTTTTTAAACACCAGTGCCTAAAATTCTTCCTTTTGTTTATTGTCCACTCACTGGAGACTGACTTGAGTTGCAACATGTCCTCTTTCAAACAGGACTCTCCATGGGGGATTTGCAGAGATCAGACATTCACACCTTAGTACAAATTAGCTCTGGGGCTCTGTTTTCCTCCTAATATACAGCTCAGACTATGAAAGTGTAGAACTGAAGTTTTGACCTGATGACGAAGGAAGGCAAGTTAGCAGCATGTGCGCATGTAGTGGAGAGAGGGCACTGGCCAGGATGGGGCATTTGGTGTGTGAAAAATAGAGCCCCTAAGGACAGGAAGAGGGGGAAAGATGATGATAGGAATCTGGCAAAGGCAAATGAAACCTCGTCAGGGTTCTGCTGCATGGCCGGGAGTAGCCTTAATCCACTTATTTATTTATTTATTTGTTCAGCAAAGGGAGAATTTCTGCAGTAGCTTTTAACTAATACTCAAAGTAAACAGAAGCACCAAAACAATTTTTCTTTTTAAGATTTTATTTATTTATTCATGATGGGGGGGGCAGAAGCAGACTTCATGCGGGGAGCCCGATGCGGGACTCAATCCCGGGACTCCAGGATCATGCCCTGGGCCAAAAGCAGGTGCTAAACCGCTGAGCCACCCAGGGACCCCCCCAATTTTTAAATTACATGACTAACATGTACTCTTAAGCAGGCAGGGTCTTGGGATTTCTTAGATAGTGAAGAATGATCATTAACAAGTTATACATGAGTTGTATGACCTTAGTCATTTCACAGATATAAGCAAACGTGTGTGTGCACATGCATGTGTGTGTATGCATGCACACACATGTATGCACAGCTGACCCTTGAACAATATGGGTTTGAACTGTGAGGGTCTGCTTATATGTGGATACTTTTTTGATAAATTATAAATGTATATTATAAATATTATAATGTATTATAAATGTATTTTCTCCTCCTTATGGTTTTCTTGATGTTTTCTCTAGCTTACCTCCTTGCAAGAATATATCATACAGCACACGTAAAATATAAAATATGGATTAATAAACTTTATAATGCTGTTAAGGCTTCCAGTCGATATCAGGCTATTAGTAGTTAGGTTTTTAGGGAGTCAAAAGCTATACGGGGGATTTTCACTTCACGGCGAGTTGGTGCCTCTAACCCCCAAGTTGGTCAAAGGTCAACGGTATGTGCATGCATGTATCTTTGTGTGCAAAATAAGCTTTTGTAATTCCTTAGCTGCGTTCTTAACCTAGAACGGGATTCAGAGAGGTAGCCAACTCCTCTGCATTACATGCAGTAATGTGCAGGCATGTGCACCTGTTTCTGGGTAGAGGGTCCACAGCTTTGACTACATTCTCAGAGGGCAGGAATGACCGTGCTAGGAACAGACCTTCTGAATCCACACATGCTGTGCAGGGCTCCAAGCTCTCACGTGCACACCTCCAGCTTCTGGCACAGAAGGTACCCCACCAAAAGAAAAAAAAGAGAGAGAGAGAGAGAGAGAGAGAGAGAGAGGAAAGCTGGGACTATGCTGGCCAAACACAGCCTTCTTCCCACATGGGGTGAGGCTGCAGCAAGCTTGCCATGGCAGAAACCCATTACCTGCAATCTAACTGGTTCCTCTGGGAAGAGTGGGAAAGTGGGCTAGGGAAGGGGCATCTACTCGGGCTTTCTCTAAGACCCTTTGCTCCCAAGGAAGCAAACAAGCTGCCAATGTTCTCAGATGTTCCACTTACTCTTCAAGGCAGTTCCGTGTTCTCTCCAAATCTGCTCCCCGTTATGCAATCCAAAGGTGAGTTCCATCCCCATCCCTCCTAATCTCTTGCATGTGAAGTTTCATTTCACAAAACTTCAGCTATCAAAAAATGCCTTTAAAAAATCAAAGCTCTGCCTTGATTAGAGAAAATGAATAGTCTTTTTAGCCAGCACTTTTTTTTGGGGGGGGGAGGTGCAGGAGAGGAGGATGTTCTTGGCCTAGGACACATCTCCTATCTTCAAGGAGAAGCTAACAGTCAACCAATGTATAAACAATAAGCCAAAACCAACACAAAGGCCTGCAACGATAAATTCAGTCTTGTGACTCTTCCAAGGCAGGAATATGAGTGAACGCATTTTATTATGTTTCCAATTGTTGTTTCTATATGTTTCTACCTATGTTTCTAGGTAACTGGAAAATCGAATTCACGGGAATACCCCATTCCCAAGCCATCCCGGTTGAGAATTCTATACCTGGTGAGAGACCCATTCAGTTCCAGCTGGATCTAACATCTGCTCCCAGCAAGGGAAGGTGCGACAAAGGCAGCTGGGATGCGCCGTGAGCCAGAAGCCAAGGTGTCCCTTCCCCAGCCCTGGGGACCACCGTGCCCCCCACCCCCACCTGCCCTCCCACCTCCACGCTTCTGCCCTTCCACGCATCAGAAGCAGCCGCAGCCCTGCAAATGCGCTTCTATCACCCCCGCACCGTGGCTGGCTACAGTTTTCAGTTTATAAACCTGTAACTCTGATACCATCTCCTCTCTGCCCTCTGCACGAGCCCATAAACATCCCCAGCTCGGGCTCATGACGGGTTCTTTCCTCTAATGGAAGCTCGCTCCTGGATATCCCAAAAGAGAAAGATGTGTCTGGTAAGTGGGAGAGGTCAAACCTGAGCACAGCTATTTATTACATATACTGCGACCAGATGGATCTAACTCATCCATCAAAGCCCTCGTCATCCTCATCACATTAGCTTCTTATAAAAGCCTCCTGCTCTTTCCCCTCGCAGTCCGGCCCTGCCTCTTCTCTCCTCCTCTCTCTGTCTCCCTCTCGCTCTCTCCCTCTCCTGTACTTTCAGGAAAATGAACCCTCTCTAACCCCATTGCCGCTCTCCTTAAATCATGGCTACCCATCACTCCGTGGCTATTTTTAAACTTTACTTTTATCAATACTCATCCTGTAGCTCAGGGAGATATTAAAACTGTACTGGGGCAAGGAAGGGCGTTTCTGACACTTGCTCCCTCATTCATCAGTTCCTCATAGGCCCGTTGGTGACAATGAAAAGATTTCACAATACCGTGCAGCAGAAACTCATTCTCCTGCTCATCCATCATGCTCAACCTAGCAGCAGTTCTACTGACCTAATCTGCAATGCCTCGGTACTCACTGGAGATTTCTTAAAGGCACCCTTCATTGTTGTCCGTAACAAAGAACAGGTCTGGGCCATTCGATAAGGAGGCTAAATGGTGCAAGGATTAATGAAATACTCCTGCATCTCCCCCAGTCCTGGGTTCAAAGACTGCGTGGCAGGGGTAGCCAAGCTTCCTCTCTCAGGCTGAACTCAGCATGCGTGGCCCACTCGTGGCTCAGCCAAATGTACTCAAAAAATACAAAGAGCACTGCTTGGGGCACACTAGAAAGAAGGGCCCCAAACTGTGGGCTCTATCAGCCATCCATTTCATCATTCGCTTACGGATACGCTTACGGATACGTTCCTTCATTTAGCAGGCAGGCCCCTTTTAAACATCTAGTGTGCACTAACTTCTAGCATAGACATTAGGGTCATAAAGGTGAGGAGTATAAATGCTGGCTGCAAGGAACTCTTTGCTTAGTGGAAGGGAAGGCAAAATAAAATAAAACAAAATAAAGTATAAAAGCCAAGATTCCAAAAAAAAAAAAGCCAAAAAAAAAAAAAAAAAGCCAAGTTTTAGTGATAGCATCTATGGCAGACTGCTAACTGTCCCCTGGCACACTCCCCCCCACCCCCCAATCTTTATTTCGGTTATAGAATTCCCTGTTGCAGCAGGGTACCATTCAAAGGGACTACATCTCCCAGTTACCCTTCAGCGCCGTGGTACCATGTGACTAAGACAAAGCTACTGGGATAGCTTTGTGCAAAAGTTGATGTCCTAGCCTGAAAAGGGAAGCTGGCTATGCTCCCTGCTGCCTTCCCTCTTCCCATGGGAGGGAGCAGATTTAAGTCGCTGGTGAGCCAGATTTGGCCATGAAGATAAGGACCATTAGCTAAGGAATGGCTCACCAACCAGGAAGAAGGATCCTGGGTGCCTGAATGACCTCAGGGAGCAGAAAGACTGCTGGTATCAGATGACCCTGAACTGGCTATGGCAGTGACCCAAGCCCTGGTGGCAGGTCCAGACATGTGTGAAGAAAGGGGACTCAGACACCCAATTTCCACTTTGACCTTCAGAGGCTTCTGAATGAAGCCAAGAGAAAAAAAAGGGGGGGGCTGCCCTAAAGGTCCCTATGTGTTTTGCAGCTGACATCAGCCCATTTAAATGCCCAGAATGAGGACAAATGAGAGGCAATTCAGAGACCCCAATAGACAAACACAATAAGCACTCCTGATTGATTTAAGTTCACAGACCATTTACCCCTAACCCTCCAGCTTGTTCCTTGCTAACCAAAACAAACCCTCTCTAGAATGTTCTTAACAGTCCTCGCCGTTCATTCAGTTAGCTCCTCAGTTAGCTTCCAACCGTCCCACTTTCAGGTCTCCATCCTCTCTGGAATGAAAACGTAAGCTCCCCAAGGGTAAGAATTGCCTCTTCAGCTTCTCTCTCAAAAGAGCTCTGCAAAGGGCTCAGGGGCCATAGGCACTCAAAAAAATACGACCCAACTTATAGAGAAACGGGGCTCCAAAGAAATGCAATAAGACTGGACAAATTTTGTGAAAACGAAACATCAGTGGTACAAACAACATTTAAGGTGCTCTGGTTTAGAGCTCCTATCACACTAAATATGCACAGAAGAGAGCTCCAGGACAGGGGAATGCTGAAACCAGGGTCTCACAGCTGGTTAATGGCAAAGATGCTACAAAAACTTGGTCTCCCGTGTTCTTCCTACTACAGTAGAATATCGAGTTGGGCCAGAAACAAAAGAAAAGCCAGGTTACAAATCCCAAAGGCACCTACTCTCACCACTTCTGGTCTAGCCCAAGACTTAACTCACTCCTTCCTGAGAATAAATTCCAGTTGAGAGCCCAGGGGGATGGGAGGCGGTAGATGGGTAGCAGAGACATCTGTGGAGATAGACCAGAAGCATCATTTTAATCTACATCAGGCTCTCCGCCCAGTCTTTGGGATTCTGATCAAGAGGTACCTAATGAAGAAGGACAAACATTATATGGTCTCATTCATTTGGGGAATATAAATAATAGTGAAAGGGAATAGAGGGGAAGGGAGAAGAAATGGGTAGGAAATATCAGAAAGGGAGACAGAACATGAGAGACTAACTCTGGGAAACGAACTAGGCGTGGTGGAAGGGGAGGAGGGCAGGGAGTGGGGGTGACTGGGTGGCAGGCACTTACGGGGGCACTTGATGGGATGAGCACTGGGTGTTATTCTGTATGTTGGCAAATTGAACACCAATAAAAAATAAATTATTAAAAAAAAAGAGGCACCTAATGACTTTAAGCTTTAAAAAGGCACCAATTTCTCCAGCCAATCACAAGGCCAAAATTCCAATTTCTACTTTTCCAAGTCAAATATCTCTATCTTATAACTAATGTGTAATACACAGAAATGTTGTATTTAAAATCACTTGAATCTACTATGCCACTAATTTTAATACTCCATGATTTTATGTACCACTGAGAAAAACAAAGCTATTAAACTGAAGCATAATGTTTTCCAATCACTTTGAATTTTTATTTTATACTTACTAAAATAGTTCTTTTAGACTAATTTAGACATAGATTTTTATCACTCGTGTATATGTGTGTGTGTATATACATATAGAATACATGGGATAAGGTGTTCCAAAAACTGACTCTTTGGAATCAATTTTCAGCTCAAGAGTTGGTTGATATTTGTGTTTTCCAAGCAAAATACCATCTTCTCTGTCAGTCAAGAGAGCAGCTGATGCAGCCACCAACATACATTCTTCAAGTTTTGATACTGGCATGTTCTAAATCTTACCAGGAAATGTCAACAGAAGGTTTTCAGACAATAACCAGAGTTATAGTCTTTCCTCAAATGGTTCTTCAGTAGTTTGTTGACTAAAACCATAGAGGTTACAGCTCAGAGGAGTCTCCAAGATAACTGCCAAGGCTGGCCCAGCTTAGGCAGAGACAAATATCCCATGACAGACCCTGGTCATAGCTTTCTTTCACAAGATGCTGTAATGTGGCAAGATTCATCCCTATCTCAGAGATTTTTAAGGGTGAAAAAACACATCTCAACAACATGAAATTCAGTACTTTGAGTGGGTATTTATTGCATTGTCTTCCCAGAACTGCATTCCTTTCTTTTGGGGCTCACAGGAAGATACCTTGGCTCCTGGCCACAGAAGTGGATGAAGGACTCCAATCTTAGGACTGCAATCACTTGCCACCTCCTCACCGCGCCCCCCTCCTCACCACCCCACCACCAGCCCCTAGCTACCTCACCTCAGCTGGATGTGTCACTCAGGGTATACATCACAAGGCCAAAATCAAGGTGTCGGTCAGGCTGGACTATTATCCAGAGATTCCAGGAGGTTAAAATATCCCCTTCCAAGATCACTCAGGTTATTGGCAAAACCCAGTTCCTTCCAGTTACAAATCTGATGTCCCTGATTCCTTCTGGGCTGCCTGCTGGGACACACTTCCTGCTTCTTGAAGCTGCCCAGATACCTTCTCAGAGGAGCTCCTCCATCATCAATCCAGCATGTCAAATCGCTCTCCTGCTTCAAATGTCTATGGCGTCCCTTTCTTCCACCAGCTGAAGAAAGTTCCGTGCTTCTAAGGACTGTATGATGAGACTGGACCCATGTGGATAAATCCCCATTTTTAAAGGTCTACTTTTGGGATGATCCCCCCTTTTAAACATCTATATTACACCATCACAAATCATGGAAGTGACAGCATATTTTGCCATTCTCAGGACTAGGGGGCAAAGAATTTGATGGGGAGGACATTTTTAGAATTCTGCTTACAACATTTTTAGAATTCTGGGAACTATGGGAGTGACCTAAGTAGTCTTCCAATAAAATCCTCTATTCTCTTACGCTAGGTCAAGTTGGATTTCTGAGCCCTAATACACTATTAAATTAAGTAGAGCTAAAGACTAATGATATCAAGACTGACCTGACTCATTCTGACCAATGGGTAGCAGATAGTACTGTTCTTAAATTAATCTAAATAAAGCTAATTCCAATTCCATTTGGGAACATAAGCCCTTCAGGAACTAGATTAACAACAGTGAAAACGCAGGAAGATTACAGCAGTGCCTCAAGCATTTGAACAGGAAGCAGGACGTTGCCTACCCATCTTCACCCAGGGCTGCAGAGATAAGAGCCCAGAGCCCCTAGAAGACAATTTCCTTAAAAAATAAAAAAATAAAAAAATAAAAATCCAAGATCCATGTTTTAAATCCTACACATAATGGGAAAAGAAACCTTCCAAGCCTTTTGTCCTAATTAATAACGTCAGGGTATTTGGCTCAGAATTCCCTAAGTGGATTGCTATAAAATGATCTTTGTTCTGCTATCTGATAAACACTCAGTGAGGCCTCCTCCACTTACCCGAGTATCCCTCACCCATCTTGTCCTGCCAAAACGTCCCCATATTCTTTGCGACATGGGATCAGAGAGAGCGTGGAAGACAGGAAAAAGGAGAGAACACAAACGTGTCTGGAGAAAACCATTTCAGAATTTTTCTTCAACACTTATCTCCAAAATGGCCCATTTGATTCATGAACATCTCTAATGTATATCATCAGTGACTGAAGGAGTTTTTTTATATGATTTTTGACAATTTAACAAGTCCTCCTGACAAATTAAATGGTTGTGTTGACAACTTAACTGTACTGCCAATCAATATTTTCAATTACTTTCATTGTCATTCAGAAAAAATACAACACGAGGTCACACAGTGGTAAAACCAAGGGAAAAAAAAATAAAACGAGGAGCAGTTGGTGGGGTGTGGGCGGGGGGTAGGGAGGAAGCAAACTTTAAGGCACACAACACACCATCATCTGCTCTGGGCCTAGGGGACCCCGGGTTTCTGAGATATGTCTGGAAAATGGTACTTCCCTTGGGGTGACTCTCTCAGACTCTACAATGGAGATTTTCCCCTTCCTACAAGCTATTTAAAAGTCATTAGATTTGAGCCATGGACACACACAGCATTTTATTAAAAGGCCCTCCTTTCAGGCATTTGCCAAGCTGCTGCCAGCGCGTCCTCAGTCCTCTGGAAAGGCCCTCCAGGACCCGCAGGTAACGTTTCACAGCCTTTTCCAGGGGTCGATTGGTCAGTCTGAAAAATTCAAGTCTGAGAACGCCAAGGCAGAGGTCAACCTTCTTAAGCTTTTCAAAGGGGTAGCAGCAAATCAATATTTTCAAATGTGTATTTATCATGCGGGAAGAGAGGTGACCCATGGAGAGCAGAACAAACACAGAAATATTCCAGTTTTTTACTGTCCAGAGAGTAGAAATGGAAAAAGATGATCTAGGGGTTAAAGGCAGATTTCAAAAATGGTGATTTTTTTTTTTTTAATGATCGCTCAGAGTCAAGAATTTAAAAGGGATTATTCAATGATAGGCACCAGCTCTCAAGTTGAGGAGAATGCCGTGACAGCATCCCAGGCCCTTGCGTACTCCTGGCCTCGCTATCGCTCGAGGTTGTTGCCTGACAGTGAGGAAAGAACAGAAAGCCCTTCTCTCTCCAGGTGTGCCTCCCCTAAGTAGCTGTCTATGCTGTTCTTCCCCTGCCACAGGCTCATCCTCCCACCTCCTCAGGCCCTGAGACTCACCTCCTCCAGGCGGTTCTCTCGGATTACCCTGGCTCATCATGCCTCCTCACTTTCCCAGCGTTCCTGGTATTTACTGTCTGCACCCCCCGCACCCATTTAGCACTGAATCATTTAGTGTCTTGTATTATTATCTAAATGTTCCGCATACTAAGCACTTTAGAAATATTTACTTAATCTCCTTAGTGAACTTAAGTACCCTTGGGAATGGACGATGTCAGCCTTCTCAGGACCTCTCACCATGAATGATGCGAGGGTGGCAGGAAAGTCACTGCCAATGCTCACGCCAGATGATGGCTAGCAGCTGCCAGGGGTGACATGTGGAGCCAGGCTCACAGAGGATATTAGGCCTCGCTGAGGGACAACGCTGTGAGAGAGCTGGTGGTGTCTGTCTTGGGCATGGAATCAGAACGTGGTGAGGCGCGTGTTGTCTTTTCCCCTATTCCTGGACAAAACACTGATGTGTGTGCAGTGGGTTCTTAATTTAAAAAAAAAAAAAAAACTAACTTAAAGAATTAAGTCATTTACCAGGCATTAGCACTCAACAATCCAGGAGCTGTTAGATGGTCACCAAACCCTAGCTTCATTTATTCACTCAACAAATGTCACCGAGCCATCCCAGTATCAGGTGGTAGAGAGAGTCCAGTAAGACACATCCCTGGCCCTCAGGAGGTTCACCAGCCTGTGAGCATCAGAGACAAGCGAACAGTATTATTAGTAATAATATAGCAGCTAGTCCCCAAGGAGGACTTTGTCTCAATTTGGGGACTCAGAAAACACTTGCCAGGGGTAATGGCTGGCACTGATACTGGGCCCTGAACAATAAGAGAACTTAAGAAGCAGGTATGAGAGGAATGAACATCTCAGGAGGACACACACAGAATGCTGGGTTAGCCCTCGAAGACTGTACAGTCTAGATGGAAAGAGAAGGCAAGTGTGAAGAAGGTAGAAGGTGCAAGAGATCAGCAGTCAATTGCCGTCAGAACTCTGTGGCCAGATCGGTGTCTTCAAAAGACCAGTACTGCAACAATGAGGAAAGTATGATCAAGGGGAGGCACAAACTAGTTGAGCTGCCATTATAAAAGTGGAGAGAGGAACTGATGAGGGCCTTGGCCGGGGCAGTGGCGAAAGAGAGGGCAAGAAGTTGTCACACCTGTGACAACTCTGTTGGCAAAGGGTTCTGCGAACCTGGTTCTGGACAGATGTGAGGACTGAGGAAGGGTGATAAGTCCAGCCCCTAGAGGCTACACAGTTGCCCAGACACATGGCTAAGCAGAGAGGACAACAGCTTGAGCCACTTAGAAATCTCAGCATCTTAGCAAGGGCTTTTCTAGATTCTTACCTCTAGATGCTGTGATGATTCAGGAGACCCTCTTCCTGCAAAACCCAAGAGCTCTCTAAGCTTTAAGGCAGAGTGTTCTTGTTGCCAAGAGAAGGTTGTAAGACCAGTATAACGACAGCCTTGACAGTATCTTGGGACACGGGAGGAAGAACTCTCCAAAAGGCACAAGAAGAGGGGGGGTTAACGGATTCACTTCAGCCCCCAGCACCCGCACATCAGAATACACAGTTCCTCAGAGAGCAAACTTCTCGGTAGGTAAATACTGACACATTCAGAGCCCATGACATCACGAAGGTAGGTCATCTCAAGCTCCAAATCCGGCTCTTCAAAGTTGGGACTCATCACTCCAAAGCTTCCAAGGGGCCATTATTATAAAGGCCGGAGAAGGTGGGCTAGGGGATAGCTCTATTCCATTCTCCATACTCCCTTCCCAACTTACACCCCATAGCCTGCCCTGGCCCCTCTCTTCCAGGAGAACTGGGTGAGCTCATCATCTTCCCAAGTCCAGGACCTGCCCACTGTTCTGTGAAGCATAGTTTTGTCCCTTGGGACTCTCTGAGCTTGTTTCCATCCTTTTAAGACTTTTACTGAGAAGCCCTCGAGGCTCAAACATTACAAAGCTTTGTCGAACCAATCACTTGATTGCACAGTGTGAAGAAAAATTGACAAGCTACATAACAGAGGCCCCGATTTATGTGTTCTCAGGAGAGGTGCCTAACAAAACAATGTCCCACTGATCACCAACCTCTTTAGCAAGTGGCCAGCTGTCTCTGGGGTTGCCAGACACTCCCCCCCTAAACACACACACACAACTTTCCCCTAATGGCTTTTCCTTGTAGAATGAACAAACATTCCCTCAGTCCTCACACTAATATAATGTTAGCAATTAAACAAAGAAACAAGAAGCAGAATTTGATGCATTTCCATCAAGACACACACACACACACACACACACACACACATACTTTAAACAAACAAAAAAAAGGGTTGGGGGGAGAAGAAGAAAAAGAAGCCTGGAATTGAAGTTTATATAGAGAAAAGCAGGGTTCTAGAAACCAGTCCTATGCTTGTGTTACTGAAAAACCAATGGATTTGGCTCAGTTCTGTTAACCATCAGCAATTATCTTCCTGTCAAAGCTAAAGGTAACAAATTTCCCCATATCCAGCGAGGCTATATCACCAACCGGACACCAACATCATCTGACGGCAAGTAAATCACCACAGCAGCCATGGGCCCTGACAGACAAATGCTCTGTCTCAGAAAATCCAGGCCTATCACTCAGAAGGGGAAAAAGGTTCTCTCAGCTGGTCTCGCAGGGAAGAGATTAAATGTTGCAGATTTGGTAGGTAAGTACAGTAGAAAGCAAATCCTAAATATGAGAATTATTAATGGACTTTACACCAGTCTTTTTAATCTGTTGCAAACATATGCTCATCTATTTTACCTTGTTTCCTGATGGACATAACAGGCGGGAACAGTGCATTATCCCAGGCTTAATCAGAGCCAACAGCACAAGAACAATGTCCTGCTACCTATCAAATGGGGACTACTTTAGCAATAGCTGTTCTTTTATAATGAAGACTGTGTAATAAAAGATACCACTAATATGCCCTGTCCTTACACTTAACAATAACATTCATTTCATGATATGCTACATAATGGGGATATCAGTTCTTAACCTGCTCAGGAACAAAGTACTGCATTATCACAGGGCAATTGGAACCTGGCTGGAATTCCCCGATAATCTATGGGTGAAAGCAGCATCCCCCCACCCCACACATGCACCAAAGGACATAGAATGCTGGTGTCAGACTCTAAGAGCCAGTTTGCCATTTGAGAAAAGCCACCTTTAACCCTCACAATCACCAAGCATTAAATATGGGGCTGAAATATGGAACATTATACAAACACCACCAGGGAAATCTCTACTAGATTATACAGAAAGCGTGTGACCATGTACAAAGAAGCTTGTTTTATGCACCAGCTTATTTCATTTGAGGCCCTGCTATGAACCTAAAGCTGAAGGAGAAATAGTGGCGGTCCCAAACAAATCACTGCCCTTAATAAAAATGCAATCTACCTGAAAGGATAAACTTTATTCAAGAACTCAAGCATCTAGGAAGAACCAACTATGATGCTCAAGTGAGACATGGAGAAAAGGGGAAAGATTTATAAGTGGGCAATTCTAATATTGGACCAATACTGGGTGGTCCAATAATGGTAATAGTGGGGTGCTGTGCTGAGTCAAAGGTGACATTATTGGCTTAGGAGCCTTGGACCATGAAGTGTGAGAGTATGTGTTTGTGTCTAAAAATAGCTATTTAATGAGGTCTCACTACACAAAAAGCACTGGCCACGTACTTTCATATATTATGTTGCTCAATTTGCACAAATCATGATGAGAATCTTATTATTATGTAAAAGATGAGAAAACCAAAAACCAGAGAACTTAAGATCTTTAGCCCAAGGTCACCCAGATAAAAAGTTGGAGATCTAAGACTCCATGTCAGTGCCCCCAACATCAACAGCCACCTCACTTTTCATTGTACCACAGCAGTCAGTGATGGGCATCAGCCTCCTCTCATGGTGACCACCCACAGCCCCATCTGGAATATCACTGTTCGGGTGGCTGCCCGGAGAAAGGCTTGTCAACTGGGATGAGGAAAGAGGCAAGCTCAGAAGTCTACGAGGCCTTACGACCTGTGATGTGAGCTCATCTGTAACCCAGGCCAATCTACCCCCCAAAACAGCAATCACCCAGAGAAAATGGCTAGGTGGCCTGCATTTCTTACATGTAAAGGTCAAATTTCTTACATATTGGTCAAATTCTAAGGATTAAAAAAAATTCTAACGATTAGGTTGAACCATATGAAACTGACATTTTTATAGGTCAAAACTGGTCCAATATTAGCAACTTCACATTGTTCAGAATTAAGGGCAGGAAAGGAAGGGGTGCAAATTATCCATTTTAGGTGGAGAGAACTTTTACCCCAGAGGGTATATTATGCCTTAATTTCAAGCCAAAGTTAAAATGCTACAGTGAGGTGAGGAAAAGTATTGGACTGGTAGGGAAGGATCTAGAAAACTGAGTATTAGGCATGTCTTGGATCAACCACTATATGGCTTTCACTAACTAGTCCTCTTGTCTCTACCTCAGTTTCTGCCTATGTGACATGAAGGTGTTAGCCCTAAGTCCTAAAATGTTTCTTCTAGTTCCAAAATGTTATCATGCTAGTGCTCTGTGGCTGATGTAAGATGCTCTCCTAAGGGGCAATACTTGGCAAAAGAGAGCAACAGAGAGCTTACAGACATGAGAAGCCTATAGCAGGCAGAAGGGAGCTACCATAGAAGATGAAAGAAGCCCGGGAAAAAGAAATTAGAATTTAAAAACAAAGTTATTAATTTTATAAAATTGAAAAGGACCAGACCTGGAAGCCCAGATCCCTAATGTTTCTACCTGTCTACTTATTGAGTACCCAAAGCTCAATAAGAAACTGGATGGGCAGTCTGAACCACATTTTTCTCATCATATTCCTCTAAGAGGTTCAGAGACCTTTAACACACCCACAAATCAAATGCCAGCAGCCAAATGAATCTGGCATTATCCTTCTCAGGATTTATGGCTGATGTACCAATTCCTTGTCTGGTCCTAAATCTGCTATTTATGAAGGAAGTTTCCAAAGGCCTCAAGTGCAGCCACATGCTCCACATCTACCTGCACAGGGGCACAATGACATTTGGTGACAGGACTGAGTTCCGGAAAAAGTTCTCCAACATGACAGTGCTTTGGATAAGGACATCAAACAGCTCACATGGGTCTTAAATTTAAGAATGATCTGAGGAAAGCTGGACTTGGCCCACCAGTGTGCCTGTCCTCACTGTGCTAAAAGCACAGTGCACCAAGTAGAAGTAAAGAAAACAGTCCGATAATCACCTGCCATGGAGACCCCTTCTCCAGTGGGCTTTATTGCTTCTCCACATTCTGCAAAGGTTATTCTCTGATTATCTCGCATGGAACTCTAGTCAGTGTCATAACATTTGAAAAGTTACCTATTCTAGTGGGTAGATAAAGAGATATTAATTTGTCCTAACAGAGAAGGTGCTTAGCTGAGACTCAGAAACCTTAAGTCTAGTCCAAAATCTGAAAACTGGGCCAAGGAAGCCATACCTGACCCATAGGGATGACTGGGTTTTATGGGGTCCATACAAGGTCCATGAATAGCAATGTAGCTGCCTATAATAAATAATAAAGAGATTGCACATAAAAAATGTCTGGCTTCTCTTAAATAATAAGATTTGAAGTGCAGCTTCCAGTAATGGCAGAGGAGCTTATATTGAATTAATCCTCCCATTGACAATAATGATGAATTTTGGAGAAAATATTTTTTTAACAACTAGTATATTAATGCATCAGGAAGCAACAAAAATAGCAGAAACTGGAAGGAATTCATCTCTTCACAGAAGTCTGCAAGACAGAGTGGCTAAACCACAGAAGAAAGAAAGTCATACTCTTATTGGCTAGACAAGTCACAGGATGGATTTTACCACTGGCAGAGCAGTTAGAAAGTGAGGGGAGAGATCCCAGAAAGTAGGGAACAACAAGGAATGAGGTTCCCAAACCTACAAAAAATATACAACCAGATCCTTGGGTGATCTTGAACCGTATAATTGCTGGGAAAATTACAAGAAACTGAGTGAAAAGTAATAACTGGAAGTCTCAAAGAGCTGAGCAGAGGTGTCAGCTGCTGCTTCCCACAAGGGAGACACAATTTGTAACTTGAGTCCAGCCAAGTAACCTCCTAGGACAAAAACTCAACAATTTGTGTGTGTGTGTGTGTGTACACACACACACACACACACACACACATTATATATACACATTACATACATATATAATGTATACTATATTTACACATATATATAAACATTATATATTTAAATAATTTATATAAAGTATACATATAAATATATATATTTAAATAACAAATTATAGTCTACTGATGTAAACAATGTGTTATCCACAATGTCCAAGACACAATAATAAATTACTAGACATGCTAAGTAATAGGAAAATGTGATCCATAGTCAAGACTTTTTAAAAAGTCAATAGAGACTAAGCCTGAGATGATCCAGATTGTGGAATACACGAGTACTCTAAAGTAGCTGTAATAAACATGGCCAAGTTCTTGATAAAAAAGATAATTACAGGGCAGCCCAGGTGGCTCAGCGGTTTAGTGCCACCTTCAGTCCAGGGCGTGATCCTAGAGACTCGAGATCAAGTCCCATATCAGGCTCCCTGCATGGAGCCTGCCTCTCCCTCTTCCTGTGTCTCTGCCTCCCTCTCTTCTCTCTCTGTCTCTATGAATGAATGAATGAATGAATAAATCTTTTTTTAAAAAAAGATGATTATAGTAAAAGCAAAGATAGATTGAAAGAAGATCTCATCAGAGAAATGTATTTTAAAAAAAATGGAAATTTGGAACCTAAAAAGTACAATATTTAAAATGAAAAAATATGCTAGATGACCTTAACATAAGAATGGAGATGGGAAAAGAAAACACAGGTCAATAGAGATTATCTGATAATAAAGAGGAAAAAATATTTTACAAAGCAATAAACAGACCATGAGATAATTTAAAATGGTCTACAATACATGTAACTGGTAAGAGAAGAGAAAGAGAATGGAGCAGAAAAATAGATCAATGACCAAAGAGTCCCCAACTTTAGTAAAAAAATAAACTACATATAATTTATATTATAATATTCATTATAAATATAATAAACCATACATATGTAACAAAATATATAATAAATTATATATAATAAAAGTTAAACATAAAGATGCAAAAAACAGAGAAGTATGCCGTATGAATTTGGAAAAGATATCATACCTACGAACATCATTGTCACAATTTTGAGAACCATACTTAAAGAGAAAATCTTGAAAGCAGACAGAGAAAAATGCTACCATCCATACAGGGAAAGGACAGTTAAAAGTGACAACTGACTTCCCATGAGCAACAATGGAGGCTAGAGACAATGGAATGAGTGCTGTGAACTGCTGAAACAACAAAAGTCAAACCAGAATTCTATACAGCGAAAGTATGCTTCAAAAAGGAAAGCAACATAAAGAAACCTTTAGATAAACAGAATTTGTACCAGAGACTCAAATGCTAAATATTTAAAGAAATTCTTCAAAACCATTATCCCATGAAATTTCCATCCTATAAAAAGGAATAAAAAGCAGTGGAAACGGGTGATATGTTATCAAATGTAAAGACTATATTTTCTTCTTTCAAATTCTTTCAATGATATATAGCCATTTAAAGCAAAATTTTAACATTCTAGTTTGGCATTATAATGTAAGTGTATGTGAAGCATCAGAGCATACAGCAATGCCTAACATGTACCAAGTCCCCAGTAAATACTTGCACAATAACTGTTATTGAATTCAGATTGCCACCCTGGAGCTAGATAACTATACTAAGGCTCCTTTCAGCCCTACCTTTACATGAGGATAAGTAGCCATGGCCAATCTCTTATCCATAGCTACAAATAAACTGCAAATAATATCTAATAGTAATTCATCCAGAAATGTCATTTTCTTTGGATTAATATGTCAAAATTTCCCAATATACGATTGCAATCCCAGCTACAGGAGCCAATGTATTACAGGAGATGGATTAATCATCTTGGTTACTGACAGACAGGAAGTCCATGACATTTCCACTTGCTTGGGATATCTTTCACACTAGTGACATGTAGGTAAAGTACAGAAGAACATGAGTTTTGCTATTAGGAGCCATTCTATTGAACCATATAACTATATTGGATGTGTGGCCTAGGACAAGTCCTTTAACCCCACCCCACCCCCATGCTTCTGTTTCCTCTTCTATGAAACGTGACAAGTAATAATTGTATCATAGGTTTGTTGATGAAACAAGAGGACATTTACAAAGCCTCTGGCACCTAAATGAGTGATAACAGGAGATTCCTGGTTGCAATTATTTAATAATTAAAATGGGCTTTAAAAGTATTATCCTCGAAGCAGTTAAATAAGAGTGGACTCCAGATGATTCTGTTTTATATTCCTTTGATTACTGTATACATCAATGAGTGCTTCTGCTAAGCCATTCTGTTCAGAGCTTTTTTAACCACATCCTCTAGATAAGCAACAATTAGCTTGTTAAACACACCCCCTTGAACCCTTGTTCCCGTCTTGTTGGCACAACAACATGCCATTACCACAAACTGGCCCATTTCTTCATAGGAGTTTCTCCTCCAAATAACAGAGTCAACTCAAAAGTTAATCTAAACCCATAACAGGCAGAACCACAGTAATTCATATCCCAGACTACCCCAGACCCATGAATGATGGGAATTCTAACAAGAGGCTATACAGAACCACAGTCAGAGCATGTAGTTACAGAGGGAGCAGTGCCCTCTTTGACCTTCAGGTGCTAGTCGTCAACTACGTTGCAACAAAGCTCTCCAAATCCTTAGCCTCAAGATTGAAGATTCAGGACCTGAAGACCCAGGATGCAGTAACCAGCATCCCTTATCACTCAGCACATTAACTAGTGAGAAGTGGACCAAGGCCAAATCTGCCAGCGTATCACCACAAAATCAACGGAGCTCACCTCACTCGTTTCCAATTAAGCATAAGCCAAGTGTGGTGTTTCTAATCTCAGCTTCAAAAATGAGTTACTTCTCTGGTTGATTACTGGTCAAGTGGCTTTCTACCTGCCTTTAACTTCCCATAAGTGGTTAACCAATGAGCCCATCATTACCAGCTTCATGAGGATTAGAGGTTAAGCATAAGCTTGATTACAGGCCATAAATGTGAGTAATTTGAAATGTTATTGGTTATTACAAAAATATATGATAATAATTTCCTCTTTAATGAAAGAGAACATGTTTATAGTGGTCCCAAGCTCCTTGTTCAGGCTTTGGGAAAGAGATGAGAGCATGATAAACAGCTCAGCCTCAGGATGGGCATCTGGGGTGAGGTGGCACAAATGAATACTCACCACTTAGCAAGGTCATAAAAATGCAGACACATCACTGCATTTGTATGATAAATATTGAGTTTATAGGCCCCTTTCTTGCCAGGGCTGCATGTCACTGGGGAGGGTTAGGTGTCAAAGGAGTCAAAGGAGCCAAAGAAAAAGGACGCCAGAAAGCCCCCTTCCTAACGTGTGGCACAACACATTAAAATGAGGACTTATCCAAGTAAATTCTATGCAGTGATGACAAATACATACAGAATACATAAGCCATGAACTACTAATACAGGGTGCATAACTCTAACAATGCATAACTCTAACAACTCATAACCTTCCAACCACATAGTGTGATATGGAGAAAGTAGAATGTGAATGAAAAGCCTAGGAACGGTTGGTTAAAATCAGAATATATAATCAAAACTGAGTATTACCATGGAATAGAAAGGGAAGAGGAGTCTTATCTCTCAAGAAATGGAAGGAGGACCTGTCTGCCTAGGTCAGGCTATTGTCCATACACTATGTGTCATTAAATCCCCTACCTTTACAAATGGTCTGTGCTCTGTACCACTGCCCTGTTTGGAGAGTAGGTGGGGCGAGTCCTGGCATTACCAGATTATAGGACACTCTACATTTCAGAAAAGGATACTTGATCTCAAATTCCAATCGATGATAAGGCAATCCAAGGCCAAGCAAATCATTGTTCTGACCAAGAGGTTGTGACACAGAAAGGGACCAGGACAACACCAACACCATGCCAATGAGATGTTGGCATCTTTCCTAAGCCCTGTGAGTAGGTGAAAGACCTTCTAGGGAAGCAAACCACAGAGCCAACACCAAAAGCTAAGAAGCCTCAGGAAAGCAAAGTAGCGATAAAAGCTTTACAGCTACCCCTCCTTACGCTGAGTGCTCTCTTTCTAAATTAAAAGTCGTTTTCCATTTTTAACAGCCCCAACAATAACACTTTATAGAGCACTCTCTTTTCACAGAGCACTTTACAGTCATTAGTTATTTAATCCTCAGAGGTGTCCCAGGAGGCCAACGGGCAATGGACTCACTTACTCTGCTCTCCTTACCGAGAAGAGCGGGAGTTGGCCTGGGGGGTGTCTGGGCTGGCTGGAGGTGGCGGTGCTCCCACCATGGGGGTGAATAGCTCAATCCAAACCATAAGGCAGCTAGTTAGCATTTGCTGGGTTTATTGATATTTGCAGAACGATGATTTTTTTTTTCCAACACTGTTGAACCATTTTTGCCAACCGAACCACTTTTTGCCTTTGTTCACCCTTAGCAGACACCAGCACTAGTTGCTCAGAGTGGCAAAGGTTTTATTACAACCTTCAAGTTAACAATCCCTCCAAAATATGTTTGTTGCCGGGAGAGGCAGGCAGACATCACCAGTCCATTCAGATATAACAAACCTACTCCGTGAAATATCTACACAAAAGCAAACTGGCATTTCATGGAGGCATTTCTATATAGCAGATTAAACTGTAGACACCTTTGAAAGCTCCCACACATACATGCATACACAACTCTAAAATGTCCTAGCTCTTCTCTAATTTTTTTTCATTTGATAAATATTTGCAGAGCACCTACTACATACAAGACACTGCTGAGTACTATAAAGGAGGAGATGCTAACTACACATGGCCCCTTTACTTAAGGATCCCACAGACAAGGAAGAGAGCTGAGGTGAAATTACTAGAACCTAGAGACTGCCAAGGACCAAAGCAGAGGGAGGATGGAATGCTGTACAGGCCCCCTGAGTACAAAAGCTTATTTTCAGTGGGTGGAACCAGAAAAGCTTTACAGAGGAGATGGTCTTTGAGCCGGGCCTTGGAAAAAATGAGCAGAAACTAGGTATGTGGGGTCCAAGGCATTTCAGGTCTCCAGTGAGACCTGAACAGTGTGAGCCCGGACACAGAGACCAGGGGTATGGAGGGAACCCCTGGGTTCCAACAACTATTGTGTAGTGTGAGAATAACAGTCTTTCCAGACCTCCTCAGTTAAAGAATCACCTCCTCACCCAAGCCACTTTCTATTCCAATAATTTTTTACTAATATTCTTCATAGTTTATGCCCATTTGTTTATATTCCATCCTCTCCATTACCCCCTGCCACTAGGATATAAACCCCATCTTATTCAACTGTGTATCCAGACCACTGCTTGGCACTAACTTAGACACTCAATAAACATTTGTAGAATTAACTACACCTAGTTAATTACTGTGTCATGGAATCCCAGAAGTGTATCCTAAACCAAATTTTAGTTCTAGAAGGTGTAGCATTCTCTTTATCTAAATGCTTGCTCTCTGTCTCCCCAGTGGTGGGGTGGGGGTAGGGTTTGCTGACTTTATCTTCCTTCTGCTCAAGGTCCAAGTTTTGGTATAAAGATTTCATCGTGTCCTACCAGAGACCAAATGTTCTGAGGTCCCCCAGGGATGGCCCTTCTTCTCAGCAGAGACCACTGGGCTGGACAGCTGGATAAAGCTGATGCAGGACACAAGGCAGAAGGCCAAGGGCCAAACAGCTACCTGGTCCAGCCCAGCCCAGTGGCAAGATCTGGTCTACAGAATGACCTCTGAGAGTAAATACTGCATACTCATAGCCAAGGTAATGAAATAGGGCACCGTGCTCAGGGTGGCTGAGAACTTATCTCCTGGGAAGAAATCAAGTGAAGTATAACTTTCCCAGATTTTATCAACATTCTCCCTTCCCATGAGCCCAAAATCTTCCTGATTAAAGCTCAGTATATTCCAAGGAATGAAGCCCTATATTCAAACAGGATGAGCAGAGATCTTTACATTAAAAATGAAGAACAGGAAGCCAGACCCAAAATACAGAGTCTGAGATGCCCTTTCTTCCTTGGAGATCATCTCTCCAAAAATCTTTCCAACATCAATTAACCACAAATAGAAAAAAAAACAAACAAACAGCAACTACGTCCACTGCAAGTGGGGTAAGGGCCCCAAAACTTGGTGCTGTTCAGTGAAACCCAGGGTGAAAAGCTACATCTTTCCAATGGTCATACTCCAAAGCATTCACTCCAGCCCTTTTTGTGTATAAGGTGAGTGGCCAGCCATATACTCATCCCTGGTGTCCACATCTGACCAGGGCCTCTAATGCCTAGGAGGGATCACTTCCACAAAATATGTTTTTAGGACCGCAAGGATAATTGAGACAGAATGCTAAGCCGGCGTGATTTGGGGGGGATCCATCTAAAAAGCCTAATCATGGCTAATTCACCATTTGCGTCCACCCTGGGATTTCATGCAGAGCGCTGGTTTCACTAAGGTAATTGGTGCTATTGAAACAAGCCAGTGCTCTGCAGTTCCCTGCTTCCCTCCTCGCCTCTGGGCACAGAGAGGATCAATATTTGTTAGGATTGCTTCTTGTTCCAACAATGTAAGATTTACAATACTAGCTGGGATTCTCACTTTGTCTTCACACAACTCATCAGTGGAACCCAATTACTAACCTCAGACAAACAACATTAACATGAGCCTCTATGCTGCTTTATTGCCCTTCATCCAAGTCTCATTTCAGGGTCTTCAGGCAGTGCCACTATAACAGATACTACACTTTAAAGTGTGCTCCAAGGAATAAATTCTCAGTCTTTCATTACTCGTACCTTGATTTACTTCATATCATCTTGCCGCTATAGACAAAGATAACACACTGTAAATTACAGCCATCCTGTCTCGTAGTTTCAGAGGTAGGGGGAAGGCAGGGAGTGAGGCTTTCTTTGGCTTCACAATTAGCAGTGGACCAGGCGCTATCGCTCCCACATTGCCCACGATTAGCTGGTATTTATTAGAACCATTTGCAAAGCAAGGTTTGGACACAGATCCCTTCCCCCACCCTCCACCCTCCCTTCTGCCAGAGAGCCCATTAAATTAGAAAAACTTCAAAGCTAAATGAAAATATGGTTTCAACCACTCTTCATCACACTCTCTCACAGAATATCAGCTCACGTACATCGGTTCAGGAGGTAACCCAGGAAATTTATTTCACGCAGAAACCCTTCCAGTAATCAAGCTTCTGTTGCTAGATGGCTCAAAGTCTCCCAAATCAGGTGTAATTCTCAGCAGTTGCCTCCTCTCTCCACCCCAAGCCCTGGGTCCAAATAAGAGCCTCTAGCTTTGCCTTGAATTCCAACTAACAAGAGAGCCTGGAGAAGGAGAGACCTAAGGAAACAGTCATTGGAAAAAGTCCTTCAAGTTAGCTGTAGCAGTACCCCCTTATTTGTCCTACAATTTCCTCCATCCTCCATCCTATTCCAGTAGCTGATAACTAAGAACATTAGTTTTATGCGACTTGTCAAGCTCAAATGAAAAGAGAGCTAACTTTAATGACACTGCAATTAATCGCCCCAATAGACAGACAGCTAAAAGACAAGATATTGACTTCATTAAGGATAATGTATTATGTCATTAAGTTGGTAGGGTCACCTTGTGTATCATACATGCCTGCTAATATATTGGCATTTTCCTCAAATAAGATAAATTCAGATATGAGTGATAAAGCTGATTAGAAAATGTTTAATCTAAAGAGGCTACTTTCCTTATATGCCCGGCTCTGCAGCCCCAGGTAGAAGGGAAGTCGTAAGAAACCATTATAGACTCAAGATTACCTCAAATACCAGCTCCAACTCATTTATAATCCAGCCCTTCCCTCTTTCATTTCTGCAGTTAAAAGGCTGCCTTAACTGATGGGGGTTGGAGAGCTTTTGGCAACTTGATGTTGCACATGCTTCAGTTGGTGGGCTGTTGTTTTTAAACACAGCACCTGTTTTATTTTGAACCTTCACAGGCCCAGACAATTCCAACGAACACAGCCACATGCTCTTGGTGACATGGGGCTAGGGACTAGCCCTGTCTGGGCAGGCCTCCAAAGCCA
The DNA here is from genome assembly GCF_003254725.2 of Canis lupus dingo. Taxonomy (NCBI): domain Eukaryota; kingdom Metazoa; phylum Chordata; class Mammalia; order Carnivora; family Canidae; genus Canis; species Canis lupus. Next base: position 26,458,055 of record NC_064246.1, on the reverse strand, counting down.
CTTGGGTAAGAAGAGGAATTGGAATACACCACAGCTCTGAAACGGATCATTCTTTTTAATGAGATAACTTCTCTTCAAGGCTTATCTAAAGGGAGTTGGTTGACTTAAATAAAATCATTTTTCATTTAGAGTGGAGTATTCACAAATTATGATACATTTGGAGAAGCTTTTCCTGGCACTTCATTTCACATAAATAAAATAAGCTTTTTTAAAAATTATTTATCTCTCGTCAACTAATTCAGCAAAAATGTAATCATAGTTCAAATGTTGTCTGAAGCTGAGAAATTCCCACAGAGTACTTTGTCATTCTCTGAATTGGTAACTGGTTCTGTAATACACTCACTTGAGGGGTATGAGTGCTTCTCCCCCACCCCCCATTTAAGTCTCATCATTTTTACCCAGTAAACAATATGATGATTTTATGAATGTCATTTGAGCTAAGTAAGACACTTACTTGCAACTGGGGTCTCAGTCCACAAACAATGTTTGGATGAGAATAAGCCAAAATAAAGATTAGACTGCAGGGTTAATTGCTGCCTAAAATAGTGAAATGTGTGGCTGAATAAAAGATACGTGTGGATGTACATGTTAGATATATGCTCGGATATACATGGCATACACGGAGACTTCATACCCACAGACTACATCTAGATAGGATATTGAATCCTCAGACCATACCCACAAAGGGACCTCAGCAACTGCCCCCCACACCTAAGAATGTCCCCATTTTACAGAGGGGCATAGTGAGCTCTGGAGAAGTGAAGCAGCTTGTCCACGTTCACACAGGGAGTCAGCAGTTAACAATAACCCAGTTCTGATCATTCCTAAGCCACAGGTCTGTCTAGCACACCTCTCCATGCCACTTCCCTCCCTACACGTATATGTCCATATTTAAATCTACTTTCCACATCCTCAGATAGAACTTTCAGGATTATGTCTTTCTAACTGGAGAACAGAAATACAGGATCCAATACACCAAGTGCCTTATAAGCAAAGATAATAAAAAACCAGGAGACATCTCACCAATCTTGATCAAGCAGGTGACCTAAATCTCATCACCTTCTCACTTAGAATCAGTATCTTAAAAACAAAACAAAATAAAATAAAATAATACAGTGCAGTCCGGAGGCCAGAGCTAAACATCTGATTTAATGTCCATCATCAAGAATCTCAAGCATACCCAGCTCTCATTTTTCCTTCCTGCTGTTGCTGCTGACATTAAAATCACGCGCTTGATTTTCCAAACCTCCGACAGGAGGGCAGGACTGACAGTAGCAGGAAGCATCTCCGCTGCTTTTGGACAGACGCCTTCCCCGTGGTGTAAGGAGGACTTCCTGCCACGCCCTCACCAAACTCACCACTAATTACCAACACCTGCAGCCCTTCATGCCAAGCCATCCTTTTTAACCTGAACCCTCATCTTTTCTATTATTTCCATTATGGTTGTCAAAACGAGAAGTTTGGGAACCTTTCTCTGTGACCTTGGCATTTCTTTGCAGGCTTAACGTATTGGCATTTTTTCTCTGACTGCATCTCTTCTCATTTGTCATGATTATTGCTGAATTTTTCAACTGTCATTCCCAAACGTAAATCAATGGTTGTCTACTTCCCCTTTGTCATATCTGCACAGCAAACAGCCTTTCCCTTCTAAATGAAGCTTCCTCCCTTTCCATCCATTAAAAGGGGCCTGTCTGCAGGAGAAGTCAATCCTTTGTTAGGTCATTGCATTTATCACGCTTCCAATCAGTGCCTGACACACTTATTCAGCCAGGTCTTCAACCACACAATCATTGTTCATCTGGGGGTTGTGCTGTAATTTATTTATGCATGGTGTTTTCACTATCCATCTTGGGCAGTTTCAAATTTTTCACCTCTGCCCTTCTCTTCCTTGGGTCCGTCTGTGCTGAGACGAAATTTGGGGCATAGGACAGGACGATGGAGCACAGTGATGGGGGCAGGGAAGGGGGCGGAAGGGGAAAGAACAAGGAGCTTTGTGTCTGTGGGAGTGGCTGTAAGCAAGTGCCCTTCTTTGTGAGAAACTGAGAGCAAACCAAGAGAGGCCTCAGATCAGGGCCTGGAACCCTAATCACAGAGCACCATTTAAGCCCGGAGACTTCCTAGCCAGGAAAAGCATGCAGGAGGGACAATTCTTGTGCTTTTCACAAGAAAAGGGCTAAATGAAAGTAAAGTCCCATCAAGTTTAATAAAGCCTGTTTGGAAGCATACTGGATCCCACTGTCATACAGAACTCTCTTAGAAGACACTTGTTCTAGAAAGGAATCGAAGCAACCCACTTTCTAAGAATTCACACCTCCTCCAGGTCGCTGCTTAGTTTGAAACCAGCCAATACGGGTGGCCAGGAATTTCCCAGCTGAACCTGGGACTGATACCAACACCATGAGTGGGTGCTGAGTGAGGCTCCCAGAGAACCTGCCAGAGCAGTACCTGGGCCCTGCACAGTGAGCAGGCCACCATTCCCCACCTGCCCTGCACTAACCCTTTATGCCTTCCTGTCTCGTCAAGGTCCACACTGTCCTCTGAGTCTCTGGCACTGGGACACACTACCTTCCATAGGAAGGAAAATATTTAAGCAGGAAAAACTCAGGCCTTCTTTTTCCCCTGTAAATGTTTTCAACTCAGGGTTCAGGGCAGGGATGCCTCCTAAGCCAGTCAGGGCCCTACTAGCTGTCCGGACTTCTCCTGGCCTCAATCTCTCTCTCTTTCCAATCAAGAGACCCAAGGCAAACAAGACAGGGAATGCCAATAATTCCAGGGCATATTTTTTATGCCTGTCTCCCCCTTTTATCAAGCAAAAATTATCCTAGAAAACCAAGTTCATACAAATAAAATAGTTAAGGGGGAAAAAATACTCTGAGGTGTATAATGAGCATAATTGCACATGTTTATGCCATCATTAATTAATGATAAAGCCACTCATCCCGATTTCATTCTCCTCAGATCAGATGATGTTTCTTCCCTCCCCTGGACCCACAAACACAGTTTCTAGATGCAGAAATAAAGCTCACTATTATTGAATAGCTTATGTAAGGCCACCGAATTAACCCAGAGGACTAGGGTTACCTGGTCCTCCCATGACTAACTCTACTGTGAACCCTGAGACACTTCCTGCCATAGTTGTGGTTATGTCATTCATTCTTACAGATGCTGTTTACACTTGTGCAATGTATTACCTGCACAGCCAAACACACAACCCTTTATTAGTCTGAGGCGATAGGAGGGGATAGCAAGTCTTCTACAGCAGCCCTTATGCAGGCAAAAGCTTCTTTAGCCAATTCCCATAGAGTAGGGTACAACTAGAGAAATCTAAAAATACGTCCTCTACAAGAAAATAAAGTTATCAAAACCATCATATCACTGCATTCTTCTTGTCTTAGCTAACAGCTTCCCATTCAGCTCACCGATGTTCTCCAACTTGTGAAGCTATTTCTGTGCGATGATAGTGAGTCTTAGATACGCTGTTCTAGCAGATGCATAACCTGAGAAGAATTACTGCTTCATTTATACAATGGCCCTAGAGCCTCTTACAGGGGCCGATATTGCACTCTGGATCTTCTGTGACCTCAATTATTACTGTGTTAGGAAACCACCTTGGGCTGGATCCACTGCTCTTAAGAAAGACTAAATCTTATTTCATTCTCCTGCAAACACTACAATGCAACCATTATAGTATGTGGAATATATTTTGTCCTCAAAGTCCTCATCCAAGTGTGGGTATAGGTATTCAAGGAAGGTGTTAAGCTCTTTCCCCATTAGTGATGCAGCAGACCAAATTTGTGCAGTTGAATGTGAAATGACAGGTGAAGGGATTAACAGTCCAATGAATCTCATTGGCCAATCTCCTCCAGCATCCTTCTAAGACATCCCAGTAGCCCGACTATCCTTTTAGCCTGATCATTTGCTTGAAGGTGATGAGGCAGGATGGTGACAGCTCAGATAAGGTTCCTGTCCACAACTTCCTTAAATTCAGACCTACTGTCAAAAATGATAGCATCTGGGATGCCATGTGTTGAAAGTACCTGTGATTATTTTTAAAAGGGCTAGAACTAGGGTATCTGTGAGCATCTGGAGTCATTTTGAAAAGAAATCCATGCCTCGATATTTCTACAGAATTAAAACTGATTCTTGATGAAGGCACTGGTCAACTAACTTCATACTTCACAAATCATCTTCACATATACCATTTCTGGTGGCTTATGCCAAATAGCTTGATATTATCCTTAATGGTCTTCATCATCATAATCCATTCTAGCCTCCTCAGTGTAAATTTCAGTCAGTTGTTCAATGTGTGAAGTTCACAAAGTATCGTATATAGAATGGCCAAAATAAAGTGATGATGATCCTTAAGGATAAATGGTATGATTTTTTTTTTTTTTTTTACTCAGGCTGGTTGCTTGGAATATTGAGCTGTTCCAGAGTCAACCTTCTACTGACCCAACTGGAAGGAGAGCCCAAGACATGTCATTTGTAGGTTGTGTGGCTTAATCTGTCAGGTTATGTAGATCAGAAAGCTTTATTTTTTTTTATTTTTTATTTTTTTGATCAGAAAGCTTTAAATCAAAATCATGTGGCAAAAGAGCATCAGTATGAATTAGTGTTTCAGGCTCGTATGCAGCTATAGTCATAGGAAAAGAGCAAAAGACATTATATATGTACTGAGTTATCAAACTTGGCAAAGAGAACTCCGAGGAACTTGTTACTGGTACCAGGGACAACAATTAGTTATTAAGAGAGTTCAGAATGTCTATCTTCTCATGGTAACAACGAAGTCAACTGCATGGGTTTTGTTGAGCTGGGCAGTCTGTGTGTGACTAAGGTCTCAGGGATTTTGAAGCCAAATGCAGTTTCAACGTGGTGAGGTGCAGATGCCACAAGGTAAAACACAATGGTTTTGGGTGATCCTGCTGTATGAATGCAGACTCCTTAATCTAGAAGTACTGGACACCCTGAATGTGGCTACATAGCTGGCAAAGATAGTTCCACGGACAGGATTTCCCTAGGAGGATTTCCCATCAGGTGGTCCAATAATGCTGATGAGGGAGGATGTGAAGAGCCCCCAGAGAGTTTTTAATTTCTTCTCTCTGGTTAAGAGTCTCACTGAGGCACAAGTGTTCTCTCAAGTGAATTTCCTCAAGAAGCAGCTCAGAGGAAGGTAATAACGCAGATTCTTGTTTCACATGTTTACTTCCCATTCAGATCCTTGCCTTATAAAAACAATATCAATTTTCAAAAGTGGGATGCTTGGGTGGCTCAGTGGTTGACCATCTGCCTTTGGCTCAGGGCATGATCCTGAGGTCCCTAGGATCAAGTCCTGCATCGGGCTCCCCACAGGGAGCCTGCTTCTCCCTCTGCCTGTGTCTCTGTCTCTGTGCATCTCTCACTCATGAACAAATTAACCTTTTTTAAAAAATTCCCAAAAGTATTTTGGCAAGTCTATCTTCAGTTGGGAAATCACGATAACTATATCATTATCATTTTAGCTGGTACCCCAGCTGATATCCCAGAAATCTGGGTCTCCATGAGGCTATAGACAGAAATTCTAAACTGAAGGCCCTCGATACAAAATGCCACTCAATTAATGATAGCAGTTTAGACACAGAGATGGTTACTCATAAGTTCTGGCAAGGTCAAATTTGGCAGTGACCGAGATGCCTTTTTCCTTCCCAATGAACCTGTGAGAGGACTAACCTTGGACACTGGAAGTGGGCTCCACTCTCCTTATTCACAATGCCCAGGACCTATCCAGAAAATCTTACCTTCTTGGGTAGATGCAGCTGATTCCACCCTGGAGAAGCACTTAGGTTCTTAAACTTGTTTGTAACTTAGAGTAAAAGATGGTTTGGGCTGTCAAGCAAATCCATGCAGTGACTGGAACTAGATGAAATAGAATTACATCATCTTACCCTTGTCTGTTCCCCAAAAATGCCTGAGGAATTCAGTTGACAAAATCCTGCTACTTGGTCTAATAGTGCCAAAACCTCAGAACCTTATTATTTGTTTTTGGGAGATGCTATAACTCTGGAAGTGGCAAATGCCTTGGTATGAAGAGAATCCAAGCAGACCACTTATAGAGAAGACTGTAAGTGGGATCTTTATTAGGCCTCTGAGTTGGATTAAACAATCTCCAATCTTGAATTCAGGGTTCTATTTTTCTATTGTCCAAGATTACTTCCCTTCTAAGAAATCACAATTTACGTTCGCAATACAAACTCCAGTAACATGAACTAAATGAACCTTGTATTCTGCAAGAATATATACCAGGGATAAGGAATTCAGATGAAAGCAGTCTCTGCAACTTTGACAAATGGCTAACAAAGAATATACCTGAGATGAGTCTTGGCCAATTAGCAATAACTCCAACCTAAATTACCTTCAGTCTAAAGGTCATGATCATTGAAACCAACAATAACATCGTCATCACCATCATCCCCTGTCCTCTTACTGTAGAACTTTTCTGAACTATAAATCCAAGAGCAAGGCCAATAGGTCATAGAGTACACATGTTTGATTTGGTCAATACTTCCGGATTTCTCCAAATGGCTGCATCAGCCTATTCTCCCACCAGCAGTGAGCAAGGTTCCAGTTTCCCTTCATCTCCAAATAAGGCACCAAGAAATCCCCAAAAGTGTTACTTTTATGAAAGGCCTAAGCTTCACACTGCAAAAAAGCTTGCCCTTCATCCATTCCCATTTTGCTTGATAAAATTTCAGTTTCCAAACAATGATTGATGGTCCTAGTGAGAGATGTTTGTAAAAGATCTTAGTCTTAAGCAAAACAGGTAAAAAGATGCTTATTAGCTATGTTTAGGCTTTTTGAACCATCAGAAGCAGAGCCTAAATCTACTCAGGGTTCTCATGATATTTTCTTCAGAATAAAAGCTTCTCTTCATATGAATCCAAGGAAGTAGAATGATTGACAAAGTCTTCAATGTGCTTCAAGGTATAAATAAAAGATAACAAGATCTGCTAGGGTCTCAGGGTGGATACTGTACTCAGATACTTTTCAGTAATACCTAAGGATGGTTTTGCATAGTACTTGTTGCTGGTTGGCCTATTTTTAAACAGTACATTAGTAATTTTTGGCAAAAACAAGTGGTTGGGATAAACCCTGGTCATCCTGTGCCATTGTAAACGTCAACTACAAGATCCCTAAAAGTAATAAGATGGGCACTTGAACAAAACAAAGAATCCTGAAAGATGAACCTACAGTTGTTTCTAGTACTTTAGAGACACACTCCTCCTCACCCAGAAGTGGGATGGCTGTGGAGGTGAGGGGCGCTCTGATGTTGGGCTTCCTTTCTCTTGCCCCTGGCATCAAGATCTCAACAGCAAAGAATGAGCCATCCTTACTTCTTTGAACTGAGGAAGGTGGCTAAGCTGGTAACCCACTCTCAGGTAGGAAAGCCATCAGCTCAGCACAGGAGAAAGAACCCACCGAGGTGCTGGAGGCAGATCCCAGCCACAGGATGAACAAAGACGTTCCATGACCCCTCTACCCTGGAAATGATCAGCTGCATAACCTCGGGGGAATTACTCAGCTTCTCCAAGACTTAGTTTCCTCACTTCAGCAGAAAGATAGAAGCTAATGCACCATGGCATTGGCAAGCATAAATGAGACAAAAGGCAGCCGAGGATGGTACCCAGAGCACAAAGCCTCACAGGTATGGCCGTGCTTACAACTTCTCTGCAAAAACATGTGAGGTGCAGATTCCTATATGGGCTTTACTGTCTCATGCACAAACTCATTCATTCACACAATGAATGCATCAAAATGCTCAGATACACACTCACACTCATACACATACACACACACACACGTGTGCACACCCTGCACCCATCCACATTTATGAAAGGCTTTGAGACCATTTCTCTTCCCTGGTCACACGTGCCTCACGCTGTGTTCTAGGGCACCACCCTGCCCCCTGGGCATGCAGGTTTTAATGACCCCAGACAGTGGTGGAGCTGACACAGGGCCCAGATTGCTTCCAAAGCTAGGTCAATTCCTTGGGCATCACAGAACTTTCCAAAGTGAGCATTGCCAGGCTTCCTGGAAATAATCTGATCTGGTGGTTCTGATACCTCTTCTTTGGCAGTGCAATACTTTCTTCAAAGAAATTCTCAACCAATGACCACTCCCCGCCCCCCCAAATGGAAGGCAGGTATAGACAGTACAGTACCTGTCCAACCTATGGACAGGGTGGGTTTCCAGAGCCCTGTTTATCAGCCCCCTCCCCAGGCTCTCAGGGCTCTGGACCCTGAGATCCTGCTGCAGAGCCACTGGGCTCCAGGAAACACCCGTCCTTTAGCATATGGAGGATGTGGGACCCATGGTGATAAAGCAAATCACCTGGTGGTATATGAGTCGTTTGTGAAAGGGCAGGACCTAAACCTAGATCTACTGGCTCAAAAGCCACCACTCTTTCCCCTGAGTTGCCAAAATATAGCCATCTAAATATCAGCACTTATATTAAGCATTAAATCCATTTTACTAAACAGTAACTACCCTCGCTGTATATGATGCACCAAGCTTTCGATGTCAACTAATTTGACTTACTCTCCTTTTCATTGCCCTTATATCTTGCTTAATAAGACATTTTATTCAGATACTGCTGAGGTAATAAAGGAAGGAGCGTGGTTGCCAAATGTACTGCCATTTTTATTTTTAGCTTCACTGGAGTAAGGGGTTATTTTCTTGTGAAAAGGATGAAATGCAGCTGCCGGCCTTTTAAATTGTATCACGCAATCCTGCTTTTGCCCGAGCAATAGATTTCCAGATAACTGCAGCAATCTTCTCAAAGTGTAAAAAAAAAAAAAAAAAAAAAAAAAAAAAAAAAAAAAAAAAACCCACACAAAAAAATAGCCACTGCCACCCTCTCTAGACCCTGCCCAGCCTCAATTGTAAAGCATCAGTATGAAGGGCTGTTTGCACCCACCCCGTGAATCTGCTGACACCCGCCCCCAACGAGAACTAGGAGGCTGCCCTCCAGGCTCTGTATCCCAGGGTGCGGAGCTCTGGCTCTCCCTAACCTAATTTAAAAAGTGATAATGGTGATGAGGAGGAGGATATTAAACTAACATTTATTGAATGGTTATCACATACAGGTGCTGTGCCAGGTGCTTTATACCCATTATCTCATTTCATTTTCATAGTAACCCTATGAGGGAGGTACTATTATTATCACCATTCCACAGATGGTAACAGAGAGGTCAAGCAACTTGCCCAAGGTCACCCACTGGTATGTGTTAGAGCCAGGATTTAAACCTAAGCCTGCTGGGTTCTGGATCCTGCCCTTAGAACCAGTACACTGCACATGCCCTATAAATAAACAGTTGAGGCTTTGGAGTCAGAAGACCAGAATCCAAATCTATTCCACTGTTCACTAGCTGTGTGTCCTCAGGCAAGCAACTCAACCTTTCTGAGCTTCATCTGCTTCATTTGTAAAACAGAAACGGCAGCACCAGCTTGAGGTGTCACCATGCAGACGTGTCTTGTTCCCCTTGTCTCAAGTCAGGAGCTCATATTTAAATTCTGAGCTCAGGTCCCACGTGAATGAAAGGATCTGAAACAGTTTGGTGCAAGAGTAGGTGCACCATAAAAACTGCCGAGAGTAAGTTTAGAGAAAGTAGGATAAGGGAGGGAAGAGAAGGGGGGAGCAAGGGGAAGAATTCCAACTGAGGGTCTCTCTAGCTATGAGGATCTCCAACAAACATAAAGGGAACAGCAGCAGAGGAAGATGACAGGCATGTCGCAGGCTGAAGACTTACGTGGTTTTATAGTGGATTATATGACTTACACATTTCACACGTGGGATCTGTGTAGCCCCAGGAGTCAGAGCCAGGACCAATGGACGAAAGTTCCAGGCTCGTCTTAAGAACAAACTTTCTTCTTGTCTCAAGCTGGTTTGCAGTATCCCTAATTCTAGTGAGTTCCCTATTCCTGGACATCCCCCAAGAGGGGAACCCTGAAAAGGCCGGGTAAACTCTATCCACTCTAACTCTGAAATTCTTTGATTCAAAATGTCAATTATGTCCCCAGAGATCCAACTTGAGGCCAGCAGTGCTGCTGTCCAGCATTTAGATTTGCTACAGCCACAGGGCAACACAGAGCCCTGGAGGAGGCGCCTTAGAGACACCCCAGGCCGCAATGGATCCAGCAGGGTGCAGAAAGACAATGAGAGGTGTGTGTCTTCCTGTGTAGAACTCTGGAAGGGTCCCAGGAGATTCCCAGGAAAAAAAAAAAAAAAAATCTGCTGGGGCAGGAAAACAGCCCACTGCATAGAAAGCCACCCTGCTTGTTTGCAGCAAAGGTACAGGCCCAGGAAAGTAGGATGATGGCAACATGACCAGGCAATGAAGCGCGGTGGCATAGCACGGTAACCTCCAGCAGGACCATAGACTGGGTGTCATCACAGATGCTCCCTTGTGCCCACAAACACCCAGGGCCCGACCCTACTATTTAATCCATTTAATGAGCAATGTCACACTATACTGGATGAATTCAGGATACAAAAGGGCAGCCTACTGGCTCACATGTGCAGCCAGGCATTGGGAAGGCCAAGAGCAGAGGCGCTCATCTTCTGGAAACCGGTTTACCACAACCTAGAGCCGAACGTGGTTGTGTAAGTACGGATTTGCCTTCAGAGCACGAGACTGAGGATTTCAGGTGAGCATTTTCATTCAGGCTTGGAAGCTGGCTTGCCTTTGTGGCCAGGACAGCTCTTCCATCCTTTGGTCTTTTTTCTCTCCTGCCCCCTCTTGTCAAGCTAGTGACAGCACAGCGAAGAGACCCCCTCCCTCCTCAGCTCGGCCTCGTCTGCCTGTTGTTGCTGCCTGATTCCAGTAACCTCCTTCCTGGAGTGCATCGGACACACCAGAAAAACAGAAATAAAACAGGAACCCCCCTGGCATCTAAATGCATCCCCATATGCTCACACAGCTGCAGCCCCCTGATTAAAAGCATAGTCCCTGCTGTCACACTGCTGAGTTTGAATCCTAATCCCACCTCCTCCTTGCTGTGTGACCTCGTCCAAGTGACTTAACATCTCTGGTTCCTTATTTGCAAAAGAGCAATATTAGTAGAACCTACCTCGTAAAGTTGTTATGTGTAAAACATTTAGATTACTGCCTGGCACAAAAGAAGTACATACATAAGTGGTTGCTTGCTGCCACTACTACGACCATCTTCTTCCCCCACAACTGGCCCAGTCATTTCTTCGGAAAGAAGTCCCGCCACCCTCTTTCCAAACTGCCATGGCAAATCTAAACTTGAATCGGGGCTACAGGCAGCTCAAGAATTTGGACGGTGCTCAGAACATATGTATTTTTTTTTAAGGTCAGGGACACAAAACATTTTTAATAAGAGAAACTACTCTATTTCAACCCCTCCTAGACTCCAACGCTCTCAAGCAACCGGGGCAATTAAATCGTAAAGATGTGATGTGTGTACGGAGGAAGTACTCCAAGGCCTGATATAAAAATGTTCATTACCAGCCAGGCCCCTGCAAGATGACCAAATTAACCTCATCGCCAGGAGTATATTAAGGAAGAATAATAAATTATTCAAAACCTAATGCTGATAGAGCAAAAAAATATTTATGGAAAAATCATCAGATTATTGCATTTTAATCATGATCCTGTTGGACGGCTGAAGTGTTAAGTCCTCAAAGCGCTTTGGCAGAAGATAAGCTAGTCCCAGAGTGACTTGATATCAGTGTCGGCCCCAGGAAGACGGACAGCATAACCCGAAGGGAAGAAAAGGTCAGCAGATGAGGCTGTAGATCTGGGAAGGCAGAGATGCGCCGAGGCGTCCCTAGGTGTCCTTGTAAGAGAGCCACCCGCTGGGCCAGGGTGCGCCTCTACGGAGATCACCCTCCTCCTCGAAAGCAGAATGGAACCCTCAGCCCCTCAAATTTAATTCAGGGGCCCTTGAGAGAGAGAGAGAAAAAAAAAAGGAATCATAATGGAAAAGAAAATATTCAGAAACCCGCAGGAGACGCCTCCCATCCCCTGCGCTCTGGCTGCCTGTGCTCCCCGCGCAGGCCCCCGCACCCCCACCCTGTTTAATGTCTCTAACTTTATGCCATGTTCTCTTCCTCTTTCAGCACGGCTGAGCAAAGCTGACAGGCGGATTCCTTTGCTTTGCAGGGTATTAAAGCCACTTTCCCGCTCTGACAGCCTGTTCTACTCTGCCACCTTATAGCTCCGACTTCACACTCCTCTGGGCAGCCAGTCCTTCCTGACAGACCACTGTCACTTCCCATCATCCTCTCTGTATATCCTGTTCTCTCCCCCTCAGCACGCATCCCGACTTTCCAACCAATGCAATTATTTTTTTTGACAAGCCATCCATCAGTTTTAACTTTAAAAGCACTTTCTGCTGATATCCATTGTTAAATCCTTTGCTTTTTTATGGGGCTTGCATGAGAGAATATGATATCAGACATTCAAACTACCAAACCATGTAAATTTACTTTGTTCTCAGCTATGTTTCCAATTTCACGTCCAATTTTTCGGTACATTATGCGTAGTTGTTGTGCTTAATATGATGTTGTCAAATCCCATTAAAGTTCACTGCATTGCACGGCTTTAAAAACAGGTTACAATTTGCATTCTATAAAGAAAGGAAGGAGTGCAGTCTGAAGTCAAGCTGAATCTTATTAAAATTATCTGTTCAATTGTTACATTTGTAGATGGAGTAATTTTGAGGCATTAGCTGAGACACATATGAAAATGTCAGCGTGCCAACTAACGACAATGAGAGCAAAAGGAATATCTCTGTGAAACTCAATAAAGCTCCTTTGCTGGTGACATAAATTTGATGATAATCCGAGGAAATGAATAAGGGACCATCCCGTTTGAATAGGAATTACCTTTTCTATTAAATCACTTTGGTGTGTTTCCACTTGGCCTACATCTTGGTCCTAGGCCACGGCGAGTCTCTGGAGAGACTTATTCCCATACAAGTGGGGTAGAGAGGAGCGCAGAGGAGGAGAATTCGTAAAATAGAAGGTCACGCCTTCGGAAGGCACGGTACTTGGAGTCTCAAGACATCCTCAAAAAGGGTCTTTAAAAATATTTTCCTCCTGTATGGAACAAGCACAAAGGAAAAAAGCTCTCCCAGGCCCCAGCAGCGCATGGGTAACTGCGTTGATCTACAAGCCAATGTCTGAGCACAGAAAAGCCATGGGGAAATGCAAACACGCTGCACAGGGGGAAATGCTTCGGGTGTTGCTGGGATGGATGGGGATTTACAGGAAGGGCTGGGAGAGCAGAGATTTATGAGACTGAAACCAATATGTCAAGCGGTTTCTAGGGGTTTTCCTCTCCCATGGAGTTCTCATCCCAGCTGTATTTATGACAGCACTGATTTCTGCATGTCTTGTCATTAAATCTAGTCTCTGATTTTAAAGGTATCCATCACTGGCACTGAGCAGAATTATGCCATTAGGGGCATTATTAACTGAACCATTGACTTCATTGACTATAACAAGTTGAATTTTTGTTTCACACACAAAAAGTATTCCCAGTGCAGACATCTACACCCCCTTCAAAGTTATTTTATTAAGGAGACCATAATTTTAATTTTTCCAATGCAGTCAGTATTTAGGTAAGCCATGATGATAAAGAATAAAATTCAGTGACTATGGAAGATGTAATGAGGTGCTAAGGATGTTGGTACTGAGGCAGGGAGAAAAGGACAGAGCATGTCTTAGGTTCAGCTCAGACAATGACTTACTGCGTGACCTTAGGAAAGTCATTTAACCTCTCTGGGCCCCCATTTTCCTCTCTGTAAGATGAGGGTAAGTATTCCTCACAGTTATTATAAGGACTGAAAGAATTAATCTGTGCATAGTACCCTGTATGGTCTGGCACACTGTCAGAGCTTCCTAAACACTACTATCCTTCTCCTCAGCAGCACCAATAATAGATGAAGAACAGAAGACAGAAAATAAAATTGTCAAGACTAGGGAAGGAAAAGCCTATCGAGAAGTCTACACTGCAAATGAAAATGAGTGTCTGGGCTAGATGCAATGAGAGCAAATAGGTTTTAATTCTCATGATAAATCTAGTCATTTGGTGGCTCCTTTCAGGCCACTGTTGAACAAGATTCTGAGGCCTCATCTGAGTTCTGGGAGAAGAGTCACACAATCGATGACTTGTGCCCATGGTGAAAAGTACAGGAGGCATTAAATACATAAGTTGAAGAGATGGCCCAACTGTCAGGACCCTGCATCGAAGGGTAAATGTAAAGCAAGGATGGGAATCTGGGTAAGGAGGCTACGCTTAATCACACTAATAAAAAGATGGCAGGAGGCGACTTCCCAGTGGCCAGTAACAACCAATCAAACAGACAAGAGGGCTTCTGGCAAGGACAGTTCCACACCTTTCTCCTAGCTTCAGATACCCGATCTGAACACATTACACATTTATGCCCAGTGTCCACCAAGCAGGGTCATCCCAACCAATCTGACATATCAAGAAAGGCAAACCAAACCATATCCCATGTGGTCAGGCCTGAGAAAAAGGAAAAAGACTGTTGAGGCGGTGACCATTTAAAGCTTCAGAGCATGAGCAGCCTCTTGGTGAAGAGTAAGAGATCTGCCTCAAAGGGAGGAGTTAGCCCTACAAAGCAGTTTGCTAAACGGAATGTGGAAGGAACGAAGGCGGACGCCATGATTCACCCCTACTCCCACCCCAACTGTTGGGAAGTCTGGCCTCCTAGATGCACAGGACACAGACACCAACTGGGAATAAAGACCTGTTCTAGTGTCACATTTGGTTCTTCTTACTCACCACAGCAGAGGAACCAGAAAAGAGAGATAAAAAGTAAAAGGGAGGTCGATGGAGAGAAAGGTGGGGGTGGGAGGGTAGGAGTGGGAAGAACAATTGGAGGATGAAGGAGTTTACTTCTGAGACACATTAATAAGTCTGGATGACAGAAACTGGGGGTGAGGCAATGGAATAGGAAGCTTATCAAATATTAAATGCCTGGTCAGGAAGGATCCGAAGGAGGAAGGGGATATATAAACAGAGTTGTAGGAAAACTTCCTCTTGAAATTTTAGATCCTGAAAATAAAACGTGCTTTGGTTTGGTTTAAAAGTAACTTTGGAGGAGCCTCGCTCTTACTGCAGGAAGTCCCCGCAGGACCTAAAAGACAGAAGCATTCGTGCCGGGGTGTGGGCACCCCCCACCCTACACACAAACCCACAGCTCTTTCCTATGTTGGTTAGAGGTCTTCAATGACTCCTCTGAAAGTTCTCCGGACTGACTCCTACAGAAGAGAGATTCAGCCCCACACACTACATCCAAGTGAAAATATTTCATGGCATAAACTTTGGAGGGGAATTAGCCCTACACGTCATCCATCCCTCCCCTGCATGGCTGGAGCAGAGAGTACATAGAGAACCAGGCTGACGTTTGGCACAGCCTGATATGTATTTGGATTCATCTTCCATCCTCTGGGAGTAAAGACCGTATGTTGCTCTACTTTATGATCTAGTCTCGAAAACACACCACCCAGTATGAAGTAGGACCTCAATAAATACATCTATTTGAGGAAGCTAACATCAGGCAGGTATGATTGAACCTAAAATAGAGCAAAAGAACCAGGCCTCCAGCCACTTGGCATTTTTGTTTATTTATTGTTTTTTGTTGTTGTTTACTGCCAAATCTCATATCCTATTAAAGATTTACATGTAAGTGGCAGCAATATTCCTGTTTAAATATCTAAGGAGTGACTCCATTTGCTTCTCCCTACATTATTAATTTGATTGGTTTTAAAGTTATTGGATGTGAGAGGCATTAGACAGACCACACACAAAACCCATTCCCCTCTCTCTAGGAAATCACTCTAGTGTAGCGAGATGGGCCAGCCGCCCACCCTCACACCCGCTCTGCAGGGGGTAGCCTCGGCTGCAAGTGCACACAGCTGCACACACAGTGAGGGAGAGGCACTTTCTGGGGACCCAGCAAGTCATGGACACCTCTCATGACTGGTACCATGAGACCCAGTCTGAGCCATGCTTCATTTTTCTTTTCTTTCTTTTGACATTTTTGAGAACGTGATAGAAGATCTTTGTGCCCAAAATAGAGGAGGATCTAGGATGTGGTACTATGAAGGAGAAGAAAATACAGTTCCCGGACTCAGCCCTGCCATAACCAGCTAAAGGACTCTTCTTAAGAACTTTCCTCTCCACACATTGGCCTCTTCACCTGTAAAGTGCATGGAGAAACTTGGAGAGGAGAGATTACAGCATTGACCTGTTGTCAAGCTCTTAGATTCTTGCATTCACCAGGGCTGGGGATGTGGAAAAGCCTGAGAAAGAGGAGGCATCTCTCCATGACGAGAATCTAGCTGAGTGTTCAGATTCCAGCAGAAGAAAACTAACAAACCGGACTAAGGTCAACTCAAGGGTTTTTGTCATGATGATGATGTTCACAAAGAAAGACGGAGAAGAGGGGGGGGGGGCGGAGAAGGGAGAGATAATTATTAATAATTCAGGGACAATGCATCTTTGAAAATCAAGTTTTTAGCATCCTGTCTACTTGGACATAGCAGGGACCCACAGCAAATGAGAACATTTCTCCAGACCCCCAGGACTGCCTCCAGATCTTCTCCAGGTGACAAATCCCAAGGAGAGAGGAAACATATCCAATCAAACAGATACCTCCACAGAAGCTACAGCCTTATAAATGTAGCAAAAATTTTTATAGAATGTGTTAAAATTCCAAAAAAGCTTCTTTTGGTGAGTATAGCCTTGAGTATTCATGAGATGAGCTCCAAAGACTGCCTAACTGAGATTCCATGCATCTAAAAACCTACGATCACTCCCTCGTACAGGAGTATTTATGCATCTAGGAATGATAAGTGGGCTAAACTGTGCAGAACCAACAGAGGAAACTACCTACACTGCTAAAAGATTGTCCAAATGGTGCCAAGAGGTAAACACAGACCTGCAAGGTAAACATATCCTGAGCCTATACTGTCCTTCTGTTCCTTAGCAAATCAAAGCTAGACTTTCATTTTGGCTTTAGGACTGTCGACGAAAGGCCCCATACAAGGCTGTGCAGAGTGAAGGCTTAGGAGCAGGAATCCAGGCCATGTTGTCCAGGTTGGCATTCTAGCTCTGTCCCTTATTAGCTCTATAACCTCAGGCAACTTACCAAGCTTCCCTCTGGACCTCAGTCCCTCGTCTCAAAATGGACATAATACCGTGCCGGCTTCCTAGGGTCACCATGAAGACTAAGTGAGTTAAGATATGTCAAGCATGTAGAAGCATGCCTAACACTCAGAAAGTTCTTATTTCCTCTTTTCACTCTGCAGAATTCATGTTCCATATCGAATATGTCACAGGCTTCACTGTCCTCTCCCACCTCCTATTCGAGGGATGGACCATCTTACCAGTGACTGTTCCCTTCATGCACAGTGCCTGGGTTCAGGTATGACAGGTGTCTGATCAAGGTCTGTAAAGTGAACGGGTGAACCAAACCAAGAATGGGGCAGGTCCCCAGGAAGGCCCCCACATTCCTACTCAGCTGCACTATACGGCCATCCCCCAAGATCAAAGCCCCTCCTCTCTGCCTGGTATGATGCTACCCTTTGTGCACTGCCCCGCTCAACACATCTACTCCACAAGGGTTTAGGAAGCATCATAGCATGATAGTTAAGGCAACAGTTCGTAATCAGACTGCCTGGTTTGAATCCCAGCGCTTCCACTTACTAGACCCTCATGGGCCTTAATATTTATCCAACAGCACCCAGAGGCCACACACAGCTCTAAATGCTGTATTTCCTTAACTCATTTTATCCTTACCGAAACCCAGAAGGTACATACCTCTAGTCTCACTTTACTGAGAAACTGAGGCTTACAAAGGTTTTATTTGCCCAAGGTTACTGTGTTCAAAGCCAGGTCTTTCCTCCTTTCTGTTGTGTTTGCTCCCAGCGAATCCCCTTTGATTTCATTTTTTTCTTTCAGTTTCCTTCCCTGTTGTAAGGTACGAAGGATGAAACGTGCCATTCTGAGGCCAGCGTCCGACCTCAGTTCTAGTTGCCTCCAAGGCTGTGGATTTTCTTCCTACCTGGTGCAGGGCTGGCTAAAGAGAGCACATTAGATAATGATCTATTAATTGATATTAATTTTCCTCCCAAGATTCCAGGCACAGCCTTGATGTTGACTGCACTAACATCCCCAGATGCAGGAAGCTAGTTCTCCAGTTAGAAGGGGCATTTGGGGTACATCCTTCTCAGAGCTCAGCCCTGGGTCTGCTGGCCAGCCAGCCATGCAGTCAGTGGCTAGCAGAGACCATGGAAAACCTAGAGGTGTGTTGTGTAGAGTGAAGCACTCCCAGGATGGGCTTCTGCCAAGACCCCAAAGAACATGGCCAGGGCTACACTGGGGCCAGCATGCCCGCCACTGGTGACATCCATGCAGCTTGATGTGCTGCTGGACGGGAGAACTCACAGGACAGATCTCGTGGACACAGAACACTGCAACGGCCTCTGTCACCTGGAGACAAGGGAGAGGCTACAAGATGTCCAGGTGACGTCGCCTCTGTACCCCCCCCACCACCACCACCGTCCTCACATACTGCACAACTTACCCACGAGCGCTGTTCCCTATTGACGGCCTGCAGGGCCAGCATTCGATTCTGCTCCTACTCCTTGGCAGAGGAGACCGTAGGCCCTGCCACCACTTCTACACGGCAAACTGTTGCTAGGTTTATGTAAATACCATGGAAACCAGAGTTGTAACACAGAGAGACTCGCAAAGAAGCAACTTGACATAAGGTCAACAAGCCCCCTGACAAAAAGTGTATATAGTGCTCCATCTTCAAAATAGAGCCAACTCTGTTCTCCTTCCTAACCCCTAGGCTACAAAGGCTAATGAGATTCACAGACAACATATTAAATGATGGAATTCTCCATGCAGCTCGATTTCTTTCTATAAATAATTTTAAAACTATTACCCAATAATGTATTGTAATAAAAAAGCTGACAGGGTCTTGCTCAACAAGTAATCAGCGATGTGTTTTCGCACCTGGAGATGGAGAACTTTCTTATTATGTGCCCCTGGTGATTTTTAGGTGTTTCCATAAAACTGTTGCCATTATTTATAAGCCACGGGTTACTTCCCTTCGCTGTAAGCTAAAATTAATGAAAACTTATTTTAAAGATTCAGAAAAGCAGGGCAGACTAAGGGATGCATGCCAGGAAGCCCCTGGAAGGGTGGGGGCAGTTTTCAGAAGTCACTTGTGACGTTCCTGAGGGCAACTCCGACTCCATTCAAAGGGCAGAAGGCTGTACCTTTGGAGACGAGGTGACCTCTTGGGATGAGGCCCTGGGAAGCAGCATTCCTACCCAGGTAGGGGTTGTCTCCAGCTTGCCAGCCCAAAGCTCCAAGGGTGTCCCAGATAGCAAGAGCCATATGTCTCTCTGTTGCCAGGCAATGACCATCCTGCCCACACCCACTGCCTAACTACCTTGGTGCTTGGTACTTGCAGGGTCAGCATCCTGCAGGGGCACCTTATGGGCCATGGTGGTCAGTGCTCATGCACATAGACAGGCCTGGAGCTCCTCATGCCCATTCCTGGCACCCCCAGAGCCAACCATCAAGATGAGGAAAAAACAGACTATGACAACCACCAGGTCCTTCCAACTCTTCTATGGATTTCTGTGCTCAGGGACATGATTAATACCGATCAAATAAGGTCTACTCCAGTGCCTATAAAAGCCCTGTCGACTTCCAGACCCACTTCAAATATCGTGTCCTCCAAGAAGCCTTTTCCATTACCCATTAATAGAAAGAGGGACTGCTCCCTCATGAAGTCCATAGCAAGTGTGGTCACTTCCATGATACCTATTCCCTAGCCTGGTAATCTAGCTACTTGTAGTCCTATCTCTACCCCTGCAGGACTAGATGAGAGATAACATCCTGAGTTGACCACGTCTACTCATCTCTGTAATACCAGCCACTCGGTCCCTTCTAAATCTGGGTAGAGCAGTATAGTTCAGTCTAGGAATGACATCAAACTTGGACACTAAAACAGAGTTCAGTCCAGGTTGTCTTGCAAGTTGTGATCATGGGCAAGTCACTGAGGCTCTCTGAACCTCAGTCCTATCGATTGTCAAATAAAAAAAGGTTAGATAAGAGAATTGGCAAGGTCCCTGGTCAGCTTTAAACTTCCTTGACTCCATAATACAAAGCTATGGTATTTGTAGCCAGGAATGACATACTAACTTAACCCAGACAGATGACAACTTGTTTTTTGAAAAGGGCAGTGTGCATGTGTGCATGTGTTGTGGGGGGAGTGGGGAGGGGAAAGATGTATTTTGAGGATTTTTTTTTTTTTTTTTTGCAATTAAATTGCACCATATAGACCTTGACCTCTGCACTGGGCCACAGTCACAAGAGGTGATGTTGCCCCATGTTCCCAAACCTGTACTGATATATCTGAATGACACTAACACTAATTAATTAGCAGACTCCTCATCTACTGTGTAAGTTATCTGTAAGTAAGGTGTCAAACACACAATTACAAACCAACCCAGTTTACAAAGAAAGATCCTTTGAGAAGGACACAAGAGAGGTTAGCTAACCGGGAGATCTTACCCCAGGTGACATCCTAAGACTCGCCAATCACAATTTTGAATTCACAAAAGGGAAATAACGAATCTTCTTTCTCACCAGAAAGTGGGGCTCAGAGACTCAGAGAGAGCATTCGCGCACCGAATCATGCCTCCAAACTTTTGGAAGAAGAACCAAAAATTGCATGTGTTAAAATAGTCCCTTGCTCACCAAAATCATAATTTTAGGCACTTCGGTGGCAGTACAAGTGCATCCTTATGATGCAAATCACACGAACAGAAAAAGCCGCAGCTCAGCTGTCCCAGCACATGGGATTCATGAAGTCGAAGCTCACTTTTAAACGTGGAATAAAAACACAGCAACACCAACAGGAGAGGCGAAACACGCATTATCATCAGCTCACCATTTCAACAGCTGGAAGCTAAGGGGCAACCAAATAACAGGGGAGCAAACAACTGCCAGCTGCAATTTTCTCTCCCTTTTTGATCCTTTCACAAGTATGTGTTGCATGTGTTTTGACTATTTTTGAAAAGGAGCAAAAAAAAAAAAAAAAAAAATCCCCAAACCATGGGCCTTCCTTTCACTGTGGTTTCTTTTTGCCAGCCTTTTTCCGGTGCGATCACTTTATTTAGTAAGCCTCTTCTCCTTTGTCATCGTTTTTAAAGACACAGAAAGGCAGGAGGGCATTTCTCTGGCAATGGACAGATGAGTCCCTGCAAATGCGCAGGAGGGGTGGTGGAGCCAAAGGGAAGGCAGAGGAGCCTGCACGGCTGGGAGGAGGGGTAAGTCTTTGGGAGGATAAGTTCACGAAGGACTCTGGAGGGAAAACAAGCCAATACAAGCCTGCTTACTAGACCCCAACAGACAAAAAGCCAGACATAACCCTTTGGGCCCTGGGACGCTTTTCCACCTGCTACTCTTCTCGGGGGCTTCCTGGCTGGAACCCCCCGGTCTACCTGGAACGGCCCTTCTGCCCAGGGCCTCAAGTCTCTGCCTCTAGAGGATGAATGCTGAGGTCAACCTCCTCCTAATGCTGAAATTCTACACCTTGTAGGAGCAGAGTTGCAAGAACTTAGCCTCAGAGAAGTAGGTAGAATGATGGTGCTCCCCTCATGCCAAGCAGGGCTGACTTCTCCATCGAGCATGAGACATACACTCCCTAGAGCCCGTGAGACTTCAGGGGACCATAAAAAATGTTTAAGTTTCTTTTGGAAAGCAGAAGGGAAAAAGTAACTTAGGCTCCTGCCCCTGGGCCTTTCGTACATGCTGGCTGGGATTCAATGAGTGAATGGACTCAGCTCCACTCTCACCCCTTCCCTGATACCTCCTGGGTTGCTAACGCTTTTCTCTCCTTAGTCTGAAATTCTCTAGCATTGAGGGGCCACACAGTAGCCTCATACTCACCGAGTTTCCATTTCTCATAGATGTTATTCCTGCGCCTTGATCCTAAAGATGAAAACTGCCCCCTCACTGCGAGAATAACAGCAAGACTCACCAGTGCCCACAAAGTAGGGTGCACGTCTCAGGTTCGAATGCCAGGCCTCATATTTGAACCCTCAGTAACTGGACCCCCAGGAACCTCCCTTTACATTCCCCAGCCAACCCCCTTGTACATGAACCACGGCCACACCAGATACTCACCATTTTCCAACACGTCTCATATTCTTTCCCACCTCTGGGCCTCTATAGAGGCTGTCAGCCTGCGGTGACCTCCCCTTTCATAGCTTCCTAACGACAACCCTACCCATTCCATAAAAGCCTAATCCAGATGTAACCTCTTCTAAGGAGTCTCCCCAGATTCTCTTATGTGGACTGAACCCCTCCACGTCCTATTTGACCCCGGCACTTTGCATGTCTTCGATAGCCTTCATCAGAGGCTGACTTCTATCAAAGGCAGTACAGACCATGAAGGACTTCTGAGATCCCCCCAGAAACAGATGCTGAGATGAGCATTCAAGTCAAAGTATTTTGGGGCAAGTGACCCCAGGAGTGGGGAGAGTGAGCAAGTGAGACAGGGAAGGGAAAGAAGCGAGTAACAGTGCATGGTACCTTACCAGGTACCTTAGGCAACTGGACCTCACTGCAGCCGGGGAATGCTGGGAGACAGAATAAAACATCCCTCAGAGCTACCCCAACTGAGGAAGATGGGGCCTTTACCCACCAAACACCCATCAGTCACTGGTGCCGGGGATGCTGTACCTGAGGGTCACTAATTCTCTGGCATTTTCAGTCTGCCCTGCCACAAGCAAAAAAAAATAAAAATAAAAATAATTATAAAGTTCTAGCAGCCAGAGAAAGCTTGCAAGTCTAAGAGCTGCGGGAGCTTGTGGCTGGTACTGGGCAGGGGTGCACAGAAGGTGTAACACTGAGGGGGCAGGGGAGGCTGCCCACAGCTTCTGCTGCAAGGGGCATGGACCTCTGCAGTCTCGGGCACCAGCAGGATCCTGGGCATGCTGCAGGCACTCAGGAAACACTCACAGAAAGGAAATCATTTTTACGCTCTTTGGAGGCAGGGGCCACATTTTATTTTCTATGGGCCGCAGTGCCTAACCTCAAGATAAGGACTCAAATCATGCACGCTAGCTGAAGAACACTGAGTGATTTAACACACCATCCCACCTCCCAAATGAGACCATGCCAAATAAATTGAATTCCCATCTTATTAGCTGTTCTCTATTTCACGAATGCTATCTAATTCATGCAAGCATTATAAACCAACCCTGCCCTGTGAGATTTAGCAATGAGGACAGTAATGAAGACATAAGGAGTTAAATAGCCTCTTGAGAAAATGCACCTATACCCAGAGGAACAGCCCAGGGCTACCACAGGACTTTGGGCAACTCCATGCGTTTCCAGCTTCCATGCAGCTTTTGGCACCTCACCCTCCCAGGTGGTACTGCCCGTGGCAGGAACTGGAACGGAGGATATATGAGAGGTGTCCAGTGGCCCGCACGCAACCCATCCCCTAGCTTCCTCGTGACCATACCATGTCACACTGGGTGCACCGAGAACGGCCTCGCGGCCCCGCCTTCACCAAACCTAGCCAAAGACTCAGACAAAGAGAAATAATGTAAGCTCATGCAATAGCATCAGGGAAGGGAGGGACAAGCCAGCTTGTCTTGCCAATTTCAGAGCAGAACAGATGTTTCTGCATCTCCAAGTTATCCGCCCTCCTAGGACACCAGACATAGGTCACCCATCAGTCATTCATCTTTATGATGAGTTGCAGCAGCCAGCACACACTCAAGATTAATGCACATCCTTTCCAAGAAATGTTGTTCAATGGCAAGGATATACTGAGAGTGATTGTTTGTGCCAGATTGTTCTAGTCAACCAACCAACCAGGTTTCGATACTATACTAGGAAAAGAAAATCCCACACAGTACCTTGCTCCTATCAAGAGACAGGGTAACCCAGAGGCAGTGTATGAGTTGTGCTTTGCCTGGGAAGAACTGTCCTCTGGCAGAGTTTCATGGGGCTGGCCAGATGAGGTCCTGTCGGGAGACTAGGGGTTTACTGACTTGACCCAACTATGATATCCCTCAAGCAATATGGAATCAGCACACAAGAGACCTGGCTCCTACTCATGGCTCTGTTCCCTGCTGACAACATCTTGAGCAAATCACTTCTCCTCTCTGGACCTCGGTTTCTTTTTATAGAAAATGAGAGGATAACCTCCAAGTCTCCCTCTTGCAGCTTTACCATTGTATGAAGTTCTAAGAATCCTCATGCCAGAGCATCCAATGTTAACTTTCATCCTTGGAGTGACAACAGTAAACTGGGCAACAGCATAAAAACCCTCCAAAATGTGAATACTGTCACTAAAATGTTTTCATCTGGATAAAGTGAACTGTCCTATCTCTGGTTTTTTCCCCCAAGACAACTTTAGAATGAAAACATTCCAAAGTCAACTGCTTTTAGCTTTAATTAGAAAAGGATATCAGCAAAGGAGAAAAATAGAATTTGAACACAGCTCTTCCACACGAACTTGGTTTTCTTCCACTCATCTGTTAAGAGCCACATAGGAATACTTTGACCACCAGAGGGCTTTCCACACTGACAAAATGCATTCATAAGACCTAGGTGGTGAAATTAAAAAATGAAAAGTTCCAAGTTATACTATTTAGGTCCATAAAGGCCTGGAGTCTGAAAAGCAAGGAAAAAAAAACTTGGCGTTGCTCCTGAAGAAGCGTGTGCTTCTTTACAAACATGATGGGGAAATATCCCAATCCCTTCTGAATTCCAGAAAATCATCAGAAGTATCTGACCAGTGCATAGGACCAAAGGAAATCACCAGTTAGCGATCAGAGGTTCAAGAGTCTGGTTGTTACAAAGTTGTCATTCCCCAAATATGGAACTAGGTTCTTGTACCCTGGTGCTTATTCAGTCAAAATTGAGGAGTGCTCACAAATATAAGGTGTTTTTAACACATGGGTTGGCGAGCGCCAACACTGTTGAATATCCACCATGGGACAGCTTTGCGACAGTCCTTTATGTATATGCTACCTTGGTCAGTTCTCCTAACAATCCTGTACGACAGACCCCATTATTAACCCTGTTTTACCTATGAAAAAACGGAGGCAAAAAGAGATAAATAACATACCCAAAGTCAAGCAGCGAGTAAATATCAAAAAAAGTTCAAGAATAAACTATCCATCTGCCAACAACCAAACTTCCACTGACAACAGGTAAGTGTTCTATAAAAAGCCACCATGTACCATAACCTGTAGAATGAGAAAAAAAAAAAAGTCAGTGAAAGAACAGCCTACTTTTGGGTTTGACTCTCTCTCTCTGGATTCTCAGAAGATATAACACAGCCCCCGGGGTTCCTAGGGGCAACTCCCAGAGAAGGCCAAGTGGGTTCATGGCCCCCATTTCTATCAAAGTCTCTCTATATTTTTTTGTTTTATGAACTGGAGGTTCCCCATATGTTTTTATTTGGAATAAAAGACTTGACTAATATTAAAGTTTAAATCTGCTATTTCACTGGACATTTCAGAAAAAAAAAGTTTCAGAAAAAAAACTTCTTTGGGGTCTCTTCTCTTACAGTACTTCTTATTATATTGGTGTGAAGGATTTCTATTTGTGTAGCTCCCTTTCTATATGGCTGAGCATTCTGAGATTGGGAATAGTATGCCCTTAGTCTAAGATTTGGCCCAGAATAAAATTTTCAACAAACATTTGCAGAACAAATAAATAAAGTGGGAGTCTTAGGCTAGCTACAGTGATAAACTATGAAATTTTAGGGGTGTCACAGAATAGATGCTTATTTCTCACTTATGAAAACACCAATCAGGTGTCCATTAGACAGTCTTCCACATGGGGATTCGGGAACTCAGGCTCCTTCTACATTGGGACTCTACCAAAGTAGAAGGACGTTTGACCTCAGAGTACTTCGCCTCCACCTGGCCAATGGGGGAAAGAAAGCATCATGGAGCCTACAATGAGAAAAGCCACTGGAGCTCAATGGGAGGGAGCAAGAGGGGGTGCTGGAAGGTGCAGGGCCAGCAACGACTCCTCACTGCAGAAGAGAATAACTTTGGTGGACAGCTGGCCAGACATCAGCTCTGCAATGATATCAAGACAAACACTGGCCTGAACCCAAGACCCAATGCATAAGAGATGGTTTTCAAAGAAAAAAAGAGTCCCTAACTACTTCCTACATAAAAATAACCAAGTATATAAACCTAGCTATAGAAATACAAAATTATAATTTCCCAAGGAATGTTCATTGCATTTTACCATGACAAACCAGATCGGCTACCTACTGGTATACAAATGGGCAGAAACTAAAACCCAGGTCAGCCTAAGAGTCAACATTCCCACAATTTACAAAGTATCTGGTGCCTCCTTAGGGGACAGCGTTGGTGGGGAGAAAACGGGAAATAAATGTGCACTTGAAGAGGCCCCACTGCAGCACTGTGACATACAGAGAAGCCCAGAGCCTCAAGTCTGTCAGTATCCACATAGGTGACCTTGGATAAATCAATCAACTTCCCCTGTGCCTCAGCTACCCTCACCCTGTCAAAAGGGAAAGACATTCCCTGCCTGTCTTTCCACAATATCCCAAGTAGAGTGTGAGATCACGTAGTAAGAGCTATGAAAAAAAAACCATAAAATATTTAAAAACCCTCCTCAGTATTTTGGGACAGGGCATGGGACTACTACATGGTTGTTTTCCCAGCCAGATGGCGATCCCTGCAGCTCTCTGCCACTGAGGTTAAAATGCTTCTGGAAACTTCCTGATCAGTCATTCCAGCATTTCCTCTTTCACCTCAAGAGTCATGTTCAGCTCCATTGCTCGGAGTCAACATGTTACTGCGAGCAAACCGCTTAACCTCTCTGCACCTCCTTAACCACACCTGTTCACTGGGTATGGCAACACCATGGAAGTTTAAGTAGGGGCCTGGGCCATGGCTCCCTGGAGGGTCTTTCTTCTGAGATCCAAGCTCCAATTCTCATGTAGATCCAGTGGCGTCAGAGACGCTGGGACCGCCTTGCTGATCCCACCCTCGCGCTCCACGTGTATTAAAGCGAGGTGACCAGGTGGGAGGTGTGGATATTAGTGGCGGCTCCACTCCAACGTTACTGCAAAGTAACAGCAGAGTACTGTACAATCAGTCTTTAATGTCAGCTCTAACCTTCCTAAATGGGTTTGTAATGAGAAACCCTTGTTTGTCACAGAGAAGGTATGATTGATGCGGCCTAGGAGTGAAATGAAGCCACAGTGACCATCTCAATAACATGAACAGCTGCCAAATATTCATTTAGCAGAATGAGTTTAGAAAACTTTGAGCAGATTGCTTTCACAAGGCTGCCTTCAACAAAAGGAAACATAATTAACGAGCTAATATCAGCATGTGTCTGGCTAAGCTAATGAATATCAAATTACACAGAAACCTGTATAAATCATCATTACCCTGAATTTTAATTGAACTTGCAATTAAACATGACAAATTTTATATACACTAAACCTTTAATTTATACTTTCAAATAAGGAATAATTTATCATTTTTAGTATTTCATAGTTAATTTCCCAATATGTGCACTTCTAATTAACAAGGACAGACAGGCATTTAAAAAAACATACACACTCTCTCTCTCCTATGGCTCCGTTCATAACAATAATTTTCCCTTTTGTATACATTAGAAACCATGTCCGGGAGTTTGAATGCCAAAAGGCCTATTGGCATATTCAAGGAAAGGTCTCACAGCCAGAGAATGAGAGGGATGACTTCCCCTTTTGCTTCTCATCACTCTCCCAGAAAAATAGAGATTAAAGGGGTGAGACGTGTTCATGCAACCTGGCCAGCATCTCCGTTACCCACTCAACCTTGCCCCCAAACTCCGGTCACGTTGAGAACACAGGGCCTCCTGTGCTGGATGAGCAAACCCTCTGGTGCTTCAAAGCGGCACCACCTTAGAAATAAAGCACCTTGCTCCAGCGTCAACACCAAGCCTATTTGTTTACCTGGCCAGCGGTAATGAGCTCACTCTGTGGATGGATTTGTATTTTATTATTATAATTACGCCACCATTATAAACATACCTCGAGCAACCTCAGCATAAAAGGCAGGGAATGCTATTAAAACATACATATAAACGCACAGGGAAACAAGACAGGATTGTAAAGGGGCTGCAACAGAAACTAATTGGGTTTGCTTTTCTCTGGTAATCCCAGCCTATTAATATGGTAAGCAGTGTGGTCCAGGGAGCCGCATGCTGGGAACCAGGAGATGACAGTTCTATACCTACTAAGGCCTCTAATTGGCTGTGTGACCACAAGCAAGATGCTTCACCTCTCTGTGCCTCAGTGTGCTCAGGGGCAAAACAAAGATAATGAAGACAATTGTGATTCCTTCCAACATGTGAAAATAACTTGAGAAAAAGAAAACACTCTAAAATGTAATAGCATCATTTTGCAGCTATGGAGAAAGCAAACTTAAAAAAGCAGACAATTGATGAAGCTCCTGCATGCATATCTTTTAATGCAATGATCATATTAAATATTGGCAATTTAATTCCTATTTCTCATTTAAGTTGTGAAGGAGGCTACATAGGTATCGCACCTGCAAGATGAGAAAACAGCGGCATGGAGAGGCCCACTCTGCAAGGTAGAGGTGGAGCTGGGATGAGAGTGGGGACTCAGGGCATCTCAGATGAGGCTCTTCTGACGTCACCATGCTGCCTCTCTGCATTCTAACCTTGGGAAGACTCGCACCCCTGTCCTGATAGGACTGAAGGTTCCGCAGAATGTCTTGAGTCTAGGAAATCACTCTCCTAGAGCAAATTTGGAGAAGGCATGAAGTCAACAGTGTGGATCCTGTCTAAGCATGGCCAAGAAAGTAAGGGCGTACATCAGCCAGATGAACGAGGACAAAGAACATGAGAGGTTCACAGAAATATCAAGAGAGATGGTCATAAGGGCCACTCTAAACACCCACCCCCCCAAAAAAAAATAAATAAATAAACACCCACCCCTTCCATTGTTAACCCAGAGGATCTGGAAATTAGGTTGAATCAAAAAAACCTGGGGATGGAAGTCAGTTAAGGGAAATGAAAGGAAGAGTCTTTTTGAAAAATTAATTACTACTTCACTTCAATTGCGAGTTCTCCTTTTTGGGTCCCCTGACCAAAGCAAACAGGGCAGGAGAGAGGTGGGAAGCTTAATGCATTTACTAGAACACAGTGCTTGCCTCTACCTATGAAGCAAAGGGACAAATATTTTCACACATTATCAGATAGCTGAATAAAACAGGCTCTCCCAGAATTCACAACGGAAGGCTACCAGAATTTACAACTTGTGAAATTGTGCCTGTCCGTATTTTCTCATTACACTGGATGCAGGTTGCAGATAGAGTGTGCACTTTCTGCTTCCTCTCCTCCCTCCCTCTTCCCTCCTTCCACTGTCTCACTACTTCCTAGTTAAACCTTGTCTCAAGTTATCAACACTCTCTGGAGAGATAAGGCTCCTCTCACTTACAAGCTGTCACTAATAATCGAACTTTCAAGACTCCATCTCTAAGAGAGACTCCCTGAGCCACGCAGGTCACGAGAATTAACTGCCACCAGTCCTTGCAGAAAACTCGGCTCATCAATCTATAGCTTTCTCGTCATAATTAGAATAACGGCTTTGAAAATTTGGGCTGATGTTGACTTGGTCTCAGGCCGCAAAGAGCGCTGATTAAAATCTTGGTGTGAAAGTTAATGGTAAGTGCTGGTGGCGTTGCCGTGGAGACAGAGACAAACAATTCCCTCGCTGTGACATTTTCAATGTCCTGGAGAAGAAAAACTGTCCTCTTTAGTGTGGCAGCGTATGAAGCTTATTTATGGCTACAGGGCTTGGTGGATTGATGACTGTCGTAACATACTGTCAAATCCTTTACTGACACATTCATTTTTTTGGAGCCCCTGGTGCAGCAGAAATAAAATAAAATAATAAAAACAAAACCAGAGGGAAAATTCTCCAGGAAACCGTAGACGGCCACCGGCGGACCTTCCTCTCGCTATAGGACCTCGGATTTAATAGACAAAAAGACTTTGTGCTTCTTGGCTCCATGGCCAAGGAGAAGAAATAGATTCAGAAAGTGCTGAGTAAGGGCGAGCCATCTCTCAGCGGCTACATGGGCCCAGGAAGGTTTGTTATCAAAGGAAGCTGTTTGTAAATAAGCATCAAAGATTGGTAGCTGTGAATAAGGATCCCCTCTCTTCTTCTCTTGAGGAGGGTGGCTTAGAAATCCAAGGAAGGTTGTGGAAGACTCTCCCGGCCAAAGAGACAGGCTAGTACAGCTCCTGTCATCATTACAGAGCCTACCCGCCAACGGCTGTCACTTCAATGTTCACAACAGTGGCATTAGTCTCTGAAACCTCTGGACAGCTTCACGGTCTGCAGAGCCTGTTCACATGTGCCATTTCCTGTGGCCGCCGGTACATGCAAAGCAAGCATCTTCATCCCCATTTCACTGATGAGGAGGTGGAGGCTCTGGGCCCACCTTTCCCGAAGCGACAAAACTAGTTCCCTGGCTGAGCAGGGCCCCCCAGCCCCCCATGTCTAAGTCTTTAGTAGTCACAGTGTGTAACCAGTCACTATCTGGGACCAGAAATCCAGTCCCCATGACCTGAACTGGCTTAAGGCGAAGCTCCTGGTTCCCTGCAAAGAGCGGCCTGTTTCGGCAGCAGATAAAGGGACTCTGGGTGACCGCATCTAGTCCATAAAGACTGCTCCAGGCTGTGCCATATTTCTAGTTCCTTTCATTCAAGGATCCTAGTCATCATCATTATTGTTGTTGTTATTAATAATGATAATGAAATAAACTATGCAAATGTGGGGAATGGCTTTAGCCCTAAAACGCAGGCAGTAATGTGGTAATTTATCCAATAATGGAATCGCAAAGTGATTTTATTTGCTTTTATGGCTCCTTTCTTTCAGAGGAGCCGGGCATCAATAATGGTGGTAGTAATGAAATCAACTATGCAAATGTGGAAATCGTTTTTACCCTAATGTACCAATTCAGCTGGCGAAAGAAATTCAACATGGTCTGCTGTGCTTCCCGACACAGAGAGCCAGGCCGCGGATGCTGACCTGTACTCGGGTCCCCAGATGTCAGCGTTGCTCTCCTAAGAGCGTGGCCCTGCCAGGGTGGGTTTGATCATGACCCATACCTGCATTCTCCACTGATTTAGGGAACACCCTCATGAATTTAAACATAGAGAGGAACTTGAACACAGGAACAAGATGCATTCATGTCAACAGAATTCATTTTCTAGGCAGAAGCCCCACAAAAGGGCTGTGACGGGCATGGGCTGTCTGGGTCACCAGCCAAAGCAGACCCTCTTGGGACCCAGCCGTTTCAGCACAGCTGTAGAAGGCTTTCTGTGGGACAGATGCCCCCTGCCAGAGTCCCCCTTTTATCTGCCTCCAATGTGGATGCAGTGGGGGCACGTCTCCGGCTGGACGGTAGGACCTCTGCACAAGCCCAGGAACACCAAAGGAGACCATGAGTACAGCATTCCCACTAGCCACTCACCTCTTCTGAGCCCAAGGTCTTCCCCGCTCACTTCTCTCCAGGATCTGCAATACCGGCTGCCATGGTAGGTAGGAGAAGAGCCACAGAGAGAACAGGACACGAGTATAACCTGGATGGCCAAGAACTTGGAACAGATCTCCACTGAGCACTTATTATGAACCACAAATTAGAGAAGCCTGTGAGATCCCTGAAGCTGGAGACCTCATTTTCCTCTGCATCTCCAGAGCTTGGGCCAGTAGGTGTTCAATAGGTGTGGAATAAATACACGAAGGAAGGAATAAACAACAAACAAAAGCTAACAAGGCAGACTTCAGTGAGACGGAACTCCAGGTGTACCCATTCAGGTACTCAAAAGTAAAGAATACTCATGTGCCATCTTGCCCTTAGATCCAAGTCACCAGAGCCCTTGGCCTAGGCTAAACTCTTGAGAGAGTCCCACTCTGACCCTCCTCAACTACCCCTCGCCCCATGACATAGGGAGTCCAGGGGTATCTCCAGCCTGCAGCTCCAATTACCAGACCATGTTACAGGTACCCCGGGCCCCAAAAGTTGCTTTTCAAATAGTTCTGAGCTTCTTTAAGGGACTATAAGAACTTCTCTGGGTCCTACCTCCCAACACCCACCAGGACTGCACCCCAAAGTTCAAAGGGCAGCCAAAGAGCAGCTGCCAGTAGTTGGAACTTGGGTGGACAAACTGGACATCTGCATTCATTTATGCAGAGGCCTCTCATGGAGGAGAATGGAGTCAGGGGTGAAAAGACAAGCAAGGGTCTTCATTTGCCCTTTCACCCTGAGCCCCACAAATGTCAGGGGTAGACTTGTGTATAGATATTCATGTCTCTCCTCCAATTTAATTTGCTTGCTGTCAGTTTAGGCCCAAATCCTGGGGCTGGTGAGGTATACCTGCCATATGAGAAAACACAATTACCTTCTCACTCTGTGATGGGCTGAGGAATTGCAGAGGGAAGAAGGGAGGACCACATGAAAAACCTTGGGCTCTAAACAGATTGTCAATATTTAAATAAATAAATCAAAAGGAAACCTTGGCTGTCAGTTCTAATTAATTCATGGCAATCAGCTCCTCTTGTTCTATTAGTTACCATTACAACAACACACTCTTGAACAAAATACCAGAAGCTTTCATTAGAATCATTAACATAATTTGATAACTGATGGTATTTGATTTCTGACTTTTGCACTCTGACTTGAAGCTTGGTGCAAGATGTGATCTCATTGATTGGCTCGTGTGGGTTTTTTTGTGTTTTTCTCATCTTCTCACACCCACCACCCCAACCATGAACACTTCACATGACATTTCTTTGTTAACTGTAATTAATGTTCACATTTGTCACAAGTTGTATTATTTGGAAAAGCAGTCGTGATGATAAAAGATGTGACAGAGACACACACATGTCTTCTTATCCAAAATGGCTTTATCCTAATTTAGGTTTGGGGGGGAAATAAATGAAATAAGTCAAGCATGTATTTGTTTTCACAGTCAGGATGGATTGTTTAAAGTGATGCCTCTTGGAGAAACCAATGCAATTAGCTTTCTCAAAAAAAAAAAAAAAAGTGTCATTAAGGCATGAGTGAAATCTAAAAGAGACAAGAAAATGTGCATTGAGGGTGAACAAGCCAGGCTGTAAATGTGTCTCACTTCCACTGACCACAGGTGCTAGAGAAGAGAGGCTGTACCCAGACCACTGGGGTTCAGGATGACTCATGCAGGGGTAGAAACAGTTTCTCTCTCTCTCTCTCTCTCTCTCTCCCTCCCTCCCTTTCCCTCCATACCTTTCTCTCTCCCATTCTCCCTTTCTGCCTCCTTTTCTATCTTTGTTTCTTGCCTTCTCTTCTCTCTTGTTCTCATTATCTTGAATTTTCTGCAGTTGACCAATGGGAAAAATAACCCAGGTTCTATGTAAGGAATCAAATAAACATTTCTAGCCGAGGGACTACCTTTTTGGCTTGAAAGTCAGACAATCAGAAACAGGGGAATCTTTGGGCAAACAAGCTTATCGAGCAGGTACTTTCTCTTTCAGGCACCAGGACAAAGTCCTTCGTAGTTGGCCTTTAGCATCTCCATGGGCACAAGGTAGACAGACACCAGTGTTCTGTTTTTAAAAAGGAAACATGGTCAGGAGGTGGGGGGGGGGACAGTGGGCAGGGGGAAATATGTTCCAGGAAACCCAAGTGCCCATTAAGACAGAGTTGGAGGGAGCCGCAGGGCTGTCTACCTGACCTGTGAGGAACGTCCACTGTGGGTACAAGAAGTGTCCTCTGTGTGCACACCCCACCCCCAGAAGTCTCCCATGCGTGTCATGCGCTGTGTTCGCATAGCTGAAAGTGGCCCAAATCAATCTCCTCTTGCCTCCCCTTCTCCCAGCCCAGTCTCAAAGGGGTTTCCTCCATCACATACTAATGGTCTGCAATTTATTTTAAAGAGGCTATTTTGATCCTCAAGAAGTACTTAGGGGAGCCGGGAACCATAAACACCTCCTTTTTTAAAAATTTGTTTCCTTTTTCCCAGCCTGTAATTTAACTCTGACTGGCACCATTCAAATCAAGCTTTCCAAGCACAGACCCCCATCAAGTCAGCTCCAACTTGGAGCACATTTTTACGACCAAGTTAGAAATCCCTTAAAACAAGGTTTTCAGAGGGAAACGTTTGACAGACTTAACTCTTGTGGTGCAAATATGCCACAATGACATAGCAATTAGTTATTCAAAATACGGGAAGGGATTACAAGCTTTTTCAAGTCGCTTCATAAATATGTCCTCTTCTGGTATACAATCAGTAATTATACCATTCTTACTCAACTGTAAACTTCCTGGGTATGATTTATATCTCATTGAAATCAACACAAAAGTATTTGTTTTCTCAAAGGAAGGACCCTGGCTCTAATCTCCAAGGCTCACACACATCAAAGCCGAGAACTACTGTTCAGCCTCACCAATGTAAATAAAATCATACACAAATGTTTATGCAAATTAATAGAGAGAGGTCTGTCAAGACACATTTATCTTCTGGGCCTGATGTGGATTTAAACAGTGCTCCCCTAAGAATATTCCTCCAAGGGAGTGGAGTCAACTATGTACCACTGAAGAGGAAGAAGAAACTAAGGCAGTTTTCCCTGAACCTGTCCTTGTCCCAGCAGAACTAGTACCTTGGGGATATCACAAGACTGAGCTAAACTGGGCACCAGAGCCACGGGTGGATGAAACATCGATGCCCTTTCTATCCGACCCCAAAATCCAGGAGGCTGCAGTAGTTGACCTCCATTAGAAAAGAAATGAAGATAGAAGATCTTTTCAGGTGAGTGGATGCTCTCAGATGCTAATCCCCAGGCCCTAGCTCTGGCCTTCATGGAACAGCCCACCCTTTAACTAGTCACACAGGTGAACACAAAAATTGGGTTTATGGTACAACTCAAGGAATAAGATGAGCTACAGGAAAAATCTCCCTTACACTAGCACATCTAAGCAATTTTAGTCTTTGTTTTTACACAGCCGACTGGGCACACATACTCTGTCCCAGAAACTCAACATATTGCATAGAAATGATTAGTTTCACTGTCTGCTTTCTTCACTGGACTACAAACTTCTTTGTAGGCTAGACCTACCCTAGCATACCTAGTAAGACATGTTTACCATTAGATCTTTACCAGAAGATTCTGCACCAAGTTTGGTAGAAGCAACTCATTGGAAAAACAAGCACCAATTTGTTTGAGAGGGTTGGAGTGCTGGGATTATTGCCCTACAGCCAAAAATCTGTCCTCCCTCAAAATTCTTCTCTGTGTTGGATATTTTGTTCCAGGGGAGAACTCAAAGTACCCCACATCTCAACCAGACTAAGGCCCAAGGTGCAGGAAGGTAAAACATAGCCATTTTATACACCTCGGTGTAACCAACACTCAGTACAATGCTGGGCGTAGAGTGTATGCTCATAAATATTTTTGGTGAGGAAAGATGTATAGATGGATCACTTTAGCGATTTTGAAATATCGGTGTTTCCAAAGATATTTTTACATCTGATCTCCTATGCTGTCCTCAAATCCTGCCACAATAGTTGTACTTCAGGGTTAAGGCCCAGGACCAGCAGGTCCTTATTTAAAATAGAAATGTGAGCCGGCCAAGCCTAGAAGTAAATTGCACCCTAAAATTATCTATGAATTATTCTGTAACTTGGAATATATTTTCTTATGGAAACAGATTTATATTGCATGGTTGGACCTCAGAGTGACCCAATAAAGCCTTTTATCTTGGACATTTTTTAACTTTCAGACTATTTAAAACCTAAACTTCTTTTTTTTTTTTTCTTGTTTTGGGAGATTCCCCATATGTGAAGCCTCGTGGTAGGCTGTGGCGGCTCCTAAGTCCCAGTAGAAGCCAAGAAGTCTGCACTCCCTACCCTCACAACCTCCCTGGCAGCCCAAGCATTGGAAAATCCCTTAGTCCAGTCCTCAGAGCAAAAGAACAGGGTGATGGCAATTCATTTGTGATGGAGCTGTGTCATGCCAGGAGGGAAAGGTTCTTGCCTCCAGAAAGTTGTCATGTGTCCTGTTTTTGTAATTCCTGGGCCATTGGCAGGTCCTCCATCCCATAGTCTGTATCAAGAACTGGCCAACAAATCCCCTTGCTCTCTTTTTTTTTTTTTTTTTTTTTTTTTTTTTTTAGATTAAGAGAGCAAGAGGCAATTTATTTTGTTTTGTTTTCAACCAAGGGTCTTTGTGGATACCCAACAGACCAAGATCAAATGGGCTCCATTTGCCTTGAAAAGCAGTAGGAAGAAGTGATCTAGCAAAACTAGTCCATAAACATCATAAATCCTATACATCACAAAGAGATTCAGCTTTTCCTTGAGTATGAGTACTTGCAGTTAGAGCATCTCGATCAGAAGCAGATGGTTCAACCTGAGATGATCCATTATTCTGGTCCAAACAACCTCTGTGACCACTGACACATTTCTTAGTCACTTTAGCCTCAGTTTCTCCAGCTCTAGAGTGAGAGGACTGACCAGATGATACCTCAAGTTCCTTACAGCTCAAGTATATTATAAATCCAAGGTCTAGGAAAGGTGAGGAAGAAATACCATGGGGCTGGAAAAACATTTTCCAGGCTCTTTGTCAACTCAGAAATTTCCAAGCACCCCTAATCCTCTCCTAGCTCTCCCCAAACATCCAAAGAACAAGTGCAAGCATCAGTACCCCACTTCTGCAAGGTTGTTGACCCTAAAAACCAGGATCTTGATAAGAAAATGCAAGGCAGGAACCCCGTAATGTTAAAGGCCTAATTAACTCTGCCATTAAATCAAACCCTTCAACTTAACCTTTGGTTCTTAGGGAAAGAATTGTTGATAGAAAATTCAGCTACTCATTGCAGAGCCATTTCCCATTCTAAGAGGCATATTTAAACTTATTATTGCCCCAAACACATAGATAGATATTCTTATTATACATGGGGGGAGAATGGCCACTGATTCAGAGCAAGGCTGGGTGTCTGCTAATGTTGAATACATTTCAGCTTTTCTATGGTAAGACCTTAATTTCAGAGATTTATAACCAGTGTAAATCTGCCCTGAACAGAAGCCTGACACAAAATTACTTTGCCCAGTAGCAATTTTTTAAAGTTTTGGACTAAGTGCCTTTTATTCAACTTTACAACCAAAAAAATGAAGCAAAGCAAAGCACCATAAGAAGTACCTTCAGGCTATAAACATTCAAACACACATACACAGAGACACATGCGTGTGCAGGCATGCACACGGATGCATGCCTTCAGAGTTAGCACTGTTTTCTCTAGGCTTCTAGTGGAACACAGGCCACGCCTCACTGCAGGTCCCAAAAAGAGAGGAGGAGTGGGAAAATGTGCAGTGAGAAGACTGATCTCAGAAACCGGCAGCCCTTCCTGATTCCCATAGTGGATGGGCTCAGATCTTTATGTGAAATCATCACCTACATATAACATCCAAGCAGTCATGGTCACTTTGCTCAGTAAAGAATCGACATCCTCAATCCTTATATAGGACTCAGCCAGGAGGATACCCTGGGCCCTCAGGTCCCTATTCCATGCCAGGGATAACCTGAACATCCAAGTGTTTCAGAGGCAACAGGCGGTGAAGAGGAAGAAAACACAATTAAAAGAGAAAAAAAAACTTGCAAATCATCAATAAACAAATGAGTGCGCTAGGCAGTATTCTGAGAGCATTAAACACGCTGACATCATGATCATCCTAAACCCACAAGGTACCTACTACTGTTTTCCTTTAGATGGGAAAACAGAAACAGGTTAAATAAATTACCCCAAATCATACAGCTAGCAGGTGATGGAGCCAGAACTGGAATCCTGGCAGTTCCCAAGTTCATGTTGTACTCATTAATGCCAAGTATTCTCTCCAAATAGTGCGGCCATTATTTCATCCCAATGCCCATGAATTATAGTAAGAATTATAACCTTAACAGTAATAATGGCTGGTATCACTGTCATACCTATTATGTCAGGTACTTTACGTATGCTTTACATCCAGGAGCTCAATCTCCACAACATTCCTATTTGGGTGGCACTTTTATCATCCCCTCACTATACAGATGAGGAAACTGAGATGCAGAGCTTATGTGAATCGCCCAAGGTCACAAAGTAATTAAAGAGGAGACTGGAACTCACACCACATCCCGCTGACTCCAAAACCAGCCCTTTACCAGCCTCACAATACTCACATCTCAAATAATCTCTATGATTTTCAGCAGAGCACTTGCAGGCCCCTCGTGCTAGGAATTTCCTATTCTAACTCCTCTCCTGTGTTCTGAACACAGATCTGCTATTTCAGAAAGGCTTTCTGCTGTCCTCTATGTGTCATCTTAAATCCGACTCAATTCCTTTGTGCAGGGTGCTCTTCCTCGCTGGGGATTTCCTAAACATGCTTAAGCTATTCCAATATTGTGCCACGCTTGACTTTTCCTCTCTATATCATCCATCTCAGGTTTCTGTTTCCCCTTACCATCACCAAAGTCCCAGGAGTTATAGGAATCTGTAGCAGAAATCATTCAACTGGCTGGAATTCCAACTCTGATAACAGCTACATGGCCTTGGGCAAGTTAGTTCTTAGGATCTCAGTTTCTGCATCTGTAAAATGGGTATACTAAGAATATTTACTTCACAGGGTTCTGTGAAGATTTTTTTAAAAGATGGTATGTGTAAAGGACTTAAGAGAGCACCTGGCACATACTTAGGGTTCAACCAATATTTGGGGTTTAAGATTTTATTTATTTATTTAAGACAGAGAGTAAGATAGAGAAAGCATGAGCAGGGATGGGAGGGAGGGGCAGAGGAGAGGGAGAAACAGCCCCCTACTCCGATGAACAGGGAGCCTGCCTTGGAGCTTAATCCCAGGATCCTGGGATCATGATCTGAGCTGATGGCAGATTCTTAACTGCCCCCCAAATTTTTTTTGTTGAAAGAGGTGTTTTTGGAAACACCTTTTTGTTGAAAGAGGTGTTTTTGGAAACATTTTAGGTCCTAGATAACCTCTTCTTCCAGATATCCTCTGCTTGAATCCATCCAGCATCTGACAGTCAGATTCAGCTTAAAACACCACTTTTGGGGCACCTGGGTGGTGCAGTCAGGCCTCCAACTCTTGATTTTGGCTCAGGTCATGATCTCAGGGCTGTGCGATCGAGCCCCCTCCTACCCCATCAGGCTCCACACTGTGTGTAGAGCCTGTTTAGGAATCTCTCTCTCTCTCTCTCCTTCTAACTCTGCTCCTTCCTGTTTGTTCTCATTCTCTCTCTCTCAAAAGAAAAAAATAAGTAAAAATAAAACACCACTTTCTTCATGTTGCTCATTGGCTCAAAAGCTTCCCATCACACAGTGAATAAAGTCCAATACTCAGTACTGAAGGTTAGGTCGCACAAATGGTGGTGGTGACCACAGGATTTCCCTGTAGCTTTCAGGATAAAATTTAATCTCCTCTCCAGGACTTTAAGGTCTTCTGAAAGCTGCCCCTTTCTTACTGAATTTTTACTGTTTCTCCAAACAAGACTCCCCATCCAGGTCAGGGAATAACAGTCACTGTACCAATGAGTCTTGCTGCCCTCATCTTGTGACACGGCCTGCACCCCTTTTGTGCCAGGCTGCCATTCCCGCCTCTGTCTCTACACCTAAATCCTAGGAAAGGGATGCCTTATTGTGAATCAGAATCACTGGGGAAATGTTCACACACACAGGTACCCAGGAGATCTGGGCTAAGCACAGGCATCCTTGGTTTTGAACACTTCTCGGGGAATTCTGACGTGTAGCCAAAAGGTTCACACAGCCTCATGACACCTGGAAGCTCCATCACTTCTGCATTCCAATTAATATTAAGCATTATTCTGCTCTTTTATGTCCCACACAAGTGGACCCCGTCTCCCCAGCTAGACTGGAAACCCTCTGAGGGCAGGAAATAAATCTAATATGTTTATAAATACCTGGCCCCATGTTGTATCCCCTCTCTTAGGTAGCCATACATGTTTTTTGATGTGGGTTTTAGTCCTGACTGGCTGGAGAACATAATTTCATGGCAAACGGGATGAATGACTCAGATTTTGGAATCAATCTCAGTGCCCAGAACCCACCAAGGACTCAATAACTATCTGGGGGCACAGCTGGCCAACGGTAGGTGCTCAGTGGCTATAGAAAGACTGTTTGCATGGCCAGGTCATCTCTAAGAAGCCAATGCACATGCTGTCCAACACACACACACAATATAAACAACACCAGTAACATAATTCCTATCACATGAGTTCAACTTGGTGAACCTTTCCTAAGAGCCAGTGCCCAGGATACTGAAAACAATTGGCCACCTTGAGGTACAATGGCAGTAGTTCTTAATTTCTTTTTTTAGTAGTTCTTAATTTTTAACTGGCATCTGTGATGTCCAGTCATAATCTGAATGTCTATGCTGCTCTGCCCACTAGGGCTTTACGTTTCTTTCCATCAGCCACAGGGCTTGGCTCTGACCCAAGGCAAAAGAGCAGTTGAGCCAGATGAGCTCCTCAAGCTTCCCTGAATCTTCAAAAACAGGTAGTACTTTAAAGATTCAGAAAGTATCGGTGATTCCTTAAGGCCCCTCAGAAGCAAACGAACCTAGGACCAGTGAGTAGGGCCATGGGATCATTCTGATCCCTGAGCAGAAGCTTGCCTCCATGCTGGCCACAAGTGCCAGAGGCAGAACTTTAAGACGAGTATGTGATCCATTATCAGCTGCTATTACCATCCTACCATAGCTGAAAGAAAGAGGCTATTACACATAATACATAAAATAACATTTAGTAAGGAAATCTGGATAATTACTTAGTAAAAAGGACATTGAGCCAGGTTCTAAGCCATTGCCCTGAATTGGGAATGGCATTACTTATGTCTTAAGTTAAATTGAGTAAAACTTCCTAAGCACTCCCTTAAAGAACACCTGTAAGTAATGAGTTGGCCTATCTCATCCATCCTGCTTTGTGCAGCAGTCCTGAAGAGTAGACCGAGATTACCGGCCCTCCACAATCCACAGCCGTCGGGCCTGGGCCAGCCCAAGGTGACAGGCTCATCCAGGCCAGCGTGGAATAAGGGTTCCCCTAGTACACACTGGAGGTGGCACAGACAGATAAGAGCCTATGAGTTTGAAGGAAAATGTATTGTCTTTCCTATGCTGCAAAATGATGGACATTAAGATGTATTCAAAATTAGAGTAGAAGGAACATGGTGAGTAAGTGCGCTACATGGAATCAGAGATCATTACAGCGGACTGTATTCCAGGAATACCCACACTCACCAAAACCCACCGATCACCCCCATCACTGGAATTCCTCCCTGTATCCAGGGCACATAGAGGGATCTCATCCACCTATGACTTAAAGTATCACCTACACACTGACAGACTCCCAAATTTCTATTCCTAGGCCTGACTCCTTCCCAGAGAAGCCTCCCACCTCAGTTACCATCCTGACATGGCCACTTGGATGGGTAGGAGGTATGTCCAATTTAACAAGTCCAGAACTTAACTCGTGATTAGCCCAAACCCACTCATTCACACCAATAAGTGGTACCTCCATTCTTCCAACCATCCCTCTGTGTCTCTCACACAGTGCTTCTCATCAGCAGATCCTTCCACTTCTTCTTTCTAGACACCCGGATGTGACCATGCCTCGCCACCCTCATGGCAACCACCCTGGATCCATCCCAACCCAAACTCTCAGGTTCGACAGTTGCAACGTCAGCTCCCCTGCTGGTTCCCCTACACACCACTGTCACCATGATCGATGTGAGATTTAACTTAAGAAAATCATGCTCAGTGCCTTTCAGTGTTTTCTAATACAGAAGAAAACTCTAAATCCTGGCCAGAGCCTAAAAGCCTTTGCATGCCCCAGCTCTGGAACAGCTCCTGACTTCACGGCAATGCCCTCACTCACCCACCTCTCCACGCAGGTGCCAGGCAAGCTCCCCGCCAAGGCCTTGGATGTGGCTCCAAAGACCCATAGACCATCATCCCTCACCTCCTCCAGGTTTCTGCTGAAACGCCACTCACTCATGAGACCGGCCTTCCCTGAGGTCCCTTGATGAAGTGCATTGGCCACCTCCTTATCCTCCGTTGCCCTCACCATGCTCTATCTGCCCTCCTCGCCCTCACCGCTCCTCACATAGATGCACATTCATCGTGTCTCTCCAACACATCACACAGGACGATGAAAGCTGTGTGAGGGCACATTCGATTTCTGGTCTTTTTTTTTTTTTTTTTTCCTGTTTTAGTCACTGCTGTTTCTCAACACCTAGAACATCCCAGATGCTCGGGAACTATTTGTTGAAGGTGTAAATGAAAATGCACAGCATTGGCACTCACCAAATGTTAACCGCTCTTAGGTTGAGAGGCTGCGCCTCCATCTGGGGTCAACTCCTGCCATGAAAGTCAGTATTCTTGCCTTATGTGATTCCAGCACTCAAAGTTAACCACACTTGTACGCTTTTATAGAGTTTTATAGTTTGTAAAGTGCTTTCACATATAATTATCTTGATTTTAAATGCTTCTCACTACAACTGTCCAAGTCATTCAGACAAGGAAAACCAATAAGAAGGTGTTAGCAGCCAACCTAGGTCTCCTGCTCCTCAGCCCCACGGCCTTGCCTCACACACGCCCTCCCTGCTGGGGTGAGATGCCGGCAGCAGCAGGTGGCAAGCGAAGAGCAGGCTTTGCCCTCCAAATGCTCACAGTGCTCAATGTGCACCCGGACATGAACACACACGTGTAGGGCTTAAGGATGACAAGTCAGACGTGCAAGTTAAATGCTCCCAGCAGTGGCATTTCTGGAGAAATAGGATACGCTGGTCGTCCTCCACAGAGGAGTTCCTATTGGTAGGAACTGACCACTCACCCCACATCCTACTCTACTGCCAGGCACACCAACCCTTCTGAAGGTTCTGGAACAGAAGTTGAGAGGATACAAACAATTAAGATCTGAACAAGAGCTGAACCCTGGCTCCTGTCCATGAGAATCAAAAGAGGGGGTAGAAGGTTTGTTTGTTTTTTTAAAGTAACAAGGGCTGGCTCCACCCTAGACCAATTAAAACAGAAGTCAGTGGAGTTTGAACACTGGCATCTTGTTTCAAGCTCCTTAGGTGATTATAATGGCAGCTATTGATGCCAACCACTGGGATAGGGCTTAACCATTGCAAAGGGCTTTCTCTTGCTTTATCTCATTTAATCATCATAAAGGTCTTGGCTGTAGGTGGGGCAGGCATACATATCCCCAAGTTAGAGGAAAAGAAACAGACTCGGGGAGATGACTGACTCACAGTCCCCTAGTTTGGCTATTAAAAGACAAAACCGGGACCAGGTATGGT
The DNA here is from genome assembly GCF_003254725.2 of Canis lupus dingo. NCBI lineage: Eukaryota > Metazoa > Chordata > Mammalia > Carnivora > Canidae > Canis > Canis lupus. The sequence goes on along the minus strand of NC_064246.1, from coordinate 26,414,566 downwards.
TCAAGAAATGAGCAGTGAAGTCCGAAGCAATGTTTATAGACTTAGTGGGCTTACAGATCACCTGGGGATCTTGTTGAAATGCTGATTCTGCTCCAGCAGATCTGGAGTGGAGCCTAAGCATCTGCATTTCCAACAAGCTCCCAAGAGACGCAGATGATTTATGGACCACACTTTTGGTATCAAAGACCAAAGAGATGCATCTCAGTAGTGACCAAAATGGAATCCATCCTTGTTTCTCCACGTGGAGAAGGCTAGGATCCTTTCAACAGCCTCCTGACAGCTTTCTCCATGGGGTCAGGTGCTCTACTACACTATACAAGCTCTACACCACAACCAGCTGGCACTCCCAGCCTCTACCTGTGTACCCCAGGTCAATCTTGTCACAGTCTGTGAACCATTTATGCAGACCCGTTCGCCATGTCTCTCTCTCTCTCACACACACACACACCCCAAAACTACCAAGATCAAAACAACTTCATGACTCACCCACAACTTTCCAAACAACCCTTTCTGTCCACTCAGAGAACACTGGTATTAGACTCCCACATCAGCAGCAAAGACGGCCCTTACCATCATTTGTCAGGTTGGAATCGATTACACCCTGACACCACTTCATTCCCCGATATTACCCCTTTATTATTCAGGGCAGGGTACACTCTTCCCGAGGTCATTTTTAAATGTTTTGTGTGCCTTTTAAATACCAGCTGCCACATATAGAGAGAGACTTCAAATGACTGCCTAAGATATTCCATTTTAGCCTTAAATCTTTAAATACACTTATGAATTTTTGACTTTAACAGATTGCCTAATGTCTCTTCCTTCATAATGGAAATGGATCCCAGGGAATCCTCATTAACTCCATCTCCTTGGGGCTCTCTCCTTGAGATGGCCTTACATCAAGATTCAGCCCCACGTCTATTCACCATGAGATGTCCTTAGGTTTCTGGTCCTTGGACCTAAGCATGAACCTGGACCAGTCTGCATCAACCAGGGAGCCATGTTTCTGCTTACATGGAATAGGTTTTTCTCCCACCAGCCTTTGAACCAGGAACAACTGGAACATCCTCCAAGTAGCTAAAGTCTAACTACCCTTCAGGTTCCACTCTGAAGCCTTAGTCTTCCCTGGCCCACACAGCCCTCCTTGCTGACTGTCTACAGCCCTTAGTTTGAACCACAGCACTTTAGCAACTAATTAAACACAACCACATCATAGGCAAGCCTTGTCTCCCCAGCCAGGAAGCGTTTGGCCATAGCATATCCCCTCATGTGTCTGGTTTGATGCTGTGCACAAGCAAGTGCTCAGTCCCTAACTGCTCACTGACTTTGAGAGCTGACAGTATGTTTGGTACCAACGTGCTGCCGCTACACGTCCAGATCTGATTAAGCAAGTTGCCAGTCTAAGAATGTTCTGGCACAACCACCAAACCTCACCATTCTCTCCTGCTGCCAAGTCCCTTCCCTCTTTACCTAAGAATGACTTCATACCTAAACTCGATCCAGGAAAAAAGTATAGCAATCCAATTTTTTTCAGGGCAAGATTCTTGGCACCACAAGCAAGCAAGGAGGGGCAACTCAAGACTGTAAGAAACTCTATTCAAAAAAGAGAAGACTTCCTCCCAGGTTTGCTATAATGGCAAATCTTCCCAACCAAGGAAATAACTAAAGGGGAAGAATCACCTCATTTTTTCCCCTAAGAGCTTAAGAAAGGAAAGACAAGTTCTAGTATTCCTAAGAGGGGTCTCAATTTGGGGTTTAAATCTAAGAAAACGTGGCTCATTGTATTTAGCACCCCCACCTCCATACCTGCTTCTGAGATTACATCACTTGCTAATATCTCATGTGCTCCACCATGCTGGTCACTACATTTCTTGCACCAAGGCTGATCTTGCCTCAGCTTCTCACACCTCCACAAACCCCTGTCAAGTGGGGATTTCTGTTTCATACCACTTACCATACATACGCCCCACCCTTTTTCAGAAAGTTCGCATTCAGATGCTCCTATTTATAATTATTGATCTTTGTGATACTGTCTAACTTTCTGGGCCCACAGTTAGAAAAGATGAAAAGGAATTCCCAAACAAACGGGTAGTGAGGCATTTTCAAAAAAAAAAAAGAAAAAAAAAGGAAAGAAAATTCCGAACCATACTGCTATAGAAAAACCCATTTTTATCCTAATATTTATTTTTCTGCATCTCATCTAAGTTCCCCCTAGTGTTTACTAAAATCTTGACAAGTGGACATTTCATTTTCTATCCCTCTGAGATCATATGAAATAGCCACCCCAAAACAAGCAGCATATGATATTACAAATACACGTATATTGATGATGTAGCTGCTATTAGTACATTTGAAGTATGACATCTTCACTCCTCTGTCATCAGGCACAAGTAATTAAGAATAATCAAGTGGGTGTTAATTGGATATAATGAAACAATCTCCAGCCAGCCTGAGCCTACTATTTGCCTCCTACTAATAATTATGAACACTAAACACTCGTGCTAATCTCCTTCTTCTTACAGAAGCCAAACAGAGATACAGTATTTACTCAGCTAATGGCTTGTTTTGTCTGCAATTTAGTCTGTTTTAAAGCTAGGAAACTCATAATTTGCCAAGCTGTCACCAGCTGCTGGGCCCAGACCCAGGATGTAGGATTCTTAGTGACAACAGTTCAGGGTATGTCATCTCAAATGAGAGGACAGATATTAATTAAGCTGACCTCCAGTTGCAACTGTACCTGGACATGTTAATGCCAAAAAAAAAAAAATCGAAGTTCTATGTCTATAGTCTAAAGTACTCATGGACCATGCACTCATTATTGCCCAGGGCTTCATGAAACAGAAGAGCTTCCACATGAAACCGTCAGGATGTCTCTATTTTTCTCTTTAGAACTATCTCCAGCAGCCTCTGCCACTACAGATCTTGGGACTGGCCTTTGATCATATTACTTCAGGAGCATCTTGGCTGTCAGATGACTATTATACAATAGTGAACTGAAAGTGTCTTATCGAGAGTGACCATTAGAAACATATTATTGGCCATTAAGCAGATGGTTAGATGTTTTTAAAGAGCTCTTACATAGTAATAGAATCCAGAGTCGTTGACTATATTTATTACTCTCCCAAGAAAGTAGGGAAAAAAATAGAAAGATTGAATGTTTGTTCCAGAGGTAGTTAATGTCATTCTCTCAGGATCACCAGGAGATCCTCTGTAGACTAAGAACTGGCAGCTGGTGAGAGGATCTTAGAACAGGCTTCTGAACAAGCTGATTAAATTCCTTCTGATAAGAACTCAGGTGGGATTCCAAATCAAGAACCTTGCTTGGTAGAATCAGAATTATAAAAGAAAGATGCATCCAAACCATAGGTCAGAAAACTTTCTATGTAAGGGTCCAGAGAGCAAATATTTCAGTTCTTACAGACCACAAAGCATCTGTCACGACTACTCAGATTGAAGTTAATGGCAAGGAGGTAGGTGCAGATGATAGTAAATGAATTGGTATGGCTATTTGACCATAAAACTTTATTTATAAATACAGAAGGCAGGTCTATGACCTATGGATCATACTTTTGCCAACACCCACATTGGACCAACATTGAAACCTGCTTTTCCATTAATATACACTTTCATGTGAAGCTTCAACCTCATTTAGGGATATAATGATAGAACTATATATATATAACATATATATGTGTATGTATGTATATAATGAACTAAAATGAATAGGGTTCAACACCCTTCTACTCAGTAAGTACTGTTATAGGACTGCATATTTATTCTATTTATATATTTATATATATGATTATAAAATGCTATATATATGTTTCATGTTATGTATGCATATTTTTTAAAGATTATTTATTTATTTATTTATTTATTTATTTATTTATTTATTGGGAGGGGGGCAGAGACACAGGAGGAGGGAGAAGCAGGCTCCATGCTGGGAACCTAATGTGGGACTCGATCCTGGGACTTTAGGATCACGCCCTGGGCCAAAGGCAGGCATCAAATTGTTGAGCCACCCACGGATCCCCCGTATGCATATTTATATATAAATCACCTCTTCTGTTTCCCTTGTTCATAACTTCAAACATTGAGTTTTCTTAAAGATAAACCATCTGTAATCACTTGGTAAACAAAATCTGCCCATTCTGGGTCCACTATCAAATAGTGGACTTACTGCAACAGAGCTAGACCTTGAATATTGCAAAATCTGAAAGGATTTTATTGAACTTCAAGGTGAAGTGGAAAGACACAATGACCTAGAGGGTGAAGGACTCTATGCCTTAGTCTCAATTGTTTTGCTAAATAACTGTGAGACCTGGGACGTATTATTTAACCCCTCTGAGATTTGGTTGCCTCTAAAAGAATGAAGGAGTTATATTAGAGGATGGCTAGAGTCACCTCAAGCTTTCATATTCTCTGATCAGTGGACAGAAAATAGCTTAATTAGCTCACTTGATTACAGGATGATATTAATGAGGCCAAAGGAGCAAGTTAAATAGCCATGCAAGACTAGCTAGTTTTAAATAGAGCAAAACACTGTCACACAGGTTATAACTCAGCTTGGTTGACTAACAGGGCATGGCTGGTTCAGTCCTCCTCAAATCAATAGCACAGACAATATGTGATAACAATAAGTCAGAAATAGCTATAGATAACAGTATCATTAATATTTTTGTATAACTATGATTACTAGATTATACAACCAGGTATTTCAGCCTGCTTCTTTCCAGTGATGTAGTGAAGGACTGTGTCTCTCCCATGTGTCCTAGACCAGTCCATGGTCCTACCATGCATGATCAGAATGCAACACACACCACATGTGATTCACTATGTAAGTCAGACAACAGCTGAACTGGTCTGTATTCTGCTTAACAAGACGAATCTAGCTATCACATGCTTGGGTGTCGGGCAGTGCCCAATTACTGTGAAAGTTCCTAACTAATTATGCTCCGTCCCTGTACTTATCTTGTCCTGGGCTGGTAGCCATTTGCAGACCATGTCAACAAGTAGATAGGGCCTCCCTGTTGTCACTTTTTGGTATGTGGGATGAGAACAAAGCTACAGCTTAGATAAGGCAAGAAAACCAAATTCAACATAATGCCACCAAATTTTCTCCCTCTTTTTCCAACTTTGTACTCTACCTATTTCCCAGTTCACCTTGGAAAGTCCAACTACTCATCTTCCAGGTTTTAGTTGTATTTGCTTAGCTATTCAACAAACATTTCTAAACAATTTCCATGTGACTATATAGTATAGCACGCACTTGGGAACCATGGGTGACTAAGATTTGGTCACTGCTTCAGGGGAGTTGATGAGTTTCTTTTGAAGAGACATGTCCTAGACGTAGGTGCTTATGCTGTGTCTATGTTAAGTCACTAAAGTGTAGAAAGAGTACATCTTACCCAAATTTCAACATCACTTACCCATACTCAGTCCCAATTTATTAAACACCAAATATCAACCAGACAATCGGATGGCTTTAGAGGTGTGAAAAAGATTAAGAAATTGAGCTTATAGCTTAGAGAACTTTTCCATGGAATCCTTCAGGTTGGTGAAGAAGCAGTTTTAGTATCAGTTCTATTTGCATAGGTTCTATGAGGCTGACTCTAATTACATGGATGGGTACACCAAGAGGTTCTAACTGGGCCTTTTTAGATACATAGCAATAGTTACCGAACATAAGATACTTGAGTGGAAAGGGTCCCCAGGGACCTTCTAACATTTTACTGATGAAAAGCTTGATACCTGTAAAGGTGAAGTCACACAACTCACAGGTAAAATTAACATCTAAGAGGACCATGTCCAAAATGCGCCTAGCTCCAAAGTTAGCCAGCACATTCATGAAATGGGTCTTCTAGGTGTACAAACAACCCAGCTTCTGCAAAATCCTCTAAAAGAAGAACTGGACATAGGATGTTGTGGCAGCATCACTGCATAAAGAAGTTTGGTGATGCCCTAAGAGGGCTTGGAGTAGACCTGATGTCCCCTCCAGATCTTCTGACCTCATGAGTTCCATAATATCCAATGTCCCTTCCGGCCCCTAAACTCTACTGTGCAAACATTAGTCCACTACTTTGGAAATCTGGCTAGCCTACTAGAAAAAAAGCAGACTACACAGCATAAGTAGGTGGAAGTCATGCCCTTCCAGTCAGGCCCTGCATTACTCCTTTAAGCAACCACAGTCAGACTCATATAAAAACACAATCCAGAAGCTTCCAACACCCTTGGCTCTAGGTCTAGACACAAACCAATGCATGATCTCTCATCCAAGTCCTATCAGCTTCTGACGTTCTTGGTTCTCCACCTGCCTTTCCTGGACCACAGCACTTGTCACCTGGTGCTGTGCTCCCACTAAGACCTTGGACATAATTCCTATTATTCAGTCTCCTGTAGCCCTGATCAAATGACTCCTTGGATTCCACCTAGACCACAGGATCCCATCTCAGCTTAAACTTCCCATGCATAGTACTGAGGATTTGCTCAAATTATCCACACATCACATGATAACACCCTTGCCACACAGCACCCACACACATAGACACATGCAGTCCTACTCACTAACATAATGGCGGAGGGGAGCTTTCAATGAACTCTATAAATTTTCTAGTAATTCAACACCCAGTGACCCAAATCTAAAAGTACTTCAAATCCATTAATGAGCTTCAACAGTAGACATACAAATGCTTATACATATCCTATACACTGGGAAGAACCAGACTGTCAAGGTAACCAAGAAAAAAAAATTCAAAACCAGCTTACAGAAGGTCACAATTCCTCTAATTAACAACAAATGCCTCACAATGAACAGCTTGATGAGGACAGGGCTCCCCACCATGGTGAGATTTTTCTTTTATTTGGCGAGCAATGAAATCATTAATGTAATAGATCACCATCCCCGCTAACAGAATCTCTCCGTGTCATCTCCTTCAGTGTGCATGCAAGCAGAAGACACACATCTATTGTCTCTTACTTCTGGAAGTTGTAAATGTAGGAAAATTGTCATCATTAAATTGAATATAATGGTCCTCTTCCCCTCTCCCCCTTTCATTCCCTTACTCCGTTCCTTGGCTCTGTCTGACACATACCTTGTAAATGTCAACACAAAAGTATGTTCTGAAGACCAATGGGCAGAAAGTTCTGATTACCAGCAAAAATCCATCATGTGATACCTAACAGTCACCCCTGCAGTGAGAGGAAATGATAATTGCTTTGCCGTGCAAGGTGGAGGAGCTGACCTCAAAGTGTCTCTCGTGGTATTAACATGTAATGAAGATGGGTGCAGACAAAGGCCACTGCTGAACACACCAGGGATGCCATCAGACATCCTCACCTCTGAGGAGTGTTGCTGAGGAACACAGGCAGCTCTAATGATAACCTACTCTTCATGCTCCAATGTCTTCCAGTGACTTAACCTAGGGCCTACTTCATTCAACCCTCGTGGGGAACCAGGAACCCCTCACTGGGCCAAGATGAACCCTAGAAAGTTCCCATCCAGTAGTGAGGGAGGGTTCACACCAGGAACTCTTTGGGGAAAGAGGAACGAACATGGCAAGTGAGCTCTGCCTGGAGAGTGCTCAGCTGGTGTGCTGCAAGGAAGGATGGAGAGCTCTGATGTCATTGGCATGTAGCTCAAGAGGTCACAGAGAGAGCTCCTCCAAGCAACCAGCTTGCTGAGCCAGCAAGGGGAAGGAGGCAGCTTCCTGACCTGAGGAATTCTGCAGGAGGCCTTGCTGTCCATGGGTTGTCAGGGGCTGTCATTGGGCCACAAGGACTGTTTGGCCTTGAGCATTAGTTATGTTATGTAAATTACCCTTAATGAAAGCGCGGCCTTGGTCCATAAAAACTTAACAATGCATTTATCTTCATTTGAGCTCTCCCCAGCAGCCACCACCTCCCTTTACAGACCATATTAACTGGGCTTTCACTGCATGTCCCTGTCCTCCACAGCCACCGTCAGGAGGGCCCAGAAGAGGGAGAGGAGTTGGCTTACACTTAACAAGACAAATGTGCCATTGTGGAGGTGGCATCAGGTGGCCCAAGCGCACGTACAGAACGGCGGAGCAGATGCAGCTGTGCCCAGCCTTCCTCCCCAGGCCCTCTTTGCGAACAATGTTCAGATGGCTGGAACAGATAAAACTTAGTTTTGCATTCCTGAGAGCCGGGTGTCACCTCTGATTCACCAGCAAGCATTTATTAAGTGCCTCCTGCGTACACAGCACAAAGCAAAGACATCTCTCCCTCCCTCTCCATGCGTGTATCAAGCAGGCAATGGTCTCTGACTCTGAGATGCCCCGTTTGAGATACCCCGAGCAAACCTCTAGGCACTTTAACGTTGCTGTTGTGGGTTCTACATCGATCCCCACGTTTGAAGACAGAATTAAAAAAAAAAAATTAAAAAGGCAGTCTGAAATCTCAGCTGCAATACAGGTTCCCAGAGTTGAAGAGGAAATGAATCAGGATTACGTAGGAACTGGGAAGGAGAGGAAGCCTGGGTCTGGCTGGCCTTGAATGCAGGCTTCATGATTATTAAACATTTTATTTTTTTTATTTATTTTTTATTTTTTTTATTTATGATAGTCACAGAGAGAGAGAGAGAGAGGCAGAGACATAGGCAGAAGGAGAAGCAGGCTCCATGCACCGGGAGCCCGACGTGGGATTCTATCCCGGGTCTCCAGGATCGTGCCCTGGGCCAAAGGCAGGTGCCAAACCGCTGCGCCACCCAGGGATCCCGATTATTAAACATTTTAAAAGTCAAACACTTTACCGCTGCTTCTAAGACCTTTCACGGACTGGTGCCACCCACCTCCCAGGCGCAGCTCTGTCCCTGTCATTCGTTCCCTGTAACCACACAGGCCTCTTCCCAATGCCTCGTAACCTCCAAACTCCATCCAGCCAAGAATCTTTCACTGGCTGTTCACTCTGCCTCCAATGTCCTTCCCTCTCTCCTCTCCTAATCAACCCTGCCTCCTTCAGCACCCTGGGAGAAATCCCTTCATCAGGGGAAACCTTTCCAGAGCGCCCTCAGTAACATTAGGTGTCACCACAGCCCCATAGCCTTCTCCTCCCCAGCCCCTACCCCAGTTATGCCTGAACATCTGTTTCTCAGTGATGCCATGTGTGATTCTTTGAGGACCCTCACCTCCACTGGACCGTAAGCTCCATGAGGGCAGCAGCCTGTGTCCTTCTCCTCACCACCACATCCTTAGCACCAAGCACACCGCAGGCAGCTAAAGCAATTACTGAATACGCAGATACATACATAAAGACTTGCACACTGGTCACTTCCTCTCCAGGACTACGGGAAAAAATACCAAGAAAAGAACTATGCTCACATTCAATGGACAAAAAGAAGAACTAAGAGACCCTTAGCAGTGACTGAACAATAGAAACAGCTGCCAGGAGAAGCCAGGTGGACTCTAGGTGAGGATATCTTCAAGAAAACACACCCCCCTTCCAAACAGGACAGCAGGAAAATGGGTGAGCTGACCTTCCACACACCCTGCCATTCCCGTGTTTTCTGTCCTGGCAGCCTGACTGCCGAGCCATGGCAGCTGCATCTCATCACCTGGTCTGGAAGCATTTCTATTCCAAGTGCAAGTTCAACCTTTCTCCCCACTCTTTGTTGTGCCACTTGGCTCCCAGGGAGAGGATGGATTTTTTTGTTTGTTTTCCAGGCAGCAAAATACAGAAAATAACTATAATGAAGCACCAGGGTGGCAAGTGCTGCTTTCCTCAAAGTCAAGGGCCAGAATGAGTTGGTTGCCCTGCCTCAAAACCTAGGAGAGGAAAGGGTATAACCCCCCCCAGGAAAGTATGTACTTGCAAAAATTCCCCTCTCTCGCCTAGATGTCAAAGGAGTCACATTGCACCAGTTGTCCACAACTTCCTGGAAAAGGAGATTATCCCAATTTGTTCACCTCACAAAGGAATTGTGTGAATCCTATTTGACCCCTGTTTTTCCAATGTAGGGTATGAATTTAGCTAGCTTTGAAAATGTTTTAGGGCTTCCACAGAAATTTGTAAAATGTCAGCGTGAAAATTTTAATTGAGTTATTAGCAATATCTCTTCTTTGAATGACCTTTTAGTACTCCTTATAACATATCACCTCCTTTTACTACCTTCTGGCTGACAGTTTCTAATATATTCCTTCTTCCTAGATGATATCATCTGTCCTTGGGTGGAATTAACTAAAGCACTCTACATTCAGAAGCTGACATTAATCCATAGCCCCAGATCTGTAACAGCTGCTGGTATAAACACTATTTCCATACATTGGGTTTTAACAATGACTGGAAGAAATGCATAGTATTCGCTGGACACTGATGACATGCACACAAATGAATCAGGGTGACACACATCAATGGGTTTTTTTTAATTTTTTAATTGACTTAAATAGTCTATGTGCTGCACAAATCTAAAGGAGTATTTCTGGGTTCATGGAAACTGTATTTCTCTTCAGAATCACATGTGTAGAAGCAGCTAATCAAAAGAGGACATTATAAGGATGAATGGCAAACAAGTTGTTTGTTCAAGTAACTTTCTGATTCTCAATAAAGGAAATGCAGAAAATACAGTCCCATATTCTTCATAACCCAGACATTTTGCATCATTCCAAGAAATGGAAAAAGTAAATCAACATGGCATGTGGATACAGAAAGGTACATTCAGAGTTGAGAATCACCAAACAGGGAAAAGATAAAGAAAGCCCACCCGCTACCCCCCAAATTCTGAACTCCAATGGTTTCTCTTAACAATCTCAAGGCACCCAAACCCCACGTCCTCATGTGAAAATGACCAACAAAAGGGCAGGAGGCCTTGGATCTCCTCTGACTCTTCCCAGTCTCCTCCCACAGACTTTATATTCTGCTGGAAACAGGCACATATATATCAGCACAGCCACAAGCAGTGACATCTATAGGGACCTCACTAGCATTTTCTATCAGCTCAACCATGTTATTTAGAATCTGAGGCAGTAATGACCATCGTGAATGCCAGACTGCTGATGCAGGTCCCAGGGCTCGAGGTGGCTGATAATTAGTGTTGCTAGCCTCACGGTGGGGTGGGAACCGAGTGGAGGAAGAAGAAATTTCCAAGGGGAAAAGAGTCTGCAAGCGGAGCCAGTGGCAGCAAGATTCTGCAGAAGCCAAGTGGGGGTTGAGGAGTCCTGTCCCTTCTCTTGGCCTTACGCTACACTCCCCTCACTGGCCCTGATGAGAAAACACCAACCCACTCTTCACACCACCTGACACCTTGCATGACTCAACTCACAGGATGCACAGCCATCGTATTAGGATATTGTGAAGTGTGGCCAGAATGGGACACCTTGGTGGGTTGTGGGTTGAGCATTCACCTGATGACCTGAAGGTCATCACTATTAGTAGTCACCAGGGGAACAGATGTGTCTCCAGATGGGCAGCAACATCCTGGAGAGCAGACCTAGGTAAGGGTGACAGAAATACCACCCTGGTCTGGATTTTAAAAGGTGTGAAGCATCCAGGAGGGTGCTCAGAACTAAGGAAAGCATCGGCCATAGGGAAGCAAAAGCTGCCAAGTAAGGAACCAGGTGGACTGGAACAAAGTTGACAGCGTTCAGAGCCCTGAGAGGCAGCTGGTCATGGCCGAATCAGAACCCCGGGCTCTGCAAGCCAGTACTCAACTCCTGATAGGCCCTTGATAACTCCGTGTCATCCCCAAGAACTGGTCCCCTCTGTCTCAGTCATGCCAGAACAGAGTGAGAAAACAGCTTACCCCTGGGACCGGGGCAGCTCCACCAAACATGGAAAATCTGGGCAGTTGGATCATCAGCCCCTCCCCCTCCGACAGATTTCTACTAATCGTGGAAGGCTCTGGCCTTGCCTTTTCTAAGTAGTACTTTCTCCTTATGCTACCTCCAAGTATTCAAAACTTACCTGTCCTATTACTCTCTAGGCCAGCTGGCCTGCTAGACTAATCTAAACCCAGTCAATAGATCTAATTATTTATATTCTCCAAGGAGCATATTTCATTCACTCATTCATCTACTCATCTTTACTGCCCATTTAGCATGAGCCCTGGGTTAGATTTAAGAGCTAGAAATGCAAATAGGATGTGCTCCACACTGTCCAGGAGCTCACACACTAACTAGAAAACAACAGAAACTTCGACTTATGCCACCCCCGGTGAGGGAAACACTGTAGTTCAGGGTGATGTTTTGGAGGATGTCTAATGACACCCGGAAAGCAGATGCCTCCCCGGCCTAGGCCTGATGCCAGCCCCTTTGCACAAGACCCCACGTTACAGGAAGAAATTTAGGAAGCAGTAATGAGAAAATCCATTTCCCTCAGTGAGGGAAGAGGACTGTAAGCCCAGAAGGTAATGAGCTCTACCAATCCTGGCGTTGCGTGATGCAAGGTTGACCTTGTGGTAAAGAATGTGAACTGGAGAGTGAGACGGACACAGGTTCTCATTGCAACTCAGCCCACCCTGGGATAACTATTCATCCTGGGCAAGTCTCAGGTTTGCTCACCGCTGAGACAGGTTAACCATCCATGCCCCAGCCTTGGGGTAGAGTAGTGGTCCTGAAGTGTGCCCAGCAGCACCAAGATCACAGGGGAACTCACTAGAAATGCACATTTCCAGGCTCCACCCCAGACCTCTACAGTGGGAAACACTGATGGTGGAGTACAGCTGATTCTGACACTCTAAAGTGTGAGAAAGACAGATGTATACATTCAAAGGATTGATGCTTATTATGTGCTTTGCCAAGTGCCGGGTGTGTCAGGAGCCCGCATGCATGGTAGTTGGGTCACGAAGTCCTGGGAAAGTGACGTAGAGAAGGACATGAAGTGGGGGTTCATCTTTGCCTGAGGTCAGAACCAAAGGGGAACATCAAGTGCTCCAGCAGCTTGCATCAGAACCCCCTTGGTGATGATCAAAATGCAGATCCCAAGGCCACACTTCAGGCCCAGGAGTATAAACTTGGATCTATAAACTTAGATCTTCCCCTTCCAAGATCTCGGGTCTGCAGGCTCTCATGCAGGTGTCTACAAGGTAAGTGCTCTCCTCTGTGGGGTGGAGGAGGGTGTTACTGCTTTTTATTTTGATTATTTTCTTATTTATTTATTGCTTATGCCTGCATCTACCTCAGGGTAGCTCCTGCAAGAAGCCTCCCCTCAAGCTCTTCTTGCTGTCATCGTGGCACAGAGGTTCCTCTTTGCTCCTTCTCCTTTTCTCTCTTCCTCCACCTCTCTTTCTTCCCCCAACTTCTAATCCAGATTCTTCATTGCTGCCCCTACTTGTAGCCTTCTTTCCCTTCTGGTCCCTTTTGCAAAATCACTTTCTGGCTGATAGTTCTAAAATATAAGTCTAAGCATTTCATTTCACACTTAAAAATGGAGAGAAACAGAAAGCTAGCCTTCATTGCCTTCCCCCCAACCCCTGGAAGGATTTATGGCACAGAATTCCAAGTCCTCAGCCTCTCCCTATCAGAGCTTCCCCAGGGTGACTCCAGTTCCACGGCACCCACTTCTCTTCAGGCATCCTGTATCACCACCAGGGCCCAACTGCTGTTCCCCTATCAGGACTTGCCAGAAAGAAATGACCTCTGCCTTTTTTTCCAGAGGAGGAACCTCCAGCCTTCCTTCCCCTTCTCCATCACTAATCCAACCATGGAAGTGTTCGCTGTTATCTTTGCTAAACCAACAGCTCCAAGTTGGAAAAGACTCATTTATATCATGTCTACACCTTGGTAAATCTCACCAAAATAAGCATGGAGGAGTTTGGAGAGGCAGCAGTAGCCCTCCTCACCACCCTCCACTTCACCGACAGGCTGAGGTAACCACCACTCCCCACTCCCTCTCTAGAACACACACAAAGATGTCAAGTGAATCTAGACAGCTGCAACCATTGTCCAAGGGGACCGGGGTGGTGGATGGTCAAGGAGTTGACACTGGCATGCCAAAGCTTCTAGAGGCATGTGGACCTGATGCTGAGTAATTACTCAAGATTATATTCCCTGTCTGCCTGCATATGTCACGCATGTGTATGGCCCATGGCAGCCTTGAGCTCATGGAACCGAATCCATAGAAAAGAAGGAAGCCAAAGTGTGAATGGAGCAGTTGTGCATCTTCCCATTTACCACAGTGAAGAGAGTAGGAGAACTAACCTTCCATCACTTACCCTCTGTCATTACTACATACTTTTACATATTTGTTATCTACATTTCACAAACCTCAGCTCACTGGGTGGTTTGGATCATCTGACAACACTATTAAATGCTTTGCCAACATTGTACAGCACAGCATTGTACAGTATTGCAGGAAAAGCTTTCAATTCTAGAGACAAAATACCTGAGTCTCTTTGAAACTTAACTCCAGCTTGTATTAGCAGTGTGACCTTAGACAAGCCACTCAATCTCCTGGGCCTCAGTCCCCTCGGCTGGAGAGTGGAGTCACTTACTTAATGTTGGACCAAAATCACAGAATTGCTAGAAGGATCATCTGACATAAGAGAAAAGAACATGTTCCAGAAATAGAATTCATTTTGCGCTGACCATTGTACCCATTTAAAAATCTTACCCCACATAGTTATGCATGTTCCTAGATACCTTGTCTTTTTCCTCTTTTCTGAGAGTATCTGTGGCAGAACTACATCAAACTCCTCTTCAGCTTTTCCATCTCTCAGAGTCTAGGCCCATGAGATCACATCCATCCTTCTGAACTTGTTTTTCTAATGTGCAACTGTCTCCTGTAATGCTTCTTGGCTATAAATGAGCTTGAACCCCATCTCTCCTCCCTCTTTCACTCAATTAGTTCTTTCTTACTGATCAGCTTAATTCATTGACATGTTCTCTTCATCAAAATACCTCTCAATCTCATTGCTTACGGCGGTGGGGGGGGTGTGTGGATGCGAGGGATACAGTGAGCGTGGGGATGGAAGAGAGACCTCAGTGAGGACACATAGGGGTCTCTACACCACTTCCATAAGTCCTGCCAACTGGCAGATAAAGACACAAGAAAGGGTTGTTTTGTTCTAAGCATGCCACTTGGTCACTCTGCCCTTGCCCTGGACCTCCCACCTCCATCCCCATGTCAGATCTAATGCTATAAGAGGACAGGAAAGTCGTGATTAGTCACAATTCTGCCACAATTCTCTCCTCACTGCTACTCCCTGCTGATGACATTAGCTGGATGACTGCCAGAGCTCAGAGAGAAAAACTCACCAAAATGATCATAAAGCCATTTAGGAAGATATGAGCATGATCAACACACTAAATAATAATTACTCACATTTGTATTCCCTGCCAATCTTCATATAAATGTAACCTGCTCCAAATGAATCACCTGGTTTTAAATGCCTGAGAGTCACAGTCCTATGATTCTGACAAAGTAACCCACATATCTCATACTACAGGCTCATAACAAAGACATTGCTGTGAATTGAAACCCCAAGAACAAAGCCAGTTGGAATTTTTAAACATTTACTCCAAACTTTTCATTATGGGTTATATTCTTCTCAAATATTTCATCATGCCTTTTTCCTCTCTCTGGTTTAAATCTCAATCACTAAAAGGAATGATTCGAAGGCAATAATGTAGAAACAAAAGGGGAGATTAAATACAAATTAAGCTTTCATTTGTACTGTTTTTCCAGACTGAATTAAAGTGATTGAGCTAACTTTGGTGTAAAGTAAATTTTACAGCTGTTGGAAATGATAGAATGTAAATTGGATTATACTATTTAAATATTTTACAAATAATTGAAATGGCATTCTTATAAGTTATGTTCAAATATTCACATTCAAACATAGTAGATCTTGCTGACTGGCTCGAGATATCTATCTTTACTTCTGCTTGATATTTCTTCCATTACCAAAATGAAACTCAAAAAAAAATTCACACAAAGGTAGGTCAGGGGGTACCACTTAAGATAGGGAGGAAAAGGCATGACGGTATAATTTAACCTATTCAAATTAATTTATTCCAACAGATACTTATTGATTACAGAGCACTGAGCAAGCTACTGGATACAACAGGGGAGTAACCAGTCTTGCCCTGAAAGTGCTTCCCATCTCCCAGAAGGAAGGAAAACAAGCCAAATCAAATTATGCCACTTAAAGCAGAATAATACAAATGCATAACATACAGGAAGTGCAAGGAGAGGCTAGAGGGAGCAGGTTGGGAAACACTTTATGAAAAAAAGGTAAGCTAGGTTTTGAAGGATGGATAGGATTTCTACTAGGTAAACACTGTTAGAAGCATGTATAAAAAGCAAGAGAGAAATAAATAGCCTCAGTTCATGGGAATAAGAAAACATGGGACATGTCTGGAGAACAGAGAATAGAACAAATCAAGAGGAGCTAGGATGCCTAGAAAAGTAGTGAGAAATTCTCTCAGTCATTCACCAACATTTATTGATTATCCACGTACCCATAAGCTCTATGGGGGAATATAAAGAAAAATAAAGATCACTTCCCTCAAGGAATTTGCATTTTAGTAGCTAAGGCTTGTAAATAAATACCAGGTAGAAAGCAAAAGCACCATACAGAAGTAATAGATACAGTGTTCGGTAAATTTAGTGGAGGGAAAAGTTACTCCTAAGCAACAAGGAGGAGAAGAGCCTTGAAGGATGAACAAATGAGGATAAACACATTCATCCATTCCTTCATTCATTCACTAAACATATCATTTATATTTACTTTCCTCCTTTTTGCTTGGGTATCGAGCAAAATAATGGAAACAAAGATGAACAAGACATAGTCTCCCCTTCAAGGAACTCAGTTTGACCGCAACAAAGGGTAAGAGTGAATAAGAAAATGCTGGGAAGATAGGCTACTATCAAACCTGGATAGCCTAGGATTTCACAGCACAGTATTATTTGTGAAGGCTTGTGAAATCACTCAAGATGTCTGACAGCAGCTTTCAGAAAGCTGGTCTGAGTCTGAATCAAAAACAGAGCCTCAAAGCAGAGCCTGAGATGAGCAACAGATGCAGGGAGTTTATTTGGGAGATGATCACAGAGAACAGGAGAGGGAGAGGGGAGGAGGAAAAGCCAACATCAGGGTGTATTATGCATTATCAAGGTCACTGCTCTTGGGCACTGAGGCATGACTTCTCCCCCAGCATGCCCAGAAGCAGATAGGAGTCCCCCCAGAACTGTCTGAGTGTAGGACAGGAAGCCAGGTGGTTACCATCAGCTTCAGTTCCCCACTGATTGAGGGTTGACCCTGTGGGGGCCACTGGCTCCCCGATACTGCAGGCTGAAGGCTCAGGCACAGGCTCACAGACTCTCAGGCTCAGTCCAGGGAAGGTCCTTAGGCAGAAAGCCTCACAGAATAACAGGCCGTGAGACACTGTCCACAAGAGTCTGAGCTCCCATGGCACCGTGCGGCATGGCCATGACTGAAACCACAGGTAGCCTATGGAGTTGGGACAGGGGCCCCAAAAGTGTCTGCTAGAAGCAGGCAGCATCCAGCAGGCAAGGTAGGGGAGAAGGGAAAGAGCCGGGAAAAACAGACCCTGTCTAGCCTGGAAAAGAGAAAGACAATGGGGAGCTGAATAAAGGTGGCGGGACTGGTGAGAAGGGATGATGCTGAAATTATCATGAAGGATGAAGCAAATGATGAACTGTGTGGAGCGAGGGACATACACGTCAGAGATAAATGAGGCTCTGAACCTCCAGGAGTGAGAGCAAGATGGCACCATGAACAGGTGCTAAGGGAATGAGAGAAGAGTAGCTAAGAGAAGACAATACCCAGGAGGAAGGTGGGAATATAGGACCAAAGTTTTTGGAGAGATTGAACTGGAAATTATCAGCAGAGACAGTAGCTGTATTCACGGTTTTGCTGAAAAGACTGTGTAAAAAGGGGGGGGGGTGCTTAGAAACCTAAAGCTTTAAAAACTAAAAAAAAAAAAAAAAAACCTCTATTTAATGAATGGGAAGGGAAGACAGATGATGAGACAGAAAAGGAGAGATCGCAGTGTCAACATGAGCAGAAAACAGAATTTCAGGAATGAGAGGCTGGGCAACAGGGTGAAATGGGGCAGAGAGGATGAAATGATAAAGACCCAGAAGCACCTACTCGATACCATGACTGAGGAGTCACAGGAGGGCTTCCGAGGACACAGCTCAGGGGAGAGGCAGGCCTGCTCCAGGACTCGGTTGACAAAGGTTTAAGGGATAAGGGAGAGATGGCCAGTTCTTTTCAATGGAAGTTTTCCATCTAAATCATGCAATGTGCTTTCTGTGACTGCTTTCTCAATTCTCCCAAGGGTGGTACCTAACTAGTATCTTTCTAAATGCACAGAAGTTACCATCAATGTCTTAGCAGAGGGGTCAGCAAATTTTTACCATGAAGAGCCGCATGGTCTCTTGGAACTACTCAACTCTGCTGTAGCACCAAAGCAGCCATCAACACCACCAAAGTGAATGGCACAGCTCTGCGCAAAATTTTATTTATGGACACTGACATGTGGATTTATTGTATTTTCCATGTGTCAAGGATTATTCTTTTTAAGATGCTTCCAACTTTCAAAAATGTAAAAAGCATTCGTAGCCCACGAGTCCTACAAAAACAAATGCTGGGGGCAGATCTGGCTTTCAGGGGATAGGGTATCGTGAACTTATGACCTTAGTCATCACCTACAGGTGACAGATGCGGGTGGACACTTCAAATAAATGAAGAAGAGAAAGACAATAGCATGAGAGAAAGGATCAAAAATTTGTTTTTTGCTTTTCTGTGGGTTTTGTTTATTTGGTGTGTGTGTGTGTGTGTGTGTGTGTGTGTGTGTGTGTGTGTGTGTTTAAGAGAGAGAGGAGATAAGGAAGGGGGAGAGGGAGACAGAGAATCTGTCTGTCCAGGGCATGGACCCTGATGCAAGGCTCGATCCCAGGACCCCAAGATCATGACCTGAGCTGAAACCAAGAGTGAGATGCTTAACTGACACTGACTGAGCCATCCAGGTGCCTGTGTCTAAAGAGCAGAAAACACACATGCATCATGACAGGCTAAGAGGAAATCACCTTTGGAGAGAGAAAGTTGAAGATACATTGAAAAATGCAGGGAAGTGGCAGATGCACATCCTAGATGAGGGAGATGGGCACAGGATGAAGGAGTGAGCTGGGCAAAGGAGAGGCAGGCAGCGTCCTCTGAGAGGGAAGGTGGAAGCAGATTACTGAGAACCTAAAATGCCAACCCAAAGAGTTCACACTTCATTAGGTGAGCAATGAGGGGCTACTGAAGGTGTTTAGGCCAAGGAGTACAGCCCAGGAATCAGTAATACGCTTGGTCTCCCCACCACAGACTGACTAAATAAGCCAACACTCTGTATACATATTTACAGAATGGACGTATGAGCAGAAGAGAAGCTGAAAATATGTGGTAACCAACTCCCCTGCTCAAAAAACCCTGCTCCACCAATGCATTCTGGGAAGGAAAGATAAGATAAGGGAATTAGAATATCGTTCCACATATCCCAACAGTTTGTAACAAGGATAGAAAAAGCTAGCAGGGGGATCCCTGGGTGGCTCAGCGGTTGAGCGCCTGCCTTTGGCCCAGGGCATGATCCTGGAGTCCTGGAATCGAGTCCCACATCAGGCTTCCTGCATGGAGCCTGTTCTCCCTCTGCCTGTGTCTCTGCCTCTCTCTGTGTGTACTCTGCCTCTCTCTGTATCTCTCATGAATAAATAAATAAAACCTTAAAAAAAAAGAAAAGAAAAAGCTAGTGGATACGAAAACACTCTAAAGCTGTAACAGTCTACACAGATGGAATACTGTAGCTGGGGAAAAAAAAAAGTGCTGTGAGATCACCTGTCAGAGTTACTTCTGTAGCCGCTCCCCTTATTACAGAGCTGATTCTTTCTGCCCATGAGACTAGTAAATGACTTCACTGAAACCTAAAAAAAGCATTCCTTCTTGACTGACCTGTGACTTCCATCCTTTGACAGGACTCTTTTTCTTAACAGCTTTTGGAGAATGGGATACCTTTTTAGAGCTGTGGTACCGGGGTAGAGTCCAGCTGTCTACACAGGACAGTCCTGGCGGGGGGGTTGAGGAGCCCAGGGAGGACCTCCTGGGTAAGGTGGCACTTCAGGTGGGCCTCAAAGGCTAGCTGGGATCGGAGACACAGGGAGGAGACAAGGCTTTCTGAGGAGAGCCCCAGGTCGAACTGCACGTGATTGTTTCACTGGGGCTGAGCGTCTGGGTGCCCTGGGAGCAAAAGCCAAAAGGGCCCCGGGAGAGGCTCCAAAATACCCGGCCAACCCAGAGTCTAAGACAAAAAATGAAAATAGTTGTTGTCTTCCTTGTACAATTCAAATTCTGGTTCTGTTTCCGCAGCTGAAATCCAGGTGATATAATCCTTTAAAATATGAACAATGATCATAGCTGCAGCAGTGAAGTAGGGAGAATAATACCAAAGACTGACATTCATATTTGTTGTTTTTAAAAACTTTGTCTCTTAACTCTTTGGTCTATATGATAGTCGTGTCAGATAGGGAAGCAAAGTAAAATGTTCACTGCTGCATTTAAAAAAAAAAAAAAAAAAAGGGAACTGGTGCCCGGAGAGGTTGAGTGACCAATGGGAAGACACATAGCTAGTAAGCGATGTGGGAGGGTTGGTGTGGGGAAACTGGGTTGTGTGCCTCGTGACCCGAACTCGTTAATCCATACCCATTACAGGTTTTCTCGCTACCCCAAGGTGGAGCTATTCCTATGAAAACTTTCATAGGCCAAAATGGGCTGACACAATTACCATTCATTTATTTTTATTTTTTTTTATTTTTTTTTAATTTATTTATGATAGTCACACAGGGAGAGAGAGAGGCAGAGACACAGGCAGAGGGAGAAGCAGGCTCCATGCACCGGGAGCCCGACGTGGGATTCGATCCCGGGTCTCCAGGATCGCGCCCTGGGCCAAAGGCAGACGCCAGACCGCTGCGCCACCCAGGGATCCCAATTACCATTCATTTATATGGAAAGATTGTTGAGCATCCCCAGACCCCAAAGCCCACCTTAGGTTGTCTTGATACCTCAGGACACATTTTGCTAACAGAGGCTCATGATCAATCAAGACAAAGCACAGATGTTCACAGTACAGCTCCAAACCAGGGCAGCTTCATACCGAGACGCAGAGTGTAGTTTGGGGGAAGGAGCGTGGCTGTGCCCCTCTGGCTGCACAAGGTGTGCGCTGCCTCTACAGGCTGACTGCAGAACAACTGCTGAAGGATGTTTTCATTTTCTGCCTTTTCAGAAAAGCAGAAATCTTCTTTCGAGGTCTTCTGGCTAGAGGAAACGGATGCCAACCCAAGTTCTTCGCAAAAGTGAAGGGCCATGACACAAAGATTTGAAAAGCTGGGGATACCTGTGAATCTCTTAGCTGAATATGACCATGACTTAATCTGTAGGTCGTCAGTGACTTCCTACCAAAGGGGACATCGCCACGTTTTCACACTGACAAAAGGAAAGTATCAGGACAGGGCAAGATCATTAAGTCAGAAGTGAGCAAACTGAATTTGGTCCATGGGCCAAATTCAGCCCGCCGTCCATTTCTGGACAGCTTGCAAGCTAAGAATTTGTTTTTAATATATCTTTAAATGCTCGGGTAAATGCAAAACAATAAGTGACATGGGAAATTACGTGAAATTCAAACTTCTGCGTCCATACTGACAATGAACAAAGACACACCCACTCATTTACGCCCAGACTACGGCCGTTTCTGTGCTGTAATGACAGCAAAGTACTTACGACAGAGACCGCGTGGCCTGCAAAGCCAGAAATATTCACCACGGCTGCATGGATCTTTACAGAAGAAGTTTGCTGACTTCTGTCCTACGTCATAGATCTGTGACTATAATAAGGATAAAACAAGGTAATAACTAGAGAGAGGGATTGCAGGAAGACCAGAGAAACCCAAAGTTCCTAATTCCCAGATAGTACGTATCTCACCTGTGAATGTAGGATTTTGAGGGAGAAATTCTCAAACTGCTGTCACCTCCCCACTGGGTGTTGTTGGGGTTCATGTGACAGTTTCATAACTAAAACTGCTTCTGACAGTCCCTTTAATTTCTTGCCCCCGCCCGCCCCCCACCATCATGCTCACATGGATTGAGCCTCATTGCCACAAGAAATGAAGATGCTCTGGTGTCAGCTCTAAAATCAGTATCTCACTTCCTCAGACAAGTGGATATTTATTGACAGGGTGTGGGATGGAGAAAGAAAGGAGAGAGACTGCTTGTCCAGAAGGCAGTAACCTTGGTGGAGATGCAATGTCGCCAGCCCTAAACCATCATTCTCACGGATGTACAGCATATTATTTAAAGGGAAACAAATATCCGCCACTGAATGTCATGGCAAGGACACATCTCCTGCCTCTTAACTAAACTTATCAGAGCTGCGGTTTAATATGGTTCCTTTTTCATCCTCCCCTCAAATTCATCTTCCAGGGCAGCTCTTGACACCACCAGCAAACAGTCAAGACGAAGATTTAGTGACGTTAGCTTCAAACAGATCTAGATTTATTGACATGTGGGGCTGGCTTGCTTTCTCGGGAGCTGCAGGACACAGGATTAATTTTAACTGTTCCCTAATGTTCAGCACTGCTTTGCAAATACCCCAGTGTCGGTGCGGCCTGCTTTCAGGGGAAGGGTCAGCTTTCGCCAAGGAGTGGGCTCCTCACCGCTGGCTTGAGTTTTCCCGAATCAGGCTGACCAGTCCATTTTTTTCATAGGAGGCTCAGCAAACTTCCTGCCCGAACCCCTTGCCTCCCCACATCCTTTAAGGTACCCCCGTCTCTCTTGTCAATCAGTCAAGAATCAGCAGAACCAGCAAGCCGGCTCAGCTGCTACAAAAGCTTTGCATCTGGTTGTTTCAGATCTCCCTACGTGCCCACTGAAGCTAGGGGTAGCCAGCTGCAAGCCAAGCCAGTCCCCTTGCAAGCTGGCCGTGGGTTTTCGGAGTCTTGGGCCTCAACATCCAGCTTTGCCCACTTGCTCATCGCACATTCTGTGAGCTCACCTGCTGTGCCACAGTCCTGGGCTGCACAGAGCAGAGGCAGCCAGCCGTGCCATAGACGCCTCCTGGCTGCAGGAAAGCCAGCTCTCACGTCTCACGTCTTTCCCTGCTGGTCTCTTGCAGCCCAGGCCACACTCGCCCCAGGACACGGTGGAAACACAAGAATGAGTGCGACGTGAGAGCTGGCAAGCACAGGGAGGAGGGGGGTGCAAAACACCGAATAGGAGGAGAGGAAAAAAAATACAAATCTCTGTCAATCCTCTCCTAACACGAGACTGAAGAACAAATTTGCAGAGCTCCGTTAAAAGATTAACTGCTAAATGAAAAAGAGCTACTAAATGTAAATTTAAAAGTCCAAAAACACCCAAGAGGCATAACTATAATTATTGCTGAGGGAAGCTCTTTAAGACTAAAAATACATTTCCATTAACAATCAAAATTAGTTTTCATTGCTTTTTTTTTCTTGAGCTTTCAGTGAATAACCTTTGATGGTAGTACATGATAATGATTCATTAGAAAAAGTGGATTTGTATTTCAGAAGTATGCAGAAAAAAAAAAAAGCCAAGAGATTGTTCCTCCATGTAAGTCAAATGGCAGAAGAAGGGGACATTTCTAGAATGAACAGTGGCTCACTATAAGAGCTAACCCAGACAGCGGTACCCCCTTGGAAAACCCTTGGCTAACAGAGCCGACAAACACATTTTTCCCAAGCTCCAGTGACTTAGGAGAACAGGTTGTGTAGTAGAGCATCTTTCTCTTCAAGCCCTGGCCAAGAAGGGATAAGCAAAAGGCACCACAGTGTCTCAAAATTTCCACAGCTTTAAATCATCTTTAAGGTGCATCTAAAAAGACATGTGTAAAGAACAGGTAATTCACAATTTTTTTCATATTTTTATTGAGATTTATTTACACAGAGTGAAATGCATAGACCTCAAGTATACAGTTCAATCAGTTTTGACAAATGCATGAGCCCATGTCTAACTCTCTTGATCATGACCTAGAACATTTCTGATTTCTACCATCTCCCCAAAGTATCTCATGCTCCCCAAGAAGCAACTACTGCTCTGATTTTATCGCCCCAGATTAGTTCCAGAATGTCACATAAATGGAATCAGAGAGAAAGTACTTTCATTTGTGCATGATTTATTTTGCTCGGCTTAATATTTTTTTAGATTTAATTTTGATTAATTTCTTTCTTAAAATTTAGCTACATAAAATTTTTAGAGGCCAAGTCACTGGGGGCATAATTTGACAAGCAACAGCATTTTCAGAAATAGGGAAAAGGGGGAAAAAAAAAACCAGAGTTTTCTTAGAAGCATGTTAAGCGACAGGACAAATTGGAAATTTTTCTTTAAATGTCGTAAATCATCCTGAAAGGCCCTGGAAATCCTGCAATCATCTCTAATTCACTCACCTATCCCAGGGAGGTGTGATGTAATGGCAAAGTGTACATAATTCATAAGTCTAAATCTAATTATGATGAGTGGTCTAGAAATCTGATTAAAAATCATTAGTTCTGCTAAAGAGCCTCAAAACAAAAATGAATATATAGAAAGGATAAACTACTTTGCTAGATGGATTATTCTTTGAAACTGTGAAGCAAGACGATAAAAGTAAATTATTTCAAAGAATCACTGCCAATTTGTAGAATGTAAATGCTGAGTTGCTGGAACCAGGGCAGACTGTGTGACCTACGTTAAATGGTGGGGACGGATACCCAGCCTTGCACCCGACAGATAAAGAATAAAGAAATGACAAGGGCAAAATTAATGTCTTTTCTAAGGATATGACCAAAGAGTAGCACATGAGTTGAATGAGGGGTAAAACTCATTGGAACCAAGGACCCAGGGAGTCTGGGGCTCCTGTAAGCCTCCATCTCTCAGGAGTTGCTGAGACTCCCATCCAGAGCATCTCAAGGTCATAGAGCCGAGTCTGGCATTTCCTCTATGTTCTGGAGGCACATCTGCTCTTGTCAGAGCCTTTTCACATCTGCTACAGCATCTCATCTCTGTAAACCTTTCTTATGTGGTGTTATTAAAACTTCCCTAATGTACACATAGTGCTCTAGAATATCTGAAGCTATGTCACTGACCTCATCTCATCAGATTCTCAATAGAACCCTATGAGGTAGGCAGGAACTTTGCCCCTCTATTCAAAAATAAAGTGTTTTGCAAAGGTCATGAGGCTATTTGGTGGCAGATCTGGAGCTACAGAATGTCTTTGACTTTAATCCAGTGTCCACATCACTACAGTACCTTGCTCTAATTAAAACCAAATGACAGCCGAGAACACTGAGGCAAAGGGAGATTCATTCTTAAATGACTTGCTCATGGCAGAGATGACAATGCTTTTCTAAAATAATATATGGGAAAAACAGATTTTCAGGGCCAACTTTCAGACCCCAGTGCATCCTTCTCTTTCTTGGCTAGGACATACCTTCCATGTATCCTTGCCCTGCTGAACCAAAACTGAAGTCAGGGCTCCCACCGGAGAGTAACCAGGCCTTCCCAACATACCTACCTTACGCCCTACTCGTTGGAGTTGCAATGACTACATTGAATAAGCAACCTCTCTGCCTAAAACACATTCTACAGATTTCACTAATGTTATTCTTTTAATCCCCACAGCAATCTGAACAGTAAGTACGAATATCATCCTAATTTGACAGGTGAGCCAATGAAAGCACAGAAAGGTAAATAGCTTGGACCAGGTCACACAGCAGTAAGCAGTGCAGCTGGGACCAGAACCCAGGCAGTCCGGCTCCAAAAGCCACACTCATCGCCAGGAGACTCTAAGGCAAGTACTAATCCATGCAACACTGGATCTTCCCCAAATTCTCAACTCCGAAGGGTATGAGGGTGTCAGAAACACTGCTAAAATATGGATACAGTATATATTTTTTATTTCAGAGAGTGGGCTTATATTTATATGTGCAAACAGATTAAATAAATCATGATTACAACAGTAAACATGTAAATTCTGATCAATAACTACTTGCCTTCCCCTCCCCCCAACGCTAACAGCTGCAATAAAGCTTTAACTGTAAAGCGATGCACAACCAGCCATAAAAGTATGTAAAATAAATGAGGATAACATAATGAGGGAATCCAACATTCATCTCATAAATATAACATAACGACCACAACTAAAATGTCAGAGAATCTAATAAATCAATATGGTAGGACAGAGCTATCTTTATGTTCAGAATACATAAAAAATATATTTACATGCAGGGTTTTTTTTTTTTTTTTTTTTAGAAGCCAGGACCAAACAAAAAGAATTATAAGAAATTTAACCCTTCGTTCACCCAGAGGCTCTGATGTGACAGTGGTGTTCTCAACACTCCACTGGCTTGTCCCGCATGGTGGCATGGTAAGAAATGGGCCCTCCTCTAAATCTGCACCAAAGGCCTTCGATACCAGGCTCGTATGCAAATGGCACTGGAAGGGAAGCAAGCAGGAAAACATCCTGAGGGTACTTTGAAAGGATCAATTACAGGCCCTGGCTTAGAATACTTCTGATCACGGTGATTTCTGGAACTTCCAGCTCATTTTATTAGCACCAACAAACCCTGGGAGGTTTAGTTATTTCCCTGTTAATGCACTAGCGATTGATGTGGATAAATCCCATAAATACTAATGAGGGTGACACAAGTAAATCTCCTCTGAATTAATGAGAAGAGAGTCTCCTGTACTGACCAACATGCCGCCTAATGACTTGAAATGATGGATTTATAAATTCTTCCAGGTTCCCCCGTGGACTCAAGCTGCAGAAATAAATATCCTTACCCAGCCACCTCCTCCCATGGGCCCTGATCTAGGGAGCCCCAGGGGAAGAGACGGGGCCTAACGAGGAAAGGGCAAATGCTTCCTCTACCACCTTTCCCTTAGTAAACCGGGCAGACCCCAACTGTAACACGCCTCAACTCAAGGGAGGACGAAATCAGGGAGGTAAATGAGAGTTAAGAGTCTTCTGATAAAATAGCCTAAACCCAAGTCTAAAAATGCCAACTCCTCAGATAGGAAAGACCAGTTAATGATCATACATTAAATCGAGTTTAGCGTATGTGTGCGTGTATCCCAACCCTGTGTTTCAGGTATCCGCTGCTCTATAACAAACATAGTTGACCTAAACTACCACCATTTAATTTGCCCATAATTCTGTGGGTTAGTAGGGGCTTCCCTGGGAAGTTCTTCTGCTGATCTCACTTGAAGTCTTTCATGTGTTCACTGTCAGCTGGTGGCAGGAGATGCAATGGTCAAGATGACTTCAGTCACGTGTCAGGAGCCTGGGCCAATGACCGGGAGCTATGACATCTCTCTGGCTCTCTCTACATGTCTAGCTTGAGCTTCTTCCCTGGCAGGTGGATTCTGTGGGCAAGCCCTGACATGCAAGCACTTAGTAAGTCTCTGCTTACGTCCCACAT
The DNA here is from genome assembly GCF_003254725.2 of Canis lupus dingo. Taxonomy (NCBI): domain Eukaryota; kingdom Metazoa; phylum Chordata; class Mammalia; order Carnivora; family Canidae; genus Canis; species Canis lupus. The sequence goes on along the minus strand of NC_064246.1, from coordinate 26,387,150 downwards.
GTGGTAGGTCATATTGCAATGGCCAGGTCTAGGGTCACTGTGGATGGCAATTATACTGAGGTGTGAATACTGAGAGTTGTGGTTTGTTTGGGGTCACAAAGAACAGTTACCACAGGAAGCACTGTTCCCCCCACAGCCCCAAGGGGAAAAAGACTGGTGCCATTATAACAACAAGCCCTATTTCTGTTGTTGTTGTTTTTTTTCTAGTCTTTCACTTTAATAGTCCATGACCTGGTGCTCTGATTATTCCTTAAGTGTTGGCAATTTGGGTTCCATGTGAAAGTTGGGCAAAGCATGGCAAGAAAGAAAGCACTGAATAATAGACAGATAAAGATCAAATTCTCATTTTTTAAAATAAAACAAAAACTAGACACAGCCACTGTTAACCCTAGAGAATGTTCCACCAATCCCTACTCTGGCCCTTGACTAAGGCACAAGAGGAACTCCATACAGCATTCATTCTGCCTGTTATTCACACTTAAAGACTGTCTGCACCTTCTTAAAAGACCAACACTATACATTTTTTCACTCAAGTGGGTAAAGACTTAAGGGCCCCCATAAATCTTGCTCCAACAATTCTCCCCTGAGGATATCCTATTAATATGACCCTCCTTCACTGCAATAACCCCATGGGCTTGGTTAATATTTACCAATTCCAGTCCACCTGTTGGGATTCATCAGCAATAAATAATTTGTATGGCATTTTCAATTTTATCAAAGCACATCCCATGTGATGCTTGGAACAGCTCTCTGAGGTAGGTGAGACAAAGATTTATTATCTTCATTGGACCAAAATAAAAACAAAGCCTATTCACATTAGTATGGAGTGCTAGTTTTTATAGTGTTTTATAGTTAGCAAATGTTCCCTTATACATTATTTATATCAGGATTCCTTAAAATCATCCTGAGAGGTAGATGATAATATCCCTACTAATAGAGGGGATAGAGAAGTTAAAACTTATTCCAAACCCCATCATGAGTAAGTGGCAGGCACAAGTCAGTTCACTCAACCCAACTTTCTCTCCAGCCTATATCAGGAAGGGTGAGTGATCTATGGCCAAAGAGCCGAAGGGAGAATTAAAATTAGAGCCCATATGTCCTGATGGGCATCCCCCTCCCCAAACTCATGCTGATTCTTACACCTCAGTTAGAATCTGCCAGAACTAACCCAATGTTAGGAAAAAGATAGGCCACACAAGCAACAGTGAGCTTGGAAAAAAGTTCTAGGAATACCATGATGATCTAGCTTTCCAAGAACACAGGGACCTAACATAGCCCCCAGGCTTCAGAGAATACATTACGGTTGATGCCAACAGCAGACTCTGACGAGGCTTCACAAGATGACCTCTCAGGCTCACAAGGTTACTGAAACACTGCTTAGTTTAGATACTATTTGTTTTAACATTTCCAATAGCAAAGCAAATAGACAAATAGATCAGTGAACAGAATAGAATTTAATTAGAAATTTTGTATGTAAAAAAAAAAAAAAAAGAAAGAAATTTTGTATGTGATAAAATGTGTTTCAAAATGGTTAGCAAATGGCCAGAAACAAATGGTTTGGGGTCCACTGGCTAATCACTTGGAAAAATATAAATGTATATTACTTTTTATCTCAACATGAAAGCATTAAAAAAAAAAAACTTCAGTGGATCAAGATCTAAAAGGCAAAATTAAAACAATCAAAGTTTTAGAAGAAATACAGGAGGGTATGTTTATGGCCTAAGGATGAGCCTCTTGGTCAAACCCAAAACACATATAGCATCTTAAGAAAAGACTCATTAATTTGACATTAAAATTTTAAAAACTGTATATAATAAAAAAAAACACCATAAAATTGAAAGGCAAGAGAATGGCAGAAAATATTTGCAATATATGAGAGACTGAGGCCAAGTATGCCTGAATATATAATGATTTATTAGAAACCATAAAGTCATATAGGGCAATAGAAAAAAATTGGGCAAATGATACACATGGGCAATTCAAACTAGGAAAAAAAAACCCAGATAACAAACATATTAAATGATTCTTGAACTTGGCAGACAATGAAACATTTTCAATGGCAATAGAATATGCCAATAGACTACAATAATTTTCAAAATATGCTCATACCAAATGCTGGCAGGAGAATGGATCTAATGGTATTCTTTCCACACACACCACAAGTAGGAATGAATATTGATAAAAATCATGGTGGAGAATGATTCTACAGTATGCCTTACAATTTAAAAGTTGCACATGCCACAAATTAAGCAATTCCATTTCTTAAAATATACCCAAGAGAAACACTTGCACGTGGATACAAAAGCCCACAACAAGGACCTTTACTAGGAGAAATGACTAACAACCAAACTGCCCATCAGAAAACTAATGGCCACATCACCTGGGGGCATGTCCATATTATGGAATATTACACTCAAGTCCAGAAGTCCAAGTACTGCATATCCACAGGTGCTGACACGGAAAAGTTATCTGAGCCAAGCCACCGAGCAAAAACAGCAGCAGCTGAACTTACACAGTTCTATCAATTCTTCAGTTTTTGTGTATATGTATATCTGTGTATATGAGTGTATAAATTCACAGAAGGAGGATAAGCAAACATACGAGGATAAGCAAACACAGCCAACTCCTAATATGGTTCCGTCCAAGGAAGAGCAGGGGGTGGGATGAGGGACAGCCAAAGTGGGCTAGGCCTGAGCAGTTAGCAAGTAGTAGGGGGAGTGCTCTACTTGTGTAATTTCATTTTCAATAAAACCACAGGGCAAAGCAACCCCCCTCCCCCCCACACACACACAACATTCTCCCAAGTGTTCACGGTCTTTTCTGAAATATCTAAAAATAAGACCAAACAGGAAAGTGGAGGTTATACTGGAGGGAGATGAGGAGCAAAATGGCTTCCAGTTTGGGTGGAGAGCTCGGGGCACTGCCAGACGGCACTGCCGCATCAGAAGGAACGTCTTCAAGTGCCCCCCTCAGGGCACTTGATGGGATGAGCACTGGGTGTTATTCTGTATGTTGGTAAATTGAACTCCAATAAAAAATAAATTTATTAAAAAAAAAAAAAAGAAGAAGAAACATCTTCACAGATATCAAGGTGGAAGGGGTGGATGGCCCAGATATGTCTTGTCTCCTCCTGTGAAGGGCTCCTGAAAGCCAGGACCGTCTTCTCACCCGGCACGGCGTGAGCCACGCACTGCCATCCATCCACTACGTAGAGCAAGGTCCTCATGTGATGCCTGCCCCTGTGGAGTGGACAGAGGGAGGGGCCAGGGCACCGTCAGGGGGCAGCCGCAGGGCCTCAGGGCCCGTGCCCCCCAGACAGAAAGGAGTCACATGGAACCAGCCCCAGCCCACAGCCAGGCCTGGCCACCGGCACTCAGTAACCCTCTTCTACACACTAGAGCCATCTGGGCCAGAAATCCTGAGGAAAATAAACCTCTTTTTGCTCTATCTAATTAAAAACGTGAAAGGGAATAGAAATCTCCATAAAGCCACACAAATTGCTTTAAAAATGCCAATTCCTGTGGGGCCAGTAAAACAGAGTTGTGTGTGCCCTCCTGCAACTTCACAGAAAAAGAGCAGCGTATTAATGAGTATCACTTTAAATACCCGTGAATCTTAGGATGTGGAGTGGTGGTGGTTCACGTGGTCACTTTAGCCCTCGGGTAGGTTCAGGTTGTTTGGTTACCTTCTCTCCATATAAACAAGAAAAAAAAAAAAGATTTCCCACATGTGTCCAGCACTCTGCAGCTTGCAGGATTCTTTTACATTTATGACCCAATTTAATTCTTCCTACAATCTTTTTAGTCCCATTTCACAGATAAAGAGACAGAGGCTTCAAGACCAATAGATTATTTTTACCATCATATTGCATTTGAAAGGCAAAGGCATTGATCGCACCTCTTGCCAGCATCCTTTTTTTTTTTTTTTTTTATTGCTAGATACTAAATCAACCCTTTGTTTGAGGAGTAAATTCAGCTTCCCTCTCTTCTGTGACTAGCTTTTTGCATCTCTTTTTATGGGGCGTTCCAAGAGCCTTTGGGGAGAACATCTTTTCTCGCATTCTTTCTCCACACTAAAGTGGCAGGGGGAATATTTTCTTTTTCTCTTTGTTAGATTGGGCTGATGCTGACTTAACTATTTGCATCAATGGCAAAGTCAGGTTCAGGAACATGACAAAGCCTCTGCACCCTCACCAGGTTTCCTGGCTTATTCTGAGGAATAAAGGAGAATGAGTGTTTAGCCTCTACTTATCTATCTGCCCAGAAATTTGTTAGGGTCATTACATGTTTTATTTGATCTTCAGCACAAATCTGTGAGGGATGCACAATGACCCTCGTTTTATAGATAAAGGAACATAGGCCCAGAGAAGTTAACTTGCCCAAGGTCACATGCTAGGGAATAAGTCCAAAGTCTGCATTATTTCCAAAGCCTTGGTTGTATCTCAATATGCCACTGTCCCTGAGGGTCTGGGGTAAGAAACAAACATTCCTCTCGAGTATTATGTATAAAATGATCGTCTAAATCTGGACAGTTCTGAGAGTAAAAAGTAGAGAAAGACACTGCAGTTAATAATTATATCCAGGAAAAACAAGCATAAATTGAGACCGTCCCAGGGAAAGCAGGACATATGGTCACCCTGATTATGCACCACACAAGGGAACATCACCCAGTGGAAAAAAAATGTTCCTAAACCCATAAACCATGAGTGATACATGTTTCATTCAATGAGGACATGGTTGTGCAGATGGTCAGGACCTAGCTTAATCTCTATGAACCTCAGACACAGAAGGAAATCTACCAAATACTAGAGCTACTAACTCAGATGAGCTCCTCTCCCACCCCTACAGTGTTTGTAACAATCAACAAACCTTCAGTGCTTGCCCCCATCAATTCTAAAGGGCAAAAACCGGACCAGCAAAGATATACACAGCATAGGTGCTAGTGGAGGAGTCACCATGGAGGTCTTGCTTTGTCCTAGAGCACAGAAGAGTGGCAGGTGCCTCACAGATTTCCAGAAGCAGTTCAGGAAGGTCAGAAGCTGTGTTTTCTTCCACGACCCCTCCCTTTCTCAGTAAGCAGAACTGTATGATTATGAGTAGGAAGCTGCCAAGACCTGATCCTCTGGACACCTCCAGAGCTGCCTTGATCACTTGCTCTGGAGGTGTCCAGAGGATCAGGACATCTTCTCATCCCTATGGTGTTGAATAGCCCATGGAACTACAGACTTGGCTGCTTTCAAGGACACAACCCAGAACAGCTCTGCATTCAAGATTTAATATCCTAGGGAATAAGTGCTCCTTCCTATTTCATGACATAATGCTCAATTATATATCATTAAGTTTAGTTTTCAAATTGGGTTATTCAGATTCACAAATGACCTAGCAACAACTAACCCCAACATCAGAATCCACTCATATAGGAAAATTGACACGATTGCACTCACTTTAATACCACATTGTTTTTTAACACTAAATGGGCGTGTGCATGGGCACACACATGCATACACACTCTGTTTGTGTGGACGATTCAGAACAGGCCAGAAGGCCCAAATTATCACCATTCATAGAAGTAAGAGAATGTGCTGCTTACAATCCAGGAGATAATTTTCATCCTCCAAGGCTCATCTATACATTTATTGTAGTGGTCACCAGGGGAATCTAGTTGGGCTGCAGCAGATGGTAAGAAGTTTTTTAAAAATGAATAAAGAATGCTTTTTCCTTTAAAACTGGTGCCCCATCCTACCCCCATCTGTGGAGTCCCTACTAAACCTACAGTTTGTGGACATTCACTGTGCACCTAATACCCAGGGGTCCCAAGAACTACTTCCCACTACTGTCTTCACTCCCATAAAATTGCCATCCATCTCTCTCCATAGAGGCCAACAAAAATCACCCACACACACTCAATGGAAAGCAGAGAACTTCCTTCTGAGCTCTGTCCAGATTTGCTAATGATTTAGGATCACATGCCAAAGCGGGATCAAATTTTTAAGACCACCTATCTCCAGGAGAGTTTTGTTTTGTTTTGTTTTTTTGTCAGCAGTCTCAACTTTAGAACTTCAGATATGACAAGTAATGGGTCCAAAATAAAACTAATTTACAACATTTCGTACCATGCAATTAACCTCTTTTCCACAGAATGTTGCTTTTTTTAATGTCTGTTGCAAAACAGGTTCCTAAATGAATATAATTTCCCACCCACCTTTTAGCAAAAATTACGTGTCATTTTGCACCTAATATATGCAGATTACGACAACTCTCAAAAATGAACCTGAGAAGTCAAAGTTTTCCATCTCTGTTTTCTCATCAATCTTTAAAATCTTGATTTTCATTGAAATCAAATGAAGTTTGGCTTCTTGGGCCTGGCTGGAAGTTGAGATAAAATGATATAATGGCCTGGGGATGGGACACCTGGGTGGCTCAATGGTTAAGCCTCTGTCTTCAGCTCCAGGCATGATCCTGGGGTCCTGGGATCAAGTCCAGGGATCAAGTCCCACATCAGGCTCCCCATGGGGAGCCTGCTTCTCCCTCTGCCTGTGTCTCTGCCTCTGTCTCTCATGAATAAATAAATAAAATCTTTAAAAATAATAAATAAATAAATTTTTAAAAATGGTCTGGGGCCTACCACCAGCCTCTAGATCCTGTACCCTGCCATAGAACTCCACACCCACATACCTGGCCCTGATGGGGGCCTGAGTCATAAAATAAGGACCTCGGGGAGATCCCAAGGGTGGATACTTGCCCTCTCCATTTGGGCCTTTCCTAAGGCCACATTCATGGATCTTGACGTAAGTGGACCTTCTTTGCTTCCTGAAGCCATGCTACAAAGGTGGATTACTTAAGAAACAATTAGGTGCGTACACAAAGCAATTTGCAGGCAGCCGCACTCCTTGGGCTTTCTAAGTGAAGGGCCTTTCAAGGCTGATTTATAACACTGTCGTCTTCAGAAGGCAAAATAATTAATAGGAGCATGGACTTCTAATTTCAGTGACTTCCAGAGAAAGTGGATTTCATTTGATTTATGACGGCCGGTGACTTTGCATTTTATCAGTTCATTCACTCATTATTTATGCTGATGGCCAATTTCAATGGGTCGCTATCATCTAACTCGCTACTAATCAAAGAGAATTAGGGTTCACTGCATTATTTAGAAGTCGCTAATTTATCTTCAGAACAAGTAGTGAGAAGTTTGGGGCCTTCCACAAGAAAAAAACTGAACAGCTGGCTGAAGCCAGAAAATTTGGTCAGCAATATAAATGAGTTTTATCAGGGGTATTGCAAGTTGATGAGTTTTGAGTCAGAAGGAGAGAATGAAGAAAGAAAAAGAGAAGCCAGGAGGAAAGACCAAACAGAATAAGGCTAGATAATAGTAAAAATAAACCCTGAGTTACCACGGTGGTCTGACCAGCCCCATGCTCACAAAGAGCTGCTCTAGTCCTACAACCCTGGAGTATGGGCATCCGTATCATCTCAGTATTCAAATATCCCAGCACCCTCCGATTTAGTTCAAGAAGCAAGTATATTTTGCACTGAAATAAGCAGAGTTGCCTTGTTTCTCATTTTAAAGTCATTTTAATATGTTCTAGATACAAGATAATGGATCACATTTAAACACGAGAAAATTAAGTCCCATCAGCAAGTAATAACACCCAATCATATTCAATCATGTTGAACAACCACCTCTACCAAAATGATCCTCTTCTAGGTGAGGTTAAGAAAACAGTAATTAAAAAAAAAGAAGGGGTTGTTATCTTACTTTTAGAAAGACCCAACTTTAAAATCTCTCTGTCATTTCCAGTAAAGCAATATATTCTCCTGTGTTCATGCCTCCAGACTTTTGTTCACTCTGGTTCCTCTTACCAGAATACTCCTTTGTCTTGATGCTTATCAATAAATTCCTCCTGCCTTTCAAATTTCAGCTTACCAGGTCTATCTAGATACCTTTTCTTTGCTCTCAAAACCCCTACCATTCCCCTGGTTATCGTCCTAATTGTCTGCACACTTCAGTGGATTATAAGCCCCATGAGAGTAGGAGCTGAATGATGTCTGAGCTTCTGAACACCAGGACCTCATACATATCTGCTGAGTCAATATTGTTGATTAAGTTGCTGCTTTGACTTTAATGTTTTACTATACCATTCAGCAGCTATTGTCTCAGTCTAAAGTCTACCCTTTAGGAAAACTAGATGGTAGTACGTGAGCAACAGGAAAACACTAGTTTCTTACCCACCCAGTATTTTTTGGCAGCTTAAAAACTAAGGAGGGGAATAAAGAAAGCAGAAAATAATATCAATTTTTGAACACTTTTAAGTAAGAATGGAAATGCCCAACTCCTGATGCTAATAAGGACTTTGCCAGCTTGTTGGGGCAGTTCCAACATAACCCAAAGGGAATATAAGACTTCTAAAATAAAAGGCTCTGTCATTTGCAATTTCCATAATAATCCTACTATACCTTTTTATCTCAAGTAAGATGCAAAAATGGCTACAGACTAATAGAAATGTAATCTGTAGAGGAGTTTTTAATCTTTCTCTTCCCAATCCAAACACCACTTTTTAGCTTCAACCAGACTCTCCTTGTAGTTTGCAACTGGCCTGATGCCAGACTATCAAGGTGCTCCTATAATAAATATGGCCTTATTAAACCGGATGGAGTAACCATACGGAGTTATGACTATGGGAGTTTCTTTAACATGAAAACACCATGTTTATCATATTGATGATCTAAAATAAAGTCTGGGACTCCAGCATTTATTTTCAACCAGTTTTACAATTTATATGCTACCACAAGTAAAATAGACTCATGAAACACAAACCAGTTCACCTTCACAGTCTCATCAATTTGCTTTTGCTTCTGGCTACAGATGCAGCTAACACCGTTTTCCTGTAAACGGTACTGAAATCTGTGGCCACATCAAATCTGACGATGTTAGTTTTCAACCCTGCTTTCCTTCAGTGCGTGGATTTTTACGTGATTGAACTGTATGGAGCTCTCGGCAGGCCCATGGATTGCCAAGATGCCCTAAGACACCAAAGAACTGCATCACTTAGGGTCAAACCTAGAAAAAAAAAAAAAAAAAAGAGCTACCTGTTTCCAAATATTTATAACAGAAGGCATTGAATGCAGGGAATTGGACACACAAATGATGGAGAAGGAACAGCAAGAAAGCATAATCACTCTCAGGCTGAAGAGACAGTGGGCAGGGACAAGATCTCCCACCAAAGTGAGAACCCGGGGGGCCGTATTCCCATAGGAACTGGAGCCAGGGCAGAAATTTAGCCCCAGGCAGAGAAGCCAGCAGAGGCAGTATAGGGAGCAGCCTCCTGCCAGCACTTTCCATTGGTCAAACCCAATAGGAAGCCAGCTGATGAGGGAGCTTGGAAAAGACTTCTGTAGGTGACAGCCTCCTGCAACAGAGAGAAAAGCAGGTCGAGGGCAAGAATAGATCTGAGAATGTCTCTGAGCCAGATGGAACTCAAACAGAAGAGAGACGCCGCTTGTTGTCTACACTGCTTTCACTTTTCGTCTCCAGTGAGTATCTAAAAAGTCTGAGTACACGAGATAATTAGAGAGGCATTAATGTAACAACTCTAGTGGGTAAAATTATAATTCATTTGGGGTTTCCTGAAGATTTATGAGCCTTGTTCTCCTCTGGAATGTGAAAGCAAATAGGCAGATGCGTGCGAAAACCCATCAAGAGGCAAGCAGGAGACAAGGTGGCTCGGCCTGGAAGCCTACCACTGGATCACATCGGAGGGCCTCAGCAGGGTGGAGGCATGTTTGCAGGCCTGCTGAGTCAATAGTGACATCGGGCAGAAAGCAACTAATTGAGCCAGGGAAGCAACGGACCTCCACTCCATTACCCCCCAAAGAAAACCCACACCCTACACTTCAGTGGCATGTTACATAACACGCATCACTTTACCAGTAGCCATAAAATGAAAAAGACCTACCAAGTAGACTAGGGCTGCTTCCTAGACCAAGAGCTGCTTCCTCTAGCAAGCCTTCCCTGCCTACTCCCTGCCTGCCTACCGCAATTTCAATCACAAGCAAAAAACTCTATTTTTCTGACTAGATTCCAAAATCCCCTGAGGGTGGGGACCCATATCTACTTTGGTGATGGTGACTTTTTAAAAACTGATTTATTAATGAGAGACTCAGGGAGAGAGACAGAGACACAGGCAGAGGAAGGTGCAGGCTCCCTGCGGGAAGTTCAATGTGGGACTCAGTCCAGGAACCCCCCTGAGCCAAAGGCAGACACTCAGGTGCCCCAGTGATGGTGACTTCGATTGTGGTCAAAACATGTAGCATTAAAGTTACCATCTTAACCATTTAAGCACAAAGTTCAGTAGTGCTAAGGATATCTGCCTAGGTCTTTAGAAGTTTTTCATCTTGCAAAACAAACTCTATACCCACTAAACACTAATTCCCCCTCATTTTCCCCTCTCCCTGGCCTTTAGCAACCACTTTCCTACTTTATTTCTACAATTTTGACTTTTCTAGATACTTCATATGAGCACAATCATCCATTACTTATCCTTTCATGACTGGTTTATTTCACTTAGCAGAACGTCTGCAAGTTCATTCATGTAACACGTGACAATCTCCTTCCTGTTTAATGCTGCATGATATTCCACTGTATGCATACACCACATTTTCTTGGTCCATTCATCTGTCAGTGGACACTTGGGTTGCATTTACTTCTTGGCTATTTTGAATAATGCCACAATGTACATGTATGTGCAAATCTCTCCCTTTGAGATCCTGCTCTGGATTTTTTTTTTTTTTTTTGGCTATAAAGCCAAAAGTGAAATGGCTGAATAATAAAGTAATTCTATTTCTATTTTTGTTAGGAATTGACTTTTAGGTTTTTAATCCAAAACAAAGGTCCAACGTTGTTCTTTTACCCACCTATGTTCAATTTTGCCAACACCACTTGTTGAAGAGACTGTCTTTTCCCCACTGTGTAATATGACACTCTTGCCAAAAATAACTTGACCATATACACAAGGGTTGGGCTCCCTATTCTAGTCCAGTGATCTACATGCCTGTCTTGAAGCTAGTACCACACTATCCTGACTACCCTTGCTTTGCAGTGTGTTTTGAAACCAGGCAGTGAGGTCCCCAACTTTGTTCTTTTTCAAAATTGATTTGGCTATTCTGGGTTGAGATTCCAGATGAATTTAGGATGGTTCTAGTTCTGGAAAAAAAAAAATGCCACTGGGGTTTTGATAGAGATTACATTGGATCTATAGCTTGCTTTGAACAACATGAACATTTTCATAACATTAAGTCTTCCAATCTACCAACACAGGAGGTCTTTCCATTTACTTGTACCGTCATTGATTTCTTTTAGCAATGTTTTGTCATTTTCAGTGTACAGGTCTTTCAGCTTCTTGGTTAAGTTTATTCCCAAGTACTTTATACTTTTTGGTGTGACTGTAAACAAGGTTAACTCCTTTGGTGTTTGCTGCTGTTACCATCACTTCTTATTGGTGCTGTCTCTCTTCCACACTTAATGTAGTGCTTTTCAACCATATCCGATGACCAAGAAATATTTGTTGGAGGGAAGACTGAATGAATGAACGTATTTGTTTCCAGCTAACCCATAAGGGGATATTAAAAGGGTTGAGGCTGCTTCTCTCTTTCCAATATTATGACCACCTTGGGCAGTTCCTCCCAGTGACATTGGTACAGATAATAAACACCTTGTGAGCCTCAAGTTCTGACCAGTGTGAATAAAAACAATTTTACCAAATGTGATGCAAACGAGACCAAGACATGACTTTTCTTATTGTTTGACTTTTGCCTTTTATTTGAGACCTGCTCTTTATTCAGTTTACTTATAGGTCTCTCTTTCCCTTTAATTAATTTGAATGACTGGAGTGAATTTGCTCAGTAAGCTGGGAGAGGCCTCTCTGTACCTTGCTGAGTTTAGAGAGAGAAGCTCTCACCCGAAACAAATAAAAACATTAAACAGCAGCAGCATTACTACATGAAGTAAATGCATTACTTCTTATTAGAAAGTACCCTTGGCATTTGAGGTCTCAAAGGGTGAATTCCTTCAGAAGAGCCATAGGGTAGACCCAGAGCAGTGATGATCTGAAACTCCGGAGGCAGGCCCCCCAACTTAATACTGTACACCCCAAAGTGCTAGGGAAAGCTAACCTCACAGACCAAGAGAGATGTGAGGCACTAAAATTCTATTATCATTTCCTTCTATTTCCAACTCCTTCCATCTCTGCCCCCATGTGGTTCTTTTATTTATGGATGTGACGCAGGAGGGCCCTTTTCCCGGGTTTTCTTCGCTCTATCCAAGTTACAGGAAATTTAACAAAGCAGGTCTCCCTGTGACACAGGGGGAAAATAAAAATGTAGACACACCAGGGGGCCACAATCAAGAGGAGAGCAAAGCACCAATGACAGCCTGATTCCCAGCTAAAATGGTCATAGCCCCCCTGCCCTTTGCAGCTGCCTGGCATCATGGCCTTCTAAAAAAAAAAAAAAAAAAAAAAAAAGAAGAAGAAGAAGAAGAAGAAGAAGAAGAAGAAAAAGAAAGAAGGAAGGAAGAGAGAGAGAGAGAGAGAGAGAGAGAGAGAGAGATGCAAGAACACAGCCTCATGACCACTATTCCAAAATGCCAGACTCAAGGTAGGAAGTGAGCACGAGACTGTAGAAAGCAGATGAGAAGCAGAGGAGCCCAGGGAACACGGGACTCACCGCCGGCATAGCATGACAGCCAGGCAAAAGCTGAAGAGTGGGAGTTTTTTGAAACAAATGCCAGTTAAATGATCCATTCAGTTATACTTGATATGTCTGGTATAATATAGCTTGTTCCAGATGTCAAGTAATATTGCCAAACCATGCTCACTAATGTGAAAACCATTGTTGCTGATAAGCCTAAGTGTTGTTGGATTTGTACAACAGCCACCCATCTGCAAACAAAATATTGCATTTAAAAAAAAAAAAAAAAAAACCTGTGGCTCATAAATTAGGCCGACAAAGGGACTGACTGAAAAATGTAATTTATAAAAAGCGGTTTTCCCCTGAGAAACTTTTTTTCAGATATTTCACGTTTACACATTTAAGTTATATTCAATTTTATACAAAAATTATAGTAATTGTCCTTCACCCAACATGAATGTTATAATTATACTTTCAGCGTTGCTGCGCTTCAACACCCAGCCCTAAGAAAAGTATGGTGTGTTCACAACCAACGCAGGAAGGAACAAATAGATTCGCAGCGTCTGATGTGACCCCTTTAAACATACAGCTCTAAAATATCCATTGTTCATAAAATTCATAAAGGGCTGCATATGTGCATCCCAACTCCCTTTTCCATTCGATATATATGAAAATGCAATTTACTGTATGTCAAATGAAAAATGCGGTTTTCAAATGCATTGACAACAGGTGCTAGTTAAATGATCAGACGCTATTTGTTACCTAGCCCCTTACTCTCATTTGCGGCAAGATAAATTGCATTTTAGAAGAGTAGTGCGATCTAAGGGGTCTTGACATGTTTTTATTGATTTGCATAGGTTATATGCATGTATTCCTGTTTGTAGGCAAATAGTGCCACAAGTAAATTCAAGGCGCCGTGCCTGTGTTTCAAGAAAATTGGAGTCATCACAGGGGAGCCAAGATGGAGTGAGCCTGGGTAAAAGAGACACATCCAGCCTGCTGGAATCTCAGAACCTCTATTAAGATTTATAGGCTGTAGGATTCTTTTGGGCTTCAACATTATTCTTAGTAAACCCTTTCTGTCTTCTGTTGTTTATAAAAACTGGCAGCTTTAGCAAAGACAGAAGCTTGAGTTGTAGGTAGCACAATTTAACATAATAGTTCTCGCCTGTCCTCCAAATAGCCTAATGCTGATTTTGCAAAAGGAAAAGAGAAAAGGGGAAGAAAAGCCACATGAAACCACATACCATAGGCTGTTGCTCTGACACGGATGGATTTGGCTGTCACTACAGAAAAGCACTGGTGAAATTTGATTATATTTCTAATGTCAAAATTTACTAACTTTTTAGACTCCCGGGTTCCATTTCTCATTTGATTTTTCATTTTGTTATCTCAGCACCATCAGGCCCATCACAGAGAGTAATGCACCAATTAGCCCAGGGAGTCACTCACTCAGAAGGGACTTTTTCATCTATAGAGGCTTCCCCTTTCTGCTGCCACCACCGCCACCGCCACCGCCAGACCGTGCCTTCCCTTCCACCCAAGAATCATCCACCTCTCCTCCACCTCCCCTTCCCACCTCCACCCTGAGCACTCACCTCCCCTTTTAGAGTCCAACACTTCCCCAGGTATGCATGGCCTTATGGCATCTCCTCTGCTCTGGCCCTATTTTAAATCTTGCCTTGTTACTGATCTTTTTACCAACTTAACTGTGGGGACTATCATGTGCTTACCTTAAGGACCTTATAAGAACCCTACGGTCCTCACTGTTAAACTGGTGAAATGATTAATAGCAACTCTTGAACTTCTATTCGAACTCCTGTTTCCCACTGTGCCCAGCACATGCCCTGCCCAAAGCAGAGGACTGATACAAATATTTTAATGTGATAGAATCATAAGCACTACCTCTGAATGGGGATCTCTACTTTCAGGGCACTCTCTTACACATTCACCCAACTGGTTCTCACAACTGAGGCATGCAATTGTCACAACCATCATCCTCACCTTCCCCAGGTTGGAGGAATTTGCAGAGACACAGTTCAAGATAGAACAGGCACCAGAACTCAGGACCCCAAGTCCAATGTTTGTCCCCTTTTTCTACACTGCCCTCATCACATGGTAGATCTATCCTTCAGGATAAATCTTCTATGATAAAGAAAAGAAGTTGTTTGCTCACCCTTATTTCAGAACACAGCATGCACTGAGTTGCTGCATGCTTCACGGAGCATGAAGATATGCTTGGGGGTCATCTTGTAGCTGGGTCCACCAAAGGTCAATAACCATGCCTTTAGTTCTCCCCTGAACTCATTCATTCATTGCCTCAAAACACTTTATAAAAGCCCATTTTTTCCAGCCACTATGTCAGGCCCAAGGAAACAAAGGAGTAAGAGAGGTTCTCTGCCCTCATAGAGCTTACAGTCTAGTGCTGTGGCTTTCCAACTCTGTAATTATGATCCACTTTTTATTTGATGTGATGACTCATTATACGTGTATACATATATACATGCACGCCCTCCACACAGCCCTCTGAAAACGTTCATAAGGCAATAATTAACCCTACTATGTTCAATGAACTCTGATATTTTCTTTATTTTGTCTATTTATAAAATGGTGTTTGCACCCTCTAAATTAATTTCAAAGCAAATAATGGATCAGTACCCACAGTTTGAAAAGCACTCATCTAGTGAGAATGAGGAATGACTTAGATCAGGGGTTAGCAGACACAATCTAAAAAGGGCCAGAAAGCAAATATTTTTGGCTTTGTCAGGCAAGTAGTAAAATCAAGGATATTAAGTAGACACTAATAAGGGAAAAAGTTATTTTCTCCCTAACTTTTACTGATGAAATTCAAAATATCACAACAATAAAATATAAATTTTTGCAACACACATTTAATAACGACAAGAGTAGAATTTATTCATGGACACTGAAATTTGAATTTCGTGTGATTTTTCATGTGTCACAAAGTATTCTTCTTCTGATTTTTCAAATTTAAAAATTATTTTTAGCTCATGGGCATATGAAAAGAGGCAGCAGGCCATAGTTGGCCAACTCCTCACAGCAAAAACAATCTTTATTAATATCCCTAGAATTTCAATTGTTTTCATTACAATCCTGGGTAAAGGGAATACCTTCAACTCACGCTTGAGAAAGATCCAGAAAAATGTATCTAAATAATTGAGGAACTTTATTTTATTTTAAAGGTTTTATTTATTTATTCACTAGAGACACAGAGAGAGGCAGAGACATAGGCAGAGGGAAGAGAAGCAGGCTCCACACAGGGAACCCAAAGCGGGACTCGATCCCAGAACTCCAGGATCACGCCCTGAGCCAAAGGCAGACGTTCAACCACTGAGCCACCCAGACATCCCTAACTGAGGAACTTTAAATTTTACCCTCTCAACATACTATGAGTTTGGTCTCATAATCTCATCTTACCAGTGAAGAAACTGAGGCCAAGAGGTAACAGGACTTACCTAAAAGCTTCCAAGTCCAGAGCTAGGTGCATCACACCCATCTAAGCAGTGATAGAGGCTAAGATGACTAAGGAGAGGAGACAAGATCAATTCTGGAACAAGCCCTCACTCCCCTACAGGCACCAGGAGAAATTATCACGCATTTCAATAAACACATTTTCTCTTATCCCATGCAGGTTACCAAAAAGGACCAAGGCCAACTCCATCTGCCTCTTGGCCATACGCTGATAACCTGCAGGAAGCTTAGGTCTCAAAGTCTCTGACTGGTAATCACTTGGGCTACAACCTCAGTTACCACTGAACCTTATTCACAGGCAAGTCTTCAATTGTAAAGGGCATTAAGCAGGAAGACAAATCCCAGTACCCAAATTCTCTACATACATTCCCACCTCCCTGTGCATTTGGCCTAGTGCCCACACAGCCAGAAGGAACAGCAGGGTTCTCAAAGTTTGGGCAGCAGCATGTGGCAACCACAATCCATGACCCAGGCTCCGGGGATTGGCTCGAGTCTATGTTGTGCGTGTGTTCTTCCTGAGGGCAATCGTTCACACAGACAAAACATAGCATTCCAAACCTCAGGTTATATTTATGTGCAATAATAAACTGTAGGAAATCCAGGGCTACTCAAAGTTTCCAAGGATGTATGTGCTTCACTGGGGAGTCGGGGGGCCCACGGAAGGCGAGGATTAAAACACAGCCACCATGTAAACGCATTATTTTGTCATGTTGGTAAGGCTTCAGGAACCCAGTGTGTTACTTTTAGAAAGAATGTGGACTCCGTGTCAGCTAAAATAACGCTTCTTGTTACTTCAAACCGAATCTCCAGCATCATCATCTATGAAGTCTGCTGAGCACAACCCCAGAGCTAGAGATTATATGAGCGTTGCCACAACGCCTTGGCAACGTTAGCATTTACAACACAAAATACATCCTCCCATAGTAGGGATGTAGGTCTTTAACACACACACACACACACACACGCTTAAACTTAACGTAACAAACTGAGGCATACGCAGCCGGCCAACAGTGGCTTGAAACGTAAATCTAACAACTTAAACACTTATGAGGTTACCAGTAGATATTTTCTAAAATGACTTACTACAGAGTTCCTCAGTTCTGCCTCAAGGTATTAAAGGTTTTAATAATACATAGTTTCTACAAAGAAGGGACAACTCTAAAACTGTCTTTATTCTTCACAGTTCATCACTAGCAAGATAAAGCGGTAGCTTGTCCTCAGGTCTGTATTCGAGTTTCAGTGCTTTGTATTGTTCCCCCCCTCCCCATCTAGTATGAGCTCTAAAAAGGAATAAATAGATACATATATTAGAGCCCGCACACAGACACATGCAATGAAAACAGACACGAATTCAAGGGCCCAATTCTCTGGCCCTAAAAGCGAAGCTCGAGGCAAATAAATGGCAGGGATTTAAGTATATGATAACTCCTAAGTGAAAACTCTATAAAGAGAACTCACTGCCAATTAATCATAAATTAACATTCATAATAACTGCAGAGTGCTTTTCAGAGTTCCCCAAAACACATTTACCTGGACCAACCCCAGGAAGAAGGCATTAGTATCTTCGTTTAACAGAGCAGAAAGTAAGGTGACATAAAAGCAAGCTCCCCCTTTTCTGGTGGCAGACAAGGGGCTGCAGGATTAAGAGCAGCAGCCTGGATGACGCACGGAGGCAGGGAAGGCCTGTACGTGCTGGCTAACACCTATGCTCTCAAAGGCCTAAAAAGTGAAAGGGAAGGAAAAGGAAGGGGAAGGAGTGAGATTGGACGATACAGGTAGAATGGATAAAGTTTTGCCAATGCGGGAATAAAGCTTCTGGCCAACTGATTTCAGAAAACAACTTGTAATGTATCACTGCAAAAGTGGGATGCATCTGGAGAAAGTAGGATTGGAAAGTATCAAGGTCAAAAGCCATAAATCTCTTCACTCTCCAGCAAACCTGGACAGTCTGCTAGGTAGCAGGCAGGGTGAAGGGGGCCAAAGAGTTACTGCAGAATGAGGGAAAAGGAAAAATAAAGGAACCCCCACTCTAGCTGTTGCCCCAAGGCCTGGTATCTCCTAAGGGTGTACAGAGAGTTGATTTGTCTACACACCCTCCCCATCCTTGCATGTCCTTACTTCTGCGGAAAAAGAAGTGTGTTCAGCAGAATCATAGCACATGCACTTTGTTTGTGCTTATTAAATAAAAAGAAAGGATCACCTTCAACTATATTAATGATGGACTGGTGGATGAAGGATGCCTGTGAAAATTCACAACATCTGTTTGCTCCACTCTCTTCTCAGCATGCTGCACCTATTTCTCATGCTTAATGATGCTCAGCCACTCTGCAAGTTTTACGAACAAATGTGTGTTTAGCCACATTCATCATTCTGAATGAGCGTTCTTGATGAAGCCTCCACTGGCCTGTTTCGCTCTTTCTGCTACACTTTAACAAATGACAACTGCTCTACGTATTTTTCATTTGTTAAAAATAAAAAGCTAAGTGAAGGATAGGCCTGGAGGATTTTTTCCCCTTCCCTTTGACTCCCCCCAGAAACTTCAGCATGCCATCCATTGTATTCCCACACCCACCAGCCATGGCACTGTAGAGGGCCTGCTAGGAGAGCTTGCTAGAATCTTTTGTGTCCAAGTGCCACCGGCTATACCCCACCTGGAGAATCCTGTCTCAGTCGCAGATCTTTCCTTCCTCTAATTAGCTACCACTTTTGGAATCTCTATGACACAGCACCGTATTTAAATATATACTTTTACTCTTCACTGGGCGGGACTTTCAACCAACAAGTTAGCATGAAATCAGGAATTGCTCTTTGTATTATCAAGAATGTTTAAAACATATTAGATTAGAGAATAGAAAATAAATGTGTTAAATTGAGCAGTATTTCCCTCCAATTCTTCAGAAGAAAGCCAAGATGCTCACTTAATTTTGACAACGTAATATTTAGATTATCACAAACTCAGAAACTTCAGCTAAACCAAAAGACTCAACTCTTTCATCCCAGAAAAACCTGCGCTCACTATTTGAATGACCCACGTAAATCAGGTCAAGCTGGCTAGAATCCAAGAGTTCAACACAGCGAAGGTATTACAATACGTTATGAAATAATCTTTCAGAATTTATTTTCAAGTGATTGCTTTTATTCTGATCATTTAATCAAGAACATGAAAAGCAAAAAAAAATAATAACAATAAGTTATTTCCTCTGTATAAAATATTCAGAATCATTGGAAATCAGTTTAAATTCTATTTCATAAGACAATACATTTTTCTCTGTATTTGCATTACTGAATATTGGATTAGTATTTGTATTACATTTGACTCAGCATGCATGGCAAAACACTTTACAAATAAAATAATCATATTATATATTCAATAAAGCCACGCTGTCATATCACCAGTTTTAATCATGGTGGTTTCTGTTTTTTTCCCCTTCCTGATAACATTATGAACATTTGAAAAGGAGAATGTTTCATTTATCCAGTCATCAAATTTAATCGTATCTCCCACCGCTAACCTTCTTACAATGCCCCATTGGTAACTGTGGTTTTTACGTGCTTTATAAACTGTATTGTTAATACATCTCAATACAGTTGATAAGGAAAAAAAAAAAAAAAAGAAGCTTCTGGAATCAGGTAGAAAAAGCTTTTGGGACCTATCTACTCAACAACAAAAAGCTAACCCTTAGCAGACACAGTTAAGAAATGGTCAAAAGCATAAAAATCAAGTCTTAGGCAGAAACCCATCCACATTACACAAGTATTTATTAAGGTCCTATTCCATAGATTCCCTAAGGATCCCAGTCTACTAAGGAGCCTCACAATTCTTAAGCCCTCAAATCCATACTTGTCGCAAGCATGGCTGGAGACAGACTTAAAAACATATATTACACATATGTGTAAGTTAATCTTTGAACTTGTGCCACTTTTTGCCCATTCTATTTTGTTTTATAGACAACCAACATTAGAGTAACAACTATTGTCATGTAGGCAAACTTGAAAATGCTTGATATTTAAGATCTTCAAACCTGGAAGCATTTGATGCAAACATTCACCAAGAACCCGCTCAAAGTCCACCTTTCCCATAAAGATCTCCACCAACTACCCTAGACCACAGAGATTATTCTCTTCTCTGAAGCATAGGAGTAGCCATCTGTGCCTCACAATTTAGGCCCACCCAGCACTACTCCTTGTATTTTGTTGTATCCTCTCTACAATTAGAAGATGATCAACGGTCTGGGATCTCATTTTATACTTCCCTCATGTCTCTCATGCTGTCTGTAGTGAGCACCAAATCATTTCTAGTTCTATCTATATGGATATCAATAACAATATGTCAATACAGATATCCACACACACTCATTCATTAGATCTTACATATGCAATGAGTTTATGCCTAAGCATGAAGTTAGATCTTTATTCATTCTTTCCACACTTTCTGCTTTAGGTACTATGAGAGATGCAAAGATGGATAAATTCCTCAATGACAATATCATGTAACCGGGAGAGAAAAAATATATTGAAATAACTATCATGGCCAATGCCATTAAAAAACTGAAGATCACAAACACAACACGAGTTTAAGGTAAAGAGGATCATTTCAAAATAGAGAAATTAAAAGGCTGCATCTATATGCATGGCATTGGAACAAATCCTCGAAGGTCGTTAGCATGTGAAGATGTGGGCAAGAATTTCCAGGCAAAGGAAATAACACAAATGAAATTATGTAGTCTTAAAAGTGGGGTGTTTATCTGAGGGCAGAACAGAAGATTCCTCTTTTTAAATACACAAGATTTAACCCTGCCTTGCAGACCAGTTTATAAAATCCTATGGCCCTACCAAAGGGACCGCTTTTCAAATTCTCATCATCATACTTACTGCTTTTTAGAAATAAGAAAAATATTGCATATGAGTCCCCAGGGGCACAGAGTCCCAGAGGATAAGCTGAAAAAATAAATCTCCTCTTCTGAATTCTCCTAGACTCGGGGCTTCAATTTCATGACCTGATTTCTTCGAAGCCTTGGCTGGAATTAAGTTCCCCGCTTTACTTGTGGAGAGCTTAGAATCCGCCACCACGTCCACCTCTCCCTGGAGCTAACACATGTTGGCTGCAGCAACCTTCTCTGCAGCTGCAAGAATCCGGCAAAGCTAATGCACATTTGCTTCCAGGGTCCTTCTTTCTCCTATTGGAGACACGAATCTTTGGGATGCCTTCCCATCCTTCTGCAGCTTTGACTTCCACCCCAGAGAGCATAAGAAACACTTTAGTCAGACTTTAGATTTTAGGATTTAAGTCATCCTGACCCCCTTGCACACATTAGACCATGATGATTTTTTTTTTCATTTCATCAAAGTACCTCCTAAGAACAGCCATGTTCATGATACTTTTGCTCTGAGTCGATGGGTTCTGACCATAACAGGTACAAACCAGACAAGAACAAGAGGAAACTGATCAGTTGCCACAACTGAAACTCAGAACCAAAATGCAGTGCCAATTTGGCTAATTCACTCCTAACTTTTGACAACTGGAACTCATCATCTCTTCTTTCTGAAGAAGTATTTGATTGCACAAAAATCCCAGAACCAAAGAGCTGGAACAGTGGAGCCCTAAAGGACCTTGGCTATCACTCAGTTTAACCCTCTCATTTTACAGCTGATGAAATTGAGGCATGGAGAAACAAAATGGCTTATTGTAAGTTCTATCACTTTTTAGTAGCCCAGGAGAGACAGAAACCCAGCTTTCCTGACTCTCAAATTAGTCCCACCACTCCCATGTTGTTATCGACCTTCTAAAAGAATAGCAGTGTGGTATGAAAAACCTAACTTACCTAAATAACATGAAATGTGTCCACATCTGAATTCCCGGAACCTGTAAATATTACCTTACAGGGAGTAAAGGGACTTTGTAGATGTGGAGGAGGCTCTTGAGATGGGGGCGATTATCCTGGGTAAGCCCAATGTTCCACAGTGATCCTTTTGAGAGGGACACAGGAAAAGTCAGAGGAGAAGGTGGTATGATGATGAAAAGGATAAAGTGATAGGTTTTGAAGATGGAGGAAGGGGCCACAAGCCAAGGAATACAGGTCGTCACCAGGAACTAGAAAAGGCAAATAAACAGATTCCACCCCTCAGAGCCTCCCAAAGGAAGCAGCCTCACTAACACCTACATTTTAGACTATAAAATTCATTTTAAGCTTTTGACCTCCAGAACTACAAGAGAATTCATCTGTGTTGTTTCAAGCCAAGTCCTTGGTGACTTGTTGCACTGATAGTAGGACACCAATAGAGATTTTCAGTAACTAAAAGTGGGATGCTGCTGAGACAAATATCTAAAAATATGGAAGTGGATTTGCAATCTCATGATATAGAGAAGCTGGAGAAATTCTGAGGAGCATGATAGAAGAATTAGACTTCTGGAAGCAGCCTGTTACCAAAAATATTGGTACTAATGACTGTTGGTGAGGACTCAGAAAGAAGTGGCCAGTATTGAAGAGAAAAATCAATATTCCTTAGAAAATTCCTAAATCATCATAAGCATACTTTGTTATAAATATAAATGTTAAAGGTGCTAGTCAAAGCTCAGAAGGAAATGAAGAATTGATCATTGAATACTCAAACAAAGGTGGTCCTTGCTATATAGAGGCAGAAAGATAGCTGAATTGTGTCCTACAGTTAGATGGAAAGCATTTACTTGAAAGCCGTGAAGTTGGCTACTTAGATGAGGTTTCAAGCAAATACTGAGATGCAGCCTGCTTTCTTCTTGCTGCTTATGTAGAATGCAAGTAGATAACTTGAAGAAAGAACTGTTATGGCAAAAAAGAACCAAAGCCTGATGATTTGTGAAATTCTCAGCCTATTCAGATGGAAAAGATACTAAAATTAGGAGATACGCCCTCAGGGAAGGATGCTCTGGAGAGAAGGCCTAGGGCGTAACTGGACCAACCTTTGACTAGGGCCTCAGAAGGAGAAAAGATCAGAATATCTGTTCACATGGGGAGCTATTAGAAGAGAGTAGGCATGGAATTCATGAACCCCCTCAACCAGCAGAAGCCAGAAACAGAGGTAGGGTTATCCAGAAAAGATCTGCAGAAGACTCTTGTCTCATGGAGTGAATTCCAAGGCATGCCTGGGAGATCACAAGGGTTTTGTGCATGTTATAACAGCATAAAGAGTACCACCTCAGACAGAAAGGAACCAAGAGAAAAGAGGATATGAAAGAATGCTGCCAGGTAACCAAAATTCTACAGACAGGAGTCAGGCTGATAAAACTATTCAGCTGTAAATAGGTGCTACTTTTCACATAAAAAAGGAAGGATGACCCAGAGGGTGAAGTCTCAGGCCCTGAGGGTATGCTGTAGACTAGATCCTCAAGCTCCACACTGCATTATGCTCAGACCTTAAAAACCTAATGGAGCTTGCTCTGCTGGATTTAAAAATTGTTTGGGTCCAGTAGAGGACTCCTTTTTCCTTTCACTTTCTTCCATTTCGAATGGGATGTCCAACACTGGTACTCTATGTCTATCCCACCATTGTATTTTGGGAGTAGATAACTTAATTCTTCTAGTTTCCTGGGTCCATAGATGGAAAGCAACTCTGGCCCAGAATGGATTGTACCCAGAGCTTCATCCAGAGCCACTGGAGATTATGGAGGTCATGAGATCTGGTGCTTTGAGCTGTGACTTGAACTTGCAGCTGTAATGGTTGAGACTTTGGGGATGCTGAAATGAGGAAAACATATTTTTTATGTGGGGTTGATGTAAGTGTTTGGAAGACAGAGAGAGAACATACTTGTGCTGTCTTAGCCTACTAAGTTTGTGGTGATTTGTTTCAGCAGCAATAGGATACTAATGCAGCAGGGAGAAAAGAGGAGATAAGATGATCTCCACCACAAATGATCTTATTTATGAAGAGATCATAACCCTTGAAAGTAGCAGGGAACAATCTGCATCTTCCTGCGATACCACTCTCCTGGGCAGAGCACCTGGGACATGAGAAGTTCTTCAGGGAGCCTTCTGTGTTCCAATATCCAGTCATGCTATCCCTCCAAAACCCTTTTTTCTTTTGTGCCAGCCAAGTAATCCAGGACATGCCAGAAAGAGGATAATTATATTTTCTGATTAAAATTAAAAAGCATTAAATAACACATTTTGTGCTATTTTCAGGCGCAGGAGATCAGCTGAGCAATTCCAAAACTAGGTATCCAAATGCTTAGATTTTCTAGACACGTCAATAGTTTAAAGGAATAAAAAAACTATTTTAAAATGAGACTTCCCCAGAAACCTGTGATACATGCTCACCTTATTTATCCAAACAACCTGAGAGAATACGGTGATGTATATAGGATCTCAGAATCACAGTTCACAAAAATGCAGGCCCCTGGAAGCAAGACCCAAGTCTATGATAAGCACAAAAATCAGCAAGAGACATAGGGTCAAGTGCAACAGACTAAAGCAAAATAATACACCTCTATCTCCTGAGTAGTTGCTCGGTCCCTGGAGCGTCACACACCACTTTCGCACGAGAGCCCCTCCAGGGAGGGTATTGAAATGAACATTTAAAGCGATTAAATACATTTCCCAGGTAAAGTTCATAAGCAGGTAAGTGGCTGGGCTGGAACCCTAAAACACTTCCATCTCTGCCATGCTGCCAAAGAACTGGATCCCATGATAACTGATCAGAGAACATCTGTGATGAGAAGAGTTGGAAGGAAAGAAGCCTTTTGTTTGGACACAGGATAAACAGACACTTCTGAAGGCAGCAGCAGAGAGCAATTCTTTTCATGATGAAGTAACAAAAAAAAGTTGGGATACAACTGACATCCCTTAACAGCAAAAGGTTTGGTTTATTCAAAAATTCGTGCATTCAACATTCAGTCAACAAACATTTATTTCACAGGCTAAGTGCTGACCTAGGTATCAACCACAGTTTAACACCCACAAGACAGCGCCCCTTACCCCCAAAAAACTCATGGAAGAACAAAGATAACTGATCAATTTATGTGACTATTTCTTCTGGAAAACCTAAGATACTTAATGAATGCCTCGGAAGTGTCACTAACATATTCTAAGGAAGAAAAAGGAACCAATCCATTTTCCTCTTTAAAGGATACGGTTGACCTTGCAGGTGGATTCAGAACACGAGAATGGATGGAAAACAAAATAAAGTAGAAAAAGTGAGCTTGTTTTTTTTTTTTTTTTAATAACCTAGAAGTTCTCATTTTTTCTCTTTAAAATATGATTTTTAAAAGCTCTGTACCTCAGAATTGAGACAAGTGAAGAGAAGGTGGAGGACCATTGCAAAATACAGTCAAAATAAAGAAGAATGGTCCCAGGAGAGCTGTTGATCAAGAGTGCAGCTGCTGCTTCAAGTGCTTAGGTCCTCACCACTGAAAGGATTCGAGCAAGGGATGGATCAACCGACAGATTCCTCCTCCGAGATGGGAAGCCGGAAAGGATGACCTCCCAAGCCCCCCCTTAGATTTCTGGGAGTCCTAGACCATCACCTCACAGGAAGGGAGCAGCCGACTATCCAGAGTCATCCAGCTCAAACAACATTCAAAGGATGCTCATTTTGCTAGGACTTGCCTGCAAGTCTAGTGCTAGAGGTCACCTTGTCAGAGGAACTCCAGGTGATACAAGTGTTCCCAACAGAACTGAAGGAGGCTTTCACTTTGGTCACAGTAGGTAACCCTGCAGGTGACCATCAGAACCAGCTGACCCCGGAAGGCTTCTCCCAGCCCCATCTTCCCACAGTTCCACATCTCACTTCTCTGGCTGGCTGAGTAAATTACCACAAGAAATACCCCCCTCAAAAACCTATAATAAAAAGATTCAAGAGGACAACAGCGGAGTGGAGCAGCATTCAGGAGAACTCGGGGATGGAAATTCTCCATCGGCCTTAATGCTGGAGAATTTACTTTAGGATGTAAAAATAACACGTACTGCTATATTTCTTCACTTTATTTGCTCTCCTCTGCAGAGATTACGGCTGTGCACGCAGCGTCATAAGAGTGGAGAAGGTCAGGTTGACAAAACTTCTTGGTGGGGAATAATCGTTAGCCCTCCAAATATATGTGCCTTGCAACTTCCAGGCCACAAAAGCAAACTCTGGTTTGGAAAATGCCAAGTCTCATCTCCAAGGAAACTCAATAACTTCCAAATGGCCTCACGATCACGTTTGTGTGGTTATAATAAACCGTTAAAAAACATTAAGGAATAATTCAGATTGAAAGATCTTCCAGAGTTGCGATTTTTATTTTTTTTTATTTTTTATTTTATTTTTTTTTTTTGCCTTCTCAGTTTTGGCAAAGTCAATGTAAACCTGAGTGAAGAAAATGCCTGCTAAAGAAAACAGGAAAATGATAAAATTAGACCTGGTTGAACTTGCTTTTCATCCACCAACAACTTAAGAAAATGATTAAACTGATGCAGCAAAAAAGATATTTCCGAGCTTCTCTGTGAAAGAAAATGTGCTTGCTTTCAGGTTGAAAAGACTCTGGGATGGTTCTAAAAAATCAGAGTCTTTTTGTGGGGTGCATTGTCCTCTTCGACCAAACACGAAAACAAGTTTGCAAGTCTGGGCAGGCTTCAAAGGAGACCGTATAGGGCACACAAGGAGTGCTATTCAACACATGGGTCCCAAGGCTATATTTAAAAGGCAGAAATGAAAATGGTTCGAGGAGTTTGTGAGCAAAGTTACTGCGTTCCCCAGGAATAATGGCCCATCCACCAGGCCAGCTCTCAGACTGCAGTTCTAAGAAAGCCCAAACCCTCCAAAGAATTCCAGCCCATCCCAGAACTAAGGCCCCACTGCAGAATGTTACAACAGCTGGAACACCAAAGATCACCATCTTTCAGACCTCATATGAAGCCACAGCATGATAAACAAATTCAATAAAATTACGAATTGGCAAACTGTTTGCAACAAATGTTATTTCCCGGATAACAAGATGGATAACGTACATTCTGCAACATATGCGAGGAATTATTGAAAACAGATGTAAATGTTCTCAAACTCGAGTCTTTCTTTGGCACAAATCTGAATACGTTGATTTTACACTTTGCTTTACAGCAGTGTCCCCAAGTACCTCGAACAGTAACCCTCGCACTGAACAGGGGAAGGTTCTGCTGCCCTCCCCTGTTCTCCTGATTCTTGGGATGGAGAGGGTAGATGTCTGTTTCAAAAGCCCTTGCACAGGGCACCAAATAAGACTCTGAATCCTGAATGAAATAGCAAAAGCGAGGATGAACTGCAAAGGGGGCACTAATGACATTTAAACGAGCCCAGGTCAGAAGGTGTTCTGCTAACACACCTGCTCGGGGAGGAATGCACAGGACACCCCCGCTTGGAAACAAAAACCCTTTCCCCTTAGCTAAGTGTCACATGCATATTATTAGCCTTTCGTGTTTTCCTCTGGCACGTCCGCTGACTTGCCTATGTGGCAAAAGCAGCCATGTCACCGCATGCTACCTGCCACACAATCAAGATTTTTCTAATTGTAAGGAAAACAGTCTCCTGAGCACGCACAAAAAAACACGCAATGTGCAATCATCACATTTTGGAAATGGGGGCCCAGAGAGGTATTTTCCATGAAAAGTAATTTACATTTTTCAGCTACAAATGCATCTTTTCTTCTAAGAAGAATCATCTGTACAACAGATTTGTATCTGAAAATAGAAGGCCGGATTTATGCAAAAATGATCTCAAGGGATCATCGCAGAAACACAAAAAGTAATTTTCTGCCAAAATTATACAGAGCACTCAGAGAGATGTTTTTCAAATATGACCACTAAACACATAAAATACACAAATGAAATGGAATTAATACAAACCAAGAGTTCTATAGCAATCTTAAATTAAAGAGTTTTGGGGATGTCAGACAAAATATCAGAATAAAATTCTTGAGAGTTTAAAAATTACAGAAATGTCAAAGCCCATATATCTCACACTAAAAAGAATTTCTTTTGCATTTCCAAAGATCAGCCTCTCCGGTTGATTTAAATATGCCGCAAGCGCATTAGACAGTAGAGTTAATTCTCTAAAATTCCCAAACTGTGTTAATCTGCTCAAATACAAAACTGTTCCTATCACCCACAGTAGAGATGAGTAAGTTGAGCCATAAAACTTTAAACACAATAGTTTAAAAGTAAGAGCTCCACAGGCCCAGAATCATAAAACAAATTATGAGTGTGAGCTAGCCTGGTGTCTTGATGATGACCATGTCCTTTGCAAATCAAGCAACAAAGGGATTAGGCATGATTTCTAATTACTCTATTCCTTAAAAATCAGCAGTTCCAGGTAACTTTGTGTGCAAACAGAAACAGAAAGGTTGAACAGAAGGAGCTCTGGGCCAGGACTTGAGATATTTGGATGCTTAAGACCAGCCTGCACTTAACCAGCATTTAACTTTGGCAATCCACGAACCTTCCAGGGCCCTCAGTTTCTGCCTCTGTGAAAGAAGAAAGAGTTATACCAAAAAATCTCCCAAGATTCCTTCTCACTTCAGCATCTAATAGGGGGCAGATACTTCACAGGAGGATTAAGCAACCCTCACCCCTTAATTTTTGAGGAGGTCAAATCCCATCTATGTTATAAGAATGAACCAAGAATCGCTTCTGAGGCCCCCCAAAGCGACATGGCACTTTTTCTTCTGCTGGAAGATAGGAAATAAGCTCCATTTTATAGACTAGAAAGGGAGCAGGAGACAGAGAAAGTCCCACCTCTATTTGTCTTTACTTGGACGTTGCACATGCAGCCTCTGTTTATGTGGGCTGTCAGCCTTTGACTTCCACTGTAGTTTGCAGCACGGGGGTCACTGGGTAACCTCTGCCTTCAAGAATCTTATGAGCTCTCAACCCCCAGGCCAACAGTGCCTATGTATCTGGCGGGCTCTCTCTGACAGTCTCCAGCACTTGGCAAGAGAAGATCGAAAAGATGCAGAATAATGTCAACTCGAATAGTAATCTGTTAGGTGAATGGTTCTCTTGCTTACTACACAAGAGTAGGTTATGGTTTCATATATCATGTTCAATGTGCAATAGATATTTTTTTCAACCATTCATATTAAACTGGTGTAAATGTTTTTATTCCTTGCCACATTTCTGGGTGGTAAGCTCAGGCTCTCCCAGGAATTTGTTTGCTTTAAAATGCCATGCATCTCCAGGCGGCCCTACCTCATAAAAAATGGGCACGTCTTCTAAATGAATTTCCCCTTTTTTGCAGTTAATAACTAACCAACACAGCAGAAATACACCATGTGTGAAGCCCTGTTTACTATAGGTGGTAAATCACGTGCCTAACATCCTGTAATTCATTTTGAATACTGTAACTCCATTCATGGCAACACATTTTGCTCTGTGCTGGCAGGCATTAATACCACCCAAAATTTGTGGTGAACCTGATTCAGATTCAGGGTCTTGTTCTAGGAAATGCATTTTTTTGGCAGCGGGGGGTGGTGGAAGAAAGCGAAGAGGGCTTTTTAAAGAAGCTTCAGGCCGATCTGCCCTCTGAAACAAAGACTCTGTTAGCCTCCCATGGCCTGAGCTCACAGGTCAGCTCCAGAGAAGGCTGTAATGTAACTAGGGTCAACTCTGGCCTCTTGGGCCATCTGTCCTTGTGTTCTGTCTTTCCTTTCCAATCTTTACCATTCTCCAAAGCATACTCTTAGCCAGCTCAAGGTGTCAGCTGACAATTAAAACGTTAAGATTATACACCTCCTTGAAATAGCTTCTTACTGATGCAGTTCTTAGGTCTAAATGCCTCTAGGATCCCCAGTTGTTACAGTAGGGCTATTCATTAGGGCCAGGTAAGCCTCTGAAGTCACTTCAGAAAGTTGTCCCTACTTATCAGCCATAACTCTCGATCTAATGGAAAACGTTTAGAAATGCAGCAATCAACCCCAGTGTTTCCACACCTCTCCACTGGATGGTGAAGGGTTCCAATCCTGCCCTCTATCCACAGTCAATTTTCTGGCTCTATAGTCACTCTTTCCAGACTTCTCAAAGCAACAGGGTAGGGTTGAGGTTTACTACTTGTTTAGAGAGAAGAGGCTGGTGATAAAAGGGTGCACATGCCTGAAGCAATAGGGGAATCCTTGGTTCTCTCTCCTTGCCTACGAGAGTGAATCACAGAGGAAGTATCAGTCCTCCTGGACTGCTTTTAGGTCCTGCCATGTCTTCCAGAATCCTTTCACAGAGTTCAACAACCTTTTTCTGTAAAGATCCAGATAATAAATATTTTACGCTTGGTGAGCAATAAAGTCTCCGTTGCAACTAGTCATCTCTGCCATTGTAGCATGCAAACTGCCAGACAACATGTAAACAAATGGGCATGTCTGTGTGCCAATAAAATTGTATTTATAAAAACAGGCAGTGGGCCATAGGAAAATGAGCCACAGAGATAATTCAGAACTTTCTAGTAGTCACAAAAAAAGTAAAGAAAAACAGGTAAATAACGGTTTTAATAATATATTTTATTTAATCTAATATATCACATTATCATTTCAACATGTAATCAACATAAAAGAGTACTGGTGCGATATTGTACATTGTTTTTTTCAACTAATGTTCAGTGTGTATTTTATGCCTATGACATGTTTCAATTTGCCACATTTCAAGGGATGAAGAGCATACACAGCTAGTGGCTACCGTATTTGACAGAGAAGGTCTAGACCTGCCGTTTTCTTGCCTGTTTTAGGCACTGTGGAAGAAACAGTCAAGGTCCTGATCACCAGAGGGCTACCTACATCATCTCTTCCAGAGATGAGTCCCAAGTCACTGACCTCTAGGACATCAGCAGAGCCATAGGTGCCAACACAATGACCCACCAATCACCAAACTTCCCTGGAGAACGTTTAGAGGGAACATTTCCCATAATTGGCACATCTCTATAAGAGGCTCTTTTTTGTTACGTAAAAAGGTAAGGCAAATTTAAAGGCATTTGAGGAGAGCAATTGAACACTAAAAGCATTTTCCCAAAAACAAAACCAAAAAAAAAAAACAAAAAACAAAAAACTTTTCACTTCTTTAATTTTGCTTTCCCTACCCTCCTACTCCTTAAAATCTCATGATACAGATTGAAAACGTTTTCCTATTGGATCTATGGGTAGCCCCTTCCCACTAGTGCCAATAGCAAACTCTTGCCTTTAAAGCACCTCTTCAATTCCAACAAATGCTCAAGAAATGTCACTGGTGGTGACCTTTTCAGCACCAGGCCCCCCAAATAACACCATTTCTCCATCTATGCTCCTGTTGTTTAAACATAATCCTCCTCCCACAGACAAAGGTTTGTTTAGCAGAATGGAAGGAGGGAGGAAGTTGAGAGAGCTTTCACTACAATTTTTATTGTAATAAAAAGCCATCAAGACATTTGCTTTCTTTCCCTGTGTTTTCAACTTACACTAGATTCTTTTTAAAAGCATTCTCTAAAATGTGCCTAAAGTAATCTTTTCCATAGGGAAACACAAACCCAACAAAACAGCCCTTTGTTTCAACTAACATTTAGCAAATAGAAAATAGCAATACCTGGCAAAGTCCTGGGCTTGAGGAAGTTGGAGAGGCCAAGCTAACTTTGCACATGGCCCCTATTTCACTCATGAGGAGACCTGAACACCCACTAATGGACATCAGCGTGCCCTACAATGCCAGCTGCCATGACATCACTAATACCAGAGCCAGCATTTATAAAAGATCCTTCCCTGGGACTGGGAGAAGGGGGAGACCACAGAAGAAAACCAAGAGTACTCCTTCATCCCACGACAGGTCTGTAGTCTACCAGTGATGCAGACTGGAAAGAACACTGGCCCAGTAGTCAGGAAACTTCTGTCCCTGCAAGTAGTCAAGAGTTGCTCCACTGCCACTTGGCAGGGATGTTGGAGGTAGGGGTGGGCACCTTTGGAGGAGGCGGTGACGCTGGCCTAAAGCCTCTCTCAACCCTGAGATTTTGACTATGATTCAGTAAGACTGAATCCCTCTAGATACTAACTAACCAAATTACCCACATACTACTCAGTTTACTCATCAGTAAAAGAGAATGATACCGCCGACCTAGGAGGGCTCTTGCCAAGAGTAAAAACACATATGCAGAGCACCCAGCATATGATCAGTACTGGACATATGAAAGTTATTATATATTATTATTATCTGTGAAATTAGGAGGCCTTCGAGATGACCCACACAGGCTGGCTGGGGTAGACTGGCAGCTGATCCCATAACCCTTACCAAGGCAGCCCCCATGTTACTAGCACAGTTTGCTCCCCTCTGCCTCATTTCCCCTAAAGCTAAGCTGTGGGCATGTGGTCATGGCCAACAGGACATCAAGGGATGTTTTCTGGGGGACATTTTGAAAAAGAATCTCTCAAATAAAATGGGATGCCCAGAAGGAAACATCCTTCTCACAGCTCCAGAATGGCTTTGTTGTGTCTATCTGTGATTCATAAAACCATCACAGCCAGCTTGTGGCCACAAAGGAAACAAGCACTCACACCAAGCCAACATGCTAAGGTTGGCAGAGAAAAAGATGTAAAGAAGCTTGGTCCTTGACGTCACTTGCTAACCAATTCCTTAACTGCTCAACTCAGCTTTACTCTTATGTGAGAGAAGGAAATGTCCTCTGCTTAAGCCACTTTTTCTTGAGTTTTCTGTTAATGGTAAAGAGTAGTCTACCTACAAGTAGTTCTACATTATTAGGACTATAAACCCAAATTCCTAATATCACCATTCTAACACCCTCCTAAAATTCAACTTGTCTCACCTTCCCAATGGACAGATGTCTCTTCTCTCATATAGACACCACAGTCTCTGCCTTTGTGTCTTCATACAATTACTATGTCTACACGGGATACATTCTTCCTGCGTCATCTATTCATCTTTTCCCCTTTCTTTGGGGCCAAATTCGAGTCCCAAGTACTCCAAAATGCCTTTCCTGAACATATGTAGCATATAATATTTCTTCCCCATTGATTTCTCTAGTTCTTACAGGTTGAATCACACGGTTTATCAGAAAATCATATAATTGCAGAACAAGGTTCGTCTAGTCAAACCTGTTGGGTGAGATTTCTTCAGATAACATTATACCATAGAAATGATCAAGTTACTTCATATTAAATAATTTTAGCATCAGGGAGTTTGCCATCTTACAAGAGTAGCTCACTGCACTAGTAGAACTTTCCTTATATTAAAACAAAATATGACCCCTTGTAACTGTTAGGTATGAGTCCCCTTGGATATTCTGGGTTGAGTTGTGGCCTCAAATCCCCCTCTGGAGTATCTGAAGGACAGAGGCACTGCCTTATTCATATTCATGTCCCCAGTATTTAACACTGTGACTGTCACATTCTAGGCATTCAACATATGTTGCTGAATAAATGACAGATCTGATCCCACCACCATTACAAATGGGGCCAGAAGTAGATCATGACTCAACATGGATCAAATTTTCTCTTTATAGTTTGTAGAACTGGGAATTGGAGCTCACGTTCAGTTTCTAACAGTAATGTGAAATAAAGACCCATAAGCTCAGGAGTCATGACTACCCATGAACATTTGACAACAGGGATATCTAATGAGGTGGAGTGGGAAAACGCAAACATTGAAAGAACGGGCAGGAGTTCTAAGAATGACAGCGCTGTGGCTCCAGAGAGCTTTCAGGTTCTTGTTCCAGTCCCCCTTGAGGCCTGGCTATGTGTTTAGTCTTGGGGTTCCATAGATGACCCTCTGCCAATTCCTGGTTTTTTGTTTTTTAGGTTGTTTTGTTTTGCTTTGCTTAAACAAGATTGAGAAGATTTGTCACTTATAACCAAAAGAACCTTAGCCAAGGCCTTTGGCTAACTCGGTGTGAGAAGAAGTGTGAGTGCTTATGAAAGCTGTGTCTGAAACAAACCAGCTGGAAGCAGAGTTGTGGAATGGATGAACTACTACCCTTGCCCAGAACATATTAGAACAACTGAGCAAAAATCACACCCCTGGGAGCTCCCCTGTCACACTATGACTCCTCTTTCTGCCAGTGTAGGAAAATTGCCCCATACCTTTCCAAAGCAATAAACAGCTGAGCAGAACTGCAGTCATTCCATCCCCCACTTCTCCCTGGAGAGTCTACATCAACCCCACCCATAGGGGTGCCCCCAAGAGATCGGGCTTCTCATAGCTCATAACACAACTCAGGAGACACTCGTCTTAATAAGGGCAACCCTCAGCACAAGGGCAACTCCAGTCCTTGCTTCTTTCTTATTTCCCCTAGTCACCAGCTTCCTTTTTGGTGACTAATGTGCTCTTTTGGAGCACCTAGCCTTATAAAACCTTTATAGGGTGTTGCAAACCATAACACTCTTCAGCTAAAAGACCTAAAAATAAGTAACCATAGTGGCAAAATGACTGGCAGCTGGAAATTTCTGGGACAGATGATGCCAACTGGTACCCCCTCCCATGATACCACACAGAGTATCATATGTTCCACCAAATCATAAAACTCCTTCTGGTCTTGATTTATTCCTTCACCACTTATTGAGTATTTTTTCTAGACTCAAATCTCAGTTCCTCTCCTTACCAACAGTGTTAATCTTGGGCAGGTGACTTAACATCTTAGCACCTGTGTGACCGCTCCTACAAGATGGAGATAACAGCAGTACCTTTATCACAGAGCAGTAGTGCTCATGAAGTGAATTAATGCATATAAGGTACTTGAAGCTCCTGGAACATCGCACTGAATAAATGGTAACACTTGTTATTATTAATTATTCAGTCGAGATAGGCTGGATTATGCTGCAGTAACAAACAAGTCTTAAATTTCAGTAGCTTAAAACAACAAAGGGTTATTTCTCTATCATTCTACATGTCCACTATGGATTGGTGGGTAGGGCGAGGGCTGTGCACTGTGTTCAGTGAAGGATCCAAGATAACAGAGTCTCCAATATCTTAAATGCTGGTGTCTCATTAAATGCCTTTAGGGTTTCCCATAGCATAAGAAAAGGGAACTGTCTACTAGGTCTTAAATACTCCTCTCTAAAGGTAACACAAGTCACTGCTCCTACTGAACTAACAAAGCACGCAGAACCTCAAGAGGGAATGGAAGGGTCACTCGCCTATACACACAGACAGCAGAACTAGAAATACTGTCGAGCACTAATAACATCTACCACAACTATTATTATTACTCCATACCAGGCCCTAAACTAGCCATCCACACTCCAGTGAGTATGTCACACATTTACGTAATTTTGATATGATACCCTAATGTAACAAAAATCACTAGTTTATTAAATGAATTATTTGGCTTTAATTTCTCTGCATGTGCATGTAAAGGAGAGAAGTCATTTTTTGAGACTGAATCTAGTGAACATGAAAAATCCAGGTTGTTGAGTTTCGGGGATTTTGTCAAACCAGTTGCTTGGTACCAGGCAGAAAAACCACCTGGAAAACAGTCTTGACTTCCTTGTTATTTGTTAGTAATTCTGGATAATAGATTACTCTTTCTCTACTTGGAAATCCGGTGGACACAAGCTTTTTTTGTACCGAACCCTCTTGGTTTTTTGGAAGCCATCACTGTAAACAGAACGAGCAATGCTAAGACACACTTAGGAGCTCCAGTAATGTGCAACAATTTTCTTAAAACTGCAATAGAAAAAAAAAAATCAACTGAAACATGAAAATTTAAAACCCTATTACCCGCATCTCGCTTGGTAACATCCCACTTCCCATCATTTCTAACACGCATCTTAAGTGTGCTAATTGGAAAGGCCCTGCCATGTATACAGCTCTGTTTTCAAGATGACAACTGCTTTGCTTTTATCACTGGGCTCAATACCAAGAGGGGAATCATTTCCCAAATTCAAAGCGTTTTGATCTGGCTTTGTCAACTGGCTGCCGGCGCTTGGTTGGTATCCTGTCGTAGGGAGAAAACACGCATGTTTCAGGTGGCAGGGCTGAGGCCAGGGGAAGGAAAACACCCCCGAGTGGCAGAGTGGGAAAACGGCGTCCTAAGATTAAAAACAAAAGTCAAATAACACTAAAAGGCCGCCAGATTATTTCCTTCCCCCTTTAGGGAAAGGAAAAAAAAATAAATAACCCTAGCTATGTTATGAACATTCATTGAGAAGAAATCATTAACTAATAAATCCCTGAAAGGAACACTCGGGCAGCTTCAGTCCCACCTAGGAAAATAAGCAGGGAGACTTGCTCAGTTTACACTCATCTCCCCCAAAATGACAAAAATGTTGAGCAGATGACAGTTGATGTGTGGTCTGGTGACTCAAGTCTATGGAGGACTCTCAAAAAAACAAGATTAATGCATGTTTCTGTTAGTCACTCCATATTAAAGGCACATCTACCAAACAGAAAAGCAGGGTCTTTGAGTTCAAGGGCCCTGGGCCCACGAAAAGGAAGCTCCTCACTTTCTACCTGCAAAACTCGTGCTCCTAAATGGTTCCCACATGTAGGATTAAGGCTAAAGGATACCAAACATTCAAAGGAAAATAGCCATGCTAAATTAGGAATACCAGTGCTTCCCAATGGTGACAAATGGAGTAAGTATCTGTACTGGGGGTCTCATGCTTGCTTTGATTTTTACCAAAGCGTTCAGTATGAGGAAGATCCAGCATCTCAACTCAGCAGAGCTTTCTTTAGGGTAATACCTAGAAGTCCTATTTTGATTATCCCTTCAACACAACTGCCAGAACAAGCATAGGGTGTTTAGTGGAAGGTAGCCAACTTTTTAGTGGAAGGTAGCCAAAGAGACCTTTGGACATCTGAAATTGCATGCAAACTTGGTCTATGAGATATCAAACCCAACCTAAAGAAAACGTGTTTTATGGGGAATGTCAGTCTCTCTAACAGACCTGTGAAGTAAAGCATCTCTGTTCTAGATTCATCCAAAGAATATCACTATCTCTCTATCACTAAACTCTTCTGGAAAATATAGAAAGGAGATCTAAGCTTGTTCTAACTTGGCAAGAACCCCTACGTCTGAAGCAGTGGTTCTGAAGTTTTACTGGTTTTGTGGAACTCACCCAGGATGCTTTTCAAAATACAGACTCTCAGCTTTCCCACAAGGGATTCTGACTGAAGCCCCAGGTGACTGAGATGTAGACCACACTTCAAGAAACTCTGGTCAGGCAGTTTCACCCCAAGGGTCAGGCACTTCAGGCAACTCTGAGCAGACCTCTTTCAGAAGAGAACCTCATGAAAACGGTAGCCTCCCCAGAGCACTCCATGGTGCCATAAGCAGGTGCAATCTTCCTAGCAAGATAGACACACCCCTCTTTTTGGATCACCCCACCTCAGATTTGCCTGGATCAGCCTCTCACCTTTTCCTTTTCTAATGACATGATCCATGTTGTCCGTGTCTGACACCCTCACCTGTCGGATGTCATTCTGGAGAAGCCTATATGTACTCTACGAGCCACAGTGACTCCTCTAAGAAATCTCTGGATGTTCACTAAGTCTCTGAAATTGCCACAACCTGTGCCCACGTGCTCAACCCCATCATTTCTTGTCAATCAGCTCTGCTCCTACCTGGGTTCCTTGTTCACCTGGAACAGAACCAAAGAGAGACAGAATGATCACATAACCTAGTTACGGGGCAATGAAAATTGCAAAGTATTGGGGAACAGGTATGGGGGCAAGGTGTTCTGCTTGCCCCCAAACACACAGAGTGTGCGTCCCTGAATGTCAAAGTCTCATACTCAACTCTCAACTAAACCAGGAAACACAGACTACACAGATAATCAGGCCCCGACAGAAAGTGTGTGTGAATAATGGAAACAAACAAAATATAGATTCTAGAAGCTCTGTCAATAATCGCCGGCTGGATTCCCACTTCACCATTTAACTATAAATCCATACTCACTAAGGATTGTATCACAGATCATAAATACCTGTTTATATCATGTCACCACATTCAGAATTGCCCCAGAAAATCATTAACTGGCAAAGAAAGTTTGCAGTTTGGAAGAGAGTGGTAATGAAATGCTCCTCTCTCTGCATTTCCTACTCACGGTTGAAAGAGCAGAAAGAAATTTTGAAATATATATATATTTTAGCATGCAATCATAAATATCTACCACCCTCCCAAAGACACGTTACACGTGCTAATTTATACCAGGCTGCTAACTTTTTGTTTCATACTATATTGATGGGCTTGACAGTTTTTCGAAGAGTTTATAACTGCAGCAGTGTTGATCTTATTTAAAGAGAATATTAAATCAAATCCCTTGTCATCGGCATAAAATCTCCTATAGCATCAACAAAAGGCGGCAGTTTTTATTGATTCCCTGATACAAAAGACGTATGAAGTGGACTGATGCTGCTCTGCCAAAGAAAAAAAAAATCACAATTAAAGCCCCATGAACACTATTAGTCATCGCAAAGGTCATCATTGACTTTTAACGGCATCCTAAAGGGAAACAATATGTTTCATGTGTACATCAAGGGCAGAAAGAATAAAATACTGTATTTCCAGGGTACGTGTAGTAGAGAGTACACCAAGAAGCCTAAAATAAATACTTGTTGTATCAAAAGGCAACCTAATAAAACATAATTCGCATCATTCAATTCGCTGTCCGCATTCGTGATAAGGGAATTTCCGAGGGAACAGCTCGATGAAAAATGCATTGTGCACAACCAGATGTGTTCAGTCCTGCTGAATGAGCCAAAACAGGGAGTGGATCTGCTATGTGGCCAAGGGTTTTCACTCTTCCAGACCAGAGGAGGCACCACCTACAAAGCAGGAAGTAGCAATGAGCTACAGTTGCCAGGACTGGGCAGGTCGCTGCTCCCTCAAGACCCTCAGCTCTCTCACCTGTAAGGGGACTGAATCTAGCTTCTTTGATCCCTCTCAAATCAGGCACAGCAAACAGACTTACTCTTGCAGGTTAACTCTTGACTACTAGACTAACATCTCTCTGGACCTTGATTTTCTAGATCCTAAAATACAGCGTGTGCTGTGTGGAGGAAGACTCTGAGTCAGCATTCAAGCACAGTAGGCAAGAGAGCCTTGGTGATGTAGTAATGTGCCCCCCGGATGCCGGAGGGAGCAGGGCAACAGCCAAGCCAGCTCTTAGCCCCCAGGTGCCCTAATTCTCTAAAAATCACCTCAAGAACATTGTAAAGACAGCCTACTTTATCATCAGTTGACCCAACCAAGAGAAACTCTTAGGTCCTCACCCAAGGCTCTCTGCGAAGTTCAGACCTCAGCAGGGGTTAGAGATGGTCCTTATCAGTAATGGAGAAAAGTGCCATGAAAAAAACCAGGACGTCAACCATTTAAATTCCATCTATGTTTGCTCACGTTTTGGGGCCTTGGGAACTCTTCCAAAAATGTCCTATTCAGAAAGGAATAATGTTATTTTCATCAACTGTTTTATTTATTCAATAAGGAATTCCTAAGGACCTACTCAGTACAAAGAGCTGTGTAAACCAGCAGGAGGAAGCCATCGGGGGATGGTATGCATTAGTTAAGACCTTGCCCTGGACTGAAATCACCAGGCTTTGAAACCCAGCTTCTCCTCTTGCTAAGTTGTGTGACCCTGACAGGTTAAATAGCCTCCCTGAGCTACAATATGTGCATCTGCAAAAAGAGTACAGGAGTATGTTCCTCATTGGACTACTGCAAATGATAAAAGAGGTAACCCTAATAAAGTGCTTGTACCACACCTGTTTTAGCCACAGCCTAACTCTGCTCAGGCTACTCCTGGAAGTTCCACACCCATAGCCACAACGGACCCCTCTTGATCACCACTTACAGGTTTCAAAGGTACTTCCAAGTCAATGTGTCAGAACCAGATTGATAATCTTCTCTCACGCCTCAGTGCCACCAAAGCCAAAAAAGACCAAATCTCAACTGTTCCTTGAAGTGCTCCCCATCCAAGTGAATATCCTACCACTGACCCATCTATTAGATGGCATCTATATGAAGCTGCTGTATGAGAAGATCAAAAAATGGCACAATGCTGGCAATTTCATGAGTTTTAACCCAATGGTCCCAAGCCAGAAATCTAGATGCCTTCTTGGGCATTGTTTGCTCCTTCAAAGCTACTCTGTCAAGCCCTGCCAGTTGGGTCTTCTCGATGTACTTCTACTCACCATTTCTATCTCTACCACCACCGTCCTGATTGAAATCCCCACCATCTCACCTAGAGGGTTACACCCTCCAAACAGACCTTCCACTCTCACTGCTACGGCCACTATGCAGTCTATCTCGTAGCTAGCATGACTTCATAAAACCCCAACCTGATTTTGTTAGCTGCCTGCATGAAACACTTCAGTAGTGTATGTGGCTCATAAGACAAAGACTTTTGGGCTGTGCTTGGCCTTACATGTCATCTTCTCTACTTCCCTAGCCTCATCATATCCCCCACTTGCTCTCTGCACTCTAGACACACTGACGGCCACCCAGCTTCTGAATGTGCCCCGGACCCTGTTTATGCTGTTTCCTCTGGCTGGAACCATCTTCCCATCCTGTTTGGCCCTCATATCTCAGCACAAACATTGCTCCCTGTGGACCTGTATGATCGAAGTACAACCACTCAGTCTTACCTAGAGATGCTTACACAGACCCCGTATGCTTGATTTAATGCTCTGCAGTTGCCACCAGGAAAGTCTCAGTTTGGGAGAAAAGACCCTGTATTTTCATTTTGCACTGGGCCATGCAAATTATGTTGCCAGTTTTGTCTTCAAGGGAGCCTTTATGGACATCCCCAAATAATTCAAATGCCCCTTCACAACCCCTCACAGTGCCATGTACCTACCTGTCTGTGCCACCTGTCACAATCAACATTTTTACATTGACTTGAGTGACTGTGATGGTTTGCCTTCCCCACTTGAATAAAAGTTCCACAAATCCAGGGTCCATGTCTGATTTTTGATTATCACTTCATCCCTGACACCTAGCAAACAACAGGCAATCAGTAAAAGCTGGCTGAATAAGTATTTTTATTACTCTCATTGTCATTACTGTTGTTACCCTGTGCCATTAAGGCTAAGAGCCAGCAGGGAAGACCCAAGAACCACACAACGAGGTCATGGATGAGACCAGAACACGCCGACTGCGAGGAGAGGCTGCAGGGGGCTGGCACAAGCAGTATCTCGGAGCACATGTGCATCCAGGGGGCAGAGGTCAGGAGAAGGTGGTCCCTCTAATAGCAGGAACAGCATAACAAAAGCCCAAGTGGAAATGAGAGCTAATGGAGGATGGGACATTCTGGCACCGGGACTTCACTGCAGAGCAGAGTTGGTTAAAACTGGGGGAAGCCTCGAGCCCAAGATAGAGTTTTGCACTTTCCTGAACTAAGCGTGGAGGAAATAAAAGCAGTGTTTTCAGAAATTAGGGCAGTTCCCTATGAAGCCTTAAGAAGTGTGAACATCATTACTCAAATAATTGCATAAAGATGATTTTCTAGCTATGTACGGGGTGGGGGGGGGGACAAAGTTTGAGCACAGTGCAACACCTTCTTCTTTTCTGGAACCATATGTTAAGATGTGCCTAATAGAAATATGCTTTCATATTATATACAAATGCACGTTAAGCACACTATACTTTTCAAAGTGCTTTCAAACACACCGCATATAAATGGCTCTCAGCCACCTTTGACGCACTCCTCGTCAATTGATCAAGTGTTTGGTCATCTCAGCTGACATCTTCCAGCTGGTACTGCCCTGGAAAGACGTTTCCCAGATGAAAGACACATATGTATTTCTCCAGAAGGCAGGAACATCTCATCTGCAGCTCCCTGCATCAAAGGCTGATACTGGAAAAGGTGTTTATTCTACTCAGGGTTGTGGTTGTTACTGCTCGAAATTCACCAAGACTAAAGGTGGATTTTTCTAAAAATAAAAAGAATGCCCCTTAACAAATGAATAATTCACAAATGCCCACATACTGTGTGCCTCTTTAACAGAACCCAATTGAGCAAAAATGCTCTTATTGTGATGTACAATAAGATCCAAATGTTCAAAAACTGCACTTAACTCATTACACAGAAATCTGTCCATTGCTCAAAATGGATAGCTATTTAATTTCAACTCGGAGACAGTAGGGAAAGTGGCATGCCTCTGTTTACACACTCCCTATTTAGAATCAACATAAATACAGATAGATTATGTTTTCCATCTGAGGCAGATCAAAGAACACCACAATCCTGTGAAGCCTCAACATTATTCTGCTCCATCCCCACCGTCTCCAATATGAATTCTTGTCATTACATCAATTTAATCCCCTGCCATTTCAGGCCACTGTGCGTCAAGCTGAATGAAAAGCACAATAGCTGGCATTTAACGTGATGGTGCTCCTTTTTCCAACCTGCCTCCTTTAAAGTAAAAGTTTGGAGAATGTACAAAATTTGCTTTACAGCTCATTTGAGATGCATAAACAATCCCAGAGAGGGAGAGGAACAAAAACGGGAATTTGCTGTTTCAAGGAGGCTGGGCGGCTCCAGGGCACCACTGAATTCCAGACACTCCGGTCCCCACCGGGCGACGGGCAGGCCATGCAGGCCACCCTACCCCCTCCTCACCAGGCGAGCCCTGGGCTGCCCAGGCCCTTGCTCTGTCTGCTTTGCTGTGTCTTTGTGTCTCCTCGGAAGGGCCCTACCTCTCTTGACAATCCCGGAGGGTAACTGGTGCTTCCCTGTCCCTGCGCCGCACAGCCCTCCACCCCCAAACCCTGGCCATATGCTCACTGCTGGCTCCAGCTGACATGCTCTCGCCACTCACTGGCATTCGGAGCAGCGACAGCCACAGGACAGACCTCTGGCTGAAGTCACAGTGAATTGAGAGGTGAGAATGTATGCTGCACACGCACTCCCTAAAGGGATTCCAGAGCTCAAACAGGTAGAGGCCAGAAGCAGTTGGGGGGGGAATCATATTAGGTGTCCACCTAAGCAGAGCAATTCTTGCACTGCCCTAAAATTCACCAGGTGAGACCTCTGCAGCAGGAGGTGCTCTGTGCTGCTGGGGAAAACCGGGCACCAAGAGGGGAGGCATTTTAAAAGCCTGAGACACACAATGGGAAAAACCATGGGGTCCAAGAATCCCGAAGTGCATTCTTTTCCTCCGTTTCCATTGTCTACATAAATCAACTGGGGTTGAGACAGGGGATTTCCAGGCACACAGCAGAAGAACCACGTCCCATAACCACAAGTGATCGTTGCAGCCTATGACTTGAAAGGGGTAGTCAGGACTTCTAAGGTGAACCACCTGTCAAATCAAGGATTGGAGGTTAAAAAGGGAACTTCAATAGGCCGGTTACCTTGATCAGTCACCCAGAATCTTCTGCTGATGCTGTGCTGCATGAACAATACATTCATGTACAGAGAAGTCCGTACGGAGACACGGTTAGTAATTATTACAGAATAGGGGAAAAAAAATCCATAGTCCTACCGGAAACTTCAAAGATCCCTCCCATATTTGCGGAGGAATGTCTCCCCTTACACAGAGCCATCAACAGTTTGAGAACTAGTCCAGACTAGAGAGACATGAACAATTAACAAAAAATAAAGTATATGAGATTTCTCGAGGTTTTCAGGAACCTATGAAGTTGCATGATTGATCTAATCT
Source organism: Canis lupus dingo (assembly GCF_003254725.2). Lineage (NCBI taxonomy): Eukaryota > Metazoa > Chordata > Mammalia > Carnivora > Canidae > Canis > Canis lupus. Next base: position 26,343,439 of record NC_064246.1, on the reverse strand, counting down.
TCAGGACAAAGCACTATGACCCCCCCAATCATAAGATAATGTACCCTCAAAGATAACAGAGACGCCTTAAAACCCCTGCATTGAGAAATCCCAGTTGTAAAAATACGGACTCGAGTTAAGAGTCTGTGGCCTTGTGCATGGGTGAGCTTTCTCACATCATGGTAGTTATGTCTTTGATATGCATACCTCTCCCTCCCGCTCTGTCTCATTCTAAACATCTCAACTGAAAAAAAAAAAAAAAAAATGCCACACACAGAGGTTCCATTAAGCAAGAATTGATGGTACCAGAGGTCACACAAGGTCTCTGGCTTCCAGGAAAGCAGCCTGTCTGGAATCAATGACCTCACAAGTCCCACCCATCATAATGTCAGCTGCCCAGCCCCTCAGGATCTGGACATGGCCCCAAGCACCCACCAACAACCAAGCCCAGTCCTACTTCGACTCTTGCTAGCTACCAGGCCAAAAGCACTACCATCTCAGGTGCCTAGCAATGTCTACTATTCCTGGCTTGATCCAGATGTTAACTGGATCACCTGCCGTTAACTGTCTCACACTATAACACGTGTTCATCTTCAAGGTTTCCGGAGTCTCGTGTGAAGTAGGGAGTGAGTGGGGCTTTTCCAATGAACCAGGAACATATCTACTACTTTCTGGCCAGCAAATCCCTTCAGGAGACCGTGCAGATGAACAACTCCACATTCTCCAAGCCTCTGAGTGTGTTAAGCCTCAATACTCTTGCACCAAAAAAGGATCCCAGGGGAGTCCATGGAGGTCCACGGAGGCTAACCCATCTGACCTTCAGGCCTCGCAGAAAACCCGTCTCTGTACCAGCGCTGGAAAGGTCGGCTCCCTGACTCCCGAGACCCCCTGAAGAACATTCGCCAACAGCATGAGTGAAAAAGTAGTTGGGGCAGGAAGGAGTTTGTCTCCCCCCAGAGAGGTCTGCTCCACACAAGGCCAGCCTTCACCACCTGTCAGCCTCCTACACTTCCCTAGCGTCCCCATGGGGGCAGGCAACAATCTCCACCACCCCTCTCCCCAAGACACCGCTCAGGTGCGGGGACGGCTGCTGTGGTGCATGGACCAGCTGGCATCCCCAGCCTGCAGCCTCCACCCCAGAAGCACAGCCCAGCCATCCCGGAGGGCAGGCACCCAGATGAGCCCTGCATCCCCCCAGGTGCAGATGGGGGTGTCCCCTGGCCCCGTTCCATGGACCACCTCCCCCCAACCCGCAAGTACCAACAGTGAGCCCCCCACCCCAGGCCTTGGGAGCAAGGGCAGCCACGTCGGGGGCCCTGAATGCAGGGAGACAGCAGGGCGCGGAGGAGGGGGCCGCGGCCGGGCCGGGAGGAAAATCGAACCCTTGCAAATTGCGAAGCCAAAGATGCCAAGAGAGATTCTTCACTGTCACAGCTGCTTACCGGAGAAATCTCTCCTCATTTGGGGATGACATCGGCAGACCTGATTTTTTGTCACCAGTCATTCCGCACTTGCTTTAATTATGCAGCACACCAACAGAAATTTTCTTTCTGATCACATAAATCACACGGCTGTGACACGGGGCTCGATGGGCGCGGCGGGGGCCGGGGCTGCGAGCATCGGCTCCATCGCTCAGGCCCGCAAGGTGTATCATTTAGCCAAGAGTGATAATTAGACGCAGAATATACTGCAAACTGTCAATAGGCATGTCAATAGGAGAACTCTTAGCATCTAACACCCAGTGAATCAATGGTGTTTTTCAGCTATAAAATCAAGAAAATGATAGCTTTCAAATGAATGGTGGAAGGGAAACAGGAGCCTCCTTGGGGAGGAATAAAACAGCTCAATTTTCCCTTACTGAGTGCCTCTCCAACTACCTCACTCAATGGAAAAGGTCACAGAACATTACAGCAAAATATCTCGGAAACAAGATGTACAACAGTACTGGGACATGACATGCTGCCTGGGCACCCCACAAAGGCCTCGCTATCTTTGACCTGACAGGAGCGGCGAGTGGGTCAGTAGATGGCAGCCCCGAACCGGAGCGGGAGGCCAGGAGAGGGGGAAGCAGCAGCCGGGGCCTGAGCTGCTGGGGAAGGAGGTAGGGCCGCCCCCACACAAGTGAGACCCTGCGCAGGGCTGGGGGGTGGGAGGGTGGGGGAATCTGAGCCCAAGCCCGAGGAAGCAGGATTTTGACCTGGGAGCTGCAGAAAAGCTAAGCTCTTAGCAACACTCAATTACATTCCATAATCGGCGCAAATATCAACACACAATATTTTCATGCTGCTCACTATGTGCCACTCACTGCTCTAAGGATGCCCCCTGGAAAATTATTTAATCTTCACAACAGCTCTATGCAATTGGTGGCATTATTTACAGGTAAGGAAGTTGAGGCACAGGGAGGTTCAGTAACTCTCCCACAGGCACGCAGCTAGTAAGGGACAGAACCAAAATCTGCACCCAAGGAGGCTGCACGCTCACATACCACTCTATGCTGCCTCTTGTGAAGGCAGGGCAAGCGCCCAGTTATACCTGCCTCTTCTCTTTGAACAGAAGTAGGTGATAGGTGTACTGTATGAAAGGTGGAATGGTACTACATACACGTCCCTGGGCAAGCCTTGGGTCTCCGTCTCCTATGGCTGGGGCGGGGGGTGGGGAGTAGGGATGAGCAGATGGGAGGAGTATGTTTCCATATACTCAACTCACTAATAAATGATCTTATGTTCTCAACTTCATCTTACAGTAAGTAAATCAAGTCTTGGGGAGATCTGGAAAAATGCCCCCATTCACACAACCTATAGGACTGGGTTAGAACCCAGTGGGTCTCACTCTTGGGTTGTGCTCTCAATGACCACACTAAAATGAACACTATGAGGAGGCTTGGTGCATAGAGTACCAGGAACCCTGACAGGCCCACTTGATTAGGCCTCAACACATGATGAGGGGGCATAAGGGCAGGGGTAGGAAGGAAAGAGGAGAAATTCAAAAGCAGAAGCAAAAGGAGCTACAGAAAATATACACATTAAGGTACCCATCTAGATATACTGAAAATAACCAGCAATTAACAAATGAAGAAAATATATGTAGTTGTTACGTCTGTTTTCAATTGAATATACTACTTCTTTAACCAATTATTGGCTCTCTCTCTTTAGGGGTTCTTTATATATTAAATTGGTGGGGGTTTTTTAAATAATCAAAAAGACAGTAAGTCTAATTTCAAGTAACATTTATTAAACACTTACTATGTGCCAGGTTTCAGGCTTGGTTCTCTTATTTAATGGTGTTCAATATTCTTTGTTCTTAAAGTGATCACCTATTTAAACACACACACACACACACACACACACACACACACACACACCTTCTTGGTGTGATAAAGGCACTCTACCAAAGATACTGCCTTTGGTAAAATAAACCAACTGCCAGACCAAGAACAGAAATGGCAGCCTTAGAATTCACTAATCATTAATGGACATTGGCCAGATGACATTTGCAGTGACTTACCCAGTGAGGTATGTGGCTATGTGCACACATAATCAAATATTTCACAACACTCAAAGCTTCATGCTAGGGCTGCCTTCCCTACTCAAGCTTCCTTCCCTATCGTGTTTGTTTTTCTAAGTTGCAGGAGTCTATAAGCTTTGGTCCCTGCCAGGGGCAAGGAGATCCAGAACACAACTGATTAAGAAGCAAGCCTCATACAGAGCTCATAGAAAGCTGTTGTTTTTTTTTTTTTTAAGATTTTATTTATTTATTCATGAGAGACACAGAGAGAGCAGCAGAGACACAGGCAGAGAAAGAAGCAGGCTCCATGCAGGGAACCCGATGGGGGACTTGATCCTGGGTCTCCAGGATCACGCCTTGGGCCGAAGGCAGATGCTCAACTGCTGAGCCACCCAGGCATCCTGTAGGAAGCTCTTAACAAGCAATTCTACGGCCCAGATCAACCATCCTCCTCTCTCACTAGTCACAACAATTTTCCCATTGCTTTCCTCCCTGCTTCTCCTCTTGCCTTCTTAGAGTTTAAGACAAGTCAGACTATGTTATTCCTCTATCCAAAACCATCCAACCCTTCCATCTTATCCAGAACAAATGCCCAAGTATAACTGGGACTTCAAAGGACCCCCAGATGGAAACCACTCCATTCCACAGGCCTAGTGGTTGCTCCTCTGACTCATTAATCATATTCCTGTTCAGGGCTTCCCATCTGCTGTTCCCTCTGCCTGACGTGCTCTTCCCTTACATGCTCCCATGACAGGCTTTTCCTCATTCTTCCATTCTCAGTACAAACATCTCTGTCACCAGAGAGTTCTTACCTGAACATGCAATCTTAAGTAAAGGAGACACACAGACACCCTCACTCATTCTTGATTGCACTTGACTTCATAATACCTATCACAAGCTAATCGTTGTTTCCCATTTATTTTCTGCAGCCTACAATTACAAAGTCTGCTTCAGGAGGTGGCAACTTTCTTTTACTCACTGCCAAACGGTAGCCCCTAGAACTGTGCTTCATGCACAATAGGTTCTCAGTCCACAATTAATGACAGTCTGAATGAATGAATGAATCCCCATGTGCAAAGAAAAATAAAATTAAAAATCAGTGATAAAATTAGTCACAAGTCGAGCCACTTAATTCCAAGCATCTTCATGAGCACAGCTGGAATTCCTCCCAATAAGCATGAAGGTCATTCTTATTAGAAAAATAGAATGAAGTGAGTCAAGGATCCAGCTCAAAAGCCATCCTCACTGAAGGGAGGACCTGTATAATCAAAATATCCCTAATCACCAACAAAACAAAACAAAACAAAACAGTGAAAAGAAAAGCAGAAGCACATCCTAATTGCTATCCCCAATTCCAGCATTATGGACAAATCTAAGAAAGCTATTTGTGGGAGTTCCTGTCCCGGTAATAATGAAGTAACTCATATCAGACTATTGCTCCAACTGATAAACATCTTAACCTCTGGGAAAAATATAAGCAACAACTAATTGAAGATACTGGAGAAGTATCAAAACAGACAGGAAATAGAGGAAATTCAATTACCTTTATAAAAGAAGGTAACCATATTAGGTAATGTCTGTGTTCAAATGGCTTTTCCTTTGGGTGCCTGGGTGGCTCAGTGGTTGAGCCTCTGCCTTTGGCTCAGGTCATGATCCCAGGGTCCTGGGATCAAGTCCCACATCAAGTTCCTCACAGAGAGCCTGCTTCCCCCTCTACCTATGTCCCTGCCTCTGTCTCTCTCATGAATAAATAAAATCTTAAAAAAAAATAAAAATAATAAATGACTTTTCCTTTGGGGCCACTTCATATCATAGTCTGTCCTGCACATGGCAGCTAGATCTCAAGAAGAAAGCTCCAATCTTACTGGCTTACAGAGCCAGAGATCATAGTCATCAAAGTGGTTGAAAGCTGAGAAGGGAAATCTCAGAACAGAGGGAATGATAGAGGTAGTACATCTGTATACACTGTCACACAGATCCTTAGTTTCCTCCAGAAATGGGAATGTACAAGTGAAGTCCAACTAGTATGGCAGTAACAAATAGGTAAAAGGCTCAAAAAAAAAAAAAAAAAAAAAAACAAAAAACAAAAAAAACTACATACTTCATAAGGTACCACCATACAGAGTCAGAGTTTATAGTTTTAATCCCGATAAGGTAAAGGAGCTTGGTAAGAACTTTTTCTATCCCAAAACTCCTAAAGAAAGATACCTTAAAAACACAGACTATGCCTCAGGATTATGGTTTTGCACTAAGATCAATAGCAAAATTAAAGCAGAGCTGCATAGTAAGTTTTACAAACAAGCCTCCCCAAGGTCTAGGTCATCAGCGAGTAATTAAGTGTAAAAATCAGTGTAGAACAAAAGTCAACAATTTTCAGAGGAATATAACAGAATCCAGAATGCAGTGTATTAGCACCATGTCCTATATACAAAGAAAAATGCGAGGTCTGTGAAAAAATATTATAGTCAAGAAAATTCAGACAAAATAAACTTACCTTGAGGTAAATCAAATATCTGAATAAATAAAGACTTTTAAAAAGCTATTATAGGGGCACCTGCGTGGCTCAGTGGTTGAGCATCTGCCTTTGGCTCAGGTCATGATCCTGGGCTCCTGGGATCCTGTCCTACATGCAGCTCCCCACAAGGAGCCTACTTCTCCTTCTACCTATGTCTCTGCCTCTCTCTGTGTGTCTCTCATGAATACATAAATAAAATCTTTTTTAAAAAGCTGTTATAAATATCTTCAAGGCACTCAAAGAAAAGTGTCATAATGAGTAAACAAATAATGGAATCTCAACATAAAGTTTTAAACTACAAAGAAATAACCACATGGAATTCTATAACAAAAGTAAAACATCTAAAATGAAAAACTCACTGAATGCTCTTAACAGCAGATGGAAATATTAAGGGAAGCGGGGAAGACTGTTCAACTTGAATAGAGATCAGTAACATCTGAAGATCAGTAACATTTACCCAATCTGAAGGACAGAGAGGAAAAAGATTAAAACAAATGGTCTGAGTCTCAGTCAAATAGAACAATATCAAGTGGTCTAATACATGTGTAATTGGAGTCCCAGAAGACAAGTAGAGAAAATGAGGTAAAAAACCATTTTCAAACAAATAATGGACAAATATTTCCCAAATTCAGGGAAAAACAATAGCAAAGTGATCAAAAAGCCTCATAATCTTGAAGCTGGACCAACGCAAAGGAAATTACATCAATGCTCTGATAACAAGAAAATCTTAAAAGTATCCAGAGGACAAAGACACATTAAACTCAGGCAACAACAAAACAAGTGATGACTGGCTTGTTGTTAGAAACAATGGTTGTCAGAAGTCAAATAAAAATATCTTTAAAACACTGAGAAAAAACTATCAATCCAGAATTATGTCACAAAACTGGCTTTCAAAAATGAAGACTAAATAAAAGTTTTAACAGACAAATGAACTCTGAGAATTCATCATCAGCTGACCTTTACTATACTAAATCATGCTTATCAGAAGTCTTACCAGATGGAAACTTGTACCTATAGGAAGAGTAAAAAGTGGTAAGTGGTAACTATTCACATTAAAATTTATATAGAGGGATGCCTGGATGGCTCAGCGGCTGAGTGCCTGCCTTTGGCCCAGGGCATGATCCTGGAGTGTTGGGATCAAGTCCCACATTTGGGTCCCTGCAGGGAGCCTGCTTCTCCCTCTGCTTGTGTCTCTGCCTCTCTCTTTGTATCTATCATGAATAAATAAATAAAATCTTATAAATAAATAAAATGTATATAGAGTGTTAAGTATTCACTTTAAAATTTAGTGGTAAGTATTCATATTACAATTCATACAAAATTATTTTTGTCTTCATCTCTAAAGGTAAGCTGACAGTTTAATACAAATATTATAACAATGTATCAAAGAGTTTGTTACACAGATACAAGTAAGACAAAAATGGCACAACAAATGAAGAGAAAGTAAATAGATTTAAAGTGTTGCAAAGTTGTTACATTTATTTGAAGTTGTACAATGTTAACTCTATGTGCACTGCAGGGAAAATTACACAAAATTAAGAATGCCAATTTTAATTTCTAGAGGAAATACGAAAAGGAAAATAGTCAAAAGCTTTAAGAGGAATTATAATATTAAAAAGTATTCCATTTATCTAAAAAAACAGGCAAGTAAAAGAACACAAGTAAAAGCAGATAAAACAGAAAATATTTTTACAAAATGGGAGATGGAAGCCCAAACTTATGAATAACCGTATGAAATGTAAGTAGCTAAAAACTACGATTAAAAGGAAAAAAAAAAAATCATTGAATTGAATAAAGCATTCAGGCCCAACTGAATGCTATCTACAAGAATGCATTTCTAATACAAATACATATTAGGTTGGAAGCAAAAGGTTGGAAAAATATATATTGTGGAAAATGTAAACATTATAAAAAAAGGTGGTATGGCTACACTAAGATCATATATAATATCATATATATAAGATCAACTTTAAAACAGAGAATCAACAGAGATTTAAAGAGAGATGTTTTATAATGATTAAAGGGTCATATCATCAGGAAGACATAGATCATAAATGTGTGTGCACTTAAATACAAAGCTTCAAAATAGATGCCACACAACCTAGACAGATCTAAAAGAAACAACTGACATATCCACAATCACAGTTTAAAGGTTAACACTCATCTCTCAGTAACTGATGGAATCACTTGACAAAACAAAATCCAGTAAGGATAGAGTAGATTTGAACACACTTACTAAACAAAGGGTCTGATTAATATTTATAGGACACTATACTAAATAACTGTAGAATACACATTGTTTTCAGGTACACAAGATATATTCATAAAGATACACCATATGCCATGCCATACACTAAGTCTTAATAAATTATTCTCTGGAAGCAACATGGTTAAGCTGGAATTCAATAAAAAAATAAGATACCTGGAAAGTCTAAAATATTTGAAAATTAAAGAACTCACTTCTTAAAACCATGGGTGAAAGAAGAAATTACAAGGAAGCTTTGAAAATATTTTGAATGGCATATTAACATGCAATATAGCATAACATAATAAATGCAGGTAACATGGTGCTTAAGAGTATTTGCAATTTTAAATACTTATATTAGAACATAAAAAAGTTTAAAGCCATGATCTAAGTTTCCATATTAATAACCTAGAAAAGAACACTCAAGCAAGGAAAAAGAGCAGAGGCCAATAAAATTAAAAAGCAGATTAACAAAAGAGAAATGAAATCCAAAAGCTAGTTCTTTTAAAAAATTAACTGATAAACCCAGGAGAAACCTTCATGACTTTGAGTTAAGCAACGATTTCTTATTGAGGACACCAAAAATAACATCCACAAGAGCAAAAAATTAATAAATTGGAATTCATCAATCTTAATTTTTTTCTATGTTAAAATATATCATTGCAAAAAAAATGAAGAGACAAGACCACACCTGGGAGATAATACTTGCAAATTCTATATACCTGTCATAAAAATTGTATATACAATATATAAAGAAGACTTACAACTCAATAATAAAAAGACAACCCAATTTCAAAATGGGCAAAGAATCTGAATAGCTATTTCTCTAAAGGAGATATACAAACAGCCATAAAAAATGTTCTACATCGGCAGTTACCCAGGGAAATGCAAAATAAAACCACAATGACAAACACAATCATATCCACTAAAATGGCTAAAATCAAAAAGATAATTAACAAATGTTAAAAGGATGTGGAGAAGTCGCAACTCTCATACACAGATATTGGTAATGGAAAATGGGGCAGCCATTTTAAAAAAACAGTCTCGCAGTTTCTTAAAAAGTTAAACATAGGAACACCTGGGTGATTTGGTAGGTTAAGCCTCTGGCTTCGGCTCAGGTCATGATCCCAGAGTCCCTGCTTCTCCCTCTCCCTGCCACTTCCCCTACTTGTGCACTTAACTAATAGGCAAAAGGCTCCAAAATCCTTCTTTTAAAATGTTAAATATAAATTTATCATACAACCCAGCAATTCTACTCCTAGGTATCTATCCCTCAATTGAATTAAAGCATATGTCCATACAAACACTTGTACATAAATATTTATATCATTACTGTTCATAATGGCCCCAAACTAGAAACAACCCAAGTGTCCATCAACTGATAAAACCAAATGGTTTATATCCATGCAATGAAACAGAGCAATGAAAAAAGAACAGAGGGGACGACTGGGTGGCTCAGTGGTTGAGCATCTGCCTTTGGCTCAGGGTGTGATCCTGGAGTTCCAGGATCAAGTTCCACATTGGGTTCCTGCAAGGCTGTTTCTCCCTCTGCCCATGTCTCTGCCTTCTCTCTGTGTCTCTCATGAATAAATAAATAAAATCTTTAAAAAAGAACAGACTACTGATATATGCCACACATGGATGAATCTCAAACATATTCTAAAGGAAAGAAGCCAGACACAAAAGACCACATATTGTATATGATTCTGTCTGTATGAAATGTCTAGAAAAAACAAATCAATAGAAACTGAAACTAGTTTATTGGTATTTAGAGCAGGAGGTTGGAAGAGGTAATGACTACAAATGAGTACGAGGGATTTTTTAAAAGGTAACAGAAACATTCCAGTTCCAATACTGGATTGTAGTGATAGAATATTAATGCACTATTACTAAAAATCCCTGAGCTGTACACTTAAAACAGGTAATTTTTATGGAATGCAAATTAGACCTCAATAACACTGCTCAAAAATTCATAAACAACTAGCAAGACTGACCAAGAATATAAGAAAAAAAAAAAAACTCAGAAATGAAAAAGGGCTATCAACTGAAGAGTCTATAAATATCAAAAGCATAAGAAAATATGAACAAGCTTATGCCAGAAAATTCAACAATTTAGATGAATTGAATGAATTCCTTGAAAAAAAAATCAGCTTAATGAAAATGACACAAGAAGAAATAGAAAATCTCAATAGCCTTTTATTTATTTTTAAAAATTAAATTTATAAAAAAAATTAAATTTATAATAATTTGTACTAACTAAAAACTATAAACAACCATCAACAAGAAACTGAAGTATTATATATTCATACAAAAGAATAGACTTCTGATATATGCACCATGGGAAAAACTCAATCATTATATTGAAAAACACAGACACAAAAGAGTACATACTATGTGGTCCCATTTATGGAGTCCATAAACAGGACAGTGGCCATCTTTTGAGGGTATAAGGACTACCTATCTGCAAAAGACCAAAAGGGGAATTTCTAAAATGATAAAAATGTAAAGGACCAAAAGGGAAATTTCTAAAATGATGAAAATGCCCTATATCTTGATTAGGGTGTTGTTACACAGTGTATACATTTATTAAAATCACTGAAGAGTACACCTAAGATTTTTGCATTTCATCTCACTTAAATTTTTTCTCAACTTAAAAAGAAAAACTAAAATAATAAAATTTGCTTAGGAAAAAAAATAAGAAAAGCTAGTTTGGGTAGATTATTAGTTAGGATTAGCTCAATTAAGCTGTGTTAACAAACAGCCCCTAAATACTAGTGCCTTAAGAGCCAGCTGGCCAAATACAGCCTACTATCTATTTTTGTAAATAAAGATTTATTGAAATACAGTCATCCTCATTTGTTCGCAAATTTTCTAACAGATTTGAGTAGTTTTTAACATAGACCGTAAGGCCTGCAAAGTAAAAGCCTAAAATTTTTTCTACCTGGCCCTATACAAAGTTTGGTGGGGTTTGTTTGTTTGTTTGTTTGATGCCATAAAGGCTTTTCTCACTCATGCTCCATGTTAATCAGCAGTCAGCTGGGAGTTCTGCTCTATAGCATCCTCATGGGACCTGATGATGAAGCTGACTCTACCTGGAATGATGCTGGTCATTATGACAAGGGAAATGAGCAAGCTCTCAAGGATCTTATACTAGCAATTAAATGATCTGGTTCCAAAGTAACATCACTTTTCCTTACAACTCCTGAGCCAGAACTGTTCACATGACCCCACTCACACAAGGAGACCAGAATACACAATCCTACCATTTGTTTACACATGTGCCTGGAAGTAGAGAACTGGGATAGTTGCCAAAGAGCACTAACGACCACCACATTTAAACTGAGAATCAATCAGTCCAGATGTTTATTTCCAACCAACATACATAACCCTGCTGAAATATTGCCCTACTGGGTAGAAGTCCTAATCATAAAAATCCCAAAAGTGGCCCTGACCATTTGGTTTGCTCCTATCCTACTGGTTAGAGCACTCCAGCACTGCCTTCTACCCTCAAGATGGAGCTAAATTGCAAATCCACCTAACTATCATCTTCATCTTTAATATCCTTCCATACAAGGTCCCTGTCCTAAGAAAAACTCAAGACTGTGACCCAGACTCAGCCAAACCTGAGACCCTCAGCCTTGCCTCTCATCTGCCACCAGGTCAATTTTGTCATGCTAGAATACAGCTTATTTTTGCCCAGGCATACTATAACATCCGTGTTTCTCAATTCCTCCCCATACGTTGCTCCTGTGGTTTTTCACTGTGTAGAATACCGACTCCTATTGCTCTCACCTCGTAATATTCAACACAGTCATTATCTTGTCCACAGCACTTTCCAGGACTCCCAGGCAGAGGGAACTATATCACTATCACATCAGATTCAAGGTACCCAACTACCCAAACTGCTGCTATTACACCAGACCCAAAGAACCTAATCACAGGACTTACCCCCGTTGGGTTAAATGACAGCTAACTTAGCTAGCACTCACCAGGTTCCAGGCACTTTTGTAAACACTTTTTACATAGCATTTCATTTAGTTCTTATAACAACCTATAGGTAGGCTCTAGTATCCTCTGGCATAGAGATGTTAGTTAACTTGTGTAAGGTGCCATAGGTGATAAATGGCAGAACTGGAATATGGCTTATGGACCCCATCTTTTTTTTTTTTTTTTGAAGAAAGATTTTATTTATTTGAGAGAGAGAGAGCATGAGCACACACAAGCAGGGGGAGGGGCAGAAGGAGAAGGAGCAGACTCTATGCTGGGCAGGGAGCCTGATGCAGGGCTTGATCCCAGGATCCTGGGATCATAAGTCTGACTCATGAGCCACCCAGGTGCCCTGGGTGAATGAACCCAAAAGGTTCATTCTTAACCACTCTGTTGCCCTGCATATCTCAACACTGAGAGCAGAAAGGTCCGTCTCTCTTGGAGAGTGCAAGGTGCTCAGTGGCAAAAAAATAAAATTAAATTAAAAAACAGCATCTCATTCCTCTCTGTATCCCCAGGGCCGGGATCATGGCTATTCAGGCAATAGTAGCTATTTACTCAAGGTTTGCTCAGATGAAATAAATGAGACTGATGATTCCCTGACCCAACCTTTCTGCTAAGTCAAGTCCTCTGGACTAGTGACATGTAGGAAGTGAACAGGTAATTACCATATATACCTTTTCCTGGATCCCAGCCCTTCCTCCAGGGCCACTGGCCAACTCTGAAATGGAGAGGCAGGAAGGGCCCAAACTAAAGATCATTTAAAAATGAGCTACTCTAAGTTGGGACAAGCATCTATCGAATCATTCAAGAACGTTTACAGAGTCCTGACTACTTGGAAATGTGAGAATTTGACTTCACTGTGCAGAAAACAGCACAAAGCTTTCCTAAAAGTTTTTCTTCCTCACATAATTATGCTTTAAATTGTTAATAGCTATAATTATGGAAGATGGCATTGTTGTGCTTGTAATTTTTCCTATTCCCGTTGGTATTTATTGATGATAAATGGCTTTATTAAAAAATAATGATAATTACCTTGTTTGGTTGTATATCAATATAGTTTCAGTTTTTCTTTATTGCCACTTATGGAATTTTATGGATTGCCAACATTTAGTTCTTTTATTGGTTTATTTTCTCTTGATGGTATAAACAGGGGGTAGAATTAACAATAATTTTATTCATTTCCTGACCCCCTCCTAACCTGCCCCAGCTCTGTTAAAGAAAGCAATGTAGTGCACTGTTCACATATGGCCACAGGACGTTGTAATTTTTACTACTATGTAATTCTAACAATTAGCCTCATACCCCAAAATTCTCGACTGTGAACCAGCATCTCACCAAACAGTAGAGAGCGGAAGGCTCTTCCCCCACATTGTACCCCATATAATCAGCACCAACAGCACATAACTAAACCCCTTCTGCTAGGAGCAAGGTTTAAAATCCAAATTAACTACAAGAAGACCATAAAGGCAAACAGCTGGTCTCAGTGTTCCCCAGAAGAAAACCCATTTGGTTTACTAAATATACTGGAGAAGCAGAGCAGCAAAAGCCACCTTCCCCACAGACAATGTCACAGTTCTTAGATAGTTCCCTTCCAGAACAAACTCCCTTTGGATCTCGTCTGCATTCTCTTTGGAGCCCTCAGCCCTAAGAAGACTACATACCCCTTTGTTTATCTGTGATCCTCCGCTGGGGAACAGCCCAGCTCATATTCTCTGAAAAACATAAACCAAATCAAATCAATGACCCAAATGTAAGCAGTCCATGACTCTTTGCAAACAGTGCATTTGGCAGTGTTTTCATAAGGAAGTCATGTCTGAATCTTCAATGCCAAGAAGAGGAACAGTGTGAGCCCTCATGGTACTTGATGTGTTAGTCTGACCGTGTTAGCAAGGAGAGGAGTACAAGCAAAAGAACATCACGTTTGGAATCAGACCCCATCTGTCCGTCCAACCTTGGTCCACATTCTCAACCTCTTTCCACCTCTCCTTTCTGCAAAAAATGATTTCAGCAACACCTGCAACTCAGAACTGTTGCAAGGATGAGATGCATTAAACATCTGGCACGAATGTATTATTTAATATATATTAGCTCTTTCCCCTTCCTCTAGCCCAATGGTTCTCAACAGAGTCAATTTTTGCCCTCACCCCTCCCTTCCCCTCCAGCAGACATTTAGCAATGTCTGCAGGCATTTTTTTGTGATCACAACGTGGGGAGGGCCACGCTACTGGCACCTAGAGGCCAAAGACCAGAGATGCTGCTAACCATCCTACAATGCACAGGACAGCTCCCACAACAAGAATCATGCAGCCCAAAACACTAATAGTGCCAAGACTGAGAAATGTTGGTCTAGACCACTGTGAAAGAATTATTTCATGATGGTTATTTTCCATAGAAATCTGTTTAAGTGAGCAGAGATTAACTGAGAACTTAACCATGTGCAAAGCTCTATGCTAGGCACCTCATTAACTATCTCATAGATTTGGCTGCCTGCTGCCATTTTTCAAAGCAACTCCCACCCTCAAATATTGTCCAACCCTATGAGCATCAAGCTCTGGCTTCTTCTTTCTTCTTGCTCCTGCTCTCAGCGGCCCCGAAGTCAGACATGCTGTGTGTCAGAGCAAAGACCTGTATTAATCAACAATTCCAAATATAGCAACAGCAGTTTGAAAATCAAAGAATGGGCCTTGGGGACATCAATATTTGCATGTTCATAATAAATACTTAACTACACATCTGTGCAATGTTCAATACAGTTGGGGGAGAAAAAGAACATTTATGTTGATTTTTGTCAACTTCCACAATTCAAGCATCTGATGTGCTAAAGAAATGTAAAATGGAATAGTCATAAAAATAATTTTCAATATATTTATAATACGCACTCATGAATTGGAGACACGCTTGATTTACTCTGAGGCTTTTCTAACCAATTAGCCTATACCTGCCCCTTGGGTCAGTGGTATAATTTCTAATCTATGTATTTAACATCCATTGCTTTGCTATCTGATGTTAGAACCTCTACAACTCAGAATGGCCCTAGCTTTAACAGTCAAGACTCAGTTCCATGTTTTTATCCTTCTCTTTATATACTGTATATCTGCATGAGCATACACCTCTATATGCAAAAGCCCCTAGTTGCCATTTATTGTGGGTTTACAACCTCCCAGGCTCTGCTGTAAGTGCTCAGTAGAGATAGTCTCATTTCACTGTCCCAGAACCCCTACAGAGACAGATGGTGTCCCCTCATTTTACAGAGGAAAAAATGGAAGCCTACAGAGGTTAAGTAATGTGGCTAAATCACACAGCTACAAAATGTTGAATGTTCACACTGTCTGTCTGGCTCCCAAATCCATGTTCTTCTTCACTATACTACCTTAGGAGGAAAGAGACCTCCATCTGGTGAGTGCTCTTTGCAAAGAGGTAAGCAGTGGGCACACCCTTTGACCCAACAAATCTACCTCAAAGAAACTGTTGTCCATAAATACTAGCTCCTTTGCAGAAATATATATGTAAAAGGATGTTTACTGCTGCATAATTTGAAAAGCAGAAAAAAGTAAGTGACCTAAATGAGGGAAGGAGACCCAGGCCATGGAATGGGGGAATTCCATACAAAGAAGGAGGGATGAGGCAAAGAGGGCTTTGCTGACCCATTAATCTTCCTTTATAATAAAACCCTGATTTTACTCTGGGTTACAATTCACCCAGCTAAAATACTGCTTTCCCCAGCCTGCCCTGCAGCCAGGGATGGTTGCTTGCTGCTAAATGTTTAACAACCAGCTCACCATTACACCAATTTTTATGATATAAATTTTGCCACTCTAGCCAACTTCAAGCTACCAAGTTGAGGTCAACTGGCTCACAAAAATCTCCTGAGAATGTAGCAGTTGGTTCTCACAATCAAGGACGAGCCCGTTCTAGCATATGACTGGCTAGCAGTGAGCAGTGAGCTATATACAAATTTGTCCCTCCCTTCCAGTGGGACAGCAAGCACATGCTCTTTTTTTTTCCTCTCCCTGTCTTCCTCCTTCCCACTATAAATTTGGACGCTAGGACTAGAACTCCCACAGCTACTCTGAGCCATGAAAGCAAGTTTCAAACTGATGGCAGTACAGCAAGACAGAAGGTGCAGAAGAAAGGAGAAAACTCATCCCTGCTGACATCAGGAAACTAACCTAAGAACTCTGGTCCACCTTCCAAGGCTACTCTCCTTGGAAAGAAAAGAAAACCCCTATCTCAAGCCACTGTTGTATTGATTTTCTTTGACATGCTACCCAACTAATACAGAGATCTTCAACCTTTGCTTTCATATATCTATTACTTACCTATTTTATAATAAAAATGTTTTACTCCAGTACTATTTTCAAATTTAAAAAGGGGAAAAAATCTTTAATGAGTCAAGTGGTTGGGCCATGAGTAAGTATTTCCAAGTTGCCAATCCTTACAATGGTATCCATGGATCACGGGGGTGGGGGGGTGGGGCCAGGGGGCGGTGGAAAGGAGACCAAGGGAAATCACAGGCCTGGCACACAAGTCAACAATGTGGGCATGTCCTGGAAATGAAAGGGATAGATTGGAATCCAACCAAGTTCACAAATTGCCAAGAAAGATTTCTGGCCAAATAAGATTCAAAGGCCTCCTGAGATAAGCCTTGGGTGAAACACAGAACAGGTGATGGGGAAAGCACAGGATGTACTGCCAGGCTCATGTTTCCAATTCAGGAAACTCCTATGAAGCCTGTGAAATGGAGAATGAAAGCAGCAAGACTCCACCTCCTTGGCTCAAACAGCGGGGGCTCCACAATTAAAGTGTCCCAATTAAGGGGACCCCAGAGACTGGAACAAGGAAGCAGGAGACAGACTATCAAACCAAACATGGAATAGAACAAAAATATGGGAGCCACTTGAGTCTCTGGTCCCACAGGCAGTGTCACAGAGAGGGCTGCAGACAACAATCTGCAGGAAAGTTCTTGGGGAGAGCACAAACCAATCTATTAAGGTCTTCATGGGCACCTTCCTTAGATGGTCACAAAGCATTGGTTCCTGTTCTTGAAGATACTGAAATCTAAAAAAAATCTAAAAAAAGATACTGAAATCCAAAAGTGAATTGTATGCAGATAAAGATATCTAGAGAATCCCTATGTTCAAGCATTGGGTGTATACACAAACCTTACTGGTTAAAAACTCAGAGAAGAAGTATACCAAGAAGTAGGATCGCTGGACCATTTGGTAGTGCTATTTTTTAACTTCTTAAGGACCTTCCAAACCATTTTCCAGAACGGCTGCACCAATTTATATTCCCACCAATACTGCACAAGGGGTTCCCTTTTCTCCAAATCCTCACCAACACTTGTTATCACGTGTCTTTTTGATAATAGCCATTTGGACCAGTGAGGTGTTATCTCACTGTGGTTTTGATTTGCATGATGTGATGATTAGTGATGTTGAGTACCTATGTCAACTATATCTCAATAAAGTTGGTGAAAAAATTTAAAAACTGTTGAGGGAAGAGAAAGTGAAGAGGAATGGAAATATCACACAGAGAACACAGGTCAGGAAGATATAGGTCTTCATCCAGATGCTAAAGGATATTATTTCAGCCAGAAAAAAATTAGAAAGAAGGTACTGCATACCGGAAAAAAGCAAACAATAGGTACTAAACAAATATACATCCAATGAATAATAAAGAAGAGTTAACTGAAGTAGGGAGGAGGAAAGGCATTCATTCATGGATATTAACACTAAAGAGGAAAAGTGGGAACTGTTCATTCTTTCATTCATAAATTGAACAAATACTAATTAAATGTGTACTAATTAGGTGCCTGAGCATTTGTGTCAGGGCCCTGCATACCAAATGAAGAGCTCCTGAGCAAGAGGGAGCTAGCTCCTGGAGGCTAAGCGGTAGATGATTTCTGCACACTGGAATTGGTGAAAACCTACTTTTTTTCACTCTGCCAAAAATGGGAAGATGTTATGAGGCGAAAGTAGCCCAGATCTGAGGCCTCATTAGCTCATAATTGAAAAAAAAAAAAAAAAGGTAATAACCAACTCAAGAGTAATAAGGCTGCCCTGTGTGCTGAGGTATCTCTTTTCCAGCATTTCATTATAGTGAAGTTGAGTCCCCTTTAGTGCCCATCAATGTCCCAGACCTCCCAATGTCCACTGCGCCTATGTATACCAAGTACCTCCCCAGTAAATATTTATTCATGGATCCTGCTTCTTGTCTGAAAAGGTCCAAGCAGGGTCAGGGCCAGGGTTGGCCAGTTGTCTAAGGGGCCATAGAATCATAACCTAAGGCTAAGTGCATGACATGCGTCCCCTGGGAGATGGTGGCAGATTTTTCACAATGGTTGATGAAGCAGGGGTCAGGGGTCAGAGATGCTTACAGCGAGAAACACGTAATGGATATTGGTATTTAAAACAGAAAGCAGCACTGGCTTTAAGTTAATGTTTCATATCCAATAAAGATGGCTAAATATCTATCGTTTTGATAGATTGCTATAAATGAAACATTAGAGGGGCTCTTAACCACCTTGTTTCAGATCTTCATTACATGAAATTAATCTTGGGCAGAATATCATGCCCAATATGGCTGATTCCCATTAAGTAGCCAATTGGAAAACATAGGCTATGCTTTGTCTAATAAGGACAGAATCAGGAAGGACTCTAACAGGACAATTCCCCTGTTTCTGCAGTCCACCAGTGCGGCAAGCCAGAGCAGCAGAGAATGTTTTCTAGAAATTCCCTAAGTGGGTATCATAGCCCTGGAAGAGATGCAGAATAAATTCACAGAGTCTTCCTGAAAGCAACACAGTGACTATGCTCAGTGCTTAATGTAACATTATCAAAGAGTTGAGCCTGGAGAGATGTGAAGTCTCCACTCTTGGCCAACCAGGGAATGGGAATCTGCAGCCTCCAGACCCTTGGTGGACTTCCACAGAATCATCAACATTGACGAAAATATCTCTGAATTTCCCGGTAGCAAGTTCTCTCATTAGGCAGAAAGATACCAAAAGTTCAAAATGCAGTAAATCAGAAGATAGGAAAAGAAAAGAACACAAAGCCCAAAGACAACAAATATTTTCAGGAGAAAAAGAAAAGCAAATCTATAGGAATGGAGAGAACTCAAATGTCCAAGAGCAGAGCTACTCTTCTGGCAACATCTGTAATTTATTCAGGAGCATGCCGTAGATGTCAACAGCAGCCCCCCACGCCCATGCCGTGTGCCTGCTGGGACACTGCAGTGGAGTTTTACCATGATAGAAGGCACGTGGAAAACCTAAGCAGACAGGACTCCTTTCACCTTTGCACTCAATATAGCAACTAAAGACTATTTACCAGAAGATGCTACAAAACCTATTTTTCAACAAGTTAGATAGTTAATCAATAATTTTTTTTAACTAAGCCAGAAAAAAAAAATCCTCTTCTGTGTTAGTCCTGTCCATAAGACCATCTCAATCAGATTCCATTCCTACAATGAGAAAAAAATCATGTAGAGCAAGACTGCTGGTCAGTCACTCCCACAACACTTAGGATCCAGCTATAATACGGATGTCTCTGTAATCATCCTGGCTCTAAATTCCTCCAAAATAAAGCAAATATTTCACCCCAGTATACCATCATTGTGGACTTTTATATCTAAATATATTTCTTCCTTTGATACTTTTGATCTACTTGAATTTCAGCAATATCTAGCTTTCTCAATCACCCAATCATTCATAGTAACCATAGTTAACAGGTACATTCCATGGCCTGTTTTACATGCGTGTATATATATGTATAAAATCAATCATCCTAACACTGCATGATAGGTACTATTACCGTCCCCATTTTAGAGGTGAGCAATCTGAGACTTAGATAATTACCATCCTGCTTGTAGTCACACAGAAATTACATGGGAGATCTAGGATCTGAAACTAGCCAGCTGGCTCTGTCTTGCTTTTTTAATCTCAACATGGTATTGGATAGGTTTTACTCATCTCTTCCAAAGTTGAATTATATGAATCCAGACCTCTAAACCAGAGAATAGCAGTAAGAGAAAGAACTCTCAGCGTTCTTGGCTACATTTCTCCCCCATTCCTACCACCTCACCCCCTAAGTCCCAGTATGCAGCAATGAGGCATTTCTTCTGCCCCTTGAAACATGTTTTTGATATAAAAATGGTCATAAGAAATCCCAGCAAGCATGGGAGTGATCGAAAACAGGCAGTTGATTATTTATTGTTATGATACAGTGTGTCCTTGATATTGACACCTCAGCTGGGGTTCTAGGTTTTGGGTGTTTTGGACTAGAATTTAAAAAAAAGAGAGATTAGCATTTACTGAGAACTTCCTCACCGTGTGCCATATAATGAGCTTGGTGCTTTCACCCACGAAATTCTCTTTAATACCAAAAAAGCAAACCCACCTAAGTAATGAATGGAATCTCCTTTTTCAAGACAAAGAAACAGACTCAGAAAGGTTAAGTCTCATGGTCAAGGAGACTCACCTACGAGGGATGGCATGGAGCTTTAAGCCAAACCTGATGGGAAGCTGAGGCTATTTCTGTGACAGCACGCTGGGTAGTAGATACTCTATCCTTTAAAACCAAAAACCATTCTTAGATTTTTTTTTTTTCCACTGAGCAGTGAGTCTTTACAGATTTACTGGTTGTTAAATGCTACTGACTCTAGCTAATTCCCAAATTAACTAGATTCCTTTTGGAGCTTGTAAAATGTGCTACACACTCAACTTCCGAATTTAGCATGCAAGATGATGACCACAGCAGTAAGGATGGTGCAACTTTCTTGTTAGGACAATGCCCGCCTAAAAAGCCTCTTTTTAATTTCTACCTTCTTTTATGAGGACAACGTGAACGAGGACACACCTAGGATACTGCATATTAATTTCAACACAACTAATACCCAAAATGTCCCACCAATTTACTCTTCACTGACAATGTTAAAAGAAAATGATTTATGCAGATCAATCATCTCGCTCATCAAGTCCTACCCTGACAGCCAGCCTTCATCATTGCTATTTAAAAGGCACTGCTGACAGAAAAGACCGACTCTTTGATTAAGGGCCCTGTCTGGCTAACCTTTTATTTGAAGAATGATTGCCGCTGAGTGACAAATACTTTTCCATTCATTTCAAGGCAAAGATATTGACATTCAAATTCTTGATGGCTACACGGAGCAGATGCCACTGTTAGCAAGAGGCTTGAGAGCGACAGCAGGTAGGCCGAGGCTCTGGGGGCAAAGGGGAGGAAAGAATAAAACTGCAACCCCCGGGCCGGCGCTGGCTGCAGGATCTCCACGAGTGAGAGCAACGGTCTCTCAGCCAGATCCTCTTTCCTCCGTACTTATCAAAGAACATCTGTTTGTAGTTTGGGCCCAGTTCTCTTCTTAAGAGTGCCCTTGCATTACCTTGACCCTCCTTGGAACCGTGCAAAGCAGTGAAGACAGAGCAGAAAGCTGCTCCCGGGCATGCGGTTTCCCAGCCCAAGGATGAAACCTCCCCTCTCCATCCTGAGCTGCAGGAGCCCAGCACACCTCAGCCTAAAAGCACTGGCCTCCTTTCATCCTCACAGGACCTTAAGTGACTAAATACAAAGTGGAAGACACATCTGAAAAATCACCTACAACTCCCCCCCCCAAAAAAAAACAGGAACATTTTATCCCATATGCTAAGGAGAGAGAAGAGAAAAATACATATTATGAGCGAGCCAGGGAATGGCAGAAAGAAACTGAGTGACCGAAAGAGACCAAAATAGAGCTGCAAAAAGAAAAGGCGATTTTTCTAATCCATTTGAGGGACATTTCTACCTTGGTGAGCGCCACATGTAAATATAATGTAAACATATTCTCACAGCAGGATTATTTTGCTTATTTTTATTTCTTAAATGCAAAATACTGCCCTTAAAGAGAAGTGGGAAAATTATGGATTAAGGTAGGCTACTTGTGACAAGAGCCATCACAAAGCCTCAAGATTAATCATTTTGAGGAACAAAATGAAATACCTCAGCAGGTCATCAGTGATTCCTTTTAAATCTTGCTGAGATGCAATGTGTGGGTGTCACAAGGGACAGGGTATCAAAAAAAAAAAAAAAACTGTAGCTCTAATGCTTCAACAAGTTTCTACAGCAGGAGAAGTGGGGAGACAGCTGAGGTCTGGACAGAACCTTCTCCTCAGTCATCCCAGGGCCCAACAGGTGACCTAAGCAGCAGAATAGAAGAGAGAGGGGGAGGAGGAGGGAGGGGTTACAGATAGAGAAAACCCAGATCTGAATCTCATCTCTGCTGCTCAGCTCTGTAGCCGAAGGATCTGGAGCAAGTTACTTTTCCTCCCTGAGTTCTCTGTTATCCTGTCTGCAGGATGGGCATGGTACTGACTCCACTGCAGAGTTATTTGTGGATATTAAATAGGCAATATGTAAAGCCACTTTTGTTTACCTAAACCATTCTCCCCTCCTTTCTTCTCCTCTTCTCATCTCTACTCACTTGCTTGTATTCAAGACTCGTCCATAGGGGTAGGGGAAATAACACAAGATTTATAATCACAAGGCTTAGCTACAACTTCGGTGCAGACAATTACCAGTCTGTACAACTGCATAAGCTTTGAAGAAGCTACAGGTTGAACCTCAATTTCCTCAGCTTCAAATGAGAACAGTCATAAAGGTCCTACTTTCCTTACTGTGTTACAATGAGAACAAATAGGATGGCGTTAAAACACTTTATAAATTTTAAATCAATACAGAAATGTTTGCTGTTGCTACTATTGTTCTCCAAAAGTGGGGTACTCCAACCCATTTTGATCTCTTTTCTCATTTATTTCTCCCATCTCTATTTCTCATGGCAAATAATAAACCATAACCAGTTAATTAATCAATAATCCTAACATCTTCTCCATTCCATAGAACTGTGAGTGGTTGCTACTGTACCCAGTAGAACTGATGTTTCTTCCATAATAAAAATTTATTGGAGGTTATTATGAGCCAGACATTGGGACAGGGAGGTGAATGAAAAATTCAAAATTCACTCAACTGGGGCAAACAGACAAATAAAGAAATGATTTCAGTATTGCTGTACGATATAAATTAAGGACAAAGGATGTGGAGAATACCAACAAGGGAAGGTGTGACTACCAGGGGAGTCGGAGAGGATTTTACTCCCAGAATATGAGAGGTAGGCCTTCGAGGGCAAGCAAGACCTCAGCAGGCAGAAAAGGAAGAAAAAGGTCATTCAGGGAAAGAGAAGGTACAAAGGTACAAAGGCACGGAGGCCCGAGAGAGACCACAGGCTCTGGCAGGGACAAGGGTAAGTTCAAGATATTCTATAGATTTAAAGACTTGCTCCTTTAAGCAATGGGGAGTTTGAGCTTGAAACTGCTGTGATATGATCCATGGTTTAGAAACATGACCCTGATCAAAGGCCAGACATGCAAATGTTCACTGGGCACCTAATATGTGCAAGAAATGGGAGACAAAGACGAAAAAGACTATCCTGACACTCCCGCTGGATGTTCTTACTTGCTTTCCAATGTTATCTGCGGAGCTGCCTAACTAGAGGTTATAAGCCATGGCCTCCGCCACCCCACACACACACCCAGCATCAGTACCTGGGGCTTCCAAACCTGCCCTTCAGACCCAATTTGCTGCTGCGGGGTCCTGCTTTTCTACTTGACCCTACTGTTCCATTTCCATGAACTCTGGTGTAAGCATGGATCACCCACATGACTCCAGAGCTCAGTCCTCTGCCTTTCTGTCTTCCTTTCTTGATGCCAGCCTCCTGCTGTCCTGCTCTGACTTGCAGCAGCCCTGTTGACGGCCTGGCTCCCACAACTGGCTACAAAAGTGGGTAGGACGAACTAGGGGTGGTGGAAGGGGAGGAGGGCGGGGGGTGGGAGTGAATGGGTGACAGGCACTGGGGGTTATTCTGTATGTTAGTAAATTGAACACCAATAAATATTGGTAAGTGCTCTGGAAAAAAAAAAAAAAAAGAAAGAAAGAAATAATCACAATGAAAAAAAAAAAAAAAGTGGGTAGGTCTCTGTGCTATTCTTGTCCCTCACTCCCTGTGGCTACTCCCAGTACAGCGGCGGCAAAGGCAAGGCTATAGGTTCAACCGTATCTTGTTTCACCATCCTCTTCCTAGGCACACACTGAGACATTTGACAACCTCCCTTACTATTAGTTTGGGCTCTGGTCAATACAGAAAAAAAAAAAAAAAGAGAGAGAGAAAGAGAGAGAGAGAGAGAGAGAGAGAGAGATGGAGGCCACTCCCAGGCCAGGCCCTGAAGAACATGCTAGTGTAGACCTGTATTGGCTTCCCAGGATACTATAACAATTACCACAAACTCAGTGGCTTAAAGCAACAGGAAGTCATTCTCTCACTCTGACGGGTACCAGAAATCCAAAATCAAAGTGTCAGTAAGACCACATTCTACCAATGCCTCTTCCAGCTCCTGGTAACTCTTGGTGCTCCTTGGCTTGTGGCCGCATCACTCCAAACTCTGCCTTTGTCTCTGCGAGGTCTTGTTCCCTGTGTGTGTGTGTGTGTGTGTGTGTGTGTGTGTGTGTGTCCAAATCTCATTTTCCTTTCTCTTATGAAGATACCAGTTTGGGGACTTTACTCCCACTCTAAATCCAGGATGATTTAGGTCCATTTCAGGGTCCTTAAGTAATTACATCTGCAGAGACCATGTTTCCAAATAAGGACACGCTGAGGTTCCAGTTGGGAATGAACTTGGGAGGATCACTCTTCAGCCCACTACACCTCCCTCCCATCTCCCATGCAACCTCTGAGGCCTCACCATCCAGGCCGGGCCATCACCAAGTATCAGGACAAAAGTCTTGAATGGCCACGTGAAGCAGAGTTCCCCCAACACTAACCCTCACCGGGCACGTTAGGTGAGCATGAAACAAAACATCATGGTGTGAAGCTACTGAGATTTTAGGGTGAGTTTGTTACAACAGCAGAGCCCGGCCTGGTTTGGCTATGACTCTAAGCCCCGTGCCCTTGCTCTGCAATCCAAACACTATTTATGGGCTCCAGGCTGACATGCTATGTTTTCATTTGGGTTCAGTTTTTGCTCAAAAGCCCTTTTAGGCTGCTCTTGCAGAAAGTCCCAGGAATTTCTCCCAGAGCTTTGCTTGGCCTGGATATGGCTCTTTGGGAGGTTTCCTGTTTTCCCTGGTAGTGTCATTAGGCTTTTGCTGATAACATAGCTGTTTTCTCTACTTGTCTCAGAGGAGAATGCGGTAGCCAGTATGAATGAGAGCTCTTGCTTTTATTGGGGTAGGGGATAGGAAGAGAGGGGTTGAATGTGAATGTTTTCCGGCTCAATTTATCCAAAAGGGAATCAAGAAAAACAGTAGCTAGTGTCCCTTTCTTACAGATGTGGAAAGAGCATCAGGTTTTTGGAGTCACACTGACCTGGGTTAAAATTGCCCAATGCCGCAAACTCAACTGCTGTAAATACTTGGTTACTTTTTAGTCAAAGCCCTAGTTCTCTTACCTTTTAAAAAGGGGGATGAAAATCACCTTTTCCACAGGGTGGCTATGAAGATTTGAGGATACTAGGTATGTGATTAGTTCAGTGCTCTGATCATAGTTAACTAGATAAATGTTAACGTCCTTTGTTCCTTTGGATAGGCCAGTTGGTTCCCAATTAGATCTTCTCCCCTTCTGGGGCAAGAGGAGCTAAGTTCGCGTAAAACCACTCTTCAGCACCTGTCTCAACAACCCCCAAGCATTTTCTACCTTTCCTCCAGTTCATCCTTTTAGATATTATTAGTCTATCCCTCGGAACTAGCTTATAAGATAGTGGATAAGCCCATTAATCTCTTTAACCAGCTGAGTTTTGCTCCTAAACATTTCATGTGAGTTCATTCCCATACCCCAATGAGACCGAAAGCTCTCTGAAGGCAGGGACGAGGGCTTCTCCTGTGTCTGTAAACCCCATGGCAGTCAGCAGTGCACCAAACTGCATGTAGGTGCCTGCCCCACTCACTGGCTCCAAAGAACACGCAGAATGGAAGTTCCCAGAACTAAGACACAGTCTGGCCTCCCACAATGTGGATGCTCACCAATTAGTAGGCTCTTATTAAGGTGCGCTTGTACACTCACAGAGCAGAGGGAAAGTGGAAGAAGGTGAAAACCAAAGATATGGAGCAACAAGAAACCGGACTCATCACCACCTGGGATTTGGATTTGGTGGATCCTCCCCAAATGAATCAACTAAGCTAGATCAGCAAAACTTATAGTCCTCTCAAGGCACTAAATAGATTACATTATACATTGGATAGCATGTGTTATATAACGTATGTGTGTTGTATATAAATTTGCAACACATATTTACAGCACCTGCTTCTCACTGGGCACTCTTCTAAGTGTTCCACCTATGTATTGATTCATTTTGTCTTCACAACTCCACAGCATAGATGCCGTTATGATCACCATGTTATAATGAGGAAACAAACCCAGGGGGGGTTCATTGACCCCAAGTCACAGAACTATTAAGTAGCAAGGCCAGGAGCTGGATTCTGACAGCTTGGCTACGGAGGCCATACCCTGGGCACTAGACAACACTGCTTCTCAAAAGGGAGAGCATAGGGGTGGGAGGAAATGGACCCCCAGTCGAAATGGTACCTGAAAGAAGGGGCTTTACAAATTAAATGGATTCTGAAGAGCCAGGCCTGCAACAAAAGCAGCAGTTCCAAGAGCAGAGAGCTGATGTAGCAGCCACAAGTGCCAGGGGGCAGCCCTCTATGAGGGATGGTAACAGTAATGGGAGCCAGATGGAAGCAACTCCCTCAATGTATATCTTTGGTTTGAGGTAGGGCTACTTCGGTAATTGAGGGGCCAAATACCAGCACCATTTGGGGCCCAGGAGCACATAGGTCTAGCAGATTGAAGACAAAGGATACAGAGGGAGCTGGGCAGAAGACCCAGAAAGCTTAAAGTCTGTTTTGAGCTTTGCATCTTTAATGCACAAACTGCGAGGGGCAAGACACAGCCAGTTTTTCCACCAGCTCCATGAAGCCCAGGAACCCAAACCCTACATTTGTTTACCATTACTGAAGAAATCCTTTCAGTTTCCACCAGCTTTGGCCCTCCTCCACCATCAACGGAGAGTAAACCGAGGCTCCCTACTCAAGGTTGTCATTAAAAGTAGAGAGGGCGGGATCCCTGGGTGGCTCAGTGGTTTAGCGTCTGCCTTTGGCCCAGGGAGCAATCCTGGAGACCTGGGATCGAATCCCATGTTGGGCTCCCGGTGCATGGAGCCTGCTTCTCCCTCTGCCTGTGTCTCTGCCTCTCTTTCTCTCTGTGTGACTATCATAAATAAATAAAAATTAAAAAAAAAAAAAAGTAGAGAGGGCACTGGTGTTCTCTCCCAGGCTCTGCAGGCCTCGTGGGCAATGTCTCCTCCTCCCTCCTTAAGCATGGTGGAATGAGCAATATTTGACGGGTGATTCTTTCATCTCTGCAGCTTTGAAAACCTCAAACGTCATATCGGATCTACAACAAAGAACAAGGACTTCAGGGGTTGACAGCATGGCCATAATTAAAGACGACCATCAATAAGCTGCCATGTTAAACAATGCCACGTTATAGCTACTCCAAAACCAACTGTTTACCTTTCAGACATTTCTATGGAAAGGTTTAAACAGGTGCAGTTTGAATTGTTTTCATCAAGATAGGCAAACAGAAGATAGGAACTTTTCTTCTAAGACAGAGTGTAATGCGCAGCACACTATTCCCTTGCTAATAGTGTCCAACAGATTTACTCAGGGGAAATAATCTCTGGTAACTGATAAGAATATGAATCCAAAAACAGCACTGAAAATATTACAGGGACATTGCCAAAGATGAAATGGGAAACAATCCAAAAATTTCCATTCCAAGTTCCCTCTGGTCCACGGACTCCAGTTTATCCCTTTGTAAAATAAGGTTGCACTTCAAGCTTATGTCGATAAGCAGAACCCTTTCCCTAATACAAGTCCAACAGACAGGAAAATTCAAGACTGTTTTAGGGGTGAATCAGGGTCCCTCTTGCCCCACTATGTCCCCAGAAGATTCTTAGATCTTAGACAACCACTCGATTGAATCATCTTTATGAGTTCTTTCTAGGACCAAAATCCTCTGATTCTCAAGATTAAAAAAAAAAAAAAATGCATGCTCCCTGCATGGAGCCTGCCTCTTTCTGCCTATGTCTCTGCCTCTCTTTCTGTGTCTCTCATGAATAAATAAAATCTTAAAAAAAAAAGATTAAAATAAATGTTTTAAAGTATAGAACACTTACTCCATTTTTCTCCATGGTATTTTTTTTTCATCATTCACCTAAATAACACTGAATGTGGTCTTAAGTTGATGTGTGTAAAGGAAGTTTTAAGTAACTTCTTTCCTTCTCCTTGAGCCTTGGGTAGGGTTGACTATATCAATAGCAAAGGAAAAGAGGTGGCATTAAAACAAATTCTAGGACTCTGATTTAAAAAGTGAACTTGTGAGCTAGGTACTCATAGCTGGCTCAGTGTCCCAGTTCCCAGACAGGTCTGGGGTGAGCAGAAGAATCGAGTTCCTCATGCTTTTCTTCTGCCTTGGAATTTATGCTAGCTTCCTGAAGCCTGTGTTTTCCCCATTTTCAATTATATCTGTATTCTGGAGACCTCTGGAGGTTTCTGGAGCTCCTGAAAAATTAGTCTATTTAAAGACCCTGAGGAACTTTATCTATCTTGGATGATGCATAAAAACTGGGAGAACAAAAAAACTGTTCTGTGGAGCCACCAAGAGATCTTTTTTGGATTCCCTGAATCAGTGACCGCCTCAGTGGGATCTGGGAGGTTTCCCCACCTGCAAGGGCTGCTTATCACTTTATGTGAACAACTCACACATGGTTGGAGAAACCCCTGGGTGAGGATCACAGTGGCTGTGCTCTTATAAGGCCCCACATGAGCCATCATGACTCATCCTGATGAGTGGGAAATTTTCTAATACCTGAGGACATGACACTGTTGGAATAAGTGTAAAAAGTTGTGGCTCTGCTTCTTTGCAGAATGAAGATCATAAAATTTATAACAAGATGAATAGCTCTGGTACCTGTCTGGACAGAACAAAAGAACTGCAAAAGCTGAATCTGACCTCTTCCTAGGAAAATAATTTGGAGACTTCTTAACTGGATGGATCTGATCTCCTTGCTAGCCTGAACCCCAGTAGGAACCCCAGTAGGGGCCCCAAAAAGTCTCCAAAGAGGAAAACCCAAACCATAAAGTGTCTCACTTCTATGAAGGGGGAGTTGATGTCCAGCTAGTTCCAACGGACTAGGATGGAGCCAACGAAAGTCCATAAAATCACCCTTCCCAACTGAGGCTAGGCCACAGGCCCTCCCCACACCTTCCTCCACTGCTGACATCACTCTTGAGAGCCCTGTTTGCTTCTAGCCTGGAGAACTCCATTTTGAAAACAACGACCCTTTATAGAGGGCTTTCAACCCAGCTTAAGTTCTAAAAAATCAAATAGCCAAGAAGTCTGAGCTGGAGAAAGCATCTCTCAAGAATCTGGGAAAACTGCCTTGGGTGGTTTTATTTAGTGGTATTATCTTCTCCTTCAACTTGTCAGATTTTGTCTTGCTGTTTTCAGAATGAAACCAGATATAAATAAAGAAAAAAAAAGTGTTCAAGATAGGCTCCTGATCACTGGTTTATTTTTTGAGCTGAGAAGCCACACGGTTTCCAAGCATAGTTACATTATGGTAATATGCTTTGTCATAAGTGTACTATATCCGTCTGCTTGTCTATGAAACAGTCTGCTCCTCATCTTTCGAAACTTGGCCTGGATACAGAACTTTTGACTTAAAATATCTAACAATATGTCATATCCCCCAGAAGATACATGACAGCTATTTCTAAGACACATAATATTATTAATTGTTTTTGAATGTAATTGAGCTGTTATGAACCTTAAAAGTATAAAAATGACATTTAGCCATCAACAGTTCTTAAAACATTATAAACACAGAAGAAATACTAACAAGTCCAACA
The DNA here is from genome assembly GCF_003254725.2 of Canis lupus dingo. Classification (NCBI taxonomy): domain Eukaryota; kingdom Metazoa; phylum Chordata; class Mammalia; order Carnivora; family Canidae; genus Canis; species Canis lupus. The sequence goes on along the minus strand of NC_064246.1, from coordinate 26,313,195 downwards.
GTACTCATAATTTCAAAATTATACCCTTTGAAGCCAAAATGACATTAAGAGAAACCCTTAGAAGGAACGCAGAAACTTAAAATTGCCATGCTTGAAAATATTAAACTTACCTTCTGATAAAAATTAAGTATGAGCTAAATTATTTTTTATGTTTGCAGAACTGTCAAACAGTGTGCTGTCTCCTTAAACTATCTGAAGGGCCATGGCAGGAGGGTATGGAGAGGGCCAGGAAGAGACACACAACGTAGAGCAGAGGAGCAAGCGCATTTACTTCAACTCACTTCAACTCACTCCAATTCACTTAGAATTCACTAAGATTCATTAGTGGGGACCCTACCCACTACAAGTTCATACTAGACTATGTGTCATGAAGGATAAAAAAGAAGATACGACCTAACCTGCAAACTTGCTCAGTTTTTAAATTTAAAATGACAAAACCTTCTTGGATTAAATATCCAAATGAAAGTTCTGTTAAGTCATGTGTGGAGTCATGCCAGGAAGAAGTCAAGGCGAGCCAGAGTGGTGGTGAAGTCCCATGGAAGAGCTAGGATTTTAGATGGATCTTGAAGACTGAGTCCTATTTAGAAAGATATAAAGAAGGCCAGAGTATTTACAGCAGTTCAGCAGCTTCCATAAAGGACTTTGGTGAAGTCCCATGGAAGAGCTAGGATTTTAGATGGATCTTGAAGACTGAGTCCTATTTAGAAAGATATAAAGAAGGCCAGAGTATTTACAGCAGTTCAGCAGCTTCCATAAAGGCCTAAAAGCTGACACTAATACACCCTTTGTCTACAACTTGCTAGACAAAGGGTGTGCTGAAAGGAGTGGCCCAAAGGCCTGCACCTTGGGTTACCCACAACTCAGGGACATGGGAAACGTTCACCTAACTCCTTCCTTCCAACTATATCTCATGGCCTGCTTCATCGGAGTCTCTCTGACCAGGCTTGTTCCACTGAACCCACACTGGAGGGACCCTACTCAGTTCATTATGAGTCAGAAACTTTCCTCCCCATGTTCCAAGGACTGAGCTCATTTGCAAAACCAAATTGGCTAGAACTGGAAGTGGTCACTCCCCTCAAGTATTTAAGACATTACAATCTTTCTACTGTAGCTTCTTTGCACCATCCTACGGTGAGTGGTTCTCAGCCAGGGGCACCTTGCCCCCTAAGGAACATTTGGCCTTATCTGGAGACATTTCTTGCCTTGTTACAAATGAGAGGAGGATGTGGTACTGCTACCTAGTGCAAAGGGGCCAGGGATGCTGTGAAACATTCTCCAACACATGGAATAGCCCCCATAACAAAGAATTTTCCAGCCAAAATGTCCATAATGGCAAAAGTGAGATAGGATGAATATCAACATTTACAGTATTCTCTGAGCAAATTTATGTGAACAAGATGGAGGAATTTCTTTTATCTTTTTTCTTAAACCTGACCCAGATCCATGGTTTTACAGAAAGCTTAGCTAAAATTCCAAGGTGTTTTCCAGAATAAAGCTGCCTGACTCACACAGCCCTGATGAATGCCACCCCCTTGTCCTCACCCCATAAGAGTTATGCACTGAAGGGAGGGTATACCCTGGCAATGAAATGTGTCCTCCACTCAGGCAGATACACTCACACCTAAACCCAACTAGAAATGAGAAGATATTGAGAGCCAACACATTTTGTACCCTTTGTGCCTTTCCGTATTTACATATTTACACTTTGTGTATTTACATATTTAAATTTTACATATTTACTTTACATATTTAAATTTTAATAGAGAAAAAAATGCAATATCCAAATATTTGCTATTTGAGTACTTTCAGTTCTGAATTTGCACAGAGAAAAAAGTCTTAACTTCAAAAGATTCATTAATGAAATGACCATTTATAAAACTGGTTCCCACTCAAATGTCCCTTCCAAATAGTATGTGGCCCAGATACATGTTTTCAACAACAGTTTAAGCCTGTCTATGGTCAAATGTTATGTAAGCCCCCAGTGCAAATCAACTGAAAAATGAAACAGTAACTTCTGCAAAAGGTGTGAGGTTTCATGAATTCAACTGAAGCGATGTTGGAAAAATGCTCAAAATACACTCAACAACACTTATTTTGCATCCTTAGCTCAATTGAAAAAGAAAAAAGGAAGAGAGTAACACAAAAGGAATTTTATAAGATTCATTTCAATACTGAAGGATTAAGAAAGGGTCATATAAAATTGATCAAGTCCTAATTTTGCAGAAATAAACAGCTGTTCTGATTATACAATAAAAGCAAATATAAAGTAGAAGACATTTGGTGCTAGAAAGTCATCTTATTAAAAAATTCATGGGAAAAAATTAAAACAGCTGAATTTTTTTTGTTCTAAGAATTAGATCATAGTAGCAACTACAACTGCAAATGTTTTTGATACAAAACATACACATAATTTTGAGATTCGGCTTTCACACTAAACCCCAAATCTCTTGTCCCCACAGCTGCTCTTACATTTTTCCTTTCCATTTGAGTTGATTCACCTTAGATGATCCTTTTCTCTTCCTACAATTGGTCTCCTCCTAACGATCCAGATCCCCCTGAAGCAAAAGCAAAACCACAGGATAGGCTAAATCCCTTTCCCAAGCCCCACTTCATTGCCAAACTTGCCCTTCCCTCCAGCTGGTGATGCTTCCTGAAAGTGCCCAACAGCCTCTTCAACACCTCAGTTTGACAATCACAAATGACGTCCAAAAATTACAGCCAAGAAGGTATAAAGTAAGTCTGAGAGGGGATTAAAAAAAAAAAAAAAGGCCCTTCAAAACCCATACCCAAATCCCATTGCTCTTAGAATAAAATTCCACCTCCTGACCAGAGCCCACCAGCCTGAGTGCATGTGGCTCCTGTCTGCTCGTCAACATCATCTTAACCGTCTCCCAGGTCTCTTTAGCCCTTTAGCTAATGAGCCACATGGATCTCTGTGGCCCTCAGACCGCCCAAGGCTCTCCAACACCTGGTGGCATCTGCACATGCTGCATCCTCTGCCTCCAATGTTCTTCCCAGCTCCTTCCATTCTAACCCCTAAGTGTTACAGCATAATGTTCAGCATAAATGTTCCCCCTTGAGAGGACTTTTCTCAGCAGCCTATTTAAAGTTCCCTCAATACTCCACATTACTTAGATGTTGAAAAATTTTGTGAAATGGAAGAATAAATGGGTGGATGGATGGATGGATGGATGGAGTTCATTTGTGTGGCAGAGTCAGTCAATATCTGCTGTCAATAGCCATTACTCCCTAAGGCCATTTTCCAAGCAATTGTTTCTCTCCCTTGGATCATTTGAGATTGAATCAGTGAATCCAGGGCTAGGAGGAAAGACCCTGATTAAGGTCACTGCACCAACCCCCAGGGACAGCTCCCTATCATCCATTTTCTCATGCTTTGTGTCAAGTCTTGCTTTCACCCCCTCCAGTGGCAAGGCTTCTCTTACATCCCCATGGACATGTCTATACACTCTCCCCATTGTGAAATTTGTCCTGATTTTCCCAGCCTAAATTCCTCTCTGCTTAACTTCACCCCATTACTCACTGCTATCTCCCTCTGGACTACAGCAAATGACAACTCTGTAGAACTCACTTTCTCCTCCTGGCTTCCCACAACTTCCCAATTCCACAGCCTATTCCTTGACAGACTAGCATGGCATGAGATCCATGCAAGAGTTTACACAAATGTTCTGAATTAAAACTTGGTCACCACCAGCCTCATCTCACCCAGCCATGTCTCTCATCCATCATTCCCCTTGCCCCTTCCTCCCTCCCTTGCCTCCACAAGGCGAATCTGGTGTTATCTTCCCATTACACAATTCTTTTGGAATACTATCTTATGCGTGAATATAAACAGCAAGTTTCTTCTGTAAGACTACCCAAGAAGCTGATGATGATGGTAGCTTCTGGGGGATGGAGGGTTATGGGGGACAAAACTTCTTTATTGTTGATACTTTTTTGTGTTATTTGCCTTTTTAACTGTGTGCATACGGAACAATTGTTTAAATTGTGGTAAAACCATCAATTTACCATCTTCATCATTTTAAGTTCATTGGTATTAAGTACATTCACATTGTTATGCAACCACCACCACCATAGACACAACTTTTTCCACTGAAAATTTTTAAATTACATGTTTAAAGATGCAGTTCTTGATCAAGTAGCTATACAAGACAAAGGACTGAACAGGAAGGAGGATGCTACCCCTGGCATGAGCTATCTAAAACAAATATCACTGTCACTTAGCTATTTGTGATATGTTAAAAACTCAAAAATATAGAGTGGCAGGTACTCTGTACAAATAAGGGGAGAAAAAATGAAATACAAGAAATTTTAAAATATGGCTTTACCCCCATACACATACTTATAATAATGATGGGCCAAAATAAGCATGTGCGTTTTCAGTCAAGTATAGAGAACAGACATCTTAACAAAACAGAATTATGGCTATCACAGCAGTTTGTGAAAAAAATTATTAGCTTTATTACTACAAAAGTAGTTTGAATAGGAGTCTTCCAGCTGTTAAATCTGATCATCAGAACACTGCCAATTTTCTCTGCCACATAGTCTTTTTGTTCAGTGGGGAACTTGTTGCAATTAAGGGATTTTCTCACTTAATAATTCTCAGATTTGGAAGGTTTTTCGTGTAAGTAACAATCCAAGTGGTGGTATCACATTCAGCTCCTTTTATATAATTTTATAAGTTGCTGGAAATGGCAAAGACTGCCACATTTGAGGATGGTGATTTTCTGTGTCTCTAGTAGCTGTATTCAAAGTTAAATTTTCCCAATCTGACAGCATGAAGGCTACAGCTAACCTCTGATTGCAATTTCTACAATCAAAACCCCCTCAAATCCCATATGTTTCATAGCACATGCACACTGTTCCTGTCCCTGGTGGGTCCAGCTTCCATTAAGTCTGATTTCTCTTTGAGGTAAGTATTCTTTCAACACTGATATCTGAACTGCAGGTGCTAGCTGATTTGAGAAAGGCTGGATGTCTGAAAAAGAGGAGGTCTACAAGACTAGATGTGTTTAGTAATTAAAGAAAAAAAATCCCTCAAACGTGATTAGTTTGCAACTCAATACAATGATCCCTACGTGTTTGTTCCAATTCTCCTTCTCCCTCCCCGCTACACACTTGTTTTGTACTGTAACAGTTGCTTTTTACACTAAAAAAAAACAAAAGAGCCACCTGGCTATCAGAGTTGAGTACTATGACGTAAGAGTCATCTTTTCTAGGTTGAGTGAGCTTAATTGAATATAACAGAAGCTGAGATGAAGGGGCTACAGAGAATGGGGGGGGGAACCTTAGAGAAATATCTGTGTGTCTGATCTTAGCTCTAAACTCTGAAAATGGTATGTGAACAAAGTGAAAAATCATAGCATGATACGAGGAATAAAATACTAGACTGTAATATCCCAGATATTTACATCCAAATCCCAACTTCAATGTTTACTAACTAACTGGGTGTCTTTTCTTCAGGGAGTTGCAACCTGAAAGTTCCCTAACCTATAAAGTAGAGTGTTACCCATCCAATGTGCAAGATACTTAAGGTAATAAAGATAAGGCACAGTGGATAGAGTGCTAGGATATTTGTACAATAATCTGTCCCTTTTCTGCCCTTTGGAGACAGAAAAATATATCAAGAAACCTAAAACAAGAAACTTATGAAGTGTATCAATGGGGTAAAATGGACTGCCCAATACTGATACCAATCCAGCTTCTAGGATTAGTAAGACGCCAGCAATAGGACCGTTAAGTGCCATACTAGATTCCTATTCCTGCCATAACAAACTACCACAAACATGGTGGCTCAAAGAACAGAATTTTTTTTTCTCCCACAGTTCTGGAGGCTAAAAATCTGAAGTCAGAATCACTGAGTCAAAATCAAGATGCCAACTTGGCCCTACTCCTACCAGAGGCTCTAGAGTAGAATCTGCTGGGTACCTCCTCCAGATTCTGATAACTATAACGCTCCTTGGTCTGTGGACTCTAACCTCCACATCACTCCAATCACCAAGGCCAGAATCTTCCTACCTGCTCTATCCTCACATTACCTTCTCCTCCGGTTGTGAGTCAAATCTCCCTCTGCCTCCTTCACAAGGATACATGTGAATGCAATTAGGACCCATCCAGATAACCCAGGATAATCTCCACATCTCAAGGACCTGAATTTAATCACATCTGCAGAGAGTGCCATACAAGGTGACATCTACATGTTGTAGGAATTAGGACATGACATCTGTTAGGGGGCCATTTTAAGGAGTAGCAGAGGTACCAAAGACACAAAGTGCAAATGGAAAATAAGCTAACCCAACAACTTTTAAAAATTTGCAATTACCCCTGCTTTGCCTACTATACGCTGGGGTATGACTGAATAATATCCATCCTTTTGGCAACACTAAGACAGGGGTCACTAAATGGAAATGAATTTGGTTTAAGGAAAAAAAAAAAACAGAAAGATGAGCCTAGCAGAGCACCCTAGCAGGTGCACGAGAGCCATGACAAGGCAATGGAAAAGCATCTGAATCCCTGGGAGGAGCTTGGAAGCATGAAGCTGAAAAGCTTCCCACTCATTTCCCACCTGAGCTGAGAGCCATCCCCATGGACAGCCCCACGGGAAATGAGAAAGCCTGTCTACCAAATGTCATTTTGCCAGTTCATTCTTCCACTCTTTTCAACAAATGTTTCTCGATCACATACTACAGACCGGGCACTGCACGCTTCCTCCTGTGGGACTCATGTGAGTTAAGTCAATTCAAGGCAGCACCAGTCTACAGAGGACCTACTAGGTGTCAGATACTTTGGTAAACCTGACAAAATCTATCCCTGTGCTGAACTCCCTTTGCAAAAGTAAATTGGTGATATTTCCAAGAGAGTGGCCTGTATCCTCCGAGGTGGACACTCAACCCTCCAAATGATCTATCCTGTGGAAGGTCAGTGCAGAAGCCCAGGGCACTCAGACAAGCTCCACCCTCGGTGGGACATTTTTTTTTAGAATATGGTTTAGTACCTGGAACCACCATTCTCTACTCCCTCCTCACCTTGTCAACCTCACATAATGGATTCTGAGAGCTCCTCCTGTCTATCTGATTACATACTCCATGCTTCCCACAGGAGGGTTGCATGATTAAGTGGCATTCAATCTTCTCTGCTGGGTGATGTCAGGCTCAGCGGCATCACCACAGAGTGGGCACCCCCGGCGGCTGGAGGGGGGGCAATGCTCAGCAAGGGAAGAATGGGGATGCAGGGGCGGAAGAGGAGAGGGAAGGCGGCTCCTTTTCATTCCACACGTGAGCTTCTCTGGGTCCCATAAATTCCTCTGCCCTGTATATTTCACTCAGCTGTCTAAATGAGGTTTGCTCATATAGCCACCACTGTGCAGAATCAATCATGCCCTTCTGCACAGAATGTTAATTGTGTGCCTCTCAAAAAAAAAAAAGAAGAAGAAGAAGAAGAAGAAGAAGAAGAAGGAAGAAAAAAATTGGAGCACACTGCAGAGAGGCCTTAGAAAAAAATTCAAAACCTTTTTTTTTTTTTTTTTTTAATTCACAATACTTTCTAAATTGCCATGTGAAGTAGAGTCACAAACCCAAGCAACGATCCAGCTGCAATCCAGGTGCCTTTTCCAAGGCTGGGGAGAGAAATATTAAGAAACCTCTTTGCACTTCCATCAATTGTTCCACACAACACTTGCACAGTCAGCTGCTGAGCTGCCTAAATAAAGAAGCTCTGAGCACTCCAAACAAGTAGTGTCCTCGGTTAACTCCACACAAAATAGCCCATTCAAATTAACCTGGGCTGCAAATCTCGGTTTGTATCTGACAGGGATTGACTCGTCTCAGGGGTAGAAAACGAAAAGAAAAACAACTAACAAAGAGTCTTCTCCTCCTCCCTCCTTTACACCCAAAAGCAGTAAACACAGGGCTGGCTATTACCAACATAAATTAAGTAGATGAGTGACAGCTAAAAAAGTCTTTATCAAGTCACCATCTAAGTGCCTGGGACCCAATAGACATGTCTGTTTCAGCTAATCCTCTATTTTTCATTCTACAGAGGTCACATTATTAAACTACAGATCATGAGATCATATGCTTAAAGAGCAGAGATGCTTTGGAGACACACACACACACACACACACACACACACACACACACACACGTGTCTCTGCATGGAGAGCAAAGAGCTGACTCTACAGCCAGAGCCTTCAAGGATCCCATTGTTTCCTAACGGACCGGATGGACACCGTGACAACCACACTGCCTTCCTCCACCAATTTTGGGAACATGTGAAAAATACGGTATGCTGCTTGCTGGTATGTGGTCCGAGATGACTCATAAATCTTCCTTTATCTCCTTCGTGGTGTTAGCAGAAAAGGATGAGTTGCTTTTTTCCATCTCATTCTCCCGTCTATCTGTCTGTTAGCCGTGCCCTTGAGCAAAGATTACTGATGCCCTGCCTTTGATATATGACACATCACCCACAGCAGCTTTTCATCAAGTGAATTAACCTGGAAAAATGCAAACCCACCTGCCAGTTGCTTCCAAACTTTGCACAATTCCTTTGTGTACTTCCTCTCTAATGTGCATCAGGCAGGAAGGTAGCAAGGGCAAGCAAAAGAAATGTGGAAAATTAAGAGAACGTAAACTGGGGGCTCTGTGAAATAACTCACTTGCTGGAATAGCCTGCTTTTGCATAAAGACTTCGCTGGGCCAGGGACTGGGGGTGGGGCGGGTAGGAGGGTGGGAGGGGGTGTTGTTAAATGAAGAACTCAGCTAAGCCACAGTTTAGAATGCTTTGCACCTGAGCTGGAAAATGCCATTTTTCCCCCAGCCATTTACTCTGTGTGGCTGGAATAATGACAGGAGCTTTGGCAGCCGTTGATGACATGGTTAGAGAAACTATTTGGTGATTTCCAATCAATAATCTAGATGGGCTGGGGAGGACAGGGGAGCAGGAAGGAACAGACAGACAGGAAAAAGAGAGAGGGAGAAAGTGAGAGTCCAAGGCAGGCAGGAGAGGAAGCTGAAGAGAAAGGAAAGCAAGCATGAAATGTATCTGGATTCTTCTGTCAGCCTCCCCAGCAACTAGGGCTCTCCCCAAGCAGACCCATTGACCATCAGTTCCTGAAGCCGCCTAGCTATCATGAAACAGTAGATGAACACAGCACGATGGATGCCTTGAAGGGACTCAGGCTATAGATTCAAACAGGAGGAACTCTGGAAACCATCAGTGGCACCCCTGCATGGCTCAGTTAGAGCGGGGGTTCAGAAAGACCCCTGACTCATCCAAGGTCACACAGCTAAGCAAAGAGGGAATAAGGTTGGATATCAAGTCTCCAAACTGCAGGCTCTATCCCATACAACATACTGCTCCCAGCCCAGCTTAGACCCCATCCCTTTCCCACTCCAGCCCACACCTCCCCCTCAAAAAAAAAAAAAAAAAAAAAACTGTTCATAGTGACTTGAAATTGGGTAAAACTCATTGCATGGGGGAATAAGAAAGATTTTGAAGCTGGAACAAAGGTAGACTCTGTGTTTCTTGTTTACCCTAGTAAACGTTTTCCTCTCACTCATCCTTGATTCCGATAATAAAGCAGTTATTCTTTTCAAGGTGACACCCACTGTGTGACTACATGAAGGCTTGTGATGAGACCTTCCTGTAATGTATTCTTAAAAAGAAAAAAAAAACCTAAAACCCAAAGAACCCAAACTATCAATCATAATTTTTTGCCCATATTCTAATTTTAAGAGAAAATTACAAAGACTGGGTTTTGTGTTTTTTTTTAAGGACATTATAAAAAAAAAATCTGTCTTTGGGTGGTCCTGGGCTCAGGATACAGGCAGTCCAATCTCCTACACCTACATTTATATTTCTGGCCCACATGAAGAGATTTTCTGAAATGGCTCTGAAATCTTTCATTGTCAAGGAAAGATTAAATTTTATTATCCACTATACTTCCTAAGGAAACAAAGGACATCACTGGATTTTAGAAAGACTTTTCACAAATAAAACTTGAAATCAAAGTGGTGTCTTGTAGGCATCAGTTAGTCAGAAAATTCAATTACCCAAGACGCCCTGTTTCCTGAGCATGCTGGTGAAATGTGAAAAAAGGCAATGAGAAAGGGATAATGTATGCACACCCATTGACTGATTAAAACAAAAGAGATCTCAGTCCCCTCAGGGAGTCAGTCCATTTTCCTTTCCTGATAAGAAGAAATGAAGCTTCCCTTCTGCCTGGCCAAACTAACATTTGCCCATAAAATGATGCCCACCTGGCAAAGAGAGGAAAAGGACGTGAATGAAGACATTATACTGGAGTTGCTGATCAACCTGATTAATGTGTGAAACCATGTACAGTTGTGACCCAAACAACATTTATTGAGGGCCTACTATGTGCTGGGTGTACTAAAATCTTTATCTGGGTTGTATCATTTAAGGCCCCCAACAACCCCATCAGGCAGGTCCTGGTACTGGCCCCATTTCACAGATGAGGAAACTGTGTCTCGCCTAAGTGTAGTACCGGCCCAGGCATTGCCGCTGGCAAGTGGGGGGAGCCAAGATCTACACCCGGAAGACCCGTCTCCAAAGCCTGTCACATTTCAGAGGGTGAACGTGACCCAGGTTTCTGGGCCAGCATCCTGCTCACGTGCCTGGGGACCGCACATCTCCATTTACAGGAAAAACAGAACATGGTTCTGAAACCTGTCCAGTGTCAAAAGCTAACAAGGCCTAAGCCCTCACATTGTCACTGTGCCCTACTCACCTGCCATTCTCTGTCGGAGAGATAAAACCTTGATAGCCTTCAGAAAAAGTATGCCCAAACCTCTGGGGATTAATTTCTTTCTTTTTAAAGCTACATTCTTGTAATGTATCTTCTTCTCAGACATTCTTCCATTTTTTTATTGTGGTAAAATATACGCACCACAAGACCTGCTACTACAACCATTTTTAAACGTGCAATTTAGTGGGAATAAATGCATTCTCATTGTTGCGCAGTCATCCTCACCCTCCATTCTCAGAACTTTCTCACTGTCCCAGACAGAAACTCTGTCCCCACTCAACAGTAACTCCCCGTTCCTCCCCCACCACCAACACTGTAGCTGCCTTTCCCCTTTCTGTCTCTATGAATTGGACAATTCTACATACTTCGTATGAGTGGAATAGTACAAAATTTGTCCTGGTCTGGTTTCTTTCACTAAATGTAATGTGTTCAAGGTTCATCCACATTGAAACAAGTATCAAAATTTCTTTTCTTTTTAAGGCTGGATCATATTCCATTGGGTGTACATATCATAAAACCCACCCGGTGGATGGACATTTGGGTTGTTTCTACTTTTTGGCTCTCATGATTAATGTTTCTATGTACATATGTGTGTAAGCATCTGTCCATCTCTATTTTCAATTCTTTTGAGTATATACGTAAAATGGAATTGCCATATCATATGGTAATTCTACATTTAACTTTTCGAGGACGTCTCCTTCAATTTCTGAAAATGTTTCTCCATAGAAGACAAGTTCCTGATGGACAAGAGCCTTATCCTAGGTTCCACTGGATCGTAGGGCCCAGAATAGAAAGATTTCTCACTGTATTCTCAACAGCTGTGTTTATAAATGCATAAATGAGTCAAATCAAATTCTAGTTCTCTGGAATGAGGGCAGGGCAGGACAGTTCCTACTTACGGAATCCCTCCTCCCCATGGAGCCACCAATGTGACTCAAATGAACACTGCCTTCCCACTCTCCAATTTTTTCTCTATTGCAAACACACCCAAACACATGGATGTCTTGATGCCAAAGAACATCAAAATAATCCAAGGCAAACATCAAAAGGGTTGAAAAAAAATCATTAAAGCATCAGCTGTTTCACTGATGGATCTGAGATCTTTATCCACCACTCTCATCCTTCTATATCCACCCCATGAGGAGTGAGGAGTGAGCAAATCAGAGATTTCTTTACACTTTGCCCTTGCTGAGCTTTCTATTATAAAATATGAGGACAGGGGCCAGGGAGGGTTTGCTTCCACCTCTATATGAATATCAATACCCCTTTTAGTTCATTAATACATCAGGAAGGTATTTTTCAACACATTAAATTCAATTTCAAAAAAGAATGAGCTGACACAGTCAAACACACATGACCAAAATCCATAGTGGCCATCCCTGGCTGCCCTTTCCAGCCACTCTCACTCCCGTCTTGGGGATGCAGGCATCCATTACTCAGCTAATTGGCAGGCCTGACTTCAGAAGGGGAAACTCCAGCCAGTTGTCTGGGCATTTCATGACTTAAGTGCACTCTGACATGAACGATATTAATGGGGCTCCAAATTTTAACTATTGATGGCTTTCAGTAGGAATTTACATTTCTGTCCTCCCGGGGCCCACAAATCACTAAATTCTCACCTGTGGTGAAGACAGCCACAAGGGGGAATTGGTTTCAAAGATGGAAAACATGATAATATATGTACTGCACCTTCCTATGAGCAAATACACATAATTGTCTTTTCCCCCCTTTTTCTACATTAAATTTTCAACTCTTTACTACATCTTTTAATGAAAGCAGTGACTGAAAAATATAAACATGGATACATAATTCCCAATGAATTGGTCTTAGTGTAACTTGTAAAAACTGGATTAATGGTACAAAGCATGTACTTTATAAAAATAGCCTGTAGAAAAAAGCATTAAGCAATTACAACTCCAGCTCTGAAGGCTCCAATATTATAGGGTAATATTTCCTTAATGTTAGACTTCATTAACCCTAAGATAATCTCTCATAAATTTTGCTGATTTTTTAAAGAGAAAAAAATAAATTATGTTTATTAAACTACTGAATATGTTTATGAAAACAAGACATAATCTAGTGCCATAAACTTCTTGTCTTTATCTGAATGATCAAGGAGCTCATAAATAAAATATCACATAACAAAGTGAGTGTTAAAATTCATTACTGTAATAGCTATGTTCATGATCTATTTCATTAACACTCCTCCTCTCCTTGGATAAATGGGCTTCTTAGCCTACGAGAGGAAAGCCATTTACAAGACAAAATACTAAGCCGCTTTTTCTCATTTTCCCTTATCTCTTCTATTCCTAACTTTCTAAATTAATTCTTCTCTTAAATCTTATTGTTCCTTCCAGTGTAACTCACAGCACATTAGAGAGAGTACAGAAAATTGGAGCAAAGAAATGGGTCTATAGAGTATAAGTTAATTAGGGATCTAAGTGACTGGTGATGAGATTTGATGACATGGAGCCCCAAAGTGAATTTAGAAGCTTATCTTCTTAAAATATTTGAGAATGAAACACAAATAATAGAACTGCGAGAAATATTCAGTATATCAAGCAATCTACGTGAGCTTAATAACTAAACTCCATTTCCTGTTTAACTATATATTGCAGCACCACTGTTTCTTTGTACAGAATTTTCCAACCTTTATCTTCAGTGATTTTGCAGGTGATTTTATTTTTATAGATGTGTGCGCACACAAACAGTCAGAGAGAAAGGTGAATGCTTTCCTAGGAGTTACCAAAAACAGATAGATGTGTATATATGGGACTCTAAACCACAGTGAAATGTACCAACTCAAATCACCAAGTGGGTTTCCCAGCTAAGGAAACCCAAAATGGTTCTACGTTCTACTCCGACAATTTGTTTAATCTTAATTCAATAGAGTCCTAGGATACAGCATCCTCTACCCAGATAATAAGCGGAGGATGCTGTTTATGATAATGGCAGAAATTAAAACAGAATTTTACAACCGCTGAGCTGAAAGAAGGCAAAAATCCCCACACGAATATTAAACAGTGTAAATAAAAAAGAATCCACTTGTTTTTATTCCAAACTACATACCAATTTATCTGCCACTGATTCCGTGTAAAGCCCACATTCATGAAACTCTACATGTAGGGCGATAATGAAAGTAGTAATTGAACTCAACAACCATTTGTGGAGCATCTTCCCCAGTGAGGCATGAGGGGCAGAGGAGGGAAGATGCAATGCCCTCAAGAAGCTTCCATTTTGTGGGTACAGTGTGATCAGCGACTCAGCACACTATACCAGACAGATAGTGGTCAGCGCTGCCCTAGAGTGATAATGTAGTTAAGGGAGTGAGCCATGCTGACCATTCTCCAACCAGGGCTTTTGGGATGAAAGGACATTGAGCTGGGTCTGCAAGAAAAGACAAGATTCTGATTGCCTGAGATCCTAGGTGGAAGGCATTCCATGGGCATGCCTTACAGCAGGCAGGGGATTGGCCATGAGAACTTAGTTTCCAACCCCACAACCATATGGAGCACCACAAAGGAGCCCCATCTTGCCCCCTTCAAGAGAGGGTGGGAGCGTTCACATGTGACAGGGAACAGCAAGTCACCAGGGGCAACACTCCTGACACTCTCATACCATTTATCCCAGAAATAATTGGTAATTATGATGTGTGGTTCTCAAACCTGGCTCATGTGCTACACATGAACGCAACAAGAGAATTCTCTGCAAAAAAGAGATCCACAAACCTAGGTCTGAGTAAGATGCTTGGCTTTAAATAAAAATAGCTGATGGTCACTGAGCACTTCCCATGTCTCAGGCACTGCTCTAAGCACTGTACACACCACATGAACTCCTTTAGTCCTCAAAACAGCTCTAGTATTGCCTCCACTGTACACACAAAAAATAGAAGTAAAAGAGGTTAAGCGATTTGCCCAAGTTCACATAGATAATAAGTAGTAAGGCTGGGATTTAAATGACAAGTGGGCTGACACCAGAAACCCCCACTCCTGACAATCATATGTGACAGAGATTGCTGTGTGCTCGTCAAAATCCATTTCTTCTACCTCATGGGCACACTGATTGAGTTGAGCTCCCAGCTTTCTCGTAGAGATGTGACCGCGTGACTGAGTTCTAGCCAATGGACATGAGAAGGAACATATGCCATCTCTAAGCCTGGCCCATCAGAATCTTCCTATATAGTCCTCCACATTCTCTCTTTTCCTCTGTGTGCCGGAAGATGGGGGGTGGGGAATCATCCATAAAATTCTGAGGCTCCTTGGAATTGCCCAAGAGGGTGCAGAAAGGAGGGGAAATGGAGTAAGGCCTGGGTCCCTGAGAAATGGCATGGAGCACAGCTCCATCCCAAGTGCCAGTTGGACTTCATGTGGCTATAAAGAGATAGACTTCTATTGTGTTACGATCTAGAAATTTGGTTACATCATTTAGCCAACGTGACACAAATCTACCTCCCAAGTCATCCCTCTGGTCTCATCCTCTACATGATGACAAAAGAGGTTTCAAAGTCATCAGCACAAATGTGGCAGTCTTGCAAAGTGACAAAGAAAATAGTCTAGAATCGGCTGAGCCAGAATTGGAATCCAGCTCCTCCAATTTACTATACAATCTTGGGCAAGTTACTGAACATTCATGTGCCTTGGAGTCCCAGATATAATACCTACCATATAGGATTGTTTCCTTAAAAAAAAAAAAAAAAAAAGATTGTTTCCTTTAGGGGAAACATGCATGTAAAGGACTTAGGACAGTGATGGGCACATAGAAAGCATCCACTAATACTATACTCAACATTGTTGCTAATTAAGTCTTCCACAAAATGAACATCTGTATCAGTGAGGATGTTTAGCTGCACAGAACAAAAAAATAAAACAGTGAAATATCAATGGCCTAAGTAAAACAGAAGTTTATTTCTCTGATCCATAGTCAAAGTCCAAAGATAGGCAGTCCAGAGCTGTATGGCGGCTCCAAGAAGTCCTCAGGGACACAGGCTCCTTCCAGCTCTAAGCCCCGCTATCCCTAGCATGTGGCCCTCATCCTCATGGTCCATTATAAATGCTGGACGCCAGCCATCACAACGAGCTCCATGCAGTAGAATGGGAGGCAACACACAAACAAACAAAAACCCTTTCCTTTCTAAGAAAGCATTCTGGAAGTCACACATAATACTTTCATTGAAGCCACATGGCCACACCTCGCTGCCAGCTGCAAAGGAGGAAGGCGTGGCAACATGCATAGTTAAAAACCAGGAATTCTTGTCTGTAAAAGGATGGAGAAAACGGATGTGGGATGCAACCAGAAATCCTGCCCCAGCACAAGAATCGGTAAAAGCAAGCAAGCTATACTCTTAATCCAAAGATCTGATAAACTCTAGAGGAAAAAAAAAACTCCTTTAAAAAGGAAATTCCTAGTACACGCCCCTGCATTTTCTACTCTTGCCTTCCTACAATCCATTCTCCACACAGGGCAGCCAGCATAGTATGTTAAAAATGTAAGCCATGCCCCCACTTAAAACCCTCCAAAGGCTTCCCACTGCAAATCGAGTTAAGGAGTATGGATTTTATTTGTAACATAAGGTCCCACCTGGTCTGGCCTGTGCACCACCCTGACCCCCCTCATGCCACGGCTGTGTGCACCCCACAGCAAAGCCTGGCTGCCTTCTGCTGCTGCTCTGCTTGCGCCGTGCACATGCCAGCTCGCCCCTGCCTAGAGACCTTGCACCGCCCGTGTTCTTTCTGAATCTCGCCTGTCCCCTGGTCTTCCCGACAGGCTGCTTCTTGTCACTCAGATCTCAGCTGGAAACACCACCTTATCAGAGCCTTCCCTGACCCCCAGTCACACCCTACCTCACACACCACACATCACCTTACTGTAACTCTGAGCAAAACACTCCTCACTATTTGATATTTTTCCTGCTTACGTATTTGTCTGCTTCCTTATTAGAATGCATGTTCCTGTTACAGGAATGTCCATCTTACCCTTCAAAAAAACTCCCCCAACCCCACCCACTGCAACTCCAAATTATCATCTAAGTTGACATTCATTGATCGCACAAATATTTACTGAACACCTGCTATGTGCCAGGCACAACAACATGGTAATGTGACACTGCCCCAGTCAAAGCCCCTTTTTACTAAAGTGACCGTACAGACACTGACACCTTCTGTTTCAATCAGTTTATTTAATTACAGACTTTTTCTTGCCTGAGACTCCAAGCACAATAAAATGATGTTCAAGGAGTCCAAGGAAGTAACATACTGGATCTTTTAACAGAAACTGAAGGGAGGGAGTGGAGGTGGTTTTTATGGCATCTTAAGACCACTAAGTGAACAGCAGCTAGAAATTTTTAAAATTTGCCCATGAGGTTCAGGAACATGTGCTTGCCCTGGACATAATCCACTTTATTATTTTTTTTAATCCTGAGAGGACAGATTTTTGTACCCACAGATGTCCTCACAGGAAATCCAATGAGTACACGTGCAGGAAATGCTATCCAGCAACAGTCTATGGCTCCCACACACTCAGGCTGGATGTGCAGAGGAAGTCAAAACATGCAGGAGGATCCACAGAAGTGGTGATGGGGAGAGAGAAGGAGAAAGGGGAGTAGGGGAGGGAGAAAGTGCATGCCAGCGAGAGGAGGGGAAACGAGAAAAGGGAGAAGGAAGGAAAACAAATCAAAGAAAGAACAGCTATTAAAAATGCTGAGTTGAAAATGCTTCGGATGGCCTCTGACATCTAATAAGTCATCTGTCTTTCTCAATTCAGAAAAGTCATTACTTACTAGTGAACTAATACCAGCAACTGTGACAAGTAAAAACAACAAAGCCCATAAAAATATAAAAGTTCACCCCTTGCAGTTAGGCGAAAAAAAAAAAAAAAGAATGTATTCAATTTCTCAGATGAAAAACATTTGAACTGACTGAATTTATTGTAATGCAACTTGTATTATATGTTGGGAAAATGAAAAGGGGAAAAAAATAGCCACTGCTCAGCCCGTCTTCAACTTTTCCTTGGAAAACAGAATACAATACGTTGTTTGAGAGCATGAACTCTTCACAGAAGAGTGAAGAGTTCATGGCTTCACATGGCTTCACAGAAGCCAGTCATAAAGCATCAACATGGCATTCTGGCTTTAGGCCATCCATTCTCAAAAAAAGGCATGAATTAACAGCACCTCTGCCCTGCCCACAAGGATCACCATCTCCTCAGAGGGTAGAACGTATGCCTCAAGAGCAGCTGGAGGGATGCAGGTCAGATAGAAGGAAGAACCTGAGAGCCCTCGGGCTAACCAGAGGCATGGGAAGAGTCTTCTTCCCTGGGAGAGGCTGCAAGTAATCGTGTTCAGAAACACACCAGGCAAGATGACAGCACAAGGATGTCATCAAAAGCAAAAGGAGCTTTGCCTTCCCACAGCCATAAATGTCATGACCATCCCAGGACTCCTCTTTGATTCCTCTCTGTCTTTCATTCCTACAGCCAATCCACCAACAGGCACTGCTGTTATATTAAAAATATAACCTGAATCTCTCTACTTGCTTGCAACTTTACCTCCCACTCCCTAGGTCATACCACCACATCTATCTTCAGAGGCTACCACAATGACTCCTAACTCGACCCCCAGCTTCTATTCTTGCTGACCCAATTTCCAACCAGCAGCCAGGGAGGTTTTCAAAAATACCAATCAGATTCCATCATCTCACTGCTTAGAACTCGTGATTGGCTTCACTGGTTTCCCATCGTTTTGAATTTAATCTAAACTCCTTCCTAGGCTCAACATCTCCACAGTTGGCTCTGGCCTCCTCCTCCTCTATCAGCCTTCTACTCTCACATTCCCAGGCAGCCCCACCAGTCTCCTTTCTCTCCCTTGAACTTGCCTGGGGCTTTGCACCTGCTGTTCCTGCTGCCTGGACAATCTCCCCTGAGCTTCTCACAGCTGTATGCTCACCATTCCATGCTCTCATCAAGAGCTGCCTTTTTGAAGAGGCCTTTCCTAGCCAGTGTATCAAAACTGTGCCTCTTCCTCCATGTCACTCTCTATCCCATCACCTGTTTCTTAGGGCCATAGGAAATTGATCCGTATGGAACTTTTTTTTATTTACCATCATCCTTCTCAACAGGACTGTAAGTTCCCCAAGTGTAATGTCATCATCAGCCTTGTCCACCGATACATTTTCGACTAGTCCAACAAGCACCTAGCATATAGAAGGTGGTCAGTAAATGTCTGCAGAGTAAAGGGATAAATGAAATGCAAAGGTTATAACGATGAAAGGACCTCTTAAGATTCTGGAGAGTCTCAACTCACAACTCCACCTATTTTATATATGGAAGAACAGAGGCACAGAAAAATCAACCCAATCTCAGCCGCAGTTAACACACAGTATAGTACTCATATCCTATACCACATGTGAGCTTCCCCTTCTATCCAGACCTGGGGGTCTGAATCAGGTAGTCCCAGACCACTCCTAACAGGCAAAGAACAACATAAACCTTGAGGAATAACACTGCACAACAAGGAGTACTGCACAGGCAAGGCAGGTGCCGATACATGGCAGCTGAAAGTGGCTACCCAGGATACAATTCACATTGGACCTGGTCTCAGAATTGTAGGAGTGAATGTATCCAAGGCAAATCACAGAAGTAACAAACTCTCAAAAAAGTACATCAGAAAAAAGAAGTGCTTTGTTTTAACACAGTCTTCCTTTAATGTGATCCTGGAGGATCAACACTAACAAAATGTTTACAGAGAGATATGAGAACACACCCAAGATAAGATCTTTGGTCCTAGCTGGCCCAGTTGCTTAACTTCCTTGGGCCCCATTCAGGATTAAATCAGCCTGGCCCAGACTTGAGATCATTAGTGTATACTCTCATGACTTTACTATACTCAAGTATACCACGTATACTATTTACTGAATATTTGACTTCAACAAATTTATTTCTAGAAGAAATTTTATATCATCTCCACAAGAAAAGTATCATTTGCCAATGGCCCATAGGATACACGTACCCACATGTTAACAGGAAAACAAACCCTATTATTCAATTCTACCTAACTTCTCTTTGTGAAGTACTGAAGAGTGAGTCAGAGCCTGAGGCTTCACCTTGATTAAAAAGAAGAATTTATCAAGTATAATAAGAAGGTATGAAAGACAGACCAGCACCAAACTGGTGTTTTTTCCTAGAGGTCATCCAAAAGACTGAAGGAGAATTGAAGAGGGAGTAACACTCTCATTGTATGAGGCCATGTTGGCCTCTGCTGTGTCTGTTTACATGTCAAACCAGGCTGCATGGCTGTGGACACAAATGCCACTTTGGGAAGTACTAGGTTTGAACACGGCATCCTGAAGGCCTCCACTAATGTTCTATCATCCTATGACTGAAGATCAATGTGGGTGACCCACATGATGAAAGAAGCAATGGATTTAGTAATGCTGATAGGGCTGAAAGAGAATTTCCTAGGAGTAAATGAGAAACAAAGATCATTGTGGAGGTTGGGGGGAGGATAATGGCAATGATAATGACCACCGTAATAGCAACTAACATTTATTTGGTGCTTACTGTGGGCAAGGGGTCATAGTCAGGAATTTGATCTTCACATCTTTTACTTTGAGGTAGATGAGCTTCCTTTTCAATAGCTTTATTAAGGTACAAGTGATACATACCAAAAAAAGAAAAGAAAGAAAAGAAAAGAAAAGAAAAGAAAAGAAAAGAAAAGAAAAGAAAAGAAAAGAAAAAAGAAAAGAAAAGAAAGAAAGAAAGAAAGAAAGAAAAAAAGAAAAGAAAAGCTCACATGTTGAACATATATAATTTGATGAGTTTGGATATATGCTTCCACCATGATACTATTACCACGATCAAGATAACAAACATATCCATTACCTACAAAAGTCTCCTTGTGTCCCTTTTTTTTTTGAGGTAAGTACAATTATATTCCTATTTTACAGAAGAAGAAAGTTAAACTTAGCTAAGAAAACAAAATATTTATTATTTTGATGTAAAACAGCTGAGGTTATTTAAATGTTTGCCAAACTTTTTTGACCATGACCCACAATAAAATACAGTAGGTTAAACCACGTTCAATTCCCAATATTTGCCTGTGTCTTTCCTACAGAAATGGCTATTTCATTTGTTCAATCTAATGTGCTTTATGTTGGGACTAAATACACAAAAGAAATATAGACACACACATGTGTGTATATATAGGCACATAAAATATAAACATTCTGATATGAATATATCTGTATGTGTGCATACATCTGTGTATACACACATAAATGTAGATATCTGATAGAAAGGTTGTGTGAACTAGTATTTATCCTAATTATGTGCCATAATTAAATCTCTTAATGGCTGTATTTTATTTTAGAATATAGAATTTATGTTGGCCATTTCAAAAATTGAACTCTGGGATTTTCTACTCTGTTCTATTTTTTATAATGTTGGTTACAACCCACTACATTGATTTTACAGGTCACTAATGGGATGCAACTCCCAGCCTGAAAAATACTGAATTAAAGGAACTCTAATCATAATCAAGAATATCACAGAGTCACCTTGAGCTAGATGATGACTAGCATCTCGTGCCACCTCTTCAAGTTATAAAGCAATGAGAAGCACTGGGCCTGGCACACCATTTTTGTTAGATAAACAGAATTTCTATAATTGAGCTCCAAGAGTAACGATCATGCTAAATAACATATCATAAGTTTAGTTGTTTAAGGGCAATATAAGGAAAAGGAATTCTGATAGATGTCTATTTTTTTCCTTAAATTACTTAACAATAAAAACCTCTTACTTAAATATTTAAGTATGAAGGTATCACCAAATGATAGTTTGAGAAACCAAGGATGGTATCCTGTGGACAAATGTTTCAGAGCTAAAAATGAGTAGGAATATGAAGTGGGGCTGCTAGTTTCTTATCCCAAATCTTAAGCATAAAAATGTAATTTGACTCTAAATGGCATTCATGTTTTACACTTGGGGAAAAAATTATATAATTTGCAAAAATTCAATCTTAATAACAATTCAGTGTAGTAAACACTAGATTGGGACTCCGAAGACCTGTGAGCCTGGGAAAGCCAACTTCTTGGATCAGAGTCAGACCCTAAGTTTCCTCTACATCTAATATTTTAGGACTGCATGACCATAATATATCTGGTGGTAATTTTCAGAATCATTTTAATGAAAGGATACAGCATTCCAAGATCACCCAAATGGTGAAAGCTCCCAATCTGGCAATAAAAACTCAGAGCAAGCCAAGGGTTCTCACCACACAGCAACTCAAGTAATCCCAGTGTATCCCTTCAGAAACCCATTCAGTTATGTTATTTCTTCTCAAGCCTGGTCCCTATCACATAGCATAAGTTATAATTTTATGTATCACATTACTCTTTTCATGTTAACCAAGCACCTTTCTTGGAGTTTCTTTCTTGAGTGTTTTCAATGTACAGGCAAAATTTACTTGAATAACACCATAATTAAATCTCTTAGCAGCTGTATTTTACTTCAGAAAAAAAGGAATTATATTGAACTTTTTATTGAATTGTCATTTTTATCTTAACTGTGGCTTAACCTTGTAATCTAATTATTTTTTCTAAACCTACTTTACAGCTAATAAAAGAAAGTTATGAAAAATTAAATTACATAATAAAGCATGTAACAGGTATAGCTATCATGAGACTCTCAGATTGAAAAACTAGCATGAAATAATTTACCTTATTGAAAAGCGGGGTTTTTTTTACTCATATTTTTAAAAACATTAAATAAAATGAAGAAACCTTTTTAAATGGAATAGTAAATCAGGCTGCTCTAATTCCTGTATATACCTTTAGAAAGGCCCATTGTATAACATTGTATATACAATCATCATAATGTTATGCCCGCTTCTCAATCACAGTAGAAAGAATCAATCCTACAAGACTGACTGATAAGGTCCCTGCTAAAAAGGAAAAGGACTACTTCCACTTCCCTCTTACCTCACTTTCAAAGCATTTAGTTTTTAACTTTAAACAATTTTTTTTAATTCATCCTTGTTTTCCCCTAAATGCTTTATTTTCCATAAAAGCCATGTCAAAATTTAGTCTTCAAAAGTAGGGTGCTCATGCCTGCAAAACATCTGCACAGATAAATATTGTGAAAATGACTATTATGATGAAATAAAATGCATTCAAGTAATTCTTGGCCACTAGGAATCCATTAAACAATACCTTAGCTCTAAGATCATCAAAATCTCCAACAAATATTTGTAAGACTTGGTAAATAGGGACACCCTTGCCGCAGGTCAGAGAAAGCTACAAAAGTGTATGCATGTGCCTCCCTAATTTACACTTGGATTTTCCCGAATCCTGAACTCAAAGTTCTGATCTTAGCTAAGACAGCAGATAATCCTATCTTCATAGTAGTTTGGCCAAAAAGAATTTTAAGTAGCTTCACCAATTACCTCTTAAGTGAAGTGAACAAAGACCATCAAATGTATTGCAAGGAGAATTCAGCGGGTTGAGATTTTATCGTTTTGGTTTGCTTAAGCCAAACACCTCTTCCAGTCCAAAATTAAATCAATTATTTAATGAGCTCTCAACTAACTTTGGTGGAGCAATTAACACTATATAAAACAGGGCATGGCATCAGGTACAATGAAAGACACGTTAAACAACACCCCTGTTCCCCAGGGAGAATTGTTAATCTAGGTGATGGTCAGACACTGATAGGAAGAAAGGCCAAATTTATTAAGTCTAGACTGGAGAAACCTGGCAAACAACTTCCTTAGTGATCCAGGTTCACCCAACCAAGTTCGTACTATGACCCCTTGAGATAAGGTGATAATAAGTCCTCCCTGGTATTTTTTCCCCAAAACCCATAACCCCCAATATAATCATAAGAAAACAATTCAGGCAAACCCAAGTTGAGAGACCCTTGACATAATACCTGAGCAGCATATCTCAAAACTGTCAAGGTCATGAACAACAAGGCTGAATCATCACAGACCAGAGGAGATCAACAAGACATGACACCTAAATACAGTGGTGTCTGGGACCCTGGCCTGGAGGTGAGCACAGAAGAAGGACATTAATGGAAAGAGTGATGAAATCCAAATAAAGTCTGGAGTTTTAGTTAATAATGTTCCCATGTCGATTTTTGAAATTTGACAAAAATACCATGGTGATGTGAAAGCCTAACAACAGGGGAAACTGAAACTGGGTTGGAGTATAGAAAAAGTCTGTACTATGCTTGCTACTTTTCTATAAACCTGAAATTAAAACAAAGTAACATTTGTCTTAAAAAGCCAATATAGGGACACCTGGGTGACTCAGCAGTTGAGCATCTATCTTTGTCTCAGGGTGTGATCCCGGGGTTCTGGGATCAAGTCCCACATTGGGCTCCCTGGGAGGAGCCTGCTTCTCCCTCTGCCTGTGTCTGTGCTGCTCTCTCTGTGTCTCTCATGAATATAATAAAATCTTTTTAAATAAATAAATAGCCAATATATACTGTGTACATACATACATAACAGTGAGAATGAAACAAAAAAAAAATATAAGTGGTAAGGAGGTTTTCTAACAATTACCTTTAGGTTGAATTTGATGAAACTGCCAATATTTCATCTTTCTTTTTTTTTTAAGATTTTATTTATTTATTTATTTATGAGAGAGATGGAGACAGAGAGAAATTCCATGCACAGGAGGAGGGGCAGAGGGAGAGGGAGAGAGAATCTTGAGCAGAGTCCACACTGTGCATGGAACCCGATGCAGGGCTTGATCCCATGACCCTGACTGAGATCACAAGCTGAGCCAAAACCAAGAGTCAAACGTTTAAACAACTGAGCCGCCTGGGGGCCCCTTACTGTTCTGACCTATTAAGTAGCATTTTCATATAATTCAGCCTAATATATGGCTGTGAACTGGGAAGCCCTCATGATGAAATGGAGCTTATCCTGGATATGGAAGGAACTGAAAGGAGAAGGGGACAGTGTGAGCCAAGGTGGGGAACACACACGATGTGACAAAAGACAGGGGACAATCCCACCAATGCATTTTAAGCCAGGAAGTAGCAGAAAATTCTTTGTCGGAGGAAGGACACTGAGCAGGGCCTTAAGTTTTAGTAAATAAAAAAGAGACCGGGGGCACCTGGGTGGCTCAGTTGGTTGAGCATCCGACTCTTGGTTTTGGCTCAGCTCATGATCTCAAGGTTGTGGGATCGAGCCCCATGCTGGGCTCTAGGCTCAGCATGGAGTCTGCTTGTCTCTCTCCTTCTGCTCCTTTCCTTGCTCCTGCACTGTCTTCTCAACTATCTTAACAAAAAAAGAAGGAGAAGATGGAGAAGGAGAAGGAGGAAGAGGAGGAGAAGGAGAAGAAGAAGAAAAAAGAAGGAAGAAAGAAGAAGAAGAAAGAATGAACCTGGCCTCCAAGTGACCAGGAATGTCTTCTGGAAAGGCCTGTAGCCTCTAGTGACATTGACATGTGAGCTATTCCTACGACACCGAGGGCCTTATTTTTCTAGCCCAAAGGAAAATTCCAGCACAGCAGAAAGATTGCTACAACACGGAGGGCCGCATGAAGTCCTAATTCTGGCTCTGCCACCGATAAGGTACCATAGCCCAAACAAGTCCCTTCCTCTGTCTCAACCTCAGATCCCCACCCCCAGACACAAGGGGAGGTGCAAGAGTGGCTCTGTAAGGCCTCCTCCAGCCCTAAAACACTAGCTCCAGCTCGGAATATGTTTCCTGGCTCTCAGAAGCAACATGTGGTTCACTCAAATAGAATGATGCAAGATCCGTGAAAGCAAAAACACTGAGAATAAAAGGACTGTGTTTTTATACACAAGAGTCTATTCTTTTATGATACATGTCTAGACCCCTCTAAATATTTAAACAACAATACTATACCAGTATGAAAACTCCCTAAATCAGGCTCTGTGGTTAAGGAGGATATATGAACAGATGTGATCTTATTAAGGCCCTAATGTAACTCACAAACAATTTGTCATATCTGACGGGTATTGTTAAATTATGTCCACCTGCCAGAGGCAACCAGAGAAATTACCATCCGCCTTTACTCGGCTTCTACTCAAAATTCCCTAAAAAGCTCCTGTAGATGTGTCTAGGATATGTATTTTTTAAAGCAGTAACCTAATTGTCACCAGCACATAACAGCCAATGTCTCACAATTCCTTTTCATGTATATTTTATTATGGGTCCAACTGTTTCAACACCCTAGTGGTTCAACTTTAATGTAGCTCAGGAAACCCCCTAAGTAATATCACAAAATGCTTAACATCTGTGAAACTTGGACCCAAAAATGTTCCAATTTTTTCTTCGGTTTGGGAGGGGGAAACGGGGCGGTGGGGGGCGGGAGGGGGTGCTGCACTAGCCAGGGTTTTCATTAACAATCATGTTCGGGCTCACAGTTTTTCTTGATCACCTCACAGGCAGGAAGAATGTTTCCAGTTTACCTTATAAATGCTCAGAATCATTTCAAACTGCAAGCACCACGCTTGCTTAGAGTCAGTTTAAAATGAACCCATTTCAAACTTTCCTTTCTCTAAATATTTGCCTCCTCTCCCCTTCTTGCATTACAATATTTTAATTAAGTGAAACAATGAAAAGAGAGAGGGGAAAAATGAAGTGTGAAGCATGTGGCGCATTTCCCAGGCTATTTCAAAACTTTGCAGAGCTCTCTGGCCTCCAGTGGTGTTTGAAATATTCTTTATCCCACTAAGGAAAGGATGAAAAATTGATCTCCTCCAAACTTCAAATACTGCATATTTCCACAACTACAGACTGCAGGAAAGAAAGGCAGGCTTAGGAGTTACCAGACCAAACAGGAAGCGGTTCTCAGAGGACCCACGGCTCATCCCAGGCAACTCCACCGGCAGAGTGTGTACACAGAGCCGCTCAGAGAATAAACACGGCTCCACTTCTGAGAGAAATCAAAGCAAATCTTAGAAAAACCCAACATGGAGTCAAACCTCAGTAATTCGGATTAACTAAGGGGAAGGTCAGGTTGGATCAGGACAAAGCCTTGATAGTAGAGGGTTTGGGTTTTTTGGTTTTGTTTTCTGGTTTTTGTTTTTGTTTTTTTTTTTTTTTTGGTTTTTTTTTTTTTTTTGCAAAATCCAACAGCATTCATTGCAATGTTCACCCCAGCCCTTCCTTCCAGCTTCCTGTCTTAGCAGCCTCCTCGGAGCTCCCCAGCCCCCCTATGCTGCTCAGTGTGCTGTTCACTTGTCTCCACGCAGACCCTCAACTTCCTCCATCGCTAAGCTCTTCACCTTTGCCTGAAATGTCCCATCCCCCACTGTCTACTTGGTAAAACTCATTCTCCATTTTCAAGACCCCACCTCAAATGTCACCTCCCAAGCAGAATGAATAGCATGGATCCCACAGCACTTTGGACAAACCTAGAATATAGTAAAGTGGTTCTCACCCTGGCTGAGTGGTATGAAAATCATCCGACAAACTTTTCAACAAACCCCAATCCCTGCATCTCTAGCAATAATGACTGAGTAGGTCCAAGGTACTGCGTGAGCATTGGCATCATTTTCAAAGCTCCCCAGGTGATCGTTAGGTGCAGTCCTCGAAGTTCCAAACCTTCTGTACAGAACTCGCCACACTGTTTAGAATGAGTTACCAAGACCCCAAGAACACAGAACCCTTAGAAAGGCCTGTTGTAGGCAGGGATGTTGAATGTGAATCCTTCAAGAGGCTTCTTTAAGAATAAGGAACTTGAGGTGATTTCAAAGCTTTTGTCCCCCTGCAGCTCACGGACAGCCCTCATTTCTTTTCCACCATGTGCCTCCCACTCACCTTCACGAGGGGTAACACATCTACTTGACAGTGGAGAGGACCTACCACTCCAGCTCCACTTGACTTCCCATTATTTCCCCCAACACAATAGACACTTTGCCACTTTGATGTCCTCACTTGTCTTCTCCATCTGATCCAACTATATATGCCTTGCTCAAGGCCTGAAAATCATTTCCTCTCTTGAAGCCTTCTTCTGCCCACTTCAGTTCCCAGAGATTTGCTTTCCCACTCAGCTCCACTTAACTTAGCACCTGTCCTCAAGTGCCTTGATTGGTGAATGAGCTCATGGGATGTGTATGAAATGCTTTGTTGTGGAGAGAGTAGGGAATAAGTATCTTACAGAGATTTTCACTTCCTGCTCTTAATGCACGGCTGGATGTACAGCAGGCATGGCATGTGTATTTGCTCTTAGAATCCACCCAAAGTTGGCTCTCTTCTTTTCAGGCCAGGGTGTGGGCCAACAGAAGAAAGGTAAGGACTAGGAACATCACTGCTCTAGAAAATTCACACCATAAACATCACAGCCGATACTCCTGTGGTAGAAAGAATTCTACTCGGACCCCCAAAACCTTTGCCCAGTAATGCTGCTTCTATGAGTCCACTACGCTATGTGGCAAAAAAAAATAAAAAAATAAAAAAATAAAGGATTTTGCAGATATAGTGAAGGTTACTAATCAATCAGCTCTAAGTCACAGAGAATTATCTGGCTGAGCCATATCTAATCACCTGAGCCCTTTTTTAAAAGCAGAGATTTTCTCCGACGGGTGCAGAAGGGTAAGTCTGAGAGACTCCAGGTAGAAGGAGGAGTCAACAGGACAGAGATAGCTCACTGCTTGAAGATGGGGAGCCCACAAGGAAAGAATCTGACAATGTCCTCCAGAAGCTGGGAGGGAAACCTAGAAGATAACCAGCAAGAAAAGAGGGATCGGTCCCACCAAACTAAGAAGCTCAGCTCTACCAACACTCAGAAGGAGCCCAGAACTGGATTCTTCCCAGACCCACAAGATGAGAACACACTTCATCTGATTTTAGCTTTTATAACCCTAAGCAGAGAACCCAGGCAAGCCTGCCCAGATTGACCAACCTACAAGCAATGAGTGGGTACTGTTTCCACCACTAAGTGGGCAGGAATTCGTTACAGAGCTGTCCCCAACCTTGCCCCTCAAACTAGTCAAACAAGGCAAGTCAACTAATAAACCTGTTTTTACATATTCTAATTAGTGTATATTCCACATACAGATGAATGACAGGCTTCCCAAAGAATAAAAGGCAAGGTGCCCGTACAATGCCTCTCAAAATGCGTGCCTCCATTCTATTCTTCTATTAGGAAAGGTGGCAAAAAGTCGTAACAGTCACCACAGTAAGTGCTATTTATGAAAGAGTCATTAATAGCAATTGACCAACACATGGTGTCATCTGTTTCAAATGCCATTTACTCGGCACAGTTTGTCACTGACCAGTAGAACTTTGGATTCTTGGCTGATACCCCATGAGCCTCATTATCTGGAGAGCCCACAAGCAAACACAGGATAAATATTCCTTCCCTCTAGTTGGGGGATAAGGGAACCTGAGTGTTCGTGCCAATTTTTTAAGAAGCTAATAATCCTGCTGCTTCTTGGTCCTCGCCTCACCTGCTCACAGGCAGGGGCCAGGTGGTGGTCACAGAGGGGCTTTCGGTGAAGCGTTCCCTATACTCACTCTGCTGGGGTCTCCCGAAACCCAGGCATCCCTTCAAGGCCACACGAAGTCAACGCCAACCCCCGGCCCTAGGGCTGGTGGAGGATGGGCGCCGTGCCCGCCCCGCGCCCCCGGCCCCCCACGCTCATGCATGACGATGCCGTGGGCACACACGTGCTTTCCCAGCAGCCACTCCTGAAGCCACCTGCCAGGAGCGAGGGCTCCCATTTGTCTGCGTCGGCATTTGTCGGAACATCGCACCTCCATCATCTACAGGGGAAATTGATGTCGACGGCATGGCAAAGGAATGTAACTACAGCCTATTCTAAAAGCACGCATTTATTTTATTTTATTTCAGAAATGTATGCATTATGTATGGCTCTACATAAACGTTTTTATAGAGCCTCTTAAATGATTTACCATGAGGTATGTGTTGATTATAATCTCTGCTTATTTTAGAGAGCCTTGTTTACCCCCATAGTAGTTAATACATTGAGACGCGTTTCAACTAACAGTGACACCAGTAAACAAAAGTTACTGATCTACCTCGTGAGTTATAAAACTTGTAACATGTTGTAAACAGTTCTGTCATTTTACTTAGCATATTGCATTGTGTGAGCTGCCTTGTTTATCTAGTGGTAAATCTTTATGTATCAAAAATGCTACAGAAGGCACAACAGATAAATTACAGACAGACACTAACATCTGACTAGTTAATCAAACAAATAGGACATGTAACAAAGAGAAAAGCTATAAATATTGACAACAAGCTGCTTCAGTCACAAAAACATTCAATACTTCAGTTCTCAAGTGTGAGTTTTATATCAGTCCCCTGGAAACAGTTTGTATCCTCCAATAAATTTTTACAGTTGATTCACCTGCCTGATACCCCTCAGCCATTTCCTTCAGAAGCTGTCAAACCCGCCAACGATAATATATGGCCCGACCAACAAGAACAGCTGTAGCCATTCTCTCTGCAGGTTCTTGCACCCTGTTCTGCATAAAATAATACATCAAGATTAATTGATTTCCCGTCAGTCTCACAGAACAGAAAATTAATTTTCATGTAGCTATTTTCCCCAGCATATGAATTTTGTACATGGCAAGTAATTTAAGTTTTTAATTATTCATGAGCGAGGAGGGGGTGGGGAGAAACATGATAAAGTAAGCTTGCAGAAACCCCAAGGCCAATCCCTGGGCCTGGGTTTGTGCTGAGGCAACAATAGCATTCGCTAATGCCCATATAAATAATATATGTATTAACATACATCTTAGTACAACACCAATTTCTCTCACTCTGACCCAAGACTACCAGGTCACCCTGCGGTACTTTGTCAAAGTCGCTGCGCTGCTTACATGTGACACGCTGTGGGGAAACACAGAACATGTCAGCCATATTGAATTGACCTCTGCCTGCCTCTCGGCGGCGGCCACACAGCCCAGGCATGATAGGAGGTAATTTAACGGTCAGTGTGGGAGTGGGACCAAGCAAAAGTTGCTAATCAGCCAGGTGCTACCTCAGCAAGTCTTCCATTTGCAGGTGCCACTGACTTGTGAACAAGAAAAATGTAACCAGAAAATATAAAGAAAGCATTTGACTCACTCAGGCCTCATCTTTCACAGACTCTCAGCAGACCGGCTGGAGAAAAACTGTGTCCTCAGAAAGGGAAAAACCACAACGTGAGCACCTCTGGCAATCAAGTATATTTGCTAAAACGCGAACTAAAATGCTCCCATAGTACCTCCTTAAAAATTTCATTGGCATACTTCATACAAACTGCAAGACAGGCAAATGTGCACAGCCTGCCTCCAGTCACGGAGCTTCATTTAACCCCGTTAGGCCCAAAACCTAAGGCACCTCACACAGCCCTCTAGCACGGAGGAGACTGGCCACCAGAGTCGGTCAAGGATTTTTGGTCTCTGATGACTTACTGATGCCTTCTTCTGCCCCCAATATTAAGGTTTCGTGTGAAATCAGGAGAGCACTGTAACCAACTGATCGCCCCCGAGTTAAACAATAGGACCCCACTGATAGAAGGAAGAGGAGAGAATACGATGAAACCACCAAACTCCTACAGGGCAAGAGGACTCCCAAAGCAAGCGAGATGAGAAGAAAAGAGGCCTCTCTCAATCCAACGAGTGGCGGAGAACAAACATGAACAGAGTATTTCTGGGAGGATGAACCTGTCTTGAGTAACCTGAATAAGCAGCTCTGATTTGGGGGCATGCCCAGTACCCCTCCTACCCACCCCCTCACCCCCACCCTCGACTCCAACCAGCAAGGGCCCCACTAGCAGGGGAGTACTCTGATAGAGAGGAGACAGGCTGAGAAGGTCAAAAATAAAAATGAAAGGAGCTCAAGTCAAAACAAAGAAACAGGGATCCCTGGGTGGCGCAGCGGTTTGGCGCCTGCCTTTGGCCCAGGGCGCGATCCTGGAGTCCCGGGATCGAGTTCCACGTCGAGTCCCACGTCAGGTTCCTGGCATGGAGCCTGCTTCTCCTTCCTCCTGTGTCTCTGCCTCTCTCTCTCACACACACACTCTCACTCTCTATCATAAATAAATAAATAAATCTTAAAAAAAAAAAAAGAAACTTTTTTTTTAACCTGGAGGGTAGGGGAGGGGTGGGGGTCTGGGACACTCGGTTGGGGGAAGAGTTGAGTTTGGTGAATTTGATGAAATACGAGTAAAGACACAAAAAATGGAAATTTCTATGAACATCCTTTTTCAACACCTCATACAAAGGGACACTGGAACCAAAACCAGAGAAATCAAGAAACTGCTTCTCTGCTTAAAGTAGCCATGCTTCACGCTGGCGGCCAGAACAAAACTGCGCTTGCAGTGTTTCCATCATAAAACCTGTTTCCCAGTAACCAGTAAAACCTGTAAGAACTCACTTCGCCCAGAAATCTGGCACCCATGCCGCAGCGGAGCGCAGGGTGTTTTAATACTGTTTCAGAACAGGCCTTCAGGATTCTCTATTACCTCGATGGCTCCAAACAAAGGGGTAACATGATACATCATGTCAAGCAGCTAATTATTAGCACTGAAGACCAGCTAGTCAACTTAGGCTCAGTTAAAATTCAAAGGAGGGAGGCAGGCTGCATTGTTTCGGGTGGCGTGTTTGTGAAGGGAGGGTCAATGAGGTTTGCCTAAGTCTTTGTGCCTCTGGGTTTAAAAACAAAACAGAAACAGGATGAGGAAATGACAGGGAGCATGGAGACCCCAACAACAAAGGCCTCGCTCAACTGCTGCCGGACAGACCCCGAAGGTGCTGCTGCAACAGGGTCCCGTGCCACGTAACATGCCCAGGCCCTGCTGACCTCCGTGCGGTGCCCGTGGCCACATTCCTGGCAAGGCCTCCTGACACTCCTGCCCCGGCCGTGTTGGGGTGGGACCACGTGGCCCAGGGACTGCCACGGAAGTTCTCAGCTAATGACTTCTCACCACTGAACGTATCTGCCACACTAGACGATTTAAGAGGTTTGACGAAGCAAAGCAGCAAAGAGGAGCTGCTCCCCGCAGGATGCAGTGGGTTGGGTGTGCTGCGGCCTAGCGGCCTAGTGGCCCAGAGGCCTAGCGGCCCAGCGACCACAGAGCTTCCAGGGGGCATCTGAGGGAGTCGATCCAGAGGAGCAACTCTGGCAATCAGGTGTGCAAGTGCACACACACAGGAAAGGAGCCGACGCTGGGTTTGCGAAAAATGTCAAGTGTTCAGAATGGCTCCAAAATCCCCATTAGCCATGCTCCCCTGCACAGCCCTGCTTTCCCTGCACACCCAGGAGCGTGCAGTTGCCAGCTGTACGGTAACAAAGGTGCATTTCAGGTTATACCTGTGTTTGTAGGTTTTCTTCATCCGATGGGGAGGAGGAGGTGTGCTTTATCTCATTTTTGAAAATAATCCTATCGAGAACATAAATGAACTCATTATGCACACCATAAAAATATATATATGTGTTGGCAATTCTGTAACTAAAAACGTAAAAAACTTCTTGAAGTCGATGCTGCTCGTGGCATAGCTTAAAGGTCTTTGTTTCTGTAAATTCAATTGAGTGTTTCTATTTCCAAGTCTGGCAAGAGGTTCTAATTATTGTTAGAAGCCTAATTAGCATTTAGTATTACATTACAACAACTGCAGCAAAATTGTACCCATTCTCCAATAAACAGTATTCACAGTATGCAATCAAGCCGCTGTACCGAGCAATGAGAATTAATAGCACCGCACGACAATGGTAAATCCTCCATCTCCCGCTGTGTGTGTTTAATAATTTTTCACTCCTTCCAGATTGTTCCCATCAAGCACAATTCCCAAGGTCCTAATCAACCACCCTCCCCATCAATACTACACAGAGATCTGAGCACTGAAAATTATCTGCAATTTCAAAAAGTGCTTTGTTGCATTATTAGGCCACTGACCTAAGAGGTAATGGGTAAATAGTTTCTGAAAAATGTCCAAAGCACAACATAAATTAAAGCTTATAGTCTTGCCTGCTGTTCTCACCATAGCTATAACTGCGAACTATTACGGTTTTTACACAATATTCCTAACTATAATTTTACACCATGATATTGGTGCAAAGCACCAAATGTTCCACTTTCACGTGCCTTCACTTACTAAACAAGAAGGAGTTTGAGGAGGACGCTGACGTATTTGGTCCTTTAGAACTACTCTTGGCCACCTGCCTCCCACTGCCTTGCCCCCCCCCCCCATATACTACCCCCCCCCATTAAAAAAATGTTTATAACTAATGTGTAAGCATTTTACGGTGGAGAGAGGTAAGAGACGTTTATATAAACAGTGTGCATCAGGCTTTCTGCACCTCACACACACATGGGTAGGCCCATACAATTAGGATATGATGCTTCTGATGGACTCTAGCGTAGGCTAGAAAATGCCTGCTGAGGGAGTAGCTCACAGTGCCTGGTGACAAGTACTGCAGTGCCACACACGCCTAAGGGCAGGAGAAGAAACACTGTTTCAACAATCTGAAAAGTGTACTTTGGGCTACTATAAAGAGAAGTTTTGACCAAGCAAAACAGAGCATGGAGCCCAAAGTCATAGCATAATGCAGGAGCAAGCCTTCCAGTGTGGCTAACCCAGCGGCAACACACAAATCACACAGCGGCTATCCCCACTGAGAATACACATCAGTAATGATCTAGGAGTTTGGGTTGGAAATTGTTGTTGTTGCTGATTGTTTGTTTGTTTTACACAGAAGCAAAGAGAAAAGGGATTTCTGACAGCTCAACCCAACCTAACCAAGGAAACATCTGAGGGCCTTTCCTAAGCAAAGCTAGATGCTAGATTACCCTGTGGTTGGCCACACTCTACCAATAAAAATATTGTTTTATTTTAC
The DNA here is from genome assembly GCF_003254725.2 of Canis lupus dingo. Lineage (NCBI taxonomy): Eukaryota > Metazoa > Chordata > Mammalia > Carnivora > Canidae > Canis > Canis lupus. The sequence goes on along the minus strand of NC_064246.1, from coordinate 26,278,587 downwards.
CACTATACATCACGCCCTTCAAAACAAAAGACTTTCACAACACTGGTAGATTGATGTCATCAATTTCTCAAGACTAATGACTTACTGAATAATATACCAAGTTTTCTTCAATATCATTATGATACTCTACTCCTTGGTCATAGAGTCATTTATTAATCCATTCCACAAATATTTATTGAGTGTCTACTACTGTTCCAGGCATTTGGAATACGCCGTTGCACAAAGCACAAAGATTTCTGACCTTGTGGGGCAAGTATTCCAACATGAGGTAGGCAGATCATCTCCAATTATCCTAATAAATAAGCAAATTATATCATATGTTGGAAGGCACTAAGCCGTAACAGGAATGGGTAAGAAAAAGAACAGCATGAGATCAGGGTAGAAACTGCAGTATTCAATCAGGGGGGCCAGGGTAGGCTTCTACAAGAAAGTGATATGTGAGCTAACACTTTATAAAAAGAAAAATGCTTGATAAGTGTCTTAAACCTCTTGAATCTCTTCTAATTCCAGGCACTCTCTCCATCCTATTTTCTGATACCACAGCCTGCTGAGTAGGTTAGTATACACTGAGCGGACCCCCAGAAAAGCAGGTGCCATGGCAGAAAAATCGCTCTTGCCTATTCACCTTGGTGTCCCCAACAATGAGCACGGTGCCTAGTCAGGAGCAGATACTCAACAAACATTCACAGAGTAAAGGAACACGTAAGCAAATTGATAGTAACCCATTTATTTTCAGAACCCTGAATAATACTCGGAATATTGGTAGCATTAAGGCCTTATGAGGAACAAATTCTTTTCTCCCCCCAGCTGTAGGAAGATAAAATTTTTATAATGTTATGTCAGTTCTAAGTGTACAATATGATTTGACAGAAGTATATATTGTGAAATGATTACTAAAATAAGGTTAATATACCCATCACCTCACATAGTTACAATTTGTGTGTGTGTGTGTGTGTGTGTGAACTTTTAATATCTACTCTCTTAGCAACTTTCAAATACACAATACAGTAGGGTGAGCTATAGTCACCAGGCTGTACGTGGCATCCTTTGGGCTTATTCATCTCATAAATGGAAGTTTGTACCTTTTCTAGTTTTTACCATTCTCACCACCCCACCCCTAGCAAACCAGAAATATACTCTGCTTCTGTGAGTTTGGTTTTTTTAGATTCTAGTATAAGTGAGATCATACAGTTTTTGTCTTTCTCTGACTTACTCACTCAAGCTCCACCTGTGCTGTCACACATGACAAGATTACCTTCTTTTTTATGGCCAAATAATATTCATATGGATCGAGCTATAGATAGACCTATAGACAGATACAGGTAGATAGATGAAGTAGATAACCTGATGTTTCCTGTATCCATTCACCTGTCTGGACACTTGGGTTGTTTGCATGTCTTGGCTATTGTTGATAATGTTTCACTGAATACAGGGATGCAGATCTCTTAAGACAGTGATTTCAGTCCTTTGGATATATATGCAGAAGCCGAATTGCTAGATCACAAATTAGTTCTATTTTTAAATTGCTCAGGAAACTATGCTTTTTTTCCACAGTGGTTATACAAGTTTACATTCCCACCAACAGTGAACAAGGGCTTGCTATTTTTCTACATCCTCACCAACACGTGTTAGCTCTTATCTTTTCGCTAATACCTATTTTAACAAATGTGAGGTGACGTGACATCTCATTGTAGTTTTGATTTGTATTTCTCTACTGGCTAGTGATGTTGAGCACTTTTTCATGTACCTGCTGGCCATCTGAATATTATCTTTGAAAAAAGGTCTGTTCAGGTCCTTTGCCCAGTCTTTAAATGGATTATTTGTGTTTTTGGCTATGAGTCTCAATGAATTCCTTATATATTTTAGCTACTAACCTTGTATCAGATACATGTGCAAATATTTTCTCCCATTTCTTAAGTTGCTTTTTCATTTTGCTGATCATTTCCCCGTTTGCTGTCCAAAAGGGGGAAAAAGTTTTGCAGTTTGGTATAGTCCCATATGATGAGTTTTGGTTTTGTTGGCTGAGCTTGTGGTGTCATATCCATGAAATCGTTGCCAAGATCAATGTTAAAGAATTTTTTTCCTTATGTGTTCTATCAAGAGTTTCACGGTTTCAGGTCTTAAGTCTTTAATCCATTTCAAGTTAGTTTTGTGACTGGTGTAAGACAGGGATCCAGTTTCATTCTTTTGTATGTGAATATCCAGTCTTCCCAAAACCATTTACTGAAGGGACAATATTTTCCTCTTTGAACATTTTGGATACCTTATCAAATATTAGCTGACCATATACATGCATGGATTTATATCTGGGCTCTTCATTCTGTTCCTCTGCTCCGTGTGCCTGTTTTTTGTTTTTGTTTTTTAAGATTTTTAAAAATTTATTTATTCATGATAGACACAGAGAGAGAGAGAGAAGCAGAGACACAGGCAGAGGGAGAAGCAGGCTCCATGCCAGGAACCTGACGCGGGGCTCAATCCCGGGACTCCAGGATCACGCCCTGGGCCAAAGGCAGGCGCTAAACCACTGAGCCACCCAGGGATCCCCCGTGTGCCTGTTTTTATTCTTGTACCATACTGTTTTGATTGCTACTGATTTATCAGGAAGTATGATGCCTCCACAGCTTTGGTGTTCTTTCTCAGGATTCCGTAAATAATCTATTTAGAGTGCACTCAATCTATAGATGGCTTTGGACAGTATGGGCATTTTAACAGTATTAATTCTTCTATAAACACAAGTTATCTTCCATTTGTGTCTTTTTTCTCATCAATGTCTTTCAGTTGTTAGTGTACAGATATTTCACCTGCTTGGTTAAATTTATTCCTATGTGCTTTATTGATTTTAATGCTATTGCATATAGGTTTTCTTCATTTCTTTTTCAGAGTTTGCTGCTAATGTATAGAAACACAACCGATTTTTATATGTTGATTTTGTATTCTGCAACTTTACTGGATTTGTTTACTACATAATTCACTTTTTCATGAACTCTTTAGGATTTTCTACATATGATGTCATCTGCAATCAGAGACCATTTTAATCATCTCTTTCTGATTAAGCTGTCTTTTATTTCGTTTTCTTACCTGATTGCTCCAGCTAGGATTTCCGTTACTATGTTGAATGGGAGGGGCACCCTTGTCTTGTTCCTGATCTCAGAGGAAACATCTTTAACCTTTCACTGTTGATTATGGTATTACCTGTGGGCCTGCCCTCTATTCTTTTTTTATGTTAAGGTACCCCATAATCACTGTTCAGAGATTTTATCATGATTCAAGCATGTTGAATTTTGTCAAATGCTTCTCCTGCACTGAATGATCATACAATTTTAATCTTTCATTCTATCAATGTGATATGACATTGATACATTTGAGTATACTGAACCATCCTTGCATTTCAGGGATGACTCTCACTTGATCATGGTGTATTATCCTTTAATGTGTTGTCAAATTTGATTTGTTGAGGATTTTTGCATCTATATTCATTAGAGATACTGGTATGTAGTTTTCTTTTCTTGTGGTGTCCCTAACTGGCTTTGGTATCAGGTAACTGCAGCCTGATAAAGAGTTTGAGAGTGTCACCTCCTCTTGAATTTTTTGCAAGAGTCTGAAGACAACTGGCATGAATTCTTTAAGCATTTCGATTCATCAGTGATACCATCTGGTCATGGGTTTTTGTTAGGAGATTTTTGACTACTGATTGAATTTCCTTACTTGTTTTTTGTCAATCCAGATTCTCCATTTCTTTGAAGATTCAGTCTTGGTAGGTTGTGTGTTTCTAAGAATTTATCAATTTCTCCAGTGCTGCATAATTTGGTTGGTGTATACTGGCTCATCATGGTCTTTTATGTTTTGTCTTTCATTGTCAGTTGTAATGTCTCCTCTTTCATTAATAGTTTTATCGATTTGGGTCATCTCTTTTTCTTAGTCTAACTAAAGGTTTGTCCATTTTGTTTATCTTTTCAAAGAACCAACTCTTACTTTTGTTCATCTTTTCTATTTCATTTATTTCTGCTCTAATCCACTTTTTTCCTTCCTTCTGCTAACTTTGGGCTTAGCTTGTTCTTTTTCTCCTCCTTGAGTTTAAAGTTAAGGTGTTTATTTAAGACTTTTGTTTCTTGAGGTAGGCATTTATCACTATGAACTTCTCTGCTAGAGCTACTTTTGTTGCATCCCATAAATTTTTGCTATGTTGTGTTTCCATTTTCATTTTCCATTTTGTCTCAAGAATTTTTTTATTTCCCTTTTGATTTCTTCTTTGATCCACTGGTTGTTCAGGCTTCCAGCTTCCCTCCTGTTACGTGATTTCTAGTTTCATACTATTGTGGTCAGAAAATATACGAAATATAATTACTATTTTCCTGAATTTGTTGAAACTTGCTCTCTGGCCTAACATATGATCTGTCCAAGAAAATGTTCCATGTTCACTTGAGAAAAATGTGTATTCTGTTGCTGTTGAATGCAATGTTATGTATATGTCTGTAAAGTCCATTGGGTCTATAGTATTGTTCAAATATGCCATTTCCTTTACTGATTCTTTGTCTGGATGATCTGTCCATTGTTGAGAGTGGGGTATTCAAGTCTACAGCTATTACTGTATTTCTGTTTATTTCTTTTTTTTATTTATATCAGTATTTGCTTTATGTATTTAGGTACTCCAGTGTTTGGTGCATAAATATTTACATTGTTATATCTTCTTGATGAACTGAACCTTTCAACATTATACAGTGACCTTCTTTGTCTCTTTTGACCACTTCTGCTTAAAGTCCATTTGTCTAATTTAAGTACAGGTACCCCTGCTTTCTTCTAGTTACCATTTGCCTGAGGTAGCTTCTCCCATTCCTTCGCCCTACATCTATGTGTACTTAAGTGAGTCTCTTGTAAGCAGCATGCCATTGGATCTTTGTTTTTCTATCAATTTAGTCATTCTATGACTTTGGAAGAATTCGATCCATTTACACTTAAAGGTATTATTAATGGGGATCCCTGGGTGGCTCAGCGGTTTAGCACCTGCCTTCAGCCCAGAGCATGATTCTGGAGTCCCGGGATCAAGTCCCACATCTGGCTCCCTGCATGGAGCCTGCTTCTCCCTCTGCCTGTGTCTCTGCCTCTCTCTCTCATGAATAAATAAATAAAATTTTAAAAAATAAAGCTATTATTAACAGGAAAAGACTTACTACTACTATTTTGTTCATTGTTTCTATTTTATAGATCTTTTATTCCTTCCTTGCCTTCCTTTGTGATTTGATGACTGGAGGTGGTATGCTTTGATTCCATCATAATCTTTTATCTGCTACAGGCTTTTCCTTTGTTGTTACCATAGTTTTATATAAACTATTTTATACTTATGAGAGTAACAAATTCTCAGCACTGAAGGGAAATGAAAGATCTTCCGGTCTCAACATTGGGGAAACTGAGACCTAGGGCAGAAGCCATATTTTTATGACTACAGTCCAGCTCTCCTGAACACTCATTCTGTTACTTTTCACTCTTCACCAGAGACCAAACAACATGGCAGGGCCTTTCAGAGGTTGGCAGTTCTGCTTTATCCCTCTAAGGTGGCCCTGGTGGTTGTTCTCTCTATCCCCATGTGTATGATCTCATTCTTTTTCCATCACCATTGGATATTTTCTCCTTCCAGCTCAGTCTTATTATTTTAAATTGTTTTTTCTTATTCCCCCAAGTCCTTCTCACCTAGACAAACCAAACATAACAGTTGACACAAGTAGCAAAGTGGAAGATGACAGAGGACCCCAACTCTGGCAGTCAGATGAAGAATGAGCCAGGTATCTCAAGCTCTTCAACTAACTTGTAAATCCAGGAACCATCTCCCTTTTGTATCCTGGACACTAGAAAGAGCTGGATGAGGCCCGTTCAATGGTAAGAATCTTCAAAGTAAAGGGTTTGAGCAGTTTGCCTCTTAAAAGAAAGAATCCTCCCTCTATTTCCAAGCAAAGTCGAATATTAACAATCAAAGTTCATTTTTGTACCTCCCTTAGACCTCCTGACCCATATCCTACTTTGGAATGACAAATCCAATAGTATATCGAGATTACTGGTTATCTCCAACATTCTTATCCTCCCCCACCCACTCTGACGCTACTTAAAGATACAGAACATTAAAAGAATCTGTTTCATACATGAAAACCGTTACCCTCCTCACTACTAACTCCTATGGAAAGAATTTCTCTTTGCCTTTTTCTTTGTTAGCAAAGGCGAGGCAAGAAGAACTAAATTTCAAGATAAGAAATGAACACATGACCCCTCATTCTGCCTCAAGCACAGGCCACATTATCATCTCAATAAAATGTCCCATTAATTTCTGCTCACTCAATAAATTTATTATAAAAAAAAAATCTGCTCATTCTGTATGAGAAAACAGTCAAACTGTGGAACTCAAATGGAAAAGCCAAGAGAGCTTGCTCATGAAGTTAGGGCAAGGAGATGAAAGAACATGTTTTAGATATAGGATGGGAACAGTTTACCTGATGCTGATGGATAGGCATGACAAATATGACAATGATAAATGTGAATCATATATACCTCTTCCCAGTTCTCATTCACACAAGAGAAAATTATACAATCTCGCTGGCCTTTCTTAGATGGTAAAACATGGGAACCAATTCATAATAGCTGTGGGAACACTAACAGTAATGGCAGCTACGATTTATTAAGAGCTTACCATTGTGCTAAGTGCCTTCCATGCATGTTCTCTTTTAAAGTCGAGAATTTGGCAGTGGCCTGAGCATGGCTGTCATAATCCATGTGGGCATAGGCAGTTCATCAAAGTGTAGCCCAAGTGTTCATTTTAATCCCTTCCTGAGAGACTCTTATACACACTGAAATCTGAGACCACTGGATATTATGAACAGAGGTCCAAATCTGAGATGATATTTGTGCCTGTAATTCAGGAAGCATGAGCTTGTCCCTAAATCGGAAGCCACAAAGCATTAGTTTCCCAGTGCATTTCTTTATCACCAGCAGCTCCACTCTCAAACCAGACCACTTCCCTGAGCTGCCTCAGCCTTTTTCAGGCAACACCCCTCCACATGGGATATGAAGTCCTCAGGACCATGCCACATCCACCTTCGATGATACACCTTGGGTATCCAAAGCCCTGAAGTTCTCTGCCCCAAGGGCCCAAAGCCTACTTCCAGGGGTAGAACAACCCTGGTCCACGCAGTAAGCCAGTGTGCCCAACCCTAATTTGCAAGATAGTTGTTTTATGACACAGTTGAAGATGGACATGCAGTGTGGACATGCAGACACATCCATGACACATGTGCAAAAATTCTTGACAGGACAAGACACAGCCAGGGCTAGAAAATGAAGGTGAGTGGGCCAAGGAACCAGGGCAGGCTTTCTGCTCACTACCATGTTTCAGCTTAAATTTCCAAGGAGAGGGCAGCCCAGGTGGCTCAGCAGTTTAGCACCACCTTCAGCCCAGGGTGTGATCCTGGAGACGAAGAATCAAGTCCCATGCCGGGCTCCTTGCATGGAGCCTACTTCTCCCTCTAACTGTGTCTCTGCCTCTTTCTCTCTGTGTGTATCTCATGAATAAATAAAATCTTTAAAAAAAAATTCCCAAGGAGATGGAGAATTCTACATCGAAATCTGGAATTTCAGGTCATTAATGCAAGCATATTTGGCACAGTAAGAAGACAGCATATTTTATTTATCATGCTCAACTTGATTAATAACTTTAAATATTTAGACATTTGGTATGTGGGCTTCCATTTGTATTCTTGCCCAAAATCTATAAATGTTAGGAGTAAGTCTGATCAATGTCTCACTATTTCTTCCTATGATTTAGTATCCTATATCAATTAAAGCTTCCCTCTGAAACATAGGTATGCCTCCCTTTAAGCAAACCCAATAGTTAAGTATCCCAATTTATACCAAAGACACATTTGAGAATAAGTGCTCCATTTACTAAAGGATCCCATTATTCAGCAAACTCCCCTGATACATTTGGTTGGGTCAACCAATAAAAATTTATTATATACACACACACACACACACACACACACACACTCTACCAAATGTATCCTTTCAAGTGTAAAGTAAAGATATTGGGGGGGGAGACTTAAATGCCATCCCCTTTACTATTATTTGATTTCACAGTTAATAGTCACTCTAGAAAAATTAGAGAAAGCAGGTAAACCAAAGGAATATGCTATAAAAATCATCTCCTATAGTACTTGGCAAGATGAGCACTGTTAGCATTGCAGAGCACATTTACTTTAGATTTCTTCAGTATCTTTACGCTCATTTGAAAACACAAAGATATAGATGGTTCATTTTCTAAGAATTATGCCATAGCACTACTACAAGCAACTATTCATTACCATCCATGTGCCAGGCATGGTAAGTCCAAGGTTAATAAAGACATGGTTTCTGCCCTATTAGATTGAGCTCGCCCTGTAACTGAAGAGACCAACATATAAACCAACAATTATTTTACAGTAGGAAAGGTGCCTTACCAGAAATCTATATAAAAGATTATAAAGGACTCTACGGAGAGTCCCAAGATAAGAATGAGTCGTTCAGCCCGGGGAAATGAGATCAGGGTTTTGACAGCACTGATACCCAAAATCTGGGATCCCTAGTCTCATTCAATAAGTATTTGTTGAACACTTCCTGTAGGCCATGCACTGTCTTAAGTACTGGGTATACAGTGATGAACACAGCAAACTTCTCCCCTCACAGAGCTTACACAGACTAACAAATGTACAAGTAAATAGATAAAGCAGCATCATACCTCCCCTTGACAAATATACAGTGGGTGCTCAACAAATGGTTGTTGAATGAATAAAAGAATAAAGGTAAATGATGAGCACGCCTCTTTGCACTTCCATTTCAAAGGCAGCTGCTGTCCTTGAAGTTAGCATAGCAGACGGTTTTGAAGTTTCAAAACACAAACTGGTATGCTGCTCTGTTTCACTTAAAAATATGAATCCAATAGGCTTAATCCAAAATCTCTAGCTCTGAATTGGGTTACCATGTGTTGTATTTGATTTGTATTTCCATCAGTATCAACCCAAGCATCCTTAGACACCAGCAATGTACATGATTTATAGCAAGTCAGTCAAGGCAAAGCCTATAGCTTCCCTTCACATTTTGACGTTATCAGATTACTTCAGAAGCTGGCAGCAGCTACCATAAGTAACAAGCTGTCAGTGTAAATAAATCACTCTCTCAAAAAATAACTGCTAAAAAGTATAGATTAGTACGAGCAGAGGTGGGCTTGGACTTTTTTTTCATTTTCCCCTTCCCAACAAGACTCCTGTACATTTAATTTTACATGGGAAAAAAATAAAGGAATTCATTTTCTGTCTCTAAAATAAGGTTCCAGGCTTAAGATCTGTATAAGAAACTCAAGTCTTAAAAACAAACTCTGTGGCTCTTGTGTATAAATCATAAGACAATCAATTTGCCATCACCTAGAGAAACCCAAGGTATAGGGAACAACTTGCAAGTTCTGGGAAGAGCAACCCATGCAAAGCCAATTTTATTTCCTTCTGTAATGGAGTGACAGGCTGTGGACCACAGCAGGCCTCTCTGTTGGGTCCCACAGGATGCACTCATCAAAGAGCTAGAAAATCTAACCTTAGCAGTTCTCAGAGGGCTGGAGCACCTCACCCCAAATGGGTTGGCCAAGTCTGCACTCCCTGGGGCAGAGAGGGAACAAGTCATCAGCATCCTGAAGGGGTGAATAGTGGTGCTGTGGCCGCTATGCATCTACTGATGGGTCGATGGTAGAAAGAGCAGCACACAGCTGTCCTTGGAGACACTCAAGAGGACAGGTGTGCAGAAATGAGGGAAGCATAAACAGCGTGCCTTAAGCCCATGAGATACATTCTAGAAGGGCCCTGGAACAAGACAGATTGTAGTGAATAAGACCAAGACAGTGCTCCATAGAAAAATTTAAGTGCATTATCATCCCTAAAAGAAGAAGGCCTACATCACTAAATTCTGTCACTGTCAGTGACGGTGTGGGTCACGGTAGCTTTCAGGGGGAATGTGAAAGGAGGTTTTCAGTGATGTGTTATAAGAAAACTAGGATGACACAGGAATGGGTCAGCCAGATGCACACGACTAAGGATCATCCCATCACTTCATTTAGGTATGCCCTGTCCCTGTTCAATCATTATGTGCTACAGTGAGATGTCACGGAGTGTCCACAGAAGCTACCACTACACATACACATAAACCCCCTCCTGCCATGGCTTGTAATGGCTTAGTTTCTTTACCTCTCCCTCCCCAAGAAACTAAATTTAAATTACTGAGGGTGGTTGAGTAGTTATACTATCTCATACCAGAAGTTCCCATCAGGACCTCCACCAGTGAGAAGTCTGGATAAAATGACAAATCACTCTCACATTGGCCAAAGGACCGATTGGAGATTCCTTAGAGGACAACGAAGGATGAACCTGGGGACCTGATGACAAATCTGTCTTATCTGTTGAGTAGGCCCCACTCTGTCAAAGAAGGTTCATCAATCAATGATCCTTCCTTTTCACTTCAAAGAACATATGCAACTATCTGGCTTTTCTAGTTGACTAATACATTTTAAACATATCTACTCATTCATTAACTCATTCAAAAATTATTTGATCACCTGCTATTTCTGTGCCTGATTCTCTGCTAACTGTCCTCCCTTCACTGGCATTTACTGTCTAGTGAGAGAAATAATTATATGAGTCATTACAATAAAATGCAACAAATAAAATGCAAAACAAAAACAAAAACAAAAACAACAAAAATGGCAGAGGAGAGACTGCTAAGGGAACTCAAAGCAAAGGAACCAGACCTAATGGGGAAATCAGGAAGGAATTCCCAGAAGAAACAATATTTTAGTTTAAACCCAAAGGGTGATAAATCAGTGTTATCTAGAGGGAGCAATAGATTCAGAGGCTCAGAGATGAGAAGGTAGGCTGAACTCAGACACAGTGAGAGGACCTCAGCACGGTTTGTATACCAAGGACAAGGGAAGACTGGCAAGATCACCACCACCCTTGCCTCACACCCACACAGACCCACATCTCCATCTACCCAAAATACACACTTCACTCCCATCAGCCACCATCTTGGTATATCCATTTTCCTACATGGGCTTAATGCCTCCGAGTCCCAGAAACAGAGCACACGAGTTGTTGCAACATCTGACACTCCTTCCTAAGGCACTGATCAAGACTCACAGTTCCCACCGTGTTGTCTACTTCCCATGCACCCTCTCTCCTAAGCTATTACAGCTCCTCTATCCTGACTCATAGGGTAACTTAGCCTTCTTCATGTATTAGTGTTCTCCACTAATTCAAGTTTCAGATTAGTCTTCTCTGCCTTTCTTAAGGACCTGAACCATGTTTTCAAGTTTCTAACATCTTTGTGTCATCACCCTACACCCACACAAGTACACAGAGCTCATGTGCACTGCTTCAAGCACAGGAAGAACTAGGCACATAATAAATGTTCAAAAACATTTCAAGAATTTTTTTTAATGACTAGTGGTAATTTCTTATGAAAGGTTATATGCACAGGGACACCTGGGTGCCTCAGTTGGTTAGACATCAGACTCTTGATTTCAGCTCAGGTCATCATCTCATGGTTGTGAGATCGAGCCCCATGTTGGGGCTCAGTAGGGAATCTGCTTGAGATTCTCTTTCTGCCCTCTCTGCCCCTCCCCCAGCTCACATACACACTCCCTCCCTTTCTCTCTTTCTCAAAATAAATAAAGTCTTTAAAAAAAAACAGAAGGGTTATATGTACAGTCTCTGTCACTTTTCAGTATTGTGGGTTATTATTATTTGGAGATTCTTTTCTAGTGTGGCTAGAGATGCTGTATATTTAGGAGTAAGATTGTGTAGTCTGAGAGCATGGAAAAAAGCACAAGCCTTGGAGTCAAATCAACATCTTTCTCCAAATCTTACTGCTGTATGTGTGTCTTCTGGCAAGTTATTTAACCCCTCTAAACCTCAGTTTCCTCATCTGTGAAATTGGGATAACATCCTCAGAGGGTTATTATAAAAATTAAATGAAATAATGTATAAGTCATTGTCTGGCTTATCATAAGCAAAAAAATATGTTCTCTTTCCCTTTTCCCTCTCATTAAGGGGCAAAAAAGAAAAAAAAAACATCTATGATGGCCTTAATGCAAATTTGAGTCAAATGTTTCCCCCCAAAAAAACAGATAACTCCAGGAAACAAACCCATCTATGATGCCAACTGAAACGTAAGACATATCTTCTGGCAGACAACATTAGCATTTTTAGTGGAGACAGGTATACAACAATAAAATTAAATTAGAAGAGCCTCATACCATCACTAGAAATGTCCTTTTTCCATTCCACAAAATAAAAATAGAAAAGAAATTAACCGAGAGAAACAGAAACACCCACAGATTATCATCTTCTTTTGTGATGTAAAATAACTTGCTAAAATCATATTTGAAGATTTTTGTTTTTTGCATTGTCACGTTAAAGAACGTGCTTGGTTAAAATAAGCATTCATAAAATGTACATAGGGTGGGCATATGATACACATTTTTAAAGGTAGAAAAAAAGAAAAGCAAGCTATAACCTACACATGTCTTACTGCAAATAAAGCCTGTGACCTTTCCAAATGAAGACAAGAATATAACTCTTCTCCAGGATTTCTAATACGATGCCCTAACACTCGTATTTCCCACAATAGATATTTTGTTTTCAACTCTAAGGCTGTCGAGGTAGCACTTCTCACATTCCTTATTTGTCTTCCGTGGTCAGCTGAGCTCAGCTACCCAAACACACATACAGACACTCAGAGGACAGATCTGTCATGCTGACCTTTCATATCTCCCACGCTTTTTAACTGATCGAGATTCCATCCCACGGAAACATGCACACAACATCACCACACAAGAGAGAAATCAGGTAAAGGGTGGCAGAGATAAATATCAGAGAAGCAAGCTAGAACCTGAATGCAGGGGACATTGTTCACCGACTTATTCAAGGGAGGAAAGCTAGTTGAAAGTTAGTGAAGCAGGCAGTACACAAAGCAAAATTAACCAGTGACCTTTACCTGAACATCAAAGGTCAAAGCAATTTGTAAGGCAGCACTTCCCAGGCGCCATGCGCTGGCCTATGCATGAACTAGAACCCTGTATAATCAAACACTGAGAAAACCAACAGAATGAAAAAGTCTTCCGCATCTGAAAATAACTGGGGTTCCAAATGAAGAATGACTATGAGAGAATCATTATACCCACAACTGGCTTACCAACTTGCGGTATAGGAAGTTACAGAGGTCTCAAAAATCCGAGAACACAGCAAGCAATTTGCCCCCTACTCCCCAGCAGGCTTATCTTCTTGGGTTACATAAGCTTTCATTCTATGACCCGCCCCCCCCTCCCCCTCCATCTTCCAAAGGAGGGCTAAGGAGCTATATTGGTCATATTTAAAACACTCTGGGAAACCCTGTATCATGATGAGTTTTACCCACTGTATATTCCCTCCACATGAGATGAGAGCTTCCCTCCCAGTAGGGGCCTTGGTCATGAGAAATGAGTGTTTTTCCCTTTTGCCAGTAAGAAATCTTAAGACCTGGTGTAAAAACCATTCAGGCATAACAAGTTATAGCCCAGCAGGCGCACTGATTAGCTAGGTTCTATAACCATAAAGTCAACAATAATCTACCTACATGCCCTTTCTGCAGGTGGTTGACCTACGAATGCTAAGTAAGTCAGCAACAGTTCAGCCGAAAATTACATTGGAGAGCATTATGCGTAAACATGAATGCTCCAGCTTGTCCTTAACTATACCACTGGGACTCCAGACCTGCAAAATAATCCATTACCCCCACTCGCCAACAACCCCACTGCAACTTTTTTCCTTCTTCGTATGAATTTTCCCCACTATCACTGCACTCATGCTTCCTGTGTCTTCCCTGTTAACGCGGTCCTTCCTGCTTTGATTTGTGTCTTCTGCACGTGGGTTATCCTTCATACCAAAGAGGAGGTGAGTATTCCTCCTCCATAGTACATAAACTTGAAGTTGATTTTTCCAGTAGTGTTGACTGATCACACAACACTGTTTACACTCTCTTCACAGTCCCCCTACAGATACTACCCACACATTGGAAACCCAAGTCCCTAGAGTATCAGACCACATAGGGCAGGGGATACATACACACAAATATTCACAGGCACTTTTTTTTCAACTTGCAAAGGGAAAAATATTCACCCATGACCACTCATTCAATAGCTTTAGTCTCAAAGTCTAGAAATGTTCCCTACATTTTGCTAAAACCAAAAGAGCTTTAATAATCAAGCAAAAACCCTTTCAGCCAGTCAGACAAGGGTAGATACAGTCCTTGGATATTACAATTAAAATATTCTGGGGTTGCTTTTGTTTTGTTTTGAATGGCTTGGAATTTAGACCAAGTTAAACAGGAACAACCAAAAGGGCAGTGCATCTTTTAGATTCTACTAGGAAGGGCTGCATCCCAATCTACCCTTAAGAAAAGCCATTACCTCCTCTGAAAGCAGCAGGTAGGAGACTTAACGGTCTGTCAAAATAAAGGGTCAAGTATCTGACGTTGGGTCTAACACCACTGTGTGACACAGAGTGATTTACACAATCCCTACTCAAAAATGGTGTAGGAAGTTTGACGATTCATAAAATCATAAATTATAAATCAATTACTGGAGATGGAGAGATTGATTTATCCCCAGGCCCATTCATTCCCAAGGTGTGAGACCCTTTTACAGGACCCCTTGAGCTAAATAAAGGAGACAAAGAAGAGAAAGGTGCCTCAGGCCACTTCTGCTGTCCCAGCCTTGCTTTGCAAACCTGCTGCTCCTGTAAGTCTCATTTCAATTCAGTAATACCCATCTCAAGAGATAAGCATTGGGTCAGAGGAATAAATTGAAAGATGTGGAACTGGCCTTTAGAAAAAAAGGGGGGCCTGGATGTTCCCAGCTCCCCAAATCCAAATGAAAATGGAAAAAATCCTATTAAATATTTAGGACATTGAGCCAGACAGCTTTGTACATCCCCACATGCAGAAACACCTGCATCCATAACCAACAATTTTAGGACTCGTCTGACATGATTTATGAATAATGTTTTTCTAAAAAGTTCATCAAATATGCTGCGTCCCTAAATTTCTATAGCACAGGAGTAGCTTTTTCATTCTTTAAAAAAGTCAATGTGCCTACTCTGTATTTGAGATGATAAAAGGCAAACAATCCAGTTCGGCATAGCCCTGGGCTCTGCTCTGGAAAGGGGCATTCACAGACAGGTGCCATCAAGCAATAGAAGCTCAGAAGGAAATTCTATCCCCATCAAGGAGCCTCACACTTGTCCACCTCATAGCTCCATTCCCTAAAACCAGCAGAATGGAAACAGCTGACGGGACCCTACTCGTGAACTTCTTCAAAGCAATTGTCCAGAGGCTCGGAACAATATGGAGAACCACTTCTCTTCACCCTCACACAGAGATTCTTAGATGAGGGTCTTATATCCCCCATTTTAGAGAAGGGGAAACTGAAGTCCAAGGTGAGTCTGCTTACAAAAGCTGGCAGGAGACAGGTTGAGCCCAGAATCCAGGTCTCCTGCCCCCAAGTGCCACACTTTCTTCACTGCATCAGGCTGTTGTTTAAGTCAATGAAAATATCAATATTTCTGGGGCTGCAGAGCTGAGGGATAAATCTCTCCCACCGCACCTCAGATGAATTTTAAAACTAAGAGAATAAATGGCAATGCAAATACTACTATTAGATATTTATTATGTTGCAAAGCTTGAAAACAGTCAGGAAAATGGAAAAGTTACTTTTTTCCTACACAAATTTGTTAATGGGTGGCATAATGGGGAGCCCTGTTTGCTGGCACTCTGTGAAACGTCTACAAATTGCCTCTGCAAAGCATTATAGGTTGTCAGACTAATGTAGTTGAAGATAATTTGGCCTTTCAGTGAATTGAACCTCACAGCACGATTATACTCCACAACCAAGTAGAGTGTCACAATTATTCTTTCATGCTGAATTACCATATAATGTCATGAGTCTACCTGTCATAAGTCCTGTAGCCTAGTTTGAATTTTTTCCCCTAAATCTATGGTTCATGGCAAAAAAAAAAAAAAAATATATATATATATATATATATATATGTATATATATATATATATATATATATATATTGCTTCTAATGGAAATCTGATTGTTTTTATCAACAATAAATTTCATAGCAAATCAAAGGATATGCTTGGACAAACAATCCGATACTCAAGGTTAAAAAACACACAAATAATAAATTGCTGGTGTGTCATGTTCAATTTTTACTACGGCATTACACTGCAATAACCATAACAGGATCTAAATTGTTGTCAGAACATTAAACAAACCCCCATACTTCACAAAGGCATCCTGTCTGAGTAATTCATACAACGGAAACAACTATCAAATTTTCCACTGTCCCACCGCTACACCATACATCAGTGCAATTTTATGTATTTGGACAATTCGTTGAATAAATTACTTCCATCCTGCCTGCTCTTGCCACTTCTGTTAAGAGTCATATCAGTTTTAATTGTCTTTCTGTCTATATGGAGCCACTGTTTTTCTGGCCTTTTCCTGTGCTATTTCCTGAGCACCAAAATAAACTACGAACACCCATCAGAGCTGGGCGCCAGGGACATACAGCTACTAGAAGGGGGTGTCCTGTCAGAGACCAAGAGCTTCCTCCCCCTCCCTCTATATGACAGCTGCTGAATGTGTGTTTGGGAGCCTAACGATTCATGATGAGGGGTGGGAACACGGTGTCTTTTCAACATCACAGCTCTAACTAAAAGCTAAAGCTAATCCCAATCACCGCCCCACATTCTACTGTTTCCACTTGGTTGTTTACTGTCTTCATAGCCTGGCATAGGAAATGTGCTCAGCCCATCAACATCCCCAGTTCCACTTGGGGTCTGAGTCCACACTGAGTCAATGCAGCTCATCAGCCATCACGGCAAACCCCACAAACTGCTTCCCTTTGGTTTATTGCTCCCAAGCAGAGGACAAGCCCACCTTTCCAGGCTGGATAATGCACAGAGGCTCATGCCAAAAGTATAGTTGTAGAACAAGTAACACCATAATGAGCACAAATGAACTTTGTCTATATAAGGCGCAGTTAATGACTTACCATCGTGTTTCTCAACACCTTCGATAGGGAACTAAATTGACACCAACCAAGAAGAATCGGATCAATCCAATGCAACTGTTTCCTAAATGAGATCATCTTAGGTTTGCCTATAGTTCAGCACATGTATTTGCACAGCCCAAGTCATCCTACCAGGTCAGATAATTTCATGAAAAGAGGTTAGTAAAGGCTCCTGGGGACCCCAAACTAACTGGGTTGCTGTTTTAATATTATCCCATCACCTATGTCACCATAGCCAAATAAACAACCACACACTGAAATTTCATCATACTGGCTATTTGAAGCCTGAGGCTGCCAAAGAAACTATCTTATGCTATTTTGAACTGGCACCAAAACAGATCCACTGTATACTAAACCCTGCCCTACAGTACGTAATAGGTTTGTGACTCGGTTGGCCTGGTTTTGCTTCTCAGGGTGATGTAACAGAAGGAAGCCCCTTTCAGAGAGGTTACCCTGGACCTGGTACCCCCATGTTAACTCAGTAGCCATGCTGAGTAGTAGAAAGTAACTCCTTATTTATAATCCCAAAAGCAATAATAAACACAAAACTATGATTTACTCTGAACCTTCCTATTATTAAAACACTTTGTCTTATAGTTTTATTGATTTACAATCTGTCCTACTTACTTTTTTAGCATCTGAAAACAATCAAGGCACAAAGCTGCAAAATGTTTGGACATTAATTGTTAGGAGACAGCATTTTATTCCAGGCGAGGGGTTTGAGGCCTCGACAGCGATGCATTCTGGTACCGGAATGATTTATGGTCTTGTAGCAATAACGATGCACCAGGGCCATTAACATATTGGCAGGCCCTAGGATGGATTAGTGGCATTGATTATTTCATGGGCCACTGATACCCATTTGTTACAAGGAGCTCAAAGATGGCCTCTCCCTAACTGAAATCTTTTTATGAGCAGACAGCATTTTAAGTATTAGGAACCTGGGATTTGGGCCATTTTTTATCATCTTGCTGTCGCCTCACCTTAGTATGCAACCAAAAAAAAAGTCAAAAAATTAAAGTTCATTCTTCACCACCAGCCTTAATTCCTCAACTCGTCATAACCATGTCTTCTTTAAAAATTAATGATTGCCAGCATTTAGCCACTGGTTGTTGCTATGAAGATCTATGCAAAAAGCAAGGATCCCTATAGAGTGTGTGATATATGGAATACTCTTTATTACTACAATAAAACTTACTGACATTTCAATACTTCTGCAAATAGCATTATAGTATCAATCTTCTGAATTAGGTTGAAAATTAAGTTGTAAATTAAAAGAAAGTGTACTTTGGAATACAACATGATATGTCACCTAGAGAAGGACCTTTGTGCATAACTGAGCTGAGCTGGGAACAGAGAGATGAGCCCAGAGCCTCAGCAGTGCTGCTCACATTCTAAAGATCTAGGTTACGCCAGAGGAATTCATCCAGAAACCCTGATACCCCATCTCTAGGGACATTTTCGTTCATTGTAAAAAAGTCAAGGGATTTGACAACAGCCTTTTATGAATACAATGAAACCCCCAATCTTAATATATTTTTCTCCTTTGCCATGTTTTTACCATACATTTCAAATAGGGCACATAGAATAATAAATGCCTTATAAAACACACAGAAATTATACATCCGTTATGGTTACATCCGTTACGCACACATAAAAATGATTACCTTCTCTGTCTCACCAACTACAAAATTACTCTCACCTCACCCACTCCCAGCCTAGTCTTCAAAGACGCTCAGAGCAGAGAGCCATCCAGGACACTAAATGACAAGTCCCATAGCTAGGACAGCTTTAAAACTATTCGGTTCAAAGGCTGATGTCACCTACTATAAATTGCAAAAAGCTTCAGATCGGAGCCAACACAAAATGGTGATGCAAAAGACTACTGACTTCCAAACATGTATTTGTTGAAAAGTGTCTTAAATCATTTCCACCCATCTTCCACAGCATTCTCTGAACCCATAAGATGTGAACGCAGAGTTAAAATAGAGCTGTTCTCTGAGACATCTTGATGAAAACCCAAACTAACCCCAGCCCATGATCACTTCCCACATTTTCTTGCCTGTTTCTTTAGACTAGATGTTCTTTCAAGTCGGTGTCTACTTCTCTTAGATTCCCACCACCAACACCCCTCCCGTCTTCAGACGTCTACACATCCCGGGACAGAGTGAGTAAAGAGGTTTCATCTCAAAAGCCCACCCTGCTCCCTTGATAGTGGCAGGCAGTGATGAGGAGGATTCTGAGGCAGAGTTTTGGCTCAACGGGAAGAGATGCCATGATTAGCAATGTGGGCGAGAATGTGGGAGTGGAAGGGATGGTCCAAAAGCTGATATCTGTGACTGTGAATTCAGAAGTCAACAGGCTTTCCTAGTCTACCCAGAAGACCACTCAGTTACACTGGATAAAGATTAATGCTTTGAGGGTATTTCCACTCACTGAATGGGCTAAGAAAACAAAGCATCTTCTCCAAGAGAGTTGTAACACAGACCACAAATCAGAGGGTTTCAGAGTGAAAACAATCATGAGGTGGCCTAATTCAAGTCTTTTATTACATAGGTGGAGAGCCCAAGACATGTTGTTACGTGACACCCATAAGGTCATACCAGTAGCAGTCTCCTGCACGCATGCTCTCCCCACACTACTGCAACGCACCTTTGTGTGCCCTCTTACACGCTTATTCTTCCTTCCTTACCGTGTATATATTTTTCATATTTTACTAAAGTTTGACGTCTGCTGCAGACTTCTCAGACAGTGGGTTATATGATAAGACATAAACTCAATCATCTATATTACTGCAAATTTAGGCAATCTTGGAGTATGATATATAGTAATTCGGGGTTAAGTAGAAAACAACACAAAGAATTTGCCACTTGTGAATTTTCGCGTCTTATTTTAAATAGGCAAGACAGACATTGTAAATGTGTACTTGAATGCAAAGAATTGCTCTGGGCCCTAGTCTCTAAATTATGAGGCCTTTGTATAAACTACCCAACATTAAAATACACAGGGAAAAGAACTTCTCAAGACTCTTAAATCAGCTCCTACCATATCCAGCTTATAAATCAATTGATTAGGTGGACCTTCCATTTCCCATGGAAAGTTCTCACTCTTTACTGCTCTCCATGACAGAATCCATGAGTAGATTGAATAGATCATGGCCTTCTCAGGATAACAAGCATATGAAATAAGACTGGAGGGGACCACCATCCTCACTTCAGGAGAATGAGAGAAACCCTTAAAGGCTGTGCACAACCCTACTTTCTCCTCTACATCCAAACACATGTATTTTCAGCAAGGTTCAAATTCCCCGCCTCCAGGGAGAGTAACACATAGCCCCCTGTAAGAGAAGGAGCTTCTTTCCCACATAAAAGTTTTTAAAAAGTTAAAAAAAAAAATTAGATCCTCTCTGGAGAAACACTCCACAACTTGGAAACAACCCAGGGTCACCACTACAAAACTTAACAAGTGAAATGTAGGTCTCAGTTAATTTGAACAAGCTGAAATGTCAACCTTTTCCTTTTTATTTACTTCCTAGTTAAGATGGAGAGCAGCAGGTTACCTGCTCACATAAAACCACCTCGGTACACCAGGAGAGTGTCACTCAAGCTTCTTTTCTCTAGGCAAATAACACCAACTCCAAAAAGCTCTTCAGATAGATCATTTTGCAAATCATTGTTATCGCTACAGTTCCTCTGGACTTTTGCCAAATTTCCCACATCCTTCGTGAACTCGGTAGTCCAGATGGCATTGCAGGGCTGGGTGTTAATTGAAGAACAGCTTCACTGTTTGGACATGTTATGCATCTATTACCCAATTGTCAATCTTGTAATGTTTGCTGTATGACTCTATCTTTGGGGAAATGAATGCCAAATGAAAATTTACCCTCATCTATTTCTCTTTTTATTCTCTTAGGGCTCCTTCTGATGATTTGTTAACCTGCTTCACGTTATTCTGCAAGCTCAACTCCGTCAAATAACCAAAATTAACAACCCAGACCCAGGATAGGAGTAAATGGTTATTGACCGAGATACTCGTTCTCTTTGAAATATTTATTTTTGTCTGCAACAACTGTTCATAAACATGACTGTCCACATGTACAGTTACAAAGGGCACACAATGATGGAAAGAATTCTCAACATATATTCTTCTCCTGTTTCTAAACTCTACTTTTGTTACATGCTTTTACCAAATACCTACTCTATTTTTATAGTAAAACCTTACTAATTCACCTAAGACATTGGAAGTTTTGAAAAATACTGAAGTTGGGATGCCTGAGGGACTCAGTCAGTTAGGCAGCCAACTCTCGGTTTCGGCTCAGGGCATGATCTCAGGGTCCTGGGATCAAGTCCCATGTCAGGCTCCTCAATCAGCTGAGAGTTTGCTTGAGGATTTTGTCTCCCCTTCTCCCTCTCTGTTCCCTGCCCCCCGCCCCGCCACACACACCCTGCCGCCAGCTCTTTTTCTCTTTCTCTCTCCCATTCTCTAAAACAAATAAATCAATCTTAAAAAAAAATACTGAAGTTGAATTTTGTTCTGTTTGTGAAGGAGAACCAACGAGGCTCATGACAGGTGCTTAGTAAATTATATGTTGACTAAACTTAACAGGGCAGTGAAAGATTGTTGTCAATTCTTCACCTTCCATGTACCTAAGCCCTGGGTCCTGTGATTTTGTAGTTCCTACCACTGGAGTATTTCTCCCTAATACACTGATGATGGTCTTGACTGCAAGATTTCATTACACCCATGGAATGTGGAATGAAATGACAATGGGTCAGTTCTGAGTCTACACTTCAAAGCATCACATATTTCCTCTGCCCTCTGTGAGCCTTCAACATCTGAAATCAGAAGAGCTAGCCTGGAAGTCCATTGCTTCCAGGCAAAACAGAGACACGTGAAGGAGAGGAGCACAATGAATGCACAGAGTTACAACATGAAACAGATCTTTGCCAATCTGCCAACCTTTGAGGATGGTAATAACTGCTCATCACTGAGTGCCACTAGGTATAGGAGTATTTTTTTAAGAGCAGCATTATTGTGGCAACTGATACACAATAAATGGTGCAAATAAGATTGTAGGGTCAGGTTTGACCCTCTTGAGAAAAATCATCCATTTATACAGGAAAAAAATTAAAAAGCTAATTACAATGTTTTGTTGTTCACTTAACACATCCTCTAAGAACCCTGTACTAGCTGCGGACTACATTTTGAGACAATAAAACATTTTAAAAATCTAAAAGTTAATTTTTTGTCCAATACCTAGGACAAACCTTGGCCCCAAGTATCTCAACTACTGAAGTTTTACCCAGCGGCCAGAGAACACATGGAGAACTAAATAAGGAATGAAGGTCACTTTCATAATCCCCATCAAAGGAATTGCTAGCAGGTACCTATTTCAATGAACACACTCTGCTGGTCCTTAAAATGAACATATGTTCTCTGTTTGGAAGGGCAGGACGTCAAATCCATAGGTTCTGCAGTGAGACTGAACAACTAACTGAAGTTGCCCGGTCAAGTTAGCCAGATGAGGCACCTCTGACCACTCATCCCCCTCACATCCCCCCAATGGCCTCCTGGCCTAAAGATGTCACATCAAGAGGACAGTGAGGCAGAGAGTATCCCCAGAGAGATCAACTGCGGCAGGGAATTCTCTTCCAAAAGCACTTCCATGTGCCACCAAGGTGGCCTCTGCAGCATGGCAATAAGAGCCATGCCATTAAAGGCAAGTTTCCGTTTTATGTGATCAAGCCTTCTGTGGCAGGATCCCAGGATTCCCCCAGGAAACCTGATTTACCATCCCATCACCCTGTTTTTATAGGGTTTGACTCTGCAAATGGAACTGATGGAGACCTCAACCACGAGTCACTGAGTCTTCAGGTATAATTGCAGATTTACAATGCCTACAAAGTCATCCTATCATACTCGGGTCTTCTCAACACGCCCCTGGAAGGGACTCCCTAGGGCTTCAGCTGTGTTCCATTTGCTGCTCACCCATACCCCCCAACCAGAAAAAGATTTTCCTCCTGCCAGCCCACTTTCCCCTACCCCAGAGTTCACAATCCAGGAAGCCTTGTAAGGATCTGGTGACAGCTAGTAAAGATGAGCTCACTTGTCAGGTGACTGACAAGGTATTATGGGGAGAGGTGGGATGGAGAAAGGGAGAAAAGAAAAAGAAAAAGTGTACTCTGAGTCATGTTGGTGAGATTTTTTCACAGCTAATCACACACAAGACTGATTCACTACTCACTCTGCTCTGCTCACTCATTTTTCATATCATACTTTTCACTGCCCCATCAGCCTGTTCCACCAAGGTCAAATGAAGGGAATGATAGCATGTACACCATCCTGAGATTTATTATAAACGGAGTCACTCACCTTTATGTGAAGCAAATGGGATCCTGAAATCACCACTTATGAAGATGGACCTGAGCAACAGTCATGTGAGAAGACAGCAGGGGAGGAGACTCAGTCCAAACGGCACTGTGGAACTCCCAGGGTCTCCTTCCCCACGCACAGACTACAGATTGAGGCTACCCACTAGCTTGAACTTAAGTGTATACAAGTCCAAGTGTACACATTCATTCAGTGTCAGAGGTGAAGCTATGCCTTTGTCCTATTTAATGTAGCATTGGAGAGGGTCTTCCAGACAAGATAATATTTGAGCAGATCTTAAATGAAATGCATCAGACAAAGAAGACTGTTCTAAGATATTTGTACTTTTCAGGATGCTTTAGGTTGCAAGTAACAGAATATGCAACTAAAAGTTACTTGAATAATAAGGCTTTATTATATAACCAGAATCCAAGGTAAGATGCTTTCTAGGGTTCATTCACCAATCGTGATACCACTAAGGACCCAAGTTCTTCCATCTTTCTGCTCTGCCACCTTCAATTCAAAACTCCCCCTCGTGGATGTAAGATGGCTACTACAGGCATCACATGTAGATGCAACCACACCCAGAGAATGTTCTCTCTTTAGTAGAGAGGAAAACTTTCCCAGAAGTCCCCACCACACAGAAGACTACACCTCATGATCACTGACCATAAGAGGATCACATGCCTGTGCCCAAGCTAGTCACAGGAGACTGGGGAGGAAATACTTTCCCTGATTCCATGACATGAAGGTCATGAAGGTCCTTTAATGACACGAGGGTTAATTACATGAACGGGGCTCTGAATACAAGCATAAGGGAGAACTGGGGTGATTATTGGGAATAGGTTCTATATATCTACCTTAGGATATTGTACTTATATTTCCCCCTTACTTTTCCCACTGTCTCCATCTCATCCTTCCTCACATCTCTGAGGTCTCTGCTCAGATGTTATGCAAGAGACCTTCTCTGACCAATCCATCTCAAAGAGCTGTACACTTACACCTATCAAACATTCTCTGCTCTCTGGTCTTCTTCATGAGGCTTACCAGCACCATATGTATGTGTGCCTATATTGTTTACCATTGATCTTCCCCCTCTAAAATATAAGCTCCTTCAGGCACGTAATAGACACTCAAATATTTGTGAAATGAATGAAGAAATAGAATTCATTCATTGGTATGTCTCAATCTTATTTAATTCTCTATTGTTTGCCATGCCAGCAAACAGTTCTTGCTCTTCTCTATTTCCCTGCCCTCATCCTTTTGCTCACACTATTCTCCTGCAGTGTTCTCTCGACTCTTCCTCTGCTTCTTTAAATCCTATCTTTAAGAGCCAGCTCAAATTCCACTTCTTCTATAAAGCCTGTCATGAGGATCCAAACCCCACATGATCTCCAAAATAGTACTTTCGATTTGCAAAGCTCATGTTACTCCTTTCATACTGTTTTCCTTGAACCCCAAACTGGAGCTCTAAGTACCCATAGATTTTGAGTCACTCAACACTGTTTTTATAACTGAGAAAAGAGAGTCCCAGAATTGTTTCCACCTGCCCAGTAATGGACTAGGAGAACATGTACTAGGATTGACAGTCCCTATTTGATAATTAGCCAGCACTAAAATTGGTAGAATATTCTCCAGTCGGCAATGTTTGATATTTGCCACATAACTTGGTGTTTGGGGAAAATGAATGGCAAATGAATATGCAACTCTGTGCTAATAAGCACAAACAGATCACTCTGTCAGTCTCAAAAACATGGAGTAAGGTTCAACTGAATGAGAGGAAACCACCTCCTTATCCTTATTCTTTCTTGAGTCTGAGCCCACTGATGGAACGAAATATGATAGTGGTGCTGCCAGTCAAGGGAAATACAAATGCCAGGGGATAGAGAACTATGAAAGATGTCAGTCACTTGACATTTCTAAGCCTTAGTATCCTCATCTATGAGAGGAATGGAGTTAGACTAGATCAACTAACTAGCAGGACATACTTCAAAAAAAAAAAAAAAGTGATGTCAAACCCAAAAAGCCTAACTGCTTTGGTTG
This sequence comes from Canis lupus dingo, assembly GCF_003254725.2. Classification (NCBI taxonomy): domain Eukaryota; kingdom Metazoa; phylum Chordata; class Mammalia; order Carnivora; family Canidae; genus Canis; species Canis lupus. Next base: position 26,253,004 of record NC_064246.1, on the reverse strand, counting down.
TAGCTGGTACTGCTGATACCCACACCCTCTGAACATCTTGCTTATCCCCAACAATGGTTCCCTCACCACTGGACAGCTTAATCTTTGGAGATGTCTCAATCTTTGGGGATGTCTCTTCTAGCACTGAGATATGATAGTTCTAAGACAGATGGTCATGATACTAAATAGTACTAAGAATACTAAAAGACTGCAGTGACTTATAGAACAATTTATACTCTCTACAGCCCCAGGATGAAATTATTAATATGGGGCAGACACTGGTCTTGTGAAACCATGATAAATCAAGTGTTCATAAACCAGGAATGGATAGATGGATGAATGGATGGGAGGGAGGGAAGAAAGGCGATCTAACTTTCATTCATTTTAAAAAGAATAATCAAATCATCATTAATTGCCAATTAGACCCAAGTTCATCACAGTTATATAGGAAACAAATTTAAGTAGCCTAGATGCCCAACAATAAGAGACTGTCAAAGAAAACTGGGCCAAATACCCTATGTCTCCACTAGCCACCATGTTTCAGATCAATTACTGAGGGCATGAGAATATACTAAAAATATATATTGATACATAGAAAAGTTGCAAGAAAGATTAGGGAGTGATCCGAGTTTCCAAATATGTAGGTGTATATGCTTGTTTTCTAAACACTGAAAGACACAGAACAAAAAATTAATATAATATATAATAATATAATATTAATATAAATATTAACAGTGGTAACTTCTGGGTGGTGGGATTACCAGTATTTTATTTTCTTCAGAATTTTCCTATTTTTTTCCAAACCTCCTACAGTAAACCTATATTTCATTTCCGAGAAGAAATAAATTGAGAAGTAGAAAATAAAACTGAGATAACATGTTTGTGTTTCTTACCCATCCAACTCAAAAGCTCAAAAGTCTAAGAGATTTGGAGTGATGTCCTAGAACTATCCAAATTGACACCAAAAGTACACAAAAGAGAAAAGGTGCAACCTCTCTGGACCACTCATCAGAGTCCTCGGCATGGATCTCACACCATCTTACTGTCTCAGAATCTCTAAGGAGATGGGCCTCAAACACCTGTACTCCATTTCAGGGAAGCACGGGTGCAGTGATTCTTATGAGATGTGCTGGTAAATAGGATGTAAATATGATGGAAGCTATGATAAATAAAGTTTAAAAAATCAGTTCTTCATTAGCCCCCACAAATCAGGGAACCACGAGTGAGAAGAGTTCTCATTCTTTTCCTGAAAGTCTCCCAAAATGGCCTTAGAGACCCCAGGCTTCCATACTACAAAACCGACCTACATTTTCCGTGACCTGTTACACTGAACTGTATCTCTGGGCCATGGGTGAGCCAGTTTTAGTAAACTTCATTTTATTACTTGTCAAATTTTTCAACCTCTGAAAAATTACTCAATACCGGAATTAATGTGTGATGTAATATTCAAGAGGTTAGCCAGCTCTGAATTCATATTATCCCAAAATGATGCTAGAGGTACACCTGAGGGTGGCACAGCTTCCAGACTGCCACGCCTGTAGTGTGTACAAGGCATGTAGGTGTGAGCATGAGGGCAAATCCACTTTTCAACATCATCAGAGTGATAGATAATCTATGCCATACCTGAAAATATGTCTCATGGATCTCCATGCAATAGACAACTTATTAATTTCATTTTTTTAAACTCCCATTCATCACTCTTAGCAAGTCAACAGTCCTTGTCCCAAGACCTTGCTTTAATTGTGAAGGCAGCTGATATTGCATTCTGAGCCAAAATTCCTTAGAACTGTGTTGCTACCTGAGACATTTAGTTCTAGGTGGAATCTGAGAAGGGAAGTAAGTGCACTCTGGAGGTCTATCACAAGACAGATATCTGCCTCAAAATCAGGTGTGTGGACATTAAACCAGCACCTTAATGGGGAATTTTTTTTGTAATATAGAGCAAAAAACAAAAACAAAAAGCAAAACAAAACAACAACAAAAAAAACAACCCATCAGAAACTCTTGTCTTTCCGGGCCGTTTCTTTCAGGGGAGAGAGAGGAAGGGGTGGGGAGGGGGGAGAAGGAAAATACAAACTTTATTTTTGGATGGAAAACGTATAATGGATGTATTAGACCCATCAGCATCAATTCTGAAACACAAAGTTCCTTCAGTGTATTCCAAAATGAGAAAGAAATTTTCTGAGCTCTGTAAGGCTCCCAGGTTCCTTGAATGTACCAAAAAAAACACAAGGGCTCATTTTGAGACCATCACACTTAAAGCTGGATAGGATTAAGTTAGGGATAAGTTATCTTTTCACTTTCCCAACAATGTGTGTGTGTATCTGTGTGTGTTTATATTTCTCTTTTAGAATTTTAATAATTCCAATTTCTTATCCAAGACTCCTAAATCAACTGGTCTCAGAAAATCACTTTCTTTAGTCATACAACAAAACAAAATCCTAAATGTATATTTGAGTATGGTACTCCATTATAATAATTTTATTTACCTTCTATTGTTTCATACAATCACTGACTGTATTTAAAAAGAAAAGAAAAAAAAAAAACTCGAATAGCTTTTGGACCACACTCTTCTTTTCTGAAATAACCATTCCATCCATAGTCAACCTTTGTACCCTATGCAAAACTATATACTTTGCTCAGGGGACAAAATAAGATTCACCTTTTCTCTGTCTCAATTAATTTGCTGTTGTTGTTCTAATTTAATTGTACTAACACTTCACATGACATCAACCCTCTTAAATTCTTTCTTTGTCCTAGTATAATATATTGGGGTTTGGGTTAGAGCGTACTTCCTACCTTAAAGTAAAATGTCACCCACTCTAAATACGGAGTCACTTATTAACATATATGAACTGGAGAAAGGTAGAAAGCCACTAAGTTTCTCCTGCACAAAGGAGGCATGCATTATCATGGCTATCACACTCCTTCACGCAGCAACAATAGATCTCCTTCCAGAAACATCATTTTCAGAAGGAGCAGGTAAATATTATTATTTACTACACTAAGGCAACAATAACTGATTAAGGCAAATTTAGTGGAAACATTAAAAATAATGGCAGGGGAAGAAAATTTATGCTGCAGAAACGCTGTGTGAACTTATTGGAAATAATCAGCCGCTCAGTTTGAATTAAATGAGTGAGAGTGAATGTGGTGGGGCAGGGGGGTGGGGTGTGTAGAGGGAGGTTGAAAGAGAAAAAGCCTGGCACACGCTAGCTGGAATCTGCTAGCTTCCCCTGTGCCGTGCCGGCTAGGAAAATCTGCAAAGATGCAAACCATCCTTGGGTGTTCAGTTAGCAGTGAGTAAATTGCTGTGGGATCTAAGGGCGGGCCTACTTTAACAGGCAATTCCTCTCTGTCTTTCATTCTGTTTGTCTGTGTTAAATTCTCCCTCTGCCCTCATCCATTCTCACATCCAGTTGCCTGCTTTGTCCATCCATCAATCCCCTCACTTTGTCAGTGCTGACTTCATCCCGGCGCTCCCAGCCGCCGAGCAGCCATCCCTAGGCCGCGGGGGAGCCCCACCTGCCTCCGATCTGCTGACAGAGGACCCAGTCAGCCGCTTGTCGTCTTCTATTGCTCAGGCCAGCAAAAACACTAATACTCCACCTGATTCCTATCGTCCTGCTTTTCACCTTTCCTACAGAAGAGAATGGAAGAAGGACAGACACGAGGAAGGGGAATCGGGGAGGTCGAGGGGAGGGGGGCAGAGGAGAAAGAAATAGGGCTAGCGAGGGTTGGCGGGGAGTGGAGAGAGATGTTTGCTGAATTTTCTAGAACAATTTGCACACCGGTCAGGTGGAGGCTCAATCCAGCTTCCTGTACCACACATCAATAGAAATCACAGGGAGAAAATGTAGCACTAATTAAGGGTTGATAAGCTGTAGTCAAGCACAGGTTGGGAGGAAGGAAAAAAGAAGAAGAAGAAGAAAAAAAAACAACCCCAGCCCACTATCCAGGCCTGTGCAAGCCCAGCTCCACACAGCACTTTCATTGCCAGTTTAGTAGGGAAATTTTGCAGCGTTTTTCTTCTTCTTCTTAAGTTTTACCTTCAAAAATCAAACATATGCTGGGAGAAAAATATTAGATGATTGTTCTTATTCAAAAGATCATTTGCAAAACATTTCGGTGGGGGGGGGGAAGGCTAACCGAAGAAGAAAATAGTTACCTAGCAACAAAACTATTTTAAAACATTCTTCAGTGTACTGGCTGATTGTGCGCTCTTAATTCAAAGATGTATAATTCTGAGCACCTGCCGGATTATTAAAATATTTCGTCGCTGAATTCTGAACTCCATTTTCCCCCCTAAACAGGGCAGGCACCACAATAAGCCATAATCAGGATGATAAAAAACTTTTCAATGCTACACACTCCTTTCCATTTTACTCTTAGAGTGGAAAGCAGAATTTCACTTGAAATATGAGCAATTAAATTAGCAAAACTATTTATGCAACTGTGCTTAAAATGACTTTAAAATAAAAGAGCTCGGTAGGGTAGATTTTTCTGTAACTACTGATCATTGTAACTAGAATTTGGGAGGTCTCGCTACCTGCAAGGCGTTTTCATGCATGTTATTTGACCCCTGCGCCATCCCATTCTCCAGGGATTGGTCCCTGCTTTTTGGAACTGAGAAATCAGAAACCTGGCAATTCAATAACTTTTCCCAAATCATACTACTGCTAAGTAAGGGCATCAGGATTCAAACGTAGCTGTTGAAATCGTAACTCTTTGCCCAACAGATGAGCACATATGATTTCCTGGCCCCAAAGCTTCTTTGTAATTAAAGAAAAAAACCCCTGAAAGATCTCCTGGGATTAAAATGACTTAACTGAACTTGTTTTTCTATCCAAAGCGTGACCACAAAATATTGAGATTGGTGGTTTAGCACAGCACCCCACATTCTCATCTGGGGAGACTATTCACTTTTATATTGAATGAAACTAACAACCTATGTGAACAAACCAAGAGAAGTTTCCAGAAGGCTCTGAGAAATGCTAGCGGCTTCGGAAGAAACGTGTTGCCTTTCAAGGTCCTGACTTTGAAGAGCTAAGCACTCGCATGGATGTTTAAGTTTTGGTGTGTGTGTGTTAGAAACTGGATCACAGCATCCTGTGACTCACCACACCTCAGATCAAGAAAGATTTGAGAGGGGGACTGCAAATTACTACCCAGGATTGTCCAGGCAGAGCATGAAGAGTAAAGAGGACTGGAAAGCCAGCAAGGCCTCCCTCCTTTCCAGTCTCCACTCAGCACTACTGCCACTCATCTAATCCAGAACCTTCACCCACAGCTCATTCCTCATTCCTTTTGTTTTCTTGAACCCACATGCCCCAGATGGGCTTTGGCTGTGACACAAGAGACCAGGGGAAGGGGAGAAGAAAAGGCAGCAGCACAAAGTCTCCTCTGCGTTGCCACTATACACATCAGACATCTCTAATTAGACAGCAACAAAATTTTATTAATAGGATGGACATTATAGAATGAGCTTGTTATAAATGGGCCCTGTCAGGGCCTTATTCAGCTACCAAATGAGTATTCTCAGTTCAGTGCTCTCATCTGAGGCATCACGCCTAGTGCTGGATAACAAATGATTGCTATTAACCGTATTGTTAGTAATGATGGCTGAAAACAAACAAAAACCCATAAATAACAGTCTACAGAAAAATTAACCCATAAACTTGATAGATATCCAGCTGAGAAATAATAAATGACACTTTGGGGCCTGCTGGGAGAAGCTAGTGGTTTTTGTTTTCCTCTCTGTCATTAACACATTTTCTGTGCTAAAAATTAGATTCTGATATATAATTATCAACGCTCCCAGATATTAATTCTGCTATTGCTCCTCGGTTTCTCTTCTGGCTGGGCTATAATGTTATTCACAGATTACTCTGAGAAAACACATCAAACACTTAACAGAACAGGTCAAAGTGACAAGCAGCTTCTGCTGACAACACCAACCTGCACCGTCTTTTTAACCAGGGACACAAAACAAATTTCTCATATTAATTAACTAGGGTTTCCTTCCAGCCACAACAGGCCCGTGCAATGTGATGTGAGCTAAGCAAATTCCCTACTTCTCTAATGAAGGCGGCCAAGGGAAGCGAGGAGTGACAAAATTATCTTGCATTTATGGCATTCAAATCCACATTCATTAATGTCTTTCAGGGAGGATACAGGCTTCAAAATAACTTTCCAGGAGCAGATCATCTCTCACCTTGAGCCCCTTCCCCTCACAGGGCTCCAAGGAAGGCCAAGTGCATACAACATGCAGGTAAGCATGGACGCAAGAGACCTTCCCTGAAAGGAGCCAGAATTTCAGCCGCAGAATCCGAATTTGCACTGTCCCTGAAAAGGACTTACACTTCCCAAATGCCATGACTTCCACACAATTAATTGACCTTGACTGGAATATGATCTCACCTGTCAAAGGCCTGTACTTGCCAGGAACTACCAAGAGAAGTAAAATTCAGCAGGCTCCTCCATGGACTGACCCATACACCGTAAGCAGACAAGACACACACACACACACACACACACACACACACAGAGCACTCTCACACACTTATGGAAAGTCCTTTTCACCAGTTTGGGCATTATCGGTGCAGTCCACTCTATGAATTTCTTCTGCTATCCCTCTGAAAATGTAATTCTAAGGAAAATAACTGGGGGAAACTTTTTTTTTTTCTCAACAAAAAGATGAAGGTGCCTAACTGGGAGAATCTATATTTAATTGTTATGTTTTGTTAAAATTAAGATAATGAAACTTAAGAAGGCTAAAATGAGGCCAACGGAGGCGGGGAGGGGACCTGTACAAATAGGCCAGTGCGAACAAGTGAATGATTAGCAGATACACCCTCCGTTTCCCAAGACTTCCATGGGGGGAAAAAGAGGCAGCAGCTTCCTAGTCCTAAACAAATGCCTTCAAACACAAGCTCTTGTACCGGTTAGGAGACCTCAACCTAAGAACGCGGAAATTCTCTAAAAGTAGGCAATGGGACCAAATGTCTAAAACACAGAAGCAAAAACGGAGGGAGGCTGGCGGTTAATGCAAGAGGCAGAGAAGAGAGCACAGGTGACAATCCAGAGAACTGACGCCGGCCTCTATGTGGAAAGCGGGGGGAGACTAACAAGGTGTTTTAACCCCAAATTTAGAAAACCTTCCTAATTCCCAGCAGTTGTGGGATGTTCCCTTTCTCCTTTCAGGCTCCATCAAGGAACCTGAGCTGGCCACGGCCTAAATAATATTTTTAAGATGGGATTTTCTTTAATAAATAAGTAAATTAATAGTAAAATGAATAATAATAAAATAAAATAAAATAAAAATAAAATAAAAATAAAATAATAAAATAAAATAAAATAAAATAAAATAAAATAAATAAAATAAAATAAAATAAAATAAAATAAAATAAATAAAAAACAAGCAAGCTAATGGTCTCCCAAGCCTCATTGTTAACTCTCGCAACCGGTCCCGGGGATCACGCCACCCGGGTGACAAGAGCCCACACGGCGAGCCCCCCACCCTCCACGCACTCTGTTTTCTCCAGATCTGGCATTGCGATATTAAATAACTATAAAACTAGAAAGCCAAAATAACTAAATCACCTGGCAGCCAATTTCTGAGAGTTAAACCACAAACCCGGAAAATGGTGGAGTGTGTTGAAATAATGTAAAGGAAACCCATAAATTCAAACTTTATGTTCTGTAAAGAACAAATATGAAAAAGGCATCAAAATAATGAAAGATTGTTTATGTATTCTGGCATGAAATGGGAATGTGTTATGAGAGCGCGCGCGGCGGTGGAGACAGATCGACGGAGCTGACAGCGCGGCATTCATCCCGCGCGCCGGAGCAGACGCCCCGCTAGTGGCAGGAGACAGCACAATAAATCAAGGGCTCTCGAAGCTGTACCTACAGCTTATTACATCCAAGATGACAAATAAATAATAATCCCTGTCAGAGCGGCCCTTTGCTCAAGGATTGAGCCTGAAACCTTTGGCTCATCACTCCTCATCTTAAGTGAAAACACTAGAACTGGGGAATTGGAGGCCACGGTTTGCTAAGCTCATGAAACACAAAACAAGCGGGCCCCGGGAACTAGGACTCGGCGAGAAAGGTCAAGAAGGAAGGAAGGATAAACATTTAAATAATCCTGAGCGAGAGGGGGCCAAGCGGGGGAACGAACGTGGGTTAACAGGGCCTCATCATCAGGGGGTCAGAAAAAGCAAGCAAGACAGACAGACCCTCCTGCCGCCCATTCCTCTCCCCAGCCCCTAAGGCCCCGCCGCCGCCCAGCAGCTCCAGGCAAGGCCAAGAGGCACCAGGAGCCAAACGTGGTGGCCGCACGGCCCCCTCACCCCGCCATTCGCCCGCCCACCCTGGCTGAAGGCCCCCCCTCCCCGTGTAGTAACTCCAGCTCCCTGGCAGCCTCGAAGGAGAGGCCCCGGGCCTGGCCCCGGGAGGGAAGAGGCCGACGGAGTCACAGAGCCCTCCTGTTGCTCAGCTGGGCGGCTGGGCCCCTCCTGTCCCGCGCGCCCCCCACCGGCTCCTCGCCGCAGGCCTCACAGGCCCTGCCTCGCGTGTGCTGGGCGTCCCTGGCCATCGACCTTGAACTCCTCTCTGAACTTCGAGCATTCCCGTTTTCCTGTGGTTCCCGAGTGGTTAGGGGGAAGGTTTCTCCCAAAGGCCCCACCGGTCTTCCTGACCATCCCTTCCTCTGTCTGGAAGGGCTCTCCGCCTCCAGTTCCCAATCTGGCTTTCCAAGCAAGGCCATCTCTTCTCCCCATCTGCCCCATCCCCATTCCCTGTCTTCAGGAGACACAGAGACAGCGGAATCTGATAAGGTCAAAAGGGTTTGGGCTCCAGCTCCCCCAGAGGGACCCCCCTACACATCACACGCGTGCACACGCGCGCGCACACACACACACACACACACACACACATCTGAACAACTCCTGAGTAGGCTGTCAGCTGCCATTCAGGCAACACACCAGAAATCCCCACCACCCTGGGCATCAAAACAAAATGTTTTGTCATTGGAGAGAAGTGCATAAAGATGGCTCTGCCAAAGGGCAGAGGAAACATTACAAAGACCTAAGTCCCAGTGGCTCAAATAAGTTTCTGATATTACAGAGGTGAAATGACCGCCATCTCATGCTCCTCTTGGAGTACAGCGGGATACCACTGGTGCTTCACCCACCCACACACTTCTTTAAGACAAAGACTGTACATACAGCAGAGTGAACAAGCGCCGGCTTTGGTCAGGGGGATGTGAGTTCAAATTCTGACTCCACACAAGTTGGAAGACTTCAGGCAGGGATCACTTAACCTTGCTGAGTTTCTAGTTTTTCATCTTGGGGGAAGCCGGGGGGCGGGGGGGGGAACAAGTGCTACTAATTCCCAACCCACAGGATTGTTCGAAGATTCAAGGAGATCAACATGCTTGATAGTTCATAACATATTCTGGATGCCCAACAGATGCCAGTCCTTATTCCAATTTGATTTTTCCTGATATTCCGTCATCTACCAAAGCAGAATTTTAATTCTTTTTTTCAAGATTTTATTTATTTATTTGACAGAGAAAGAAGAGCACAAGCAGAGGGAGCAGCAAGCAGAGGGAGAGGGAGAAGCAGGCTCCCCTTGGAGCAGGGAGCCCGCTGCGGAACTTGATCCCAAGACTCTGGGATCATGACCTGAGCTGAAGGCAGATGCTTAACCACCACCCAGGTGCCCTTAAAGCAGAATTTTTTTTTTTTTAAGCAGAATTTTAAATGAATAGTATCATCTACATGACTTTAGATCCTCCTGAGCCTTCAAAATACCAAAATTCGCTTTAGAAACATAAGCTTCTTATAAGGATCATTTCAGTCTAAAGCATATCCATTGCCAGAACTTGGGAGAAATGTATCTAAGGCTTTTAGAGGTTTTGAGCTAAAGTAGGTAAGTGATACAATAAAATGCAATCACCTCAACCCAATAATTCCATACCTGGGACCCTATTCCTAAGAAACCAAAATATGGAAAGTTCATGTGGACAAAAACATATTGACACTGTTATTATGGCAAACAACAACAACAACAACATGGGAGCAAACTAATCAGCCCATAGTAAGATTTAAAAATATGTTTAAAATTATTTTTTAAGTTATGGAATGCTTATTTGATGAAATAATATACAGACCTCAAAAGTGGTGATAATGAAGACCATGAAGCAACATGGCAAAATGCATATTATTTAATGTAACAGAAAAAGGCTGAACATAAAATTGACACTTGGCTCTCATTTTAACTATGTAGAATTATGCCTTTGGAAAGAGACAAAGATTATACACACATAATAATAGTTGTGCCAGTTTGGCAGAATTAGAGGGTTTTTTTCTTTAATTTTTTCAAACTTTTCTATGATTATGTTTCACAATACTTTTTGAGTTTAAAAAACTATTTTAAAAATCCAATAGAAGTTAAATAAATTAAAATTGGAATCTGGGAGCAAAACCTAAAGCCACCAAAATTGTTTAGGCTCCTTACTTCTTCCTGTTATCCAAGACACCATGGTGGGGACCTCTTGTGAGCTGGTGGGCAAAAGATGGAACAAAATCTTTTTGAAATGTTACCCTCCTGAACCTACCCCTCATCTGCCTTTTTCCCAGTTATCCTCCCTGCTTCCCCGGGGCGAGACCTACCCTTCGCCATCACCCAGGCACAAATCCAGCCTGGTTGATATAGTCACTCAGCCACTCCCTTTTATGAAAAAAAAAAAAAAGTCAGTCTTCAAACTTTGAGGTTTGGGGTGCCTCCTGTACCCCTTATAAGATCTTTCTTGTTACCACCCACTTAATGTTCCAAAGAACTATTTCAAAAGTGAGCTGGAAATCAGACAAGGAGGTGAGATGGAAAAAAAAAAAAATCAAGAAAATGTTGTCCTCTAACTATCCCAAGCCCTGAGCCCCTTTCCTCAGCCAGCATACAATTTCTAATCCTTGGATTTCCCTCTTTTCTTATTTCGTGAACTAAGTGGGAGAGTCTCAAGTTGGAGATTAAGACCTTCACTCTCCATAAACATTCCAACTCAGACAACTGGCTGATACTTAGTAGACTGGGGTTTTGTTACCAGAAGACAGCTAGAAACCCTGTTCTTTGATGAAAACAAGGAAAAGATAAAGCAGCACTGGGGTCTTCTTCTGTGATAAGTCCTTGCATAGACACCTTAATTAACTCAGGCACATCAAACCCAGGAGATGATTGGACCTGTCTCAGCCCGCAGCCGCTCTCCTTCTGTCCCCTAGGTAAAGACATTCTCTTCGGGATGCTTATCTATGCAGTTGTACAGAAACCCTTTACTTGTGGCAGTTTGAATTTCAGGTCCTAATTTAATCTCCATGTATTCTCCTTCCTCTCTTCCTCACTGCTCCTTTGAAGGCACACCTAGTCTAGCCAACCAGTTCAGTTTACCGTTCCCTACCTTTAACCCAGGAAGGTAAAGGACCTGTCCGTGGTAGGAAGCTCCTGGTAGGTCTGGGACTGGTGCTCAGGCTGCTGGTCTTTCCACCCTATCATGTTTGCTGCTTCTGATTACTGGTTTCCATAGAGCACAGAAGGTAACACTGTCCCGGTATCTTGTAGGAAAGTGTGAAAGGCAGTCCTATATGGCCCACGTAAGACCAAAACTCTCTCACTACCCCCTGAAAAAGAACGATCTCCCTAAATCGAGGCTCATTGGTCAACAAATGGTCACTGTGAACCTTTGCGGGGAAGTAGTAAAGGGGGTTACCACATGAAGCCAAATTCTTATACTCATGCCACGGTCCAAGATTAATTTTTAAGACATGTAATTTGACATATGTTAGGGGTTCACTGGCTTAAAATGAGTTAACTTCATAAAAGACACAAGCAAGTAATAATGCAATCATTTAATACAATACCACTGTCTAAAGATTCTTTTTAAATATAAACACTGCAATTCTGCTAATACATATTACATACATTTGCAACAATACACAAAAGCTGAAAGGTGGTTATTGTTGAATTGAAAAAGTCCCAGAATCCCACTAAGAAAATAATGTGAGACAATAATGCATATTTCAGGTACACACTATAACTGACTTAAATTATTATGGATGTACTTCATACTTAATTACCTTTCTAAAATATGTCGGGGTATTTTGTCATAAACTCTGCAGAGTCTGCTGTACCTCTACTAAATACTGCTCTGAAATGCAAACCCTTCGCTAATGTTTTTATTTGAATAACTTATTACCCAATATAGCAAGCATCAACACATTTTATAGAACCAGAACTTGGCTCTCTGAAATTCCTCCTACCCTAATGCCAGTCACTGTTGGGAGCATTTAGTTATAAATTGTCTTTCAATAAAAGTAAAAGCTCCCAAAACAACAAAATGAAAAGACACAGCAGCTTAAATCAAGGGAAGTCAATTTCCACATGCCGATCCTAAATATTTCATGGCCCTATTTTATTCTGACATTTGTAGATGACTAAAGTGTTACAAAGGAAATAAAATGCTGATTAAAGAGTTCACTGTCATAAAGGTTACTGAATTGTAAATGGCCCTTTCCATCTTCCTGTTAATAGGTACCCAGCTGTAAACATCATGAAGGATGTGACGGGAGGGCGGCTTCCCTCCTTTAGGAGCTGTATATACATTAATCACTGAATCACCAAGCCATGCTTAATTGCAAGCTGTATATCACACAAATCCATGGTAAGTAGAAGGAAACTCATTATTGCTGCTTCATAACTACTGGGTACTTCTCATTTTAACCTCCTCACACCTGGGACACTTTGTTGCTTTATAACAGAAATGCAGAAAAGGTATTACACCGCTAATTACAGCCCACACGGGCACCTCCACCTCAGCTGCCTGAAAGAAAAAAAAAGGAACTATCTAGATCTGCAGCCATCCCGGCTTCTGCCTCATTGCCACGAGGTGAGTTTTTATAGGTGGCTTCTCGCACCCCCCTCCCCTGGTTCCCTTCCTGGGGACAACATGTTGAAATCCATTACTCCTTGAGAGTTTACAGAACTGTTTAAGTGATAAAGAAAAAAAAAAAAACAACCCTGCAGTATATTTTGCTTTGACAAAATTATTGATTTAAATCCCATACAATAGCACAATACTATTTAAAGGTCAACCCAAGAAAAATGAGTTTACACCCGAACAGAGCTGAGCTTATCTGTCATGAAAGTGTAATGATGTGTTTATTCCCTCACTAGGGTGTATATATTTTTCAGGAAGATATAACAGTCTACTTGCAGGTGAAATCTGCTCTTAAATGGGAATTTCAGGAGATATTTACATTTCAGATGGTGGAGCTGATATCTGAAGCCCTGAGACCCATTTCTGTACTTACTAGTCAGGTGAATATTTATTTTCATCGCCTAAAAATTATTCTTCTCACTCCCAGGTCAAAAACGAGACGTATACTTGAAAACTATAACCACAACTCATATGGGAATCTTTCAAGAAGGCTAAGGTTGCAAACAGAATGCAGAGGTTGCCATGATAACAGCCTCTCCTCGTGTTTTGATTTCTCTTTCACATTTCAAAAATATGGCAATGTTCTAAGTTCATTATTTCTAGAAATTTTTGTTACTAATAAATCTATTTTTTTTCTTTTCAAATGGCCAACTGATGTATGATTAACCCCACGACTACCACCATCACCCTTCCCTGGTTGACCTCTAAAGGTACTCAGACCTGAGCCTCATCGGGATGGAGTAAAGGGGATGAGGCCTGATACCTTACAACCAGGTCACAGACCTTAAAGCGAACCTGCCCCACCACCTCTCCTTTGAACTCCATTCAACCAATATTTATTAGGAGCCAGGTACTGTGCTGGTAGTGAGGGTACAAAACACCATATCTTCTCTCTTGAAAAGTTTCATTCATTCATCTGGTAAATGGGCTGAACACCAATCACATGCCCGGTACTCTGCAATGACTTCTCCAAGACTTCAGGGCCCACAGACACTGAATACACAAATACAAGTGAAATAAATATCCCAAAAGTGAACTTTCAGGATGTTGGGGCTGCATATAGCAAAGGAAGCCAAGCTAGAATCTTCTGCAGAAAACAGAGTTGCATGGGACATATGGTTTGGCTGAAGGGTAGGAGGGAGAAGAAAATCTTGCCAACAGTAAGAGTTCTGAACCTAAGGGAAACCACTGGAAGGTATCCAGCCTGGGAGTGCCATGACCTAGGACAATATGGAAACCAGATCAGAGGTGAGCACACATTACTGTTGGAATTCCCCTCCAGAAGCCTAGTAAGACAGTGGGAACAGCAAAGAAACCACCCTACTTCCCCATCAGCACCAGTGCGCAAGAAGTACATTTCCAAGAACTGGCCTTTATTCTTGTGTTGTCAAGACTGAACTGACCAGGCTCATGATTCAGCTCGTAGAGCCTTCTCTCCTTTCCACAGGTGCAATCCGACCGGTCTGGGGATTATAACAGCTCTGAAATTCTTATTACCTGTCTTCAGCACCCACCAACTCACTGGCCATTTTCCTATCATTACTAGCTCTATCATCAAAACATGAGCTGGAAGAGAGACCACTTCCAAATCCAGGTAGTCTATAGCTAACGCTTGGAGTGAAAGTTGCTTTTGTGTCATTGTTCAGAAACAAGGGCAAAGCTATTGACCAAAACTAGGTCTGAAGGTTGTTGAAATTTAATTTATCTAGACATTCCATGCTCTCCACCATCATGGGTCTTGGCATTTTGGTTGTCTAAAAATCAGTGTACAAATTTTACTTCTCTTCCAACACTCCTTATGGGGAAGAGGAGTTGGTATTCATGAATCTTCTATTGTTCTATTGTTAGCAGATCCTCAAAGCCTCTCACATTCAGGCAAAAGCCTAAAGCTATCTGCCCTGTTGGTGAACTTCAGGAAGACTGAGCACAGTCCCATAGCCCGTCCCCACCCTAACTACCCCCAAATCCCTTTACCCCCATCCACCCCCAACCACCACCTTTTCCACCACCACCACCAGCCCCCACTACACTCAACACAGTCACACCCAGAGCAGGAATCTCTTGCCTTCTCAGAGGATCCTTGGCATTGCATTTCCACTCCTCCCCACCCCATCCCAATGGTGAGATGAGTCAACTCTGCATCTTCACCAAGTCTCAGTTCTACCCTCCATGAAATTGTAAAATATATGCTCTAACAAGCACACTTCTTCACAAGATCATGGCAAAGGGGGAAGATCACCTGCTTTGGAATCAGCACACTGGGGCCCACAGCTAAGCCGCACCATCAATGATGTTTTTCTAATCCTACTGCTTAGGGATCCTCCATTTCTTCATTATCTATCTATCCATCCATCCATCCATCCATCCACTAAATAGATATTAGATCCTTATCATGTTCCAAGACTTTTCACATTTATCTTATTTAATCATGACAATAATCCCTTAGAGTAACTGCTCCACAAACTTATCACACACCCCCAACATATGTTGATTTATTTATAAACTATACATACCACCTTACCAATGTATTCATAAAACATACATTAGATAGTCACTTAAGGGTAGGAAAGAAAATATAAAGATTTTAAATGCAATTTTATTCATTAATGATGTCAAATCCTCTTTGAGCTTACTGCAAAAGAAATAACTATACTTTATATAATGAATTAATTTTTTTATTACAGAGATGTTATATATTTATGCCTCATTATTTTTTAAAATATGGGTATAACACTTTGTAAAAAGCCAACTTAAAAGTTGAGTTCTATTTTCAGTTTAACACAATTTTAATAAATGAATCATAAATTTTAAAAGGTACTTAAGTATATGTATTGGTTTCTTGTGGCCACTGTAACAAATTACCACAAACTTGGTGGCATTAAAACACACACACACACACACACACACACACACACACACACACACACACACGAGAGTTATTCTCTTAGAGTTGTAGTACCCAGAAGTGCCAGTGGACCAAAATCAAGGTGTCAGTGGGGCCACACTCCCCTCAGAGGCTCTAGGAGAGAATCTGTTCCTTACCTCTTCAAGTCTCTGAAGTTTGATGTCATTCCTTAGCTTGTGACCATACGGCTCCAATCTCTGCTTCTCTGGGCACAACTGCTTTTTCCTCTTATGTCTGTGTCACGTCTTCCCCTGACTCTCTTATAAAGACACCTGTGATTATATTTAGGGCTCTCCAAAATAACAAGATAATCTCCTCAACTCAAAATTCTTAATTACATTTGCAAAGACCCTTTTTCCATGGAAGGTTAATATTCACAGGTTTCAGGGATTAGGATATGATACTTTGGGGGAAGGGGGGGAACCATTATTCAGTACCACAGTACATGTGAAAGAAACCAATCACTGGTTGAGTTCATTAAATCACAACTCTCTTTTTCAATCTCATTAACCAGTCATGCTCAGATTGTCGTTTAAATTCAGTGAGTAAATTTTCACATTCCTTGATGTCAATTACCCAAAATGTGTGGTAATTTTATTTTTCACCAATGAATTCAAAACCCACTGAAATTCTCCTTCTTGGGAAAAATTTTAAATAGTTATAAAATTCATTTTCCAATTTTTTAAATGTACAGAGATGAACATTTTTATAGATAACATACCAGCCACAGTTGGCAGCAAAGAGCTCATAGGAAGATGGAAGTCTTTCCAAAAATCTGTTTTCAAATGTCCTCTCCATAGCATTAGTTTCTTTCATTAAGCATTTCTCAACTGCACTTTTTGCCAAACATATCTGTTAGGATTTATATTTCTGCCAGACATTAGGAAAGAAAAATTCAAAAAGCTTGAATTTTCATAAGAGAAAAATGGAGAACTCCTATTTATAATAATAAAAAGAAAACACTTCCAAGTTCTTTCTCATGACATGGTCAGGGAATCTCTGCTGGAACCCAAGATTTTTGTACTCAATCCCCAACTTATAATCAAGCATAACATAAGGGTTCTATTATTTGAGGACTTTTTAAATAAAATCAATCACATCACTGATATCCTGCAACCAGGGTCTAAATAAATTTGCAAAGCGCTAAAGACAAAAAAGAGGAGAAGACATCACCATGAAATGTAGCTCCAAGACAAATCCCAGGGCCTCTGTAATAGCCCCCCTATGTGTATGGCAGGTGCTCTTGTGGGAGACACCTGCACCAAGTGAGGGCTTCAGTTCAGTCTGAATATGAAATACTGACCCAGTTTATTTCTTTCTCATTTTTAGCTTATGAGAATTAGGAACAAAATCCTAACACTCTTCTAGCATGCCAGTAGTTCCATTCTGTGGGCACAAGCTCCTTTCTCTAAAAATTAGTCCCTGAGTTATGGATGAGTGTTCTTATTATACTGATGGGGAAAGACACTGAGCAAGGCTGAGGGAGTTGCTTAAAAGAGCAGAGACAAGAGGAATCAGATCCAGGGTTTGATCCAAAGTTCTGATTCTGTGTCTGGCTCATAGTCCACTGCTCCCTAATCCCTCCCTTCAAGAATGGAGCAGGAAAGGTGAGGAAGGCAGCCCAGCAGGGTGGTTCAAACCAAATGGCTGGATTTGACTTGGCTCCATCATATCCCAGCTATGTGACCTTAGGTATACAGTAGACTCTACACCTCAGTTTTCTCTTTTTCAAAATGGGGATAATAAGACTATCTGTTCCAGAGGGTGATTTTAAGGAGGAAATTAACTCCTATAAAGCACATAAGACAGCAACAAACACATAGTAAGCAAAAGCAATCCCTCATGGATGTTAGCCATGCAGTAATACCTATTTCATTAGGCTGTTCAAAAAGCAAGTGACAAATACATATATTTAGACATATATGTGTATACACATGCACAAAATATATAGAGTGAAGGTTAACGGGAGGTGCACACATGCACCTGATATATAACAGGTAACTAATGGGTTAGTTTTTCTTGGGCTTTTATTAATTTTTGAATGAAATATGAGGGTTACACATTTGTCATAAAGCTGATAACGGTCCTCCATAGGCAAGAAGGCCTCTTTCTGATGTCATGTAGGCACAATACCCTCCTGCCTCATCTCCCACAGATATCTGCCATTTAAGAATCCAAGCCTGGCTGGGGCACCTGGGTGGCAGAGTCAGTTAAGCATCTAACTATTGATTTTGGCTCAGGTCCTGATCACAGGGTCATGAGATTGAGCCCGGTATCCAGCTCCACACCCTGCATGGAGTCAGCTTGAAATTCGCTTTCCCTCTCTCCCTGCCCTTCCCTCCCACCCTGCTCCCTCTCGCTCTCAAATAAATAAATCTTAAAAAAAATTAAGAATCCAAGGTCAAAATCTCAGGTTTTGGGTTATAATGCATGCTCTGCTGATAAGGCCTATGTCCATAATTTGGGGCAAAGAAAGGGAGTAGTACTTTCCAGGTTGGAAGGTCCAACCGGGGTCTACAGTGAAAATCATTTGAAAAGTATAACCTGTTATGTGTTAACAGTGGCTAGTATTAGAAGGTTTTCTGTTCCCATCGAAAAACCTTGAGTCTCTTCCCTACCTGGCCTCAAGGTCCAAAGCAAAAACTTGAACTAGTTTAAAATAAAAATAAACCAGTAGAAATGGCAACCAAAACTTTGTCTTCCGACTTTGCAGACTCAAAACAGAGAACAGACTGCTGTCCAGACCAAATCACAATTTCCCTCATACTCTCCAAACAGGGGACACATATATAAGTCAATCAACGTTTCATCCTGTGGAGTTCCTCTTGGTCTGACCTCCTCCCAGTGACTCTTCTGAACATCCTGTCATTGTCCCAACACTACCGTACATACCCTGTGTCCTATTTCTGGAATTTGATAAAAGCATTCAAATCCTAGTATTCAAAACAACAATCAAGGGAACTTGTAGCTTCATAACCAAACATCATTCACAGGAAAATGATATGATGACCAAGGGGTCTGGAGAGCCAAGAAGCTAAGTAGACCCAAGACACAGACACCTGGACAAGGTAAAAGCTGTCAGATGATGCAAAGACAGGACTTGTATACCAACACACACAGGTTTGGTAGCAATATGTAGAAGGAACTCGAGGTTCCCAAGATTTCAGGTAAGAGAGACAGAAGAAAGAAACTGCATTGAATTCAGGTCAAGAGACCTGAGTTTGCATCTCTATATCACTCCTCTCCAATGCCTTAACCTCGGGGAAATTATTTCCCCTCTCTGGACCTCTATGTCCTCCTCTGTAAAAGTGAGAGTGTTGGACCACTTTATTTTGTTAAGAGACTTTCAACTGAATTATTCTAGACCTCTTCAGTCATCATCAATCTGTGTACTGTTCAAGCCAATAACACTCTTCTTAGGTTCAGAGAAGTTTTTTTTTTTCTTTTAATAACTATCCATTGGGCATAACAAATCAATCTTGTTAGAGCTGCTTACCAAGTATGACTCGTCTACTCTCTTTGGATCCCAAGGTAAGAATGGAGTTCTGTGATTAGTTCTGCCAAGGAGCTGTGGTCCATTTCCTTGCCAATGCAATATTCTTCAGAACTCTTTCACTTTGGCTCAGCGTCCAGCCGTGTTCAAGATGTCAACTGCTCTGCCATCTTAAGTCCCTGTGTGACTAAAATGATCAGAGCCCTTCTGCCAACATACCAAGTACACAAAGCACAGCAAGAAATATATCCTTATCATTTTACACCTTTGAGATTCTGGAGTTGCTACTGCAGCCCAACTTAGCCAGCCCTAACTGATATAAGAAGTAGCCTGGAATTAAAATTACTATTGTTAAAAAAAAAAATTACTATTGTTGTTATTCCTCTATTATTCTTGCAACTATGGCCTATAATAAAATATGTTTTTATAACTGTTTGCATTTCTCAAGGTAAAGCAGGTACTATATACCTGAAGCTAATGACCCCCCTTTCCACGGTCTATGTCCATTACTCCAACTTCTCATGGGGTCTCCTGTAAAGAACAATGACCATCTCCAGTAAGAATAAAGAAGGTGAGAACACAGCAATCACACTTCAGTTGCATTTAGTATCAGGAAAAACTTCCTTCTTGAAGGGGAAAAAAAATCAAGCCACAGAAGAGTATGACACAATTATCTTTCTAAAAAATGACTTGTTGTAGGTAATGTGCTCTTAGAGGCTAGGGCAGATAGATTTTGCCCACAGAAAGCAAGTGAAAAGGAGCCACCTTCCATGGGGCTCTGAATGTGAATTACAAAAGACTTCAGGTCAATTAACAACTACTGAAGAGAGGGCTACAGCTATAAAGGATGAGTTTATGAGGCCTTGTTGGAGGTGAAAGGGGAAAAGAAAGAACAAAGACTTGCAAGCATAAAGAGTAAATTAAAAAAAAAAAAAAAACCTCTGGGGCAGCAGAAATGTAGAAGCATATAAATGCATATGAGATTCAAGAAGCAAAAAGCTAGATGGTTAAAAAAAATCTTTCAAAAAGCACAATAAGAGAAACAAGGGATAAAATAAAAGCAATTCTTATTTTAATCAATTGATAATCTGCTACCTGAGGCTTTTGGAGAAATAGTGTGAAGAACTCGGATAGATAAAATACTTTTTAAAACTATGATTTTTTTTTTCTTTAACCCAGAGTCAAACTCCTATAGGTATTTCTGGCTTTAAAGCAAGCAAGACACACCTCCTGTCTGGTTGGTTAATTACAGAGCTGTTGTTTGATAGAGACACCGTCAGCGTGACCTCGACTCAGCTACTCGGCAACCACCCCTCGTGGACCAGATACATGGGCCTGACTTACAACAGGCAAATGGTGGGTGAGCTCACACCCGGGATGCAGATGCTGTGGTTCTCACTGACAGAGGATGTGCCTATGAATTAGCAGTCAGACAGTGACTGTCATTGGTAATAACTTCTTATTATGTCAAGGAATTTACATGCAGATCAATGTGAGCAGTGTGCACTTGCTTATCCCCACCATAAATCACTATCGATTGGCACACCAATTCCTCGCCATAATTAGGAGCTATAGACAGGGCTGCAATATTATCTTAAAATACTGTGTCACCACCCTCCGTATAACAGCTGGCATCCACAGTACTCCCACACCGCAGCTCTTACGATTGGCGACGCTGCTTCCGTTGTTACTTGGGGTGGGAAGTGGGGGACATAAGTGAATAAAACGTCCCTGTGTGCAATGTCTACTTGAGAGATTCCCTGTACCCTATTAGAGATTAAAAAAATGGGAATTCCTCCCTATACATATTGAATTCCTGTGTGCAAATGCGAAAGTTGGCAACATGCTGCTCTTAATCTGATTTATGCACCAATTTATTTTATACATTAGGCACACTGTATGCAGGCTGACTGATGCATAAAAATTTCATGCAAAAAAGGACTCACTCCCGTACAACTGCCTTTCAGTTATTATTACCTCTTGTGGTTTCCATCCTACGGTGGGTAGGACAAATGACTCCATATACCAAATGCATTCGGCCCACTATACAAACATTTTGATCTGTTTCTATTTCCCCTCAGCTCCAACTCCAGAGAGCTAAAAACGCTGTATCTTAACTTTCTGAAATCCTTTAATGCTACAAAACACCCACTTATGCAGAGAACTTCTCTCCATGTTCACTCTTTAACTGTGGATTATAAACACACAAACATATACAACAGAGGCAAACAGAGACAAACACATACCCACGACACACCTGGGTATTTCTGGTTAATTTTTTTTTTTTTGGTTAAACACTTTCTTCTCTACATATCATAACCACCGTGCATTGTGCATTACTTTTATAATTAGCTTCCCAGGAATACGTTCCTCAGAATATTAGGAACAGCAGAAATGCGAACGAACAAGAAAAGCTTTTGGGGTAGGGTTTTAGTTAAGGAAAAACCAGCTAGAAAAAGCATCTTTCTGTATTTTCCTTTTATTAGAAGTCTCCTTTCATCCAAGAAATATGGGGCCTGAAATAAATTGTACCATCCTGCTTTTTTTTATTCAAATCCTTGCCAGAGCTAGGCAGTATGCTAATGAAAACAGGTTGATAAATGACTCCCTGATATTTTCCAGACATTTTTCTCTCAGAAGTGCTCTAAACTGATGTAGCTCAAAGAGAATAAGGCGCATTAAGTCATTATATCAATTTTTGTTACCCAGATACTTCAGTCCCAGTTAAGCGCTGACAGCCAATATAAAACAAGGCAAGGGCATCATACGACTCCATCGATCAAATCTTGTCGTAGATAGATTGCCTATTACACAAATAGAACTAGCGGATTCAGTTTGTAGTTTTATGCTCTCCAATTAAAGGATAACAGGGTACTTTCCCATAAATCTGCTAATTGCAACTGAATTAATTTAACAAATTTCTCCAAGCACACAGGAAAAAGCGATTGGTTAAGCTAATGTAAACTAGCACAGGTTGTCACAAAGAGGCTCCCATAACATCCTTTTGCTATACCTTGATTGGGCAAGGTGTCACAAGTATTTAGCTACATTGTGGTTCTCTGGCAACAGACAGCTGACAAGCATAAAACATTGCACAAATAGGAGATAATTTATTTGTGGTACTTTTTTCTCTCTCCCTCACGCCACACTCTCCCCCACCCGCAGGAGGAAATAACTCCCTCTTTGCATCTAATTAATGTTTCTCTCCAAGTGAAGCTGTTTTTCTAAATCAGAATTACACCAGCCAAAGCACTATATTATGGAAAGGGGTCCCTCCGCGCCACTCAGCCAACAGTAGGAGTGATGGGCAAAAACCAGAACAGCTGCCTATTGCATTTCAAAGGAGGAAATAGCTCGGTGCTCCTCAACAGAGCAGGGGAAACCCAACACAGGGCACCCACTCTCACAAGTTCAAATACACAGGTACCCGTGGCGGCCCAGGTGCCAGAAGCAGAGCAGATGAGCCCAAGCCACAAAATAATGCATCTCCGTTGAATTCCTCAATTGCTGTGCTCAGCATTATGGAGACGAAGTTGTCATGACTGCACAGGCTCAGTGGCATTCCAGGGATGCTCCCCTGCCTCCTTCACCTCTTCCCTGCTGCTCCTCGTCAGGGATTCAGGCATCCTCACAACAACCACAATGGCTTCAGAGAGCTAAAGCTAGGGTGCTCACAGGTGAACAAGGGGTGAGGAACAGAAAGTGTATTTTTCAGATGTGGTGAAATAGGTCAGATTTTAACTATCCAGCCCCACCGTACCCATATTTTTAGACTGGATATTTTCAACATGATCTTTCAAAATACCACTGCCCTATCCACACTTGGCAGGCACCACCTCCTGCCCAAAGGGGATAGATTTCTGTTCTAGAAGGGGGTGATGGAGCCCAGGGATGAGCAAGGAGAAGCCACGGAGGAGAGGGAAGGTCAGGGCAACAATAACCAGGATGATGGACCTTGTCAGTTCAAATTCGAGTCAGGCATCTCCAGCACCACTCCCTTCTCTTGTGATCAGAGCTTCACGCTTCCTTGCTACAAAAGCCGATTCCTTGTTATAGGGAGGAAAAAAAAAAAAAGTCTCAGAGTAGACCCTCTTTTCCAAAGCACAATTCTCATACCCTGTTTATCCATTTAGGCTTCTGGGCTGATAGATTGAAGCTCTGCAACAACACCTCAATGGGACGGTAAGCTGCTTGAAGACATAAACCACATGCATTTTGAACGGTGAGCCCAGAGCAGCAGAACAATGCATGCTGCCTCTGGGTGGACAACATACACAACTTTAAACTGGCTGAGTCCTCTGGCCAAGAGGTGACAGGGTTCTGCAAGGGAAAGAGGGTGTGGGTTAAGTCCAGGCAGGAAAGTACAGGGTGTTGGCTCCTACACGCTATTAGTTTGCCACTTGGTACCTAACCAGAAAAGTCACACACACACATACCCAAAGAGATACTCTGAGTAATAGGTATTTATGTAAAGATACCGGATCAAAGTAATGACTCCTGGGTTACAGCCCCAACTTAGCCATTAACTAGTTGTAGGATACTGGCATCGGCTTTAAGCATCTCTTCCTTGCCCATAAAAGGGTAGATCTCAGCATTAGATCTGATGAAGGCCAGGAGATCCAGCCACAGTTTTTCAAAAAGCAGCTGCACGTGGAATCGAATTCCTGAGTGCTTCTCACGTTTGTTAACGGATTGTAACATATCAGAGTACGCTGCACATAAGAGGGGGTAAGTATTGTTTTTGTGACAGTTCTCATTCAGTTGTATAAACATACATGTGTGTGCAGACTGTAATGGGAAATACATTCTCCAAGGTCAGTCACAGCCAGAACAATTATTTTATTTTTTTAAAGATTTTATTTATTTATTTATGAGAGACACACACAGAGAGAGAGAGAGAGAGAGAGAGAGAGAGGCAGAGACAAAGGCAGAGGGAGAAGCAGGCTCCATGCAGGGAGTCCAACGTGGGACTCAATCCCGGGTCTCCAGGATCATGCCCTGCACCAAAGGCAGGTGCCAAACCACTGAGCCACCCAGGCTGCCCCCCAAAAATTATTTTAAATTCAAAGCCACTGAACCAGTCCAACCCAAGGACTGAACGTGAAGATTCTGTGGATCTACTATCACACGGCCGCACTCAGAGCCAGCCGGCTGCAGGGTAGGAGAACTGGTGGGCAGGAGCCTTCCCTCCCCCCAGCAGCACATCAGTCACTTGGGATGAAAACGAGCCGGGGAAACCCTTCATCTTGGGAAAGCCACCTGTGTGCCAAGGATGAAGGGAACCCTTTCACTAAGGGCCCCAGCAAAGCCCGGCTCCCAGTTGGGCCGGATTAGCACACCAGTCCAGAATGAGGGGCCATGGGTCCGCCACCTACACGCTCCCCGACAGAACCTGAACACCAGGCACCCCAGAAACATGCACAACTCCTACCAGAGGGAGAGCTCTCACCTCTTCTGGCAGCAAAGGTTGGCTCCCCAATCAGTTGTGGGACAAATACTTCATAGAACACTTTATGATTCACATGTATGCAGACGCAGAAGCACGGCTTGTTCCCCACCACGGACCTGAGAGGGGATGACCTGGAGAAGCACGTCCACCTAAAAGAAATCAGCTAGCCACCTCCTGAGGCTCCACGTAAGATGAAGTAGTGTCTGAGTAATTCCCCAAACACTTCACTTCCCCAGCTATGCAGAGCCTACTGCTCAACTATTATTCTTACTGTTATGACTTATGATCTGATGTGCTGGTTGGAAAGAAATCTAAAAGAAGAAGTGATTTCATAATACACACATGTTAGGTTGAGTCAAAGCTTCTGGAGGGAAAATATGCCTTTAGCTAAAATATTTGCTATTATTATTGAATACCTCCAAATGAAGATGGCTTAAGGCTTCTGCTGTTTGGTTTACAGAAGATGTGGAAGATAGGATACTATGAAAATAGACAACAACAGAGGAACCATTAATGAACAAAGTAAATAAAAGGTCTAGGAACTAACCAGGTAACCAGCCAACAAATATTTATTGAACACCTGCTGTTTGCCAGGCACTAAACATTAGAATGCAGAGTGAACAGAGCACATAGAGTCCCTCCTCTCTGGAGCTTGAAGCCTGGTTGGGGAGAGAGCTGCTGTTTAAGGAAGTTTTACAGATAAACAAGCACCATGAAAGAAAAACAAAAATAGTAAGGGGCTCTTACTTGGCCGGGGGGCTTCGGGACTGCCTCCCTGAACAAGTGTCACATTCAAGCTGAGATGGCAAAGGGCAAGAGGATGGCACCAGGTACCCTCCAGGGCTCAGCACACCCCCACCCTCCTCTGCCTTTGCACTCACATACACCCAAGGGCTGCAATCACACCGGCCCGCTCAATCGTGCTGGACTTCCCTCCTCCCTGAGCCCTTCTCTTTCACACCCCCCTGCCCATCATTCCTTCAGCAGAGAATGTTCTTGTGCAGCATTCCTGCTTGGCAGCCTGCTCAGGTTCCAGTGCCAGATCTATGCCTTCCTACCTATGGGACCTTACATTTCTTCATCTTGCCACACCTCAAAGTCCCCATCTGTAAAACAGAGATGACCATGGGCCCTGCACCTCCCGTGTCTGCTGTAAGGACTAAATGAGATGATACAAGTAAAGCAGGAAGGACCTGGCACATAGTAAGCAGCCAGTAAAGGGTAAACATTATTGTTTGGTTAATGTGATTGCTGTTGCTCATTATCTTCTTTTTCTGTATTCCACTCTCTCATATCAGGGTCAGGTCAAACTGCCCTTCCACTGAAAAGCCATCCAGAC
Organism: Canis lupus dingo; assembly: GCF_003254725.2. Classification (NCBI taxonomy): domain Eukaryota; kingdom Metazoa; phylum Chordata; class Mammalia; order Carnivora; family Canidae; genus Canis; species Canis lupus. The sequence continues at coordinate 26,226,845 of NC_064246.1, read as the reverse complement.
TTCCTTCAGCCAATATACCCCCCCTTATCAATATCACTGTATATCCCTCAATCATAGCCTTTATCACATGATGCTGAAATTATTTACATATGTCTTTGCTCCCTGATCAAAGCCAGAAGCCACGTCTTATTTATCTTGCTCCCCCAGTGTGTGGAAATCCACAGGCTCTCAACGAACATACTAGAAGATAGATGGATGAATGAATGGATACCGGGGGGCCAGATGGATGGGGGCAGGCCAGAAAACTCAGGTGAGCCTTCACCGTGGCCATCTCTTTCTCTAAGGAGGTATCCCTCCAAGCACTTGAACAAATGGGTTGAAATCCTACTAGCCATATAGTGACCTCTGGCCTGAAATGCTACTGTCCATGTTTACCATCATATGAAAAGCACGTGGGGGAGTAAACCTGTCCTTCAGAGGCCGAGAGAACCTCGAAACTTTCAAATCCTCTAGGAAAAGAAATGTCTTTTCTCAAAACACTTCTAAATATAGTGAGGCACATTTTAAGCCTCTAGCTAAAAAGCCTGAAAGCATCTTTCTATTTATTGGTATCGTTATGTGTATAGTAACATTCCCAGAAGCAGGGCATGACTGCACTAGCTTTATGTCTGGCAAAATCAGTGTCTGTATTATCTGAACTCAAAAAGACTATAAAATTAAATTTAAGTGACTCACTTAACTACCAGAAGGAGAAAAGATCCAATTTTAAAACTGAAAACAGCAAAAGAATTAATTGCCGCTGTTTGGTGGGAGTTTATTATGTAAATAAGTAGAGGGCATGTCAACAAATACAGATGCCCAACCACATTTGCACAGTAATGAGGACGAACTTGAGATAGAGTGGGAAATGTGTTCTCTTTGGTGGGATCAGAGATAACATCTCCTCTGACTCTCCAGGCCGCTTTCAGCATCCTCACAGAGCTGGGAAGCCGGAGGCCACCTGGTTCAAAGCCTGATATGCCATGAATCCTTTTCACGGCAGGGCACGGTGAGCATTCACCCCCAAATCAGTTCTCTTTATCACATTCTTCCCTTTGCATCTCAACATGGCAGGTTCTAAAGTCTTTGGAAAATGTTTTAGCGCTCATTAAAGGAAGAATGTAAACGTCTCAACAGAGTTGAAAGCGAAATTGGGCCAGACTGAAGAAGAACTGATAGCAGGTTTTAATAGAGCCTTCGATAACCTTCTGCCTTCTGATGCTACCTTGTAGGCATCAGTTAAGTTGTCTACAGCAAACCCCAAGCTATGGCTTTTCTCATATTTGTAAGTCTTAGCAATGTGGGCTAAGAACTTTCTACAATTAGACCTTTCCTCCAGTAAAATCTAAAATTACAGGCGGGGCCTCCTGCAAAATGGGCCCAGAGGTAAAATTCATTTTAATGACAGTTACTGGGAAAAGGAGGAGGACAGAGGTGAAAGAGAACTCCTCCTATCAAATGCCTAGAATTCTAGGTCTGAGAGAGATCTTTTGACCTATCTCAGCCTAAAGTTTCTACTAATTTTAAAAGATTCTCAAGGAAATTCCATAGTCCCTCATGTGAATCTATGTTCACATTTCTCTCACTGGCTGGTAATTTTCAGAGTGGGGTAGAGACACTGATAATCCCTCATACTACTGTCTAGTTAATATTTTTTTAAGATTTATTTATTTGAGAGAAAGAGAGAGAGAGAGAGAGAGTATGGGTGGGTGGGTGGCAGGGGCAGAGGGAGAGGCGGAGAAAGAATCCTCAAGCAGACTCTCCACTGAGCGTGGAGCCTGACGTGGGGCTCTATTCCAGGACCCAGAGATCATGACCTAAGCCGAAATTTAGAGTTGGCTGCTTCACCAACTCTGCCACCCAGGTGCCCCTGTCTGGTTAATATTTAATGTGAAGACTCAACAAGTATTTTTGACCAAAGCAGAAGGGGAATGGCAAGACTTCTCACCCTTGGCCACAGGCAATACCGAACTAATCCCTAAAGATCTTTCAAGGATCCCGTTAAAAACATGTGCATGTCAACCTCAGTTAAGAATCAGATCCATAAATACCTGTTAAATAGGGTGAGGGACACATCCCAGAATTGCAATGAACTCCTGGCTTGCTATGGACCTGGTCAGAGGCAGCTCCATGAGGGGAGGAACTAAGTCACAATCACCTTGGAATCCTCACACTCACCATTGTGTCTGGTACATACTATGTATGTGATCAATCTTGCAAAAACGAAGGAAGACCTTATTTAGGTGTCTGCCCAGCGAAGGATGCCCAGAGCAGATGTCCTCCGCATGCACCAGTCCACCGCGCTGATAAACTCCAGAAAGACGCAAGGCCCACCTTAGCCAGTTTACACGCACGGTAAGGGAGAGCAAATGAACACCACCTAGAAACCTCGTCTGACACCAAAAACAGAGTGCACGACATTTTATTCTCCATTAATTTGGATATACAGTATTTCTCTCTGATTACTAGAGCATGCAATGTTCTTATAAGGTTATGAACTGGTTTTGCATCGTTCCGTTGCTGGAATTTAATACTGTACTAAGTGTGATATATCTCGGCCATGATGAATCCTGCCTGGTTCTGCAGCGAGTTTCTATAAAAACCAGTTTGAAATACAGGACTCTTAAAGTCCTTGCCAAATCTGCAAGATGTGATACTCACACGGCTCCCATCCAGGCAAGCATGTCTAACTTGCACTTGAGACCATCTACCTGTTTCCCTTTGTGCTCCTGGAGCAGCTAGCTATTTATCCTATCACTGACGCTGAGAAAATGTGGTGAGTGCCGCCCTGGCCTGGTTTACAACAGCATTATTAATACTGCTCAACAACAAAGTAAAATTACAGATAAAATCTGAATAGGCCCATTATTGGTTTTAGAGGGAGTTAAATAAGCTATATAATTTCTTTGGGCCTTGCAGAAAGCTCAGCCTAGCAACGACAGGAGAAGAAATGCACACAGCGGCCAACTAGCCACTGGAGCTCAGCTACGTGTAAATCCCCTCCTCGAACATCGTGAATTAAAGCAGATGAAAGTTTTAAAATGTCAGGCGAGTCCCTGGGGATGGATATGCTTTATGTTTTTTATACAGTGAACATTAATTTCAAATGGAAAGGGAAAGCAGTCCTCTATCTCCAGCCATTTGCTCCACTTTTTCTTACGTTCCATGTGTCCACTTTTAACAGACCAGTCTCCGGGGAATTGATGCTGCGCTGAGTCAAACAGTCAGGCTCAAGGTAAAAGCAAAGTCCTTGTGAGAGAGAAAATAAAAATTCACCACCCACTTCCCAGAAGCAGCCCTAATATGGAACATCTGACTTGGAGTTTGACAGCAGATGTCCAAAGCCTACCTCTTCTCTTTCTCAGGTGTCTGATCTTTGCACAACCTGGCTTCCCTGACCATTACCTTCCTTCTTCACAGGGTTTCAGGTAAACTGAATAGCACTTGCATATATGCTATGTAATATATAGTATCTATATGTGCACACTTCTATGTGTGTGTATTTGTGCTTCTCTCTCTCTCTCTCTCCACTCTCCACCCTCCACCCCGTTGTTGCTTTAACTCCTAACAGCTTTTCCTTCTATTTAACTTCCGTCATGCATTCCCAGTTTTATTTAACTGTTCTCCAAAGGAAACAAGGCTGTCATTCATTATTCATTCGTACAATATATACTGAGAGTCTATTACATGCTAAGCCCCTTGGGATCCAACAGAAAACAAAACGTCCTCTAGGACTTCACAACCTACAGAACTGGTCTCTCTCTAAGTTGAATCCGAAGTGAAATTTAGAAGCTTTATTTCCCAGTTGAGGTCAAGAAATCAGTTTGACACCGTGATGATGATGACAAAAAACTGTTCTAAGAGTTACAAGGCCTGAGGCCCATGATAATTTGGGTTATTGTCCAGCAAACTGCCATGCCCTTCCTTTCCCACTGTGGCCACAGTTGGCCTCTCTGTCCCACTGATACTGGCCTAGACAGGAGACTTGCTCAGGCCAATGAGATTCAGCAATGTGATTGATATAAGCAGAGACTCTGGGTGTGTTCACGGCACACAGCAATTTGGCTTGGCTCATGCATTCCACTGATGCACCATGAGAAGAGCATGCTTCAGGAAGCCTTTACTCTGTCAGCCTAGGCCCCACAACACACACTCATGGAGCAGACCTGAATCCAGCCCCGAGCCCAGGATCAAGGCGGCTACCCCACTGCCTAGAGCAGAGCCACCCAGTCTAGATCACCCAAACCACAGTCAACCTGCACAGTGTGAACAGAAAGAAAGATGAATGGGGCAGTTTCTTATGTAGCAATATTGTGGAAATAGCTGACCAATGTAAGGTCTAAGGAGGATCCCAACCAGAAAACAATTGCCTCATCAAAAGCAATTTGGCACAACTTAACTACTGAAGCATTAAAATGAGATTATGGTACAAAACATGCTTTTCATGGTCAAATCAATCATTCTGTCTCAACTCCTCTGTGCTTGGTTTCAGCTCTCTCTGTGTTGAAGGAAATTAACACAAAATAAGTTGATCTTGATGAGTAGGATTCAAATCAATAATGTTAATTGGGCTCCTGAGCATAAGATAAAATGACTTCAAATCAACAAAAGGTTAATATAACTTTCCCTTCATGCCGCACTACCTATGATAAATCTATAGTGGTCTGAAATTTCCAATTTCATTAACAACACATTTAACATGCTAAAAAGACGGGAACACTCTCCTTACATAATATTTTCTCTGTGCCCACCAGCAGGTTAACTCACTATTGCAAAGCATATCCAATTATGTAATTAAGTTATACTTGAATAAGGGAGGGATGTACTCAATGGTGAGGATTTCTTTTAAACTTTAATTTCATTACTGTCTTCATGTTCTACCTACTTCCCCCTCCCAATGGCAGTTTATAGAATTACTGGATATTTTCTTTTATAGCCTATTTCATACTAGATGACGTTAGTTAGCAAAGAAAAAAAATCATTCAGCATTCTTATTGTGCACATGCAACATGCAGGGATCCAATAGAAAACATAACGTCCTCTAGGACTTCACAACCTACTGGTCTTCCCTAGGCTGAATCCAAAGTGAAATTTAGAAGCTTTATTTCCCAGTTGAGGTCAAGAAATCAGTTTGACACTGTGATGATGACGACAAAAAAAAAAATGGTCTAAGAGTTACAAGGGAGGTGGGAGGGAGGTGGGAGATGAGCTAGCACAGACAGAAAGAGATTTGAAAAAAACAACAGTATTGCAAGGTCCTTGTCCTCAAGGGACTTTCAGTCTGTTAGGACTTATAGATGACTAGACACCCAATCAAATACAGAACATAAATGGATCAGAGTCACTGGACAATTGTTGGCAATTTCTCTCTCATCCATCTCCTCGATTCTTTTCCTAACATTTTCCTAGATGTCCCTAAATTCTTTTGGGTGCAATGGACTCCATTCTCCTGTCCCAGGATAGAGCCCAACCGGCATGATCCTACCAAGCAGAATCCCATCTCCCCAGTCTGCCACAGTAACTGGTTTCAGGATAGGACCGATTCCAAGCTTAGTCCACGCAGTCTGCTGTAACAAATGACACACTTTTCTTTCTCCTAGTTCTGGAGACTAGAGCCCAAACACAGAGTATCCATATGGTCAGGTTCTGAGATTCTAGCAAGAGTCTTCTTCGGGGTTGCAGACTGCCAACTTCTCGTTATATCCTCCCAGGGCAGGGCTCTCTAGGGTCTCCTTTGCAAGGACACTCATCTCATTTTTGAGGGCTCCACCCTAACAACCAAATTATCTCCCAAAAGCTTCATCTCCTAATACTATCACATTAGAGGTTGAGATTTCCACATATGAATTTAGAGAAGACCCAAACATTCATTGCAGACCCCATTCTGACCCATGAAGCCAGTGAGATTCGATTTGGGGAATGCAAGAACTCTCCTGCTAGATTTGAACAAAGATATACACATTCTTAACTATCTGCAGCCACCTCACAACAGGGCATTGCCTTCACAGAGGAAGAGCAACTGACAGAGAGAGAACAACCAGATCTCATTAGACTGTTTCTGGCTCAAGCCTTACCTGAAACCACTGCTACCATGAGAACCAACACTGACCCTTTTTGCCTTTAAGACAGTGTGAGGAGCTGTTAGTTTCTATTTTTTTTTCTTTTCCTGTTATTTGCCACTAAAAACATTTAAACAATAGAACATGCAAGAGAGCGCCAAAGAAGGAGAAATTATTGTGTACTGGGAAAAATCTAAATAAAGTCCAAAGAGGAATCAGGATTTCTCGTGGGCCTTGAAAAGTGGATACACTCGAAATTATTGGGAAGAGGGGGAGTAGTGATAGGATAGAATGAAAAAAACAGAGCAAACCTACCAACTTAGATAACACCCTCAGAATGGTAGTCTGTGATCCTGGTGATGTTTATGTTGTTGTTGTTAAAGGGGCCCAAAGGAGTTTTGTGACTTAGGCAAGATCACAAAGGATTGGTTTAGCCTCCTCCAGAAGTGGACGAGAATTCTGGATCTGCCACTTGCTGTGTGAATTTTACCAACTTACTCCAAACTCTCTTAGACTCACTTTCTTCAAATTAGGTGTAACAGTAATGCCTACTCTCCAAAGTTTTGAGAATGAGGTAAGATAATGCATTTAGAAGTGCTTTCCTTAATGCCAAGCACAATGAATATGATCCACAAACTTCAGTCATTATTTGTATAATTCTTTCTAAAAACTACATTTCAGACTTAACAGCAATCAGAGAGGAGAATCAGGACCAGTGGGTAAAAAATGACAAAGTGGAAGCTTTGGCCTCAACATAAGAATTGGCTTCAAACATTTAATGTTTTCTAGAGACGTAACAGATTGATGATGAACTTCCAATTCTAGAGGTTTCCACTCAGAAAAGGAAGATTCTCTGTTTAAGGACACCATGACGGGCTGAGCATCAGAAGCATGATTTTAGGATGTGCTTCCAAGGATTCTTTCATCACTGAAACTTATCAACCCTTTGAGAGGCACCACTATCCTGCCAGTTTAATTTCCAGCATATCCCAAAACCAAGGATTTCCAGATCCTCCACCCACATCTTTCCAGTCCTCATTCCTTAACAAGACTTGCAATCACTTACACATTAAAGAACTGTGATACAAATTTGACCGGACTCACTACACCCGCGCTATCCTCCAATACTGTGAAAAGCTAATTTCAGCTGTCACTTACTGGAAGTAAAATGACAAATATCTGTAATATCTGTCAGGTTATGAATGCTTTAAAAAGAGTTATGCAGCTGTCAACATTTTGATGACAAGAGAAAAGTAAACGAAGAACAGGAAACAGCACGTCTGTGGAGTATCCAGTTGCCAAACTACTCTATGACTTATATTAATAAAAATCAAATTACCTCTATAAAAAATGCAAACAACGAGGGCTTCTAGAGAAAACCAACAGAGGCAAATCTGTGAATAATGCTGCCAATGCTATAGATGAGATCATCAGAATTAGCTTCAACACCTCAGTAGAAAGTGACTAATTCTATTAAGGGATGTGAAGTCTTTACTAAATTTCTCCCCATGGTGGTCTTGGACTAAACATGTAAAATCCCTGGAACAGACTGACACTCTTACTGAGAGCTTCTTGTCATACTGGAAGACAATGTACTATAGAAGTAGGTGACTATGCATCCCAGGTTGACTGGGACAGTCCTAGTCTATATCCTTTATCTTGGTATAATTATAAATAAAGCATGCTGATTTGGATAATAAATTACTATGGTGTGTATACATGTGTATTTGTATGTATATGTGTGCAATTGTGTGTTCATATATGCATGCACATGTATTGTGATTCTGTATATGTGTGCAGGTCTGTGTACATGTATATACATATATGTGTTTAGGTATGTATGAATGTCCATGTGTAGGGGAACTCATTTGCTTCCATTTCTATAGATCTCATCTATAGTTTAGCTTTGGGGGGACAAACAATACATTTTACAACAAGGATATCTACAGTTATAAAACACTGGGTATTTACCATCTAATTAAAACAAAATCAATATAAGAAGCAAAAATAACTTTACGTTTGATTCACATTTTTATAAACTGAATGCTACCAACAAATGACCTCTCTGGGAACAGGGATGGGTGGCCCAATTTTTAGTTTAGGAGGCGGCTTTTTAACTTAGTGGGTAGTTGGCCTCAACATAAAACTCTAAACCAAAATTCACACCGTGGATCATTAAGTGATACCTGGTTTTCTAGTATTACTGCTGCTTCTCCAGTTATCAGAAAAGGACAAAACAACAAGTAAGGTCAGTGTGAAAGTAAAGTTTCCTCTGTGGCCTCCAGTGAGCTATTTTTGCATACAGAAGCTGGCTAGCATTGTCCTCAGTTCATATAATAACCATTTTTTTCACATGCTTTTTTTTAAGGTATCTGTGCATTTTTTTAAGATATCTACAGGATAATATACATTGTGGATTCACTGAACTGTGCCTTTTTAATGAAATAACTGAGAAAAGCCCAACCATTAAAAATGAATGGGCCTTATTTTTTAAACCTTGATTCATCCCTATGTATGCCTTTTGACCTGGGACATCTGCACCTACATTTTTTTTTTTCAAACATTCATGAAAATTCTCCTCCATCCCGCTTCCAGATTCAAGAAATTAAACCAGATGGGAATTCTTACAGCCAACCAATGTCACTCTGTTAGGATATCTCCATACCAAGAATATCTTAAGCTTCTTCTTGGTCCATAAATTAAGTCATTAACAAATATACACAGTTTGAAGAGGAATGAAATGTTCTGCAACAAATCATATTCCATGTAGCATAGGGCACTGGCATCATTCCCACGGGAATAAATAAATTTTTGTGACAAACCAACTTCTTTTCTCCAACACATTCCAGAGATAGCCTGTACTTTTTGGTGTTCCTCATAAATCTGAGAAAATTAAAAGTTAACATGCCATGATACTTTCATTACTAGCTCCCACACAATAAATATTCAAGTATCAGTAAAGATAGAGCTGGAGTACTACAGGAAAAAAGACTCAAGATTCTCACAGCTTGGGCTTTAGGAATAATAGGTGGCAGCACACAAGCAAGGTGAGGCCAAGCCAAAGGTAGCAAATGAAAATATGAAGAGCCACACTTCCTTCATGAGTAAAGATGTATTAATCAGGTGCCTAGTTTGGAAGCCATTTTTTATTTCAAAATTATAATGACAAGAGTGTAGAGAATCACTCCTTGGTGGAATTTACTTAGACATCATTCCAAAAAATTAAGAAAGGTGATAAAATTGGAAAAAAAATATTGGAAAAGAGGGTAAAGAAGAGAGTACACAGAGCAAACATAAGTATGACCACTCACAGCCAAATATCATCATCAACCAAGGAAAAAAGGTGCCCTTTAGAAGAAAATGAGAATTCAATGGGCAGCCCCAAAAGAAATGTTGCCTTTGAAATGAGAAGGAATGGTGAGTTTGTGTCTGCCTGTGGCAGGGAGCTGATGATGTGGCCACGTGCAGAGACGAAACAGTTCAGGGTAAAAATGAAGCCCCCCATGAATCGTATTTTCAGATGGGAACTAGAGGTCCAAAAATGTCAAAAAATACTAGGAAGAAAATTCAGATCATTTTCATCCAAACTATCTTTAGTATCAGAAATGTGTTTGCAACATCCCATTCAGCTGCTATCTAGACACAGGTTAGTCATGCACAGATTGAGAAGAATGTCCAGAAGTCCAAGCAATTCACCTCCTGGAATCACAGAAGAAAGTATCTGCCTCAAGCCAAGTATCCAGAAATGGCACCAAGGAATGTAGCACTAGTCAGAGATACAGCTAAGCCTGGAGTCAAAGCCTGGGATCATTTACCCAGAAAGGGAAGAAGTTTTTGAAAGGCTTTAAACCCTCCCACCATACACATCAGTGACACCAATCAAAATATTCCTAGAAGGTTCCATGTCAATGAACATTCAGAACATTTCAACAGCCTTCAACTGTGATCTTTGTATCACTCTCCAATTCAGCAGAGAGAACAGTGAGTTACAGTGGGCCATCTCTCTGGGAATCAGTGTTTTAAACCACAGAGGCAGGGGGCAGGGGAAAAAACCACTATGCCTTGATAATTATGCTTAGATCAGACTTTGAAAAAGTCTTTAAGGATATAACCCACACTCCCAAGGAGGATTCCATGAAGTGAAATTAATATGGCTGTCCTTCAAGAAAAATTGACAACTAGAAGGAGACCTTAAAAATCAGTTGGTATAGGTGGTTTTTCAAACCATAGGTCATGATCAATGTGACCCTGTGTGTGTTTACACTGGATTACAAAGTAAAATGCTTATCCTTATGAGACTTGTAAGTTTTTTTTAAAGTGTTTGAACAATAGTTTCCTGGTGCAATCTTTTCATTTTATAAATGGGTCCCCTGCAAGCCAGGAAGAAGACATAACATGTCTGATGTGATAGAACAGGATAAATCCAGGAAGAATAGGCCCAGCCTCTTAGAATTGACCTCATGCTGCCTCTGCAAAATTAACTCTATAAAAATCTTCTAAGCCCCTCAGGCTGCACACGCATCCTAGTCCAAAGGACCTCTTGTCTTAGTTTGACATTTTCTTCCAGAGCCATACTCGGGTCAGGTGCCTGGCCCACCCTGCCCTCTTGCACACAGGAATCCCCATTAGTATAAGCTGCAAGTGACCAAGGTCCCAGCATCTTTTAGGAAATGATTTTGAAGAAACATCAATTCTTCTGGATCCACAGGCAACATTTCACAGCAGAGAAGAGCAATTAGTGAATGTACACAGTGAAATCCAGCTCACATCCTACCACTTCCAGGGTCAAGGCCATATTTGCCCTCAAGTAAAAGGCTTGGCCTTCACCTGTGTCAACTGTACCTATAAATAATGGACTTTATTTGGATTTCATAGCTCCCTCTGAGTTCCACCCTACTGAGTTTAACAGGACCAACGTAAGATCCCACCCCCCATTGTCAAGGACTTAAAATTATGATCACTACAGAAGCTTGCAACCAGCCGAACACAGACTTACCCTTCACAACTATGTGGAATGTAAAAAGCAGTTGTACTGACTCACCAGCCCTTCCCATAGAAAAAGAAGGGCTCATCATCGTCCTCACGGTCACCTGATAGAAATCACGATGAAACTTATACATGCCAGACATAGCCCTCGGCTGTCCTGTCCCTTCAGCTGACCACCCACTGACCCCATGCAGAAACTGGGTGTCTTAGCTCAGAAATTTCTGACCACAGATCCCCAATGTCCAGCAGCTCTGCACCTCTGCAGAGTTAATAAAAGCAAAGGCAAAAAGTCAAGGAAATCCTGACCCCCTGTCCCTCCCCACTTATCATAAAAGTACCCTCACTTGGGCAGTAACCCCAGCACTGTAAGTGCTTCCAAGTGAACAGGAAGGGACAATTATCTGAGGCGGGGGGAGGGGGCTCTTTAAGGTTAACTTTATTTAAGACAGAAGAGTCCAACAGCAACATTCAATCACTGGGTGAGGACACTTATTTAGATAGAGATAATATTCTCGAAGGAAAAAAAAGAAAAATGAAACCCCAGGTTCTCCATATATTTATATATCTGAACAAAGCCATGAGAAGAAACTTGCATGAGATGTAAGAAATTGGAGCTTTCAAACATGCTGTTTCCACCTTATCATTCTTATCTGTTATAAAAAAAAAATACAAACAGCTGCATTTAAAGATAAGGTGTTGTGTATGTTGCCCAGATGTTTCTGAAATCCGTTCCCTGTTGAACTTATCTCCCCACAACTAAACACACCTCTAATCTTTTCTAATGGCTTAATCAAGTGAAATAAATGGCCTGGCATAGTATCTTCTTTAAAACTTATACTACTAGTTGCGTGCACACGTATGCGCACCATGTGAACCCGACACACAAAAGCGGGGATATTTTTAAATATCTGTTCAAGGCAAAACTTAGCACCGGCGCTAAAGTATTACTCATGTAATGCAGTTTCCCAAAGACAAGAAGCTGGAAAATAAGTCAGTTAAGATTTCCAAACCCTGTTTCTTTTTATTTTCCTAATCCTCAAACTTCTCATTGTCCTCACAGAAGGTGACAGTTCCTTTCATCCAGTACTTCAAACATTTATTCCATTCCTACTGTGTGTCCGGCAGCATGCTAAGAACAGAGTAGAGAAAATAAATAGGGAAATGATACTAATGGGAAGTCACAGAATGGCTTGAGAAATAAAAGATGGAAAGTTGTAAAGAAGGGTTGTATAAAGGGTGAAGACAGAGAATAAAGAAACAATATTGACTACCTGTCCAACTGAGGTCCCAGCCCCTCATAGCATCCCCAGACACAAAAGGTCAGAGTGCAGAGAAAAAATATTCTACACCCAATTTGTTACCCGTTTGTGAGCTGGCTTCACATTTCTGCTCAGCAATTTATCATTCTGGAACACAAAATTGAGAATCAAAGGGTCCTTAGAGAGTACATGGGTTTACATCCATGTTTTGCCCCAAGACTAGGGGCCGCTAGAGGGCACAGTCTGGGTCTAACAGGAGTCGCAGTCCTGCGTCCTGCATCAGCACTGAGCATGGGCTTTCATCAGTCAACAATTTGTATTTATTGAATAACACGGTCAAGATACACAATACCAAACATGCCTGTTTTCTCAGCTGAAAGATGAAGGTTTGAAACCAGGTGACCTGCAAGGTCACTTCTAATTCTGACAGTCTATGCTGGTGAGGCCTAAGCAATGTTCAGATTTCCCTTCATCCACACCCTCAGTGGGTGAGGAGGCTTGGATGACATGGCATGGCTTTGAATGGTTTTATCCTCCACCCTACAACCTACTCACAAGGTTCCATAAGGCAGCCCCTTAAATGAAATGGTGTTCCAGCAAACACACGCCCTCCGTTTTTTCTTTTTAACGAATATATTCGGGAAGCGTACGGCTTCTGGCAGGTCCTACTCCACACATCAGAAGCAAGGAAGTAGAGTGTGAACCAGACTATACTTACTTTCTGCCTCATTCTTATGATAACATCATTTCACCTCTTAAAAGCAATTATAATCTTTACAGGCAAAAAGGCAAACAGTCTGTAATACCAGGCAACCCCCTGAGTAGGACTACAGGCCCTCAAAAGCCAATGGTGGAAAGAAAAAATACAAGTAAGCATCATAGCAGAGAACAGATGGCCCCAGTGGTTGGAGCTAATGGTTTCTATAGGAAGGGTTAGTACCTTGAAGGAGAGAACCAGCTCCTTCAAAGGGCCCTGTCAGACAAGCCCGAGGAGAAATTACCTGCATCATTACAATCACTTACCTACAAAATCTCAAAGGCACCACCTTCTTTTTGCCAAGGTGCCCCTCCTTCTAGGCGTGTTGTCTAGGTAAACTACAGAGCTCTTGGAAGGCCACTCAGTTCAGAATAAGCACATTCTTCCCTGATGACCATACCAAAAAAGAAAGTAACCTACTTTAAGGTCATGCTAATAAAGTTAGAACCCATTAATTTGAAACCCGTGTGTTACTTTCAAGTTTCTTCTGGGTTTTTGTCCCAGAGTAGCCTGAGGGAAATGGAGCCCTTGCAAATGAGAAGGAGGGGCCTACCTAACCCAAAAGGAGGAGAGTAGGTGAGAAAGTTCTTTCCTCTGAATAACAAAAAATTAATGAGAAGGAATCAAAGAGCAGCTGTGGAGTAGAGAAAGTCCTTTTAAAAAATGATTTACTTCTGAAACCTTTATAATCTCTTTATTGCGCAAGCAGCGCTTGTAAAACCGTGTCCTCTTGAAAGAAAAGTGAGACGAGAACATTCGAGGGACGGTGCACAGGACACCGGGTTTTTCTTACAGGTCTGTTTTGTAAAGGAAGGCACACGGGATCTATGGGATCAAAGAAAACCCAGGAAGAGAAGCTGTCATGGGGTTATGACTAGGGATCCTGGCATACTTGCACACACCACCCTTCCACGCATCAGGCACCAGCCAGGTCTTTCAAGCTAAAGGTCTAGACCTTTAGGTATTGAGGCCATGTGCTGGGAACAAGGAGTTGCATTACCCAATTCCCCCAGCTTGTTCTTATGTTTGAGGATTCTGATCATAAATTTAAATCTTTAAAAAAAAGAATAGTAAAGGGCCAAAAATCTCACTTCCTTCTTGGAGGATGGATTCAGGCTGGCTCTGATCTAGAAACCCTATAAATGTCCTAACGTCCCAAGCCACCACCAGCACCACCATGATAGCAGGACCAGGGGGTCGGAAGTGTGCCCACACTTGATGGGATGAGCACGGGGATGTTACACTCCCTGCTGGCAAATTGAATTTAAATATTAAAAAAAAAAAAAGTGTGCCCAAGGAGGACCAAGCAGACTTGCTCCTCTGAGTATTTCACGTAAAGTTCCTAAGTCTCTAGGGAAGAAAAGAGAGCATATAAAGGTGGAATGGGAACATGCTGATCTGCAGGGGACAGAAGAAAAAGCAGTGGGGTAAAGAGAAGCAGAGATACAAGTCCATAGAATTCCCCCGCGAATTCTAGAATACAAGTCCCAAGTCTTCACTGGCAAGCCAGGCTCTGTAGCTTGGGCTCCACCTGTTAGGACTGGAGACCTTGGGGACCACCTTGGGGGCCACAAGCTACTCCTTCAGGCATTCTCATCTCTGCCCTCTCCCCTCCCTCCTGTTTAGCCTGATTTTATATCTTTGCAAACAAAACAAGCCTCAAGCTAAGACCAGGAGGGGAGGGGTAAGAACTGATGTGGGACCCAAGTGTACCAAGCTGGAAAAATCAGCACCTCAAAGCAGGGCTGCCTGTTTCCCCAGAGGCCTGCCCAGAGCCAGGATGAGAAGGAGGAATGGAGAAAGGGAGGAAGGCAAGCCCTCGGCAGCCCTTCTTCGCACCAGAAACATTCCAGCATAAACACATCTTCTACTTATTTTTTTTTCAAGCCTCATCATTTCTGTGCAGAACTTAACAAGGGAAATTTATGCAGCAAATGAAAACCAAAAAGCTAGTAATGTTTTCCCATTTACCTTCCCCCCCCCCCCCAATTTTATTGAGAAATAATGGACATTCCTTTCTGTGTGAGTTGAAGGCAACCACACGATGGTCTGATTTACATACATTGTATGATGGTAATGGCAATAGGGTCAGCTAACATCCGTCTCCTCCATTTATTTTTAGAGGGGGGATAAAAGATTGCTGTGGCAAAGGAAAGGGGACAACGAGAGATCTTAAAGCATTCTTCCCTCTGTTCTGCTTAGGACCTTGTGGCTTCTAGAGAGAGAGACCCTGCACATTTCAAAGTCACTTTAGAGCTTACAAAGTAAACATTCATTCTAAGTTATGCCTTCTTGCTAATAAAGGAGATTTTTTTTCTTTCCTGCCTAAAGGTCATTTATACCCTTGATATTCTGAGAACAAGTGGCCAGTGACCAAGTGGGGACATTACAGTGAGGTTTTTATAAAGAGGCAAATATTGCTCCTACTATCACACCAGATCTATAACATCAGACAATGTTTCATTAGCTAACAAGACATTTGCTTTCAATGAATGAAAACTATAATAAAGAGTTGCTATATTTTAAAAAGTAATGAATGTAATTTTTGCTCTATTTTATGTTGCTATAAAAAAGGGCCTTAAGTGTACTTCTCATCTGCTCCTCTTCTTTAACTACCATAATTTATGCAGATAAATGTTGGATGAATTGCATCAAGAACACTATTCAGATTGCTACCCATAAAAGTACTTAGCTATCATTTTCTTTTTCTCCTATTTATATGTCTTTGTATTACAAAAATCAAGTTACCAACATTAAAAATGATATATTGTCACCAAAAGTACTGAGGCATAACACTGAATAATAAATGATTAGTCTTTGAAGGTTAAAACCAAGTTTAAGAGATAACAATGCTTTTGTTATGGTGGACTCTTTTCAAACTGCAGTGGATGGAAGTAAGCTTACAAGTGACAAAAACTGACACCCTGCTAACACTATCAGCCTGCAGATTTACTGCAAGACTCCAAGTACTGTCAAGGACAGATCAATGTTTGTGATAATTCACAAAATAATTTGGCTTTACATAATAGGCATAACGTTATTTGACTTAGAAATCCAACCCTTGGTGTCTAATGACAAAAATGGGGAGGCGGATAGTGGTTTTCAGCCCATCAGGTGCTCAGGTTGGAGGAGAACAGGCATCATCAAAGGGGACTCTTCCCATTTCCTTACCTACCTACCTCAAAGAACCTCAGAAGAAAAAAGATCTAGCCTCTGAGAAAGCACTGTTCCCACCCTCATTATTTCCAAGTACAGACCCCCAATACCATAAGTGTGAGTAAGAACAAATCCATACCCTCAGAAACAGGAGTGATACCAGTTCACACATGAAAGGACCTGCTGAACAAAAAAGGTCTTTGTGGGGATCCCAAATGCTATAGAAGAAGCTAAACGAGTGGAGCAGAGAACGCTAGTACTGGACAGTATGCTACTTGTCAACTATTTTACACCAAAATGGAAGTCCTTCAGAGTTAATGCATTGTTTAAGCATTTAGGTGCCTTAAGAGATATTTACAAACTTGACCCACCACTTAACCGTAACCACACGACGGGCAAGATGGAATCTACTAGACTCTTAATTCCATGAGGGCAAGGAGTAGAACACTTGACATACAGTAGACATATTATACCTATTTGTTGAATAAATTAGCAAAGCAAGAATTTCCAATTGATTTCTTCTCAGGAGTTCCCACATTCCTATTATCCCAATCTTCACACTGGAACACTTTAAGAAAATTGAGGTAATCTATTTTATAATATTGCTAGATCACTAGTTAAAAGTGAAATGAAGTTTAGTACAAAGGTTCCTATTCCTTTCAATAGTTCATTCATGGGGGAAAAGTTTTATTGAGCCCCCTACTTTAGGTAAGGCACTGTTCCAGGACATTAGGATATATCCAGTAGAGGGAGGAGGAAAAAAAAACGAGACCAAAAAAGCACTGAATTCATAGTATTTACATTTGGGAACTAATCTAATAGCAATATAAATCACTGACTCAATCAATAAATGTATTCTGATGGCTTACATAGGACTGGCAAAGCTGGAGCACTTGTCCACCACCACTTCTTATGCCTGTGATCGTGGCAGACTGTGATGATTAGTTAGGGCACGCTTTCAATGAGTCAAGAATGAGGGTCCTCAGTATAGCACCCCAGGTAGCCACTTCCACTGAATCACAGCATGTGAACAAGATGGCATATGTTTACCAAGATACTATGCAAAGTATAAAAAGCTTAAGACACAGATCCAGCCTACAATAAGATTCCAGTCTATTTGAGGGAAAGAGCTTTTCACATAAAAATAGCAATATAGTATGATACAAGGCATTGCAGGGGTTATCACAAAATAATTCAGACAAGAATGGTTCAGATCACAGTAGTGTAGGTAAAGGTAGAACTGCCAACACACTACTCAAGTTTCAGCTTTGCAGGCCTTCTTTTGAACCAGTTGCTTCTACAGCCCCAGGAAAGGCTCTAGAAGGTTTGTATTTAATATTGATTTTAGAATTAACAAAAGGAATGGAGAGGACAGGTGGTGGTATTAGTGGTATAGTTTTTAATGGACCAAGGATGGGCTTTCTTCTCAGTTATCTATTCATAGCAAGTCTGCCCCAAGTTAGCATTAATGGCAAAAGCACAGAAAAAAGTCCTACTTTAAAACCTGAACAGGAAAGACATGCTAATTAAAAATAAAAGTAATGTTTCCTCATCTGTAGTTAAAATAAGGAGTTTGTTTTTTGTTTTTTGTTTTTACCAGATATCTATGGATCTCTCCAGCTCTCTGACTAAGCGATACAGGTTCTAAAGCTCCACTAACCGAGGTAAACACCCTGCCTAACAAAAAAGACAATCCAGCAGAAGACCTTCCCCTAAATTAAATCCAAACCCCATTCAGTAGAGGGATGTATTCAGTGTCACCTATATCCTTAGAAGTCCATTCTTAGTAGTGCTATAAAAATCATTAGATAAGGACAAATAATTACCAAATATAGAACAGGAGTGGGGGGAAATAGGGATATAATAAATATTGCATTAATCCAATATGTTTATTTCTACTGTAAGTTGTATTACATTATAGCACAAAACTAATAAAGGGAACATGCAAACTTCCCAGTTATCAGCTTCTTGGAGAGCAAGGCATTACAGATTTCTACATCCATACATGCCATTTCTCTTCCTCTTCATCCCAGCCATCTTCCAGAAAAGAGGCAGTGAACTGCAGTTAACATATATAACTGATTGATCAAACCAGTACTTATTTCTCAAGCCAGGATCCCTGGATATAGCCTTCGGAATCTACAACATGAGAAATCTATATTTTTAGGTTTAGGTCTTAATGATAAGCTTAAAAATTCAGTCATTATTTAATTTAATTAAAAGTAGAGGAAAAGAGAGGGACCTGGATTCAGAGATGCTAAGAACTCTCTGGGCTCTGACATTTTAGGATTTAACTACACAGCCCTATTCCTAAGTGTGGAGCAAACAAGAAGCAAGAAGGGTAAAGAGTGTAGGTGTTTGGACTGCTTCAGGTCACTGGAGTGGTCAGAATGGTCCTGTCAATAATAGTTGGAAAGCCCCTAACTGGAGCCTTAATCTCTGCATAAGATTTTTTAAAAAGTCATTACATTGTTGTACATACATACATAAATAAATCAGGATCATCTGCCTAAAAAAACACCCTATCACTGAGTACTGCTATGCTTACTGATGGCTTACACAGGATTACTATGCAATCCTGGTGCCTGTTTTTGCACCTGTCTAATTCTTAATGTGCTGTTCAACATATTGGACTAAGTGTCAAGGAATAACAAGTTATCAAAACACTGAATTCTTACTGGTTTCTTTATAACTGATAACTTCTCTCTTGCCCTGAAAATTCACAACTGAAAGATTTTTTTCATTTGAATTAGGTTTCAGTTTTCTCAAACTACTTAGTAAATTGTGACTGAATTGACTTAATACCAGGAAAACAATGATAAAAGTAGCAATGTTTGAAACCTTTCTGGATTATATTTTTAGTGTGTGTATATATGTGTGTGTATATACATATATATATATAAAAACACAAACATACACATTCACACACAGAGATATATATCTGTATAGGTGTGTGTATACATATAAATTCAGTTGTTCAAAAATGCAGGAATGTAATCTAGTTTATATACTGTATATGAGCTAATAATCCTAGCAAGTATTCATGTTTCTACAGTAAAAGATAGGGCTGTTCACATTATAAAATTTTTTTTCAAATAATATAAAATCAGGACTTTCATTATAAAATGAACATAGGCAAATTATTTAACAATATTCATTATCAAATCAACCACTAAGATGGACCAGCTCAAAAGAGAATTCCAAGTACCATATATATACAACAATCAGGAATGCTAAAATGAATTTACAAATAGATACAAAACTGGTAACCACAGGAAAATAGAGAATTGTATAATACAGGACACAATTCATTTGCATTTCTACAGGAACGAATTATTTGTATTATTATTATCAGTTTCCTACAACTTAGAGATTTCCAAATAACTCAAAGACAGTAACAACAGGCATAGATAATCCAGAAAGATGCCTTAGACAGAACACCCAGGAATTTTTGCTGCCAGTTTCAAAGTCTTTCACAATTTTCCTAACATTACTAAGTGAGATGGATAAAGATTACAGTTTCACATCACTTCAGGTCAGACCTAGTTCCAGGCTAGTCCATCATAAATTTATTTTTAAACCTCCATTTTCAGAACTTTGGGATTTTTGTCAATTTCTCATGAAGATCAAAAGGTTTGTCATCCCTTTAACCAAGTACCTTATAAGGGTTCCAATATAAAGAATTGGCATATATGAGGACAGATGTTAATGAGTGAGGACAGTACCTCCTGCCTATGTCATGGTATGTTAGAATTCAAAGAACATCAGTGTACTGCATCAGCTGACTGGGTTGCAGCCCCACTCGTCACATTACTCAACTCGGACAAATCACTTGTCCCCTCGTATTCTAAAAGACCAGCATTCTACTACCACAAACAGAAACCTCAGGGACCATGACTTGGCACAAGAAGAAACTATTCCAGTAAGTGTCAGATTTAAAAAAACAAAAAACAAAAAAACAAAAAACCTTCTGGTTCCTCTCCTCCATCAAATCCCAATGCAAAAACCCATTCTGCTATGGAGATTTATTACATCCAAATATGCATTCAGCCCCAGCTCTAATAAACAGTACTTGAGTGACCCTGAGCTAGTTACTAACCTTCTGTGAGCCTCAATTTCCATAGCTGAAAATTGGAAATAACATTTAAATCTCAAAGAGCTGCTGGGTTTATCAGAGTCCCCATACTTTCTCTTTTCTAGTGGTTCCATTTTCACAATTCCCCTCAAAATTACTACATACATGGATACTCTTAAGAATTTATAGTTGAGGGGTGCCTGGATAGCTCAGTCAGTTAAGCATCTTGATTTCAGCTTAGGTCATTATCTCAGAGTACTGAGATGGAACCCTGTGCTCAAAGGGGAGTCTACTTGAGATATTCATATTCTTTCTTTCTCTTTCTCTTTCTCTTTCTCTTTCTCTTTCTCTTTCTCTTTCTCTCTCTCTCTCCCCCCCTCCCTCCCTCCCTCCTCCCCTATCCCTGCCCTATCTAAAATAAATAATCTTGGGGGGAGAAAAGAATCTATAGTTGAATATGCTTTTTTCTAGATAGTCGGGTAGATTTTCAGTATGTATCTCCCATTTCCTCAAAAATCAAGTACCATGCATTCAACTTGTTTCACCCTGCCACAGTGTTTCAGGCATTTTTGCCTTTTCACGTTCCTTTACCCTGAATGAACAAACTTCCCTGTCCCTTTCTTCTCCCAGTTTCTCAATTCATCCTCCAAACCTCAGCTCAGGAATCCCTTCTTCCACGCATACCACCGCAGTGCCCTCAAGTTCAGTTAGTATCCTTAGTGGAGCTCCTGTAAGTACCCTGTATCTTTTCCTTCCCAAACCCTCCTCTCACATCATAGAACACACAGGATGCATAGGCTCAAAACCACTAGGCTCTCCATCAGGACATGAATTCCTTTGGGCAAGTCAGAATACCACCCATGTTTGTATCCCTAGTACCAAGCCTAGTGCCTGGCATATAGTGGGCGCTCAACATAAATTCTTGCAGAACTGAATTCAATTCCCCTCTAGCATCTAACACAGGGCTCTGCCAACTATAGATGAATAAATGATGCTACCACCTGACTACAAAGAAGGGAATGGAGAGGTTTCTGTTACTTGGGATTTGTCAACGTCAGTACGGGAAGGGGAGGGGGCACATGGTTTTGTACTCCAGGGGGAAGGCTGGTAGAAAAGATGGGACACAGAGGATCCAGAAGCTCATTGTCAGAACACAAGTCAGAGGTCAAGACTAAGCATAGAAACAGCTACATAAGCTAGAGTAGAGGCTGGAATAAGTCCCAAAGGTTAGAAGAGCATTGGCCAAAGTATACTTTGTGGGTTATTAGACCCACAGGTCCCTGATAAAAAGAATTCATGAGAATAGACTAGGATTATATACCCTCCTCTTAGATATACACATATACACTATATTCTATAGTTAAGACAAATGTTGAACTTGGTTCTATCTGGGATTTCCACAAGAGTCTTCACCACAGAATCCATCCTTCTTATAGTATCTATCAACACCATGCATTTGGGATTATGGGTCAGAATGGAGCCCAGAGTTAGATCTACAAAGGAAACACAGCTAACAGAGCTCAGGCAAGCACCGGACGACAAACTGAGCCAACAGACAAGAACCAAGACAAGAAAGCCAGAGACATTACAAGATAAGCAAAGCTCAGGACAAAGCAGTTAAACTGCTATCGTAGAGTACCTTTTCCATAGACCGTGGGTATCTCAAGGCAGATGCTTTGTTAGTCACGACTTTGACTACAGGGCTTGAACATGATAGTCTGAATTGATATGATCCCAGAGATACATAGGGCTAGAGAATGAAAAAGGCCAAGCTGAGCAAAACCGACTTAAGGACTTACACTGTGGTTCTCAACACTAACATGAACATTAAAATTACCTGGGGTAATTTAGAAACTTCAGATTTCTTAGGCTCCCATCCCAAGCCAACTAAATTAGATACCAATAACCAAGAAATCCCTTTTTGCTAGACAGGGGGCTTTGGGAAGCTTCCTATAGCATCCCCTCCCACCATAGCAAATCAGGCATCCACCAACAGAAGCACAGACCCCTGGTCCAAAGAGAGCGGGGTCCGAACGAGGATTCAGCATGCTCCCAACCCCTGTCCAGAGAGTTCACTATGAAAAGTGCCGCTAATTTGCCCCAGAAAATGCCACTCTAGCCTTTCCCTAAAAATAGCTTGGCTTCCTTGGAGGGGTCAGATCCATGGCCTTCAGAGAGAAAAAGCATAAACACAACTCTTGCCAAACCAGGCTCTCAACACTTAAATCAGCTTGCTCTCAAGTCCGTACAAAGTTCCAAGAACAAGGAGAGTCTTCTATAAAGGGTTTAACAGCAGACCATGGTTACGCAAGGCGTCCAGAGCCAGTTCTCAGAACGCTTCATGTCCAGAAGTTCGAATTAATTATTACTTTACCAAACGAAAGTGAGTTATGCACTTCTGTCATTTCGGCCAGGATCTTCTCCAGGCTGCCAAACACATGAGCATATCCAAATACCAAAATCATGTAGGAAGGCTACAGAACGTCCTCATCAGAAACAAGACAGAATTTTCACTTCATAAATCAACCAGAAACTCTGAAAAGGCAGCCAGTTGAAAAGACAAGCTACGCTGATGAAATATTTTCTTAATTCACCTCATTCAGGGTAATTGATTTTTTTTTTTTACTTCACGAACAAGTAATTTTTAATGTAAATAATAAAGCCAGTAAACCGTGTACTCTTACTGCGTGTGGAATGACAAAGTTTTTATCTGAATTAATTAGGTGATTTTTCACTAATACAGATTTGTTGCTTTTACTTAAGACTTTGTTTTTAATCAAATCCCTTCTCGCCCTGACCCTCAACCCACTCTTAGATGAAATGGAAAACAAAAGTTAGTTAACATGTATTTCCATGTGTGTTTCTTTCCAAATGATTACAATAGCAGAACCTTTAGCATCAGTACAGACTCTACCCAGCTTCCTGGAGATGAGAACCTATGAAAATCCCAGGTCTACCTTAGAATGTGTTTTGGGGCGCCTGGGTGGCTCAGTGGGTTAAGTGTTTGCCTTCAGCTGAGGTCGAGGTCCTGGGGTCCTCGGATCAAGACCCATATTGGGCTCCCTGCTCAGTGGCGAGTCCCTCTGCAGCTCCCCCTCCAACCCCACTCATGCTTTCTCTGACTTTCAAATAAATAAAATCTTTTAAAAAAAAATGTGTTTCAAATTTATTTCATCCCTGTGTCATCGCTGTTGGGAGCGTCAACCAAAATTCTGACATGCACATTACTGCCATACAACTTTGTACATCGCAGCTCCTGGTTTTAAGAGTAAAATTAAGGACAGTGGGTAGAAATTCAACTGTTTTGCTGGATGCAGGCTAAATTCCCCCCCTTTAAGAGAAGAGCATTCAACCTGGCAAAAAGAAAAGACCCTCAGTTTACATTCCCCCCCCCCATTTCTTATCTCTAGGCTTCCCATCCTACTCAGGAAGCAGAAAGAACAGAGTTGGGGGGGGGAGTTACAAAATTACTTCCACATCCTGTAATTTGGTGTATTGGAACTGAAGAGCGGTCTTATGAAACACACACAACAATCTCTTTTTTTTTTTTTATCATTATTCTTATACACTGGAGCACTTCTTTTGTTTTTCTGGAGTAAAATTTTTTCAGCCATTTTTAAATTTGTTTGGTTTTTTTTTTTTTCCAAAGTCCAATGAAAAAGTTAAAAAAGGGGGGGGGGGGCAGCCTGGGTGGCTCAGCGGTTTAGCGCCGCCTTCAGCCCAGGGCCTGATCTTGGAGACCAGGGATCGAGTCTCACGTCGGGCTCCCTGCATGGAGCCTGCTTCTCCCTCTGCCTGTGTCTCTGCCTCTCTGTCTGTCTCTGTCTCTGTCTCTCTCTCTCTCCTCTCTGTGTAATCTCATGAATAAACAAATAAAATCTTTTAAAAAAAAATCCCAATTCTACTCTTCCCTCCTTTAAAAGGCCAATCTTTCTATCATTTGTATATTCTTTGCCCAGAGAAGGGTACCATATGTGTGCATGTCTGTGAAAATCCTGTTTCCAAGCACCAAAATCATATTGGTCTAGCCAAAGGGGGGGGGAACCCATATATACGTGTCATGCCCCTTGAAGGGGCCCCGCTGTCCTCACTCAACGGCTCCTCGCTACTCAGAGCATGGTCCCTGGATCAGCAGCATCAGCGCCGCACGAGACCTGGTTAGAGACGCACCATCTCGGCTGGGGCCAGACCTCCCGAGTCCTGAATCTACCTTTCCGTGGGATCCCCAACAGATTCACACGCATAGCAAAATGGGGAAAAGCACTGGTCTCGTAAAACCCCCCACTCCTGGTAAACAGCAGCTTCTCTCAGAAGCCCACTCTGCCTGTGGGCCCAGAACCTTCCAGGCCCAGGCCGGCAGGGCTGTAAGGGCCCGAGGCCTGCAGGCCCGCTCGGACCAGGCGGCCACCGAGGCAGCCGGGGAGGCGCCGAGGGGTGGTGGCCGAGCGGCCGCCCCAGCCCGTGGGTCTCAACACGGCCGAGGCGTTAATTAAGCCCCACGGCCGCCGGCGCAGCAGCCGCCCCGGGCTCCCGGCCGGCCGGGCTGAGCGTGAGGAGCCGGGCAGCCTTCTCCGTGGCCCTGCCCCGCTGGCGTTGATTGTGTATGATTAATGATTTAAAGGAATAAAAAGAGAAAGGTCAACTTCTGAGTTCAAGACGGAGCAGCTACATAGGGAGTAATTAAGATACTTGTGTAAGCATGATTAATAAGCAGAAACTGGCACTCTGGGCAGTAAACAAGACACAAGCAGATGGTTAGCATGGAAAAGGGGTTTTTTTTCTCCCCCCCTTTCCTAAAAGCAATTTCTCAGCAGCTTGAAACTTGGCTTGTGAATTCTTTGCCTCCCCCAAGTCTCAAAAAACTCATTATCTCCACAATCTTAAAAAAAAAGAAAGAAAGAAAGAAAAAAAAAAAGCGTGAACCCCTTTCAGTGCTCACTCATTCTCTCTTTCAAGAAAGATACCTTATTATTTTATTTTATTTTTACAGATAACTAGAGTTTGCTTGTAAAATGGATGCAACTCATCTTTGTTTCTCGCTGCCTTTTATGTCAGGCGTCCCCTGCATTGCCAAGCCTGACAAGGTGGTTCACAGCCGAGTCTTTTAACTCCCGCCCACCCCCTCCCCCCCATCCTGTGCCGGGCAGAACAGAGGCGTCAACGGTGGCATTTCTGGAGAGCGCTGGCAGGCAGGTGTCAGAGCCGTCCGGCAGGCGCCCCTCTCGAACACTAATCAGCCCCGGTGTTCTTTTACAATCCATATCTAATTCGCAAGTTTCATTCTTTCTGAAAAACAATTACTAGGTTTTGAAGTTCATTGTGCATTTACTCAACTGTCTCTTCACATTAACGTAGAGTGGGAACAAGAGAAAATAGAGTCAGCAGGGAAGGGGCATCAAAAGATGTTAAGAGTGGATGAAGGCTTTATTTTAAGGGTAATATAATTACAGATGTGTGCAATATTTTACAATAAATGAAACACAAAAGGTGTATCCCTGTACTTTCAAGGTGTAGGGGTGTGTGTGTGTGTGTGTGTGTGTGTGTGTGTGTAGAGGCAAAAAGAGACAAAGAGACATGGGAGAGAGACACTCAGATGTACACACTCCTGTAGGGATGGGAAAAGAATAAGAGAGACAGGTCATGGAGGTCTTAGGAAAAGAAAAGGATTCTCTCGGGATCAGAAGAGTAAGGTAGGCATCTCATCTAGCAGAGAGAAAAATATGTAATTGGGCAATGACAGAGTCGGCCGACTTAGTGGGGGAAGGAAAGGGAAGGGAAGGGTGGGGTGAAAAAGAAGTAGACAGGAAGGAAGGAAGGAAGGCAGGAAAGGAAGGATGGAGGGAGGGAAGGAAAGAAAAAGAGAAAACAGAGAAATGGGAAGTTGGCTCTTCAGCCAAAAGTGGACGGGGAATCGGCATACTTGATGAAGAAAGTGCCACTGACCCTGAGTCCTTCTCCCAAATCCCAGTTCTTTCCCAAAGCCTATGAGGAGTCGCTAGCCCCTGGACCACTCTCACCCAATTGCCAGGTGGACTGGCCCTTGAGGGACACTCTGCACAGCAGGTCACCGGGCGTCTCCCCAGACCAGCCTCCAGTCTGGTGCAGTGACCAGTCTGCACTCCCCAGTCCCCTGCCAGTGCCAGGGGCCACCCACCTCACCGCCTGCTCCCAGGACCAGTCCTGCCCAGCCTGTCCATCCACCAATGGACAACTCTGCCCCCAAACCTGAGTCCACGTCACTCAGTTTCTACATCCCCAGGACTGGAAAGCACTACCCCTGCCCCTAGGCCAACAAAGGGCCTCCAACAAGTAGCCGACTCTACTCTCTTCCTCACCAGCAAAACAAAACAAAAAAACAAAACCCCAAAAAAACAAAAAAAGAAAAGAAAAGAAAATACCCCAAGCTTCCCCCAGTAGAAAATTGCAGTATATTATCACCAAGATGCTTGGCCTCATGCCCCAAGCCTTTTATTTTTTGTTTTATACTAAACACCTTGGTATAAATCAGTGTTTTTCCAAAGGTGTTAGAAAAATAATGAAAAATGTTTGGAATACTCTATGTTACTCAAAGTGGAATAAGGTTCTTTTCTGCAGAAAGCTTCAGTCCCTTTAAGATGCTAATGTGCTTTGTGAATTGTCCACAGAGACATAAAGCACATCATTTCCCAAATTGACTGGACTTCAAAAGCTACCCTCCTGGGATGCCCAGGTGGCTCAGCAGTTTAGCGCCTGCCTTCAGCCCAGGGCGGCATGATCCTGGAGTCCCAGGATCAAGTCCCACATCGGGCTCCCTGCACTGAGCCTGCTTCTTCCTCTGCCTCTCTGTCTCTCTCTCTCTCATGAATAAATAAAATCTTTAAAAAAAAAAAAAAAAGTTACCCTCCTTCCCCAAGACTTGGGTTCCATGGAATACTCCTTGAGAAACACAGATCTCCCATTTAAAAAACTCTTTGCTACATGAGAGGAGTAACTAATCTACCCCCTATCTTTTCCTTCTTCAGCCTAAACACACTAATCTTACAAGATTTTCCTTCACAGATCTATTTTCTACCCCTTGAATCATTTTTCCACCAGCCTGCCCCACCTCCCATTTTTCCACATTCTCTTTGAACTCTGGTAAGCAACTCCAGAGCTCCAACAAGGATCTCATTCATGCAGCATGGAGTGAAAAAGCCTTAGCACATCCTACTCCCTTTAATGCAGCTCCAGATTATACTGGAGTTTTGCCTGGTCACCCCACAATATCTGCAAGTGCAAGCTGAGGTCTCTCTCCAGATAATTTGCATCCATAATTTTATTTGTTCCAAAGTTATTTAGAAGTTTCTGGAATAGGTACAAAAAAGTCTCAACACTGTGAAGGAAAAGAGAAGGGGAAGAAAGGATATGCTCACATTTGGCAGGATCCACACTCTCAGCTCACATATATCCCTCTCAGGATGTACAGTTTAGAAAAAGGCTTATACAACCACAGCAGAGTATAGACACCAATGTTCTCCACAGCCCAAGCAGAGGACAGTAAGAAAAAAAAAAAAAATCAAAAGTAAAAATCCCTCTTTATCAGGATCCATCCTTAGTCTAAGACTCATTACCTTGCCCCTAACTTGCTTAAACAGGCTCCCCAGTCTGCTTTCCTAATTCCTATCTCTTGTCCTAGAACAAAATTTGCATACATGTCAAACGCTGCTTCCACTATGTCCCTCCTCTACTTAAGCACACATTTCACCTTCCCCACAATCCTAAGAGACAGGTACTGCTATTATCCCCATTATACAAATGAGAAAACTGAAAAACAAAGAGGTCAAGTAAACTCGCCAAGATCACACAGCTGGAAAGTGGGGAGCCAGGATTTGAACCCTGTGCCTTCTGGTTCCAGGATCAATGCTTGCCTGGCTGCCATGGCTCTCTATTCCCCAGCCCCATCCAGATGTTCAACGGAGCTTCCCACTGTCCCAGCACACCAATACCTACCATGCATCCTCCCAACCTCCCCCACTTCCATTCTCTATCTTCCCAGGAATTGTTTACGTGCCACAATGTCTAAGATCCTTCTGACCACTCCTTAAAAAAAAAAAAAAAGATTTATTTATTTTAGAGAAAGAGCTCGTGCATGTCACTGCATGTGAGCAGGGAGGAGGGGCTGAAGGGGAGAGAGAATCCCAAGCAGGCTCCCTGCTGAGTGTGGAGCCCAACATACCACGTTCTAACCTCACAACCCTGAGATCATGACCTGAGCTGAAATCAAGAGTCAGAGGCCTAATAGACTGAGCCACCCAGGCACCCCCTTTTTGACCATGCTAAGCACCTTTGTGCTTTCCTGTAAATTCTTGTAACATGTGGCCTATCTCACCCAGCTTCAGACTAAATGACTTCATGGCTTGTATTTTTCACCAATATTTTTAGTGTAGCAGTTGCTTTATCTCAACCAGACTAGAAACTCCTTGAGGTTTCAAATAGCTGCTCATGGGCTGAAGAGGTAAATGGACATCTTTCTATTACTACCTGATGTGGTCCTCATTGGGCAGAACCATTTTATTGCTACCCAGTATGTCTCGGGTACCAAGGCTGCCTCCAAATTGTTTTCCCATGTTCCTTTCCACTCACGCCTAAGCCTCCATTTTATTGTCTCCTGGGCTGGCCTACAAATTGAAATAGAACATGATGCTTAATTTTACATCAACCAGTTAAGCTGCTTTAAACACTTCAATATTCCCCAAATGTAGTTAAATATATGAACTTGCACTTAGAGTTGTCAACAACGCATTGACAATTTGTTTTATAGTTGCATGTTAATCTACAATCTGTTTAATGCAATCCAATACATTATTCGGGATGGTGATATATAAATTTAAGTCTTAGAGCATGAAATATCATTTAGGATTAAGGCTCTAATCTCTTAACAGAGGAGATGTTCACTCACAAAGGCAAGCAGCTAAGAAGAGTCCCTGCATATAAAAGGCATCAGCATTGTCTCCTGCAGCAAGGAGACAGGCTACAGGGCATGCAACTCCTGACTCCTGGAAGACAGGAAAAATGGGAGACAAAAAGTAACCTCCCTTCCTGCCCCCAAAGACTCTTTCACTAAATCAGCCTCACAAAACAGTTAAAAATTCACTGCCCCCAAGCACTGCTGATGACCAGCATTTCTTCCTCCCCAAAGTCATCAGTTAAGAGAATAGTAGCAACGGCAGTGGGGACCGACTCGTAGAACACAACCATATTAAGTAGGTATTCTTATTACAATAAGAATATTGTAATTCTTGTAATATTGTAATATTGTAATATTGTATTCTAAAATACAATATAAATTGTAATATTCTCTCTTACAATAAGAATACCTATATTGTCCCCACAGGGTCAATGAAGAAACTGAGGCAGAGCCAGGAAGGGGCGCTGCTGAGCCAGGCTGTCTGGCAGCAGAATCTGGTTTCTTCATCAGTCTTTACTCTGCTAATCACCCCACACAAAACATTAGTCATCAAGCTAACTTCCAAGCCAAAGACTGGAGACCACGACAAGTTCCTCGGGATAAAACAGTTGTTCACTAAACACTCTGAGCAATGAAAGAAAACAGCAAAAACTAAAAACAGAAAACAAAAACCGTAAGATATTCACTGTCCTCAAAGAGTCCACAGTAGAAGACATGAGACCAATCCTCGAGAAGAGATCAGCAGGAGGTCATTATTGCACACTACATCTGAAACTAATGACGTACTCTACGTTGGCTAATTGAATTTAAGTTTAAAAAACAACAACAACAAAGTAGAGGGGGAAATGGGAACTGTGAAGGGAAAGATTTTGAGATGGGAAAGACCAGGAGAAGTACTAACAGATGCAGAAAGAAGGAGAAAATAGTGTATCGGCGCATATCAGTGTAAAGACTCAAGGGAATTCAAAGGTAACTAAACTGAACTGAAAAAAATAAAAATAAAAAATAAAATGCCAAAAGAGAGATTATAGGAGAGGTCCCAGGAGGAGAGTTGATGACTCAGAGGGGGCCCGAGGGGAGAGAGATTAAGGAATGAGGGCAGGTGAAGGGATCCAGGCTCCTCACCTCATTGGGACCGAGCACCCCCATTGAAACCCCATGGAAATAGCTAGACTAAGAGTTTGCTACAAAATGTCACTTATCCATATGTGAAACCCCTCACGGACAAATGAAGACGCTGCAAAGTACCTACCTCTCAGGCAGAGGATCCGACCACAGCCTGCTCCCTGCGCACAGCACACATAGACATCTCCTCTGGTCACTCTGATAGGATGCTTCTTTCCATAGAGGCCAGCCCTGGCAGGAGCTCTGGTTCACCATGACTAACTCCAACATAAGGACATCATCTCAGACATTCCACGCCTGACCTGCCTGAAGATCCCAGACACACCCAGATACCAGCATTGCTGGAAGCCATGGGCAGATGGTCTCCACGAAGCCCAATGAGTAGGAGGTTGGCCTAGCAAGGTACCTGCCAAGCGAACCAGCAATCCCGATGGGGTGGTCAGCCTCCAAGAACCGCACCCATCACAACCTTTATCAACTTTATACTTCTCTGTTTGGAAGTGATATGTATTTCAGAAATGTCAAAATTCTTAGAAAAGTGTGGTGATAAAATGAATAGGCTGTTTGCTCTCTATATTGATACACCTGATTTCAGACTGTCAAAGTGCTTTTAGTTATAATAGAAAATGTACAAAGTTAGCTTTGCTTGTTTTGACAACCACAAAAAAGGATTTATCAGTTACATGTACCCGTTGAAGTGCCGAGGTTTCAAAGTTAAAATTGATTCTAGCCAAGTTCTAATATTATTAATATTTGCATGATAACAAAAACACATAAGTTTTCAGAGAGTTTTCAATGCCTTTGTGAGGAAGTGTTTCGGAAATGCAGTCCACCTGCCAGAAGTTTCTGTTACTTTCATGCAATCATTCAAAAGAAGTCCACGAAAACTAGAGCAAACTTAATTTTACTGTTTAGTTTCTAAAACAAGAAAAGTATCACATGACTTAAAATAGTGTCATTGTGATTTCAAATCCCTGAGCTATAAGGATTTCCTTTCATTTCCCTCCCCTGTCTTCTCAAATACACGCTTTTTTCATTCTGGTTTTAATTGCTTCCAATATATGGAATTCCCCAGTATTTTTTCTGAAAGCTCTCACCAAGCCATCGTCAGATTACTCACTTTGTCAAACTTTCTCTTAAGCTGCTTGACCCTTAAGAGGCACTGGTGTTCACCTCTATGCACTGCACAAGGTTTGGCTTTACCTCCTATGCCCAACTTATTCCAAGACAAGAAGTTACTAGCAAATCTTCATGCCAGTAAATCTTTCAATGAAAGAATAAAGAGAAAGTAAGAAAGGAAAGGAGAGGGAAAGGGGCAAAAGCCAAACAATGGAAGAGTACAGGTATTAAAGAAAATGGAGATTTTTAAAAAATTTTAATTTAAAATTAAAAAAAAAAGAAAAAGGAGATGATTCAGAATTTCCCAATTATAGAGCTGAAAGCTAAATCTGGTTGTCTCTGTCTTTCCATTTGTCTTAAAGTTCCATGAGTAAAATTCTACTGAGCATATCTGAACATACTCCCAAGTGATTCCCAACTGTTGGTGATTCCAACTCAACTTCCATGAACTGAGCAGACTTGACTCGCATTACCTCAGGAACCCCCAGGACAACCCCATAAAGATGTGGTATCTGCAATGCACACATTGGTTGAAAACCTGCCTATGGCCATAGAGCTAGGAAGTGAGAGCGCCAAGAGTTGAACCCTACTGCCACCCCTTGCTGGAACCATCTGATCCCAAATTACAACCACTGCATAGCCAAGAGGGCAGCCTTTTCAACCAAAGATCTGCTTCCCAGCTTCATGTTAGCTGTGTCCCTTAGCCAAAGAAAGAGGACATTCTGACAATGCCTCCTCACAAAGGGCGGTCACTGACTGCTGGTGCGATCTGCAGCCTTAGGAAGCAAGGGTCCCTACGAAAGCCAGCCTGGGGACTTCACTAAGCAAATCCTGGACAGCTACAAGCTGCTCAGTAGACACAGAGAAGGCTCAGTCAGAGAGCTGCGGACAAAAGGGTATATTCAACAGACACCAAAAATTCAGAAAGGAATGCTAATGGCATTTTTTAAAAACGGTGTTTACATTTTAAGCTTGATGTTCTGTGAAGCAGATGCACAAACATAGGATGCTGGGCTCTCGAGTTGCAAGGAGTACATTCTCTCACACACACATAAGATACTTTGAGTTGTGAACTAAAACTAAATAAAACTAGGCTTTAAAAGATCAACCATGAGTTTGCAGTAAGATGAAATTATGTCTAAATGGCTCTGCAGCAAAGGATATGTGCACGTGCAGGGTTGTATCTCTCCCAGTCCCAGCACATACAAGTGAAAGCCATGAACATTCTAAGAATGCCTCCACAATTATATTTTTATCATTGCATTTCTTGTACACAACTGGGTATTTACGCTGTCACCTTAAAATTCTCCCACACTCTCTATTTTTTCTTCAGCGAAGGGGCAAATTTAATTAATTTTAATTTAGATTTCATTTAGATTCCTCTTCTGCGAGACCTGACTAGACCTCTAGCTAGGCAAGAGGGAGACAGAAACTGCAAAATTCAACTTTTCCCTCAAGAAAGCAGACTCTCACCCATCACCTCAAGTGACAATTAGCAGTTTCTGCAGCACATTATATGAGCAGAACTAATAAGGCAAAGGAATCGAGGGCAGGCTTTTCCCTTCACGATCCTGTCTGAAGCTTAAAAGAAAGTCTGAAAACTAATGAATTCCGAATTCATGTCAGCTCAGTAGAGAGCAAAGTCTTTTATCTTCACCTGGAATAGGAATGAAAGAAGAAAAGCCCAACGGTTCATCCACTTCCCCTAAAACATACTCTGTTTCAGTCCTATTCTTGGCTAAGAGAGTCTGGAGTCCATTGAAGCTGGAACAGGTCTTAGAAATTGCCTAATGTGACCCATCTTATTTTTAAAGGGAGCAAATGTGAGCTCAGAGAAGTGAAGCACCTTGTCCAGAGTCACAAAGCCAGCCTTCAGATCCACCATCCCTGGCCTTGAGACACCACTCTGCTCTGGCTTTAGTCCAGAGAAAAAATTTGGGCAAACATTCTAAGCATTTATGAAATTCCAAAACAACATATGAAACATGCGCAAACTAAGTAGAAGCATTATTGGGCTCAGAAAGAAGTGATCAGGGGGATCCCTGTGTGGCTCAGCGGTTTAGCGCCTGCCTTCAGCTCAGGGCGTGATCCTGGAGTCCCGGGATCGAGTCCCACATCGGGATCCCTGCATGGAGCCTGCTTCTCCCTCTGCCTATGTCTCTGCCTCTCTCTCTGTGTCTCTCATGAATAAATAAATAAAATCTTAAGAAAAAGAAAGAAGGAAGGAAGGAAGGAAGGAAGGAAGGGAGGGAGGGAGGGAGGGAGGGAGGGAGGGAGGGATCAAGGGGGACCCCACTTCCCCAGAAGGCCTCCTGAACAAATACAAGGAACACATTTACACACCTATACACAAATACATGCCCCTACAGTGTGTGCCTAGAAGACCCAGATAGAGAATCTCCCACGGATTCCCTAAAAGGAACACACCAGAATAGTCTATAAAAGAGGACAGCTAACTGCACATTTTATGAGAAAGAAAGTTCTAGGCCCAAAGATTAAAATAAAGTATAAGCAGCTCAAAACCCAAGAGGAAAGGCTTAATGCTTCACAGAACTACTCACAGACAAGTTTAAAGAAGAAGCAGGTTATCAGACAAAATAGTTCTGCAGAGCACTGTGATGTAGTAAAGAAAACAGCTAGTTCCCAACTAAGTTTATCTGCTCTGACAGCTTCTGTCTTGGCCTGGCAGAGGTTGAGTGTCTACACAATGAACATAAAGATAACCTACGATGGCTACACATCCCCATCCATTTGCCAAAGGTCACTAAGGATTGAGCATTTTGCTTCAGTGCCTCCACTAATCCAAAGACATGCCAATCTGCTTACTGTTATACAACATCAGGAGGTTCGGATTTTACTTATCGAGGGATGTCGGACTCGCTTTGTCAGAACTTGGTGACTATTAGCACAAGGCTGAGTGACCATGGCTGCAATGAATTTTTAAAAACTATTTGGTTTTAGAATGCCCAGGAAAGAGGATGTGACTAAACAAGATGGCGGGAACTACTGTTGGACAACATTCCACTCTGAGAACATAAAAGCTGAACAGTGGAGCATTGAGAAATTAAATTCATGGCCTGGAAAACAAGCCAAGATTAAAAAATGTCATGTTGATACAGTAGGTGCTCTTGAGAGTGGGGGGAAGATGTCAGAAACTGGATTGATTGCATTTTCATAGCAATGTTGTGTGATGGAGGTGGGGAAGGGTCAAGTGTATCAATACCCTTTAGTGCTTTGGGGGCATATACCATATCTTTCATCAAAACCCTATACAATGTAAAAATCCACCATCCTACAGCTCAAAATTTTCAGTCACCAAGGCCAACCAAAGACCCTTCCCATAGAAGGCTAAGTAAGATTAGCTGGGTCCTATGCCTTTGTTTGGGGCGACCAGGAGGTGCTGTTAGCAGCAACACAGCACTCAACTGCTGGACAACTCGAAAAAATAAAGATTATATGTTCCGTCCTCTGATGCAGCTTTAAAACCTCCCACCCAGGTCTAAACCAATGTCCTTCCCAGTCCTTACACGTCCTAACGGGAGTTAGTATTTTCCCTTGAATGTCCAAAAACATAGGCATACATGCAGTGACCTTGCTGTGAGAGGCCCAAAGCCTTCCTGTTGATAAACTTCTAACTCATCCTAATAAGACTGAAATTGGGAGAAAATCCTGAGTGGAAAATTATTCAAAGGCTCATAACAGTCTACGTCGTCTTTAGAGGGGAGTGCTACCCTCACTCATGATCCCTTAGGACAACATTTTCTACCCAGACTCAAGCTGGAAGGCAGATTTGTTCCTGAGCCCAGGTTTAAGAGCTTACTAGCGCTTATGGGTACGTCCTGTCGTCTGCCGTAGAGCAGGGGACAGGGTCAGTGGCACATAAGCACGGAAACTCCATTGCGGAAAAAATCCGCATGGCAAAGGAGAGGGAAGACACAGGGCTTTCTAGGGATGAGGGTGATTATGTCAAGAGAGAAAAAGATGGAGGAGATGAGGTAGAAATGGTGAAGAGAACTCTCAGGACCGAGTGGCTGCTTTTTTCTCTTTTCACAACAGGGTAAAAAAGACATAAAGAAGCTGCCCTGTCCTGAGGAGAGAGAGCTGCCCTTTGATGCTGGGACAACCATCTATAATGCTGATGAGAGTTCTCTCTGGCCCTGTCTGCCCACCATGGGGGCTCATCCTCTGACTGCACTCTCACCTCTGGGGTGACCTCTTGTTTAGTCAAAGGACAGCAGGAAGAAGGTTCATCTGAGGGTCAGGAAGAGGGTAGTCCTCACACCCACGGGAAACCGGAGTCTTTCAGTCAGGAGAGGACCTTCTTTTCCCTCTCTTTTAAGGAGTTGAAAGACAAATCCAAATCTGTTTTCTCTTTGGTCTTCAAAAGTACCAATATTTTTTTTGCTCTTCACATGGAGGACAGAGAGAGACCGTGACCTGTTCCCAAAGTCACAGTCAAGATTTGAACCCAGGGTTCCCCCCCGCCACTCCCAACACAGGGAGCTAAACTGTTCTACTCTGATGTCTCCTCATCTCACCATGAAGGTGGGGGAAAGTCAATAATCTTAGGGGGGAGACATAAACAGTTGGGTTAGGACCAAAGCCTTCTTTCAGTAGAAACCAACCATCATTGTACAGTCCAGTTCACTAGGTCTGCAGTTTCAAACACCCAGAACTTCTATTCTTCATCTGCAAAATGGGGATGTGTCCAGCCCCTAAAGGAAACGCAGCATCAGGGAGTACCGAGTACCACCCCTAACACATGTTCAGCACTAAGTGAATCTTAGTTATCTGCTCCTTCCCCACAGCAAATACTTCTGACACACACACACACACACACACACACACAAATGAAACCACCTTCTTTCTTAATTATCAGATTTACTGTGAGATAATTGGCAGCTCCATTTGATTTCAAGATTGCTCTGGATGTTTTGCATGGGGAGGCTCAAGAGTCTTCTTTGGGCTTGATGGCCAGATAATGAGACTTGTCTTTCTGCTCACATCCCCAAGTAGACCAGGGCTGAGGTCCCCTTGGTCACATATTTACATATGTGGAGCAGAAAATCTCAATGCAAATAATAAACTTCCTGTAAGAGCCCTGCCCAGTCTCTACTTAGACCAAATACAACACAGACTGGACTATTTTTCCTGAGGTTTTTTTTTTTTGTTTTTTTTGTTGTTTTTTTTTTTTTAATCTCAGGCAAATAACTGTTCCACCTACCAGCCTGAGTTATAGGGAAATACACAGCATCCTGGCAAGAAGGGATATGGTAAAGTAGGAAGCATCAAGTTTTAGGGACTTAAAGAGAGAGGGCCCTGGTTAAAACTCCAGCTCTGCCCCTTACTGTGATGGAGGGGTAAGTTGGCAAATGCTTGGCCTCATGTCCCTCATCTGTTCAATGAGAACACCACCGGCCTAACGAAGTGATTGTGAAGACTGAGTTAACGTACATCCTGATAGAATAGGTATGTGAAGAACAGTTTCACCGTCAACATCAGCAGGCTCCTTGCTATATCCTTAAACCACAGTAGCTGGGCCACCCAGAGGGAGGTTGAGCTCCCTTTCTAAGAAGTCTAACATCAGGATAGACAACCAATCTTCAGACAAACAAAATCTGTGAACTCAGACTCACCTTCAATTTCCTGGCTTTCATGGCTTGAGGGGGAGAGAGATGAGTGGAAGCAAAAATGAGTGGTATTGTGTGTGTTGTGGGGGGATTGTCAGAAAAGAGAAACAGATTAACAGAGACTCAGCCTGGACACCCTGGTCCCTCTCCAAGCCTGATCCCACTTGCTGTGAGGCCCAGAGATATCTTTGATCTTGGGTTCCATGAGATAATTCAGTATCTTTATAAAGCCTCCATTTATTTAAATTGGTTACTGGTTATATGCAATCAAGAGTCTAGGCCAAGACACAAATCCAGAACCCAACCCTGTATAGGCCTCACAAAACATTCTTATCTCCACCTTCTTTTACCTGCCTTCTTTGTCAAGTCAGCAAACACCAGTGGGATGGCTGTAAACCATTAGACTCAGTTAACTCTTTCTTCAAGAGCATGCTTCCCCTCCTCCTGCCACTTCCCAGTCTTTCAGCCTGTTTCTCCTGACAAACCTTACCCTCCCTCCTTCCTTCTCTCTCTCTCTCTCACTCACACACACACACCCTACTTCTGTCTTGCCTAATTATGCAAAGAGCCAACTTGCTGGCATTAGAAGCACGAATTGGCACCTTCCTCGCACTAAGTCCCCAGCCTGTGTGAGCCCTCACGGTCTCCTTCACAGAGCTGGAAGCCACCCATAACCGCCTCCACCACAGCCAGGGACTTTAGCAACAATAGAGCATTTAAGTCTTTAGGGTCTTTAAAAAAAAAAAAAAAAATTGAACATGGCTGCAAGCATTCCAGCTCAAAGTTTCTCTTGGTGCGGCCTGCCTCAGGATGCGTTTCTAAGACTTGTTGCAGCTCGTGAAGTTGGGTGAGAAGAGGAGACAAGAGATGCCTCAGAAAGGCCTGGCAACGAGGACTGGGGAGATTCTGGGGGAAAGAGGCGTTGGGCAAACGTCATCTCCCTCATCTGCATGATGACTGCCGGCCAAGTTTGCTCTCAGAGCTGTGAGAAGGACCAATTAATTTATCAATCTGCACCTCTTTCTGCCATAACATATTTCCCTCTTGCCAACAAAAAATGTGTCCATTATCAGGCAGGTCCCTGTCCTCCTAAGCAGCCCATGTGGCTGTATAATTACACTTCTTTCCTTGACAACTTGCATGATTGTTTTCCTAACAGTATATTACTTCGTTAGTACTTTCCAATATACGTTATTTTTAAACTGTCACTTTTGCCCAACTCATCCCAATTCACACTCGTCTGTTTATCATAACAATCATTAATAACTGTCAGTCCACGCCATCATTGTAACGAACTCACTCCCTCATTAGCATGTTCTAGCATTTGTTCCGTAGAGGGGGCTGATTATTTTTTACAACAGGCCAAGCCAATTACTTTAGTGAAATGGAATCACATTAATCAAAACTTAACAAGGTGGCAAATTTAAAGATATCAGATTGCAAAAGACAGCATAACTAATATGTCAGTGTCAGGGGTAGCGTGTAGGTATGCAGCAGCTGTACTAAATATATCTCTTCACAGAGGCCACATGAATTTTGACGTTTCATATGATCTGACAACTACCAAAGTGATATTATGGAAGGCGAGAGCCCGGTGCTGCACGGCTCACGATGACTTTTGTAGATTCTGGCAAGGGCAGTGTGAGCGGGGAGGGAGGCGAGGAATATGGTGGCCATGCCTATCCAGGCTGGCAGACGGCAGTGGATCATGTCTCTCGGTGCCAAGGCATTTTCTTTTACACTTTAAATGATGATAGTCATCCATCACCGTCTGACAACTGCATCAAAACCAGCTGCAAAACATGCAAAGCCCAGCAGTCTAAAATATGCTGACACAACCAAGAGAAAAACAGATAAAAAAAAAAATACACATATATATTTATTTATATATTCCATAGGAAAAGGAAAGAGAGGAGGGGGAGGAGATGGAGGAGGAGCAGGGGTGGGGGACTGCAAAGCCTTTCGGGAGCAGAGGGAAGAAAAGACCAGGGCAGCAAAGGGAGAGGAAGGAAAATGAAAGCGGGAACCAAAAGAAAAGAATGAAAAGGAGACAAAGACGGAGACAAAGGGAAAGGGCAAGTGATGAATGAGAAAGCAGGGGAGGCAGGGAAGAAAGAAGAGAGGATGGACAGGAGTCTCGGACAATGTGGGGAGGAAGGCAATGTGGAGGGTGGAGGCCGAGGCGCATTTCCAGGGAGCGGATCCTGCCCCAGTAGCCTTTCCCCAGCTCAGGCTCAGAGGTTTCACCATGCAGGGCCTCACCCGGGCCTTCCCCATCCCCCGGCCTCAGCATAGGGCTCCTAGGCCTGTCAAGCTCTGCTCCAGTCATCCCACCAGCCCATGGGCTCCTGGGCGCCCAGGGGACCAAGTTGAACTCTCCAGTAAGGCACACGTAGGCACCTCCACCAGGTGGCTGCTCCCAGCTCCTTGGGTCTTCCCCTCACCACAACCCATCCTCCTCTCGGGGCTCTTCCGCCACTCAGAAGATGGTTCCAATCTCCTGCCCTGACATTTACTGGGTGGGTGACCTTGAGTTATTTGACCTCTCTGAGCTCCCATTTCCTCATCTATAACAATGGAGATGATATTGCAGCTCAAGATTTATCTTTCACAGTCAAATAAAAAACACATAAAAAAGCACCTAGAAAGATGTTTGATGCACGGTGGGTCCCACTGTAAAGAGTGGTCCTGGGGGTAGAGACTGTATGTTTATCTGTCTTTACAGTCAGTCAGTAGAAAGTAAGCAAGTCCTGTAATTTTGTGGAAATGAGCTGGAGTCGCACCCTTCCTTGTAGTGCTCATTTATGAGGTTTACACCTTTATCCTAGGATTCCCTCCTGCCATTTATTTAATAAACTAGGAAGTCGGTTGACCACATGAAGAGGGCAGAAGACAGCCAACATGATTGGGCCTTTCTAGGGTGGGCCTTTCTAGGGTGGGCCTTTCTAGGGTGACCTAGATTGGAAGGCCACCATGGTCCAGTGTGTGAAACATCCAGACACTTCCTTGCCTGGACCCACAACCCAAGGGGCCTAACCACCTTGCTATTATTTTATGTAATGAAGCCTATTTCTTTACTTATTCTAAATAAGCCCAGAACCAGATACACCAAGCTGGCAAAAGCCCCATGGTATAATGTGATTAGACCCAGTTATATCACACAGTTCATGAAATTGTGCTATGATTCATTTTTACAACTTAAATAGCTATTTGGTTGGGTTGCCAGCTTGAACGTGATGAATGTGCATGAAAAAAACAGAACAAAGAGAGGGGCCAGTGTCTGTAAACTGAAAC
This sequence comes from Canis lupus dingo, assembly GCF_003254725.2. Classification (NCBI taxonomy): domain Eukaryota; kingdom Metazoa; phylum Chordata; class Mammalia; order Carnivora; family Canidae; genus Canis; species Canis lupus. The sequence goes on along the minus strand of NC_064246.1, from coordinate 26,186,480 downwards.
ATTAGTCAGTGTATTAACCCCTTCCCTTCTTAATTGTGATGCCTTCCTGGGGGCAGCTGCCCCATGGTCACCCTCCTTCAGACCTCACGTCCAGTGTTAGAGCTGTACCAGTGCCAGAGGTGACAATTTAATCTCCCGCAAGGAAAAACCTTTCTCCAGAAGTTCACCTACTATTCCATCCTAATCCCTGTGTCAGCATAAGAGGATAAGCCACAAGTGTTCACAGGGCCTACTTCAAAACCCAATCACCTCCCAGATCCCCAACTTACGTTCCAGTCCTAAAGCCTACATGTCAAGCATTTAAATCATGCCCAAGTCAACATTCATGGCAATTCTGGTAAGATAGGAGCATACCGCCTAAGTACCCACAAGCCACGAGACGTAAACTGGACAAAAAAAGAATCGCTGTAGCGTAAAATTCAGTTGAAATAGCTTAGGGGGAACAAAACAGAACCTGCATCCCTCATATCATTGTCTTTCATGTTGCCTAACAAATTATTTTAGATTGTTACAGGGCACCTATTTAGACAAAGACATCCTAAAGTAGACTCTCTGATAAAGCCAGTCATCACTTTGTAAATTATCATTTTTAAAGGAAATTGGATTTTTATTTTAATGAAGCCCATAATTTCAATATTGAAAGAGACCTCACCACTTAATTCTTGCCCTGACCCATTGTTAGTCATTCACAGAAAAGAAACCTGAGTGTGGTATATGTTCCAAAGATGGCTACATTTCTCCTACCCAATATGCTCTTCTAGAATATGACCTTGTTATTTTTCCTTATCACGTGGTAGACTAATCCCCCCAGCCTTAGATTTGGGCAGGCTCATGTTGCTTCCACAGAGAGACTGCATGGAAGTTATACCGTGGGACACAGCTTCCATCCTAGTGCTGGAACACTTATGCTTGGATCCCTGAGCTGCCACATAAAAAATCCAACCAAAAACCCCTGAGGTGGCCACACCATGAGGAAGCCAAGCCACATGAACAGGCCATGTACAGGGCTCCATTCAGCAGTTTCAGCCTCCGAGTCATCCCAGCCCAGATGCCAGACATGTGTGTGATGAGCTTTCAGACGGGGGACTCCAGCCCCAACACCACCACCAATTCACCCCCAGCTTTTGACTCTTTCCAATGGAAGCTCCAACCTTGTGGAACAAAGACAACCCACTCCACTCTGTCCTGTCTCAATTCCTAATGCATGGCCTCCATGAGCGTGTCATAAAATGGTTGTTTCAAGTCTCTACATCTTGAGGTAACACAGTGACAGCTAACAGGAACACTTAGGAAACCAGAGAAGCAAAGGCCAAGTCAAAACCAAACCCAGGTCTGCTGATTCTAGGTTTAGCGCCATGTCTCCTTTACCAGTCTTCTGCTGTGACATTTGCACAATAGAAGATACACCTATGTCACACATATCGATTTACTATAACAGTAAATAAGGCAGGAGCTGAGAAATATTTGGCTGTAGTCTCATCAGATGCTCAAGGAGTAACACAGAGGTTTCCACTGTCCTTGACTCCAGTCAAATCTCCTGAAAACCCAGACAACAGAAAACCTACATTCACCAGAAACGGCAAAAACTTGGTATCTGGGCATCCAAATGGAAAAAAAATATATATATACACACACACACACACACACACACACACACACACACACACACACCACCCAGCAGTCATTGACATTCACTAGCCCAATGATTTGTTCCCAAGTATAAAATTCCCTGAAAAGCAATCACTGCCCCAAATGGAGGCCCTTATATCACATCTCCCACAGATTCCACTTTACTCCAAGCTTGGAGAGTATCAACCATCCCCAACCTGGTCTTCTGGCCATCTGGATCAGTGACTCAAGAAAGGATACTCATAAGGATCTGGCAGGAAAATAAATGTCTGGGCTTAGCAGCTTTAGGATTTGAGACTAAGATTCAAATAGATGAAGACAACTACATCACATCTGACTCTTCTTTACACGTCTTCCCATGAGACCTTCCATGCGGTGGCACACTTTCAGGTTTACCACCCTCTTTCTCTTCCCCTTAATGGATCTGTTAAGGATGGCAAGTTTCTTCACCACTTTCTTAGTCAAGTGAACCCAATGTACTGGTCTTTAAGAAGAGAGACATTTGGATCGGCCCCTCCCAGGTAGATGAAGAACATCATCCACCCCCAAGCTTGGCACATCAGGAATTACTTTCCCCCTAAATCTGCCATAACTTTTTTGGGGGCCCAAAACAAAACCTCATGGACTGACAAGAGAGAGTCATCCCTTTTGAAGATTTTTTTCAATTAAGTCTTACAAAGGCATAAGAATTAAAACCTACTTAGCCACTTAATGAATTGTCTATTGAAAATAAAAGCTGCACTTTAATCTGTAAAATAAACTTGAGCTTTAACATAAACTTTAAAAACCTTAAAGTAAACTTTAAAAATATTTGTACATATAGGTGATACATGTACATATTAATGCATCCCTTGCATGGTCAAATCTAGACCATCCTGGACCATCTGAGATATAAATTTACTGTAGAGGTAGTATCTTCCATAGGATGCCTTCCCCTGTAGATCAGAGAAAGACTGATGGAATCTCCCATCATCTAACCCAAAACATACAACTTCATGTGTTTTTTTTTTTCTTTAACCTCCCCAGGGTACACTAACTCTTCCTCCTTCCTTAGACAATTCATCTCTTCTTTCTTGACCCCAAGTTTTTCATTTGCAACACATCCAGAGAGAGAAAGATAACTATCCAAGTTCACGATGCTTAGCAGGAACTTCAACCCAGGTCACTCTCAGTAGATTGTTCTTTTCAACTTCTACTTCCTCATTTAACTTAATGCTTATGTTCTGCTGCCCCACGTCTTCCCCATTCGGACCCTTAGAGTGGTTGCAGCACCGTAGAGCCCAAGTGACACGAAGGCCGGCAGAAGAAGAACGGGTTGCCCCTGCTTATCAGCGCAAATGACCTAGGCCCCAAAGGGAGACTCTTACTCAGACTCTCAAATGCCAAAATGGCAAGGGAAAAGGACAAAAACATCCCCCCAAAGGTTTGAAACTAAACAACAAAACTTCCCTTTAAACTCGACACAGAAAGTCATTGGAGGACAGAGTGTGTGTGGGTCCCTAACATTCTCACCTTGCACCAGACATTCCCCAGCTTGACCACTGTGCTAACAGAGAAGCTGCAGATGTGAGAGGGGCCTCTAATTTATTTCCCTCTCTGATTTATTTTTCCCCCTGCATATCACTTTGGTATGACAACAATGCATAATTCGATTACACGTGATATATAAAATCATTGCAGCTGTTCAGAAATATTCACAACAAGAGCATTTCAGATGAACACTCAGACACAGAGGCACAGACTTTGTGAATATCTTATTAAAATCACCCAGGGAGAGGAGAAAACAAAAAGCTCTCCTTTCTACCGATCGGGTATTTCCAGAGTTCCTGGGCCACATGCTTTGTCCGTTAAGTCTAGAATTAAAAGTACCTCTTAAAAAAAAAAGAAAAAAGAAAAAATTCAGAGGAGGTCTAACGGAGGTGGAGATAGCCTTTTGGGGTGAAATGATGGCAATGCAACAGAAAAATGAGAGTGGGTTATCATTTAATTTTACTTTAAGGGGCTGCTGTGAAACTGGGTGCATTTAATTCCCTTTTAAACGCCACGTAAAAGTTTCTCCCGCCCGCTCACTCTGTGGGCTACATAGCGTGCCTAAGATTAATCCCTCAGGAGTTTTTTATTTCCTATTCTGCCTATCTTTCATCTTCACCCCAGACTAAGCAGATGGATGTGAATTCAAAGTTTTCTGATCTTTAGCACAAGTTATGGAGGGTTATCTTTGGCTGTATATCTTTCCGCTGGCAGTGCTCCCTTGGTGATGAAGGATTAACCACCCCAGCTGTCTCTTCCCAGAATGATGCAGTGCCGTGCTCCTCAACACGACAGCATCACTTAATCTTAATGTCCGCTCTCCGAGCGCAGCCGCGCAGGACAAAGCCAATCAACATCAGATGCCACCAAGATGGACCTACTGCTTGGCCCTGGAGTCTCTCACCCTCTCACTCCTATTAATCAACATCATCCAACCCAATCCCAGAGTTCACTTCTCTCCAACCACAGCTACACTAAGCTGGGGTCCACGTTAACCATCTGAAGCACGTGGCGGGAGGAGGGGACGTGGGCGACACTCGGGAGCACATCAGGAGCACGGCACACCGAGCCACATCACTCACCCGGGGAGTCCTTCCCTCCGCCCACCTTCTCCCCGAGGCCCGCGTCCCTTCTGGAGCATTCCACCCCTCTGCAACGCGCTGAAATTCACCCGGATGGCGCAGCAGACACCACCTTGCACGAAACCTACCTGCCTGCCGGGGGACCCCAAAAGATCTGGAGAGGGACGTGCACCTGTTCACAACTGAACTGTAGCTCCCCAGACCCTGCCCTTTACCAGCAGCCTTACAAGGGCAAAACCCGGGCCTGACACTCTACCTCGCCTTGCACAAAAACACTTCATCTCGCCACAGATGGCACAAATGGAAAGCCTGGCCCGACCAAAACTAAATGCTCTGCTTGTGTGACTGATACGTCCATGAATACATTTAATCCTCATAAGTGCTCTACTCTCCCCTCCTTCTCCTTTTTTAAGTTTATGTATCACAGGTGGGGAAAGCAAAATGGTACTCTTGGTTTTCTCTCTAGCTCCATGCAATTATAGTAACGTGCCTCCCTTTTCTTTCTTAAAGAAGGGAACAAAAAAGTCAGCCCAGATCTCAAAGGCAAACGTAATAAAACAGTAAATTATTGCTAGAGTTTACTAAACAAATGCAACCTAGTTAAATTTGGAAAAATCTTCACTTTTGCTTACATTTGCAATTTTACTGCTGAACTACTGGTATTTCTTACTTATGCAACATTAAAATGTATAAGAAATCCTCTTGTGTGCTATATCCAGCATCTACTCTTGATTTATAATACCCAATTTAGGGGGGAAAAAACACAACTAAACCTGATTTAAATCACAGATTACTCTGTAAAACACAAGCAAGGAACTATTCCAAATCCTAAATGTAATTTAAACATATTTATATTTTACAGTGATATATTTTCCCCATTCCTTGTCTCACGACTGTAAACTTTCTATAATTATATAAGCAATTTCCCTAAGGTCACAACATTGATCATAGTTATAAATTGCTAAAGTACAACAACACACAGTGAACACTAAAATATATGCTGGACATCACAAACAGTTTCATCAAATCAGGAATGGGGTGGGGGAAGATGAGGGAGAGAAGAATAGAGATAGAGAAAGGGGAAAAAGTAGCAAACACATTTTCTGAGAAGTCATTATACAATGTCACATCCCTTCCCCAAAGCCATTGGGGACACACGTTTTACAAAGTGTCCTGAGAAGAGCTTGGTTTAATTTTTGATGATATTCTTAACCCATTGCCATTTGAGAAGGTCAACGATAGAAGCCACTCAGTTAAAGCACAAGTAAAAACCAGGAAGGGAAATCCTACAAGATTAAAACTGCCTTCTGCCCTGAACAGTATTCTCAAACTGTATTCCTAAGGAACCTGGGATTACATGGAGAAGTATTCTCTGGATAAAGCAGTGGAGAATCAGGTTTCTCATTCGTCCTCTAAATAGAACAACTTCTCTACGATCTGCTACCTCTCTTTGGGATCAGGGTAAGAAATCTCACTTGGAAAAACAGTTTTAAACATTATAAAAATAATTTAGAAACCACCACTCCTGATGCTGTCATCGTGAAGGATGAGATCCAAAAGAAGCTATCTGAGGGTCTCAGTTGCCAGTGTGTCTGGTGTTTCAGGGTAACTTTTCTCTTAATGAAAAAGGATGCGGGTTCTCTCTGCACAGGATGCAAATGGGGTTGCTGTCAGGTGCCTCCAGCATCCCGGGTTCCAGCCAGCCTGGCTGACAGGCTGGTCACCCCTAATGGTTAACAATGCCACACTCCACTGTGGGCAGCTGCCTATTAGGAAGACAGCTGAGACCCAGAGGGGAGGGAGAAATCAGTGTGTGGCAGGCACTGCCTTGCTCAACGTAAAATAAACTTAAAAAGACCTGTGTCCTCTGAAAGCTTAGGAATGCAGCAGTTCCAATTCTTCCTTCGAAACATTTTCCAAGTGCAGCTAAGCATCTCTACAGCTCAGGATCCTGCTTCAGCTCTCTGAGCAAACTACAGAGCTCGTAGTACAGGTCACACATGCTTTGCAGGATGATGGCCTTTGAGAGATGGACCTCCTGAAGCAAATAATGTTCCCCATATTCCCTTCATTCTGTACCTTCTCTGCACTCCTTTCTACTGCTTCTTCCTCTCCCTCTCATCTCCATTTTTCTACTTATTTCCTATCAATGGCTCCCCACTAAACAGTATCCTGCTTCCTGCAACATGACAACTTTCCCTAACTACAGGGCCTAGGCATAATATTTAACAGTGCAGGCATGGGCCATTCAGAACCAAGGCTGGCTACAAACAACCAACAGCTGCACACAACAGTGTGCTGAGTCAATGTAAGTCTTGGCCCTGACATCAAAACACAGAAAACTTGTGCCACCCACCAGCTAACTGTGCCAGCTTCACTGAGTTCAAATCTCCACTCAACCATAGCTTCTGCCTGTATGACATTAAATGATTTAACCCAGAACCTGTAAAATGGGCATAATAGTTCCTACCTGTGAGCAGTAAATGATTCAATGCAAGTAAAACTAAAATGTAGCATCAGCACTCAATAGATGTAAGATAGTTATTTCCTCCCCATTCTGTTCTTGGTTTGTCGGCTGTTTTCTGCTTGTATGTAGGGTGCCTGAATGGTTCATGGGTCCCCAATAAACAAGTGAAACAAGAAAAAAGCCTTGCTGGTTCTAGTCTCCAAAAACAGGGAGCTCTCCAGACCCCGGGTGGACTGAGGTTGGTGGTGAAATCTTAGAGCTGCTCAACTACAGATAATGAAGGCTGTGCTGCTGGATTATCACCCAGAGGCCCATGAGGGCTGAGGGCTTTTACTCCCTATTTATCACTTCAACAGCGTCTAAATAAATAAATAAATAAATAAATAAACAAACTACCAATTTTAAAAATTTTATGTATCATTTTGAAAATTGTACATATTTTTATCAGAGCAAAGCATAATACAATCCATGAGAAAATGAAAACAAGGCAATTAAAATCACCTATAATCCTGCTGCCCACATGATGCTAATATAGCTAGTTCCTTACTAAGAGCTTACCGTATGCTGGCATTGTGTGAAGATTCTCATTATATTACCTATTTAATTCTTACAACTCTTTAATGTTGAGGAGTCTTAAACATAGCAAGGTCATTCGCTAAAAGTAACATGATCACACTGTTCCTAAGTGACAGCACTAGGATATGAATCCAAGTCTGAATCCAAAGCTTATATGATCAACTCCACATAAGATTCCCTCCAGGAATCCTAAGCCTAGATACAGGTAGACAGGTAAGTAGACGTAAGAAACTCTCACTGAATTAAGTTTTACAAAGGATTAATCAATACGAATACTTAAAATGTATTTGGTTCCAGTACAAAATCTTCAGTCCTAAGGGCCTTGAATTTCTCTAGTTAGAGAGTTTCAGTATGGGCAAGTTTTACAAATCTCAATCACAAGTACTTTTCACATGGCCTCTCAAAAATGAGTAAACACAGTACAACACAAACCCACAACCACAACCCATGGGTTTCCGAGAAAATAATACAGCAATCCAGACCAAATATTAAAGAGAAATGGTGAGGAAAAAAAAAAAAAAACCCTTGACTTGACAATACACAGAGGCAGGAGTATCTGCACAAATATTTTAATCAGAAAAAGTAGCTTGGGGCACCCTATTAAATGTCAAGAAGGGCCAACTCTTTTAATCCTTCAAGTCAAGTGCCTCTTGTTGCATCAATTCCTCTAACTGCAGAAGTAGAAATGTTCAACTTGGGACCCATTTTTCATCTCTTTCCTTGTGGGTGCTGGTGGTGGCCTTAATTATAGACAAAAATTGGTCCACTGGGCACTTTGTTTTTTTAAGCTCAGAACCTTAAAATCTGTTCTTGCAGGGAGAACAGATAGACTCAAACCCTCAGAAAATGGGACTGAAAGACTTAGAAAACAAAAAGCATCCAGCAATTGACAGATTCAACTCCTCAAAAAGGCATTAAATTGAGAGGAAATCGGGGGACAAGGCCATAATCCAACATGAGAGGCCAGATCTGGTCCTCAGACACTCAGGCACAGTCCTCCAGGGACTCTGGTCTACCCTGGCCTGAGGCTGCCCCCTAAGAAAGTTAAATAACCGTAACTGCTGGAAAAGAGCTCCTGAAAGAGAACAGAGATCCAGCCTGTCATTTATCAACCACGGAGTTTGCTAATGCAAAACACAAAGGGTCATCAGAGCCTAAATTAAATTCCCAATTCCCCATTTCCTGGGAAACATCCCAAAGCAGCCCCAATTCCTCAGGCACCCATAGCAAAGCACACCCACAAATTCTCTTGTTTCTCTAAAAAGGATGGCAAGTGGTCTTGGCAATAATTTGGAGATGGAAAGACTACCTCCTTCACGGATTTTCAGTTTGATAAACTACTTGGGACCATGGCCATGCTCATCCTCAGTCTTCATCTTTTGTCCTCTCAGTAAGGTTTTATAGTTTTCTTCACAAAAGCCCTGCATTATTTCTTACTAAATTAATCTGTAGGCATTGTTGCTGTTGTTAATTGTAAATGAGGTCCCTTCTCCCTCCCATTTTGCTGTGTGGATTTTTCTATTTTGACAATTTCGTATAACTCTCATTAGTTTAGGAGTTTTCAGTTGATTCTGTTGAGTTTTCTAGCTTCACAATCACTTCATCAAAAATGGTATTTTTATCTTCTCCTTTTCATTATTTATATAACATCTATTTTCTTATTTTTCCTATATTAACTAAGGCAATGACTGCAAATTCAAGAGCCCTTAGGGTCAGGCAGGTAAGATAACTGAGTGACTTGAGCTCAGAGGGGACCTTGTGACCTAGACAATGAAGCCATGGGTTTGAAGGCAGGAGCTGCCCCTCTGCTCTGGCCCCATGTTACATTCAGGGACACGGGCCTCATCTTGCCAGATTTCTCAAGAGAAGCCATAGATAAGGATTTTCTGGTGAAACCTCCAGTTTCTTTAAAGGTTCACAGCTAATTTTTTTTTAAAGATTTTATTTATTTATTCATGAGAGACACAGAGAGAGAGAGAGAGAGAGAGAGAGGCAGAGGCACAGGTGAAGAGAGAAGCAGACTCCATGCAGGAAGCCCAACGTGGGACTTGATCCTCGGACTCCAGGATCACGCCCCTGGCTGAAGGCAGGTGCTCAACCATTGAGCCACCTAGGCATCCCACACAGCTAATTTTTTCCATTTTTATACATAGGGCAGGCCATAACAGAGTGCCTGATGGACAGAGTCAACCCCAGAGTGATGGAAACCTCCAGGTGAGATCTTCTGGGATTTAAGAAAATGGTGAATTTAAATCATAAAAGAAATGGACACTCTTATCTCACCCCTGACTTTCTCTAATACTGTGCCACTGAAGAGGATATTTGTTTTTGACTTGAGGTTAAGAGTTTCCATCATGTTAAGTCTCTGTGTAGTGCTAGTTTACTAAAAATAGTTTATCAGAAGTGAATTTTGAATTCTATTAAGATGATCTGGTTTTCTCCTTTGCCCCTAATGGGATTATTTATATCAATAAATTTCCTAAGATTGGAAAAGAAAAAAATACTTAAAATATACTATGGGAGAATCCACTATAATATGTACTTTCAAAGAAAAAAGGTAAACAGAGCTTTCTTAATTTTCTTAACTCCTTAATTTTATTTTATTGGCTCAATCCTTAGTTGTGACTTGCTTTCTCACCCATATTCCAGCAACTTATGCTAGTCTGTCAAACTCCTAATCATAAAACTGCCATTGATATCATCTGTTTCAAAAATTTATTCACAACTGGATCCGTCATCAGCTCAGTCTACACAACCAGTTTCAAATTCCAAAGCAATTCCACACCACAATCTACATCTGTATTCCCAAATCCACTTTGATACAGTTTCCCAAGTCCACTTTGATACAGTTCACTCTTTGGAAAGATGCTACAATGACAAATTTTCTAGAAACAGGTTTTGTTTGGGGGGGGGGAGGTGGCAGTGAGGGGAAGCAGCTTTAAATAAAAAAGATGTAACTGGCTTAAGACAGAAAAGACATTCAGTGCATGAATGTAGAAACATCACTAAACTTGGCTTACAAAATTGTTAATTATGTATTTGACAGTGAAATATCGCAAACAGCTGGGGCTAAAGAATATAAACTCACACAGGGAGTGGGTAGGAGTGGGAAAAAATACATTCAGACTAGCAAAAACCAGCCAAGAGGGTGTTTAAACTCAACCTCTTCCATTGTAACAACGTTTTACACCTATGTAGCAGGTCTCCTACCTCAACCAAAATTCACAAGCCAACTTCTCAACTGCTATTCCTAGGGTTCTAGCTTAGCCGGGCTCTCAATTATAAATTCTCCTCCCCCATTTAGAAAGTTGGGCCATACCATTTGCGACCATCAGAAAGAGCCAGGCCAGAACCTAAAAGAATGTGCAAACCAAGACTGTAAAAAGAAAAGCCATCCTTTTGAGAAGTTTGGTCTTTTTTTTTTTTTTTTTCAAAATATGTAAATAGTCACAGTGCCTTGGGAGACTGCTCCAGAGAATTCCCAGAGCCTGACATCCCATCTCCCCTCAAACACATGCTCCAGCGCTCACCACATCTCCCGCCAGGAATCCACTTTCCTGGGACCCTTCCCCCAACCCACAGGGAAGAGCCAAAGTCAGAAATGTGCACACGGATTTGTTCTGAAAGTTCTCACCAGCACAGTCCGTGACAAGGCAAAGCCCAAGCCGGACATCTTGGGGTGGGGGTTGGGGGGGAATAGCTACTTGATTCTCTGACACTAGGAGGAAAAATTCTTAGCAGAAAAAAAAAGGCCCACTCTTTGGAGACCCCGTCAGCAGTTGTATGCTGTAGGAGACACAGGCTCCCCCTATACCAGATACAAAGACAACTTGATTTCCTCCCCACAAGACCAGGTGGCAAAAAAAAAGAAAATCTTTAAATCCCTAGCACATTTTAACATTTGAGTGGGAGTCTGCAGGGTACAAGCTTAGAAAGTATAATATTTATAGAAATACTTTAATATTCTGATAAATCTAACAGTATATTCATAAAGCCTTTCCTAATAATTCGATATTGTATAATTAAGATGGTAAATTTCTTTTTTTTTAAGATTTTATTTATTTATTCATGAGAGACACAGAGAGAGAGAGGCAGAGACACAGGCAGAGGGAAAAGCAGGCTCCCTGCAGGGAGCCCAATGTGGGACTCGATCTCGGGATTCTGGGATCACGCCCTGAGCCAAAGGGCCACCCAGGCGTCCCAGGATAGTAAATTTCTAAGTCCAAGGGTTAGAGCCTTCTGGGAAGAAAAAAAGTATCACAACAGTCTCTTCTTTTTAGATGGGATGATGTAACATCCTTATTTGTCTGCCATCAAGTATTTTTACAAAATGCTGAGAACCACCAGATTGTGACTTAAACTTCTCTGAAAAGGACCGACTACCAGTAAATACCCTAATTCCTTCCTCTAATAATCTTCCCTGAAGATAGCCACATCTTGGACAAAAGTTTAAGAGGTTGATATCCTCTCTGACTATAGATCATATTGTCTCTAAGTATGAGAGGCACAAGACTAACTTTTCAGGGGAAGGTACCAAGCTCACTCTTCTCTAGGATACTGACCACCTTCTAGTATAATGTAGAAGAGCAGAAGTGTTAAGGTTGCTGGTGGGCCACAAAGATCTTAGAATATTAGGAACCAAGAAAATAACAAGGAGAGGGGTCTATACAAGGACAGAACACATGATGGCATTCAACAATGATTTTAAAAACCAAACAAAATCATCATGCCAAGCAACCTAAGAGCAACATGCCCAGATTCCCGAATAAGGGGAACCAGTTTAGGGTGGATCAGTGGAAACAGCCCTACCCTCCAGAAGACCATGGCAAAACCACATCAATGCCAGTCATAGGAGATCACTCCATTTTGCAAAATATAAAACTGTTTCATTGCAAATCTATGGAAACAATGTCACAGGGGCCAAGGGCTGTCACTTTGAGTCAAAGAAGGCCCATTTCAGTGTGGCGCTGATGGCCAGCTATGTCAAGGCGAATTACACCCCCACTTGCTGAGAGAGAAATGTTCAGCTGGAGACACACCCACAGGAGTTCAGAAAGCCAGCACTCCTTCCAAGCCATGCTAATCTATCACAGGCTCAAACAAAGGATGCGTTTTTTCCCCATCAAGAAATGGAAAGGACTGGTGATGGGACAGTCTGAAGGGAGTGTTAGGGACCTCTTCTGAGCCAAGGCTCCACTCCTGCTCCCAACAGGGGGTAGGAAGGAAGGGGAGCCACAAGGCTCACTGCCTAGTGGAACCTGAATATAAAAAGGAGAGTAATGAGCAGAAACTGAAAGGGATGGATGCCCAAGAATGAACTGGAGTTCCTGCTCCAGCTTGCCCTGAGGTTCCAGGAGCTGCTTGAATGAACCGGTAGGTGGCCAGATGAGACACACAATTTGGATTAAGAGGTTATGAGATCTTGGGTATGTCACAAACTCTCTGGGCTGCAGCTAAGTTATAACCAGCAAGAAGATTCTACAGTAACATGGTCTCGTGGCTAGCAATTTCTTCTCCAGGAAGAGGTCAGAAGGAAGATCAAAAGGTAAAAGCAAGTTCAGACCCAGTTCTGAAGTGAGAGTAGAAAGGAAGAGATATTGTGCAGATTCCAAATAAGGTAAAAAAATCCCTCATTCATCCATAGATACAAACCAAACATGAAGGACGGAAGCAGACTCCAATTACACAAATTGTGTTGATGTCTACCAAGTCAACCCGAGGTGTAAACTTCTAATGAGGAAAAGCAGCACGTTCCTCAGGCTTCTTGACGTAGACCTAATAGTCATTTAAATTCTTGATTCCAAGAACATGGCTATTCAAGTCTTTATTCAGCCTATGGATGGATAAGGAATGGTAAGTGTATGCCCATAATTTAAGAGGAAAACAAAAAGAAAGGCTTCCCATCATTAAGTGTCTTCTGGGTGCTAAGCACTGCCATCTGTGTGTGTGTTTATGAAGCCCAGCATGGCCTAGCATGAAGCCTACTTCAAGAAAAAAAAAAAAGGTTGGAAGAAAAGTGACTATATAAAATTTTCAATGTACTCTCATCAACAGTCATGACTACTGGACAGGACAGAAATTAAGTCACTTGGAAGATTCCTTCTTGTGACTCTGACACTGCTTCTGGAAATTCAGCATCACTGGGCCCTGGAGGTCTCAGTTTGGGGGAAATGCCTAGCCACTGCAAGATAACTATTCATGTTATCCTTGCTTTCCAGAAACCCAAGAGAAGACACCTTGGTTTTTGCATGTCTCCCAAAAACCAGAGAAGTGAGATCTGCTCCTTAAATTATAAGAGTTCTTGAAAGTGTAGGGAGGGGGGAAAGGATTCCCCGCACCATCACCCACCATCCCACCATTCCCATATACACGAGCTCATGTGCAGTGCAACCCAGAACCAGCAGGTTCCATCCACGTTAATAATGAGCCAGAGAATAGCCAACCCAGAGAGGAGGAAACGCAGCAGGAGAGGCCGCAGGTCTGCCAACCCCACAAAAAGGGATCATCCTGGGCTCAGTCCTTCCATCAGGCAACTTTTAACTTGGAACATAAAAATGAAAAAGTGCCTTTGTTTAAAACCCTCCTGAAGTTTCTGATCACGATGATTTATGTAAATAAAATGTTAAATTAAAATGTAGGTGTTAATAAAATTACATATATGATGGAATGGCTGTACTTTTTAAAACTGATCTGCAATAAATTTTCTAAATTCTGATTGCAGGTGATTCAGGCCTTGAAAGCTTTGCCAACAATAGCCAGCAGAGGTCTATTACTGAAGTGGTATTAATATAGCTATCATCACCAATTCAAAGCAGATAATAAAGGACTGACACATTTATTATCATTATTAATTAACAGTTTTCTGAGATGGAATTAAATCAATATGCTGCTCTGATATCATTTTAACTAGTTATGCAAATCAAACATTTAGAGCCCATGAACAGATATAAATGCCATTCAAAATTCACTTCACACTTATTACTGTAATATCAGAACTTTCAGGCTTTGCTAGTAAAAAAAAAAAAAAAAAGAGGACTTAATGCTCATTTAATTACACTCAGACATAAAGCTTATGGAATGAAAGTTGAAAGAGCTGATTAGTTAGGAAGTCATAGTAAGGCTATAACACTCGGGATAGACAATGAGATAATAATGTGAAAACGTGGGACTCCGCACAGAGTGGTTCTGGCAGATTTTATTAAAAAGAACAATGACATGTGTAGGAGAATATGTTTTTAAATTACAAGTTGAGGACCCTTTCTTAAATCCAAAAAGGAGAAAAGGAGCGAGAGGAGAGACAGGCAGAGAAGAGAAAAAAAGAGAAAAAGGCTGGGTTGGCAGGGGCCTACAACTTGTCATTTATAAAATAGGAAACTGCCAGTTTCAATTGTTCAACATTTCTTCCGAGCTACACCAGGATGCTGATGGTGACTGTACAGTTTTTTACATGCAGGATGCTATCTCTACCCCCCGCCAAGCTTTTCCAATCTGATGAGCAGAGGTCTCTCCCCACATCCAGGACAGCTACCTGGAGAGTCATAGTGAGTCTGAGTTCTCTGCTGCTGGGTCCGACCACAGTAGGACACGATGCAAAAGAAGTGGCCCTTTGTGATCTGGGTTACTCATTTGCAAAAGCTAAGCATCCCCCCTCAAAAAAGATGCTCTCCCCTAAAAACACCACCAGAGGGATGGGAACAGCCTCCCACTCTGGCTCAGTCCTTCCATCAGGTCATGGACGAACTTAAGGCCTAGGAAGGAACAGCCAGAGACTTTGAGTACTGCCCAGGCCCTGGCTTTCACTTGCTGCCAGGACCTTACACTTGGAGCATTTTTATGAAAAGGATGGAATTGTTTCTATAGTGTAAGTTAGTCTAGGCAGTACACCTTGCCTTTTTGTTTTTTCTCCAAATCCTATTTCTAGCTTCATGGGGGGAGGAGTGCACTTGATTTTCAGTGCGATCCATTTCAGAGCCAGAAAATGAATAGTACATATACCAATAGAAAACATGGTGCCAGTGTTTGGATCTGCTGTGATCTAAAAGGAACAATACAAAAAGGAGAGAATGAAATGTTATTATCCGGGATCCCTGGGTGGCGCAGCGGTTTGGCGCCTGCCTTTGGCCCGGGGCACGATCCTGGAGACCCGGGATCGAATCCCACGTCGGGCTCCCGGTGCATGGAGCCTGCTTCTCCCTCTGCCTGTGTCTCTGCCTCTCTGTCTCTCTCTGTGTGACTATCATGAATAAATAAATAAAATCTTTAAAAAAAAAAAAAAGAAAAAAAAAAAAAAGAAATGTTATTATCCTTTCCACACCTTCCACCTCCAACTCATTAGCATCTTAACATTCTTCATGTTGTTGCTCAGAAATCTAAGCCCAAGTCACAGACCAGTATCCATTGTTGTATTGCCATTTTCCATGGAATTTTACAAACAAACAAAAAATTGTCAAGAATTAAGACTTTATCCACTAGGATTCTGCTGTGAGAGAGGACAAACTATCAGTATGAGTAGTGGTGGGCACAGGGCAATGCACCGAGAAAAGACAGGAAAATGTACAAGAAAATATGTAACAGTCTACTCAGAGTAGCCCAATAAGAGGTGATATTTTATCATCTTCTTTGTGCTTTATTTTCCAAATCTTAATACGTCCATTCTTCCCATGAAGAATATTTACCGAGGGTCACCCACTGGCCAGGCTATGTATAGGGTTTAGAAACTTGACCATCAAGACAGACAAGGTCCTGCCCTCTCAATGAGAACAACTTAATAGGAGAGGCAGAGAATTAAACAGTCAATGGCACATGTGATGAGATTTGTCTGATTTTTTTTTAAAAAGGGGGGATTTACAAAGCTATTACTGCCGTTCAATTAAGATTCTACACATCTCTCCTGGGTCTTGAATAAATGTAATATCTCCCAGTTTGGAGTGTTCATATTGTCCTAAAATGAGAAGCAAGCCCATAGCATTAACCTGAAGCTTGAAAAATCGCTACGCTTTCTACTTTTTTATGGTAGAGATGGAAGACGTCTATCCATAGCAAAGATCAAGCATCTAGATAAAGTGCCTTGGTGGTTAGCTGAACTGGCTGGCCCCTCAATCCTCTCCATTCTCAAGCTAACCAAGATTTTTACAGAATATCCCCCAAAGATAACAGTACTTGCGGCCCTCAGTCCACTCACTCTTCTATATTGACCGTCCTGGAACAGCCAGACTCAACAATCCCATTTGGGGACCAAAACATCCCCACTTGTGACTTTCCAACAGCCTAAAATATGGAGCAAATTTGCCATAAATCATCCTCTTTAAAGACATTAGATTTTTATTAAAAACTCATCTTTTTCCATATCTTCAAATACCTAGAGAATACAGAATTCAGAATTCTGTTAGAGTAGAGAAAGACTCTAAGGAAAATCCCCATTACTGCCTCCACTCTACCCTCCCCCCCCCCTTTTTTTTCCTCCTCTCTGTTTTTAATTCAACCTCTAGTTCAGGGATAATATGGAAATAATATTTGTATGATGACTATTACGTATATATGGCTATATCTGAGGATGAATGTTAAGATCTCACAGGTAGGTAAAATATGTAGAAGACAAAATACAAGCTCACCCTGGTAGGTAACCTTAGGTGGCAATTGGAAAGGGTGCTTGAAATCACTAGGTCATGAACCAATGGAGCTCCACTTACCAAGCAGATGAAACCAGCAAGAGAAGCATCCAGCCATGAGGAAACCTTTCCTTCAATTCAAGGAACAGTCTCAGGGGCAGTAAATTAGGAACAAAGCCCGATGACTGGTACATTAACTAGGACAGCCCCCCAAGATGAGACTGCAGGAAACCAGGCCGGGTGGTTGTGGACAGTGCAGAAGAGCAAACCCTCCAACTCCAGCCTATTTGCCTCCTGTATTTGCCAGCAAATTCCAGCAAATGTCAGGCCATGCAGGCAAAAGGCTGATACCTCTGCCACTGTACAAACAACTGTACATTTCGTTCCAGATTCCCCCCTCCCTTCCCTGGCTGTGGATATCCAGGGATCCTATGGTTATCCAGGGAAAGTCATGGTCAGTGGAGGGCTGTCTGCCTCTACTTCCCTGTTTGCACTGCAACCCGCCAACCAGTGGTTTTTAAGACATATCCTTAGACCAAGAGGTAAGGTAAAAACATCCAAAACTTCATGGAGCCTAGTGATCCTGTTCCTTAAGCCCTTTCCAAGGGGATCTTCTTCCCTAGCAATTTAGCAAGATGCTCCCCCAACCCCTGCCCCCCAGCCTCATGTGAAAGACAGCAGCAGCTCTTCTCTCCCTGCACCATCTGTAGTGTCTCTCCTGGACCTCCCTCCACTTGGCCTTCAGCCCCACCTTCTCTGCACAAGAATATTTCCTTGGCCTCCTCAGCACCAGAAATCACTCAAGGTTAAAAGCATCAAGAAAACCTTTAGCTTGTCAAAGGACTGAGAGGAAGAGTGGTGGTGGTTATCGCATGGGACAGTCAAGGTCAGCTGGTTCTCCCGCCTTCGGCGCTGCTCTGAGTAGTTGAGGTATGTCTGTGCACAGACACAGAGGCAGGTGGGGAGCCGCTAAAATAGACCATCGCCTCCTCTTTAAGCTGTCTAGAGGAAATAAGAGTACACCATGTACCAAGGAAAGGCACAGGATTTCTCTAGATTTTCAGAGGCTCTGCTGAAAGTTGGAACTTTCCTTGAGAAGGAAAAGAATGGGAGAGAGAAGAGGAATCGCTGAGGTCTTTTACACAGAGGAGGAGGGCACATATTTGTGTTATTTTTTAAGCCTAGACAAAGAAATTAAGCTACAGCAAGAGGTCCACAATTTAGAGGCTTTCAGAAGATGAGCAAAGTGGGGTACTCACTTGGTAAGGAACGAAGGAAGATTAAAACTATTTTTTTTTTTAAGATTTTACTTATTCACTCATGAGAGAGACAAAGAGAGAAAGAGAGAGGCAGAGACACAGGCAGAGGGAAAAGCAGGCCCCATGCAGGGAGCCCGAAGTGGGACTCGATCCCGGGACCCCAGGATCACGCCCTGGGCCGAAGGCAGGCACTAAACCACTGAG
This sequence comes from Canis lupus dingo, assembly GCF_003254725.2. Lineage (NCBI taxonomy): Eukaryota > Metazoa > Chordata > Mammalia > Carnivora > Canidae > Canis > Canis lupus. The sequence continues at coordinate 26,168,125 of NC_064246.1, read as the reverse complement.
TCACCCAGGGATGCCCTAAAACTACTTTTCTGAAGTAACTGGCACCTTCCCAACTCTGCCTCCAACCCCACCCTACCCTGATCCATGGAAATCAAGGCTGGAGTCAAGAGGAAACCTCCTCCTGGGATGCAGTGCAGCGTGTTGGATAAAAACACCGACTCCCTTACCAGTTGCACAAATCACCTAAGAAACTCTGTGCCTCCGTTTCTTCATCTTGAAAATGAGAATAGCAACAGTCCCATCTGAGAGCTTCACTACCAGGATCAACTGCAGTTGGTACATGACATAAAGGCTCACAACAGTGCTTGGCTATGGCAAGCACTCAACACACCACTAACCCATCATCGTCAGCATCCTTGCCTTCTCAGAAAGGTCCTTCCCCTCGAGCTTGACCTCTCAGCCGATGACCCCACCATCACTGCTGGGGTACCTGGGGTTCGCGAAGCTCCCAGGGCTGAGCGTAGCTATGTCATCTTCACAGGTTTACCCTGCCCAGACCCACGAATGGGCCAACTTCCACGAGTAAAATCACTCGAAAGCAATTTTGAGGACTTGGTCCTTCGACACTTTACATAACCAATTTATAATAATGGAGCACTGTTTTTTCTCGTGGCCCACCAGCCTCCTGGATTGTTATTAGCGCTGCCTTGGTTAGGAAGCTGCAATATGATCCTCTGACTAGAAATACTGGCATAATTTATTGCATTATTACTCCTCTGAACTGAAAGCTATTAATTACCTGGAGCAGGATGCACAAGTGAAAATTTATCAGAGGGAAGTGATGAAAAATGTGCCCACTGTCTTAAAATAATAGGTGCTTAATGGTTTTTTTGTTTGCTGGCTGATCTCAGGCATCTTATAAACAACTCCAGCTCAGTTATCAGTTGTGAATTTTGCCCCCACCCCCCTCCTTTTTGCCCCCTTCTATTATTCTATCATCCCGTATCTTCCCGTGAGGACAGGAGGAAACGTTTAAGATATTCACTTAAAAGCAGAAGGGAGACTCCAACCCTCTGCTGCATCGCACAATTATTAATATAACATGGAAATACACGATAAACTATATTTGTATGTTTATCACCCATGTTGGTAGCACAAATATATCTGCCTGACTGATGTCTCTTTCTAGCAGAGCATTTTATTTTAAAACTTCTAAAACTCAGACTTGGATGAAAAGGCATTCTATGGGACACGTGTAGGTTAACTATTGTCTGCAGCCCCTCACGAGTGACTTTAATTTAACCTGCATCTCAAAATCCCCAAATTCGGTCTCCGCGCATGTTCTCCACCCAGCACTTCCCTCGTCTTGCTCCTATTACCGTCATCGACCAGGGATCCAGAAAGAAAGAGGAAATGGGGCCAATAATGTGTTATTGTATTATTTATACATTTCATGTACATGTGAAAGATAGGAATAGGGCTAAATTCATCATATTTGTTCCTACTTTTCAGAATTATTCACATCTGTATGATTCCGTAATTGTTTCTTCTATAAAGTTATTGGAGTAATTTTGCTCCGTATATTCCCGATCAATTCCCCCTCTCAAGGGCACAGTTGAAAAGTGATATTTGAAAACGGCCTCTGATAGATTGCATGGTTAGTCAGCAGCAGAGACAAACAACCTAATCCAGCACAAATTAGTTCAGCTGCCAGCAATAGTTTTATACAAAGATGTAAATTATGTTGTCAAAATCGGTCGCTTTCTAGCTTGCTGCTCAGCTAACAAGAAACCACTTTGGCTGATAAAGATGAACACTAAGCTTCCCTCTCTTACAAATTTGCAAATCTGCCATTTCAGCATTCTGTTAGCCACAAACAAACAGCCAGCTATAATTGCTTCTTTTCTTCCACGGTGGTATTTTTCCCCCTCGGGCTGTTCCTTCCAGGCTGTTCTTGAAAATAACAACAACAACAACAAAAACAAAGCCCAAAAGCACGATAAACACCAGCAACGCTCCGGCAGGAATTTAGGGGAGAGCTGGCTCTGCGACAGCACCCATCCCTCTCGCCCACCGAGTCACAGGGCCACCAGCCTGGCCCGTTCACCCGTGGCGCCTGCAGACTCTGACGATGTCACTCCCCACTACTGCTATCTAAAGGACTGCGAGGGCAGGGAAAATTCTTGGCTTAAATGGAAATGGAAATATTCTTACAGCTTTGAACGAGGATTGTCTTTGACAGTAGCACATCCATTCTTCTTTATTTTACAAGCTCCCACTGCAGGGAACGGAGGGGACCAGAGCATACTTCCAAGGGGCCTAAGCAGAAAGCTCCACCAGGCTGCCTGTGCTAAATTGGAATCAGATAGATCTTACGCTGGACTGAAAATAATAATGCATTATAACAGTAATTATATCCAGCATAAGTCAAATAAATAAATTATAAATTACAATTACCCTTTAAAGTTGCTAGTCTCACTGTTTGCTTTACAATTAACTGCAGGTGCTTCTGCATGTTTTATTGTGGTCCCAAAGTTATATATTTGAAAGAATGGTACAGATGATTCCTGTTTATTTGTTAAATTAAAGCATTGTTGGTAAAATTACGGCTTAATTAATATTATGGGTACTGTATAACAAAATAGTTTACCTTGTACATAATTTATTTCCACATGCATATCTCAGCCCAGACCCATTACAGCTCTAAGGCAGCTAAAATAAAATATTCCTCCTTTGCTGGCATTTTTCTAAATAGCAGTTCACTAAATCAATATTATTCACTTGGTATTTTTAAAAGCAGTGTATCTTAATAATTACACAGCATTAGAGTAGGCAATAATTTTACTTGCTAAGCATATTAAATTTAGCAAACCATCAGTCAAATAGTTTGTTCTTTCTCAGAATGGGTAAGCAGTGAGTGAGTTTGGAATCATGTTCCTTTGGTATAAATGTCACATAGAGTTTAAGAATGCGTCTGTGACTCCCTAAGCCAGCCCAGTACTATATATCTTTATTAGTTTCAGTGGTCAGTGCAGTGACCAGTTGTTTATTCTCATTACTCAAGACAAGGTGAGCCACTTGGTAGTGGCTGCAATCGGAGCTAAAAACGAATGACTTTGCAAAAAGTAAAAACTGGAGACAAGACTACATGTACAATAGGCTGCATGCCTGCTTCTAACGGGGGGTTGGGGGGGCAAGGCAAGAGGATAATTAAGCCTGACACACACCATTTGGGGTGCACGAGCATTTGATCTGCCTGGGCCCTCTTATCTTTGAGATATCTTGCATCTTTTCATTGTTTCTTAATTCATTGTAAAACATCATTAATTTCATATCTGTCTTGTCTGTGTTCACGTCTGCATTCATTCTTTCTCCAGCTCACGCAGAACAGTTTATGAACCTTCCCTCTTCCTATGCCATCACCCCTGAAGAAAACAAATCCCCCTAAAAAAATCAAACTCCATTCTCTCTCATAAACACACACACACACACACACACACACACACACACACACACAGCTTTTTTCAGAAAATCAATTCATTCACTGCACAAAACCAAAGCAGGCACATTTTGCCTGAGCTGTAGGCAATTGCCAGCACTATCAAGTCAACATTTGATTGATGTTATTGCTGCAGGGGCCCCTGGATTTTTTGTTTTAGGTAAATGGCCAAAACCACTTTATAATCACGGAAGAGAGAAGCAAAGAGAGGTGGAGATCGGCAACCAGTGCCAGGAAATGGCCTCTCAGGCTGCAGAGAACAGTAGCCCACAGCTCCTTCATCTTCCTCATTCCCTTCTCCTTCTACTCAGAGGCAGCCTAGACCTTTCCTTCCAGGGGCCTCAGTGGAGGCCACACCAGAATCAGGAACCAGAAGAACCTCAGAGAAGCCTCTCCCTAGTCTACTGTGGCCAAAGTTCTAAGCTACACTCACGCTTGGTTCCAGAGAGCTTATAAAGCTTGGAGAAATGCCTCGGTGGACTTCTGCGCACTCAGGGAGTTCAGTGAACATCGGTCCTTCCATCAGCTTCCTCTGCTGGGGCAGCAGCAAGTCGACTTCCAGCACCGGGAGAGGGCAGTTCTCTGGGTGTTTCCTCTGTAGCTGCCAAGGTATTTACCACCCAACAGCAGGCAGGGTGGCTCATCCAGGAACAGAGAAGGGGCACCTTCCTGGGAGAACAGGGGCGGTACAGGGGAGGAGGGCAAGGCATTCGGTCCAACCTACCAACAAAACGTTTCTGAACATCCACTCTGTGCTGAGCATTGCACTAGACCCTGTGGAGAAAGAAGTTTAAGACAGAACAGACACATGTGAAAAAGGAAAACCACAAAGTTGAAAGCTATAGCTCAAAATAGCAAAAAAAAAGAAATACCACAAAGTCGTAAGGATTAACTGCCAAATGGAATCCCCCATCCAGCAGTTGTTACAGGGGAAACTCGCAGTCACTAAAGGGGATACTTAAGGAAGGCCCTGCAAAGAGGTGTGACTTGAAGTTGATCTTAAACAGCAATTTTAAAAAAGCATTTCAAATTTTGAGTAAAAGGAAGGGAAGGGTATTCCAGGTGAGCAAGACTCCAGGCAACGACAAATAGAAAAGGGGTTTGCAAGGAACCAGATGCCAAGAACCACCTCTGCCCACCCAGACCAAGCACATATATACATGAAAGTGGACCACCCTGCATTGCTGCTTTAGAAGGCCAACCCCCAGCCAAAATCCACAGCAGGAAAAAAAAAAATCAGCAAACTTTTCAACCTGAGACCCACTTACAACTAGTTTATCAAGGCTGATTATTTTTTAAAGATTTTATTTATTCATAAGAGATGAGAGAGAGAGAGAGAGAGAGAGAGAGAGAGAGAGGCAGAGACATAGGCAGAGGGAGAAGCAGGCTCCCTGCAGGGAGCCCAATGCAGGACTTGATCCCAGGACCCCAGGATCACACCCTGAGCTGAAGGGAGACGCTCAACCACTGAGCCACCCAGGGGTCCCAAGGCTGATATTTTTAAATAAGATATTCTGACTATATGAAGAATCTTAAGCCCAAGTGAGTTTAGTTTTTACATTTGTGCCTGAATTGTGTACCAATAGGTACAGCACATTTTATATTTTCCTTTCCTAATTGTGTACCAATAGGTACAGCACATTTTATATTATCAAAACTGAGGGGCACCTGGGTGTCACAGTCCATTAAGCATCAGACTCTTGGTTTTGGTTCAGGTCCTGATCTCAGGGTTGTGAGATCAAGCCCCAGGGCTCAGGCTCTGTGCTCAGCATGGAGTCTACGTGAGACTCTCTCTCCCTCTCCCTCTGGCCCTCCCATTCATGCTCTTTCTCTCTCTCTCAAATAAATAAATCTTTAAAAAATATATAAAAATTTTTAAAAACTGAGGTGGAACTAAAGAATGGCTAGCCTCCCTGACAAAAATGTGAACAGGCCTAATCTGTAAACTCACAATTCCTTCGAAGGGGCAGGCAACATGCACTCTTAGCCTTTGCACTCAAATACTTCTAGAGGCCCTATTCTAGGTGTGCTGGTCCAAGACTCTCAAACCAGCTGCAGTGGGAGCAGATCCTACTCCCATGACGAACACAGAGAATACAACACGGCAGTGGGGTAGGCTGATATCACTACAATGAAGTAGAACAAAATAAAGGGAAAAAATAAAATGATTGAATGCACTCTGCTGGGCATTGGCACATATGCTGCTATGTTCACAGACCAGGACACTGGCCCTAAGATTAAGCAACTTGCACACATGGGCCACACAGCTATCACATTTGCAGAGACCACCATGAACCCAGATCTACTTAACTCCCAAGCAAGTGCTACCTTCCCCAGCTTCCACCTCAAGGAGAGTTGCTGTCTGACAGGGAGCCAGGGCACATGATCATCTTCAAGAGAGGCAGACTGGGATGCCAAAGAAAGGTAGAAATAAAGATGAGAAGATGAGGTAGAAATAAAAATTGGGAGAGGAACACAGTGATGTGGATATTTTTCTCTCAATCCCAGCCCAAGAACAGGAAACTCTTTGGGGCTCCCGTGTTCACAACCCACCACAGAGCACCCATCCTGTAAACATGGCAATGATTAAACTATTGGTACTGATTAAAACCAGCAGCAAGCACTGCAAACCCACTTGCCAGCCACAGACCAAGGACATTTCCCTAATACCTGCAGGTAGCTTCCCTTCAAGAGTATCCAGGAGACACACAGAGAAAGAGTGCTCTAGATAAACAGGACAACAGGATGGGAGATAGATACACAGATCAATAATATGGCAAATCAATGATTACATAAAGAGAGCAGCTTATGGTGGATAGAGGGAAAAGAAAGGGAAGATTTACAGTTTTTGTTTTGTTTTGTTTTAATTTTTATTTATTTATGATAGTCACACACACAGACAGAGAGAGAGAGAGAGAGAGAGAGAGAGAGGCAGAGACACAGGCAGAGGGAGAAGCAGGCTCCATGCACCGGGAGCCCGACATGGGATTGGATCCCGGGTCTCCAGGATCGCGCCCTGGGCCAAAGGCAGGCGCCAAACCGTTGTGCCACCCAGGGATCCCAAGAAAGGGAAGATTTAAAGAGAATCAATCTTGCAAGCAAACAAATTTTTCCATCATTTTACAGTGTTGTTTCATAATGAATAGCATTTTCATGAGTCAAAAATTACTTGCAAAGGAAAGAAAAGGCCAACTTAGAGTCAAGACAGACTCAGGAAATGTTAAACAACAATACAGCAGGTGAATTGTATTATAAGACAGCAATACAAGAGCAGCCACAAGTCAGCCCATGATTAATTCCCAAAGAATATCCCTTAGATGAGTACAGTGTGTTGCTATTCACAAAGCTCCTCTACATTCATCATGTCCTCTGATTTTCCAGGAGATAGGGGAAGATGCTTATTCTCAAAGTTCTTGTCTTCTAGCAGAGAAGATGGAGGCCCAGTAAAGTTGATTTGCCCAAAGTCTCAGGGTTTAGCAGCACAGGTCTTCAAACATTTACTCCATCCTGGTACCTTCTCTTCCAGGGGAACCCAAGGTTCAGACACAGGCACACAGTTGTACGAGGGTTTGTGAAGGAAACAGGAGACAGCACATGGCCTCAAGAACTGTGGGCCTGAGGACAAGGAATCCACGTGGTGACTCAGGGAGATGGAACAGAGTAATGAAGCTGGGGAAAAATGAGACATGCTTGTGAGGTGGTAAGATGGACTCGACTGGAGCACAGGCTATAGACAAAGGAAAAGCAGGAAAGAAGTCCTGGGAGAAAGAGTACAATGGTGAGTGCCAAGCTAAAGAAGACTGCACTTGGTTCTCTAAGTCAGTGGGAACCGATGAATGGGACTCTGAGAAGATGACTTGCATAATAAAAGCTGTGTACTAGAAGAAATTACTTAAATTAGAGCATAGATGTAATACCACCACTCAACATAAAAGGGGATACTCAAACATACTAAATTGGCCAAATTCTCCCAGTAAGAGGGTGACGCAAGCTACCAACTTGCTATATCAGGTGCCCTCAACCAGCCATTTGCTAAATGATACAGGCTCACTGCTTCCACTTAGAGGTTATGACTGGCGGAACCATGACAGCCTTCCCCACGAGCCCTTATACTGCTGCTCTGCCCCCACTCCCACCCCCAGACTATTCCTCACTGAGCTGTTCATCCAGAACTGCCTTCAGGTAAGATAAGGATTTTACCTGAATGCCTCTCAATATTGGAATGTACCTGCCTCGGAGGTGATGCCACTAATCTGATAAAAGGACCCACACCACGGCTACAATGGCTCTTGAAGAGTAATATGACTTCCACACATATGTACCTCTCTTAGGCACTGCCAGTGCCTTAACCCAGCAGTTCCCAAACACTGAGGCAGGCCTGGGTCATCCGCAGCCTCCACCCTCAGAATCTGTACAGTTGATCTTAGACTGGGCCCAGGCATCTGCATTTTTAAATGATCAGGTGACTCTGATTCTCTGATATATATGAAACTACTTAAACTCCAGAGAACACAAAGTACAGACACCCTAGCAGAGAGTATACAGTGGTATATTCTAACTTTTCTAAATGTCTTCAAATGAAACCATGTAAGAGGTGCTCTACGGAGCCCTAACACCATGTTTCAGACATTCGGATTTCCCCAATGTCTAAAATCATGCAGTGAAGGTATCAGATTCTTATATATACAACTATTTTCATGAAGATCTCATTAAATCAGAAATTGAGATCAGACATAACTGCACTAAAATTAATTTTGCTCTATTAATAAAGACTGAAACAGAATAAAAATGATAAAGAATATGTTTAAATTCCTAAGATAATCTCTTTTGTGTGTGTGTACACACACACAATACATGAACTACCATTTAACTCCTAGCTGATCATCGGATCTGGAGGGTCACAACTTCTGGTCATCTGGGTACGTACTATAATTTTAGCTCCACGTCTACAACCTATATTACAGACCATATTTTTTCTTCTAATTGACTCACTTTTTTCTAATTCAGAAATAAAAATATGAAAGTTCTAATATAGCCATAAATAGCCAATATTATTTAACATAAATACAAGTCAATTGTAGTCATAAACACTGTTAGTAACATTTTAGAAGTCCATTCCATGAATCACCTAAAGTTATTTCCTGCACCACCCATGATCCAACACTTTGGGAAGTACTGATCTAGAACCAACCATCTCATCTGACAGAAGGAAGAAGAGGCATTCAGAGATCAAGCAACCTAACTAAAGTTAGAGTTTTCCTAGGTAGAACAAGTATAATCCTAGTCTCCTGATGCCTAGCTGGTAAATGCTTTTTTTCCTGTACTATGAATATTCAATTAATGCATTAGTAGCAAATCACTGCCATATTTTCATTTGAATAAGTACCTGAAGTACTTCTACTCAGCAATATTTAAGGTTCGGAGTTCAAACAATTTTATTTATTCTTGGAAGTAATTAACAGGTTTTTTGCTTTTTAAAAATATTTGCCATACAATTCTTTCATTAATTCTTATGCTTCCTCCTCGTGCCAATAATTTGCTATTTTTACAGCACATTTCATAAAATTAGACTTAAAATCATACTTGTGTGCTCTTTATTTAAGGCTGGCCCTCATGTTTTACAAAATGCTATGCTTATTTTTAAAGATACAAATACATGAAGCAGACATCATGTATAGGACTCAGTTACAATTTGCCACGGAGAGGCAGAAAGCCAATACAGTTTGCCAGGCCTCTCCCCTCCGGCCTAAATCTTTAGTTTGCAAAGATGAAGGAGAGGACAATGGCCACCCCTCATCCACCACTAAGATTCACCCAAGTGGACTGGGTTACATCAGCTGACCATAAGCCATGGTCGCTCTTGAAGAACCTGCTAAGCAGTGATGGAATCCCCAAGACAGAGTCAAGGCTTGGGAAGCACCTGACTACACCTCCCCAAGTAGCCTCCTCTTCCCCAGCTACCCAGCATGGATTCTCTGCTATAGGCACATTTTTCCTATCATGCTGTATCCTCAGGTGATAAATGTAACCCATAATTCAAAAAAAAAAAAAAGAAAAGAAAAGAAAAAAGAAAAACCCCACAAACATTCACAGAACCTCCTTGTAAATTAAGTAGTGCATCATGAGTAACACAGCTATTACTCAGTGAATACATCCCAATTCTGTGCTCCACGCTACATTGTCAGATAAATGAATAAAACACAGGCACTGAGGAGGCATTGAAGAGTTTGGGGTTAGATCCCCACCACTGCCACCAACTTCTAGGGAGAGGAAAGGCAGCTGGATTAGGGTAGGAGTGGGGGCGGGGCGAGACAGGAGAAGGGGAACATTCTAGGAGGCAGAATGAGGAAGGAGAAAATAAAAAGTCCTAGGGTTTCTTTCTTCCCTTTTTTTCCCCCCTAGTCTGTGGCATGAAAAAACAATGGCTTTTCTGAGGCACAGTGCAGACAAGGCAGCTCTGAAAACTAATGGCCGTGATTAATGACAATGGGCTGGAGGAGAGTAGGGACACAGCCGCCACATACATCATGCCTTCCCGTCAGTCTCTGCTCCTCCCTGCCCCTCTTCCTCCTACCAGCAAGACATTATAAAAACATCTTATCTGCTCCGGACACCTATTTTAAAGCTGAATCCAAGCTATACCCCCCACACCCCACCATACCCCAAAGAAAAACAGAGAATGAGAAAGAACAGCCAAAAAGGAATGGCACTAGAGGGGGTCAGAGAGGAAAGAGTGAGAGAGAAAGCAAGAGGGAGAGAGACAAAGAGGTGATAGGGTGAACAAGAAAATGGCATGTAAAATAACTATAAGATATTCCAGGGGAAAATGTGCAGGCTGTAATCATTCAAGATTTCAGCAACTTGACTCCTCACATGCTGAAGCCACATTTTCAAGGTCTTATCTGCCATATGGTTCCCTGTTTGGATGATTTATTAGGTGTAGAAAGCACACTGATAAATTTTACTGCATTTCCCTGAATAGGCAACCTATGGTGTCAATAACAAAGCTCAGGCGACTTTAATGAAAACTGCAAGCACCAAAGGGTAACCATTTATTTATGAGTCGCTATAGTATTACTAGGACAAAATTTATCTTCCCTTCTCACGCACTCTGTAGAAACCAAATCTGGTCAAAGTAACAGAGATCACATCCATATGTCAGTGGTTTGCTAACATCTCTCCTGCAAGCAACACTGGCTGTTGCTCTGGAGAAATTGTTTGGTGCTTTCAAGTGACCCATTTTGCATAAGAAATCTTGTTTTTATGAAAAAACAAGGCGAAACCTGAAGAACTCTGCAAACACGATAGCCTTAGCAATCACACTTAAAGGCAACTGTGGAATCCTCTCATTTTTCTTTACCCAGAAAAATGGGATAACTGCCCCAGGGGTAGGGATGTAAAAAAGAGGGTGGTATGCAGATGAGGAACAGAGAGATTTAGAGATAGAGTCTAATCCATAAATATTTTAAATTTTCCAGTCCATAGAACATCACTCCCCTCTATCCACTCTGGGTCTTGGGACACCAGTCATGAAATAAGTCACCATCTGCATTCTTCACTCATTGCATGGTTCCCCTGTCCCTCACTGCCCCCAAATGCCTCTCTTCTTGGCTAGTGGCTATCTGCAAGTCTGATGTATGTGTTATTTTTATAACAGAGAAACAATCCAACTTTTTAAAACTCTGAAGGCAGCAGAAACGAATGACCAAACTCAGAAGGGGAAAAAAATTACAGGGGAGGGGAGGAGGAAAGCCAGATAGCGCTCTCTTAATGTTTAATCCTGAGCCACAGTTAACTGCTGCAACAAAATATTTGGCCAGATTTTCAAGTCTACAGTTTTCCCCACTTGGGGAACATGCCTGTCCTGAGTGAAGACAGCCTTGCCCAGGAATGTCAAAAGAAGCAAGGGTAAAGAAGCAGCTCGACCACAATAGCATACGTTTGAGTAATGCTCTTAGTGCCGCAAACCAACAAAAGCAAAGTGAAAAGTCCAGGCCAAGGCTTTGACCTGAGCAAATCCCAGCCTCCATTTCCTTCACACCAAAGCTAACACTCTGAAGAATTCCTCCACTCGATGATTTTACCCAGGTTTGTCTCATTTAGTACGTTTGAACTTTATTCCGCTTTTTCCTTGTTCTGCATCAATATGTCCTCCAACTCTTCCACAGTGAGAGGGTGTGAAAATTCATTCTTATCATTTCTCGATCATACTAAGGCCTATCTTGACATCCACCACTTCAAAACAACAACAACAACGACTACGATGTAAATAAATTAGCCAACTCTTTGGACATCAGGACAAAAATAACCAACATTTTAGAAATCTTTCTCACGTCGCATGTAATAAACAATTAGAAGTTATCTTAATCAGTTCAATTACTGCCATCCTTGCTTTTAAAATCTCCTCAGTAAAATGGCATCAATTACAGTTTAATGCCTTATAAAATATCATTCGAATATTATAGTAGAATTAGGAAGGAATAGGTGCTGCTTGGGCTCTGGCCATATTTTCAGAGTTTCTCAACCAGAGAGATTTACAAGAATATTCATTATTGCCTAGATTGCTTTCAATTCAGCCACTGCTTTATTAAAAGAGGTAGGGGGCAAGGGCCCAGCATGGTTCAGAGCACACTCAACCAGCTGCATTTTCAGTTTGCGAAATATTTCCACTGATTTTCAGAGGCATCAGCATAAGTAAAACCTTCCACTTATTTTTCTACACAATTCTCCTCTTAATTTTTAACCCCCTGAGTATTTCCAAAGGCAGTCTAATCGACGTAAGTCACTGGCACTTAGCTCACGCCAAATGACATTTGAATGAGTTATGTGTTTTCCTAGAAGCCCCATCAGCCTTTCCTGGTGGCCTGTGAAAGATATTTTCAATTCTTAGGAAGCCCCATTCTGAGGAGAATGAACTTGAACCTTAAAGCAGCAAGAGGAACTAGGGAATAGGAGAAGGGACTAGAAGAACAGAAATGGGTAACAGGGAAGACACCCAGCCAGGGCTCCAGGACAAGAGGAAGATCTCCTTTAGAGGGTATAATAAAAGGGTTGTTAGATTATTCACTACACAGTCATGTTTGGCCAAGGAGATAGGTGGGGACTAAAATCTACATTATCCTCCACTTGCCAAGCTCAAGTTCTGGCCAGGGACTGCATCTACCCAAAGAAAGGGGGTGTCTTCTTCTAATTCCCCAAAAACAACAAGACTTTCTTAGCTAGCCCATATGGTAAGGAAACCAGAGTAAATGCACAGGAAAGGAAGCCATAATAAAATGAAAAGACAAACTACCAAATGGGAGAAGATATTCAAAAATGATATGCCTCATAAGGGGTTGACGAAGATATTCAAAAATGATATGCCTGATTAGGGGTTGATAACCAAAATGTAGTTTAAAAACTGATACAACACCCAAAAAATTTCAATTAAAAAATGAGCAGAGGACCTGAATAGACATTTTCCCAAAGAAGACATACAGATGGCCAAGAGACACATGAAAAGATGTTCAACATCACTAATCATCAGGGAAATGCAAATCATTAGCATTAGCTTCTGCAAAGCTAATGAAACCATCAACAAAATAAGTAGGCAACCTACTACATGTGAGAAGCTATTTCCAAATGATATATTAGTAAGGTATTAATATCTAAACTATATAGAGAACTCATACAACTCATTAACCAAAAAACAAAAACAAAAAAAATCCAATTAAAAAAATGAGCACAGTACCTGAATAGTCTTTCCAAAGTCATACAGATGGCCACCAGATACATGAATAGTGCTCAACACCACTAATCATCAGGGAAGTGCAAACCAAAACCATAATGAGGTATTACCTCACACCAGTCAGAATGGCTAGTATCAAAAAGACAAGAAATAACAAACACTGGGGAGGATATGGAGAAAAGGAAAACACTGTGCACTGTTGGTGAGAATATAAATTGGTACAACCACTCTGGAAAACTATATGCAGTTTTCTCAAAACATTAAAAATTGAGCTACCACATGATCCAGTCATTGGGTAAATACTGGATATTTACCCAAAGAAAATGAAAACACCAATTTGGAAAGATACATGCACCCTATTTTTATTGCAGCATTATTTACAATAGCCATGATATGGAAGCAACCCAAGTGTCTACGCACAGATGAATGGATAAAGAAGATGTGGTGTATAAACAATACAATGGAATGAATGAAATCTTGCCACTCATGATAACACGAATGGTCCTAGAAGATATTATTACACTAAATGAAGTCAGAGAAAGACAAATACCATAGGATTTCACTTATATGTGGAATTTTTAAAACAAAACCAAAAAAAAAAAAAAACCACAGATTCAAATACAGAGAACTGGTGGTTACCAGAGAGGAGGTAGGTGGAGGGATGCACAGAGTAAGTGAAGGGGATGAAGAGATCTAGATTTCCAGTTATAAAATAAATAAGCCACAGAGATGAATGTACAGCCTAGAGAAAGAATATAGTCACTATTTTCATAACATGGCAACAAATAGTGACTAGAAGTATTCTAGTGAATAGAAGTATTCTCATGATGACACTAAGTAATGCGTAGAATTGAATCACTATGTTGTACACATGAAACTAATGTAATATTGGAGGCCAACTGTACTTTAATAACTAAAAATAAAAGATTAAGACCCTAGCCACAAAAGAAGAAACACTCTATGACCCCATTTATATGATACCTAGAGTAGTCAAATTCATAGACAGAAAGCAAGATAGGGGCTGCCTGGGGCCAGGAGTTAGGAGAACAGGGAGGTGTTTCTTAACAAGCGCAGAGTTTCAGTTTGGGAAGATGAAAAAGTTCTGGAGATGGACACTGACAATGCTTGTATGACAATATGAACATACTTAGTGCCATAGAATTGGACACTTAAAATGGTGAAAATGGCCAATTTTATGTCAGGTTTATCTTACCAGAATAAAACAAAAAAGAAAAGAGGAAAGGAAACCCAAGTCTACCACCGCTGTCCAGCTACACACCTCTGTGGACTCTCACATATAGGTTCTGCTCTCAGACAGGCTTTCTGGAAGCCTGTTCCATCAGTCCAACAACTGAGAGGGCTGTGCTTACCACCACAAACATCCATCCACAAGCAACCTGTTCAAACCACCGCTCCTAATGCCCATCTTCCGCCTCCAAAGGACACCAAGGAGCCAGGGCTTCTCTCAAAGGTCCTTGCCTCCACCATGGAAGAGTCCTCTCGCGCTGTCCTCTCTCTGCCTGCATCCCTTCAGTCAGCTTCAGCCTGTGCTAACTGCCTCCTGCCCCAGCCTCACCCTACCCTGAACTCTGGAAGAACAGAAGCATGCTTTCTCCCAAGTCCACCTCCCAACCTCCCCACCCCAAACACAGAACAGTTCATTATTTTACACACTTTAAGTTTCCACTAGCACAAGGCCAACTCAGGAAGAAGAAAAGTTCACGACTCCTATAATTTGGAATTTGTGGTAAAATTTTGTCTAAGCTGGGCCAAAAAAAGGGTTTGCCGTGAAAATTCACAATGTAAACAAGACTTGAGGGGAAAATATTCAAGCAAAGAAAGGAAATAATTCTTAAAGGCTTTAGTTCAATAGTATATTTTATGGAAAGTTTATTGCCAATTATAAACACATTAAAGAAAACCTATTGGGTCAAGATTGGGAACCATGATCCTGCCTCTACCATACAGCCATGGGCGGGCCTTTAAATGCCTGGTCATAGTCACGGTCTCCTCATCCACATAAGTGGACAGAGAACTTCCAAGGTCATTCTGGGCACCATCAGACTATGAAATTCATATAACATACTTTGTATATTTACGTATGATAGAGAAAGAGAGAACATGCATGGATTAACAAGGTCTGTTCTGGGTAGAAACAATTTGTCAGTTATTTTAAAAATATTTCCTATCCTACATAGGGTGACGCAACTACATAGTGGTGATGATGGCATAACATTGTGAATGTACTAAATGCCACTCAATCAATCACCTGCCTTCAAATGCTTAAAACGGCAAACTTTAAAAATTGTGGCAAAATAGAAATAACATAAAGAGATAAAGCTGTATTTCTTTTAAAAGACTAAGTATGTTCACCAGTTCCTAACCTATAATTCAGTCCAGTTCATCCAAGTTAATAGGACTTTGCAGTACTAGAAATATACTACCCATCCTACCTTGTTGGGCTTTTTACCATAGGCCTGAGAGCTTCTGGATATGCTATGCTTGGGCCAAAAACCAGAGACTGGGCATTCTTTCTGGCTAAGAAAGTATAATGTCCTCACCTTTCCTACTGACAAGTAAGGCTACCCGCCTACCAGCGACTTTCTTGGTAGAGGAAAGGACTATTGATGGACACTTGTTCCCACAGGAAAGCCACACAGAATGGACTACATTGGGGGCCCATTCTGCTTGATGCTCATACCAAGTGCTTCACAATTACAGAACTCATCAGAGCATTCATTCAGGTCTTCTCACCTGGCCCAGGGTGGGGCTCCTTCCAATGCACCACATGGGTCTCCGATGCTTAAAGCTATGTCAAAGCTTCTTATCTCAATTTTGCAACTTTTTAGGCAAATGAAATGCTTCCATGAACTTAACAATCAGGAATTTTCTTGCAAAAGAGAAAGTTGCTGAGTTCCCCTAAGACATCACATTTACTTCCTCCAGAGCTGGGTACTAGGAGCAGAGATTGACAACTACGAGGGTGGAAGGCACAACCATCTCAAATGGAGCTTACTGATTATTATTTTTAAGTCTTGTTCCCGAAAACTGGAGCTTTATATCTCATTTGATTGCCTTTGATAAGAACCTGAGTCCTTGACACTTCACTCATGAGCAACCCTACAAATGAAGGGGGGGGAATTCTAATAAGGCCCATTTTCAAGCAGTGGCCTTTTGCTCAAGCCTCCCCAGGGCTCATGGACATCACTGGTTCTGGATCTGCAGCACAGATTTATCTGCAAATGACATAACCTCTTCTCATGGCCCTTTAATAAGTCCATTTTGTGGAGTAAACAATCAACTGTGTCTAGCAATTCAAATCTATGAGTATTTCTTTGCAATTTCCTTTTACCAGTACCTTGGGCTTTATTCCTTGATTCTAACCCCACCTGCCAGCATGGAGAGGGCCACTAGCATGATCTCAGCTGCTAATTAGCTGGAGGGCAGCCCTGTTCTGCTAGGTGCTATGCAAGATTAACTGTGGCCTGTGAAGAAATGAGGCAGGGCCAAGGAGAAAATGAAAGTGGGGTATCCTGTTGAGGGGGCAGCACTGAGTAAAGTGAAGGGTCACTGCATTCAGACAAACACCTGCTGGTGTGAAAGGTCTCTGGAGACCAAGGACTGGAATGTGGCCCTTGACCAAGAAGGCAAAGCCAGGCAGAAGCAGTAACCCCTCCAGGCAGAGAGAGGGGTTCTTTGGAAGAAATAATCAACAGAAAGAACTAGACTCTGGTACAAAGTGCAAACATGATCTGCCTCGTTAGCTTTATCCTCAAAGGACCAGGTTTCCCCCACTTCACAGTTACTGGCCCCCACTATCCCAGCTGCTAAATCAAGCAGCTTCCAATCTGCTTTGCACAGATGGAAGACAAATTTGGGTCCTTGTCAGCTACTGGCTTTTTAACCGCTCCAGCCAACCTCTTTGTGTTTGGGTGCCCACCAGAAGAAACCAGAGAGCTGGTTAAAAGTAGAAATACCTGGGTTCCACCAAAACCCACAGAGTCAGAATCTCCAGGGGTGGGGCCTGTCAATTTATTTACTTATTTTTAAAGCTCCTTGGGTAGTTTCCATGCAACTACTCTACAGATGGGCATTTAGAAACAAACCACAGTGTTTTCACCTGCTTGCACATGAAGACTAAAAGCCAGTGCTATCATTCAGAGAACCTAAGCTTAGACCCAGCATAGAACTGTGCTGTAAAAACAACACAATGTTCACCTGTAATACTTCAGTGGTTTGTTTACAGATGATTCAATATAGAGAAAAAGGCAGCTGGGAACCCAGGAAGGCAGTGTTTTAAAAACTAAAATTGGAGGTACCAGGAATAAGCTAGAGCATCACAAAATTATCACCTGCATCAACCAAAAAATGTATTTCCGTATAAAGACATTCTAAGAAATACAATATTACATAAGAAGACTCCCCATCTACATTAGCTTTGACGATGCATAATTAAGACGATCGATCTCCTGAGGAAAGAAATATCATGTAGGTCAGTTTTGCTCATTCAAATCCAACAGATTGGAAATTTGCAGAAATCTTTACAGGTATTTACTTTCCTATCATGTGTCAGGCAGGCCATTGTTCATCACATAAGAAAGGTCTACAGAAATAGTTAAAACTCCTAAGAGGCAAGTTTTGAAACGTCTTGATCACTTTGAAGGTAGACATTTCTGTAAAATTTTACATTACTGTGCCAAATATTTTTAACTAGTCATTAAAAACTGTCCTAAAAATCTCTACTGTGGACTTTGATACCCAATTCAAATTACTGTATAAATTTGGAAGCTACAAAATCAATTTTCCATAAAATGTAATTTGGGCTTCACTAATCCAAACTGGCCTTCTTCCTAATTAGGTTGAATTCATGGGGTTTTATTGTAAAGCATTGCCAAATCAAATATAAATAACTTGGAACTTTGTGCTATTTTGGATTATCATACCATCCCTTCCCTCCATTAGCAGGGATGACTAGAGGTTGCTAATACAATAAATATTTAATGGATGGCAACACTGTCCCTTGCCCCCAGAAATAGAGATGCAGACACAAACATACCTTTCAGATCTATTTGTAACCCTGCTTTCTGCCCTCTCTCTTGCTCGTGGCTAATAATGAATTTTCCCAGTACAAAGAGAAATGCCAATTGACTCACTCAAGCCAAAGGTAAACAGAAAGAAGAAGAAAGGAATGAAAAAAAAAAAAAAATACTGCTGCAGCCTTGGGAGAAGCACTGTTTGTGCCAAAAGAGCAGCACCTTCCCCAAATGTTCCCAGTCCCTGCAACATCGGAAATCCAAAGAAACAGTGGCAATCCAGGACGTGTGGTGGGGCACAGGGAGTCTGAACCACCATGAGCAGCCTGGGGTGGCCCCCACCTCGCACTTAACAAGAAGCTAGGAATCAGTGAGCAAATGGAACTTCAGTTCTAAAAATAGCTATTTTTTTTTTCTTTTCTGATTTTAATACTTTCACTGCACCTTTGTTTTAAAGGCACTTCAGGACTTCTGACATTTCTTTTTCCACTTCTGAATCAATGGAGAGGAAATTAAACCACATGGTAAGAGGGTTGACATCACCTCCTCACACACTTAACCCAGATGAATGCATGTGTGAGAGCACACAAACGTGTGGCCTCAGCTTTGTTTTGTTCGAGGGAGGGGGTCACCAGCAGCGCAATCTTCCTATCTCCTGGTTAGGTAAGTAAGGGCACGGGGAAGAGAACTTCTACACAGTTCCTGTCACCACCATCTTTTTCCTTCAACTGTTCACAGAACCTGTACAATGAAGCCAGATTCCTGTCCTGGCTTCTCCTCCTTTCATGTGCCCTCTAGCAGGTCAACATATTTCTGTGACTTGGTTTCTTCATCTTTAAAACGTTACTAATTTATTTTCATCTCAGTCATTATTATCTCATCGTCAACATTCTGGCAGAAGAAGCTACAAATGATCTAGGACAAGATCCTGGCTGTCACTCTCAAATCAGATCAAGAGTCCCACCAGTGGCTTCTCCTTTTCTTGTCCTCTTAACTGCTGGGGAAGAAAATGTGGGGTTTTTTTGTTTTGTTTGTTTTTAAAGATTTTATTTATTTATTCATGAGAGACACAGAGAGAGAGATAGAGAGGGGGGGGAGGCAGAGACACAGGCAGAGGGAGAAGCAGGCTCCATGCAGGGAGCCTGACGTGGGACTCGATCCTGGGTCTCCAGGATCATGCCCTGGGCTGAATGCGACGCTAAGCTGAGCCATCCGGACTGCCCAAGAAAGTATTTAATTCTCCTCTGGTATAAAAACCTTCTGGGTACTCTTCTACTTGGGGCAAACATGAAAAACTTTGGAACATATCCAAAAGGAAAACGGGTTGAGTCTTGACCAGAGCCTGTTGTCAACTACAGTGTGGGGCACACTGCCTTCTAGATGCAAACAGCACCTATCAGCTGAGCTATTAGACCTCCAACCAGCCTCAGGAACACCATCAGGAAAACAGGACTCTGAAGAGAACACTCAAACCAAACTCCAAGAAATGGCAACCACGATTGAGAATTAAAGTCCATACTCAGTTTCAGGACTCTTCCACTACACACTATTTACACATGCCAACTGTGCAACATCTCCAGTTTGTTTCAGTTACTCCTAGAAACAGGGACCCAAGTTGATGCTAAGGAAGCTGTCCTCCATGAGTTTCTCCTCTTCTCTTCAGTATCACAAATCTCTGTAAGTGACGCATCTCATTTCAGTTCCCTAGGACTCGATTCCAAGGATAAACTTCAGGATGGTTAGTGACAACTCTAACTCTGCCCAAGAAGGCAGTCATCATAACTGGGAGATAGCAGAAGTGCTAATGACCAATATGGACACTGACAAAGAAAAAACTTGAGTTTCTATGTCCTAATGGGCCTGAAAAGCAATTGTAGACTCGCACTAATATTCCCAGAATTTCATATATTTCACCCAACGAAGCTTAGCATTTCTACTGCAATAGATAATTTTTATTATTTCTTGATTCTCTGAGATTCTCAAATTAAATAGGAACCTCTTCTAAGAAACAAAATTTTCTTGACCCCTTCTTCCTGGCATGAGGCTTGATCTTATAAAATACAAATAGGAGCCAAAAAAAGAAAAAGAAAGGAAAAAGGAAGGAAGGAAGGAAGGAAGGAAGGAAGGAAGGAAGGAAGGAAGGAAGGAAGGAAGGAAGGAAGGAAAGAAGGAAGGAAAACCGATTGAATTTTAAGATTGAAAGGCACACTGCAGATCACAATCCAACTGCTCATTTTTATGGATATGAAATTGGGGATCAAGCAAGTCAAATGACTTCCTTGTCATTACGTTGTGTGGGTAAAGAGTAGAACCTAAGACTCCTGGCTCAAAATTCATCATTTTTCTGCTATTACATTACATTGCCTAGAATTCCAACAATTCGTGGACAGATTTCTAATAGCCCAGCTGACAGGTATCAAGATCCTTGGCTATCCTCACCAATTCAGTAGCAGAGATAGAGTGTTTACACACATGGGACAATTTTATGATCAAAAAAGCAAAATTATGCCTAAAAATTTTTTTTAAGTTTGATCAACATGTCAGTGACTGAATTACCTCCTTGCTTAGGCATGATTCTCTCACTGGTCTGGGAGGAACTCAATCGAAGGGGCTTAATCTGGGTTTCTCAAGGACAATGTTGAGGGCAATCCATAAATCTCAGAAACAAAAGGTAAAATTTTATGTTAATATACATTCTCTGGGACAAGTGGCCATAGTTTTCAACAGAGCCTCAAATACTTCACCTTAAAATATTAGGAAGCACTGTCCTAATGCAATTATTTTTTCTTTTTCTAAAGTCACAATGCCTTGTGCCTCTTATGAATTTTACAATATCCTCAGCTTACCTTAATTCTCCTGAAAGTGCTTTCTGTGGTATTAGAATTAGTTCAATGATATGCTTGGAGATTATTTTTTTTTATTGGTGTACAATTTACTAACATACAGAATAACCCCCAGTGCCCGTCACCCATTCACTCCCACCCACCGCCCTCCTCCCCTTCTACCACCCCTAGTTCGTTTCCCAGAGTTAGCAGTCTTTACGTTCTGTCTCCCTTTCTGATACTTCCCACACATTTCTTCTCCCTTCCCTTATATTCCCTTTCACTATTATTTATATTCCCCAAATGAATGAGAACATATAATGTTTGTCCTTCTCCGACTGACTTACTTCACTCAGCATAATACCCTCCAGTTCCATCCACTTTGAAGCAAATGGTGGGTATTTGTCATTTCTAATAGCTGAGTAATATTCCATTGTATACATAAACCACATCTTCTTTATCCATTCATCTTTCGTTGGACACCGAGGCTCCTTCCACAGTTTGGCTATCGTGGCCATTGCTGCTATAAACATCGGGGTGCAGGTGTCCCAGCGTTTCATTGCATTTGTATCTTTGGGGTAAATCCCCAACAGTGCAATTGCTGGGTCGTAGGGCAGGTCTATTTTTAACTGTTTGAGGAACCTCCACACAGTTTTCCAGAGTGGCTGCACCAGTTCACATTCCCACCAACAGTGTAAGAGGGTTCCCTTTTCTGCTTGGAGATTTTTAAAAACACTCAGACCCTTGGGGCACCTGGGTCGCTCAGTCAGTTAAGCAGCCAACTCTTGATTTCAGCTCAGGTCATGATCTCATGCTTCTGAGATCAAGCCCTCCATCGGGCTCCATCCTGGGTGTGGAGCCTGCTTAAGATTCTCTCTCCTCCTCTGACCCTTCCCCAAGTACATGCACACTCTCTCTCTTTCAAAAAAAAAAAAAAAGTAGGCATGCATCTGGAAAAAGGACAATATTTCAACCCTCCAACCTTCTTTACATGTCATAAGGAGAATTAATTCAATATTAAAAAAAAAAAACCACTCAGATCCTTACCATAATTCTGCAAGTCCTGGCCAGTAACTGCTGGCAAAGTGTCTTGGTGGTCCTGGGTACTGTCATCAACCAGAGTGAACAGAATTCTATTAAAGGATAGTCTTAATAGTGAAACAGACCCTAAAGTTGACTCAATTTAAAAGAGAAGCTCCAAAATGAAATTTTCATGATTTTCCTTCTTTACTTGAAATCCAGTTTATGAAATACTGACTTTTAAAAAACTTTAAGGTCAGTCTGACTGTATCTAGAATGGTAAGATCCTGAAATATATAAGCCATTGCTATTAAGCACCAAGATATAAGGGTCCTCTTTAGTAGAAAGCTGGGTTACTGTATATTTGAAACCTAACTATCCATCATAAACACCTTCAATACATTTGAAATAGCAGGGTGGACAGATTCTCTCACATTGAGGGTCATTTATGAAGCGATCAAAGGCTGTAGTGGGAAAAAGAAGTATGAAGAGGGACAGGGCTTTATAGAATGAATAACTTTTCTCATTCTCAATATTTCTTATATTCTTTTACAACAAATTGCTTGGCTCTTGAGAACAGACTCATAAAAGAGGTGAAATATATTTTTCTATCCTGAATCCGAACTTTTTTTTTAATAGATAAAGTTGTAATGACCCTTTCCAAATATTATGAGCCAACCCTTCAAAAATTTCCATTGTTTCGAAGACACAAATTACCCTGCACATCTACGTCTATCAACTGAATGAGGAAGGAAAACACATGAAAGTCATTTGAAAGACAACATCTCCTAGGAGTTATGCTTGGAAAAGTCCAGTAATCCCCCTACCTAGATAAATAGAGATTTCCAAATGGCTAGGGGGACAAACGACGGAGCAGGGCCAAGCACCTGAATGTTATAAAGGAGACTCCATATTAGACTTTGGAGGATGAATCCAACACGCAGCTCCTTTATGGCTGGCCAACCTCTCCACAGCACAGCCCTACCTTGAGTGGAAAGGAACCAAAACAAAACAATATCTTCAAGCAATTTACACACAATTCAAATGGAATTTCTCCAAGCTCAGAAAATTTGAAGTTTATTCAGTCCATATGCTATCCCAGATTTTTATCCCTTCTTTTAACAAATGGAACAAGCAGCCATTTCTTAGTCACTCAGGATTCAAAATCCCTCTTCCAGTAACCACAAATCATTAGTGACAGTAACTGTGCGTCATTTGGAATGTTTGGGGATTATTTTTTCCTCCTAATAAGAAACTCACTGGATGCAGTTTTAAAAGTGTCTCAGGAGCCCTACTCAACTCTCCTTCCATTAGCAGCAAACACACGGCATGTGATTTGACCTAGCATTGCATTCCTTAAACTGGGATTTAAAGAAACTGACAATAGTTCAATAGGGTGATTATCAATCACGCAAGATAGCATTCTGGAGGAGAAAAGAAATCATATAGAGCATTCGTCTCATGGAGAAAACAAGCTTTTCAGGAGAGCACACCACTTTCACTACAGAAGTCAAAATTCACAGCTCTACAGAGGAGATGGTACAGCACATTCTAGTTAGAGACCCTACCTTTGCCAATTGACCTGTACAAGTTAATCTGAAACTCAGCCTCATTACCTGGAAACTGGTAATAATGACAATAATAATATTGTTGAGATGATTAGACAGAGTTGTTGAGATGATTAAATGAGCTCATGCCTGTAAATCACTGAACACAGCCTCCAGAATATGATAAGCATTCAATAAATTGTAGTTTAGCTATTGTTAGTACAAATTTTTCAGTACCAAAATCAAGGAATAGAAAGCAAGGCTTTGATGTTTCCTTCTTTGAGTCTGCCTGTAATTCTGTTCTTGTGCACAAAAGTTTTTATTTTTGTCTTTGTTGCCAGCACACAAAAAAGCGCACACACGCACACACACACACACCCCAAAAATAAATAAATAAATAAATAAAAATCCACCTCTTTCTCTTGGGCGAAGGAAGTACTAGAACCACACAGAACATTTTAAGAATGTCCAATACTTTGAACAACTGGGTTGTTCTGAATGCTTTCATTCTTTCCTCACATCTTCCATCATTGTGCCCAAGGGGTCAAATGAACTTACAAGGGAATCGGCGTTCCTATTCCCTAACTTGAAGCAAAGGAGTCAGAATTCCCAGGCCAGAGATGTCCCTTTGAGCAGCTCGGAGGCATCTCAAACCAACAGGCAAGAAAGAGCAGCCATTCATGGAACAAATAAGTGATTTGCATTTCCAAGGATGTGGGGAAACATATTAGTTATAATTAGCAAACACGCAGAGTCCCCGTGACAGCTTCACTTTACAAACCCTTGAATGTTTGACAAGAAAAGGTCATGTTTTGTAAAATCCTCAAAAGGTCATTCAATAACAAATCACATGAATGAAATCGCAAGGGTTCAGGGAGGTTAACAGAAACACCACAGGCAGTAAAGCGCGTTTTCAAGGTAAACAAGGAAAGGGAAAGTGGCCTTGCCTCAGCTCTGGAAGGGGAGAAATAGAAGCAATCTCTAATTTACCAAACACTATAATTTCAAGACATTTTCTCTGTACTTGGTGGTTTAACGCTGAATGTTATTTCTCATGTTCAGCACACTTGGAGGATTAGCAGATAACAGCCCAGCAACATTTCAACAGTTCTTCAAAAGGTCTGGGCTGACCTTAGCCGGGGCTTTCTTTTAATATGTTTTATTTAATAAATCCCCCAAGCAGATTGCACTTTTAAAAACAAATAGGTAGCTGCGTATGTGGCACACACACACCCCCACGCAAGGTCCCCAGGCACCACCACCTACCCTAGAGCCCCCAAATCTGGAAAATTTAGCCCCAGAAGCCTTTTCTTCTGGCACTTTGACCTGTTCATGACCTCTTTCTTCCCAGGTCTATTTTCTTCTTCAACAAGAGCCAGCCCCACATCTCTCACAGTCAGGAGTAACAAAGGCTTGTTTATATAGGGTAATTTAGCCACAGGATCAGCAGGGAGGCGAGAAGGATGATGCATCTGGATCCACTGGTCGAAGGCACAATTCAGATGCAGGGCCCAGAGTTTAAAGGGGGCTCCGACAGGGCAAGGCCAATGGGCTGGCTGGCTGCCTTCTAGAAAGTGCGGCCAAGGCATAGGAATAAGGGAGCTTCCTCCAGGCTGCCTCGGACATGGGTACAGCCTTCACACATGGGGCAGTGAGTGTTAATATTAAGAATGCTCTGGAAAGTGCTGGATGCCAAGTGCACAAGGAGCACAGACCCTGGATTTCCTAGAAAGAGGTCATCCATCAGAGCCCTTGGAAAGGAGGCACCATCTTAAGGAGGAGGCACAAGACATGGAATTGGCTGGCCTAGTGCCCAACTTGCTCTGTACCTCGAGCAGATTTATCTGACCTTCCTGGGTCTCAGTTTTTGCATTTGTAAAACAAGTTAGTGCTTACCTCCACAGGTAAAGTAAGTATAAAACAAAGTCAGAAGTAATCAGAGAAAGCCATGTGCTATTTCAGGCCAGCCAGGACTTGATGCACGAGTCCTAATTCTTATTTCCTACTCATTTCTGCATCCCACCTCCCAGCCTCCAAATCGCACTTTCTGAAAAGCCACTCTGGCGACCTGCTCCGCCTATTATCCCAGACACGTGTGGACTTTTATATCTACATTTTAACTTAAAGTAACATAATATTTAAAATTCAGTTCCCCAGTCACAAGAGCCACGCTGCAGGTGCCTAAGCTGCATGTGGCCAGCGGCTGCCCTGGTGGGCAGGGCAGATAGAGCACAAGTCCCATCACAGCGGGAAATGCTGTGGGGTGGCACAGCTTACACCTGTGGCAGATGGAGGACAGCCCTTCCAACCTTTCCCCTGCCACCACCCCACCCTCTCCGTGGATTTAAGACCATCTTCCAGACACAGCCCTGACTGATGGTGCAAGCATGTACCTCTCACCTTTTACAGTTACCTACCGACCATGAAGCCCCACCAGTCTGATGACTGATCAGAATGACGGTCAGAAACAGGACACCTCACTTTGTCTTTCTTGCCAACTATTTTAGCTTATTTGCCACGAGTACAGGGTATAATTAATATCACACAGGAGCCAGCATTGTCATTTTTCAAATCATTTCCCTGGAAATGTTCTACACCTCTTAATGGCCCTGCTAATGCTGTAGCTGTCATGTTTTGGACAGCTGCACTTTTACAAGACAAACTCTGCAGCGCCAGGAGCCTCTCTGCAGACTTTTTAGCTCAGAGGCTCAGAGGCCGTGAACGCCAGCCGGTAATGGCTAGATGGAAATCTTTGATTAATTTTTTTACCTCTTAGTACTGACTGCTTCTCAAGTGTCACCTTCCCAGCTCCCATCCCCAGCCACTTCACCCCTTCTTGCCCTCTCCCCTGGCCCCCCACCCTTACCTCCTCTCTCCTATACCACCTGACGGACAGGGAACCGGTGAAACAGGCCAAAGTCATACAACTGCTTAAAGCTGGGACGCTCTGCCCAGAGGTGCAAAAGTTTAAACATCTGGATGAAAGCCAGGCCTCCATGCTAAATGCCACACACTGAAAAAGTAGGGACGTCTGTGCCTAATTTTTAGAAATATGCTAATTCCTGATAACTCAAGAAAAATGTCCAAAGGTGTCTCTGTCCTGAGTGTGTATGGAAAGGACCAGGAGGGCACAGGGCAACGAAAGCAGGGTTACATTTGAAGCGTTCCCACGAGCCATGTGCAAAAGCAACCTAAAACAATCAAAGCCACACTGAGGATTTACTAAGGGGCACAGAATGAAGACGGTTTCAACAAGATGAGAAAATCTACCAGATTGTGTTTAGGTAGTCAAGGCATTGTGCTGCTGCTCTTTATTGGTGAAAAAAAAATTTTTTTTCTTTAAATAATAATCAGTTTAAAGTGAAGGATGATTTGACTTCGGTCCAGCACCGTCCAGGAAAGCCCTGCCTGCTGAGTCCTTCTGTCTTCAAGGGAGCTGCAGCCAGATCCGTCTTAAAAGGAAGCTAAAGCCATGCGAGGGACACAGCTCTCTTCTTTAGGCTAAACGGCAGCCCTGACTCACTGCTCCTTTAATACTGTGTTTATTAGTGATCTGCAGCCCACGGAGAGACGAGCACACAACTTCCTTTCACGCTGCGTCTGCAAAATGCTACAGAAAGTTGGAGTCATCAGTGAAGCAGCAGGTCCCTTGGTTGAAACCAGCCAGGCCAGAAAAGTGACATGAACAGGATGCTGCTAAACATGCAAAATTCGAAAATACACACTGTATTCTCTTCTGCATGATTTGCTGCCATTTAAAAGACAATAAACAGCAACTTTAGATTGCTAACAACGTGTCATTTAAGGTTTGCTGTTGCTCAACATCAAGAAAAATCAATGCCGGCTCTACGGGGGCAGCAAACCCCGAGAACTGAGCTCCATTTCAGGTCTGTTTGAACTCATTTCCCTTCTCCATGGTTGCCCCCTTGTACTCCCCCTCGGGCGTCCCCTCGCAGCAGGCTGACAGCTTGACACATTGACAGCTCGCACTGAATGACAACTGATTTGTACAAATTTCAAGCCTTATAAATCTACCTGTCACAACAACAACATAAAAGCGCCCAGGCCCAGCAGGTAATTCAGAAAAAGCTTCCCTTGACAGCACTTTCTGAAAAGCAATGGCGTGCCTCCTGCCAAAAATTCCAACTATCATCCTTGTATAACTTTGAATAAAAATTCAGGGCCCATTTTCTTGCCAACAGGCTACCAATCGTCTTATTTAAAGATTAAAAAGAGTGAACGGGAAAGGGGGGGGGGGAAACACATCCACACAATTTCATTTTATACTGATAGGAAAGTAGCACCACCTGCTATGCCAGGATTACCACACCGTTTTTTTCTCTGTGCTGCTCGGGAGTAAATGAGAGAGGCTTTTTACGGTATTTAAACAATATCCCAGATTGCAGGGGCTGTGCCTCCTGGGAGCCTCCCCCACTCACCTGGGGCCCAGCCCCACGACCAGAGCCAGGCAGTGGGACTGGGGGGAGGGGGGTGCAGGGAGGGGTAGGTAAAACCGCCCCAAGATTTCTCCAAGACAAAGAAAGGTGTGTCGGTTAGTCCCATCTCTCTTGACCACTCTTCTTATTAAAATGATCAAACTACGTCGAGGTACCTTTTATCAACATTCTCACATGATCCAAACCAATGCGTGCCACGTTATTCACGACTGCACCTTTATTACAAAATAATAAGTTGAGGATTTAGTCTTGATGTTTTAGTCATGGTTTTATAGTCATGTGTAACTCTGGAGACCAAAGTCTAGCAAAATAAGGGACTGGAGGAAAAAAACGAAGTCCACGAGTACTTAAATGGGAAAAAGCGCCTTATTAAAATCTGTTTGTCTCCACTTCTCAAGCCTTCCTAGCTCCACTTAACACAGAGAGAGAAAAGTCTAACTGAAAGGTGGCTGGCATGATTTTTCACATACCTCATCTGCTCCTGTGGGATCTCTCAGACCTCATAGATGGGAGAATGAACTTGGTCCTGCCTTGGAGGGTCTGTTGCAGGTGCATGTTGAGTGAGATCCCGAGACAATTCCTGGGAAAGAGACATGCGACCAAGGAAGACGGCCAAGTGAACAGCCATCCAACAGGCCTCCCTCTGAGGCAACAGAGGTGTCAGCAAAGCGTCCGGTCACCGTGTGTGTCACCTCTCTAGCAAGGTCAGTCAAAACACAGGTGAACACAGGTGCCAGGGGAAGACCCTATGGTTTCAAATCCTGGCTTTTCCATTTACGCAGTCATCTGATTTTGGCCAACTTGTACTTACCCTGTGCTTCAGTTTCATCACTGGCCCGGCAGGGATCATAATCATACCTGCTTCAGAGTATGAGGATTAAATGCCTATAAGTTTAGTTCGCAGCAAACAGTACCTGTTCCTTTATCCACTCATATAGATAAACACAGGTAGAAAACATTGTGGTAAGTGCTATAGTTCGGAAAGAAGCAAATTAGTGAATTATCATATTATTAAGTATTAATAGAAAAAAGCAAA
The DNA here is from genome assembly GCF_003254725.2 of Canis lupus dingo. Taxonomy (NCBI): domain Eukaryota; kingdom Metazoa; phylum Chordata; class Mammalia; order Carnivora; family Canidae; genus Canis; species Canis lupus. The sequence continues at coordinate 26,139,044 of NC_064246.1, read as the reverse complement.
TTAGTGAATTATATTATTAAGCATTAATAGAACTCTCTCCAAGTACTTTTCTGCCAAAGCAGTGTAAGTTTGCCGTGTAGTTTTAAAAAAAAAAGTAGGGTACAAATCCCAAAAATGTGTTAAGTCATTTGATTAAAATGTTAAAATGTGCAGGTAAGAAATTACGACAGAATTTCTTTCCTATCCTTTTATAAAATAGTCTTTTCTCTACTCTTTTCAACTTGCTTTTTCATTCACTCATGACTAATTGAACCATCCAATATGTGTTGGAAACATAGTAATTTAAAAGCACATAATTTACACCACTTACCACTCAGAAATACAATGAATATATGGATTTCAAGAGGAAACAACATACACACATAGTATGTACACACAAAAATGTAAACACACACTAATATATTTATGAAAACAAAATATTCTGGCCCCAAAATATAACTGGTGTCAGTATTAGCTGCCTAATCTCGAGACTGAGATTAAGAGAATAGGATTATCAGTTGCTGTCAAAATCAGCTAAACCCTAAAATATAACTGAGATTAGGATTATCCAAATTCTATGAACTGACATCCACTTTGTAATACTCTTATCATCCTTTGATTAACATCAGGGCTGGTAAGAGCTGACTGAACTTCAGATGCCAACAGAGAACAACAATCAGCAAGTCCATAATTTGTAATTATTTGTATGATCAAGTATTTTGATTATGAGCCATTAGCAGCCATTAGTAAATAAAATGGGGTTTGAATTTCACAAGCATGTTCAAATGTCAAATGACTTGTCTTTCATGCGAAGAAGCCCAAATCAAACAAAATATTCATGTAATTAAAAAAATGGAAAAAAAAGAAAAAAAATTGACACACCAAAATTGCACATCAAATCCTTATAGAATGAGACAGAGAAAAACATCTATAAAATTGATAAAAGAATGATAATTCACATCAACTAGACCAGACTACTTCATCTTTCATCAATCATAAAGTGAACCCGAGAGTGAGGCAGGGATAGGAAAAACATCACCCTCAAGCCAGAGTAAATTAATGAAATGTTCCCATTTTAACCCTTCTCCTGTCAACAGCATGTGTTTGGCCTAACAAAATGATAAATAATATTTTTGTTAACTATTGTCTTCCTGACATCAATCACCAAGATTTCACAAACGCTCTCACATATGCCAGGATCCCCCCTACTATGACCAATTAAATAACCAATCATTAAACGGAGAACTGCAAGGCTGACAAAAGCATAAGCCAGCACAGTGCTGGTCAGTTGAGTTGCACACTGGTCCCATGGAGAGTTTACTTAGGAAAAATAGGGAACTTTAGATGCAAACACATGATGCCTTACATGTATTCTATTTTTCTATCCGTGCACCTGTTGTAACAACTTATCTCCCAAAAAGAGAGCAGTGCCTTCAAACCTATTGGCCTTTGATACCTTCAAAGATTTTTTTTTCTTGTTTTCCTGAGCAGCTCCTTCTTCACTGAGCTGCTTATTTCTTCATCTCAATAAGGGCCAAGCCTGGGACCTCCGAATGCATCACCTGCCTGCCATCAGTCCATGGGCGTTGACAGGCTCTAAACCAAAAAGTTGTTGCCCTTTTGACCTAGGTGAAAGCACCAACTGCCATTCAGTGAGAAAATCCCGTGGAATTGGAGCAGCTCCCCTGTGCCCTACCACTGAGTCCTCTGACTCACAGCTTCCCAAAGTGTATTGTCCAACAGCCCATCAACAGGTGCACCAACGGTGACCGAAGACTAAATTTCCAGTCCTTTATTCAGCGCTACTTTGAGAGAAGTGGCTGATTTTCTACTGCCCATGGATCCCTATCTACATTTGCTAGGACAAAAGAACCAACTTCACTCAACCTTGTCCACAGAACAATCAGTCACAAAGACATTTTCCTGCCACATGAGATCATGTGAGAAGCATCATGAGTCACCGTGGCCTCTTCAGCTCTGCTAACAAGGAAAGCCAAGTGTCTGAGACCATAAACTACTTAACCAGGTGCCACCACGCAGGCCAAAGGCCACACCAAGAGTCCAAGTATGGCTAGTCTAGTGCCCCCAAGGGGCAAGATGGCAGAGCTGGCTGGGATATAAGGGAGAGGGGAATCCACACAGCTTCTGGCCTGAACTTCTATGGAATCAGTAAATTTTTACCACTTAGGACAAGCCATGTTATTTGTAACTGTCAGAGGAAGGAAAATCTGTAATTGTTAAGGGGGATGAAGCCTGTGCAAATTCTTTCCTGTGCAAAGTGAACAGTCAATCACTTTTATAAGGACAGCAACAACTGAAACTATCCATTCGTATACTTTCCTTTAGTCAACAATATTACCTTTAGTAATCTGGGGAATGTGCATCCATAAATTACAGAAAGTGTTATTGCATTGCTGAATAAACAGCAACATTTCCATCAGCAGCAGCAGTGGCAGCCCCACAAAGGTATAACAAACAGACTCAATCATTTTCTTGTCAAGCTTTGCAATGACTGCAGAGTTTACTGCTGGAGATAATGTTGCTTTCCTCAGCATTGTGTGCCAAACTGCAAACTGCTTATTAAAACAAAACCTCTTTTTCGGAGCAGCATGAGTTGGATAATCACTTATTGCACTCAAGAAAAAACAGGTTTGGTGCCCAGAGGAGGTTAGCAATCAGGCATATGTGTTAACATTTGGTTGGTAAAAACTGGTTAAAAAATAAATTATCTGACATTGGAGTGGGGGAGGGAAGAAATTAACTTATTAACATCACTGTCCCCAGATTGACTATTTTCTCTATGATGTCATTCCGGTTTCTGACAATGCACTTCAAAGTACAAAGCTAGTCTGGTTGATGGAAGCTTTGGGGTCGGGGGAGTGGCAGGAGGAGGAGGAAGGGTGAAGATGATTATGGAAGGAAACCAGAAATAAAATGCAACCTGCTAGTCTTCATGGGAAGAAATCTCTGGAAGAAACTATACTGCAGGAGCAGGAGATAAAGCTGAAGAAAGAGACAGGAGGGAAACAAGTAAACTTTAAGAACTAGGCATTTGTGACTAAACTATTTCTGAAGACAGCACCTATTATTACTCTCCAAAGAAATTGCTTGACATAACTAAGCCAGCGATAGCACTGAAAAACCATCCTCAATTTTCCTCCGCTTAAAATAGATTGACAGCCATTTTCCTGAGCCTGAGGAACAGGTATGTGGAGATGGAGCCTGGGAGGTTTCCCTGTCAGGAGCACTGCTCTGTGAGGAAAGCCATTATACCTGGCCATGGAAGAGCTGGCCCCAGTACATCTTCGTGGTGTTCTTTCCATGCCTGTTTAGGATGAATTAACTTCAAAGTAGGCAGGCCCTCGCCCCGCGGCCCACCCCTCCACAGTCTTGATGTTGCTGATAGCCTCGTGGTCCCAGATACCAGCTGTGGAAGAGGTGAGTCTATCCTTTGGACGTCCCTATCGGTGCAGGAAATGAGACTTTGAAGACTTCATTATAAGTCTGGACAGCATATGAGGTTTGACTCCTATCACAGCTCTACAATGAGAGTGAGTAGAAAACAAAGAAAAACACCACAAATGTGGAGTGGAAAGGCGACCCCAGGAACCGTCATTTGACTTCAACAGGGGAGGGGAGGCACATGCAGGTGGGCACCACGCCGGTGCCTCATTCCCGGGAGGGTGGTCTGCCCCAGCTCTCCCACTCCCCTCCTGTGCTTCAAAAACCTGTAGGACAAGTGCCATGCCAGTCCAGTTTGTTCCTCTTCACCACCTCAGCGCCTAAAATCATGCTGTTGCCTCCACCCAGAAAGCTTCTACTCCCCACTTTGCTTGGTTCGTTACTCACTTCACTAGGTATTTCATTTCCTCAGAGAAAGGCCTTCCCTTCACCAGACAACCTAAAGTAGGCCCTGCTCCCTACCTCACCCCTGACTATCATCCCCAACATATCTTTTTAAGATTTTATTTATTTATTCATGAGAGACACAGGGATAGAGAGAGAGAGAGGCAGAGACACAGGCAGAGGGAGAAGCAGACTCCATGCAGGGAGCCTGATGTGGGACTCAATCCCGGACTCCAGGACCACGCCCTGGGCTGAAGGCAGGCGCTAAACAGTTGAGCCAGCCAGGGATCCCCCCAACATATATTTTGATTTCTTCAGAGCATTATCTCTACTGAAATTACATCATTTATAAATTTACTGAAATGTTTTTTACCTGTTGCCTCCATGAAGGGAAGACAATTCTATTCAGAATAGTATCTCCAGCACCAAGAAGAGTACCCAGCACCCAATAAGTAGGAGCTCAATAAATAGTTGAGAAAATAGTTAAAGTTGAGGCGATTTCCTTATGAACATAAGTCAGAGACATCTCACAGACTCAGAAGATGGTTTCTGAGTAGACACTATGAGTCCTGATCATCAGAAGGACTGTAGAGAATTTAACAAGAGGAAATATTTATTCTCGCATCTCTTAGGATGCATAGTAACAAGTTACTACTCCTGAATTAAGGATGAACCACAGAAATTTTTATCTTATTTGTTTGAAGTACAAAATGAAGGAAACTGCCGGTGACCTACCTCATTAAAGGAGTTAGGAAACCTGGAGGCAACATCCACCTGCTATCAAATATAACTAAGGCCTGACAATCACTGGGGCACATTGGACTCCTATAAGAGAGGACACAAAGGCTTGCCCCATTTGCTTTTAAATGCTATCTTCAATATGCAATTATTGGTACAAACAAATAACAATTAAAAATAATAGTAGGGGCGCCTGGGTGGCTCAGTCAATTGAGCATCTGATTCTTGGTTTCAGCCCAGGTCATGATTTCACAGCTGTGGGATCGAGCCCCACGTTGGGCTCTGTGCTCAGTGTAGAGTCTGCTTCATATTCTCTCTCTCCCTCCCTCCCTCATTCTTCTTCATTCTCTCCCTCTCTAATAAATCCTTAGAAAAAATTTAATTTAGAAAAAATTTAAAATAGTGTATGTACAACACCTGTTACAACCCAGGTTTATCAAATCGTAACATGTGGAGCCATATTTTTATCAGATTATGTTTTAAGAAACAAATACTACAGAAAGAAATGACTGCCCATATATTTCATTTTGAGTATTAGGTACATCTGAAGCCCTAAAAATATTCAAGTCACTATTAAATGCCACGTATTATAATAGTTATCAGCTTCCAAAGGCATCTGTCACCAATTCTCACCTCTCTGCTCTGGCCAGCATTTTAATTCCCTCTTCACTCCTTGTCCATGTCCCTCACCATTATTTCTTTTTGTTCATTTCTCCTGATCTCCTGTTTGATTCCCCTGCTCTGGGCGAGTCATGTCATATGACAAAATAAATTCCAAGAAAGAAAGTATTGGTAAAAAGGAAACCAAGAAAGTACTAGAAGAAAAACTAGTGAAGTCCCTTCTAATGTAACTAAAAGTCCCAAAGTCATAAAAGATGATAAATTCAATTACATAAAAATCAACTTCATGTGAAGCAAAAGCTATGTGACAAAACAGAAAATGAAGCAGAGGAGAAGCCACCAAGAGTATATGAGAAGGCAATGAGAACCATGGGGAAAAAACCTGCAACACTATCACAGAAAAAGGACTAATTACATACACACAGGACACACACAACCAAATGCACAATTATATACACACCTGAAAACACATGAACACAAAGAACACCAAAAATGATCATAAAATAAAAATAGAAAAGTGGACAAAGGATATACATGCTCAGTTCACAGCAAAGGAAATACAAATGCCTCTTAAATGTATAACAGGATGCTTAACCTCATTCATAATAAGAGAACTGCCAATTAAAACACTAAGAAATCATTTTTTTTAACTACCAAGTTGGAAAGAATCCAAAAATTTAATAATACACTCTGTTGGTGAGTCTGCGGAAAGCGAGCATGCACCTAACATTGTTGGTAGGGTATAAATTAGCTTAATTCTAAGGAGTGTTATTTGGCAATGTCTATCAAAATTACAAATGCATATGCCCTTTGATCCAGCAAATCTATCTCTGGGAATATATCCTCTAGATAAACTTGTAAACATTCAAAAGTAACAGTTTAAGGTCATTATTGCAGCTTTGTAATAGTAAAACAAAGAGAACAATCACAATATCCATCAGTAGGGGATTGGATAAACAAATTATGATGAATTCATACAATGGAACACTATGCACCTATTAAAAAATTAAGAATGCTCTCTATGGACAGATAATGGAAAAGTACTTTTATTAAGTGAGAAAAGCAAGGAGCAAAATAATGTGAATAGAATGGTGTATCTGTATAAATGGGAAAGGACTAATATATATATTTGGTTTTGCTTATACATACAAAACTAGAAACTCTGAAAGAGATCTAGAAGAAACCAAAAATAGTTACCTTTGCAGGCTGCAGTCGGAATTAGCGAAGATAACAGAATGGAAAGAAAACTTTTCATAATCTTTCCTATCTCTCTATATCTTTCTCAATTTTCAAACATAAGGATCTGTTACCTATTCAAAAGTTGAAATAGACTGAAACAGGGATAGAGGGGCACTCAGCTGAAGAGTGGCCATCCATAGGGGCCAGCAACCTAACATGTTAGATTGGGGCCATCTATCTGTCCAGCCTGCTACATAAATGGACCCCAAATCTGTCATTCAGAGTTAGTGATTCCAGATTCCTCCCTGCTTCAAGTTATCCTAAGACCTGACCAACTGACTTAGTCATGGCAACCCTCACAGAACTACAGACAGAGGACCGTGGCATACCATTACAGACTACAAAAAAAGCCACTGATCTATTCATTTTATAACACGCATATAATTACCAAAACTGTATTTAAAAAGGTGTATGTATGTAAAAGCTATGTTAGCAAAGTGCTGTTAAATGTGTGGCTTTAAAGACTTGAATTACAAGATAATAATGCATTATTTCAGCATATCATTTGTCTTAAGGGGCCTCTAAAGTACTCAGTGGGTTTCCCTTAAGTAGACAAAAAAACACAAGCTGGGATATTTTTAACATCCTTTGCAAACCAGTATCAGAAGCTACTATGAATGGTGAATTTCAGTTCAGCCTGTATGTGTACCACCCCAAGTTCTATATTGATGGAATTCATACAAACGAGATTTTACAGGTGAAAAATAAATATTGACATGTACACAACTCTGCTGATGGAAATATAATTTGGCACAACCACTCTGGAGAACTCTTAGGCAACACCTACAATGAATACCATATGACAATACTCTATGACCCAGCAATTCTGGGTATGTATCCAACAGAAATAAGTACGTTCACCAAAAGAAAGACTAGAATGTTCATAGCAGTCATTTATAATAGCCAGAAACTACTGACCAACAATCCAAATGTCCACCCAACAGAAGAACAGCTTTTTAACCTCTGGTATATCCATACAACAGAATACTATATCACTGGGAGAATGCGTGAACTGTTACTACATCAACATGGATGAAGGTCACAGATACAATGTTGAGTAAATGAAGCCAAAACCAGACTAGGAGATCTTACAGGATTCCCTTTATGTAAAGGGGTTAAAGCAGGCAAAAGTGACCTGCTGTTAGAGCACAGGACAACAGTGACTTACCCTTGGTGGAAGAAGTGATAAAAGTAGTGCTTGAGATAGATACTTGGTGAGTGTCTGGCTCCGGATGCCACCAATATTCTACATCCTGATCTGAATGCCGATGATACTGGCATGTTCACTTTGTGGCAATTTACCAAACTGGGCATTGAGAATTTGTGCACTTTTTTGTATGTATATTATACATCAAAAAAATTTTTTTTAATATTTAGAAAAAAAATTGCCTATAATGACTCTTCAAAGCGTCAAGTACCTGAACTGCTGCCCCAAAGTTAGAGGGACCCTTAATTCCTATCATTAGCTCCTGACATGTCCAAATGATTCTTTGGCTACTTGTTAATAATGGAATCAAAAGGCACTAATCTCATTAGCGCCTGTCAGCAGGCGCCGTCAGAACACTGTTGGCCATTAGTCGCCTGCTGCTGCAATCAGAGACTTGCAGAGCACCCAAAAGGAGACACAAAATGCTGCCAGTTTAGTTTTTCTCTTGTCCCACTCACCTTTTTGCAACTTCATGGCAAATCCTTCAACCTCCTCTACCCCCCAACACCACAAGCCACCTTCCCCCAAAAGACCATCCCAGAGCTCTCTAGCAACCACAAGAACTCCTATTCTCTTAAAAAAAAAAAAATTTGTCACATTTGTTACTTCACTCATCCATCCATCCACATATCCACCTGTCCATCCACTCATCCCTCCAAACATTTGCTGAGCACTCACCATGTGCCAGGCTCTGTGCTCAAGATATTAAATTCAGTAAAGCATAATTTCCTTCATAATATTATATGGAAAACAGTCAGAAAAATAGAATTATTATACATATACACACGAGAATAGCAGGAAAATAGGAGAGGAACAGGTCAGCCAGCTTCGGGGGTGGGAAAAAAGGAAAGGATTCCTAGACGAGATTTTACATAAAATATGCCTTAAAGATGAGTAGCATTTGGCCAGTCAAGTAAGATAAGAGCATCTTATCTACCAGAGAGCATCTCAGGAGTAAAGACTGACATTGAACAGCATGTGTAGGCTATGACCCAGCAATTCCATCCCTAGGTACATATGCAACATAAATGGGTACGTATGTTCACCAAAAGACAGACAAAAATGCAAAAAAGGTGGGACGGGGCTGGTGTGAGGATGTGGATGCTGGCATATGGGAACTAGGGGAAGTAAAATCTGAATGGACAGAAAACAGTAGCAGAGAGCGGAGCACAAAGGTCTTTACAAACCACTTGGAACAGATGAGACTTTGTGCCAGAGAGGAAATGTAGTCATTAAGGGTGGTGAGCATGGGAATGGCAGGGTCAAGTTTGTCATCAAGGAACTGCATGGGATAGGGAACTGGAGAGGAAGATGCAAGTAGATTGCAACACAGACCTGCTTGAGACAAAACACATGGAGTGGGGCTGGAGAGAACATTTTAAGAAATGTTTAGGTGGTAAAATCAGAAGAACATGGCAACTGCTTTGGTGTGGTATGAGAGTGGGGAAGGAGAACAGGAAATTGATGGAAACTGGCAGACATTTGACAGCAAAGGAAAAACACACAAGAGGAAGAGAAAGTTGGGGTGGACTGGAGGGAAGGTGATGAGGTCACCATTGGAGGCATTAAATATGGGGACTTCATGGAGTATGTTCAGCCAGAGCAAACACCTGAATTTGACAGGAAGCAGTCCTGGCTAAAGGTAGATATGGAGGGGATCCCTGGGTAGCTCAGTGGTTTAGTGCCTGCCTTTGGCCCAGGGGGTGATCCTGGAGTCCTGGGACTGAGTCCCATCGTCAGGCTCCTTGCATGGAGCCTGCTTCTCCCTCTGCCTGTGTCTGCCTCTGCCCCCCCCCCCTCTGTGTCTCTCATAAGCAAATAAAATCTTTAAAAAAAGAAAGTAAAGGTAGAGATGGATTTGTCAGCACATACTAGAAACTAAGACCCTGGAGCCTATGAAATCACACAGTGCATGTGGTAAGCAATGAGAGACCTAAGGACTCTTGGTCACACCAACATTAAGGAAGGAGTAGAGGCAGAAGGGTCTATCAAGAGGGCAGAAGGGACTGGGAAGAGAGGTACTCAGTAATCAGGAAGTATGATATCATCAATGCCAAGGAAGTGGAAAGTTTTAAAAATCTTAGTGAATGATCAATAATCCCAAATGTAGTAGTCAGAGGTCCAGGAAGGTTAGAATAGGAATAATTCCACTGGGCTTGGCAATTACCAAGTCACTGATTACTTTGGTGAGAGATTTCAGGCTTCAATTCACTTCTGGCAACATACAGACTATGCTGATAAACCCGCATCACAACACTCTTAGAGAAATCTGGATAAAACATAACCCTCCCCTAAAATCTGGATACATAACAGAGCTTGGGGTAGAGATTGGAGACAACAGAGAAAAACTGCCAACCAAGAGAAACCAAGATTAAAATCCAAGCCTATACCACAGGAGACCATGACTGTATTAGATCTTGACATAAATCATAGGATCCTGGTGTTTAATGCATAGGACATGCTGCTTGGGGCCCACAAAAGATGAGGAACTGGAACTAATAGTTCTCCATAAAGCTGAACATCTGCATGCTGCCCAACATATAAAAGGGGAACACTTCATTATTTGTAGCAGCATTATCTACAATAGTCAAATTATGGAAGCAGCCCAAGAGTCCATCAACTGATGAATGGATAAAGAAGATGTAGTGTATATATATAATGGATTATTACTCAGCCTAAAAAAAGAATGAAATCTTGCCATGTGCAACAACATCGATGGAGTTCGAGAATATTATGCTAAGTGAAATAAGTCAGTAATACCGTATAACTGCACTCATATGTAGAAGTTAAGCAAAACAAATAAGCAGAGAGCAAAAAGGGAGGGACAGAAGGAGGGAAAGAGAGAGAGAAGCAAACTAAGAAAAAGACTCAACTATAGAGAACAAACTGATGGTTACCAACAGGACGTCAATGGGGGAATGGGGCAAATAGATGATGGGGATTAAGGAGGGCACTTGTGATGAGCACCAAGTGTTGTAGGAAGTGTTGAATCACTATACTGTACACCTGAAACTAAAATTATGCTGCATGTTAAGTAACTAAAATTTAAATTAAAATTTTCAAATGGAAAATAAAAGAACTCACACTGGGAAACCCATGTCAAATTTCTAGATTCTTTCCTTACTTCCCCTCTGGTACCCCCTCAGAATGCCAGATTTTCCTCAGACTATCAGACCCCAGAGTGTAAAATGACTGGCATCACAAAAGTTCTCATATAAACTCAATAGAAATTAGTGGAAGAAAGAGAACCCTCTTTTATTTGTGTCTCTTCTTAAAAACAAAAGAAACTTTTCCTTTTCCCTGAAGCCCCTTGGTAGATTTTCTCTTGGGCTAATTGGCCAAGACAGTGTCACAGGCCCAAATCTAAACCAATCACAGGCAAGGGAAATAAGATCCCAATGTTGGTCTTAAATAATCCAGATTTAACGCCTGGCACTGGGTTTAAGTAACATGAGGAAAGTGAGGTACTCAAACAAAATTCCCATTTTCCCATCAAGGTAAAAAGCAATGCCCGCTGAGAAAAGCACAAACAGCATTTGCCCTACCTCTCGTCCACCTCAAAACGCACCATGGGACGCCTGAGTGGCTCAGGCAGTTAAGCGTCTGCCTTCTGCTCAGGTCATGATCTCAGGGTCCTGGGATTGAGCCCCAGGTCGGGTTTCCTGCTCAGTGGGGGGTCTGCTTGCCCCTCTCCCTCTGCCAGTTCCACTAACTCTTTCTCTCAAATGAATAAATTCTTTGGAAAAAAAAATTTACCACAGAGTAGTGACCATGTGACACTATAGTTACACCCCCCCCCCCCCCGCCACATAACATGGCAAAATATAACCCTGAAACTTGAAAAGAAACCATATGTCAACCTAATTCTCTCTACGAGTCCAACCGCTTTAACCAAAGCATGAGTCAGGAGTCACATGCCTGTTAACCCATCTGTATTTCTATCACGCTAATCCAGTGACCAAACTATAGGGACAACAGGGCCATCCAAATCAACCCTTGAAGACGGCAGAGCAGAACACCTCCAATGCATTAGGCCAAACCACAGTTAAGCTCTCCAGATGTTTAAAGGTTCCCAGATGCCCCTATAAAAATTCTCTCTTCGGGCTATAGAGCTAGTTCCAGATTAGCTGAAATGTCAAAGAAATGTGCCTTTCACTAAAGACCATTTCCAAATTATTTCAACATTATCAGGTTGGAGGGAGATTGTGCAAATGACTGGCTAATGTGGACTAAAAGCTTTCATTTCTGTGAGAAATTGAAGTTATGATAATAGAATTTTAGAGCCAAAAGGGACTTCTCGGGGCATTTAAGAGGACTCCCACATTTTGCAAAGGAGACTCTATACAAGTCGGTGGCATCGAGGCTGGCAATTTGATGAAATATTTAATCCAAGAGAAACCTTTTCAATGTATTTGTTATATCACACTGTCCTGGGAGCAAGAGCAGACACGTTAATTCAGCAGTTCTCTACCACCTTTGTGGTGAGTCACAGACCTAAAGTTTACATCTAATTTCAGACTCTTCCTGAGACCTCTGCAGTCCACCTAGGGATCGTAGGATCCAGACAGATACACCGAGGTTATGATTTTATCGTTATTTAGATGTAGGAAATAATTACATGCTAGTTTCTTCTACACCTTGCTCAATCCTATAATGTTTTACCCAATTAGTATAAATTCAAGAAATTCTATCCATTCTTAAAGCACTCCAAGAAAAAAAAGAGTGGTTCCATAATGTGAGGTCAGGAAGTGGAAACTTCTGCCCTCTTTCCAGGCTACCACTGCATCCCTAGGTCTAACTAAACTCCTTACAGAAAGTAAGCCATCGATAAAGGCCTTTAAGTAAGTAATTAGATCAACCAAATATTTTTAACCTTTCAAGATACTGACAAAATTATCATCTCAAATCCCTTACCACCCAGGAAGGACCAGTTTGATTATTCCAACTTTATAAAGAAATACAAAAAGACTCAATGACTTAGCTAAGATCGTGTATCTAATTAAGAGCAAAATTAGGGGTAATACCTGGGTTTCCTCATTGGTGCTTCCAGCTATTAAATCAGTGGTACACAACAGCACTTCAACTAGAAATAGCCGTACAAATATGTTGTTAGTATACTGTGCTCCTTTCAAGCCAAAACAGAACTTTCTTGTGGATTATCTGCTCACTTGGAATTATCCATGCTGCTTCACTCCACTAGCCTAGAGAATAGCACTGGCCATGCCTTAAATAAAATTGCCTCCCTACACATGAGCCATCCAGGCAGCAAAGGCATAAAAATTAGTTTTTCCATTGGCTAGCTGGCCACGGCTAACCTCAACAGTCTCCAAGTAATCCTGAGTAACTTTTGCATCACCTTGATCTGATTTGTGCTAAAACTAATCCCTTCAACTTGGGCATAATAAGAACAGTTGTGTGATTTGTCTGCAGACACTTCACCAACTTGGATCACTTTCCAGATCATTTTAGCTAGGTAAATAATAGCTCGATATGTAGCACCTGCTAAGTGAAATGAAAATGGAAAATGTTTTAAAGGGTTTTCACTTAATGTCTTCATACTACTATAAATGTATGAAAATTTTATATCCGGGTTTTTATTACTGTTGATTGCTAAACTGACATGGGAAAATAATCCAAGCTGGCACATTAATGAAACATTTTTTTTTCTAAGTACCTTTTTTTTTTTAAAGAACAAAGCTAAACCCAATTAAATGGTAAAAAGCCACTCCAACTTTTAACTCTTTAAGGATTGATTGTACAGTAGCTATCAGATGCATTTATATGCTTTCTTAGCCACTTCCCTTAGCCTAGAAAATCCTTTCCTCTGACACAGTGGCATCCCCAAACCCAACCTTATGTTTGCAGGTTCACTCTAACACCATCACTATGTCTGTCCCTCTTCAAATAAACATCCTTTCAGAGCTCTCAGAAAAATGCCAACCCATTCCAGAAAGCTATGACAAAACAGGGAAAGAGAGAGTAGAAAACGACTATCAAAAATTGTGGGCATATGCCAGAAGAGCCTCCAATGAGAGCAGACATGCCCTCAGGAAATAGTGCCAACATTAATCCGAGTCTCTCAGAAGTGGGTTCAGCCCCACCAGTAACAACAAAGAGGAGCCCAAACCCTTCGAACAATGCTCTCTCTCACAGACACTCATGAACGACTTGCTTTAGACGCTCACATTCATCCAAGAGGTGGTGTCAGTGGTGGAATTAGTCACACCTGCCAGTGAATAGCAAACAACAGCTGTATAGACACAAGTGAGTTATTGGTTGTAGGCTACAATCTCCCAGGAAGCAAACTATGCAATTTCTGCTGCTTCCAGGCCAACTGAAAGGAACTTAAATTTGCAAATGATTAAGTGTCTTAATTGTGTCATCTTAAAGCATTTCATTACCATAACCACCACCAAAAGGCTGGGAGAAGCCCAGCTGTGGCATTCAGAGGCTCTACCCTAAATTTTAGCAGCCATGACACTTTCGGTTCCACCTCTCCCTCATCATCAGATCCTATCTGTACGTTCTAACTGCCTGATGCAAGCTAGTTTGTGAAAAGGCATTCCTAGAAACCAAGGCTTCGGATTCCAGCACTCCCCACCGCCCACCACATTGTTCCCTTGTTTTTATGTATCAACAAAGAGGAAAATTGGGGAAGAACTAGGAGGTGTTTAATGGATTTCTCCCCACATTTAATTTCATGAATTCACCCTCTAGTTAAGTACCTCATGAAAACTCCAACCCCAAGCAAGAAGGAACAGAACATGTGTACTGTGTCCTCAAGAAAATTATGTTCTGGGTCTGGAGGCAAAATCCATCACACACAATTTATTCACCAATATTTATTAACACATGCTATGGGCAAAAGCATTGTGCTAAATGCCTTTGGAGAAACTAAAATAAGAGAGCAATTACCCTCCACTAAGGAGACAATAACTGAGTAAAGCTGGGCTTGCCAAGGAAGGCAAAGACCACCCAGTGAGCTCTTGACACTCAACCACACCCTGGCCAAGTGACTCTGGTTGTGCTCTGCCTAAAAAGATTCCAATTCCTCTACTCCCAACTTAAAATGTAGGCCCTAGAATTGAACACAGCATTCCAGGTGTGGCTTTCTTGCTTTTCCAATATGTTTCTCTCATTGAAACTACAATCTCATAAGCTTCTTAAACACTCAGATTGTTTGAAGATACCAAATAAGACTTGATTTTTCCCACATATCACACCTATTCTGGTACTTTAACAGTTGGTTTGGAAGCCCAAGTCCAAGTATAATCTTCTTAAATTTAATCTCTTCTGATCTGGCCATATTTTAGCTGATCAAATATTAGGTCATCATGATTCCATGATTTTATTCTACTGTCTCAGTTCTATCTCCTACAAATATGACACATGTGCTTTCTATATCTTTTACCTAAGTCACTGGTAAATATTTTTGCCAAGTATCAGCTACAAAATTAAGTTCTGTGGAGATACACAAGAAACATTCCTCCAGAATGTTCCTCCAAGCATTAGCTCCATTCAGGAGCTGTTTGGTAAAGCTGTTTGGCACAAATCAAGTATTAAAAGACCTTCTTAACTTTAAATGCCTGATACTTAACACGTTTCCCTTATTTATTAAGACAAGGGTGGGGGAAAGGAGAGGTGGGGGGATCAAATAACCTAATCTATTCACAGTGAATTCAGACTGACTCATGCAGTTGCTGGTTTACTACCCATTCTTGTAATAATCTGCATTAAAATCTCATTCCAAATTGCAAAGATCATTCTGGGTTAGTAGGGGAATACCAAAGAGAGGAAACAGGACTTCGGTTTGGCCAAGCACAGGGCACTTGTAGGGAATAGTAAAGGAAGATACTGGGATCTGAGTACAGAAAATCTTGAAGCCTCCACTAAAAGAGATTTGACTTAATTCTGAAGGTAGTGCAGAAACAGTGAGTGCTTTAGTGCACAGGAGGGGCAGGATTAGAGCACCTAGAAAGAACAACCTGACAGTGGAAGGCAAGAGAGATAGGACTCTAGGCAAAGACTAGAATTAAAGAGAGCAAGCCTTTATAATGGTTTCGGAAAGATGCTGAAATAATTTGACTAAGATGGGAACATCAGAACACATGACAACGATAGAGGTACAATCTAGTGACAGATTAGACAAGGAAGGAAGGAAATCAGTGAGGACTCTGAGGCCCTCCACAAATATCTCTAAGTAGGGAAGGCAAAAGGAGAAAGTGCCTATTCAAGTAAAGGAAAAGTTACCTTAGTGTCAACAGAGTAATCATAAGGTTGCAAAGGGACATTCATTGTGGATCTGCCCCAAAACCAACTAAAAATGGACCTTGGGAGAAAGATAAAGTGGAACTGGAGACAAACTGGAAATACCTATATTTTGTAAATGAGAGGAGAAAATGAGCCAGAAAATGACCCAGGGAAAGAAACGGCAGAAAAACATGAAGATCTGGATAGAGATGTTAGAGAAGTCAAACAGAGTAGCTTTGAAAAAGAAAACCAGGTCAAATGAGAATGGTCAAAGAGAAGGAAAAGTTAGAACTGGCCTTTAGATTTTGTGCCTAGAAAACCATCTGAGATCTTCAAGAATTTTAACCTTAGAAGGGCTTCTCAAACTTTAATGGACCACAAATCATTTAAGGATCTTGTTAAAATGAAGATACTGACCCATTAGCTCCAAGGTGGGACCCACAGTTGGGCATTTCTAACAATCTTCCAAGGGATGCCAATGCTATTGGTCCACAGACCATATTTAGAAGACTAAGAGTGAGGGGTGAATAATGGGTGAGCATGTGAAGGCAGCAAGTGCAAACACCTTCAGGAAGTTTGGTCAAGGAAAAGAAATAAAGGATGAGATAGGGAATACAGACAGACTGTGAGAACTGTAGCGATTAGTAATCAGAGGGTAAAAAAAAAAAAATCAAAAGCACTGTTTTTAAAACATCCTCTGTCCTAGAAGCTCATCATGAGTGCTCTGATAAGTGTGCTTAAGGAATTCAGTATATGATTCGGGTCCTCTGTCTTTTAACCTGACTTGACCCGAGTGATTTAAAGTTTAAAGCTAAGTAGGAAATGTAGAGTTTGAGGACCATGTTGGTCAGCAAAATATTAACATATGCCCCAATGATCCTACTCATTGGCTGGTTAAACATCCCATCAGCTGCCCCATTCTCCTTCCAAGATACTTCCTGACTAAAGGGCTGCTCCCACAATGCAGTTCCTTCATACTCCAGGGCTCTAAGCCTCCCCAGCTCATCCACACCTGTTTGATTAGGACTTAGCCTCTGTTGACAGATTTTTATCTTTGGAAATGCCCCTGGCTATGCCAAAAAGACCAAGTTAAGCAAAGGATTAACTAACACACTCCCACTGATACAGTCAAACCAGCACCCAGTTAAGAGACAGAAAAACAATTTCAGGTAAGCATCCTCAATGAATTGCTGCCAAGATGCCCCAGTAATCCCCCTGTTAAAGAATTTAGCTCCTGTCCTCTGACAAATGCCTTTGTGCTTTTAAATGCAAATTCTATTCTTGAAAGAACTTTCATATTACCCAAGATACACCCAAGAAAACAAAACCATCCCCTAAACCCACAAAGAATATGTGACTTAGCATGGTCATGTGATGGTCCTGAGACAAGTCATAACTGCACAGAGAATCTCCCCCATTTAGGTGGTGCCAGAACTTTTGCTTGTACAGTTGACTAGGAAATCTTTGTGAAGCATTTCCATTCTCTGGAATGATCAAAATAATGAGTTGTTGAGAGAGAGATTGCCATAGGAAGGGACCCAAAGGATATTAATTAAAAATATCATATGATCCTAAATGGACTATTTTTAAAAAGGAGAGTTTATATGCAAAATTCACCATTCCTGCCATTTATGTAAAATCAAAGAATCACAGAATGTTACAATCTGGAGAGGCCTTTATAGATCAGTGAAAGGATCACCTCTGAAGCTTGTTAAAAAAAGATTCCCAGGCCTCACCCCATACTCTCCAGGAGTGTCCAATTAACTCACTTTCTTTATAAGACCCAGAGAAGAGACTTTCTAAGACCATGAGTGTTTATTTCAAAGTATACTCTCCCTCATTTCAAAAGAGATCTAAGGCAGAAATCATATGGCTGATAATGCTATCAAGGACTGAACATAGGTCCTTAAATAGGATTCGAGTCAATGAATACTTTGAGGACTTATTTTATGTTATCTAGTTCAAAGAAACACAGATAGTTTTCCTCTCTGATCCAGGTGCCTGAAAACAGCATTCTTCTCACAATGGAAATAGAATAGAATTCCACTGTGCCAAAACTCTCTTGGTCATATGTAAGCCCCAAAGTGCTTAACATAGGCTAATTTTCAGTCAGGTGCTTTAAAAGTTTTTAGCAGATGGGATTCCTGGGTGGCGCAGCGGTTTGGCGCCTGCCTTTGGCCCAGGGCGCGATCCTGGAGACCCGGGATCGAATCCCACGTCGGGCTCCCGGGGCATGGAGCCTGCTTCTCCCTCTGCCTTTGTCTCTGCCTCTCTCTCTCTCTCTCTCTCTCTCTCTCTCTGTGACTATCATAAATAAATAAATAAAAAAATTAAAAAAAAAGTTTTTAGCAGATACTAGGTAAATCACACAAGAAGGAAAAAAAAAATCATACCAGTGACAATCATCTAATCAAGCTAGCTGAGTTAGGAGGATATGAGTGCTGGTGAAAGAACGTGAGGACTTTGATGCTGTTTTGCCCCATGAAGGATATCAGTACACTTCATATCCCTTCCTTTATCACAAAACTAAAAACATGCCATTGCATTGGCTGTATCCTCCCTGCCAGGGGTTTCTTGGAGGATTTAGACACCACTCAATAAAGTCACTCACACCAGGCCTCCTGTTTATCAGTCTGAAAAGACACATCAAAATACCTTGTCATTAAAACCTCTTGGGGGCCCAAATGGAAGACAGTTGGACTTAACAAATCAACGCACAGCTCCATACATTACATGGCTTTAAAGGGGGAGAAAAGAAGAGCTTAGTGAAAATATGAGCAACTTGGTTATAGACAGACAGGATGCAGCCAGGCAATGCAGGAAGAAAGATACACAGGCATCCTGCCCTCCCGCCCGATGCATTGGTCCCAGCTCCAGCTGGTTCTTAGCATCCAAGTAGAGCCAGTGTCAGCTCTGAACTAAACCGTGCAGTGTTGAATCAAGGCCAGGAGAGCTGGACAAAACAGAGCCCATCCTCACGCCTGCTTTAAACAGTTCATTTCCTTTTATCGGGTCCACTGCTATCAATCTTGCAAGGCTAGAACATGGTTTTCCAGAGCCACATTTTCTCCTGAAATCCCAACACACTTCTACAGCCATTTCCAACAGTCCTGAGAACCAAAAAGTCAGTCACTATTGGTCCCATTCAACTGTGTGTTTAGCCCATTAATATTTCATGAATTATTGATATGGTTTGAGTCCAGTCTGCCATGTTTTCTCTGTTTTCTCTGTATTTTGTTCCTTTGTTTCTGCTTCTCTACCTTTTTGTAGAAATTTTTTTAGGATATTATTCTAACTAATCTATTGGCTTTTGAGTTGCATCCCTTGCATTTTTTAAAAAAGATTTTATTTATTTATTCATGAGAGGCATACACGGGGGGGGGGGGGGGTGGAGAGACACAGACAGAGGGAGAAGCAGGCTCCATGCAGGGAGCCCAATGTGGGACTCGATCCCAGGTCTCCAGGATCACATCCTGGGCTGAAGGCAGTGCTAAACCACTGAGCCACCGGGGCTGCTCCCCTTGCATTTTTTTAAAGTTGCTCTAAAACTACAACATACACCCTCCACTTGTCACAACCTGCTTACAGCTCCTATTGTATCACTTCATGTAAAATGAAGAAGTCCTACAACCACAGGGATCCACAACCCCAGCCCCAGACTTAATGCCACACTTGTCACATATACTGTATCTACATACACTATCAACTCCAAAATACTCTATTAGACTTTGGGGATTAAAGGGTCACATGCATTTTTTAAGTATCAGAGGAAAAAGTCTTTTCTGCTTACCCACCTATTCATCACATCTGATGCTCTTCTTGCTCCCTAAGGATGAGTTTCTGTTCCTCAGCCTAGAGAACCTCCTTTGTCGCTTCTTGGCATGCAGATATGCTAGCGATTATCTTAGCTTTCTTCTTAGTGAAAATCTTTATTTCACCTCCATTCTTCAAGGGTATTTTTCCTGAACAGAGCATTCTCAATTTATAGAGGTTTGGGGTCCCTCTCTCCCCCATAAGCCCTTTAAAGATGTCCTACTGTCTTCAGGCCTCCATTGTTTCAGATAAGACACTAAAGTAATTCAGGTTGTTGTTCTCCTGTAAGCAACGTGTTCTTTCTCTGTTTTTTCAAGATTTTTTTCTTTTCTTTTTTCCTTTTTTTTTTTTTTTTTTTGCCCGGGGGGGGGGGGGGGGGAGGGGGCAGTGGTGGTAGTGGAGGGGAGATGGGTAGTATAAGATACGCCTAGGTGTGGTTTGCTTTAAATTAACCCTTCTTGGTGATCACTGAGCTTCCTCAATCTGTAAATTTGTGTCATTCATCAAATTTCAGATATTTTCAGCCATTATTTCTCCAATGTTTGGGGGGTGGGGGCATTCTTTCATTCCGCCTTCTGGGACTCTAGTGTGTCAGGTATCATCTCACAGGCCCTTGTGTCTGTTTACCTTTTATTTTCTTTTTTTTCTCTCTCCTTCAGACTGAATAATATCTATTTATCTTTAATTTCTCTCTCTGACATCTTCATTCTACCATTAAACTCTTCTAGTGTTCTTTGATAACATAATTTTTAGGCCTAGATTATTATTATTATGCTATTATTAGAATAGAATAATCAAATTCTATTTCTCTGCTGAGATTTCATATCCTTTCCTACATTGTGAATATATTGCTCTTCATGTCTTTGAGCATGTTTATAATGACTACCTTAAAATCTCTGCTTGCTATTCCAGAACCTGGGTCATCTTGGAGTTGGTTCCTGTTGCTAATGCAATGAGTAATTTTAGATTTTGTCTTGGATGCCGTGAATGATATGTTGTAGAAATTCTGAATTGTGTAAAGTTTCTCTGAATATCACTTTTTTAAGCATGCAGTTAACCTGGCTGAAAGAAAAATGCTAAATACTCTCTCCCCCTGAAGCAGACAGCAATTCCAATTTCCGTTCAATTGTTTTAGCCTTACTAGTGGGTCAATCTAACCCACACAGGGCTCAGGGTCCAACTACAGATAAGGCTAGATTTTATACAGTTTGGAGATTTCATATACACAATTTTATACACACACACAACAACTGACTCATTCCCCTCAGGGACTCCCTTCCTTCCAGAGGCTAAGATTGCTCTGAACTTTGGTCCTGATTATTCAAGCCAATAAAAAAATCATGTTTTCTATCAAGTTTTATCCTTCACACATGGCATAAATTGAAGCCTGTCTTCAAGATAAAACCTGTAGAAAATGAGAAACCCACCCTATGTCTTTCCCTTCCTTCAAATGCCAACAACTTCTCCAGTCTCTGCCTGCTGCTTCTTTCCCTCATAGGGATCTTAGAGTTGTTCTCTAGTTTTCTTTAGAATTTCCTTACAGAACAACAGAACAGAAAGCTATAGACCCACTAGACTCCTCTCAGCTGGATCGGAAACTGTCCCTCTGCTTTAGATATACATGGATGGTGACATCCCAGCCCTTGGAATTTACTGGAAGGGACCAGCAGATCATCCTATCCTATTCTCATCATGGTAGGAATCCCCTCCCACACAGATCCTCTAAAAGCTTCCATTTTTCAACATTATCCACTTCATCCTCTGTGGCTTTAAATATTGGCAAGTTCTTCCTTATATTTAACTGAAGTCTGCTACTCTATAATTATCATCACTGGCCATAATTCTTAATTCCATATTGTGAGCCCTTGAGAGCAGGCACTATATATATCCTACTCCTATTTGCATCTCCAGTGCCTATCATAAAGTAGAGACTAATAGAAATGATCAGTTAATTGATTAATGTCATTACAAACATCTGATAGAAGTCTACACCTACTTCATCATGGCAATTTTACACCTACCTTTAGGGGCTCTCATTTACTACATTCTTCTGTCCAACTAAGTTTCTCTTCTCCAGTCTAAATGTCCTTTGGTCCTATAATTATTTCCCATGTGGTAGGATTTTCTAGAATCCTCTGACCTCTGAGATACACAACCACTGACCAATGTCACTTAAAACTTCTCAGGAATTCATTCCTTTTCAAGATATAGAAAACCACAAAATAGCATCACTCCCACTAAAAAGATGTCAGATAACCTACAAAATCCTAACTTTTCTCCACTACAACAGAGCTGATGTTATAAGGCAAACAAGTAAACTGAATTCCAAAGTGTGACTTGTCCCTCTCCAAGGGAAGACAGGACACACAAACTGCTTCCTGTTCGGCAGAGTACAGGTTGAAGTACTGTACTTGTACAGTTGAAGCCACCATACAAGTAAAAAGAAAATTTTAAAAAATAATAATAAAATAAATTGCTGGAATTTTAACAAGTTTGTAAATGCTAAAGGTGGGCTAATCAGAGACTTTAGAATTCCTGAGAGTCTCAGACACAAGGAGAATCTTGACTAACTCATCAGCTTTTTTTTCCATGCTACTCACAAGAGAGACTAAGACCAAAAGACATAGGAAAACCCCCTACATTGTGACCAGCATGAAATCTTGTCCATATCCCAGACCCTTCTCTTATTAAAAAAAAAAAAAAAAAAAGAAAGAAAAAAGAAAAAAACACAGAAGTCATAAGCCTCTGAGGAAGAACAGTCCCCCACATAAAGGTCACTGCCACTGAAGGAGAGCTAGATGCAAAACATGTCTGTCCCAGGAGCAGGGGGGTAGGAGGTAGAAAAATGTGTTCAGGTACAGCATCTTCCATATATAGAAAGCAAGGACCTGCTACCACTGGAAAAGGGACAGGAAATGCTCTTCTACCCTAGAATCCTTACCAATATGAGACAGAATAATATTCATGCCTGGGACCTAGGCCCACAGGTCCTGCCTAAGACTGAGCCTGGAGCACAAGAGAGCAATCCTCCCTACCACCACCACAAGCTCCACAGTGGGTAACAAACAACAGCAGGCTACCCCTCAAGGAGGGGAAAGGGCCCAGAGATCCATTCTTTGGTGTAGGCACATGGGTCAGTTGAGATTATAGATAGAGGGAGAACAGGGGAACTGTGCTCCAGTCCCCCACTAAGCACTAGGCAGCAGCAAGCCTCCACTGGAGGAATTTGAAGTCTGTCCCACAACAAAAATTCATCTAGTCCAATTACTGACTATATGGACTCAACTCCTCACACTAACATCCCAACAGAAGTGTCTCCATTTCCAGGTATAAATACTATTTACCTCAGTCTCTGCTATTCTTTTACATACATTATTCAATATTTAATTAAAAATTACATGACACACAAAAAGCAAGAAAAAAAATAAGATACTCATGGTCAAAGTTGAAGTCGTCAACATTGGAACAAGAGGTGATGCAGATGTTAGATTAAGAAGGACTTAATATAACTATTACTAAATTTGTTTTTTTATCTACAAGTTGAACATCATGCATGAATAGATGAGTAATTTGCAGAAAAAAGCAAATTATTTTTAAAAAGTAAAAGGAAAATGCTAGAAATAGAAAGCATGATATCAAATAATTCCTTCAATAGACTTATCAGCAGACTAGACCTAGCAGAGTAAAAGATTTATGAACTTGAACTTAATAAGAAACTATTCAAACTAACAATGAAGAAAAAAGCAGAAAAACAAAACAGCATCCAAGAGCTATGGGATAATCAAATAATGTAACATATATTTGGAATTCCAGAAGTAAATGAAAGCAGAAAGGGAGTGGAAAAATGTTTTAAAATAACCAAGAATTTTCCAAAACTAATGAAAACATCAAACCATAGTTCAAAGAACATAGGCACATTATAGTAAAACTACTAAAAAAACAAACAATGAAAATCTTGAAGGCAGTCAGAAGGAAAAAATATATACAGAAGAACAAAGCTGAGGACATCAGACTTGTCAATGGAAAGAATGCCAGGCAGAAGAAAATGGGATGACATCATTTAAGTACTGAAAGAAATAACTAATAGCAATTTTGTACACACTGAAAATATCTCCTAAAACTGATGGTAAGATAAGAATGTTTCAGACAAAGAAAAATTGAGAGAATTCACTGCCAATATTCGTTACCCATACTAAAAGGATGTTAAAGCTCTTCAGGCAAGAGTCAGGTACCAGAAGGAAATCTGGGTCTACATAAAGAAATAAAGTGCTTCAGAAATGGTAAAAATGTGGGTAAGATGACAATTATTTTCTTAATTTTAATCTCCTTAAAAGATAACTGACTCTGCAAAATATATTTAGTTTGCAAATAGATTAAACTAGAAAAATTTAACAGAATATTTTAATTTTCCTATTAAAATAGCTAACAGAGAAACATTTTCCCTGGTTTTTAAAAGAGATAGGTAGCTGCTATTTGGAGAAAAGAATCATCTGAGAGTTTATAACATATGTAGAAGTAACACGTAAAATAACCATTAAACAAAAGACAGGAAGAAGAAAAAAGAAGTATACCATTGTAAGATTCTTAAATTGGACATAAAATGATGTATTATTTGAAAGTTAACTGTGACAAGAGATACACCGTACACACTAATACAAACCACTAAAAAAATTTTAAAAGATCTAAGCTTTTCTGGAGATAAAATAGAATCAAATATATACAATCATAAATATATACAAATAATCTAAAGGGTAGGAAAAGAAGAAAACAAATGGGATAAATATAAACAAGTTACAAAATGTTAGATTCAAAAATAGCCATATCAATAAATTATATTAAATGTAGATGGCCTGAGCATTCCAAGTAAAAAGCAG
Source organism: Canis lupus dingo (assembly GCF_003254725.2). Lineage (NCBI taxonomy): Eukaryota > Metazoa > Chordata > Mammalia > Carnivora > Canidae > Canis > Canis lupus. The sequence goes on along the minus strand of NC_064246.1, from coordinate 26,114,477 downwards.
AAATCATAAGATTGGATAGGAAAGAAATTCACTATAAATATAAATACAGAGATACATTAAAGGTAAAAATAGACTTACCACATGAAACTCAAAAGCTCTATAATACAAAATAGGTGTCAGAACAAGGAATATTTTCAGGGACAAAAGAATCAATTCATCAAGAAGATATACCAAATACATATGCATTAAAAACAGTTCCAAAAACCATAAAAATCTGATATAACTGAAATAAAAAAACAGGAAAGTACAATTTTATTGGAAAACTGCAATACTCCTCTCTCAGTAATTTGTATAAAAAGTAAACCAAAATGTCAATGAGGATATAGAAGATTTAATACTATCAACCAACTTGATTTAACTGACATTTGCAGAAGGCTCCAACCAACAAGAGCTGGTTCCACATTCTCTTCAAAAACCTATGGAAAACAGACTATTTTCTGAGCAAATGTTTAGAGTTGCTTTATGCATAGGAGCCAAAAACTTTAAACAACCTAAATGCCAAACAAGTGGTGAATGTGTCAGCATATCGTGGTACAACCACACAATGGAATACTATTCAGTAATAAAAAGAAACAGACTACTGATACATGCTACAACACGGTATCAATCTCAAAAGCATTACGCTAAGTGAAAGAAGCCAAGCACAAAGGCTATATATGATTCCATTTTTAAGATATTCTAGAAAAAAAGCTAGATATTCAAAGCTACAGAGAGAAAAGTTACATTAGTGCAGGCTAGGAGCTGGGGATAGGGAAAGGGAACTAACTGAAAAGGGCCCAAGGGAACTTTCTGTGGTGATGGAAGCATTCTATCCTGACTGTGTGGTGATTACGAGACCACATACATTTGTCACAAATCATCTATTCACTTAGAAAGGGAATTTAGTGTAAATTATCTCTCATTAATCTGACTTTTAAAATGGAAAAGAAACTTAAAAATAAACCCTTAATATGGTCAGATCAGCACAGGCCTTGACTTACTTTCCTGCAAAAGACTGTTTGAGGGACTCTCTTCTCCTACCACACAGAACTTCATTAAGGCTCATCACAAATAAGCCTGCACACATATTTCCAACACATACTTAGCTCTCTTTTATGCCCAGAGATAAGAAATATTACAGATTTCAATAACATGAAGGCATATCGAACTTTATTTTCATATTTGTAATGGATCACCAGCATTGGTTCTGAGGTGTCCTCCTTAGTGACAGTGAGCATTCAATAGGGAGTTCTGGGAAGCAGAAGACCATCTGGGGAGCTTTTGTTGAGGATAGAAATTGTCCTTCATCACCTTGCACTGATATTCTTGATACTATATTGTTAAGACATCGTGGGCTGTCCAGGTCAGAAGGAATCTAGTTAGCAGGGAACAAGGTCTAGGCTGGATCCTTGCCCTCTGGCACAACCCAGGATATTAAAAGAAAAATAAGAGTTTCTCAGTCTGGGATGGGAAGGCACTCCCAGATCTCTTCCTTGGGCAAAGCCAGGGAACAAAGGTGGCCTTTCTGCATAGAATGAAGATGCTCACTAAAGCTGCCAGAGCTTGGCTGGTTCTTGCCAGAGGATGTCAATACTGGACACTCTTTATTGTTAAAGGTTAATCTACAAAAATATTAAATGCCACCCTGCTCTGAAGAGGAGTCTCTGGAAAAGTTCACAACATTACTACCAAACCCAAAATAACTTTCTTAATTACCCGTTAAGAGCTCCCAACAGGCCACCTCTAGAGAAACATTTGTCCTCTGAGTGTTTTTTCTTTTAAATGCTATCTTTCACCACTGTATTTATACTTGCCACGAAGATACAGGGTGATTAATGCAGGAAAAATAAATATGAAAAGCCTTACAATCAAATTAAGGAGGGCACTTGATAAAATGAGCCCTCTTCTTGTGAGTAATTTCAAAGAATAACTGTTTTTCATTATAACCTCAGCTCCCAGCAGGTCCTACATAAACCAAGCCAGCTGCGGTTCAAGAAAAGGTCCAAAGGAGGACCCACTCAAGGTGTGGATAAATCACAATTGTGATCACAGACTAGGTTTCTATCTTTTTTATCCCCCTTAATAAATTGGGCTTGACCTAAAACTCCAAGAAAGTTAATTTATAACAGTCAACTTTTTTTTTTTTAACATCACAGCTCACCTTTCTTTCTCTTTTAAATTTAAACCATTATGACAAATGGAGATTTATTATATACCATAAACACATGTGGCTTGAGCACTGGTATTTAGTCTGGAAACTCAGATGGGGCAGTAGGCTGCTGGTGCAATCAGGAAATGTCACGTGACGTTCTTGATAAAGATGAAACGCACACACATTCCACAGCACTTACTGTGGCCGCTGTGGTTTTGGCCATAGTGGGGGTACCATGAACTCAGTGCGGACGATGAACTGAAAGCTAATTCAGTTAGGTCAGGAAAGGTACTCCGTCAGGCCACACTCCACCAAATCAGTGCTAAATCTTCACAAGGGCAACCAGAAGTTTTAGGGATGAGCAGAGACAGGCGGCTTCCCAAGATACTTTGCTAATCTTGGCCTGGTCTCACTGGTTTTATGTACTCTGGACACAAACCCTGCAAGTGGTTCGTGTGCTTTGGTGCAGACACACTTGGTAATGCTGCATGAAATCATCCTGAGACACCAGGCTGGAATCACTGATAAATAAATGAAATTTTGGTGGAAGATGGGTTAGGAACATATTTGCTACCATGCCAACGCATGAGAATCTGCTAATCCTTCTCCCTTCTCTTGACCAAGCAGAAAGGATCTGTTCCTCTCCAGATCACTCTTGTAGCTCCCCATTGATAATAAGAACTAGGTGATTTACCAACTAAACAGGGTTTCCTGGGAAGTAATATTAATTTGTGGTTAAGGACATGAACTTTGGAGTTAATCCTGTCTCCCCCACTTCCAAAATTCTCTCAACCTCAGTCTTTCCACCTGTAAAATAGGACTACTAGTAAGTACTCCCATGTGTCTCTTGGGAAGATTCAGAGAAATAATATGTGTAAATCACTAATGGCCATAATACATTATTAAAAATTTAGAGATTCTCAATCATAATCTTATCAGCCACATAACAATAGTTAATGATAGTTACTAAGAGCCCTTTTTTTCTTTTTAAAGTAGGCTCCACACCCAGCATGAAGCCCAACATGGGGCTTGAACTAATGGCCCTTATAGCGAGACCTGAACTGACATCAAGAGCTGGATGCTTAACCAACTGAGACAGCCAGGCACTCCAACCTTTATTACTAAAAAACTTTCCTTTTGTGTAGGTCTTATTCCAGAACTTCAAGAAAGGTTCCATGAAGACAGAAACGCCATATTTACTCTTTCCTTGCTTTGCTTAGAGTTCTCAGGCACAAGCAACATATTAATACTTGCTGATGGTGTCAATTCTGACATCCAAAAAAAAATCTTGTATTGCTTGTAAAAGAAATCAGTAAAAATACAGATAAAAAGGAAAATTAAAATCATCCCCGATCCCAACACTAGAAATAACCAGTTAATACCTAATGTAGGGACACCTGTAGGGCTCAGTAGTTGAGCATCTGCCTTCAGCTCAGGGCATGATCCCAGGGTCCGGGGATCAATTCCCACATCAGGCTCACCACAGAAAACCTATCTATGTCTCTGCCTCTCTCTCTCAGTGTCTCTCACGAATAAATAAATACAATCTAAAACAAAAAGATATTCTGATGTAAAGTTACAGTTGGGATCCAGAGTGTATACCCAGTTTTTTAACCTACCTTTTTAACTTCGGAATAGTTCATGGATACTTTCCCTAACCACTAACTATTGAAAAGCATGACCTCTGAAAGCAGCATAGCATGCCATCCTATAGCTATATCCTCCATGCTTCTCAACCACCATCCTCCAAATGGAGAATACCTGTGATACTAAAGCTCAGTAAGACCACAGAAACCAGAAAACATGTATGGAATTACCTGGCACTGTGCCCAACATTGGTCAACAATAAATGTTCTCATTCTTCTGTGTCTGACGTCTTCAAAGAAATTTCATCAAAGATTCTCACTTCCACCATGGAATAATGTTTCTCAGCACTGAAAGAACTGAAGCCTAAGACCATCCCCATAAGGCCTCTGCTCTTTTCCTTTAGCTCCAGGGCAAGATTTTGGATCTTAAGAGATGTCACATGATGTTCATGGTCCTTATCGATGATAATCTTCCTTGCCTGCTCCTGTGTCCCTCCAGAATCCAGAGGTCTCCCACTGGAAATTTTGTCACTAAATGTTTCTCTGTTTCAGAAGTGGACCTTCCTTCCCAACCAGACTTCAGTTCTAAACCACAAAAGGAAACTTAATAGTGTAAAGAATACAAAACTTGGGGTCAGGAGATAGGGCTTCTAGTCTCAACTTTGCCACCTGCTATCATTTGGGGTAAACAACCTCCCTTTCTGGGTCACCATTTTGTCATCTGTAAAATGGAGGACTTCAGTAAAATGATCTCCAGATTCACTGTCACCACCTGTAGGGCAGGGACCAAGTTATACATGGGTACTTATTTACTTACTAAAGTCTTAGTTTAAGCTAGATACCAGTCCACAGGCTTTATCTTATAATAGAAGTCCTATCATTTGTTGCATTTAGCAGAGAAGGAAACAGAGGTTTCCTAACTAGGGTTAAGCACCAAGCCCTAATCATGCAGTATAACCATTATCAGAACCCAGGTGTATGTCTAATGCCTGTTGTCACAACCAGGAAGCTTTATGCTTCCCAAACCCTTTTGGTTCTGGTTCCCCCACAGCAGGAACATGCTCTCGATAGCACTTGTTAATTGACAGATTATGGTTTTTGCCTCAATTGCTGGAGTTTTACTGAGAGCTTATGTCCCTATGTCACCGTGCTAAACAATATTGGCATTTTAGACCTGATGATTCATTAATGTGGGGGCTGTGTGTCCTGTGTATTACGGGGCATTTAGCAGCATCCTCAGCCTCTACCCACCAGATGCCAGTAGCACTCACCCTCCCAGATAGGGTGATCAAATGTCTATGGGGATGGGGGATGTCAAAATTGCATCCTATAAAACACACAAAAACACAAGAAAAACAAAAGAATAAAGCATTAGACTCATATCTATAAAAACAGTAAGCAACGTAGTCAAATAATGAGATAAACCAAACATCCCTATTTATAAACACCTAACTTGTAAGCATGTCCTGCATAATGACTCCACAGCTAGGGCAGTGGGAAGGATTTATACTCTTGATCCAGCACCTAAAGCAGGGTTAGGGCCAATCCTTTTGCTGCTGGGATCATAGGAGAAGAGGGAGTTTCTCCCTTTCCAAGTGTTAGACAATGAGGAAGGAGGAAAGAATAACTGTTTTCCCAGCACCCTATATCCAAGTTAGGACTCTGAGGAATCAATGCTATAACGGTGACATTCTCAGGATAGGCCATGAAAGCATATTTTACCTAAGTGTTGTTTTGCACAAGTGAATTCTGTGATATAGCCTAGAAACCTGCCGTCATTTAAACCCCCATTTCCTACACATATTCATTGTAAATATGCACTACCAATTAGTAATAAAGTCGGGGAGTTAGAGACTAAATGTAAGGAATATAACAACCACCAGATGTCTTCTCTACTGTTTTTGCCCAGAAGTTCCCACTAATATTAATCTGTCTCCTTCCTCTTAGGTTCTCCATCAAAACTCATCATGTGAGAATGAGAAGACACGTATGTACCTCCTTTTCATTTCTTAAATAAATGGATAGTTGAATTTAAGGGATTTTCCTGGATTTTTTTTTTTTTTTGAAGTTGGCTCTTGGTGTAAAGCTGTGTTTAGACTGAGGTGGGGTGAGGGACCCAAACTTTAAATACGTTAGAAAGCACAAGCTACAGTGTGGAAACACACTCGGGGACCCCTATATCAGAATTAGTAAGTTTCTGTCACCAACGGGAGTGAAAAATCCAGAAGTGCTATAGATCATCAGGGACATTTCAGCTTACCATCATATTTTACAGACAAAATTACATTCCAGGAAGGGGAAGAGGGGCGAAGGGAGACTAGGTGTAGGGAGGGAGGAAAAGCCACATAAAAGTTCTGAAATACATCAATGTCCAGAAATGGAAAAGGAAAAAAAATTTAAAAAAAAAAGAAACCTTTGGAGAATTTTAAAAACATGAAATAAAATATCTATCTTATTCCAGAATCCCGGAGTAAATAATATTTCTGATGCCCCCCAAGAGGGTCAATTCCAGCCAATGAAACGAACACAAATACAAATAAATACTGGACTGGCGAATTAGGCAAGGTACACAGAGGAATTTAAAAATAGGATGAGGACTTTGTTCAGAAATGGGAGCCTTCCTCCCCCGCCCCACCCCACTTTTTGTTGTTTTTTTTTTTTCCTCTGGAAGTAAAATCCATTATTTCGAAAACACCATTTGAAATCCTAAAGAAATAGAAAAACACAGTATTGCGGTATTCCCAAGTAATATCTCTTGTTTATAACCATATAAATTTAGCCCCTGGCACTACAGGGCTTATATAATAGAATAGAGTGATTTTAACAGCGCCCTGTTAAAGAAGAAGCAAAATGTTCAGCTCATTTTCTCCAGTGGGAGGGACACATGGCCTCATGCAAGAGAGAGAACATGCCTAAGTCATTACCTCGGGAAAGCAATCCGTCAAAGCCGGGTCGCTCTGGCATGGCCAACACCACTGGCGAGATCACAGAGGCAGCCTCTGCTTGCAATTACCAGGGAAGGACCTTGGCTCTGGGCGGCCTGCTATCAATTACCGGCCTGGCCTCGCTGCTTGGACTTGTCAATTTCCCAGTGTCTTCTGTTTTGTAACAGTAAGAAAAAGGGCTCCTCCTGACTGATTCTTGGAAGTTTCTCATGTGTTGTGTCACTCCTTGGTGTCATTAACAATTCAATTAAAATTTCACAGCACACAGGCAGGCAAGCCCTGAAACAGGGGCGGGAAGGGGCCAGGAAGCGGAGATTTCCCAAGAACCTGCAAGGCGGCCACGTCGGAGGAAGTGAATCCAGTCCTGAAATCTCTTTGACTTCACAAGTCAGGCTTGCATGTGTCTCCCATCTGACGCGATGCTGGCTGTCATCTTGGCAAGAGGACATGTTTGATGTTCTCACCCCGCTGGGGGTGTAGGGATGGAAAGGAATTTCAGGCTGGCTAGGAACACGATCTCACACGTTATTTTACTAAAAGTTTTGGCTCCGTAATGGCCAATTATAAATATTCATAATCAGCTCTGCTAATCTACAATGAACACTCTCTCCATTTGCTTTTTTTTTTTTTTTCCTTCATTGGGTTCTCCTGTTTTCTTGTTTTTTTTCCAAGTGAGGCTGTCTCTAAGAATTTAGAGGCAGAGTGTAAATCACAATTAAATTCTTTCGGAAGGTGGATGACTGGGAATGCTAAGATGAGATGGCTGGAAACAAGAAAAACTCACTACTGTCATTATTAACTCTGTGAAAGTGCAAACACTCCTTTGTCCCACTGAATGATGGAGCTACACATGCTCACGTGCTTTTAAGCGTCCCAAGGGTTTAGGGCAAAACCAAAAAAAAAAAAAAAAAAAGTTTCAGGCTTAAGACTTCTGAGGCAGCTTTCTCTCTAACCCTCTCAATGAGTTTAGTCATGCAAGGAAAGATTCTTTAAAGTTACCAAAGACTTTGTTTAATGCCCAAGAAAATGCAGACTGTCAGCACCCTTTGTCAGGTTTTGGTGGCTTAAGTCCATTTCCCAATACACTGGTGACCCTCCACCCCTCATTCACTAGTTTCTTTTTGACATCAAGCGCTCGATAATTGTTTGATTTCCTTCTAGGTAAAAGGAGATTAAATGCCCAGCTGCAACAGCTGACACACAAAAGGGAAAATATAGTTTAACCACCATATTTATCAAGATAATTTTTCTTCCACACACTGATTAATAACATTAGCCAACATCCCTTTGGGCTTGGGGGGAGAAGGGGGTGGGGAGAGACATGTCCCCCTCAAGAGTATCAGAAACAGGAGTTGACAGTTCAAGGCAAAAATGATTTGCATGTAAATTCTGATCAAAAGCAAGTCTGCACCCTGACGTTGTCAAGTTTTGCTACCAATTTGACACTTAAATGGGCTATAGCAAAACTTGATTTAAACTGAAGAGGAAAAAAACATGGCAACTCAATTACCCCCTAGCAGATCGGATCTGGCAGCTGAGGTCAAACTTTTCACCCTGCCATTACATTTCTCAATACCTGATGCTTTAAACAAACACTATGTATTCCTCCTACAATCCTAGAGGAAAATGCATTTCTCAGGACTCCCTACTGTGCCCCAGATTAAAAAATAAAGTTTCACTTGTGTGGGATCTGGAGCCATTTTCTCCATGTAAATTTCTGAATAAATCAGGACTTAAGAAATGGCCTTTTACACTGGGAAAAACAGTCTTGGTCTAAAAAATAAATAAATAAATAAAAAGGAAAGGAAAAAAAAACCAGAAAGAAAGAAAAACCCCAACTTTGTAAGGAAGATTTGTGGAGTACTAAAAGATGATTTAAAAACAAATATTCCCATAGCATTAGAGGCAAAACATTGACCTGCTTTTAGTTTGCTTTTAATATATTTCATATTTGAGCTTCAGCTGAACAGCACATTAATTCAGCAGGGAGAAAAACAGCTAGCTAGTTCCAAATCAGCTCCAAATTTATGGAGGATGAAGTATCTCATAAGGCCCTGGGATGAAGACTCAAATGTAGAAAAGACCCAGTCTAACGAACGACCCTGCTGGCCCCTAGGGACTCTGTCCCCCTCAAGTTACAACACTGCAGTCTCCTGGGCCACTTAATCCCCCATGAGTTTTCTTTCCTGAAACAATTTTTAAACCAACAACTGTTTAAACTCTAATAAGTGCCTCAAAGCAATTCCAAAACTGTTTTCCTTTTTTTTTTTTTAAATCTTATTTCCCTAAGTTGGTTTTAACCTCCTTCTCCAAAAGCAAGGAATGTATTGAACTTTGCATTTACCACACTTTCTAGTACTCATACTAGGCAATCAAATAATGTGTAGGGAAAGGTCTTGCTTATTTAGCCAACAAATATATTGAGCATTCACCAGGTGCCAAGTACCGTGCTAAGCTATGAGGGGCCCAAATATGAATAATAGTTGCTTGTGGCTGGAAAGACAATCCCATATATAACTAATTATAATAGCGTGGGGTAAGCATTGTCAAAGAGTAATATTCAAAGTATGAGATCAGATTTAACAGAAGGATTCATTCTGAGGGAGTGAAAGTTTAAAATTCCCCTAGCGACTGAAACTTTATCTATATTGGCATCCAGTGAATGGTGGAGCATGAGCGCCAGTGGGATAATGAGATATTTCTATGGGAATAACGGGATCCCTGGGTGGCGCAGCGGTTTGGCGCCTGCCTTTGACCCAGGGCGCGATCCTGGAGACCCGGGATCGAATCCCACGTCGGGCTCCCAGTGCATGGAGCCTGCTTCTCCCTCTGCCTGTGTCTCTGCCTCTCTCTCTCTGTGTGACTATCATAAATAAAAAAATAAAAAATTAAAATAAATTAAAATAAATTAAAAATTTAAAAAAATGAGATATTTCTATGGGAAAAAGCAATGTGGAAATGGAAAAGCCACTTTGGTCAGACTCTAGTTAGATGAAGACAGCATGAACAAGATGCCTACAGCTATACACATCGGACAAGTGTGCAAAACCACAATCCACTTGTACATGGCCTCCCTGAAGCCTATCATGTCAACCCCCCCAAACTTGGAACACTCTCACCATTGCTTTCTCTGAAATGCACTGGCCTTTTAGCTGTTCCTCAAATATGCCAAGCTTGGTCTGGCCCCAGGGGCTTTTCGCATGCTGCTCCCTCCGCTAGGTACCTTTGCATAGCTCAAGCCATCTGATAGTTCAGCTCTTTGCTTAAATGTCACTCCTCAGAGCCATTTTCTCTAACATCTCTAAAATAGCTCCCATACCCACTTCTCTGAGACACCAACTGTTTACACTCTGCTTTATTTTCTTCATAGCATGTATCACTACCTGAAATCGTATTATGTTTATCTCTCTCTCCCTCCCTCCTCCCTTCACTGGGTTGTAAGCAACTTGAGGATCAGGACTCTATCTCCAGTTCCTGGTATAACAGTACAACAAAGATGTAGTAAATATGTTAATACCCATTAACTCTCTGCTGCCATTAAGCTAATATCCCTGAATTCATGCCATAAAGAAAACCTAAGGTCCCATAGAACCATAGTCCTCACAGACCCTGAATTCTAGACTCTTGCATCAAAAAAGAAATAGCAACAGTGGAGTAGATGCAAATGGAACATTTTTTAAATTCGTATACAGCCAGAAGAGAGAAACTACCAACACACCAAACAAACAAAAAAAACCATTTATCAGAAATATCTGAGATCCTTCTGAAAAAATATACATTTAACTTTAACCAGGTTCCCAGGCTTCCCACAAATCACCACCACGCAAGGGGAAACCATGTGAGGAGTTATGTTCTGCTTCTGAACATTTAAGCATTTTTATCAATATTATTTGCCAATATAAATATTTTCCCCATAACTTTATATTTAAAATAGGAGTGCACCAAACCGGGACTTATAATGTGCCAAGGAAATAGTTCAGTCTAAGGTATTCATGACTTCAGTCATTCTCTCATAAAACAACAGATGAAATAAAATGTATGACATTCCCAAAGAGGGAGTTTCTCATGTAATTCATCTTAAAATGCACTGTTCTGTCATCTTGAGTAACACTTACTGAAAGCAACCATCAATACTTTTTGTCAAAAGCCCGTACTCTGTGTAAAATGTTCCATCAATCTCTATTTACATAAAAGAAAAAAACTTCCAGTGTGGCTCTAACGCACAGCCGAGGAGCGTCTCTGTCTCCAGTTTCCACGCTCTGCTGAAAAATAATTTGACACCACAAAAAATAAAGATGACCCTTCAAGGAACATTTTTAGCAAGGGAAAAGCTACAAGGGGAAACACCTGACTTTGTTGGACACACGTCCTATCGGAGAGAATGTTTTTTTTTTTTTGACCCTAAGATCTATTTTCTCTTCACACCAAAAATTCCACTGTGCCAGGAAATCCCCCCCAAAAAGTTTTCACTCAGCTGTAGGCCAGCAATGCTTACCAGCAAGTCGTGGAGAGATGGCACCCTGACAACTCAAAATTTGAGTATGCAACCTGGGCCACTCGATTCCAAGCCAGGATTTTTAGCTTTAAGTCCTGCAGAATGTGAGGATCACATGAGGCTACAAGAAGGTCATCGCCTGGGGATGTTTATAAAACACACAAATTAAGGTATTAGCCTTTCACCTTGAGGGTCTGAAGATCAAATCCCAGCTTAGGTAACAAAACAAAGTCTTTCCAGCAGTCTTTTTCTAATACTCGGTTGTTGAAAACATACAGACCCTTTCATCTGACCCAAGCTGGCTCAGGCCTAGAAGAGAAAGCTAAGAAATTTCAGGTCAAAGCCAAGAAAAACTACTCAGTGCCCAACAGAGACATTGAACTTCACGCCCAGTGACCCTTTTTGCCATTCTTCATCCTACCCCTAGGACTTGAGCGATCTAGGGTTGAAGATTACACAAGAAACAACAATGCCACATACATTTCTTTAATCGCAAACGTAAGGCCCATTAGAAAATCACTCAACCTTCTCTAATCATTCCTCATGAACACTACCCAGCATGTGTGAGCACCCAGTACGTGAAATGCATGGTGTAGGACTGAGCAGGGTGGCCAGAGACTATTTGCAGCGGCACTGTGGGGCCTTGGCCACACCCCCGTCCTCCGAGTCTCTGAAATGGAGTTTCTTCACCTATGAAATGAGACCAGTGGTCTTCAGAGTGTGTTCTGCAATGTGCAGTGTTCCACAAAAAGCCTCGAGGGCCTTTTGGAGGAGGAGAGGAAGACCGAGCAAAGGTTCTCGGTCTTCCTTTGGACACAGCAGCCTCATCGTTATCTCCTTTGTATCTAATGGGCTAAGAAAGCTGAAGGCTTCGTTTGGAACCACATCCTTAGGCCACGGAGTCCTTTCCAGCTCTGCTAGGCTATGACCTTACCCTGTGGCAGAGCAGGAACACAGACGTACACCTCACACCCCATGTGATGCACCCCAGACGCTGGGCTGCAGAGGATGGAGAGAAGGTATACCTCAGGTAGGTGTGCAGAGCCCCAGGGCATCAGTGGTGTCAGAATCTCCAGAGGACAGAGAGCGGGGCTTGAAGGAGACTGTAAAAGGGCATTCTATCATAGCTGCGAACCAGATGAGCACCAAACAGTGCAGAGGCAGGGCCGGGGAGGCAGGGGAAGTGCCAGGCTAAAGATTCTAGACTCCCTGGGCTCTAGATACACTCCCCACCAGTCATGAATGCCCACTGAGCCACCCTAGTTTACTTCAATGCTTTTCATCACATCAGCAAATCCCATACACATTTGTCCAGATCTGAATTTCTGTCCTTAAGGGCCTGGCTCAGGTTTTCTTACACTTGGTAGTCAATGCAGGCTTTGATAAGAATAATGAGAATAGATAATGTGAGGTGTCATGCTAAGAACTGCACGGGCATGGTCTCATTTAATCCTGACAGCCTGGGATATAGGTCCATCACCATCTCATGGGAGGGAAAATTAAGGCTTGGAGACTCAATAACTTGCCTGATGTCACAGAGCTAGAGAGTCAGAGCAGGACTCATACCCTAATGCACCTGGCCCAAACCCAGGCTCTTGGCCACACTAACATCCTCTTGCTCCCAACACAAACCTGATTTAAGTGAGTAGCTGAAACATCAGAGCTTTCATGCTCCCCAGAAATTCTAGGCCTCAAATCACCAACCAACAGTTGGACAGACATCTCTTATTTGTCCAGCTTATGCTGGGTGCTATGCATGACATTATGAGGACACCTCTTCCCCCCAAGGTTCTTATAGTTAAATGTCAAGCAAGGTTTGAATACAGTCTCTTCCAGATCAAAAAAAATATTACAATGAAAGAACAGCAAGTGATCCAATATATAGTTATGTTCAGCAGTATGGGATGGACACGTGTAATAAGAATTCTGAGAAGGAAGAGCACATTAAGGACCCCAGTAGCTAGGAAAGGCCTGAAGTAATTTCAACCGGCCCTGTAAGAACAGTTAAGATTTGGGTAGGCTCAAAGAAGGCAACGTAGAGGAAGAAGGGCAGGCATCTCAGTGAGGTGCCTCATCACCAGAAGGTGAGGCTGCCAAGAGCCAAGCCAGCTACGGGAGGAGGGCAGTGAGTCCCTCACGGCTGAAGCAGTGACAAGCAATCAAGTCAGAGAGCAAAGAAGTGGCTTTTTCCTGGCATCATGCAATCCAGCCTCTCATGATGCACAAAGTAATTCGGTGTCTTATTCAGTCATCAAGTCAAGTTAATAAGAGAAGTAAATCCGAACAGCCCTAATCTCTGCTTCCTAATCTAGGGCACTTACCACTCTACCACACGTCCTCCTCCCAGAAGCATAACCAAAGTCCATCTCTCCAACACCAGGCACCTGAGGGAGGTCAGTTCCAAAGGCGACAAGGAATCCAAATTCATCCAAAATGCTCACTGGGCCCTTCATTCCACCACCACCCCCACATCTAATTTTTCCTAGGATTTCATTCGGAAAACTCTTGAATGAACAAGCTCTCATTGAGAATCATTTCAGGTTCCTACAAAATCACCTCAGGGTTCTTCGGCCTGGGCATTGCATTAGTGAGCTCATCTTCTCCCCAAAATGTACTAGGCGCACAAAAGAGGTTGAGAGGGGACAATGAAAGGGAAAGAAAGTACCTGAATTTGAGTTTCTGCCTTTCACAGAGGGATCCCTGACTTGCATAAGAAATCTCTAAGCTATGGCTAACATCACACTTCATGAAAAGAGGACCAGAGTGAAAAAGAATAAAAGAAACTAAAGGATAGACAGATCTCACCTGGAATTCTAGAGAAGAAATCAAGCAACAGAGAGGGCTTATTCCTTCCTTGAGGTTGGTGGGTGTCATGCCACAAGAAAAGCTCAAGTGAAATATTCGTGAGAATATTCCCAATCATGGTGGAATCCTGATAAGGAAAAAGCACTGGAGAATAACAGGCCAAAGAAAGCAACAACAACAAATTAACAACGAATTCCCAATCTGGAAGACAAAAGGAACAGCCTTTTATCAAAAATAGTAAAAGATTTTGAGACACATTCACAAAATATTTTTCTCCTTTAGGTCTAACCAAGTCCCTTTGTGGTAGACAAAGATATGCAAATAAATGTATTTATTTTAGGCTTGGGGTTTGCTTTTGCTTTGTTTTGTTTTTAATGAAGGTTATGGATAAAAGAGAAATCCTGGTGCATAGTTAAAGCTCTTAGCAACATAAACCTTCCCCTAAATCTGACCCCCATTACCTAAGTGTAAACCTAATTAAGCTTAAAAGGGGAAGAAAAAAGAAAACCTCGGGTCCATTTCCTTAAGAGTCCTATTTTGGGATTCAAAATTCTTCAAAAAAGTCGAGCTTAAATTATTCAGCCATTCTGTGGTTTGAGTCAAGGCTTTATGGGCATTTTCTGTCCATCAGCAATCGTGGGTTGAGGAAAAAAGAGACATCGTAATTCAGATGCTATTCTGGGGCTATGTACATGGCCTGACACGATACTCAAAGTCAGCTTGCCCGCCAAGAACTAACATACATTTTGGAAAGCAGTCATCGACTTAAAAGCTAAAGATCAGACCGAAACTACGGTCATCTTTCATTCTTACTCTGTAGTTGACTCATGAACCCAGAACGCTCCCTGACAAAAATACACCCACAACATGGCAGACAAAGTGAACCAAAGTTTCCAGAGTCCCAGGGGCTGGAAACAGTCTTAAGTGCCACCCAGTTGTGCAGTACAACTTTTCTCACTCTTCTTGATTAACTTCAGTTTTAAGTACTCTACAAAATAGCCATGTCTGGCCCCACACTTTGTGCCCAGTAGAGGAACAAAATCAGATGCTCAAGTGTACAAAGTTGTCACAGGTTTGTAACACAAGCACCTCACAACTGAGCACCAGAATCACTTGAAATGTTTACCTTCACAGACCATGTTCTCTGGGAAGGACCTTAATGAAGCCACATGCGAAACGGGTGATTAAAAGATCATCAGCCTAGTGATGGTAGAAACATCCAGGACTGAAAATGGGTTCTTGAGGACATCAGTTGAATGGCACATCAACCTGCCCTGAAGCCCACCCAGACAAGAGGCCAAGAAATCTCCTTTATTGCTGAAGACAATTTGAGTTTCTGGTCACCTGCAATATAAAGAATCCTAACACCATAATGCACATATTATGTGTATATTTTATGATAATATATGCCTTCTTATTCCATGATGACCTTTTCAGACCACTACAAATATCACCTCCTCCAAAGAATTAATTCTTCTAGTTGCAATTAAGTGTTGCCTCTCTTTTCCACTCGGGATAAGTGGACCCAGCTCTCCTAGTGATGGCATGGGGCACAGAGAGTTTTCTCAGCAGCAGACTGTGGACACTGCCCCAATCCCAACCCTACTGAGCCAAGACATCACAGAAGAAGCTCCCCACATTTCCCACTCCAAGATTTTCCAGGAAGTGATTTTCTCATTTGGAATACCCAAGAAAATATAGACAGGCAACGTCATAGTTTATTATTATACTAATTGTAACTGAGTCACTGGGAGAAACAGTAAGTGTGAGTGTACCCAGAAGTCTCAGACCCAAGGGAATTCATTTATAAATAACTCAAAAATTTCCACCCACAATATCAATGTTTTGTCTGTTGCACCAAATCTTTCCAGACTCTGTTGTTGGCCTTTCCTTGAAGTAGATTCAGATAGTAATTAGAGGTGGAGCAACCCATAGTCTATCAATTTCATCTGTGTGTAGGTTCTCCTCGTTAAAATATTGTTTTAAAGTGAGCAGCCTATTTGAAAAGTCAATGAAGAGTGGCACATGGACATTTCAACCTTTCCTGAAACTTATTATATAGTTAAACCTGCACTACTTGTTACCTACCCCTACTCACAGTTGAAAGGATACAGAACATTCTACAGTTCTGCAGGTAGCTTCTCCTTCCAGAAAACCTCACTGAATGGGACATGTCTGGTTTTTTTTTTTTTTTTAATTTACCAAGTGTATTCTTTTCCACTTGTTATAAGATAGATTCTTCCTCTGATCAATAAGGTACCCTTAACAAACATAGCCTGTGCTCTGTCTTGTATGCGAGCTATCTGAGTTGGTCTCTCTCATTAGACAAGTCTCTTGAAGACAAGGACAAAATCTGTTCTTTATGCCCTGCAGTGCTTAGAACTGGGCATCCTACAAAATAAACTAACAAATTCCAAACTTAAGTTTACATCAGGTTCAAGCACAGAGCTCATTACAAATACAGATTTATGAGTCTAAATCTCGGGACTCTGAGGCACTGAGTTGAGGTAAAGTCTGGGAATCTACATTTCTAATAAAGTGAATCTGATTACTACAGGTAATCAGTCAAACATCCTGAGAACTACTAAACTAGGCCCTCAATTAGAATTTTTTCTCATACATGAATACAGACTGATTCATTCATGCCACTACCAGTACCCTTCTTAACCTGGATCTGGCAAACTAGTTTATTTTCATAGGAGAAAGAGTACCCTCTCCAAACCTCTTCCTCTGCCCTCAATACGTCAACACCAAAGCTCAAAAACTTTATCTGAGAGGCAGCCCCAGTGGCCCAGCAGTTTAGCATGCCTTCAGCCCAGGGTGTGATCCTGGAGACCCAGGATCGAGTCCCACATCAGGCTTCCTGCATGGAGCCTGCTCCTCCCTCTGCCTCTCTCTCTCTCTCTCTCTCTCTCTCATGAATAAATAAATAAAATCTTAAAAAAAAAAAAACTTTATCTGAGGACTCAGAGCCCCAAAAGCTCAAAGAGAGCAAGCCCAGGACAAAAATTCCAGTATTTGGCACAGGAAAAAAAGTGGAAACTGAGGCCCTGGAGCCATTATGGGATCAGGCAACTAAGGACTGCCTTTGTCCTATTTCTCCAGAGTCTTTGGGATCCACGCAAAAGCCAAACTTCCAATAGGAGATCAAACAGGAGATGTTGAAGATCATGAAGATAGCAATTGGGCACATAAAACATCATGAGAAGGGACATTCACTTCCTTAAAAAAAAAAAAAATTAAACGCTGGTTTGTGTTGTGTTTAATTATTTTGTAAGGTCAATTCCTATCGACACAGCTATACTGTATGTTCCTTAAAGGCAAGGAATGCCTATCCCATTTCTCTTGTAGCAACATTAGAGCTGGGCACATGCCTATTACTTCAAACTCTATCACATGAAATACTTATCTCCATTTCATTCAGGTTTTCTTCCAAGGTATTACCTTGTTCTTCATTTGGGACATAATCTTCCATTTCTTCTTCTTGTTTGACTCTCTGTGTTGGTTTCCATATAGCAGACAAAACAAATACCTCCCCATCTTGAAGAAGTGGCCTCATGTAGGAAATGAACCTTGTTGTTCAACCTTGCTCCAGTTCTTCGTTATCTTTCAAAGATTTGTGCTTGTCCAGGAAGCCTATTATATTCTTAATAGATCCCAGTAGTTGAGGGTATGCCAGGACCTGTACTGTCCCTTCAGAGAGGATCTCAGCACCTAGATTAAGGCTGATTAGAAGCCAGACCCCTGAGCAGCAGCTTTTAAAAGTATGTAAATATATGCAGTCCTATGGGACTTCAAGCATAAGCCCTCTAGCCACCAGAGCCAGGCAATCTGGTTGTATCCCCTCGGCAGCAGTCACAAAGATCAAGGTTACTGACAAAAGTAGAAGCTGTTTTCTGGAAGATACCAGTAAGCTGGAGCAAAGGAGGGGGAGAGCACCAAAATGGCATTTACAGCCTATGTTCCTTGAGAACAGCTCCTTAGGACACTAAATGTATGTCAAACCAGAAGCCTGCCCCTCAGGCCAAAGCTCCAGGAGAAGCAAAGAGGCCTCCTTTGCAGAAAGACTAGGTGAATGGGGGTGCCTTAGTCTGCTGTCTGTGCAGTACACTGGGTGTGGCAACCTGCCAGAAAGGTCACTTTAGCTGCCAAATTTCCATGCAACCCAAGAATGGAAGCTCCTCTGGCCACCAGAGCCAGGCAATTAAGGAGTGTTCCCCTTGATTTGATAGCCACAAAACTAAAGCAGGAGATGTAGAAACCAGAGCACCAGACACATGTAAAAGTTTCCTTCCAGGAGATACTGGTGCCCTGGAGCACAGCATAGGGAAGGGAGAGTGTGAAGATGGTACCCACCAGTCTCTATCCCCAGAGTGTACCAGCAGGCTTGTTAAACTGGGGAGAAAAGTGAACACTTGTCTTATTTGACAACTTCAAATAAGAGAAAAGAAAATACCAAATAGAAGTCACAGAGCTAAGGAACACAATAACTGAACTGACAAATACACCAGATTGGTTGAATAACAGATGAAGACCAGATAAAGAGAAAGAAAGGATCAGTCAACTTGAAGACAAGCCACTGGAACTCACCCTATCAAAACAACAAAAAGAAAAAAAGAATGAAAAAAGTGAAGATAGGTTGGAGAACTTCTAGAACAGTGCTGAATGGACTAACATTCCTATCAGAGGGCTCCCAGAAGGAAAAGGGAAATTACGGGCACAAAACTTTTTGAAGAAATAATGGCTGAAAACTTTCCTGACCAGAAGTTTCCAGATCCAGGAAACTCAGAAAGTTCCAATTAAGATAAACCAAAGAGACTCAAACAAAGACCGATTATAGTTAAAATGTCAAAAGTTAAAGGCAAGAATATTAAAAGCAGCAAGAAAACAACAACTTGTTACATACAAGAGAACACTCTCCCATAAGACTATCAGATTTTTCAACAGAAACTTTACAGGCCAGAGTAGGTACCTCTTCTCTACCTCCATGATGCTCCTCACTGTGTATGGGGGCTACCTCTGCAGTGCCCGAGCCTACCGCTATTTCCAGTGGCGCAGCTCTCAGCGCCAGGCTGCAGAAGAACAGAAGACCTCAGGAGTCCCATAGAACTGGGGGTTTTTCTCCTGGAGCAGAGAGGCCTGAGGCGCGCTGTGGAATGATCTCACCTGCAATCATTTCCAAGTCAAGAGAACTAGGGCCTTAATGGTTTTCGAATCCTGCTAAGAAAAAGTGCCCCCTATTTTCTCTGGTACTGCCGTTTTGGGGAGGCTGTTGAGTCACAACAGGAATGGGAGGATGAGGCACACCTACAGAGATTAAATATTTTGCCATGTCAAAAAAAAAAAATATATATATATATATATATATATTCAAAGTGATGAAAGAGGAAAAACTTCCAACCAAGAATAGTCTACCCAGCAAAGTTATCATTCAGAATTAGAGAGATTTCCCAGACAAGCAAAAGCTAAAGGAGTTCATCACCGCTCTACCAGCCTTACAAAAACAAACACATTAAGGGACAGCTTTAAGCTGAAACAAAAGAACATAAATTAGGAATTAGAAAACATATGAAAAAATAAATCTCACCAGAAAGATAAATATGCAGTTAAGATAGTGGATCAACCACTTATAAAGTTATTATGAAGGTTAAAAAACCAAAGCAGTAAAAATAACTATGATTAGAATGCCTAAAGAATACACAAGACATAAAGATGTAAAATATAACAGTAAAACCATGAAAGATGGGCAGTGGGAGTAGAAATGTTGAGCTTTAGAATGGAATCAAATTTAAGTTGCTACCAACTATAAACAGACAGTTATAAATTTAAGTTGTTATGTGTAAGCCTGCTGGTAACCACACAGCAAAAATGTAAATATATATAAGATAGAAAGAAAGGAATATGAGCATTCTACTAAAGAAAGTCATCAAACCACAAAAGAGAGCAGGAGAAGGAAGAGAGAAATACAAAACACCAGAAACAATTAACAAAATGGCCAAAAGCACATACTTATCAATAATTACTTAAAACTAAAAAGACTAAATGCTCTAGTCAAAAGGCATTGAATGGCTCAGGGTATTTAAAAAAAAAAAAAAAAAAAGACCAATCTATATGCTACCTACAAGAGATTCTAGAGGTAAGCACATACAGACTGAATATAAAAGAATGGAAAATGTATTCTGTGCAAGTACAACCAGAAATAAATAAATAAATAACACTGGGGCAGCTATACTTCTATCAGACAATACAGAATTTAAAGCAAAGACTATAATAATAGTTACATACTGATAAGGGGTCAATGCAACAAGAGGAAACATTTATCAATATTTATGCACCCAACATAGGATAGGAGCACCTAAATATATAAAGCAAATATTAATAAATCTAAAGGAAGAAATCAACAGCAATACAATAATAGTAGAGGACTTTAATATACCACTTACATCAATGGATAGGTCATCCAGGCAGAAAATCAATAAGGAAACTTCACCCTTAAATGACATGTTAGACCAGGTAGACATTCTTCTAAAGTGCACATGGAACATTTTTCAGGATAGATCCTATGTCAGGCCACAAAACAAGTCTTAATAAATTTAACACAACTGAATTCACATCAAGGCATCATTTCCAACCACAATGTATTAAACTGTAAGTTACACAAAGGGAACTGGAAAATTTATACATAGGTGGAGATAACATATGGATTATATGTGGAAACATGCTACTGAACAACAAGCAAGAAATCTAAAGAGAAATCAAAAAATAGCTTGAGACTAGTGAAAAGGCAAATATAACATACCAAAACTGCAGGATGCAGCATACACAGTCCAAGCGTCCTAAATCAATAAGGAAACAGTGTCTTTCAACAACACACTGGACCAGATGGACTTAACACTTGTATACAGAACATTCCACCCAAGAACAACAGGACAAACATTATTTTAAAGTACACATGGAACATTCTCCAGGTTACATCACATATAAGATACAAAACAAGTCCCCCATTAATTTATGAAGACTGAAATCATATCAAGCATCTCTTCCTACCACAATGGTATGAAACTAGAAATCTATTACAAGAAAAAAAGAAACTAGAAAGAAAGAAAAAAACACAATCACATGGAGGCCACACAATGTGCTACTAAACAATTGGTCAAGAAAGAAATCAAAGAGGAAATCAAAACATACATGGAAACAAAAATGAAACACAATATATAGTCCATCATCTTGGGGATGTAGACAAAGGCAGTTCTTAGAAAGAAGGTGATAATAAATACATAAGTCAAGAAACAAGAAAAGTCTTAAATAAAAAACATAACTTTACAGTCCAAGGAACTAGAAAAAGAAAAACCAAGACCAAAGTTAATAAAAGGAAAAAATTTAAAAGATTAGAGTAGAAATAAAATATAGAGAAAAAAGACAATGGAGAAGACCAATGCAATTAAGAACTGGTTCTTTGAAAAGATCTTTAAAATTTGACAAGCTTTAGCCAGACTTACAAAGACGAAAAGCCTCACACATAATATCAGAACTGAAAAAGGAGACGGTACAATTAATACCACAGAAATACAAAGAATCAAAAGAGACTACTAGGAACAATTATATACCAACAAATTGGACAACTTACAAGAAATAGATAAATTCTGAGAAGCATTCAACCTACCAAGACTGAACCATGGTAAAATGGAAAATCTGAACAGAACATTACTAATTAGGAGATTGAATTAGTAACCAAAGCCTCCCAACAAATAAAAGTCTAGGACCAGATGGCTTCTCTAGTGAATTCCACCAAGCATTCAAAGAATTAATACCAATCCTCCTCAAACTCTTATAAAAAAGAAAAAAAATAGAAGAGGGAACTCTTCCAAACTCATTTTGAGGCCAGTATTATCTTGACCAAAAACCAGACAAGAATTCCACAAGAAAAGAAATCACAGGCCAGTATCTCTAATAAACACAGATGAAAAAATCCTCAACAAAATGTTAGCAAACGAAATTCAACAATACGTTAAAAGGATCATACAACATGATCAAATGGGATTTATTCCAATGACACAGGATAGATTCAAAGTCTACAAATTAGTCAAGTGGCACACCACGTTAACAAAGTGAAGGATAAAAATCATATGATCCTCTCAATAGATGCCCCCCCCAAAAAAAGCATTTGACAAAATTCAATATCCCAAAAAAAAAAAAAAAACTCAACAAAGTCATTATAGAAGAAATGTATTTCAACATAATAAAGGCCATATATGACCTATAGGCCAAAGCTAACATTATACTCAATAGCGAAAAGCTGAAAGCTTTCTTTAAGGTCAGGAACAAAACAAGGATGCCCACTCTAACACTCTTACCCACCATATTTTTGTAAGTCCTAGCCAGAGAAATAAGGCAAGAAATAAAAAGCAACCAAATTAGCAAGGAAGAAGTTACCCTGTCACTACTTGCGGACAATATGATATTATATACAGAAAACTCTAAAGACTAATTTTATAAAAAACTTAGAATAAATGAATTCGGTAAAGTTGCATGATAGAAAAATCAGTACACAGAAGACTGGGTTGCATTTCTATACATTAATAATGAACTATCAGAAAGAGAAATTGAGAAAATAATTCCATTATAACTGCATCCGGAAGAATAAAATACCTAAGATTAGATTTAATAAAGGAAGTGAAAAACCTGTATGTAGTAAACTGCAAGGCATTAATAAAAGAAATTGAAGATGACATCTATAAATGGAAAGATAGTCCATGCTCATGGATTAGAAAAATCAATATTTGGGGTACCTGGGTGGCTCAGTTAAGTGTCTGCCTTTGGTTCAGGTCATGATCTCAGGGGCCTAGGATTGACCCCACATTGAGCTCCCTGCTCAGTGGGGGTCTGCTTCTCCTTCAGCTTGTGCACATGCTCACTTGCGCTCTCTCACTCTCTCTAGTAAATAAAACTTAAAAAAAAAAAAAAAAAAAGGACAAGGAAATAAAAGAGGGGCAACCTGGGTGGTTCAGTGGTTGAGTGTCTGCCTTTGGCTCAGGTCATGATTCCGGGGTACTGGGATCAAGTCCCGCATCTGGCTCCCCACAGGGAGCCTGCTTTGCCCTCTGCCTATGTCTCTGCCTCTCTCTCTCTCATGAATAAATAAATACAATCTGAAAAAAAGAAAAAGAAAGAAAGAAAATAAAAATTATCATTAAAATGTCCATACTACCCAAAGGAATCTACAGATTCAGTGCAATCCCTATCAAAATTCCAATGGTCTTTTCCGTAAGGAAAAAAACAAAAGGATAATCCTGAAGTTTGTATGAAACCAAAAAGACCCTGAATAGCCAAAACAATTCTGAGAAAGAACAAGGCTGAAGGCATCATGCTCCTTGATTTCAAACTATATTACAAAAGTGTGGTAATTAAAATAGTATGGTATTGGCATAAAAACAGACAGGTAATGGGCATTAAGGAGGGGACATGATGAGATAAGCACTGGGTTTTGTACTATATTTTGGCAAACTGAATTTAAATATAAAAAAAAAAAAAAAAACCAGACCCATAGATCAGTAGAACAGAAAAGAAAGCCTAGAAATAAACCTAGGCATAGGTAGGAGAAAGACAGTAAGTGGTGCTGGGGAAATGGTGCTCTTCAGTAAATGGTGCTGGGGAAACTGAACAGTCACTGACAAAAGAATATAACTTGACAAGTATCTTACATCATATACAAAGATTAACTCAAAATGAATTAAAAACTTGAACATAAGACCTAAAACCATAAAACAAGATAAGCGTTAAGTTCTTTGACATAGGTCTTGGTCATGGTTTTTTTAATCAGACTCCAAAAGCATTAGTAGTGAAAGCAAAAATATTCAAGTGGAACTACATCAAACTAAAAAGCTTCTGTACAGGGGCACCTGGGTGGCTCAGTTGGTTAAGCATCTGCCTTCAGCTCAGATCATCATCCCAGGGTCCTAAGGTTGAGCCCTGCAACAGGCTGGCTGTTCAGCATAGGGGGCTGCTTATCCCTCTGCTGCTTTCTCTACTCATGCTTTCTTTCTCTCTGTAATAAATAATTTTTTTAAAAAAATCCATTATGCTTTTAAAAAATAAAAAAATAACTGTCATCAGATGAATCAATAAAGATTTTATATATATATAATATATATTATATATATAAAGTAGTATTCCATTAGCATTTGCAATGACATGGATGGAACTAGAGGGGATTATGCTGAGTGAAATAAGTCAATCAGAGAAAATTATATGATTTCACTCACATGTAAAATTTAAGAAACATAACAAAGAGCATAGGGAAAGGGAGGGAAAATTGAAATAAAATGAAATCAGAGGGAGGGTCGCTCAGGAGGGGAGGGGCTGGGGGGATGGGTAACTGGGTGATGGACATTAAGGAGGGCATGTGATTTAATGAGCACTGGGTGTTAGGACTGATGAGTCACTGAACTCTATCTCTGAAGATAACAATACACTGTATGTTAATTAATTAAATTTAAATAAACTTTTAAAAAAGAAATTGTGTGCCTAAACACTCAGGAATATTATGTAATATAAAAAAAGAATGAAACCCTGCCATTTTTTTACAACATGGATAGACTTCAAGGGCCTTATGGTAAGTGAAATAAGTCAGACACAAAAAGACAAATACCATATGATCTCTCTTGCATGTGGCATCAAAGAAACATACACACACACACCCCAAGCTTCTTACAGAGAACAAACTGATGGTTGTCAGAGGTGGGAGTGGGAAAAAATGAGTCAAGGGCGCCAAAAGATTAAAAGAAAAAGAGATAACAATGTTTCAAAGAAGAAAAGTTGGGCTCATACTAGCTACTTAAACTATTTGTGAGAGAACAAGGCAGTGTATATAACCAGCCAGTGAAGAATGCTCGCTAGAGAGCCAGAGAGAACCGAGTTCTGATACCATCTCCTCTTTAATGCCTGCAGTGCTTATAACCAGGCACAGCATAAAACCAGTAATCATCATGTAGTCTTGGGCCAGTCTTTCAGCTTCCACTGGAGAGCAAAGAAGGGTGGAAATCTGTAAGTCAGGCCAGGTCTGGCTGTTAGGACCCTCAGGTGTACTCACATACCACCCTTTCCTGACCCTTCCCCAAGGCCATGCTCATTACAACCAGGGGAAAAAAATCTTGGTTCTGTGTTCTCCTCCAGGGGTTCTACTCATATGGTTCCCCCTGCCCAACTGTTCCTCCCCCTTTTCCGGGAGGATAACTCCTTGAGCTTCAAGACAAACTCCACTGTCCAGCAAATTTTTCCTGTTCCCTAGTATTAAGCACCCCCCTTGATGCATGCACAAGCCCCTGGACCACTCCCAGCACAGCACTTATCCCACTGTTTCAGCTGCCTGATTTGTGTGTTCGCCCTGTTGATGATCCCCAAGAGGACAGGGCTCATGGGTATCCTGTCCTCCACAGTCCCAGGGACCAGCACAGTACCTGGCATATACAAAGCACTCAACAGATGTGACCAGATGCAAGAAGGGATCTTGCTAAGCCTCCATCTTCTCAAATGTGAAATAGAGAAGGTTTCATTTACCGGCCGATCGGGAGAATTAATGATGATATATGTAACACAGCCTGGTACACTTGCCATTCGACAAGTTGTGGATATTTCTCATGGAGGCTGTGACTAGTCAACTATTTACTACCAAAAACTATAGTAATGAAGTGGAGAAAATGAGACAACCAAATTCAGTACAAAGGGCCAAAGTGCCACAATCAGTGGTTTGAGACTTTCTCAAGGATCCACCTCCGAAGCCTGCCTTTAGGTTCTGCTTCTAATAAAACCACTTGGGAATATGGAGGAGAGGAACCTTTGGTCTTTGTTCCAAGTAGCCCCCTGCTGTTTCCCAGTCTCCGTGAGCCATTACCTGAAACCAAGCATCTAATGGAAGGGAATGCAGAGAAAAGCTGGTTCCCACAGTAAAGGAACGTGGGGAAGCTGATTTATGAGGCAAGATTCTAAAGGATTGAAATACACAGAGCTTGGCACAGCAACCGGGGTGAAGAATGGGGACACACCTTTCACAGCCAGGAAATATCAGGAGTGAGTCAACACTGAGGTCAGCAGAGAGAAGGGAGCAGAATAGAGATTCCTTCATTCTAGGAAGAACTCACAAGCATCCTGGCACTTGTCAACTGACCCAAGGTGCTCTGTGCATTTCTATCTTGGAATTCCTACAGTTTTGAGATACAATTAACAACTCCTCCCTTGAGAACGTAACAAACACAGCAACATCTCTTCCATGATCTCCATGGAGAGTCACCATGAATTCCCATCCATCATTCTCATCAAGACTTTTTTTTTTCAAATTGTGTAAGAACTATATACGATCATCGTAGAGAATTGAGGAAATACGAAGGGTATAAAGAGGCATAAGTAAATACCCATAATCACACTGGCACGTTTCCCTCAAGGTTTTTTAAGTTTGTTTTTGTTTTTTTTCCACAGTTCTACATGTATTATTTCAAGAATCTAAGATTCCCATTGTTACAAGAACAAACTATAAAATGGCCCTTTCTTTTTCCTCCTCTCTCCTTCCACCATCTCTTTGGGCTGATACTTTGGCATTTTCCTCCATGTTTCTAATTTACAAACAAATCTTATATCTTGATATTTTGGTTTTTGTCATTATTGCCAATTTCCCACTATGGCTCACTCTTCGTATGCTACCAGTGTGGACCCTTCCTATCTGCCCTTCATTTTCCCAATGTGATATTATAATTCTAGATATTTTTTGTTCATAATTATGTTCTTAATGCTATAACTATGTAAGCTATCAAAAAAAAACAGATTTTTCTTTCCTGCATATTTTTTTTTTGTTTTCTCAGGAGTTAAAAATTGTCTACAAATAGTTCAATACCAAATTGTCACAAATTTTTTAAGCTTTCTCTCAAAAATGTCAAGATGCATCAGGTTTCAGTGCATATTTGTCAACCTGGAGAGGTCTCTCCTGAATTTTTCTCTCCTGACCACCCTAGGCTAATGGTCCTCCATGCCTGGCACACAATTGCCATCTTGAGATCTTCCTTGTCCATCACCCTAGAGATGTCCTTTCCCTTCCCCAGCAACATCTTCCTCATTCTTGCGTACTCTTTTGTTTTGATCAAATACCTCTCTCTAGCTGTTTCCTAAGTTGGTAAAATTTCTGAGACATTCTATAACTGATTCATCTACCCTTCATCTTGTTTTCATCCTACCCTCAATCCTGTAAGGCTGATAGACTTCCTGGTCAAATATCATTTCCTTTTGGAATTTTGAAGACACAGATGTGTCTCAAAATCCGGTATGTATATCATCAATTAATACATTCAGTTGCCTTTTGTCTGTAGCGAATTTCTATCTTCAAAGGTGCCTGGGGTTTATGCTCTCCACAGAAAAAATCTCCAGCCTTTTTCCAGAGTGAGGGAAGAGTTGTCACCATGCTACATGGAGTGAGAGAGGATATCCGGGATCTTAAAACTTAGAGGGGTTGTGCTACCAACTTCCAGATTTGGGGAGAATTATATAGTGCATTCAAATTGGTTTTCAGCTTCTCTTTGCCCTGACTTAGGATTCAATCTCCCTCATCTACTTTGCAGCCTGCAAAAATCTATTGCTCACATGAAAAGAGGATCAACACCACTGGTCATTAAGGAAATGCAATTGAAAACCATAATGAAATACCACCTTATATCTACTAGGACAGCTATAATTTTATATATATGTATATAGCATACATATATGATATGGGGAAATCAGAATCCTTACACATTGCTGGTAGGAATGTAAAATGGTGCAGCTGCTATGAAAGATAGTTTGGCAGTCCCTCAAAAAATTAAACATAGAATTACCATATGACCTATCAACTCTATCCTTAGGTGTACATCCAAAAAATTTAAAAGAGGTATTCAAACAAAAATGCATACAAGAATATTCATAGCAGCATTCCTCACAGGAACCAAATGTGAAGACAGTCCAAAAATCCATCAGCCAATAAATGAATAAACAAAATGTAGTATATCCATACAATAAAATATTAATCAGCCACAGAAATGCATGAAGTACTGACACATGCTGCAACATGGATGAATTTTAAAACACTCTTCTGAGTGAAAGAATCCAAACACAAAAGGCCACATACTGATTCATTATATGAAATATCTAGAACAGGCAAATTCATAAGGACAAAGTAGATTAGTAGTTGCCACGGGCAGGAGGAGGGGGACAAGTGGTTGGGGTGGGGGAAATAGGTAAAGGGGATCAATAGATACAAACTTTCAGTTATAAATTAAGTAAATCACAGGGATGATAAGTACAACATAGGGAATGTAATCAATACTATTTTAATAACTTTGTATGGCGACAAATGATAACTACACTTTTCATGATGAGTGCTGAGTAACGTACCAAATGGCGGAATCACTGTGCTGTACACCTGAAACTAAACATTTTATATTAACTACACTTAAAAAAAAAAAAAAAAAAGCATTGTAAGGCTGGACCCTACCTTCAAGGAGCTTACTATCAAGATTTTTAAAATAACAATTAAAAAAATGATAGGGTAGCCCAGGTGGCTCAGCGGTTTAGTGCCGCCTTCGGCCCAGGATGTGATCCTGGAGACCCAGGATCGAATCCCACATCAGGCTCCCTGCATGGAGCCTGCTTCTCCCTCTGCCTGTGTCTCTGCCTCTCTCTCTCTCCTCTCTGTATATTCTCATGAATAAATAAATAAAATCTTTTTAAAAAATGATAAAAGAAAAGCATACTATGCAGTAAATTACTGTGGCCAGAATAGTTCAGGCTGTGTCATGGAGATCAAAAGAAAAGGCTATTATCTGTGGGTATAACAAAAGGCTTCACAGATAAGCAGTGACTTAGAGCTGTGTAAGAAACAACCTCAGAAGGGCAGCCCCGGTGGCCCAGCGGTTTAGCACCACCTTCAGCCTGGGTTGTGATCCTGGAGACCCGGGATTGAGTCCCACGTCAGGCTCCCTGCATGGAGCCTGCTTCTCCCTCTGCCTGTGTCTCTGCCTCGCTTTCTCTCTGTGCCTCTCATGAATAAATAAAATAAAATCTAAAAAAAAAAAAAGAACTTCAGAAATGATTATCCTAGTAAGTTGTGTCAGAAACATGATAAACAACAACAACAAAAAGAAACATGATAAACATAGGTAAACAAATTTATTTATGGTAGTATGCATGGTCTGGAGACCAACTGGACCAGTTTGTAATAAACTATATCCTAGAAAAAACTGGTCTAGGGTCAGATTGTGAAGAGCTTATTTGCTAATTTGATGTTTTCCAATATACATATCTATATATCTGTATCTATCTATCTAATATATGTATCTCCAAAATTATCTCAAATTTAGACTCTCCAAGTCAGGCTAAACTGTTTGCATTAGCCAACCCATTCAGAATCCTTCATACTGGATTTAATCCTGGGCATTTCCACTTTCAGCTTTAAAAGAAGATAAATGGCACAGATCGTCATAAATTGCATATTCCAATCTGCTAAATTTCAGTACCCTTGGCAATGACAGGCCTAGGCTTATATAACTGCCCAAAGTTCCACACAAAAGGCATTCATGAACCACAATCTGACCCAGCCCTGAAGTAAGAGCAAATAACACACTGACTGGTAAGCAAATGGCCTCTGAAGGCCAAAAATGCTCACTCCTTCCCATTCAATTGGAGGTATCAGAGAATTGGGGGCGTGGCTACCGAAAAGAAATGGGCATCCACAGATTTGTCCGTGGACTGAGAAGGAGGGTAAAATCATCACCTAAATCTCTGTATCCAATGCTGGGCTTGGATAAATAAATTCTACATAAATTCTATGACTTTTCTGAATGTATGTTGGGTTTCAGTCATTTGCACTTAAAAAGGTTCTGATTAACACACATCCCCAGTAAGCCCCAATATTACTGAGCTCAATCATCACATACTTAAACAAGTTCTCATTAAATCAAACTCTAGTGCCCATTAAATCAGCTGAGCTGTAAACTCCCTGGATATCTATCTCTTCATCAACTTGTACATCTCAAGTATTTAACAAATGGATGGGTAGAATGAAATTAAGACAAAAAAATTTAACAAAGAAATGGAAAAACATTGACATTTTTGCCTAATTTGTTTATCGTCTTTCTTCCAACTCCAATTCTCTGTTCTGAATCCTGTGGAATAAGATTTACAGTAGGTCTTCACCTGATGACAACAGACACCACAGTTTTAAGGGAAGAAATCACCAACACAGAGAATTCAATGAGGGTAATACATACAAACTTCCCAAATCCTATTCCAGTGACCCAGAGAGAGGAACGAAGGAGAAAGGATGGCTAATGCTTGTATATAAGGTGTATAGAGTCTC
Organism: Canis lupus dingo; assembly: GCF_003254725.2. Taxonomy (NCBI): domain Eukaryota; kingdom Metazoa; phylum Chordata; class Mammalia; order Carnivora; family Canidae; genus Canis; species Canis lupus. Next base: position 26,084,143 of record NC_064246.1, on the reverse strand, counting down.
TAAACCAGGCGAGGCATCTTACTAAGTACTTTGTAGATTTTCCCTCCCAGTTATCACCCGGGCCTTTAATTAGAGGCATTTGAGGAGCCCAAAGAGAAGCTTTATACAGATGAGGAACTCAGAGGCTGAAAATCCTGCACAAGGTCAGACAATTACACAGACAACAGACTCAAACTTGGGTATTTCTGCCTCCACAATCTACTGCACCTTAAGATCAGTTATTTATTGGGTAAATGCCTATATAATGCAAGTTGAGGGTCCCCAAAAAAGAGTAATCTCCTCAAAAAAGTCCTTTCCTGAGGCTAGAAGTTCTACCAAAAACTTATTCTTTCGGTTGCTATGTTAAAACCTTAATAATAACTTCCATTTATATTAATGCTTCATTAGTTATGAATCACTTTCATATAAATTCTTTTGTGTGCTCTTCACAGCAACCCCATGAAGCAGGTATGTTATCCCCATGCTGCAGATGGGAAAACAAAGGTCAGAGAATAGACCTGTCCAAAGCAAAGCCATCAATCGCTGGCCTCCTCAGTCTTCCAACACTGTTTTCAGATGCTTCTTTTATAGGCAAGTTGACAAGTGGGGTGAGGGCTGCCACTGCATCAGACACAAAAGGGGGCTGGTCCCTTAGGAAAGAGCAGTTAGGAGAAGGGGTGCTGGAGCAGAGAGGGGTAGTAAGCACAGAGAGGGGAGGCTAGAGGCTAACTCCCCTGGGCTTGAATTTGGACCAAGATGCCTGGGTGTTATCAATAGAGTCACTACACATCCCACCCTGGGACAGCCCTGGGTTAGGCCTATTTCCTCAGCATTATTATTAATAGCTCCCTCTTTTTTTTTTTTTTTTTTTTCCAAAAGAGTCCCAGTTTGGACAATAAATTATATGGTCACTGCAGTTACTATGCACCACAGGTAGAGAGATTGGAGGGGAGGTCCCATACCACAGTCCCCACACGGCTCCCAGTTATGTGGGTTTCAAGTCAGTGCAACTGAATCCTTTTGCTTCCCACTTCAGATGAGATATTTAAAAAAAAAAAAAAAAAAAAAAGGATTATAACAATTCAGAGACGCCCCTGGGCAGCAGAACTGGGCTCCAGTTGTACAAGCACTTTTTCTCCTTCAGTAATTACTGGTTGCTCAGCAAGCTTAGCACCATCACCCGCATAAGCCACCATGTAATTACAGGAAGGCTTGAAAGAAGGACTCCCTCAATGTGACACAGCCTCTTCCAGAAGCACACATGAGCACAACAGGCATGCGCCTGCCCTCACAGGCTCTCCGCCCAGGAAAGGCCAGTTACTGCTGTGTCCACAGCTTGTATGTGGACAGCACTCTACCGTTTATGAGGCTCTCTTACCCACATTATCCCAATCGCTCTCCAACACCCTCATGATGCAAGAGGACAAGCGGTAGAAGCTCCAGTTTACAAGTGATAAAACTCAGGTTCAAAAAAGGAGAAAGGACTGCCCCCGGTCGCACTCCCAGAAGGAGACAAAGCTGGAACAAGAAAGATGCTCAGACGCCCCCTGCACCACCATATGCACCCGAGCCGCGGTGTTCAGCTCAGAGCTGGCTTCTGCTGTGCGGAGGACAGAAGGACAACCTCTACTCTCCACACTGCCAGGGCCTGAGCTCACTCACTCAGCCACCTCTGTGGCATGTGACCCAGAGCCTCGGCCTTCCCTCCACCCCTCCACAGACCTGTTGAAATGTCATTTCAGCTCAACTAGCATTCAGTAAAGGACTCATCCGTGTTCAGGCCCCACGTACCGAAGGCTTGGCCTCAGCTCCCCCAGAGCCAACACTCTAACGGTGTAGGAGAAAGGAGGGGGGTCTGACATTTGAAGCTCTGGCCACTCAGGTCTCCTGTGACACGGACAGGCTTGGTGATTCAGACAATTTGGCTCACCTCTGTGTGTTTCAGTTCCCTTCTCTTTAAAATGAGGATGAAAACTAAATTAGAGTTGCAATCTGGTGGCCAGGGGCTACACTCCCTTTTTTCCCAAACACCTAGAGTTGGCCTACATGGCATTTGTATATCCTTTCTTAAAATCTTCCTACATTGCCCCTCCATTCCAAAACCCACACAAAACTTTTTGCTCTTTCATGTTCTCTGTATATAGAGGCTTTTAAATTTGCAACCCCCAAACCAAATAACCTCTAAGGCCCTCCCAACTGAACATTCTGGGTTTGAGAGTTGGCAGCAAGTCAGACTCTAGCCAGACTGCAACTTAATAGCTACATGACCTCAAAAAGTTATTAGCTTCTGCCCCAATGTACCCAATCTGCTGAGGATAATCATCATACCTACTTCATAGGGTTGTTCTGAGGACTCAAGGACTTAATGCATTTAGAGAGCATAGAACACTGCCTGCCTCAGAGTAGGTGCATTTATATTATAGTTGACCTTTGAACAACACGGGTTTGAACCGTGTAACTTCACTTATAGGCATTTATATAAATACGATACAGCACTGTAAACTGTTCCTCTTACGATTTTACCATTTCCTTCCCTCGGGCTTACTTTATTGCAAGAATAGAGTACATGTGAAATAAGTTTTTATCAACTGTTTATGTATCAGTAAGGCTTCTGGTCAATAGTAGGCTATTAGGAGTTATGTTTGGGGAAAATCAAAACTCAGACACAGATTTTTGACTGCCGGGGGCGGGGGTGGTGGTGATGCAATCCTCCCCCATCCAGTGTTGTTCAAGGTTTGACTGTTACTTATTAGCAAGTATCATCTTTTGCTACCAAGTAAGAGACAACTCAACAACAGAGAGTCAAAGTAGATACATGAAAGAATAAGGGTTTCAAAAGAGACTTTCTCCCCTTCTTTACCAAGAGAATATCTGAATCTGATCTTCATCTCTGACCTTCCATACTCTGATAGTGATTCTTCTGGCCTTCCTTTTTTTTGGTTTTTTTGTTTGTTTGTTTGTTTGTTTTTGTCTTTTAAACAGACTTTATTTTCTAGACAGTTTTAGGTTCACAGCAAGACTGAGGATAAGGCTTAGAGATTTGCCCATATTCCTCCTGTCCCAACTCATGCATTGCCTCCCCCTTTATCAACATCCTTCCCCCTCCAGTGGTGTATTTATTACCACTGAAAATCTACATCCTTATCACCCAGATTCCACAGTTTACACCAGGGTTCCCTCTTGGCATTGGACATTCCAATGTTTGGATAAATGTCTAGTTACCTGTATCTACCATTATGGTATTATACTGAGTACTTGTTACTGCCCTAAGAAATCCTCTGTGCTTTGCCTACCCATCCCTCTTCTCTCCCCCAATCCTTCACAAACGCTCATATTTTTACTGTCTCCAAAGTTTTGCCTTTTCCAGAATATCAGAGTTGGAATCACAGTGTAGCCTTTTCAGATTGGCTTCTTTCACTTAGTGATATGTATTAGGGGTTCCTCCAAGTCTTTTCATGGCTTCATAGCTCTTATCTTTATAGCACTAAATAATATTCTATTTTCTAAATATACCAAGTTTATCCCTCCACCTATTGAAGGCCAGCTTGGTTGCCAATAGATTTGGCAATTAGGATTAAAACTGCTATAAACATCTATGTGCGGGTTTCTGCATGGACATCATTTTTAACTCCCTTCAGTAAACACCAAGGAGTGTGACTGCTGGATCACATGGTAAGAGTATGTTTAGTTTCATAAGAAACTGCCACATTGTCTTCCAAAGTGTAATAACTTGCTTTCTCACCAGCAATGAATAAGAGGTCCCATTGCTCCACATCCTTGTCAGCATTTGGTATTGTCAGTGTTCCACATTTGGACCATTCTAGTAGGCATGTGGTAGTATCTCATTTTAATTTGAATTTCCTTGATAACATACAACGTGAAGCATCTTTTTATGTGCTTACATGCCATCTCTAGGTCTTCTTGGGTGAAGTGTCTGCTAAGGTCCTTGGCATTTTTTTAAAGTTGTTTTCTCATTAAGCTTTAAGAGTTCTTTGCATATTTAGGTAAGTCATATCACATGGGTCTTTTACAAATATCTTCTCCCAGGCTGTGGCTTGTCATGCCTTTTTCTTGACATTGTCTTTTGCAGAGTAGAAGTTTTCATTTCAATCAAGTCCAGCCTCTCAATTATTTCTTTCATAGATCATGTCTGAAAATTCACCACCATGCCCAAGACCATCTAGATCTTCTACTATATTATCATCCTGTAGGAGATAGCTTTTATAGAGTTTTATAGCTTTGCATTCTAAACTTAAATCTATGATCCATTTTGAATTAACTTTTGTGGAGTGTATAAGGCTATATCTACTTTCATTTTCTTGCATGTGGATGTCCAGTTGCTCCAGCACTATTTGTTCATCGTTCTTTGCTCTACTATATTCTCTTTGCAACTTTGTCAGTGGTCTATATATTTGCATGAGTCTTTTTCTTGGCTCTCTCTGTTCCACTAACCCTTCTTTCATCAATATCACACTGTCTTGACTTGGTAAGTATATCTGATACTCAAAGTTGGATAGTGTCAGTGTTCCAACGATGTTCTTCAATACTGTGTTGGCTATTCTGTGTTTTTTGCCTCTCCATACAATCTTTAGATTCAGTTTGTCAACACCTACAAAATAGCTTGCTATTTGGATTAGAATTGTATTGAATCTACAAACAAAGTTGAGAAAATTGATACCTTGACAACACTGAGTGTTCATATCCATTAACATGGAATATCTCTCCATTTATTCAGAGCTTCTTTGATATTCATCAGAGTTTTCTAGTTTTCCTCATACACATATTATATATATTTTGTTACATTTATACCTAAGTTATTTCACTTCAGTCAGGGGCAGGGGGCATGGCTAATGTAAACAGCACAAATGTTTTTTATTTCAAAGTGCACTTGTTCAGTGATGATATATAAAAGCAAAATGATTGCCTTTCAAACATTAACTTTATATCCTGCAATCATCCTATAATCATATATTGTTTCCAGGAGATTTTTGTCAATTGTCAGATTTCCTATATTGTATCATCTGCAAAGAGTTTCATTTCTTCCTTCCCATTCTCTATACCTATTATTTCCTTATCTTCTCTTACTGCATTAGTTAGGATTTACAGTAGGATATTGAAAAACAGACATCCTTGCCTATTCATGATCTTAGTGGAGAAAAAGTAAAGCTGTTGTTTTTTTTGTTTTTTTGGGTTTTTTTTTTTTTTTTTTTTTTTACCATTAAGTATGATGTAAGCTAGGTCTTTTTTATGAATATTCTTTATCAAGTTGATGAAGTTCCTTTATTCCTAGTTTACTGACCATTTTTATCATGAATGGGTGCTGGAGTTTGTCAAATACTTTTTCCACATCAATTGATATGATTTCTCTTCTTTAGCCTAATGATGTGATAAATTGAATTGATTTTCTAATGCTGAGTCAGCCTTGCATAACTGGGATAAATTCTACTTGGTATGGCGTATAGTTTAATACATTGTGGGATTCAATTTACTAATACTTTGTCGATGATTTTATATTTGTGTTCATGGAAGATACTGATCTGTAGTCTCCTTCTCTTAGGTCTTTGATTCTGGTATTAGAATAATGTTGGTCTCACAGAAACTTTCTCTTCTGAAAGAGATCGTAAAGAATTGGTATTTCTTCTTTACATGTTTGGTAGACTTCACCAGTGTTCCATGGCCTTGGTGCTTTCTGTTTGAGAGATTATTAATTAATTTCTTTAATAGATACAGGCCTATTTGATTATCTGTTTGAGTTTTGGCAGAATGTGTCTTTTAAGGAACGGATTCATTTTACATAGATTATCTAATTTGTGGTCATGAACTTAATAGTATTCTTTTATTATCTTTTTAAAGTCCATGGGATCTATAGAGATGTCTACTCTTCACTAGTGCTATTAGTAATTTGTGTCCTCTTTTTTTCTTAGCCTAGCTAGAGGCATATATATTTTATCGCTCTTTCCCCAAGAATGAAGTTTTGGCTTCATTAGTTTTCAATATTGATTTTCCATTTTCAACTTTATTAATTTCTGCTCCAACTTTTATTATTTTTTTTCTTTTTACTCTGGACCTCTTCCTTTTCTAGTTTCCTCACACAGAGATTAGATCGATTTTATATCTTTCTTTTCTAATAAATGCATTCATGGCTATAAGTTTCCCTCTAAGCAATGCTTTTGCTGCATCCCACAAATTTTGATAAGCTGTGTTTTTACCTTTATTTAGTTCAAAATATTTTTTATGTCTCAAGATTTTTTCTTTGACTCATGTGTCACTTAGAAGTATGTTGTTAGGGGTACATGGGTGGCACAGACAGTTGGGTACCTGACTCTAGGTTTCAACTCAGGTCATGATCTCCGGTCCCTGGGATTGAGTCCCATTGTCAGACTCTGCGCTCAGTGCAGAGTCTGCTTAGGATTCTCTCACCCTCTACCTTTCCCCATCATATGGCTATCTCTTTCTAATAAACAAATCTTTAAAAACTGTTGTTTAATTCTATCATTGTCTAAGTGCACACACTATATGATTTCTAGTCTTCTAAATTTGTTAAGGTATGGTTTATAGCCCAGAATATTATCTTGGTAAATGTTCCACATGAACCTGAAAACAATGTGTATTCTGCTGCTGTTGGATCAAGTATATCCATTATACCTATTTATATGCAGGCAATTGCTGATATTGAGTTCAACTATGTCCTTACTCATTATCTGCATGCTCGATCTGCCCATTTCTGATAGAGGAGTATTGAAATCTTCAACTATAATACCATATTCATCTATTTGTCCTTGTAGTTCTATCAGTTTTTTACTGAATTTCCTTCAGATTATAATGCCTTCTTGGAAAACTGATCCCTTTATCACTATGTAATTCCTTTTTTTTTTAATCCCTGAAATCTTTCTTCCTCTGAAATTAATACAACAACTTCTGCTTTCTTTTGACAAGTGTTGGCTTGGTAAAGCTTTCTCTACTTACTTTTAATCTCTATGTGTTTGTACTTAAAATGAGTTTCTTGTAAACATGTAATTAGGTCTTGATTTTTGATCCACTCTGACAATGTGTCTTTTTATCAGTGCATTTAGACCATTGACATTCAAAATAATTACAACAGACTGAAGAAAGAGAAATTAAGGAGTCAATCCCATTTACAATTACACCCAAAAGCATAAGATACCTAGGAATAAACCTAACCAAAGAAGTAAAGGATCTATACCCTCAAAACTATAGAACACTTCTGAAAGAAATTGAGGAAGACACAAAGAGATGGAAAAATATTCCATGCTCATGGATTGGCAGAATTAATATTGTGAAAATGTCAATGTTACCCAGGAGAATTTACACGTTTAATGCAATCCCTATCAAAATACCATGGACTTTCTTCAGAGAGTTAGAACAAATTATTTTAAGATTTGCGTGGAATCAGAAAAGACCCCGAGTAGCCAGGGGAATTTTAAAAAAGAAAACCATATCTGGGGGCATCACAATGCCAGATTTCAGGTTGTACTACAAAGCTGTGGTCATCAAGACAGTGTGGTACTGGCACAAAAACAGACACATAGATCAATGGAACAGAATAGAGAATCCAGAAGTGGACCCTGAACTTTATGGTCAACTAATATTCAATAAAGGAGGAAAGACTATCCACTGGAAGAAAGACAGTCTCTTCAATAAATGGTGCTGGGAAAATTGGACGTCCACATGCAGAAGAATGAAACTAGACCACTCTCTTGCACCAGACACAAAGATAAACTCAAAATGGATGAAAGATCTAAATGTGAGACAAGATTCCATCAAAATCCTAGAGAAGAACACAGGCAACACCCTTTTTGAACTCGGCCACAGTAACTTCTTGCAAGATACATCCACGAAGGCAAAAGAAACAAAAGCAAAAATGAACTATTGGGACTTCATCAAGATAAGAAGCTTTTGCACAGCAAAGGATACAGTCAACAAAACTAAAGAACAACCTACAGAATGGGAGAAGATATTTGCAAATGACATATCAGATAAAGGGCTAGTTTCCAAGATCTATAAAGAACTTATTAAACTCAACACCAAAGAAACAAACAATCCAATCATGAAATGGGCAAAAGACATGAAGAGAAATCACACAGAGGAAGACATAGACATGGCCAACACACACATGAGAAAATGCTCTGCATCACTTGCCATCAGGGAAATACAAATCAAAACCACAATGAGATACCACCTCACACCAGTGAGAATGGAGAAAATTAACAAGGCAGGAAACCACAAATGTTGGAGAGGATGTGGAGAAAAGGGAACCCTCTTACACTGTTGGTGGGAATGTGAACTGGTGCAGACACTCTGGAAAACTGTGTGGAGGTTCCTCAAAGAGTTAAAAATAGACCTGCCCTATGACCCAGCAATTGCACTGTTGGGGATTTACCCCAAAGATACAGATGCAATGAAACGCCGGGACACCTGCACCCCGATGTTTATAGCAGCAATGGCCACAATAGCCAAACTGTGGAAGGAGCCTCAGTGTTCATCGAAAGATGAATGGATAAAGAAGATGTGGTTTATGTATACAATGGAATATTACTCAGCCATTAGAAACGACAAATACCCACCATTTGCTTCAACATGGATGGAACTGGAGGGTATTATGCTGAGTGAAATAAGTCAATCGGAGAAGGTCTCCGATTAAGGTCATTATATGGTCTCATTCATTTGGGGAATATAAATAATAGTGAAAGGGAATAAAGGGGAAAGGAGAAAAAATGAGTGGGAAATATCAGAAAGGGAGACAGAACATGAGAGACTCCTAACTCTGGGAAACGAACTAGGGGTGGTAGAAGAGGAGGGGGGTGGGGGTGACTGGGTGATGGGCACTGATGGGGGCACTTGATGGGATGAGCACTGGGTGTTATTCTATATGTTGGCAAGTTGAACACCAATAAAAAATAAATTTATTATTAAAAAAATAATTACTAACATAGTGGGATTAATATCTACCATATTTGCTACTGTTTCTATTTGCTATTGTTCTTTGTTCCTGTTTTTTGTCTTCTACTTCTTTCTGCCATTGCTTGTTTTAATTGAGTATTTCTAGGATTCCATTTGCTCTCCAGTTCTTAGTATATCAGTTATAGCTCTTTTTTTTTAAAGCATTTTTTAGTGGTTACGCTGGAGTCTGCAGAATACATTTATCACTAATCCAAGTCCACTTACAAATAATATTATACTACTTCACAGGTAGCTCGAGTAGTTTGTAGAAACAAAATAATCCTAGTTCCTCCCTAAATCATTGCTGTCATTTATTTTACTTATACACAAGCATATGTAGTCCAATATAGTTTTGCTATTTTGTTTTTTTTTTTTTAAGATTTTATTTGAGAGAGAGAAAAAGAATATAAGAGAGCAGGAGGAAGAACAGAGGGAGAAGGACAAACAGACTACACGCTGAGCATAGAGGCTAACTTGGGGCTCAATTCCACAACTCTGAGATCATGACCTGAGCTGAAATCAAGAGGTAGACAATTAATCGACTGAGCTACCCTGGCTCTCCTCTATCAATGGACTCTTAAATTGGTTTCATGTCTTGCCTATTACTAATAATGCTTCAATAAACATGGGAGCACAGACATCTCTTCAAGTTAACAATTTCATCTCCTTCAAATTTACACCCAAACATGGGATTGTTGGACCATAGAGTAGTTATATTTTTAATTTTTTTTTAGGAAGCACCATACTGTTTTAAATAATGGCTATACCAATATGCATTCTCGTTAATAATAATACACCAGGATCCTCTTTTCTCCACAACCTCACCAGCATTTTGGGGTTTTGTTGTTTGGTTTGATAATAGACATTCTAATAGGTGTGAGGTGATGGCTCATTGTGTTTTTTATTTCCTTTTCCCTGATGGTTAATGATGTTGAGTACATTTTCATGTACCTGCTGGCCATTTTCTTCTTCAGAAAAATGTCTATCCAAGTTCTCTGCCCACTTAATTGAATTATTTGGGTTTGGTGGGGGGTTTGTTTGTTTGTTTGTTTTTACTACTGAGTTATAGAAATTGCTTGCATTTGGATATTAATCCCTTAACAAATGTATGGTTTGAAATATTTTTCCAATTCTGTGGTCGCCTTTTTATTTTTTCTTTTGCTGTATGGAAGCTTTTTAGTTTCATGTAGTCCCACTTGTTGATTTTTGCTTTTGTTACTTGTGCTTTTGGGGTCAGAACCAAAAAAAAAAAAAAATCATGGCCAATCAAAACCAATGTCAAGGACCTGCTTCTGCATAACTTCTAGGAGTTTTATAGTTTCAGGTCTGACATTTAACTCCTTAATGTACTGCCAGTTACTTTTTATAAGCAGTATAAGAAAGGAGTCTAATTTCATTCTTTTGCATAGAGATATCCAGTATTCCTAACACAATTTATTGAAAAAACTATCCTTTCCCCATTGAGTATTCTTGGCTCCCTTGTCAAATATTAGTTAACCATATATGCATAGGCGTCTTTCTGGGCTCTCGACTCTGTTCCACTGGTATGCCAGTACCATACTGTCTTGATTACTACAACTTTGTAATGTAGTTTGAAATCAGGAAGTACGATGCCTGCAGTTTTGTTCTTTCTCAAAGATTGTTTTGGCTACTCAGGGTTTTTGTGGTTCTAGAACAATTTATCTCTTCTACTTTTGTGACAATTGTCATTGGAATTTTGAAAGGAATTACATTCAATCTACAGATGGCTTGGTGTAGTATCCATGAACACAGGTTATCTTTTCATTTATTTAGGTTTTCTTAAATTTCCTTCATAAATGTCAGTTTCTAGTGAATAAATCTTTTTCTTGGTTAAATTTATTCTTATTTTATTCTTTTTGATACTATTGTAAATGGGATAATTTCTCTTATTTCTTTTACATATAGTTCATTGTTAGTATAAAGAAATATGTATGTTGCTTTTATATCCTAAAACTTGACTGAATTCATTTATGAAGTTGAAATTTTTTTGGTAGAATTTTCAGGATTTCCTACATAAAAGATCCTGTCATCAGCAAACAGACTTTTTTTTTTTTTTTTTTTTTTCTGATTCAGAGGCCTTTTCTTTTTCTTGCCTAATTGCTCTGGGAAGGACTTCCAGTATTGTGTTGAACAGAAATGTTGAGCATCCTTGCCTATCTAGCTCCTGATCTCAGTGGCAAAGCTTTCAACCTTTCACTACTGAGTATGAGGTCAAAGTGAGCTTATCGAATATGGCCTTTATTATGTTAAAGGATATTCCTTCTATACTTAACTTGTTAAGAGCTTTTATTATAAAGGAGGTTGAATTTGTCAAATGCTTTTTCTGCATCTACTGAGATGCAAATCCAAGTTTCTAGTATCACTCTCTTCTCTAAAGAAGTTTTTTAAACATTTATTATAAAGCAGGTCTACTGGCAACAAATCTCATTTTTTAAAATTTTTTTTTATTGGAGTTTAAATCTCAATTTTTATCTGAGGAAGTATAGTTCCTTCACTAGTGAAGGATAATTTCACAGAGTACAGAATTCTAGGTTGGGGTTTTTATTTTCCCTCAACATTTTAAATATTTTACTCTACACTCTTATTTGCATAGTTTCTAAGGAGAGGTTGGATATAATTCTTATCTTTGCTTCTCTGTAAGTTTTTTTCTTTTGGCTGCTTTCAAGACTTTTTATTTTCCTTAGTTTGAAAATGAGATAGCTAGATGTAGTCTTTTTGGTGGTGGTGGTTTTGTCATTTATCCTACCTGGTGCTCTCCAAACTTCCTCAATCTGTGGTTTAGATCTGACATCAATTTAGGGGAAATTCTCAGTAATTACTGTTTCAAATATTTATTTTTCTCTTTCTTCTCCTTCTGGTATTCCCATTACAAGTATGGTATACCTTTTGTAGATGTCCCACAATTCTATTAAGTCTTTTTCCTCTTTGCTTTTCACAGCTTTAGAGGTTTCTATTTCATCATCATCAAGGTCAGATATTCTTTCCTCAGCTCTGTCTGGTCTAAACAAATTTTTAAATGCCTTTGGGCTTTTTAGTATTTACTTGAGAGAGAGAGCGTGCGCACATGTGGCAGGAAGGGGCAGAAGGAGAGTCAGTCCTAAGCAGACTCTTGCTGAGCAGAGAGACTGACACAGGGCTCAGTCTCACAAACCCTGAGATCATGACCCTGAACCAAAACTAAGTGGCAGTTCCTCAACCAAAAGAGCCACCCAGGCACCCCAAGCCCAAAGAGCATTCTTCATTTCTCTTAAGTATTTCTGATCTCTAGCATTTTGGGGTTCTTAAAATTTCCAAGTCTCTGCTTACATTGCCCATCTGTTCCTCCATGAAGTCTACTTTGTCTATTAGAGCCATTAGCATATTAATCAGTTGTTTTAAATTCTTCTTCTGATAATCCCAACATCTCTGCCACAATCAAGCCTTGCTCTATCTCTTCCAAATGTCATTCCTTTTAGTAGTTCTTTCAAGTTTTTCTTGGTAACTGAGCATAATGGACTGGGTAAAAAAGAACTGCTGTAAATGGGCCTTTAGTAATACATGGCAGGGGGGGAAACATTTAAAAATCCTATTAGGTTTCTGTCTTTTGGTTTCAGAGCATGTGCCTCTGGACTGAACTTCACAAGTGCTTCTCAGTTGTCTCAAGACAGGCTGCCTAGAGTAGCCTGAATTTGGGCATTTCACTTCTTCCAGGTAAATTAGGCTCTGGTGAATTCTCCAGAGGACAGATTTTAAGTACAGAATGCTCTGTCATGTTTCAAAATTGTTCCATTTCCCATCCCCCTTGCCACCTCCAGAAGCAGAATGGGATTTCCCTCCTTATTTAATGTGAGAACCTGGTAGAGATCCAGGAAGTAAAATACACAAAAATGTGGGAGCCCCCTGGTGACTAGATGTCCCTGGAGTTAACTACTCTGAGTTGCCCACATCATACGTTCAACAATTCATCAGTAACAACTGAGATTTCTATACCCAGGTGCTGCTTCCCAGGGAGGCTGCTGCTCTAGTAAGTTATGATTCTCTGCATTTGCCTGTTGGTCTCCCCCAGTTTAGGAGGCCATTTGCTCTGTGACCTCACTTCTCTTATGGATCTAAGTAAAGCTATTTTCTAGTTTTCTAGTTTGTTCAGCTTTTTACTTTTTGTTATCATGTACCAGACTTCCAAACTTGTTACATGCTGGACCAGAAACCTGAAATCTTTATTCTTAATTGAGGTAAAATTCTTATTACATAAAATTAACCACTTTCAACAATTCAGCAGCATTCATTACATTCACAATATTGTGTAATCACCCTATCTAGTTCCAAAACTTTTTTTTTTTTTTTTTTTTTTTTAGGGAGGGGATCAAAACATTTTACTGAGAGGCTTCAAGGTAAAGTCAAAGGGCTGGGAGGACAATGAGATCCAAGATTCCTCAGCCTGGCCAGGAATTCCCCAGTTCGAGAATTACCAAGGAACACTGTCATCATCTTAAAAGGAAACCCCATTCTCATTAAGCAGTAACTTTCCCCTTTCACCCAACCCCGGGCAGCCATTAATCTTTACCTGTGTGGATTTACCTGTATGTTCTGGATATTTCATATAAGTGACAAAATATACTATCTGATCTTCTGTGACTGGCTTCTTTCACTTGGTATAATGTTTTTAAGGTTCATCATGTTGTAGCATGTACTGTATTCCTTTTTAAGGCTGAGTATTATTCCATGATATGGACATACCGCATTCTGTGTTTTCATTTATCCAGTCATGTACTTCCCGTGGTTTTTTTTTTTTCCTGCCATCCAGAATTGAAATTCTAAAGTGTCCTCAGAGAGGCCAAGTCATCCTCACCAAGGCCTCTCTTGGGCACAGCCACTTTGACCTCATACACATTTTGAACAGGCACCAGAAGGACTATATGCAACAGCCCCTCCAGATGAGGACACCAATCTTCCCAATACCAGAGACAGAAGAACATATGACATTTGGAGACTGACATCTTAGGGGGTTGTTGTCAGGTTTAAAAGAGAGAAGATAGAAAAATGGTAGAACCTTCTTCTCTTGGAAATCAAGGAGAAAGCGGGAGGGAAAAAGTGAAAGGAGGTTGCTCTAAATTAATTGTACCATAGGCAGGAGGAAAGCTAATTTTTATAGTGCATGTTCTAGAGAACTGAGAAATATCCCTACAACAGAAATAATCACTCTAACAATTAGGATGATTCCACGAATTCAAAAAAGCTCCAAAAAATAATAAAATTTTTCAAAGTAAAAAAATAAACTACCAAGAGAAACACGTTTGCTTTTACCACCTGACATCTTCTTGCCCATCGTCAAAGGCAGAATAATGCCTCCCATGCCACTGCCGCAAGATGTCCACGTTCTAGTTCCTAGAACCTGTAGATCTGTTACCTTCTATGGCAAAAGGGACTTTGCTGATCTGTTTAGATGAAGGATCTTGCAATAGGGAGATTACCCTGGATTATCAAAGTGCCCAATGTAAGCACAGGGTCCTTCATAAGACAGAGCCCAAAGATCTGAATCAGAGAATGAGATATGAAAACAAAAGCAGAGATTAGAGTGATCCAAGGCCCCAAAGCCAAGGAATGTGGGCAGCCTTTAAAAACTAGAAAGATAAGGTAACAGATTCTTCCCTAGAACTTCTGTTAAGCAGACACACACACACACACACACACACACACACACACACACACAGAGGCCTACTAATACTTTGATTTTAGCTCAGTGAGACCCATTTTGGACTTCTGACCTCCACACAGTAAGATAATAAGTTTGTGTTGTTTTAAGCAACTGAGTTTGTGGTCTTTGGTTTCAGAAGCAATAGGAGACTAATATACCCATCCAGAATATCCAGCCATGTAACAACCGATCACCAACATATAGAAACACCGAGAAGTCAGACTTCTCCATGGGGCTGGTACTTGTGTCTTCATAACGAAAATGGGGTGGCTACATGAAAGAAAGAAAAGAAAGAAAAGAAAGAAAAGAAAGAAAAGAAAGAAAAGAAAGAAAAGAAAGAAAGAAAGAAAAGAAAAGAAAGAAAGGAAAGAAAGAAAGAAAGAAAGAAAGCAAGCCAACACACAAGAGGGAGAGGGAATACACAAGGAAACCTAGAATAGGAAGCAAAACTGAACCCTGAAGTTTGTTACACTAGAATGAGAAAAAAAAAGGACCACAAATTTTTCACATCCACCATAAAACATTTCACATCATCTTCAAATCAGACGGGCCTTGGTAAAAGGTTTTAACAAGCCAATACCTCATGTGGTGAGGTTCAGAAAATGAACTTTCAATTCTCTTAATTTTCCAGTTAAATAAATCTGATTTTCTCCACAGAGAGGGAATTAAACTCCCCCAAACCAAGAAAACCCCCTTTCCACATAACAACTGATACAGTAAAGATAAAACTTGGCTATGTAATGGTCTCATTACTCTCATTGCAAACCATCTGTCAAATTTTGTTTAACAAGTAGGGTAAATTCAAGAGAAATAAATAACAGTTGTCTGAAACCCTCATGTCCACACAGGTATACTTTAAATGAGCTATGCTTGACATAAAGCATGCACGCACGCGCACACATACACACACACACTCTCTCTCTCTCTCTCTCTCTCTCTCTCTCTCTATTTCCTGGCAATGCACTCTTCTTAAATACACAACCATCAAGCACAGAGAGGGATGGAAATCATTCTTCCTCCACTCCCTCCCATCCTGCTCCTCTGAGAACTCAGACCCAAACCAGTTCTTCTCCTTCCCAGCTGCCAGTTCCCAAGAACGCTCACAACCCATAGTCCTCCTAAAATAAACAGCACATAAATCAGCCACAAAAACTAACTCAACTTCCAACCAGGCCATTCCAACATTAATAGTGCCTTTGTTGTCAATAAACCTAGATTTGACTTCTCCTATTTTTATGTGTATTTTATTTATAAATTACTAATGCTTTTCCTGAAGCAAAATGGTCAAAGTAATAGTCTACACTGAGCCGCTCCATCAGCTGGAAAAGAATAAAAAACAAAAAGATACAGTTCAAATGGAGTAAAAGGGAAAGAACTATTAGCTGTGAATATACAGGCATTTCCTAATTCTGCTTGACCTCCAGTACCTATAACTTTCCACCCTACCTCCTTGGAGGGAGCAAGTACCCTGTGAACTTTATGCTGTAGTCAATCAGACAGATGGAAAGCGCAAGTCACAGCTCTGAGGAGCCATTCTATCAAGCTGTGCCTGTTCTTCAGAGGCAAGAGTATTGATATATTTGTCCACACTGGTAGAAGTGTGGAGGTGGCAGTAGTGGTTTTATACTAAGTGAGAAGCTACTATAAACCAGGTACATAACAGAACCCTTCAGCTCCTCCAGAATGCTAACAGCTTTCACAAGCAATAGTTCTTTCTTTCCCCAACTTCAGAGGAGATGGGAGAGTGAGCTCTTCCCAGAGGAAAGAAGAAAAGGAAGAAGCCAGTATTTAACATGAATTTTCACTGCTTTCTTTGCCCCAAAACCATAAAGACCCAATTCTCTCCTGCAGGGAGCCCTAAATCAAATGGGTTTGGAAGATGAAATGCCTCATATGAGGGGACCAGAGATAAAGGATGCAATCCAGAGACTTTCAGATCCCTGGTTCCAGTGGTTCAAAACATGGGTTGCTTTTACAAAATTTGGGGGACTGTGAGAACCATTACATGGACACATAGCATCTGTCATGTTGCCCCTAAAATGCCAACGCTCTTCCCCCCCCCAAGTTGGCCCCACTTGCAAACAGACACACAGGGTCCCACCTTCTATCTCAGGTTCATGGCAGGTAAGAGCAGGAAGGCACCTGAGGCATTGCCTTATCCACCCGCTCATTCAATTACCCCAACAGTGGCTCACAGTTGTTTTCCTCACTCCTTCTGTATTTTATTTTCAATCCAAAAACGTTGAGGCTCCTCCCAAGATTGACAG
The DNA here is from genome assembly GCF_003254725.2 of Canis lupus dingo. Taxonomy (NCBI): domain Eukaryota; kingdom Metazoa; phylum Chordata; class Mammalia; order Carnivora; family Canidae; genus Canis; species Canis lupus. The sequence goes on along the minus strand of NC_064246.1, from coordinate 26,067,241 downwards.
AAGAAATACAGGTGTGGATGTAGTGGGAGCAGCGGCTCTGCTACAGTGTCAATAGCCCTTTCTTTTCCCTCCATGAATCCAGCGAATAAGCAAGCAGATACCAACTTAGACCAATACCCTGGCCTTCTAGGTATGTGTGCGGCTACTTCCAGGGAGAATGATCCACTCTCTGCCTCAGGGACCAAACCAATCCTATCTTTCTAAGGCTTGCTCAGCTCCTCCCACCAACCTCCCTTCCATCTTTATGGCCACCATCCACTCTTTTTTCTGCCTTGCCATCAGACCAGCCTCCTCCCCTTCCTCACAGGAACTGTCACATACCATCATCTATTCAGTTGACTAATAGAGCAAACTCACACTTAGGAGGATCAGTGGATAGGCACAGAGGGTTGCAGCTTAAAGCTGGCAGATTTACCCCATCCAAATCCCAGTCATCCTTCAGAATGCAACTCAAATTCCACCTCTTCCAAAAGAAGCCTGCCTCTTCCTCCATATCTGTCCTCCCCCCACCCCCCAATCTTCATGTGTTTAGACATCTTGGATCACCCCAACCCTCTCCCAGTGCTCTATAGTAATCCTAACAGCCAACAGGTCAAAAACAAGTTTTAGTGCAAAACTATGTGAGATACAGGATCCCATCTCAGGGACCCACTAGCATCTCTCCTTTTCTTCCCCCTTGGATTCCCTCCTCCCCGGAGCCTAGACAGTCTCTAGAATGCAGAGTCAGCCAATTCCTCTAGTGTCACGCAGGCTTTCACATCTTTTTTCTTATACTTGGGCCTAAACTTTTCAGATTCCAAAGCCAGGATCAGAGTCTCCTCTTCTGTTTTCTGCTGTGTCATCACCTGAAGAAAGCAAACATCAAATACTGAAGCTGACAAGGAAGGCAAGATGTGCAAAGAAATGTAGATTGAAAAACAACAAACAAGCTCAGTAACAATCTCAAACTCATTATCCTGTCTTACAAATATTTATTAAGCACCTCTTAAAAAAAAAAAAAAAGCACCTCTTCTGTGCTGGATACTCTGACAGGCATTTTCACTTCTATTCTCATTTGAACTCAGAACAACTCTTTCTCCAACTTACAGATGAATAAATGGACTCAGATGATGGACAACCTTCTCAGAGCCACATACAGTGCATGTGCCCTCTGCCTCAGACATGTGTGCAGGCCTCAGGACTGGAGCTGTGAGCTCTTTCACACACAGATGAGTAAGGTAGAGCACTTCAGAGTGAGGGAATAGGTTTGAACCCCACCACCTACTAGCTGGGTACCTAACTAGATGACCTCTCAGCCTATTTCCTCATCTGCAAAATACTGACAACTGTTCATACCTACCAACTTACCTCCCTTCCCCAGTGGATTGTCAGAATTAAATACCTATAGAAGTAGTAAGAACTATGTGTGGCTCAGAATAGACTCTCAATTAATGTGAGCCACCACCACCACCTCACCAAGCCAGGGCTGGGCATCTAGCGCAGGACACACCTCCCAAGGCAGCCACCACTACCAGAAGTACTAAATTAATGGAGGAGTCCTTCTCAGGCACAAGCACATGCAGCTGAGAGGGCTGCATTGTGGGTGAGCTCTGCATCCCGTGCCTCTTCCCCTCAGCTTTGACAAGCCAGCCTCACTCTGGGACTCCACATTATCTCTAGCCAACTTCCAACTGATGCATGCCTCTCTCTTCTTCTCCCTCCATGCCCATACATGCTTTAAGAACTGCACTGTGACCCACGTTTGAGAGACATCAACCCTGTGCTGCATCTCCAGTTAGGTTACAAGCCCCCTACAGATGTGGATGGAATCAAGCCCAGAAGTACCTTTACCTAGGGCCAGAGATGGAACTTGTGGATGTGCATCCCACCTCTGAGCGTTCTGAGCTGGCACAAGACTCTGATCCTGGCTTTGGAATCTGAAAAGTTTAGGCCCAAGTATAAGAAAAAAGATGTGAAAGCCTGTGTGACACTAGAGGAATTGGCTGACTCTGCATCCTAGAGACTGTCTAGGCTCCAGGGAGGAGAGAGTCCAAGGGGGAAGAAAAGGAGAGTACAAGGAAAGTAACAGTTCTTGGAGTTGATCTGATCCATGTCCTATTATTCACTGGTATTAATACTGTTGATTTTTCTCAACTTTGGGGGCTCATAGACTTGTTTTTACTTCACAGTACGTATACTGAATCAAACTACAAAGGGAGTATTTCAGATTAAGTTAATCTAGGACACAAGCATTAGCTGGCAGGTAAAGGAACGCAAGGCTAAGATGATAGTTTCTTGATAGATCTTTTTCACCTGTGGAAAACCCATGCATTCTTTCTGGCCTAGTGAACCACAAGAGACAACAAAAGTTTAGGTTCTAGACAGCAAGAAAATAAGAGACAAGGGCTACACATATGGAAGAAAATGTGAGAAAGTGAGAACTCTGAATGGTTTAGGAAATTTCACAGTACAAAGCTTGATCCTTCCTCCATTCTCATTATAAAAATTCACAGGCCTCTACGATGACAGTGAGCTTAGAAGCTAGCAAATCCAGCCACCTTTATTTTATAGAGAAACAGAGGCCAGGGAAATGAAATGACCGGCCCAGTGTCTCCTAACCGAGGAGGAAAATAAGCATTCAGTGAAGGAAAATAATGACGTGTAAAGGATGGTTGATCTCCAATAAGGACACATGGACACCAGTCCCAGTTATGCCACTGATCCGGACATTGTCCCTCCCCGGGGGCCCAGGCTCATCTGTAAAATGAGACCTGGAACAAACACGCAGAAAATCATGGTGTCAACAGATCTCGGAGACACCTTGCTGGCAGTAACATTCTGTGACCCTCAGATCCACAGTCATACATACGGTCCAGTGTTCCTTCGAGACGCAAGCTTAAAAGTAGCACTCCAAATAACAGGCACACACCCACAACTACACAAAAACACATCCATGTCAACAGAAAGCAGGAGAGAATGTGAAGTCCCATAAAAGAGCTTGGGATTTAAGATCCACTTCCTGGTAAACTCACTTAAGGGTGTTTAATACACACGCATGTGCACACGCACATATAACATTAATACACACACACACACACACACACACACGGCCCAGCCTCTCTGGCCACTAGGATTTCTGTTCCCAAGCAACACTGTTCCAAGGAAGGGGGAAATGTAAGCCAGCAATGGTGGCCCATGAGGGCCAACAAAGAGGGGCCGAGCACTCCCACTGTCACCACCCTAAAACACCTGGTCCGGTCTGATTAATGAGATGAAGACCAGATGCTAAAAATGTCTGCTAAATTAAAAGAAAAAAGAAACAAAGAGAAAAGGAAAGGAAACCAGAAGCCTGCCTTTAATACAGTGCACTTTGTTATCTGTAATGTCTTTCAACCACAGATAACAGAATCAACCACATGGAATCTAAGATGCATGCCAGGTGAAAAAACATCATAAAGACATAATAAAAAGTTCCACCAGTGCCCATAAATTGCTGGGGGACTGTTGCAAGGGCAGAACCATAAATTCTTGATGTTTCCCAAATTAGAGGGTACCAACACGTATGCAGATATATTTGTGTGGGTAATTGAGGGCTAAAAAATCTTACATTAAACACCGCTACCTCCTTCAAACGCTGTTAGGGGAGCCTCCAACAGGCGCACACATACAGCACACACTGTAGGAATTCAATTTGGAAACCATCATCTAAAGCACAGAGGAGAACAGGAAAGTCATATTGCTATAATGCTTAGATTATCAATCATCTTGACAGTTTATTGGCTTTATCACCACACATACCATTAAAATGATGTCTGGCCTAGACTGTCAGAAGCAAACATTAAACAGACCAGGATTAAAAAGCAGATCCCAAACAGCACTCCAGTCAAGTTTCCCTTCCACTCTGAAATTAGTTGGAGCTGACTAAGAAACTGGCGCTCGACTTTGAAGAAATATACAGCCCAAAAGGCTGCGAGTCAACTCAGACCTGAGGAGCTGATAGGTAGTGTCATGTTATGGCAAATCTGACTCTCCTGAGGTTGATTTATCACGCACTCTGTGCAACAGAATGATTGCTAATGGTGGAACAGAGAAGGAGGGGGGGAGAAGAGCACCGCCACCACAATTTGCCTCTTCTTGCAACCCAGAGCTTGCATCAAAAGGGCCAAGCCAGCTCCCAGAAGTGGGGTAGGGATGCTAATAAATTCACACTACTGAGCAAACATATTAACATTACCCCCACACAGGTTATTAAAGTAATTTTACAGATTCAGAAGAACCGAAGAGGCAGCGGAAGAGACATTCATAATTCAAGAGCTCTAGACAGCGAAAGAGTTACAAACCCTATACGTTTTTAAAATGCTTCTGCATGTGTCACTTTGGCAAGGAAATCTCAACACAATTAAAACTATACTAGCACATCAATAGGGCTCAATTGAGAGCTGTGTACCTGCCTTTTACTAGGCCAGGGCTTTATAGATGCCTCAGGAAGAAAGGGGAAATGGGAAATTCACTGCTAATTAAAGGGAACCTTCTGTGCCTAAGGAAAAATGGTGGCATTTCTAAAATATATATAAAAGAAACACGTTTTCGAAGCTCTGCCAAGGGTTTGGCTTTTTCACAGCCCCTAGAACTGTTCCGTGTTTGTTTGGAAGTTACAGAGCCATTCTGTTTGTGATTAATAGTTTGCTTTCCAGTACAAATAAGTCATTAAAAAGGGTGGGGTGGGGTGCAGAGAGAACTGACAGGGTAGGAACTGGCCCTGAAACAATGCGAGTAAGAAATTCATAACACATTTTCCAACTTTTTCACTCCCTTATTTACCCAAGTGGGGTCCATGCCCCCTCCCCACTAGGTGACTTCAACATGACCCTTTGGGGTGAAAACACTCACCGGGACACCACATTAGAGGCCCTCTGTCTTGTGCCTTTCCCCCTGGTGGACTTATGGGTACCTGGGGAATTCCATTAACTCATCATTCATGCAAGGCTCTGGAAAAGGATGGGGCAAAAGTGGCCACAGGGCATGAAGGAGCAGCTTCAGCAGTGTTCCTGCTCTCACTGGGCTGACTTCCCATGGGCTAATGCTGCCATGTTGTTACACTTCCCACCAGTCTTCCATTTCCAAGCAGTATTGACTGACCTTGTTTTGTTGGCTATAGGTTGGGGAGGTGGGTAGTGACAATATAACATTTACCCAGGAGGAGTAGTTCCCTGTATGTCAGAGGTCACCAGGGGGAAAACACACACACACACACACACACACACACACACACCCCACAAACAAAAACCCTAATGCCTTAACCCAAGGCTTGTAAACAGCTCAGCAAATCCTGAACTTTACACCTGAGCATCTGGGTTTGGAAAGCAAGGCAAGACCCACCCATAACCTCAAGCATGCGCACACCCAATAACATCACAACTCTTTGTACAAGAGAGCCAAGAGAGAAATAACTAGGGGAAGGGCAGCCAGCATCCAAGTTCCTCACACAAGAAACTTCCTCTGCCATCACCCCTGGCTCCGATTTCTGAAACACTTTCACTATCAAGCAGAAACCTCCCACAACTGGCCCTCCACATAACCACCCCCTAACCAGGAAACAGACAAAATCTCCACTTTCACACTCCAAGACATCAAGGCACCAAGAGCTCCATGGGGAGGGGGATGTGTAGCAACCAGTCAGTGAAATCATTCATGAAGATCACTGGGCACCAGCCAACGGACTGACATGGTGCTGAGCTTTGTTAGGAACACGTGGGACTCTGAGGAGCATGGTTCATACCCATAGAATCTACAACCACTCTGCTGGGAGACATGAGGAGACTGGTTTGATTGACATGACTGGCTCATCACCCAGTAGATGGAGATTTTCTGCTCTTTCCACCAGCCCTTGAGCTCCTACAGGTCAGGGACATGTCTCATTGAGTTGGTGCAAAACCTACCAAGAATGAATGAAACCAGTTATGAATGAGGGAAAAAATGAATTATTTTTAATCAAACAATAGCACATGCAAAGGCAGAACTTAGTTGGTTTGGAAATCCCAGCTTTGCTGCCAATTCAAGCCCTTTTTCCAGCAAGCGGCTGAAAGAAACCAGACAGTGAGGCAGTAGGATGTTCTCTTTCCTCTAAGTCCTCCCAGAACACTCTCTCTTCACCCATCACACCTTCATAACGCTGACGCCCATGCCCTACCGAGTGCCCCGGGGAGGTTGAGGGGAGGGTGGGGGCTCAGCCTGTCTATAATCAGAACAGCAAGGCAGGAAAACATCCACGGACAAGGAAGTACTACTACTAAGAAATGAGAAAACTGAGGTTTATCTTAGCCTCTTCTACTTCATTGCCATTTATCCTAGAAATGTCTCTAAAAGATTCCCGAGGCTCACCCACACACCAAGCTCTTTGGGATTTTTCTTATTATAAAAAGTAAGACTTAATGGTTCTGTGTTTGTGTGTTAGGTACTACCACAAGAGTGGCAGGAGGAGAGAAATTAGTCCCTCCTGTGGTAAACTCTTCATAAACACTTACTCAACTGAAAAGAGACATTTAATAGTAACTTGAAAAGCTAAATAATTCAGCATGGGAGTTAAACAGAAAAGACAGGCCATTGGTGTAAGAACGGTTGTCATTACACAATGCAGTAACAAGAACCATGATGTTGGAATTCACCTGAAACAGGAGCTGGGATTGAGGCATCAGGGACAGATTTATGGAGTTGATAAGAATCAGCAGGTCCTTGAAGCACAGACAGAGGGGGAAAGCATTCCAGGTAGGAAGAACATGGAGGGTGGACGGAGGGCAGCATGGATATTGCAGTGGCGCACAAAATGGGGTCACAGAGCAGAGTGGAGGGGGCTAACGTAGGATGGGGGAGAGACTGTAAGGATCCCAAGCAGAGCAAGAAATGAACACCTAAAACTGAACTACTGATCATCTCCTACCAATTGGTCCTCTTCCAGTGTTTTTTATTTCAGTGATTTCACCATTATGGCAGGAATGGCTGGCTGTCCCCTGATTATCGACAGCTACATATGGCCATCCAACTAAGTTGTGGCCCGTGGGATGTGAGCAACTTTTGGGTGGTGACTCTGCAGAGAAGACACACACTTGGATTGTGATAGGAGAGACCATTCCATGGCCATCTTGGTTAGCTACTGGGAGTCTCGTTGAAACACCCCAATCTGTATCAGTACAACCACCACTATTATTCACCCACTTTCCAATCCAGGCACTCAGGTACCAGACTAGACTGTGTCCTGTCCCTCAGGATCCCCATAACCTCTCTTACCAAGTTCTTCTGATGTCTATTGCTATCTACCACTCAAATGTGCCCTCTTTATTCCACCTCTCCACAATAGCCAAGTACATGATCTACCCACACATACTTTGGCTTTCTCTGAACCATTATCATAGGAGGATTCTCCAGATACAAATCTGAACATGCCCCCTAATGAAAACTCCCAATGGTTTCCCGTAACAACAAAAATCTTCAGCACATACTGTGAGGCTTAGCACAGTATGAGCTGATCCTGATCTTCCTCCTCCACACCACATTCCACTGCCCAACCTTTTTTTGGTCCCCCTAATAATTACTATGCTTTCTCCCCATACAGGGTATTTGCACATGATGTTCCCACTGTCTAGAATGCCTTATCCTTCCCTTCCTTATTTAGTGAAGTCTTACTCATCCTTCAGATCTTAACCCAAGCAACACTTGGTTAGGGAAGACTCCCTTGACCTCCTTCCAGATCAACCCCCCCCCCCCCCCATTACACCATGCACCAATACGTGCATTTAGGCACATGAGGCTTTCTTACAGTATTTCTCTTTATAATTAGCCAAGTATCTGGTATGTCTTATTTTTATTAATCAAAATACAAAATGAATAGTATATTTATCTCATTGTCAGTCCACTGTTTCCTACCCAAGACTATGTGCTCAGTAAGGGTAAGGACCATCCCTAATATCGCTCACCAGTGACTCTCTGGCACCTAGAATGCTGCATGGCACAGAAGCATTCTCACACATTTTTAATATGTGAATAAGCTAATGCAAAAATTAATTAATGGATGGCTCTGGTACTTCCCATGGCTTTTACTTCATTAAGACCCCTGATCAATCTGGTACTTGGCTAATCATATACCCTCATGCTCCCAGATTGTTGGTCTTTCCAAACAAAGCCAAGGCTCTCGGAACTAAGTATTGGGAAAATATCATTTCCCTGCCTGCTCTGCCTCCTTCAGCTTCTTCCCTAATAAAGACAATCTACTGTGGAAGGGTGGCTCCTGGTGCACTCTATTCCCAATGCAACTATTGCGCTATCAAAAAAGAACGGAGAATTGAATATCACTGGTACTTAATGACCCATTAGACAGCCACCTTGATACAAACCAGAAGGTGGTTAATGCTCTAACAAACTGATGCTAAACCAAGGTAACAGAGGGTAGCATACACTAAGAGTCACAGCTTATAACACTAGTATTTCATTAACTGAATGGGAAATAGGGCACACCGGATTTCTGACCAATTCTAAGGTGGCACAACTCAATCACAAGGACTGTGGCAAGTTCCCCAAATATCTGGGTCCACAGACCTAATGCCATCTACATCCCCAAAATGACAGATTTTTTTTTCCTTTAAGTATCCACCACCATCACCGCCATCCCTGACCTATATGATACAATACTCTCCAGCAGGAGAAGCAGCAACCTTCAAGCTGCACGATGAACTGTTCTGGAAGAAGCCAATGAAACCTTCCTAAATGCCAGCTGGCTTTGCATCCAAATGCAAACTTGTTTTTAAAGAAGACAGGCACAACTGTGGTACCTCTAATAATGAAAATGGGCCATGAACTGACAGCGAGGATCCTCACCTCCGAAACCTCCATTCCCGAGAGAAAGGGGTTCCTCCTTGGCTTCTGTACTTTAACACGGTGACCATAAAAAAGCCTTTATGGGCGTGTGTACCATCTCACCCTGCCACGGACACACATTTCAGTGTTAGTGCCTCTCGGGTCAACTCGAGAAAGGCAGCAAGTGACGCAGATGAGTGCCACCATGGGTTGCAGGGTGATGTGGGCACAGAAGCCTCACAGGAAAGGGATGGTTGCCTCTGCTTAGGGACTGCAGGACTAGAGGGAGAAGAACAGACTAGTCAGAACAAGAAGGGAGAAAATGCACCTGGTGGAACCTGGAGAGGCCTCTGAACCTCTTGGAAGACACACCAAAAGTAAACTTAGGTCTATGCTTACACTGGCCTGAGGATGAGGGCCAACTGGGCCCTTGGCCATGGATGCCAGAAGTTTATTATCCCCGGTTCCTCCCAAAGAAACACTGTGGCTTGGCAGGGGCTCTGACTACCCCCCGCCACAATCTGCAGAAGAATGAACAGACACACAGAGCAACGGTCCCATGAACTGAAGTCTGAGGTTAATGCTAAGAAAAAAAATCTAATAAAGCAAGAAGGCATATAACTTGCTCTCTGGGCCAAGTAGGTCAATGAAAATCCCCTTCCAAGCCATGCCCACCAACAGAAGTGGGGAAATGGATGATCATCAATAACCAGTGCTGAGAGAAGATGAGGCTACACCACTGTTCTGGTCTCATCTTCCTGGGCACAGTCTCCCTTCAGGAAAGCGGGGCTTGCTCTTACCAGTGAAATGTGGAAGGAAGTGAGGTCGTACCACCCTGGGGCTGAGCAGTTAAGAGTTTGGTGTGTCCCCTCCATGTTCTCTCTCCTTATCTACTAGAAGAAGTGAGAGGACCCCAGGAACAGAGCAAAGGGAAGGCACCAAAGACAAAGGGTTCTTGGGCCACTGAGTAATGTCGGGAAAGGGCTCTCCTTTCCCACCTCACTCCCTCTCATACACACCCACACCCTCTACTTTAGACTTGAGAGCAGTAAACAGATTTCTATCATGTCAAGCCACTAAGATTTGGGGGCTGGTTTTAATAGCCATTAGTCTTCTCTGGCTAATAGAATAATTCAAACTTCATTAGCATCTGGTTTGAGATCTATATTGGTTATGTTTATTTGTATAGCAGATCCACCCTCCTGATTATGCTGGGCTCTGATTCATGTTAATATTTAGTTTGTATTCTCTCAGTTGGATCATTGAGTCTGGGATAAAAATTTCACCATGGAAAATCTTCAATATGGAAAAGCCACTAGTAAATATTCACAAGCTGACCCCACTTCCTGGTCCATGAACAGGCCCACTCCCTCGCACTTTCCAGTTCTTTCTGGTCTCTCTTGCAATGCACAGAACACACTCATGGAGCCCACTAATTTTACAGACATGTTAGGTCAGCTAGAGCTTTACCAATAAGAAAAAAAAAAGATGTGAACATAAATACACATATCAGGCAAATAAGGGAGCAAAAGGGAACATATTTTGCAAGGGGATAAATATGAATTTCAATCAACGGAACAAGATGTTATCTGCTCTCCTGTCTGAGACTGCAAATTAAAAATGCTTGTTTCAAAGAAAAGATTGTATACAGTTTATTCAGGATGCTTATCTATCATAGAATTAGTAAAGAGTAAACCAGAGACTGACTTACACTGGAGGGATAGGTAGAAAAAGGCAAAGGCACTTAAAAAAAAATCCAGGGCACCTGGGTGGCTCAGTGGTTGAGTGTCTGCCTTTGGCTCAGGGCATGATCCCAGGGTCCATGGATCAGAGTTCTGCATCGGGCTCCCTGCGGGCGGCCTGCTTCTCCCTCTGCCTATGTCTCTGCCTCTCTCTCTTTGTATCTCTCATGAATAAATAAAATCTTTAAAAAAAAAAATCCAGCATTCCAGCATCCTGAATGCTGGAGGACCCCAGAAGGCATACTTGGCTTGACTGGAGCCTGGACATGCATTCCTAGAGAGATCATGAGTGAGTGGCACCTGCAATGACAAAGTCCATTTCTTGAAGCAGACACAACATACTAAGAGATCTGATGGCCCACCTAGAAGATCAGTAGCAGGTAGCGTGGTCTCATTCTGGAGTTAGGGAAACCAATCCCGATTAACAAATTGTCTCACATTGCTAAGTATTTACTGAGTATCTACGAAGACCACTTGAGAACCTGTGGGAGAAACAGAATATGGCTCTTTCAGTGCTGAAAGGACTCTTCGAGATCATCTGTCATTTCTAAGCTGTGAATCTTTGCTTCAACTCTCAACCTCAGTTTCTTCATCTGAAGCTAATAGATGCAAAGCACTTAGCACATGTGAGCCGAACAATTTATTTTAGCTGTCACCAGAACAGTAACCATCCTGGAGAGCTCAACTGCACGTGAGTGCAGTGTTGGACGGAGGGATGGAAGTAACCAGGGTCACCTTCCTGACTCCCACAAAAGGAAGACAGAGGGTCAATTAAGGGAGTTTCCAGCCTCCCACCACACTCAGCAGCACTCAGTTTGGGGCTATTCTACATACTGGAGTTCAACATAACCTATCATTTAACTGAAGGGTCCTTTTGCTTGGCAGGAAAAAAAAAGTTTAAGAAACACTAGTTTAATCCCCTTCACCACACCCCACCCTTTTTTTAACCACTGGGGAAACTGAGGTTGAAAAACAAAAGTAAACGTATGTGTTCGGACTCCCAGTTATCTTTTCGTTGAGCCAGGCTGGAGGCTGGGGATGAACCAGGTTTCTTCTTCCAGCCAAGCCTGCAGCTCTAGTGTCCAGAACTCAAGGCTGGCTAAAGGCCATCTCTGGAAACCCTGCCACTGCAGGGAAGACAGAGGTGGTACCCGTTGCCTCTTTCTCCTGGGGTGCAAACATTCCCTCTCACCCAAACCAATTATGAGCACCTCACCTCCTATCTGCTGTGTTAGATGGGGCTGTCTCCATGCCAAAGGCACTGCTCAGGCAAGCTCCAGACCTGATTCATGGTACCAGGATAATGACAGTCGTGATCATAGTTTAATTACAATAACAGTAAACCAGCATTGGTTGAGCATCTACTTCTTGCCAGACACTATGCTAAGCACTTTACATCCATTATTTCATGTAAACTTCAGGACCATTCTGAAGCAAGGCACTATTATTAATTCCATTTTACAGAGAAGGAAGCTGAGGCCCATAGAGTAGTAAGTGGGTACACTCACCCAGCTGTCAAGTTTGAAGCCAGAGTCTGACCCCAGGCAGTTTGGCTTCATTTCCCATCCTCTTTACCAGTCCATGTGCTGTTTCCCAATCTCACACCCACACTGGCAAGGAGAAGTAAACACCATGGCCAGTCAAGGATAGCTGCATTTTTTTTTTTTTAAAGATTTAATTTATTTGACAAAGAGACAGCACAAGCAGGGGGAGCAGCCAGCAGAGGGAGAGGGAGAAGCAGCTTCCCGCAGAGCAGGGCTAGGGAGCCTGATGCAGGACTCGATCCTGGGACCCAAGGATCACCGCCTGAGCTGAAGGCAGACACTTAACTGACTGAACCACCGAGGTGCCCCAAGAATAGCTGCATTTTAGAACAAGGTAAATACCTGGGTAGTATGAAGACATGTGGGGTAGGAACTACACATGTCAAGCAAACTGGATGCAAAAACAAACTGTCAGTGCTTCTGATCCACCCAGAAAAAACTGCCAAGAAGAGGAGACTTAAATGTCTAGATTTCCTTGTCCAGGTCATGCCCATCACCATCCTTCCTTCTAGGCTCCAGGTTCCCATTTCCCACATGATCCTGCTTCACACAGCACACAGTAGGTGCTCAACTATTCCCCTCTCCCTGGCTGCTTTAGGAGGCAAACCCACAGTGTTCCTTGGGGTTCATCTTCCCCCAACCAACTCAATCCCCTCTCAGGCTTCTGAAAGAATTCACAGGAGGTCACAACCCTGTTAATACTTAGCCAACTTACCCCATCGTCCCTCCCCTATTTTCATTTCCCCCATTATGCCTGGATCAGTTTCCTCACCCTGTGCTAATTCCTCTCCCTCTCCAGCGTTTATACCCTTCAGATGTTTGCAGGCTATTATCATGTACCCACTTAGTCAAGCAGCACACATTAAGTTCTTTTCATCTTCCCTCATAAATCAATCCCTTAATCCTTCCAAGCCCTTTAATCGTGCTAGCTGCTCCTCTCTGAACTCCGTCCAGTTTCTCCAAGTCTCTGATAATGTTGTGACATGAGGCTGGATGCACAGCTCCAGCTGCTGACTCTCCAAGCTCCCTGAGTGTCAAGGAGCGCCATGCACACACAGGGCTCCATCTGGGAGAATGGACACCTTGCCTTACCACCCCTAGCACCCCCCCTGCATCCCTATCATTGCAAAGGGACTGTGGTTATCCAGAGATGCAGAGAGCTCTCAAGCATTTGGGTGCCATGCAGAATTTAAAAGGAGGGGGAGAAAAACCTGCAGGAAGTTTTACAGCCCCATAAGATTTTCACTAGCTATTCCCACACACTCCCTAAGAACAGATAATGCCTCTGAGATCAAGGAGGATTTAGGAGCCCAGAAAAAGGCCATTTTGAATCCTTAGGCCATAATAAGCAAATTACAACCAAATGGAGATACCACTACACACCCACCAGAATGGCTATAATCAAAAGGTCTGACAACACCAAATGCTGGCAAGGATGTAGAGCAACACAGAACACTATGGGTCAGAGTGAAAACGGAACGACCACTTTGGGACAAGGTCTGGCAATTTCCTTTAAAATTAAACTTACACCTAACCTTAGGTCCCCAAAATTCTACTCCTAGGTACTTAAGAAAAATGAAAATATGTGCACAAAGGGTTGTATACAAATATCCACAGCAGCTTATTAACTAGTACCAGATAACAGCTCAGCAGACATCCAACAGAACGGATGAACTACAGTATATGGACACGTCGGAAGCCCGCTCAACAAGGAAAAAGAAACAAAGTACTGATAAACACAACATGGGTGACTCCCCAACATGCTGTGCTAATGAAAGATCCACAGAAAGCATACTATATGATTCTAATTATATGAAGTCCTAAAATAGTCACATCAAGCTATGACAAAAAACATGAGTGATTACTTCTGGGGCAAAAGAATCTGGGAAGGGTCACCAGGGCACTTTCTGGGGGAAAGTCAAGTTTTTCATTTTGATTGGAGTTTGAATTACATAGATGCATGCATTTATCAAAACTCACAGACATGGCACACTCAGGGTTTGTCCATTTCTCTAAAGAAAAAATAAACTAATACCGAACTCTGGCAAGTGATACGATGCTGAGTGTTTAGGGTGAAGGGTATTGACGTCTGCAACTTATAATGAAATGCACCACGAAATAAGATGGATTGATGAATGGATAGAAGTCGAATAAAGCCAGCAGAGTAAAATGGTAACAGCAGAACCTGAATACCACTTTGATGTCAGGTATATGCATGTTCACTATACAATTCTTTCAACTTCTCCATACAGTTGAAATTTTTCTTAATAAAAAGTTGGAGGGAGGGGAAAAAAAAAAACTGACTCTTTCCATTCATGACTTCTTGTAGACCTTGGAGCCATGAAAGCCACACTGATGTGCAACAGGATTTTTATATTTCAGGCACTATCTCAACCTCTTGTTTCTCATTTTAGGTGTGGTCTCCTCACCATTCCCCACCCATACATCTGTCCTCCCATCATTTTAGTATCTACATTCATTTTTTAAAAATCAACATATTAATAGTTCATCCAGGGATTCCTATTACAGGATTCCTGAGGGGTAAGGAGCAGGTCAGGAAAAATGAAGTCCACAGATCACTCGCAATTTTGTGAAAAATTCTATACACATGCATATGTGCATTTCTTTGAAAAGAGGATCCATAGCTCTCATTAGATTCTCGTAGAAGTCTGGGGCCCAGGAAGATTCAAAACAAAACTGGAAGACCTCTTCAATGGCACTTTCAAAAGCGTGTTAAGGGCAGGTAATGCTTCCAATTTAGAAATCATCTGCATTTTGGAACACCTGTGTTTTTCATTATCAAAGTGCCTTTTCATTGTGTACTCCTCTCATGTAAAGAGAAAAAGAGACTGCTTGAAAGTAGTCATGTGAGAGGCTATGCCCCTGAACATTTCTAGGTACATACAGCAAAATTAGGGTTATTCAATGCAACATATTCAATTGTTACATACACTGTTCAATTTTTTTTTAAAAAAAAGCTTTTGATCATAAAACTAACAAATATTTATTAAGCACTTGGCAGAGTGAATTGCATAAAAAGGAATGTACCTTTTACTGAGGACCTACTATGTGCCTAGTACGTTACATATGTTCTCTTTAAATTCTTTTCTCCATTGAGTTGTTTCTCAATAGCCCTGTTTCATATTTTAAAAAGAACAAAAAAGAGAACTGGGCCTAAAATTATCCCCTAAAAGTCACACAGGAAGAGAATTTGAACCCAGATCTCCAGGGATCCAAAGTCCAGTCCTTCAAAGGCTTTCCAAGCAAGAACTTCAGCTATTATACTCATAGCTCCTAGAACTTGGCGTACTCTTCTATATTTCAAGTACTCTGCCCCCACAGACTTTAAAAGCTCTCCAAAAATTATCCAGAAATGAAAGCATTCCAGAATGCAAAACCTATCACCCAGACCACCGTTTGTCTTCAGAGGTGGCATAACTCTTTCCTCATATTACATGTCCCAGGACCTGGTTTGGAAGACTCCATTGCTGATGGGCTGGGGTATAAGAAGGGACACAGCAATGTCACCAGCATCATCACCCCACCTCAAAGCACCTTTGTGCTCAATGAAGAGGGGCTACCTTTCAGGGGCTTGGGGACCACAACAAACATCACTGTCTCGGTTTGCAACAACTGAGACTAAAAGAGCCAACTTACCCTGAGGCCTCACCTTCATCTTTTATCTGGAAATTCTTTCATGCAGTCTATTTATGGGAAGGAGAATGTATGACACTGGCCTTGACTTCCATATTCTGGGGATTTCTCTGGGGTAGAGAGCACTCCATTCCACAAGCCACAGGGCTCTGGACCTCAAGGGGGTTGCCCTCTGGCCCAGATGCCTGCAGGTCTAGAGAACAATGACAGTTGTGATCCCAGGAAGGGTAAAAAGACAGCTCAGAGGCTTCCAAGAACCACTCTGAAAACTCTCTGGCCACCTTTCCTTCTTGATGTTTCAACTGAATAAAAATGTTACAAGGCATAAAGACTCGGCATTCAAGAAAAGGCTTCCTCCTAATATTGATAGCAGGGTAAAACAATCAAAAGATACAATGAAAGGGAAAAGAAGTGCTAGAAGGTCAATCTGGGGTATGTATGGAATCGGGGAGGGGCATTCCAACTCCAGCTCCAGTGCACTTGGGGAATGGGGTGCAGGTGGAGACAGATGAATGAATTAATATGCCTCATGGCAGAGTTTACAGGTAACCTATCCCAATATCCATTCTCCCTTCTCCCTCAGGAACAGCACCTCAAATTTTAGAAGGACATATTGCCATGAAGTCAAAGACTAATTCTCTGCCTCCTTTGCAGCTAAGTGTGGCCTTACATCTAGATTGCTGCATGGAACTTGTAAAATAAATTCCTAAGAAGGAGGGAATGTCCTCCTTTGCCTTTCTTCTGGTTGTCAGGCTGGTATGTGGATCCGATGTCTGGACTATGTCCATCTTAAACCATGAGGTTTAGTCCAAGAAACCAATCCCTTGAGATAGCAGAGTAGAAAGATGGAAGGAGCCTGAATCCCTGTTAATACTACAAAGCCACTATATCAGCCCTAGGTTGTCAGCCCTGTACAGTAAGAGAGAGAAATAAATGTGAACCTTATATAACATGCTGGTAATTGGGATTATCTATGCTATGCAACTGAACCTAATCCTAACTGATATAGGTGGCTCAATAAATCTCTTTAAGAAGTTGTTTTCAACAACTGGTAGCAAAAGTACCACACCCTAATCACAGCTCTTGTGGGAAAGCCCATAAGTAAAAGACCACCCTTTTCGAGCTACTAAATCAAATCCATCATTTCAATCAAAGCCACCAATTCAGGGCATTGATACCGTACAGGAGAGGTGAGGCACACGTAAGTTCATAATTAATTAGGACACAGAAACCCCACCCCACAGCAAGTGAACTCTAAAAATGCTTGCTTCTAGGGACGCCTGGGTGGCTCAGCGGTTTGGCACCTGCCTTCGGACCAGGGCATGATCCTGGAGACCCAGGACTGAGTCCCACGTCGGGCTCCCTGCATGGAGCCTGCTTCTCTCGCTCTCTCTCTCTGTGTCTCTGCCTCTGTGTACCTCTCATTAATAAATAAAATCGTTTTTTAAGAAAATGCTTCTTAAGAAAAATTTAAAGAGAAAGATGAAGCTTTAAACATGTGAATTTCAAACTAGCCTGCCAGAGTCTCAAGACTAGAAGCTACATAATGAGACAATAGGGAATAAGACATAGGAAATGGTGACTGATCTTTCCAGGTGCTCTTCCCCACTCAGTTTTGACTGAGTGACACTAAAATTTCTGAGTTGAGACCTGCACCATGCACCCATGAAGATGTTTTATCACACATATAATTCCAAGGCGAGCAGGAAGTTACCCAACAGCAGGGAAGAGGAGGCTACAGGTCTAGGAGGCACCAAATTTCAAGGACATGACGTAACCATCTCCACCAAGAGAATGGACATTTTCTATTACAACTATTTTCTATTTTTCTATTACATCTCCAGCAGTGGCAGTTTCTTCGGTGGCCTCTTCAGAGGAGTGGGCTTCAGAGAATGCCTACCTCAGCTGCATTGTCAAGTCTAGGGTCCTGAGAGGACACCCCTCCAACACACAAGGATTCTCAGGTGCTCTCTGGGCTTCCCACTTCCCACCTACCCATTCTGATTTGTTGACCTAAATATACATACCCACACCCCAATCTTGGGACTCCACAATCCTCGTTTTACTCCCCAGGCCTCTTCCCAGAGATCCCTAAGGGCCAAGATTTCTGAGATTCTTACTAATAGTAAAGTTTTCCATGAACTTCCGAACTCTGGAGGACTCATTCTCCAAGAACATCCAAATGAAAAGGGAAATCCATCTTTTAGGATCTCAGAGGTTGGGTTTTGGTGATAAAGTTTTAAATTGCTGTCCATTATTAATGTTAAACTCACAGCAGTCAGCCCTGAGATCTGCAATTATAACAATTCATAAAAACAGCCCCTTTGTTAGTTGCACTTGAAGAGCTTTTGAAATATAATTGCAACGCGGTGCAAAGTAAAATAAAAATTCAGATTTTCTTTTACCGAGGCCATGAACAATACTGTCCTTTTTACAGCAGCGGAAAGCCTCAAGACATCCGTTATATTCCTTCAATGAGCTTTGTTCAATAAATGCTAAGCCTTGAAGCTTTTAAATGTATTAAAGTGATTATGATATCATCACTCCAAAGGCACTTCAATAGAACATTAAGACAGAAACAATTTTCTTCCACACAAACGGTGTAACAGTAACAAAAAGTTGATTAAATGCACATTGTATCAAAAATATTTTCAGTATTTATAGACATATGTAGATAACATTAACTGTAACCCACACCATGGGCAGGAAAGAAAAGGGTAAATAATAAAAGCATTAGGAAGAGAGCAAATTTTAACAATAAATCTTCAAAACTTAAACTGTAGCTTGACTATGACTTGGCTTTTGGATTTACAGTGGAAGTCACAGTACATAAAAAAAGAGTAAGTCTCAAAATTAATAAATACTAGAGAGGAACAAGTCCTTGTTTGCTTTTCTAGTGAACCCAAACAAATTCCCCACTCACACATGCCATACTTCCCTAAATGCCTCTATGTGACTGGCAGGAAATGTGAATCCATTCACAATGTCACCTAACATACACCAAACAGGTGAGGACTCTGCAAGGGGCAGGTGCCTAATGCGTCCCACCAGGAGGCATGGAAAGGGTAGGAAGAAGGCCAAGAGGTGGGTTCAGAACAAAACGGCAAGATGTTAAGTTTCTCTTTGTTGCAGACTCATTACAGAATGCTCTTAGCACAGATAAGGGGATTATGAATTCACATGTGAATTTATCCCCTATTAAACTTTCAGCAAAAGGGTCAGTTGGCTGGAATAGCAAAGCCAAGGCACCATGGTCACATGCCAAAGTAGGAACGACTTGTAGGCTCTCCTGACACATGAAAGTAAGAAAAAAGGAACGTTTCAACCCTTTGAGTGCATTCAGACGTAACATTGACATCTGTGTGTTCAGTCCTGTGTCCTGTTATTTTGCTCAGCTTTATCTTGAGGGCATGTTCCCAAGCCATTTAAAACTTGATATATCCTTTCTAATGGATGTACTGTATGGTGTTGGGTGCTTATTTTTGGTAGTAGCTACTTATGTAGGAAGGTTATCTATCCTATGCTTATCGTATTTTGTTCAATTATTTACCAGAAGGTCTTTCTGCCTCCTAAGTTTGTTTATGGGGTGGGGTGTTTTTAAAATAAGGTGAAGGATTCTAACATCTTAGAATTAAGGAGAAAAGTATTCTGAGGACCCGGCGGCAGGACATGGGGGCTGGGGGAGTTGGAGAGGGACTCTGCCAGGAAAAAGAAAACAAACTCTCAAATCAGCTAAGACCAAATCCCTACATATGACCCCGTACCTTTCAACTTGTCTTACCCCCTAGGCTGAAGCAAGAGCGTGTTTCTCAGTGGAAAACACTCTATAAACAATGCAGACTCCACAAGAAAAGCTACAGACAAGGCCCTTTATTACCCAACTTGAGGCCCTTGTGATTTTCTTTATGGGGAGAGTATCCTTGTCCATCACTTCAAGCACTGCTCCCTAGCCCTGGCAGCTTCTTAAACCAGCCCAGAGAAAGGAACTCATAACAAAGGGCCAAGAAAAATGGAAAATAAAGACCATACAGTGGGTGACAAGTTCCCCCACTCAAGCAACTCTCCAATGCCGTGGGCCAGAATTGATTTTCTATACGACATCAGAAAGGATTACCTCTCCCCCACAATACTGCCCAAGGGGATGGAGTAGAAATCATAATTAATTCAGGCAAATTCAATTCTGTGAGTCCAAGTGACAAATACTTTCCTTACAATATGAAGCACAGTCTCAAAACATCTTAAAACAGTTGGTGGGAGCAATAGCAACACATTCAATGCAATAATGTGCAAAGCTACACAATAAAATGCATGTGACCAAATAATAATTCTTCCAAGTCAGGAAAGAATATTCTTTTAAAAGAATAAATTCAAACTTCAAAGAACATGCATTTCCATTAATAATGTTGACTCTCCTTCCCTCCTGGTGATAGGGAGTAGGGGAGGAGTGGAGGTCAATTTAATTCCTTAACTATCTTGGCTCATTAGGCCAACAAAAATATTCTCTGTGTTAGAGGGAAATGTATTATTGTGCTCCTGATGCAAGGAATCAGATGGGAGAGGTTGCTTCCATAGCCAATGTGACCTAAACCCACAAGAATCTAAAAATACCATCGCAGTCAACTACAAATTACACACCATCAGAGAAGACTTAGCGACACCCATACTTCAAAAACAATCACAACATAGTTTCTTTTCGGCTTCAGAGTTTTGTTTACTTTGGAAGTTTACTCCACTGAATGATAGAGTTATACAGAAAGGAGAACACTGAATCAAGAGGCAGGTATATCCCAATACCTGGTACCAAGTCTGGCACTAAACGATCAGAGGCCCTGGGCCAATTAACACCTCTCTGGAGGCCCTGAGGCTCCTTCTCTCTGAAACAAAATGGTTTATTTGCATGCTTCCATATGCTCTTTCAATTGTAATATTCTACAACTATGGGATTATTTTCCTCTTTCTAAAGAAATTCTGCTTAGAATTACATTTAAATGAGTTTCTGTTCCTTGACCCCCAACAGCTAGGCAGGAGTGAAAACGTGTGGAATAAAAAGGAGAACATTCTGGAATTCACAGAGGGTCATCCCCAAAGCAGAAAATCGGAGGTTGACTATATGTGTGTATCATACATACACATACACAAGCATGCATCTTTTTGGCCAAAATACTTCTCCCTTAATCTTTACATATTTGTTAATATTTATTAAGTGCCCATTAGAGAATGCTTCTGTTTAGCTAACTATATGTGATCAGAAAGAGTGATAAGAGCATGGTTGGTACATGCACCATCTTCAGCATCAGACAACTAATTTTATTCTGCCTCTTTGGGAAGATATAACCTCGCTGAGCCTGTTTCCTCATCTAGAAAATGGGAAAGAATACCTCGTTCATGGAATTATTGTGAGACTCAAATAAGACAATCCACATAAAGCAGACACAGTAATTGCTATAATCACTATTATTTACCACGACTACTTCTATTAATACCCCCATTAGGTTGCTATAAGAACTTAATAAGAACATATATTAAGTACTTAGCACCAGTACCAGGCACACAGTGAAATCTAATAAAGATTGCAGGTACTCATATCTATTACACTATCTACATAGTATTATTATGTTATCAGATAAGCTTATAGCATTTCTCTTTAGTCCAATACTCTTTGTTTTTCCCCCACAAAGGCAATTTTCAATGGAATAGCTCTAGCCCTCAGCACCCCCTCCCAGACACAAACCACAAACCCCCATCCATCAAACTAACCTTCTTGGTGACAACAAAGCTTGGTAAAAGGAGTTAAGGAGTACAGACTGACTTATGTTCCTCCTCTAAAAAGTGAGAAGGCTACAACCAATGAGCTCAGATACCTGCCCAACTCTGGCTTTGCACAACCCTACTTACTCGCTGTCAACCATTCAAAACTGTGAGTAGCACGCACGGCCCACATCTCTCCTGCGAGTCTGAATGAGTGATGACCTCAGATAACCAACCAGAAATCCAAAAGGAAAGCTTCCACATACAACTGTAAGAATTTGTGGGAGATTATTACCAAAAACCGAGGTTGAATCCATTTTCTGGGCTTGGTCTAATTTTGTTCATATTAAACAATGGGTAGATGTTTCTGGGCATTGGTTCACAGATGTAAGAGTTTCTCTCACCACGTCTTTAGTTTCCACTTAGAACAATATTCAGCAACAGTTATTTGATTTCAGTCCTCTACTAGTGAAATTCCTTGTTTGTTTTTCCTAAAAGTTCAAAGGGATTGGCATAGAAAGTTCTGCCCACAATGGGGTGACTGCTGCAAATTAAGATGTCCTAACCGTTTACCCCATGATTGAAGCAGTTCAATAAACAGGTTCTTCTCTGCTCTTTATGAGCCACATTAAATAACAAGTAAGCATGACTCGTTTCTTTGGCTGTAACTTGTGTAATTTATCTTTCTGGGAAAGGTGCACAAGGCCTCAGAGGGAGTCATGTAAGAATTCATGTGAGAACTGAGACAATCCATGACCACAGTCACAGTCTGCTAATTTCTGCTGGTTTTTAGGAGGGGAAAGAAAAGCGTATGTTAAGGGTTAAGGGGGCTCCAGGCCTTTTGAATGGAATAAATTACCGTGCCTCTAGGAAACAAGGCAGATAGCAATTCAGCATCTCCAGTGGGCACCCCTCCTTTCTGTAGACACTGCAGCCCACAGTTCTGTTGCCTCAAGAAGAGCATTGCTGCTGACTCTGGACCTTTAAATAGAAGCATATTCTAGAACCATGGGGACAACAGCAAGATACTGGCCATCTCACACCTGCCACTTTCTTATTCAATGTCTGGCAAGTTGAGTCTCAAAAAAAAAAAAAAAAATCAATGGGCAAGAGAGAAGAAATGAAGATGACACCGATGCTAACTTTTTATCCCCATTATTTAGTTACTTTATTAGAGTTTTCCTAACTCTTCTGCACAAAGGGAAGGGTAAGTTATAGAAAATGAAGTGGCTTTGTCATCAAAAGCCTTCTCTACACTGGCACACAAACACCTGTCAGTGCAAAAGATGCCTCTTTATCAAGTTTTCATACCTACCAGGAGCCAAGTACACTCTGAGATTTCAGACTATTTTCTTCCAATGTTTTGAAGTCCCTTTCAGTTCACATGAAGGCTAACGATTTCAAAAAGGTAGGGAAAGGAAAGAGTTCTTAAAAAAAAAAAAAACAAGAAAGAAAAAGGAAAAGATATCATGCCATGATTATGAAGTCCTAAAAGCCTTTTAGCTGACAGCATAGGCTTTGTTGAATAGCCTCTAAGAACCTCCACTGAAAGACACAATACAGCGATAAAATAGAGGCAGAGCATCCACAGTTTAGCATCCTCAGCCTCCCAAATTCAGATAGCCCATTTTACAGCAGAAGTCAGATTTCCACCCCAACAGGCCTTTGGACCACTCAAGGTGTGGCATCAAAGAGACACAGGAGTCCAAACAACTGATATACATCATTTTCTGCCAACAGAGAAATTAGTTTGTACCACACTCAGCACAAACCTGCAGTTAAAACCAGAACTTCAAAAATAGCAGAAGTGCCTTAAACTCTCATGAGGAGTACCCCCATTTCCCAAGTCTATCTGTCCACTCATGATGCTCTGTCCTCAGTTTCTGCATTGAGTGATGACTGCCAAGCTAACCAAGTCTGCTTTTCCAAGATCTTGCCCCAGTCAGCAGAGTTCAGACTACTCACAGACACTTAGCACTTGGGCATTCAGAGCACTCGCATGGAATAGCACTAGCTTTCAGAGTTGTGGGCAGAGCTACATAAACCTACCTGTTATAATTTCAGTAGCCAGTGAACTTCCTGCCATTCTGCCCTGACCAGCTGCAAGTAAACAGAGAGTGAGGATTGGGAAGAAACCACAACCAAGATTATATTAAATAGGTTCACACATCTCCCACGCGTCCCAACATGAAAGCATGATTTCAATAGCACATGCAGTATTTGGCTTGGGTGTGTGAAATACCAGCTTTTGAGTGATGGAGCACTAACCCCTACCTCAGACATACCTTTTCTCTTAAACTATTACACTTGGAGAGTTTCAAGCTCCTGCTCCAGACCCATCCATCTAACAACAGAAAGCACCTCTCAAGCTCCTTTCTGACACAAGCCCATCATTCACCATTTGCTGGTATGCACAGTTTTTGCTGACAAAGCTCCATTACTAGAAAAAGCTCAGTAAGTAAAGCTGATTTGAAATAACTATATATTATATTGAGGCTGGATGAAGAAAACTGATTTGGAGTCTAGAAAATCATCATATAAAGAGGCTCTAGAAAGAACTGCTTAATTATTTAAATACTTTCACTTCCTACAGACCATACATCATTTGATTTATCATCAATGTTCAATATTTGGTAATTTACTGGGGTCATCTGACAAAACAACTCCATATAGCAAGTACATATCAGACACTGTAATTCTTCAGTTGAAATGTCCATGTATCCCTGATTAACGTTCAAATACTAAGCTAATGCTATCAGACTGAAGTGTGTGCCAATTTCAGCTCTCCAGTGAGGATGCAAAGCTGAGAGCATGCCAGTAGGGTAGCCTGAAGAGCATATTATCATGTGTTGTCCACCGTGGTTGCAAGATAGACTGATAACATGGCTGGGATGGCCCCAACAAAGATGCTTATCCAGAAGTCAGTTGAACAGAGATGGCTAGTCCCATGTGACCCACTGCCTGATTCAACTGCTATAGCAAGTCACAGAGACCAAGACCTTGGGAGGAGGGTGTGTGCCTTCTGCCCCACATGCTAGGCTCCATCCAGAGCCCAGCTCTGCTCATGTTGTGCCAAGCCTGAAATGTATCATTATAGACACCCCACCTCCTACTTGCTCTACAAGATCCATCTCCTGCTTAAATCTTTCTTCTTTATCCAAGCTCAAAATGCTCTCTCCAGTCTTTCAAAATCCTACTATTAAGTGTTTTTTGAAGTCAAATTGTCTTCTTAATAAATTCAACGTAGAATCTATAGCTTCTCAATATTCTCTGGAGTTCTTAGCATACTAATAAATAAGAACAAACTCTGAGTTTCAGGCCATGACAAGTCACATGGGTCAAATATAAGGAATACAAGAAGCCTAATATCAATGCATAAAGAAATCCAACCAATAGATTTCTAATTCTGTAACTTGAAAACAGAGATACAACTTTTTGAAGTGCCTATTTACAAAACTTGATCATATGCTAGGTCATAAAAAGGGTCTCCAATTCCAAGAAACAAACAGTACAGATCACATGACCATTCTCTGATCACCACAAGAATTTTTAAACCTTTAACTTTTAGGACAAGACAAAATCAAGAAAAAAAAAGACAAAAATCAAGATTCCAAAATATCTAGAAAATAAAAATATAAAACATTATGTATTAGAATCTGCAGGACATAACTTAAAAAGTGCTCAGGGAAAAAAATCCTAGCTTTAAGCAGTGCAGTTCTAAAGAAGATAAAGTGTTTATGTGTACAGCCCAAATACAAAGAATAAAAAAAAAGTTAGAAAAGTAGAAATAGGGATCCCTGGGTGGCGCAGCGGTTTGGCGCCTGCCTTTGGTCCAGGGCGCGATCCTGGAGACCCCGGATCGAATCCCACGTCGGGCTCCCAGTGCGTGGAGCCTGCTCCTCCCTCTGCCTGTGTCTCTGCCTCTCTCTCTCTCTGTGTGTGTGACTATCATAAATAAATAAAAAATTAAAAAAAGAAAAGTAGAAATATTGGTAGGTATATAAACAGTAATAAGAGAGAAACAGTGGCACTAATCAATAAGTACAAGACTATTAAATTAATAATAAGCTACCAAATCAATAATTAAGAGGAAGAAAAGAAGAAGCATATAGTCAAGATATGAATATGATGGCAGGTAGATGTTCCTTGGCCCAGTGTACCCCCATTACCACTCCTGTAAGCCCAGGGGGCACACGTGGTCCACACTGAGTACACTCCTTGAAGGCCTGGCTCTGGAAGCCAGGGGGACTTAAGATTCTGTGCCCCACAGGGCAAAACTATCAAACAGTTCTTGGCAGGTTACCTCCCTCAAAGCACTGCACAGACATGAGACAGATATATATCCCCATCCCTAACTATGACCAGTCTTTCAAGACTAGGAGAGGTAGCTGTTTCACCTAATACACAGACACAAACACAGAGCGTCAAGCTCAATGAGCAAACAAAGGAGAATGTTCAAAACAAAAGAACAAGACAGAACCTAGGTTGGGGGTGGAGGTAATTAACCAAAGGTAATTCACCTGATAAAGGATTCAAAATAATGGTCATGAAGATGCTCACCAATCTCAGAAGAAGCATGAACACAGAGAGACATCAATGAAGAGAAACTCTAAGTATCAAACAGAAGTCATAATGCTTAATAATATAACAACTGAACTGAAAAATTCACTAGAGGGGTTCAACATCAGACTCGGTGAATCAGAAGAAAGAATCAGTGACCTGGAAGAAAGGGCAGTAGAACTCACCTAAACAGACCAAAAGGAAAAAAGAATTTTAAAAAGGGAAAGAGAAATAAAATGACAACAGAGAGGGAGGCAAACCATAAGACACTCTTAACTATAGGAAATAAAGAGTGGCTGGAAGGGAGGTGGATGGAGGGTTGGAGTAATTGGGTGATGGTCATTAAGGAGGGCACTTGATATAATGAGTACTGGGTGTTATATGCAACTAATGAATCACTAAATTCTACCCCTGAAACTAATAAAAATAAAAAT
This sequence comes from Canis lupus dingo, assembly GCF_003254725.2. Lineage (NCBI taxonomy): Eukaryota > Metazoa > Chordata > Mammalia > Carnivora > Canidae > Canis > Canis lupus. The sequence goes on along the minus strand of NC_064246.1, from coordinate 26,040,733 downwards.
ATATAAATATAAATAAATACATCAATAAATAGTGAAAATAGCTTAAAAGACCTATGAGATAACATCAAGAGGAACAATATTTGCATAATAGGGAAGGAGGATGAACAGAGAAAGAGGTAGAAAACTAATTACAAGAAATAGAAGGACAAAACTTTCTATAACCTGAGGGAAAAAAAATAGACATTCAGATCCAGGAAGCCCATAAAGTTACAAGTAAGAAGAATCCCAAGAGATCCACACCAAGACATATTATATTAAAACGTCAAAAGTTAAAGAAAATCTTAAAAGCAGCAAAATAAAACCAACTTGTTCTGTACAAGGGAACCCCTATAAACCATCAGATTTTTCAGAAGAAACTTTGCAGGCCAGAAGAAAGTGGCTGAAAGGAAAAACTTCCAACCAAGAATACTCTACCTAGCAAGGTTATCATTCAGAATTAGAGAGATAAAGAGTTTTCCAAGAAATTCACCACACTAAACTGGCCTCAAACAAGAAATGTTAAAGACACTTCTCTAAGCTGAAATGCAAGGGTGGTAGTTACTAATAAAACATATAAAAGTAAAAATTTCACTGTGAAAGGCAAATATATAATAAAAGTAGTAGACCAAAAAAGCTAGCAGGAAGATTAAAAGAAAAACTTCAGGGATCCCTGGGTGGCGCAGCAGTTTGGCGCCTGCCTTTGGCCCAGGGCGCGATCCTGGAGACCTGGGATCGAATCCCATATCGGGCTCCCAGTGCATGGAGTCTGCTTCTCCCTCTGCCTGTGTCTCTGCCTCTCTCTCTCTCTGTGACTATCATAAAAAAAAAGAAAAAAGAAAAAAAAAACCTTCAGTTAGATTAAAAGACTAACAAAGGATACAGAAAATAAAAAGATGTAAAATGTGGCATCAAAACAAACATGGGGGGGAGGAAGAATAAAAATGTAGTTTTAGAATACATTCCATTTTAATTTGCTCTTGACTTAAAATGGACATAGATAAATAGACAGAGGCCTCTATATATAAGCCTCACAGGCAAAAACCTACAGTAGATATACAAAGGATGAGAATGGATCTTAAACATGACATTACAAAAAAAGCACCAAACCAAAGGGGAAGAAAACAGGAAAAGAAAGGAACAGAGAAGATGGGCAGCCTGCGTGGCTCAACGGTTTAGCACCACCTTCAGCCCAGGGTGTGATCCTGGAGACCTGGGATTGAGTCCCACGTTGGGCTCCCTGCATGGGGCCTGCTTCCCTCTGTCTGTGTATCTGCCACTCTCTCTCTCTCTCTCTCTCTCTCTCATGAATAAATAAAATCTTAAAAAAAAAAAGAAAAAAGAAAGGAACAGAGAAGAATGACATTAACAGCCAGACAATAATTTACAAAAGGGCAATGAACACATACCTATTAATTACTTTAAATGTAAATGGACTAAATTCTCCAATCAAAAGATACAGAATAGTTGAATGGATTAAAAAATAATAAGACCTATCTATATGCTGCCTACAAGAGACTCACCTCAGATATAAAGACACACACAGAGGGATCCCTGGGTGGCGCAGCGGTTTGGCGCCTGCCTTTGGCCCAGGGCGCGATCCTGGAGACCCGGGATCGAATCCCACATCGGGCTCCCGGTGCATGGAGCCTGCTTCTCCCTCTGCCTGTGTCTCTGCCTCTCTCTCTCTCACTGTGTGCCTATCATAAATAAATAAATTTAAAAAATTAAAAAAAAAAAAAAAGACACACACAGAATGAAAGTAAAAGGATGGAAAAGACGCTTATTGCAAATGGAAACTAAAAGAAAGCTGGAGTACTTATATTAGACAAAATGGAATTTAAAACAACTAATAATACACAAAGACAGGCATTACATAATGATAAAGGGGTCAATCCAGCAAGGACACATAGCATTTGTAAACATTTATGCACCCAACATAGGAGCACCTAAATATATAAAATAAATATTAACAGATCTATGGGATGAAATCAACAGCAATAGGAGATAATATCCCACTTACATAAAAGATAAATCATACAATCAACAAGGAAACATCAACTTTAAACACATTAGATCAGATGGATTTAATAGATACATATACATAACGTTCCATTCAAAAGAATACACATTCTTTTCAAGTGCACATAGAACAGAACCTATGTTAAACAGCAAAATAAATCTCAATAAATTGAAGATTGAAATCACATCAAGCAGCTTTTCACACCACAATAGTATGACACTAGAAATCACATACCAAAAAATGAAAAAAAAAATCACAAATATGTGGAGAGTAAACAAACTATTACTCAATAACCAATGAGTCGAAGAAATCAAAGGAGCAATGAAAAAACCCTGAGACAAAAGAAAATATCGCATACCAAAATCTATGGGATGCCGCAAAAACAGTTCTCAGAGGGAAGTTCACGATACATAACTATCTCAATAAACAAGCAAAATCTCAAACATCTACTTTATATCTAAAGGAACTAGAAAAAGAGGAATGAAGTAAGCCCAAAGTTAGTAGAAGGAAGGAAATAATACAGAGCAAAAATGAAACACTAAAAATAGAAAACAAATCAACGAACTAAGAGCTGGTTCTTTGAAAAGAAACAAAATTGACAGACCTTTGCCTAGACTAAGAAAAAGAGAAGGTTCAGAAATCAGAATGAAAGAGGAAATGTTACAGCTGTTACCAAAGAAATACTAAGAATCATAAGCAACTACTATGAATAATATACCAAGAAATTGGACAGCCTAGAAGAAATGGATAAATTCCTAGAAACACAGGTTGTTCCAAGACCGAATCAAGAAGAAACAGAAAATCAATAAACTGATTATTAGCAAGGAGACTGAATCAGTAATCCAAACCCTCCTAAAGAAACAAAGTCCAGGACCATAAAGCTTCTCAGGTGAATGCTACCAAACATTCCAAGGAGATTAATACTTACCCTTCTCAAACTCTTCCAAAAAATAAAAATAAAATGAGGAGGATGGAATGCTTCCAAATTCATTTTATGAGGCCAGCATTAGCCTCATACCAAAACCAGAAAAGGATACCACAGAAAAGAAAATTACAGGCCAATATCCCTGATGAATGAACATAGATTGAAAAATCATCAACAAAATATTAGCAAACTGAATTCAATAATACATTGACAAGATCATACACCATGATCAAGTGGGATTTATTCCAGGTATGCAAAGATTGTTGATTTGCAAATTGTTGATTTGCTAATGTGATATGTATACCACATTAGCGAAAGGAAAAAAATCATAAGTACCCCAATAGATGCAGTAAAGCATTTGACAAAATTCAACATCTATTCATGATTAAAAACTCAACAAGGCAGGTACAAGAGGAATATACCTCAACATAGTTAAGACCATATATGAGAAGTCCACAGTTAACATCACACTCAGCGGTAAAAGGATGAAAGCTTTTCCTCTAAGATGAGGAATCCGACAAGAAGGCTCACTCCCACTGTCCTAGCCAGAGAAATCAAGTAAGAAATAAAAGGCATCCCAATTATAATGTTTATTTAAAAAGTCAGTATTTTTGGATATTTTATATATTTACAGAAAACTCTTAAAAAGTCCACAAAAATGTTAGAATAAGCCAGTCTCCTAAAGTTGGATGTAAAATTGGCATGCAAAAATTTTTGTTTTATACACTAACAAACTATCAGAAATTAACATTCCCATTTAAAATTGCATACAAAACAAAACAAAAAATATCCTAGGAATATATTAAACCAAGAATGTGGAAGACTATACACCACATGGCATGGATGAATTAACTAAAGAACACAATAAATGGAATGATATTCCACATTCATAGATTAGGTTAATGTTGAATTATCCATACTATCCAGAAAAATCATAAAATCAAAGCAATCCCTACCAAAATGTCAGTGGCACTTTTCACCCAAATGCAACAAATAATTCTAAAAATTATATGGAACCACAAAGACCCCAAATAACAAAAACAATCAAGAAAGAAAGCCAGAGGCATCACACCCTACAGTTTCTAACTATACTATGAAGCTATGATTATCACAACAATATGGCAATGGCATAAATACAGACATGTTGATCAATGGAACAGAATAGAGAGGCTAGAAAAAAACCCATGCACATAATTGTCAATAAATTTATAACAAAGGAGCCAAGAATATTCAATGAGAAAAGGACAGTCTCTTCAATAAGTGGTGCTAGGAAACTGGGTACCCACGTACAAAAAAAACAAAAAACAAACAAAAAAAAACCCTCAATCACTACTTTATACCATACACAAAAATTAACTCAAAATTGATTAAATCCTCTAATGTTAAGACCAGAAACCATAAAACTCCTTGAGGAAAACATAGGTGGTAAGCTCCCTGATATTGCCCTTGCCAATTTTTTTATTTTGGCTGTAACGCCAATGGGAATGGCAACAAAAGCAAAATGAAACAAATGGGACTACAGTGACCTCAAAAGCTTCTGCAAAGCTAATAAAACTATCCACAAAATAAGAAGGCAACCTACTAAATGGGAGAAGACATTTGCAAATGAGATATTCAATACGATACTAATATCTAAACTATATAAAGAACTCATACAACTCATTGACCAAAAAACAAAAAAAACGCACAAAACCAAAAAAATCCAATTAAAAAAATGAGCATGATATCTGAATAGTCTTTCCAAAGTCAAACAGATGGCCACCAGAGACATAAATAGTGCTCAACATCACTAATTATCAGGTAAATGCAAACCAAAACCACAATGAGCACAATGAGATATCACTTCATACCTGTCAGGATGGGTATTACCAAAAAGACAAGAAATCACAAGTGTTGGCAAGGATGTAAAAAAAGAAGAAAAAAAAAAAAAACCTTCATGCACTGTTGGTGGAAATGTAAACTGGAACAGCCACTATGGAAAACAGTATGGAGATTCCTCAAAAACCCAAAGATACAACTACTGTACAATCCAACAATTCCACTTGTGGGTATTTATCCAAAGAAAACAAATACAGTAAATCAAAAAGATACATGCACCTCTCCGTTCATTGCAGCATTATTTACAATAGCCAAGATATGGAAACAACCATAGTATTAGTCAGTGGATGAATGAATAAAGACATGGTACTTCTATACAATGGACTACTACTCAGACATAAAAAAGAATGAAATCTTATCATTGCAACATAGGTGAACCCTAAGGATATTTTGCTAAATTAAATAAATCAAACAGAAAACAGCAAATACTACTTTTCATTAATATATGGAATCCTAAAAGCAAACTAAAACAAAACTCAGATGCTGGGGACAAGTTGCGGTTGCCACAGGAGAAGGGAGTTAGGAAGTGGGCAAAATGGGAGTAAGGAGTCAAGAGATAAAAAAAAACTTCTAATCCTAAGATAAGCCATGGAAATGTAATGTACAACATGGTGACTACAGTCAATAATATTTTATTGCATATTTTGTAAGTTTATATGGTGACAAGGGGAAACCAGACTAATTGGGGTGATCATTTTACAGTGTATACATACTTTTTTTTAAATTTTTTATTTATTTATGATAGTCACACAGAGAGAGAGAGAGGGGCAGAGACACAGGCAGAGGGAGGAGCAGGCTCCATGCACCGGGAGCCCGATGTGGGACTCGATCCCAGGTCTCCAGGATCGCGCCCTGGGCCAAAGGCAGGCGCTAAACCGCTGTGCCACCCAGGGATCCCCTTACAGGGTATACAAATATCAAATCTTTATATTGTACTCCAGAAACTAATAATGTGACATACCTGAGGAAAAAAAAATACCAAAAAAGAACATAAACATATGTATAACCAGATACTAAATAAGACAGAAGCAATAATTTTGCTCAACTTTAATACATTTGAAATCATGGATAAATGGGGTATTCTCTAGAATAATATAAATCATCAAAATTGGGGCATCCAGATCGCTCAGTGGGTTAAGCGGCTGACTCTTGATTTCAGCACAGGTCATGATCTTAGGGTTGTAGGACTGAGGCCTTCATTAGGCTCTGAGCTTAACGCAGAGTCAGTTTAGGATTATCTCTCTCTCCCTCTGCCCCTCTCCCCACATGCACTCCAGCATTCTCTTTCTCTAAAAAATAAGTGAACATCTTTTAAAAATAAGTCATCGAAACTAAATCCAGAAAATACTGAAAATCTAGATAGACCGAGTACTATAAAAGATATGGATAAAGTTATCAGAGAGAACTATGAGTCCCCAAATGTTTTACAGATAAAATTCCTCTATTCCTTTAAGAAACAGATAACTATAATACTATTCAAACTATTTGCTGCAGAACATAGAAAAATGTCCTAAACTATTTTTATAAATAAATGTAACACTGTATTAGTCTGCTCAGACTACCATAACAAGATACCATAGACTGGGTGTCTTATAAAACAAATTTACTTTCTCACAGCTCTGGAGGCTGGAAGTCTGTGATCAAAGTACCATCAAGGTTCATTTCTGGTGACAGCACTCTTCCCGGCTTGTAGACAGCTGCCTTTTTGCTATGTCCTCATGCAGGGGTGCAAACCTCTCCCTGGTGTTTCTTTCTCTTAAGGACACTAGTGGTTTTGGATTGGGGCCCCACCCTTAAGACCTCATTTAACTTTTATTAACTCTCTAAAGACCTTATGCGAAATATGGCTACACCACAGTTCAGGGCTTCAATACGCAAATCTGAGGTACACAATTAAGCCTATAACTAATGGGATTAGTAGGTGCCTCAGGATTTCTAAGAAATCTAGAATAGTCTGTCCTGTTAGCCAATAAAAAGGGAGGAGGGAACAACATGCTCATCTCCACAGATCCTAAAATCCAGCATCAGTTACTCATGTTGAAGAGAAGCAATAAAGAAGGATGTCTGGGTGGCTCAGAGGTTTAGCCCCTGCCTTCAGCCCAGGGCAATCCTGGAGTCCCAGGATCGAGTCCCATGTCAGGCTCCCTGCATGGAGCCTGCTTCTCCCTCTGCCTCGGCCTCTCTCTGTCTCTCATGAATAAATAAATAAAATCTTAAAAACAAAAACAAAAGCAATAAGGAAGGGTGCCTGGGTGGCTCAAACATCTGCCTTCAGCTCTGGTCTGGGGATCGAGCCCTCATTGTCTGCTTCTCCCTCTGCCGCTCCTGCTCCCCTGCTTGTAGTCACTCTCTCTCCCTCTCAAGTAAATAAATAAAATCTTTTAAAAATAATACAAAATAAAATTAAAAGGCAATAAAGTACCAAGAGCCCTCCAAGATGCTGATTTCAATTCCTCTGGCCATCTGTAATTATTGGATCATATGATAGCTCTATTTTTAATCTTTTGAGGAACCTCCATGCTGTTTTCCACAGTAGCTGCACCAATTTACGTTCCCACCAACAGTGCACAAGGATTGTTTCTTCTCCACATCCAGGCCAACACTTGTTATCTTCTTTTATTGATAATAGCTATTTTAACAATGTCTGAGGTACAGCGAAGTGCTTATAGTTAACACAAGATTTTGCTAAGAGGGTAAATCTTAAGTATATGGTACAGTATTGTTAAGTGTTCTTATCACACAACCACACATATACCAATGATAAAAAAAAAAGTGTAGGAGGAAACTTTTCAAAGTGCTATGTTTATGGCATAGATTGTGGTGATCGTTTCATGGTGTACACTTACCTCCAAACTCATCGTATTGCATTAAATATGTACAGGTTTTTGCAGGTCCATTCATACTTCAATAGTTTAAAAAGCTCTAAAATTACACTGCTTAAAAAATATATTCTTCTAAAAAACCCTCTCTAGCCAATGCAATTAGGGGAGGAAACACAGCATTAATAAGAAAGCAGCAAAATTTTTTTTCCCGTATGATACAGTTGTATGCCAAAACCCAACAGAATTAACTGAATAACTTTTAGAAAAGAGATATTAATAAGGTGGCTTATTATGAAATTAACATTTAAAAACCAATAGTTTTACTCTTTGCTATTTCATTTTTCATTCCATTTCATTCAATTAACTACAACTTACAAGCCCTTTTACTTTTGCAAAGCATTTCTCACAAGCCTATGAAGTAGATATTAATCAACCCTGTTTTACAGGTGCAGAAAATAAAGCCCAGGAAGGTTAAATCACTTTTCATGGTCACAGAGCTGGTAAACAGCAGTATCTGTCCTCTGACTCCAAGCCCTGCATTCATTCCCCATAATAAGATGCTCCCCCCCATCCCCGCAACCGCCACCCATAAGACAGAGATATTAAATTCTGTAGGTGTTTTTCTCAACTCCACCAAAATTAACTCTTAAGTCAACAGATCTTAAAAGCCTAGATCTGTTTCTGAAGTAGAAATTATCAATGAAAATGAACCTATTTGTTACTGAGATAGAGTGATTAATGTTACACATAGCAATCTAGATAAATAATTTTTAACTAGGTGAAATAGATAATCAACATGCTCATTTTCGCTTTAAGACTGCCAATGGAGCATTTCCCCCCACAATTCACACTTTAACCTCTTAACACAAACCAATGTTTTATCAAAATTTCTTTTTAAATTACAGGAAACACATTTCTAAAAGCTGTCATTTTGTTTCAAGTTGGCAAAGTATTATAATTAAATGCAAAATGTATCCTGATACCTTTGGCACCACGCCAATTTGGCCAGAAGCAGTAAGCTCCTAAAGTTATCATGGAAGATAAAGACACACCATCTAATTGAGTTAAATTATGAAACACATACTTTATTGAATCACTTAACAAATGTGTTGCACACCCACCATGTGTCAGACACTGTGCAGGGAAATCTGTGCACAGTAACAGGTCTGAAACTTGCCCTCACGGAACTTAGTATTTAGTTAGAAGACAGACAGAAACAGCAACACACACATACACATACACACACACACACACACACACACACACACAATCACAGCTGTGAATGCCATTTTATCAGCCATCAATCACCAAGATAATTCTATCCAACAAACTAAAACTTATTTATTCTCACACATCTGCAAATCAGCTGCAACTTGCCTGGGCTGGACTCCAGACTGCAGAGAGGCCTCAGGTCCACTCGAGTTCATTTTGAGGCCAGTCTCAGAATGGACGACAGCAGGAGCTCTAGAGGAGCACACAGAATGTGTAATGCCTCCTAAATTATAGGCACAGAACTGGCTCACTCTCATTTCCACCTGTGTTTCTGGCCTGAGCAAGTTGTGTGGCCAGACTCAACATCAATAGGTCAGGGGAATACACTCTGGGGGAGGAATTGCAAAACCATACGACAAAGGTGGTGGATATAGGGAAGGGAACAAATGGGAACATAATGCAATCTGCAACAGCCATGAGAGAAAGGTGAGTGATGCTGTGAGAACACCCAAACAGACCGAGCTGATCATGTGAGGGAGTTCTGGCAAGACTTCCCAAAGAGTGAAGCTCAAACGAAAATCTAAAAGACAAAGGGAAATCAAGTCAGTGAAAGGAGAAGTAAATGACTTCCAAGCAAATAGAACAGCATGTACAAAGTCCAGATGGCCAAAGGAGACACACAACCAGCTAAGAACATTTAAGGAAGACCTATGGCTAGGCAGAGAGAGAACATGGCACATGATAAGGACAGAGAGGATGTCAGGAGACTCATGCTCCATGTCAAGGAATGGGTCTTTATCACAGCAGCAGAAAGCCACTGAATGATGGTAAGTAAAATAGAGTAATTAGATTTGCCTCTTTGCAAGATCACTCTCTGCGGAAGAGAGAATATGTTGGTGGACCACTCAGGAGGCTACAGCAAAAGTCCAAGTGAGAGATGATCATGCTCTGAACTGAACAGTTTTTGATGGAGAGAGTGGAAAGTATTCAAGAGACATCATGTGGACAGAAAAGCCCACCATTCTATCAAATCATTCCTCTCAAAGTCACTACCTCTCTATGCAAAACCTGATGGCTATTCTAAGACCTCATCCTATTTTTCCTCCCTGTAGTTTATCCCACTGACACTCCCCCTCCCTCTTTAGTTTCTGACAAACTACCTACCTCCTCAATTTCCTCCACTGTCTTTGCTCACCCTTAGATCATTCCGTAAGTCCTGAAATCTGTCCTACAATCTTTCATTACCCAAAACTTCCCTCCCCCAACTCCAAGCAAATTCATTCACTCCCACGTCCTAAATACCTCATTATGTTGATGCTTCCCACTGTGGGCCTCCAGTGCAGACTTCATTCTCAACCTGAGACCCGTGTATCCAGCTGCCTCCTGGACATTTCCACTTGGATGTTCCCAAAGGCATCTCATACCCAGTATGTCCTCGATTCAATCCCCCCCTCATCTCTTCCACCTCAGCTTCCCCATCTCATGGAAAGCCACCACCATCCATCCAGTTATTCCAATATTAAGTCCCAGAGCCAGTTACAATTCCTCCCATACCTCACCATTCCGCATCCACTCAACACAAACACTGGCACAACTGCCTCCCGAAATATTGCTCAGATTCATCTACTACCTTTTATGTTCCCACTGCTCCAATGCGAGCCCCCATGCCTGATCTGGAGAACTCCACAGCCTCATAACTAATTCCCTAAACAGCACACCCAGCCTACTCTCTCCATGACAAGAGAAGGGATCTAAATGCAATTATGACCTTGCTGCTCCCCTGCCTAAAATCATTCAGTGGTGACCCCTTACCCTCGGAATAAAGCTCAATAGGGCTTACAGACCCCTTGGTCATCCAGCCCCTACCTTCCTTATGTGCCTCGAATATACTCATGCTCTCTGGTATCCGGACATTGTCTCTTCCATTCCCTCTTCCTGAAATACTCTTCACCCCCAAACAGCACCTTACCTGACTACTTTTCTAAACTAAAATATAAATTTCATGAGGGCAAAGCCCCCACCTTTTGTTTACTGCTAACTGCCAGCAACCAGCACAGGGACTACTCCCTTAACACAGAACGGTTCTGGAAAGTGAATGAGTGGATCCTTCAGGATCATCTAGATAACCCCTTCTCCAAGCTGCCTTTCCTGGAAACTTTCCATCCTCCTCAGATTGGGTGTACCTTCAGAGCAGCCTAAGCTTTCCCCACGGTGGCAACACATCACTGTTCATCCGGCCATACCCTCTATCTCTTGCCCCAGTTAAAATGTAAGCTCCATGAAGAACTCTCTGTTACAGGAAGAAGCCTCGAGAGCTACAGTAAACCAGAAAAAGCACTGCCCTGAAGGAGATCCCTAAAGGCAAATGAAGCCAGGAAAGAAGTTGAGGGCGAATGTCCAAATAAAGTAAACCATGTATGAGTTTCAGGGGGTACGCAGAGGACGTATGGGGGGGAGGGAGGTGGGGTAGTGAGGTCAGTGAAGGGGGGATGAAAACACGTGAATGAGACTTAAGTCAGTCACTGAGGCCAGACAGCCCCATGTCTAACTCACCCATGCCTGCTTATGCAGAGATACCCACCTTTCATGCAGCAATTCGCACAGGTGAGACAGTATCTCCATATCTTGTAAAAATACACCAATTCCTACTGAAATCCCTTCTACATTAATGAAGAAATAGTCTTCTGGACATTTTTCCTCCTTGCCACTTTGCTTTAAGGGGCCAGACTACATTTAAATAAAACCTAAGGGGTATGTTAATGCCTTTCATAATGGATAGGATTTCATCAAAATCAGTCAACTCCTTCCAAAGTTATTAAAGAACAGCCTTTTAAATGCAAAATGCTAAGTACTTCAGTTAAAACAGAAACCCTCCTTAATTCAGTCAATTAAATACAGTAAGGTGCTAAGGGGACAGAGGAAATCAGCTCTAGAGGCAAACCCAAGCAAATTCAAATATTAAAACTGAAGAAGTTAAAGGATTAGAGATTCTCTGTTGACAGGCAAAAATACGGCTTCACTGGATCTTCAATCTCTTGGTTATTAACAGCAGACAATGCCACATCAGTCACCAAGCCTGAACCAAGGACCTTTTGCCTGAGGTTAGGTTTCTAAAGCATCCACTCAGCACATTCAGATTCTTAAATATGATGTTTCCTTGGCTATTTTTCTCCACCTGACTCACAGCAGGTTGTCATCTTGGGAAGGAGCTGCCTCTCCCAGGGTGAAGGCAGGCGGCACTGAAGGGGTGACAGGCTGCATGGAGGCTTAAAGATCTACTCTCCTGGCCTTCAGTTCTTCAGAGCAATGGTCTAAAAATCAAAAGGGTGACCATCCAATCAATCCATTTCTTAAATGGAGCATGGCTCAAAAACCAGAGAATGGGGGGGAAGGGGGATACACAGAGAAAGGGGAAAGGAAGACCTAGGTTAGGCCATTCCTCAAAGGACACCATAGTAGTGGCACCAGTCCAGCTTGTCTCTGCATAAGAGGATAGGGGTGTCTCCTCTGCAGCAGCTGAAAGGGCCATCGTGGATAAGCAATTAGAAAAGGAATAGTAATTACCACAGATATGACAAAGAGGCCTGCACGACAGGGAATCCTGTCAAAGCCCATAATTCTTGCAAATGAGCAGCAGACCCTGGATGACACGAGTACTCCCTCATGAATTATACAGGTGGCCATGCATAGTACATGTGGGCGCTGCTTAATCAGAAGAGACCACTCATAGGGAGGATAGCAAGTCCCCAGGAGTCTTATAGGCCTTGTGTCCCTAAGAAGTAGAAGCAGAAACCCAGCCTGCATGCCACCAACTACATGTGGGGACCTGGTTGAGGTACGAGGTCCCCAGGAACACAAGACAACTGGGCAACCATACAGAGTTAGGGAGAACCTTTGTGGGAACAGGACACTTAGATTATGAGCCTGGAACATGTAAATGCTTGACAGGAGTAAGCACTCTCCTAGGGGAGGAGTATTAGGGTCTAAACTGCATCCTTCAAAAACCGTATGTTGAAACCTTAATCACCAATACCTCAGAATGGACAGTATTTGGAGACAGGGTCTTCCAGGAGATAATTAAGTTAAAATGAAGTCACTAGCAGAGGTCCTGACCTTCCATGATTGGTACCCCTAGAAAAAAGAGACTGGGATACAGACATGCACAGAAGGAAGACCATGTGAAGACCCAAAGAGATGGAGGTCTTCTACAAGCCAGAGAGAAGCCTCAGGAGAAACCAACCCTGCTGACACCCTGATCTTGGACCTCCAGCCTTTAGAACTGTGGGACGATTTCTGTTAAGCTACTCAGTCTATGGTGTTTTGTTATAGTAGTCCTAGCAAACGAATACAAGGGGACAACAAAAATAAAGACCAAGAGACGGAAAAACACAAGACACACTGAGTCAGGTCTTTTGGCCGGAGCTTAGGAAAAGAGATATTAAACCAGAAAAGCCTCCTGTAGGCTAGGAGCATGGCCTGGATTTCAAGCAGGGGAGCAACTTGGATCCGACAATTCCTGCTCTATTAGAAGGATTTGGAAAAGAGAAGAGATGTGGGCAGGCAAAGCAGCTAAGATACTTCAGCAATTCTTAAGGGTATGAGAACATGAACTTACACTTGAACCTGGGTTATCAGGAGGATGGCAATACCAGTAACTGAGATAAAGGAGATGAGAACAAATGTGGGAAGCGATGAAATCCGCTTTGGATGGGCTGAGTTTGCACATATTTAGGATAGGAAAGCAGAGCAGAATCCAACCCCCTCCCCCCTTACCATGCAGGAGCAGATGATGCCACGCCCCTAGCTGAGCCTGGGGCCACACATGTGCAAACACATCTAGTCCCATTTGGGGCCTCATGTTCACAAGCAGGGATTTCTTTTTAAATTATCCTATCACTTGACGCACCAGAACCAACCAACTTAACCTTAATGCCACGGTCTTGAAACAGAAGCCCAATAGGTAGGAACAAGACTTGAATGACTCCACTTTACATTCAGATTCCTGGTTACTCCGAAAAGGCTCAGCATCCCACTTCAGTTCTGATGGGCCAGATTCAAGACTCTCCAGTGAAGCTGTCAGAACATTCTAATGTTTGCAAATTGTGAAAGTTCAAGCTAGAGTCAACCATGTGGAAAGGAGGGGCAGAAGGGATTGGGTACTGAGGGCAGCTCTTAGAATGTTGTGATCTAGGACCACTTAAGAAAAACATAATCAAAAATCACTTTCAACACCCACGCCTTCTTTCAGAAGGACAAAAACATTAAAAAGCACTGCCTATTGGAAAAGAAGGTTGTATAAATCATTTTATTTCGTGCTCCATCATTTACTCAGCACAGGCTTCAGTGACACCTCCTGATTAGGTTTAATTTTAAGCCAGCAAGCACACCACATACCCTATTGTCAGAGAAAGTTCCATTTCTCTCCAAGCCTGATGGGCGACTATTGTAATGTAAAACCCTGGGATTTAAATAACACAAGCGGATTCTATTATGAGAAGAAAGGTTTATATTTTGGAGTCTTTTTCCTTCAAAGGAGCCCAGATACCAAACCATGAATTACCTGAAACAATGGGCTTCAATGATCAGCTCGTCCCCCTTTCTTTAGGAAAAAGACTACTTGCCTGAAGACCAGGACTCAGTGATCCAATTATCTCTCAGAAACAGTCCCAGGCTCTCAAAATTAACATTGGTTAGGAACACCAGAGAAGGGCAGGGACCTAGCTTACCTCTCATGGCCCCTAATTCCTTCATCATAACATCCTCACCCAGGCTCCAGGGTCCTCCCCCTTCCCCCAAGGCCTTGGCCAAACTGATTACCCAACACCCTTGTTAATTTCTAAAGCGAGATCCCCAAGAGGTCTTGAGGTTCACAGGATGATAATCTCCCCAGGAAACACAGGAAGGAAGCAATTAGGACCAGAGGGAGAAAATCCAAGAGCTACAATCTCCTAGACGGTTGGACATTCTCATATATCCAACCAAGAGCTGCCCACATTACCTTCCCACGAGGTCCTGGTCTAAGGACTCCACTGACAATATGGGACCCCTCCTGATGTCCCTAAACAATATTTATAGTCCCTCAAAAGACATTTTTTACTAGGACTACATGCCAGGTGCTGTGCTAGAGACAAAAGAACTAATTTCCAACCTGAATGAGCACAAGTCTGGTGGGCAGATAGTTCCATGACGGAATATTTGCCCTGCAATGTCATACACACTGCATAAGAGGATAGGGGTGTCTTAACCAGGTGTTAAGGCAGGACAGATGACCAGGAACAATTTCCCATAGGAGGTGACGCTGCTCCAGATCCTAAGGGTTGTGCCTCAAGACAAGTCCGTCCAATGAACCGAGTACTGCGTCACACACACCCATATACACATACAAAAGTCATACAATCCAATTGATTGGACTACCTCTCAAGAAGTGGGACACCACACAAAATGAAGGAGTATCACCATGAGGGGGTTTGGGTAATGTCCTACCCTGAGTACCCTCCAGAAAGTTCTAAGACAAACTGCCCTTGCGCCTCAGTCACTTACTAGAGGGGCCGGAATACCAAGTCTGTCCCTACCCAAGCAAAGCTGGCTTAAACAGCAAAAGCACTCTGTGCCTCTTTATGAGGCCTCCTCCTGCCCCCAGGTTTTCCTGCTTTGACCATGGGAATCCTCAGCTAATGAATGAATCTTCTAATCATCCAGAAGGAATGGCAGGACAGTGGGAGTACAGCATACGCAATGGCAAATTCTAAATTCTGTTACGTGGAACCCAAGTGCAAAGAGACATCCTCCAACATGGTGCCCCAATCTACTGAATCTGAAACTCAGTGAGGGTAGAGTCCAATAATTTGCATTTCTAACAAACTCCAAAATGATGCTGATGGTCTTGGAGCACAAGTTGAGAACAACAGTTCCAAGGGAAATTGTCCTTGGTCACTTGGGGGAGGGGGGCGGATCATAATGACATGATCACAACAGCATCTGCTAACCCTGACCAAGAACTTACCAGAAGCCAGAAACTGTACCCAACAACTTAGAAGCATCTCATTTAATCCTCCCAACCAGCATTCCACAGATGAGGAATCTGAGCCACAAAACGTTAAACAGTAAGGCTGAGATTTGAACCCAACCTCTCTGCAGGAGCCTAACAAGTTTACCTCCCAATGCAGCCTGAACTGCTGCCTGGGGGCTCCACCACGCGACTGGCATGAAGGGCTCTGAGAGAGCCTGACACCAGGAAAGCATTTACCTTTGAAACCCAGCATTACCGAACAGTTTGAGGAACACTTAGGATCATCTCTTGTAGAAAGCCCATCTCTAGGATTCCTTCAGCTCTCCTGCACTTCCTCCTCCCATCACGCAGCCCCTGCAGCCTGACTCCCTATCACAGATTGCTATGCTGGCCCCAGCAGAAAAGCTCCAGGTTGCACCTCCCTTTGAGGCACACTCCCTGGTTTCCGCCACCTTGCTCTCCATCCCTGGGCTCACTCCCACTTCAATGGTCACCCATAGTTAAGCCAATATTGTGGTATACACCTCTCATTGGGCCTTGTGAGTATACATCTCTCATTGGGCCCCTACTTTGGCTTACATCCAGTCTCCTATCTCTAGCCAAGAACGAAGCAGCAACAAGAACAAAGACCTCCATAGCTTCCTAAGCTTCTCACAGTCTGTTGGGAATGATCAAATCTCTCTCTTGGGTCCATCACTGAGGGAAGACAGGGTACAAACCCTAGAACTGCTGCATAGACCAACCCCCATGCTGGGTAACCCTGACCTGACACACAAAGCTAAGGGGGACCAACATGCCCCCTGAGCCCTGAACTCCCAAGCTCAGACCCCCGCAGCTCTCAGATCTGGCCACACCCATGCTCCCACCGCCGCCGCTGTTAGGATCTCAGCAAGAGAGGGGGAACTGGGACAGAGACAAGGAACAGATGTGGGGCTTTGCTCTTGCTCAGGGCAGAAAGCAGCTTCAAGATGTTTTTCCCTCCTCTCCACCTCTTGTCAATTCCCAACCCTTGCCAAACTGCAGAGATCACTGTTTGAAATTAGAAGCGCACGCCACATGCACAGCTGACTAAATTTTTCCCTCCTGATTCAGCAGTACACAGGAGGAATTTTCACCCCCACAAAGGAAACTGTCCAACAATTCAACTCAACAAGCATTTAGTGAGCACCTACCATGTGTCGTGCACTGCACACTGATTGCTAAGGGGAAGTTAAATGGTCCCTGCCATTTGAGAGTTCAGCCACTTACATGGTACTCATTTTCTCTTGCCCTGCCAGGGATAACTTTAACCCCTCCTCACTGTGAAGTGGGGATAATAAATCCCACCTCAAACAGTCGTTATGAAGATTAAATAGGACAAGAGTAAAAGAGTGCTGGGAATAGGAGCACGAGACCCCCTTGCCTCTCACCCAGTTTTGAAGAACAGAGGAGTTCATGTGATGGCATATAATTTAGGGTCAAGTTGAAAAGGGTAGGGTTTCAGGGGGGTCTGGGGCAAGGAGAAATCAACTTTGGTAGAGGGACTGCCTGGAGGCTCTATATTGTCAAGCTGAGGTCTCAAGGCTGGCCAGAGCTGTGTACAGAAGATTCGAGGGAGGATGAGGCCAAGAGCATTCTTGGTAAAGAGAATGGATCCTGGATTAGGAAATAAGGCGGCCAAGATGATGGGAGAGAAGCGACCAGCCTGACAAGACGGTTTTGGCTCCCCGCTGAGAAAGAGGGGGGAGGTCATGGATCTCCATAAAGGCCCAGCAAGGAAATCTGGCTTCACTCAGAAGCCAAAGGGTCAAGGACAAGACAAACTCTGCTTCCATGAATCTTCACTGACAGAAAGCGACAGGCTCCCCAAACGACGTGGAGACCCCCACAAGGTTCCATCTGTGCTGGCCCAATGGCTCCTTTTGGGGAACAGTGAGGGGAGGGAGGCAGTCTCAGTACTCTCCACTCAATTTCCAACATCAAAGAAATTAGAAATAAACATTCAATATTTCAGCGACTGGTTTACATTAGAGTTAAATCAGCATGGGGAGAAAAATCATGTAGTCATTTAAAAAGATTATCATGAATACTATAGAAACACAGAAAAATGCTTCTGACATGTTAAGTGGAAAACAGCAGAATCCAAAACATTATGTGCACCATTGCCAAGAGCGCGGTGCCATAGAGGGAGCACAGCACAGAAAGAACCAAGTTCTAGTGCTGACTGCAACTTAGGCGCTATGAGGCCATAGGCAGGTTTTATCTCCATTGCCTTGAAGATAAGGACCCTACGGGGTTGCTAAGGGTTTCCAAATGCCTGGCACAGTGCAAAGCCCAACTCCCTTGGTCCCACAGTAGATACAAAGTGAGCTACAGCTCTTTGAAATTAGGTTTCTCAATAGAAAAAAAAAAAAATGGTGAGCTTCTTGAAGGCAGAGGCTAGGTCTTACTCATTGCTGTGTTCCCAGACCTTAATAAAAGCAAGGCAGGATGAAGGTGATAGGATGATGGGTGGTTTATTACTACCACCATATACAGAAGTTAACAAAGCAGTTAGGAAACGCCTATCTCTAGCAAATACCAAGAACTTGACCATGATTCAGGCCATTTCTTCTCTATGAAGTGAACTTTACTGCTCAAGGCAAAAAGCCCAGAAGCACGCACCTGCTGGCTCACAAACCAACCCGCCTATGTCAGAGATCAACAGCATCTTTGCACCATGGACATGTGTTGGGTCAGGGCTGGTGATTGAAGAGAGAAGGCTCACAGCTTTAAAGATTTCCCAGGACTAGACTGAACCCTTCTGAGTATGGAAAATCAAGGCAGGGCCTGGTCCTACAAGGCCAGCAGTAAGGCCTGAGCCCTCCTAACCATCACCAGGCAGTGCCTAGCCCTTCCTCTGGGGAAAGAGTTCCCGACATCATGCACTCTGAGCACATGACTGTTCAAATGGATAATCAGTAGGGCTGCTCAGACTGAGGGCCCTGCAAAGAAAGACCCACCCCACGAAAGGCTACCTCTGAGCCACAAAAGCCATTCCAGCACAGGGAAGGAAGAGCACCATCCACACTACAGCTGGCCTAACCAACTGCCTGCTACACACACACACACTGCACTGACATCTGCAAACACCCTGAAATCTCACTTTCTAGTGCCTGAAACTCCTTCAAAAGCATTTCTGCCCTGCTTCAGGTTTTGATCTTCCCTGAAATGCAAATACACAGATAGAAGCCATACTGTCAAGTCAACGGGATATGAAAGGGTCCCTGATCTGATAGACTGTTCTTGATGGTGGCAGAGAGGAAGCAGGAAGGTATGGGGGTCTTGAGGGGGAAAAAAACAGAGAACATGTCATTAAAGGGGAAAAGAACCAGAAGTATGGGGCCAGTGAAGATAAGCTTTTGGACTCCATCATGCTGCTGAGATCCAGGGTTGGTAGCCTGAGATCTAGGTGATGAGCCACAGCACCCAACATGCAACCAAGATGAGAGACCTCCCTGGAGACCAACACCAGGCTCTGGACCTTCTTTGAGGCCCAACGTGCCTCATGAAAAGGTAAACCCCAACACCTACCTCTGGGCGCTTCCTCTGAACAGGCTGGTAACAACCCACACCCCTCCACAACAGTGCAGCATTGCTCTGCCACTCAAGAAAAGCAAAAAACTCACTGCCTCCCCTCATCCCACCATTTCCTCCACCACCTACCACTTGAACACACAGGAGGGGCACAACCCCAGTACACACACACAAGCAGCACACACACCCTTAACCAACAGGAACCTAAAAGCAAGGCCAGATGCAATCAGCCATCAGAAAGAGGCTGAAGGGGAGGGAGACAGGGAAAACAGCATGCTCTGGGCCCGGGCCCTCTGTGCCCCTTTACAGCGTGGCCCTAGAAGCTGCCAAGGCCTGTGGTTGGGTTGGGGGTGGGGAGCAGTTAAGGCAAATAACTGAAGGCATTTCAATTGATGGTGCTCCCCCAGTGACTTGCTGTTTCTTTATTGCAACATGCTCTCTATAAAAGCAGTTTTCCTCTCACAGGATCTGCTTGGGCAACATGTGATGTCATCATAAATCATCTTTTTTTTTTTCCTTTAAAATGTCAGCAGATTTCTTGGAGTTTCTAAAAAGCCAAGAGAGCCAGCACCATCTCCCAGTTTTGGCAGAGAAACCCATTTTCTTTCCCAAGACGTCTGTCTTCACTTTTTCCCCTTGCTCTCCCATAGGAGCCCTGCAGAGATAAAGCCTTGCAGAGTACAGAAAGTCACAGAAATCATTTATGAAAAAAGCCTTCCTTTCTACCCTTTCCAAATGCAGGCTCTTTCTCTCGTTCCCTTTTTCCTCTCGTCCTATTTTGGTGCACTTCCAGAGGAAGTGAATGTATAGCGAGCACTTTTAAACAAGGTCTAATACAATCCATGCCTCCCAGACACGGATGCCATTAATCAGAACGAAGGCTTTGTGTGAGAGAGGCCACGGGCTGGATGGGCGCCATGGACCAATAATGGAGACAGGCCCCTACCTACCCACCCCACCCTGTGTTGGGGCTTGGCATTCATCCTTCCTTACCCTACCCCCTCCCAAACCTCATGCCCAACAGTCCCCCAACGACCTTCTGCAAAAACCTTCCATGGGAGAAAAAGTCTCCTTTCGTTCCAAGTTCATTGGACCAAAGAGAAATAATCATCATCACTTTAACTGCAGAACCTCAAAAGCAAAAAGAACATCCAAACCAACTCTGAGCCACAGAACTTCCAGGGCCATGGTAGAGGGGAGTCTATTACTGTCTGAGTTGTATGTGCCATCACACTGGGTGTCTCTTGAGCATATCTACCTTCTGGAAGACTTCCTCCAGAAAGAGCTCTGTAGATAGACTACGGCTGCCCTGTCACCTACATGCAATGGTCATACGGTAATGGAGATGGTGCTGGATTCCTAAAGGTCCTTCTTTTACAGCTTTGGGCCATAACCAAGGGTCCGTCTTACTCCCCTGCCCACATAAGAATACAAACAACTGCAGGCAACCAGAGCAATGAAACTCATGGAGCAGGAAAGGGACAAACATCTATGTGAAGTCCTTTGGAGCGGTTATGAATGTCCCTAAAGCACCCTTCTACCCCTCCCTAAAGGCAAATCCTCATGCCTGGTCTAAAATGCCTGATATTCCACCATTAGTGCTTGTTTAGTTAGAATTAATCACTGGAAACATCCAGATAACTCACTGGGGATCCTTACTGCTCAGCTATTTGTACTTAAGTAAGAGTCACTGTCCATGCCTTAGTAAAAAGTACCATACAGCAGTGAGGCATCATAGCAGGTAAAGAGCTTGCTACCTTGATAGGTGGCATAGGGCCACTGGTCCCCACAACTTATCCGTATACAAGTGTAAGGTCTTCTAGGAACCCATCACATTATACATGTGATAGGTTGGCCACACCCTTCATTTCCCTCTCTTCTCTTTGATACCAGTCCTTATCATGAATAAGGCAAAAGGCAGGGGGAATTTAGGAGGGAAGGGGAAAGAAAAACAAGATGCACAAGGGCTGAGGTCTTTACCTCTTTCCCTGGTGTAGCTCAAGCACTAAGAGAGGTCTGAACATGAACACTCAATAGGTTTGCTGAGTAAGTCAGAAACTACCAGGATGCCAAATGCTGTCCTGGTCAAGAAATGGCAAGTGAGGGGCACTTGGGTGGCTCAGTGGTTGAGCATCTGCCTCTGGCTCAGGGCGTGATCCTGGTATCCAGTCCCACATGAGGCTCCCCACAGGGAGCCTACTCCTCCCTCTCTCCTAGGTCTCTGCCTCTGTGTCTCTCTCATGAATAAATATAATCTTAAAAAAAAAGAAAGAGAGAAAGAAATGGCAAGTGGGGAAGTCACCCACCAGGTGAGTAGAGCCAAGTCTCCAACTGTTTTGCCCTTCACTGCCATGGCTCACGCTGTCCTAAAGATCAAGAGGGTCTCTCCTCATCCTCCCAAATGGCTCATCCTGCTCCCTTTTTCAGATTCAGCTCAGACCTGCTACCATTCGGGGAAACCTTCCTCACCATCCCTAGATGAGTCAGCTGCCACTCCTCCCCATCATCAGCACCCTGTGCCTTTCTCAGGATTTCAGCACTTCATTGGGTTGTAGTCACTAGTCTCTATGTTGGTCGTCTCTATGGGGAGGTTAGTCCTCTTGGTATTTACCCACGCACAGCAGGCATTCAGTAACTGTTGAATAAACTGAGCTACTGAAAGAAAAGACAACCACCAACTAAACCTCATTGTTTAACTTTTGGTTGTGGGGTTTAATTTTGCTTTTTTGTTTGTTTGCTTTCCATTTCAGAACAGGTTATTCCAGAGAGATCTATGCTAGGTTTCCCAAATGCTTAAAAAAAAAAAAAAAAAAAAAAAGGAACCCAGGGAGAGGGGATGGTTTAAAATGGAGAGATCTATGTCAAAAATGAGAAGGTTAAAAAAAAAAAATGAGGTTTATTAATTCAGGGGGATTCTGTGATAAGGGAACTTTCTGGAATCTGTCTACAAGGCTAGGCCACACCATCTGAGATGGAAAATACTGAAAAGGGGGTAGGGCAGTGCATCAGTTAGCCAAGGCAGTCCAAGCCTCCTCATCTTCAGGAGAGAAGGAACTTCTATCAGTCCCTGACGCCTACACAGCTAGCCAGAGTAGTCTGGGGTAGCTTCAATGGATGAAAAGGATATTGTCCATAAAGACATATTAACAGCTACAGAACAGCTGAGGGTTGAAGCAAAACCACCGGCTCCCACAGCACCATGAAAAAGCAGGGAGATTCTGTGTCTCCTCCCCTCCCTCCACTGTCCATCTGGCACATGGTGGTGTGCTCCCTTGTGAACTGCAGTCTTTAAATTTTTCTAAGTTTTGATCTTTATACTATGACCCTTCAATTGCAGAGAGCAATTGATCTTACCACTCAAAGAGAAAGGTCCCATGGAGGCTTCACCCACAGACCCAAACCAACCCACCGCCCTGGAACTGCTGGTGCCTTCACCCCAGACTCAGAGCAAACTGGAGGTGGGAGGGGATTAAAAATCTCTCCCCATATAAAGCCAAATATACAAGGCAACAGCCTCCAAATCCTCTCCTGTCGAATGCCTTATTACTACCTTTTGCAATCTTGCAGCCTTGCTTCTGGAAAGTTTCAAAGTCACCACCAACCAACCCTTTCCAATGCACAATGGCATTTAATAATTGCTTACGGTTCTCGCCTGGGAAGCCAGGCAAGCACCCACAATTCATTACACGTGTGACCTTTCGAGCCCTCAGCCCCCAAATGATTTTCACTCACTTTAATCTGACTCCGATTCAAAACAGATCTGCTGTCAGCAGCCTGAATTCTGTAGCCCCATAGATGGGCAGTGCCTACGGCTAATCTTTTAGTGCCTTAATCATAAAATACAGCACTTCCCCAGCTGTTTTCACCCAAATAGCCAGAAAAGGGGCTGAGCAGGGTGTGAAAAATGAATTATGAACTCCAAAGTAGTATTTCATTAAGCAAGATTGGACGCTAAAACTTTAACTGTGCTCTCTGCAATTGAAAGGTCATTTTATTTAAAAAAAAAAAAAATTCAAAACTTAGAGACTTGTGAAGACTCTCTACGGTTCACAGGGGAGCTCACCACCATGTGCCAGTGCCAAATTGACAGGGGAAGGGAGGAGACACAAAAGCAGTGGTCAGCATAAAACGCCCTTCTTTTTTTTTTTTTTTTTTTTTTTTAAACCACGGCCACTTTAGATTTTTGCAACGTGATGCCGAGCACATTCAACAGGTCTACAAATGCACCGCATTAGCCTAAATTTAGTGGGTGTTAATTGGAATCAGAGCTACGGTCGTTACCACCGACATGTTTCTAAATACTACCCAGTAAATTTTTGTCTGTTTCAGATTCTCTCTGACAGCCGGCAGTGAAAACTCATGAGCAGACACGTAAAATGGTCTTCTTATATATGTAGTGCCCTAGTATGTGCACAAAAGGATGTCTGTGTGTGGATCTGGCCTATGTCTGCACACACAGACATGTGTATGGATAAACACAAGATAGACGTGCATGCCTTGCCCATTTTTAGAAGGCAAACAAGGAAGACATGTGCAAGGACACACGCATATCCTCTTCATATCTGGCAGCTCCCTTTTTACCAACGCACCTCCAATAGAAAGCAAAAACGGGCCTCTCTCGATGTGACAAAAACATTCTGGTTTATAGTGAAAGGGGTTTATGGTGCAACTTATGTGCCTCTTTCAGATGGGCTGTTTCCCTTCTTTTCTCTCTGGCTTGCCTCACTCCCTTCAGGTAAGCCTTGTTTCAATTTAAAAAACAAAATTAAAATTTCCTCCAGAACAGAGCATCTAAGGGTCAGCCAGGAAAAGGTCTGCAACATGTAGAATCTGAAAGGAAGGAGGAAGGGGCCTAGGGGAAGGAGAGAAAAGTCTGGAAGGAGAACCATCAGCTTCCTGGAGTTCCCTCAGAAAAATGCCACTTTCATCATCATAATCACTCATTAGTTCATTATTAGCTTAAGTGAAAAGAGAAGAGGTGGCTTTGTGTTCTGAGTCATGATTCTAGCTGAGATAAGAAAGAGAAAGGTGAGTGTCTGGCCTGGAGGCTCCACACTATTTTGTCCTCCCTTGATCCTCCGATGATAATTTCAGGACTTCCCCAGATCCCAGTTGTATTATAACTTTGCCGGAGGTCTGTTCCAACGGAAAATAAAGACTACGGTCAGCTTCCACAGCAGTGAGCCAGGAGGAACCTTGGAGGCAAATATGTTTACCAAAGACTAATGACACCAAAGGACTAGGTTTTGGCTTAGCAGTAGATCCTCATGCAGTTACCCCCAACCCCACATATATGCTATTGATCTGATTATTCAAGTATCAGCTAAGAGGCCCTAGTACTGCACTTAGCACTCTCTTCCCCTCCCCAGACACTCCTCTCTCTCTCTCTCTCTCTCTCTCACACACACACACACACACACACACACACACACACCTTCTCCCAGAGTTTGGTACATGCCTATCCCTAAACATACAGCTAATGAGTGTTTACATATCACACAAATAGCGTACACTGGGCTTGCTATGTGCCTATCCCCAAATACACCTTAGTTACACAAAAACACAATTTCTGCCAACACACATCTAAGATTCACTACATGCCCTTCCTCAACTACACTATGAGCACATATGCACATTCATGCATATACATCACCCAATGCCAACTCCTTCAAGGGAGACAGGGTACCTTGGACTAGGAGACAAGTCTCACAGCCTAGCTGGGGGGGGGGGGGAATCAATGAGCCCTAGTCTCCTCTGAAGGGGCTAGAAACATTTGTACAGGAAAAAAAATAATTTTGATGTTGAAATCCATCTACCCCAGCATCCCCAAAGACTTCCCTCTTCTCATAACCTCACACTGTCTTACAGGAGCCCATCAGAGGGTCTGTGGGAAGAGGACTTGCATCCCCTGATACCCAAGCTGGGCCTGCACAGCAGCAAGTCAGCATTACCTGGGAATTTGTGAGAAATGTAGAGGGCTCAGGGCCAAACCCAGACCTACTAAAACAGACACTGCATTTCAAACAAGACCCCCAGAGGATCTGTGGAGACACTCGGGTTTTGGGAGCATGCTTTAAGAGTCCTTCCTCCCATACCCAGGACATTCCCCGCTGAGATCACCCAGTCCATATGGGCCCTCAATGTCCAGGCTCTCCAGCTCATGCCGAAGCAAAAACAGGAGAGCAGGGGCATTCCTCCACCATCAGACCCTCTTCCTCCTCACCCTAGACTCCCCTTCTCTCTTACCAGCGGGAACTGGAGTTAACAGCACAGCCTCAGGTGTCCAGACACGCCTGCATCTCTAAACCCACCAGGAGCTCAGTGATACTAACAGTTTCCTCCCCACTAATTGTCTCATCACTCCACAACTGCTGCTTTTTATTTCATTATGCTCCTCATCAGTCTCAGACAGGAATATAACCGAAAAAGAAATTGGAGGGGGACAATTTCAATATTTCAAAACACATGCAAATCAACACCCAGAATCCTACCTGGAGTGTTTTTATTGAGACAATTCTGTGCTTGTCTGAGAGATGACCTTATAATAAATAAATTCATATCTTGCAAAGGTAGATTTCTCTCCCCACCTTATAAAGCTAATTATACCAGCGCAACATAACATTTTCCTAAATGCCTGGTAACCTCATCCTGTTACTCAGGAAATATTATTTTTAAATAGGTGTGATAGATACAAACTGAAACACTCGGATTTCAATTCCAGCCCCAATTCCCGGATCCCCTCTCTGAGTAATTTAAGGACTTCCTCCAGATAGTTTTTCATATTCCTTTAACTGACATTTTATCTTTATACAGTATCTCACAGAATGAGCACGCACTAAGACAATGACAGCCAAGAAGGCCTGTCATTTCTCATTCCGACAAAGACAGATGTCTTACACTGGCTTATGCCAATAATAGATCCAGCAAAAAACAAAAGAGACTACACCTGCCGCTGATGTAAAGGCACCAATTCACATTTGTGACACTCATTTGTCAATTAACAGATTTCTTCCATTGTTGACACACGAGACTTAAAAGATGTGGGCTCGAATGTGATGAATTAAAAAAGACAGATGAGTAAGCTATGAGCTGCAAAGTAATGCTATAATGTGCTTTAGATATGAATATCAACTGACACCCCTGACAGGCCATACAAGGTTTTATTTCATTTTGCACTGTATCCAGGCTTCATACTTTGTCTTCTTTGTTCGCTTTTCATCAAGCTCCTAACATCTCATTCTGACAGCCAGAGACATTTAAGGCACTTTCGTTTCAAATGCAAGTTAGCGTACTTGATTTGTCATTAAAATGCAAAACGACTGCCGTTGCAGGTAAATGTAGGTATGCTTAAAAGGTTGGATCTGCAAAGGAAAAGCTGAAAATGGTTTGGGTTCCTCTCCTTACCTCTTTCACAAGCAGGGCAACCTCTGGGGCCCCACCCGACACCCCCTAGAGCAAAGGCCTGACCTGCAGCAAAGGAGCCTCTGGAGTTGGGTGGGTCAGCAGTGACCAGGGACAATGTGCCAACTCAGGGTAGCCAGGCCTGAGTGAAGTGCACCTTTCCCCTCCCCAAAGATGTGGAGAGGATTTTAAATGTATCAGTATTAGAACCAGCATTCAGCCTCCGGAGAAGCAGCAGCAGAGTCAGGTTTAGGTCAAGAGTCTTCCCCCTTTGAGACCCAATCCAAAACCCCATCTGACGGCCTACAGGGAAGGAGAAAGCTGCACACCCTAGACCTCCTGTGGGAGATGGAAGAAGGGTCAGATGGGGACCTCAGGGTAAGACACTGTTTCAGTGACTTTCAATTCAGTAAATGTCACTCTTTGGGAAATTATCTTAAGGAAACAGTGAGAACAGTGAAGCCACAATTTATAGGCAAAAGATGTTCATGACAGCATTTCTTATTAACACCTAAAAGTGGAAACCAGTAAATATGTCAATATGTCAATAAGAGAAGGACTCAATTATGGTGCATCCGTGGAACAAATATTATGTAACTGAAAGACCATATTACCCAAGAAAATTGAATCACATGATATAACATTAAGAGGAAAAAAAGTGAATACAGCCTGAACTCAATTTGTAACAAGTTACAGTCTAATGTTAGAAGTAGAATAGTGGTTTACTGTTCAGCAATAAGATCATGGGGTTTTTTTTTCTTTCTGTGTATTATTCATGTTTTTAGAAATTTGTATAAAACCAGAATGTATTACATTATAACCAGAAAAAAGAAGCAACACTTGAAAAACTAATTTTAAAAAGTAAACATTTCTTTGGTCCAATTTCCCGTTCCCTGGCACCACTGTACATTTGTACTGTCTAGGTCTCAATTTCCTTTGTTAAAGTATTAAACCAGTGTTTTTCAAACTATTCCACAGAACCCGAGGCTTCTGAGATTCTTCAAGTGACTAAATTTGAATTTAACAATTACTTTAGCCATTTTTATTTATTATTTTTTTTACTTTAGCCATTTTTAAAAACTAATTTAAGCACAGTATGCACTCTCAAACATGTTACTAAATTCCAACACACCAGAGGGCAATGGCCTATTATCTTGTGCTGCCAAATTAACCCCCTTTTGTGCAGATCTTGACATTTCTTCTTAAAATTGTCTAAAGAACATCTTGATATTTATAAGATGAACTTTGTGGAGTGGGGGGTGAGGGGCATTACCATTTGCCACTATTTGAGGTAGGGTTTAGGTGTTGCACAAAGCCAAATACCAGAATAATCTCAACACTGGGACCAGTAGAAAACTGCATTCATCTCTAACCTCACTAGCAAACCCCATGATCATCTCAAGAGCTTCAATGTTCTTGCTGACTCACTTCAGAAAGTATTAACACACTTACCTCACAATGGTTTTTCTATATAAAATTGTTTGAGGAGGATTCTGACACTAGAAAAATAACTTTGAAAACCACTCGACTAAACCACCCTGCTTCTACCTTCCCTTGTGATCGAGTGTGGTTCTATGGAGCACAGTGTGGGGTATTGTGGGAGGAGAGGCGTTACATGATAAGTGGGGTCTGAGTGAGTCCCGGCTTTCACACATACCATGTGGCACTGAGCATGGTATGTCTCAATCTAAGCCTCAGCTTTCTCATCTATAAGAAGGGTATAAAATCTCAGAATTGGAAGATTTTGGGGGATAGCAGGGTAACTGCAGAAGCAGCAGATGAAAGTGCTTTCAGACAGTCCATAGTAGAAATTTCTTCACTAATAAGATCTAGAGCAGTCAGTCTTGCTCTAGATTACCTAGCCCATGTTTATTTACTCACCTTCTCGATCATCTGACCAGTGTATACTCCACAAGTACATTTTTCCTTTAGTAGTAAATCGATTGCAAATCTCCACATTCTACCTCTCCGTACACTGCTTAAATGTGATTTTTATAATTATCTTCTGGGAAGAGGCTCTAACAAGCCCTTTTTCTAAAAAAGCTAACACAGACCCTGTGAGTTATAATAGAACCATTTAATTCAATGTAGATCGGAAATTACATAAAAGGCAACTTGATGTGAAGGGAAGAAACTTACAGTTGTAGAAAAACATCACATGCTCCTTGCAAGGAAACACACTCTGTAGGACCATGATCTCCCTTTTGATTTGGACACAAGTCACAGGCAACGAATGCCACATGACCCCAAGCTAAATAATCCTGAAGCTAATTCTGCTCAAAAACAAAAGAATCAAAAATGAAGTAAATATTTTCTGGAATAGCTGCTCTTTTGGTACATCACCTACAGGAACAAAACTCTTTTACATGTAGTATTTCATTTAAGCTGCATAATCCTAATAGATGAGTCCACTATCCCCATTTGGAAATTAATAACACAGATTAAGTGACTTGTCACTATCTCAGAAATAATTTGTGATGGACTGAAGACTAACCATCAGGTATCCTGTCTCATGAGCTCATTGCTTTTCCAACTAGACCAGACCTCAGCCAGAACCCCTCTGACGTTTTGGTCTTCAACAATGACTGAGCTTCAAAATAACGCAAGTTCGGTTACTCATTTACAAGACAATATATATATAATGATAATAAAGCATAACGTGACGCTAACTAAACACCTATTGGGGTAATCATTTTGTATATATCAAGTTATGTTGTACACCTTGGACTAGTGTTCTGTCAATTACATCTCAATACAAATGAAAAAATTAATAAATTAGAGTTATATGGTGCCTAGCAATGGACAAAGCATTTGTGTTCAGATAACCTACCTCCTGTGCAACCCAGAGACATCCTCAAAAGTGGACAATACTCTTTGCCTGTAACTGATGGGAAAACAGACTTGTGCCTCTTAAAGGGTTGTCCAGAGAACAGCAGCAATGGGACTCACCCACACCTCAGGTGGATCCAAAAACTGTAGTGGAGACCCCACCCCGCCCAAGAGGCCTCTTATTTGGATGTGAGGGGGTTTCTTGTGTTTTTGTTGTTCATCTTCCTAAAGGAACAGGAAAATAAAAGTTAATGCAACCTAATTTTCTACAAACTTCCAGAACACTAATACTTGGTATAAGGACTCACTGGCTACGGTTTTTATCTCCCCTGAAAAATGATGAGGGCAAATGTAAGTTTGGGAAGAAAGCAAAATAGCCCCAGCCTTATAGGGGTGGGAGGGCAGTGAGTATTCCCTTTCCATGGGCCTGAAAAGACAATGTCTTCTTCTCTATTTAGTTATCAACCTACACTAGTTTACCAGATAAAGAGGACAACAGTGAATTAGGATTGGGGGAAACGCAACAGAATTCAATAAAGATGTAAGAGCTAAGTGTAGGTTTTGAGGTTGGGGTCTTGGCTCCTCACTGACCAGCTAGCTGTGTGCCCTTGGGAGAGTTCCCTTCCCTCACACTTTCATGCCTATCTTCAAACTGTGAAGAACACCCAGCTTATAGGGTGTCCGGGTGGCTCAAGTCACTTAAGCATCTGCCTACCATTCAGGTCTTGATCCCAGGGTCCTGGGATGGAGCCCCATATCCTGAGCCTACTTCTCCTCTCCTTCTTTCTGTCCTCCTTGCTTATGCATTCTCGCTCTCTCTCTCATAAAAAAAGAACACCTAGCTTAAGAAGATAACCAGGGAAAGTGAACAGATGAACTGTAGTTAGCATTACTGCAACCTCCTTTAAAGTAACGTTAGCATGTTTTTAAACATCCACTTTGGCAAGTGAGAAGCCCCCAAATTAGATAGCATCTTCCAATAGAGGGGCACCTACCACATGCGTAAGTCTGCCCTGGGCACTCCTGAAAGCAGCTGTTATCCCAAACTGGAAAAGCTGACATTCCAGTGGGAGGCAAAGCTACTGCAAAGGCCCCAAGGCATTCACAGAACCAATAATGTGCAAGTTGGGGAGGGGATCCATCTCTAGGTGCCAGCCTTGCAGAAACACCATGGCATAGAACAACGATAAAAAGTGTCATTTCTCAAAGATGAGATTTCAAGTTTTGGTTCCTCCCCTTCTGAATGAGCCCAAGGCCAGCCTACAGGGCCTAGCTGGGTGCTAAGTGGCACAGCATGCTTATAGCAGGAGTCATGGAAGAACTGCATTAACTGTGACCCTTCAAACAGCATAATTGCCACGTATGTGTGTCAGGGCCGACACTCAGGCCCTGCCTAGCCTGGGAACAGGCTGCCCTCCACCAGCTGGAGCTGGCTTATCTTCGCTACATGCCTGTCACTCCAGGGTGAAGGTTTGAGGGAGATGAACCCATACCTCCCTGCTCCCCCCAACAAGTCCATGCTTGATTGGCCTCCACCAAAGCCTCTGGCCTGACCAGTTTCCCTCCCCATTGAACTTCCATGTCTCAGAACCACCCCCATTCTGCACAGAATAAGGGATTCGTGTCTGTGTGTATGGGAGGGAGCTTGCTATCTTCTTCGATTTCTCTCCTCCTGGACTCCCACAAACTCCTGAGGGCACAGAGACCAGGGTCTCACAGTCTCCACTCAGGACAAGCCTGGTTCCAAAGGGCTGACATCTTGCAAGCTATTTACCCTACCCAGAAATCGACCCAGCATGGCAAACTCTGCTCTCTCTTCAAGGTGTGGCCCAAGTCCCAATCTCTTCTTCAAATTTCCTCTGACAAAGTCCTCCCTCCTGAAACCTACTTGAGCATGAGAATCAATATACCCCTGGCATTAAATTGAAATGCATTGTCCTGTGGCTATTTAGATGACCCTTCTGGGAGCCACCCTAGGGCTCACGTGGGTCAAGTCACTGTTTGACCCTTCCTCCCTCTGTGTGGCTCCCCATAGCTGCTAACTCAAAGAGAACAAGCTTCCCAGACAGTAAACACAGTGACTATACCCCCCAATAGAGAACTAGTACGTTCTCAAAATCTTCAGGTTAGATTGGACAGTCACCCTATATAGTTCTAATCATTTAACCTGAATTCACTTTATCTCCACATTGAGCATGTGAGCTTTTAAGGGGACACATCGCATCTAAAAACTCCATGAGATTAGGCAACTCAGCATGCACTGAATAGTTACCTATCAGTAACTATAACAACAGTAACTATAACAAACAGAAGAGACCTACAAAGAACAATGATCCAAGCTCTCTAGCCCTTAAGGACAACTCTAGACAACCTTGGGGGAATCATGCTATTCTGAGCACTCCCCACCTCCACTTAGCTGAATGGCAATCTATGGTCATGTCTATATGGGTCATTGAAAGACCATGAAGACCACTTGAATAAGAGGTGCATCCCTAGAGGGACCCATTATACACGGCAACCAGAAAGACCACTGTAACCCTGCGCTGGCATCCTCCAAGACTTAGGGTATCCCAGACCTGACTTCTACTCACCAGCTAAAATGGAAGAGGGGGAAAGAAATCCCTTCAACTATATGGTTAAATTTATCCCTGCAGTCATTCTTCCATGGCTTCATGTCATGGTCTGGAACAAATGCAGTACTCCCCAGAGTCAGAGCACTTGACAAAATGACCTTCGGGAGTCATTGCCAGGCTCCATTTCTCGTACCACAGGTCAGGCTGTTTTCTTACCAGAGCCCAGCCTCCAAGACCAGAATTCAAGATACTGGTTTGTTCTATCTAATTAGAACTGGAAGGATAATTAACTTTCTGTGATGTTAGTCTGGCTCAGGCATCTGGGAAGAATTCACAAGAGCCAACCAAGGCGGCCCCACAATTCAACTGTCAGCACAGATGAAGACATCCTACCCTCTTAGGTTCATCCTCAGGGTCCTAGTCTCTCACTGTTCTGAGGAGGTGTAAACCCTGAGGAATCAGGCTAACACACTGATACACTCAGGGGGACGGGGAATACACCCTGAAAAATGAGTCCCTGAGATGAACACCCCACCAGGCAATTCCAATACCCCCCTCCAAGACTGACATGCAAGTGAATGAATGCCCACTCAACAGACAGCACAAGCTCTTAACACTCCATCCCCTCTTGCTCCCTGTTCTACCAAGCCCACAGTGCATTTCATAGGTTCAATCAACAGAGCTGCTGCCAAATTTAAGAAAAATCACTAGAATTTCTAAGAAATAAAGCACTTCAACACGTACCTATTGAAACATCTAAACAGGTGTAGGCCTCAGTGAAACAGGGAAGAGTCTTGGGGAAATGGTGCCTTTGCCAACAGCATTTTGTTTACAAAGAACACCCCTAAATTATCCCACGTCCTGTTAGTTCTTTAGCAGTATGGAAACAAAATAAAACTAGCCCTGATTAGAGCAACTTTAATTTTACAATATTAAAAATGAAAAGAGGCTTCCTTTGCCATCATCCTAGTTCTTCCGCACTCACATCTGCTCCACATCTGAGCGCCATTGAGAAGAATAAACAGCATAAAAACCAGCAGCTGAGTGGAGTCTACAGTGACGAAACTACTACAGATGTCACCTTCTGGCTGGCAGTGGTCAACAGCAGAAGTGCTTTTCTTCACACGTTGTCTCGCCCTGGCTGCCTCCCGGGGAGCTCACAGCAGACTGCCCTCACTGAAGGTATACAACACAGAGAATGCATCTTTTCTTTGGTAAACAAATCTATACCTATGAATCCTCCAATTGTTCTCTGACCCAGATCAAACTCAGGCTAGAGTTCCAGATCTCACCTTCCCTCCCCCCAATGATGAAAGTCTCTTCTCCTCAGATCCATACATTTTCACGACAATAATTTGAGACTTCACCAGAAAGGCCATTATGCCTGCAAACTTTAAATAATTTAAGTGATTCCTTGTATATAAATATTTCATATCAGAAATTGATTTCCAAATGAAGTACACATGAAGAATGACCACATGAAGCCGTGTCCAAGTGCATCCTGTTGTTCCAAAATATGGACAGCGTTTTCAGGCCTTGGAAAAACTGAATTCCACATGAGGTCCTGCAGGGTTCTCTGCACCACCCATGTAGAGGTAAAACTGCCGCCCCTAACTCCCTTCACATCACACTAAAAACAGAGCCAGTGGAGTTTTCATGAGGAAGAGCTGAATAAGAGTTTGAATTTTTTGTTCACTCAACTGCTTCATCTTCAGAATAACCTGGGAGGATTGAAAAGTTTGAGAAATGATGCCAGATACTTGAACTGCCATGTCCTGAAAGCACTGACTTTTAAACATCAGGTAGTAACCAGAGTGAGATTTTAAGCACTCCAACCCTAAAAAAGTTCAGGTCACTTGGCCCCTCCTGTGACAAGAGGCAAAGGAAAAAAAAAAAAAAAAGTCTCATTTCTGAAAGTTGTGAGAAAAAACAGACTGTGCTACAACCACAAGCCGCCAAACATGCACATGCTCTCCCTGAGTGAACAGCAGTCATATTGAAAGAGGTGAACAAAGAAGAGCGAAGCACCATTAACACCATTAACCAGGGCTCCAGGCCGCACAGAATAAACCAACTCAAAGCAAATGGGCACCGAGGCCCCAACAACAACTTTCCAGGCAGCCGCCGGAGTGGGATAACCTAGGACCCTAGAGAATGCTGGTGGGGTGGCTAAGAAAGAAAAGTGAGCAAGGGGGGGGGGGTCCTCACTGGAGCCCCTCCCCTGCCCTCTCCAACACGGTCTACTCCTTCCCATCTTTTCCATCCACACCAAGGGGAGGAGGTGTAACAAGACCAAGTGAGGGCTGAAACAAGTAAAATAGCCCAATTCTTGTGCCAAGCCAGCAGCACAAAATTGAGCAAATTAACATGCATATATAACCCCCCAATGTACTATTCAGCGAAGCACCACCTCATTGATGGAGACTCAGAACACACACACAATGAAACTTTCATTTACCAGAGCAATGGCTGGGTAGAAAAAAAATTCTAACTCCTCAAGCCTTAGTGAAAGCGAAATCCTGTCTCCCTTTAGCTGCTGCATTTGGTTTGATGTAGCTAAATTAACAAAAATGTTCCCTTGGCATTTAAGTTCTCTTTTTCTTTCCTTTTTCCTCCTTGTAAGCAGAGTGGGGGGTGACGCATAACAAGTCAAAAGACAAAGCAACTTCAAAACAAAATCAGTTACTTGTAAACAATCCTTGTGGGGACTTTTTCCCCTGCTCCCCCCCCTACACACACACACACCCCAAGAAAAAGAGCCCTGCCAGTTGTAATAGAAAGCCAAGTAAAGATAAATCAATTAGCTTGCTAATTTCTCCCCTCTCATTTATTTAGCTCTGCACTGTATTTGTCGTAATTGACTACAATTATGTTAATTACTAACTCCAGTATAATTACTATATTTATTGTCATTGAGCATGCGATGTACCCACAGCAAAGCTGGCATTTGTCGGGCATCAAGAAAGCAAACTGTCGAGAGGTGATTCTCTGCAAACTGGCGGATGTGGCTTCAGCAAATCAAAGGGCAAAAGAGATTTCATGCAATGTTAGTTTGAAAGCACCGGTTCATTAAGGATATTAATTTTCTGATAACTACACATTTAAGCATGACACACTAGAGCAGTATCTACAGGATTTCGCAATTATTAATGCGTGACAGTTTCAAATGCTAAGTGAATCAATTAAACAGCAGCATTCACAATTTGAGAAGAGATAACTGCTTCATAACTACCTAAGACTACAATTTTCACATGACAAAAAAGAGCCATTGAGGCGCCTTCAAAACCTGACAGGTCAAGAAAGAAGTTTGAAACAAAAGCACCTTACAACCATCATCTCTCCTCTTTACTTGTCAGATCAACTTTGCTAGTGTCTCCCCAGAAACGGCATCACATGCCAGCTGCCACAAGGTGATTTTTCATGTCTTGTCAAAGAAATCTTTTATTCTATTTGCTCTGCATTAACATGTTACATTTATTGATCAAGGGCCTGTTCGGCAGCCACAGCAGGGCACTGAGCTCTCCATGCCTACGGGGCTTTGATGTCCTGGTGACATTCGAGCCCGAATAATGCACATACTAAATGGATTTAATGCAGAAATGTGTTTGGGCCTGACAGTTACATTAATAACAGCCCCTCACACTGATAAATATGCAATTGCTACTATTAAGAGTTACCCAATTATGGGGAAAATATTTCTCTACCTTATAAATAAATCCATCAAGGAAAAAAAAAAAGTTTCAACAATGGTGCATTTTCTTAAAACACTTCTCCAGCTGCAGAAAACAGGGCATGTGGGGGGTTAACACCCCCTCTCTGGCTTTCCCCTCCAATTGTTTTTAATAAGTCTTGCTTTATCTCAAGAATGGTTTGGGTTTTAAAAAAAAAAAAAAAAAACTCTTTTGTTGGTCTTCCCTGCTCTACCCGTCTCTTATTTCTTCAGAACCAGAGAAAAAACAGACACCCAGGAGACTGAAAATCGAGTTCTGTATAAACTCAGAGAGGAGCTGAGGGGAGGTGGTGCAAAGGTGGGGGGGGCCACATAGCTGATCTCTGTAATGATGGGTCTGGAGGAGGAGGGGTCTTTATATAGACAGAGGGATATATAGCTATAGAGAGAGACTCTAGAAACCTGAACATATGGGTCTCTCTCCCTCATTTAAAACCCTAAGTGACCTTGTGCTGTGGCAGTGATGGGGGTGGGGGGTGAAGGGAAAAAGGAAAGCAGCTGGGAGAGAAGAGACCTTTTATTAGAAAAGTCTTGGCCGGGGAGAATTTGTAGTTATTATATCCCTGCAATTAAACACAGACACCCAGCAAAAAGCATAATCGTTTCCCTTTCATCATAAAGGAGTAGGGAACAGATGAAATCACCAACACTGCAGTCCCTGAGGAGACAAGAGGAAAGAGGTTTCTCAGATGGTGGGTGTGTGCATGCAAGTGAATACATGTGCAAGTATAGACAGACTAACACACACACATACACATCCCTCTTCTTTTCTCTCTAGACTCAAAACTCATCCATGCAGTAATGGGTCTCGAGGTCCCCAACCCAAGGCTGGGACAGAGAACAGTCTGAGCCACAGCAATTGCTAAGCCTCTTCTTCCCATGACAGTGGCCTTCATCTGAGCCATACCTCACAGCCCAGGAGGCAATAAAAGAAGAGAGTGAGTTCCCTGGGAACAGCCCACCTCCAACCCAGACCGGGGTCTCAGTAGAAGTCCTATGAACCCAAAGTTTCCCAATCAGGGTTTTGGAGAAACAGAAGAGAAAATGCAACAGATAGACCTCTGAAGCCAACAGGGTCTCTAACTTGAAGCTGCAGAATCCACTGTGACCCCACAACGGTGGCTTCCACAGGCTGCTCAGAATTTAAAAACAAAGCAAAAACACCTTTTCCCTGCACAAGGAAATACAAGCTTGGAAATGGCTACCCATCCTCTCACACACCAAAAAGCAACAAGTTATATCTTAAGAAGTAGGCTGGAGTCAAACCCTCAGGGGCCATTTAATCCCCGCTCTCCCATTTAACCACTGGGGTAGTCTGGGGCAGACTCCTTCCCCCATCGGGGTCTCAGTTGCTTCCTCTATAAAATGTGGATAATTAATAATCACACTGTAAAATGCTATTGGGAAGACTGAATAGCACTTGAAGTGTTCTGCTCAACTCTGGCACACAAAAGAGCTCCAGAACATTGGTTATTAGGACCATAAACATGGCTGGTGTCACTTGTTTGATACCTTGTCCCTAGACTCCGTTGGAGAGTGAAGCCAGTCACCTTTCAGTGCTTATTCACGAGGCTGCTTTATTGTGAAGCTCAAGAGAGCCATTCTGCAATCTATCTGGGACGGGATTCAGAGGTCTTCCTCAACAAAGCACAGTTCACGTGAGGAAGATTTCTTTTTGTCCATAGCTGTCCCATGCCCTGCAAAGCATCTCTGGCCTCACCTGCCAAATGCTAGTAGAAGCCCACCTGCATCATTGTGACAGAACTTTGTGGATGAGAACTTCAAGGGCCAGTGAGTACAGAGTCTGAAAGGGTTACTCTTGCCAAATCTCTACCCCCTTGTCCCCAAATCACCACTGTTTCCGACTACTGACAACATGGAGACCAGCTTCGTCCACCTGCACAGTGAGGTCCTCAGGACAGAGAGCAGGACAGAGGGAGAAGACAGAGCAGTGAAGCCCAAGTTCAAAAAACTCAGAGATAAACTTTATAAAGAAAGGGAAATTAAACCCAAGATTATGAGTAAAATGGATGAGAAGGGAAATAAGAGGCATTACTAGAAAGTCTAGGAATTACTTACCCTAGAGACAAGCATGGTAGGAAATCTGGAGATTTCTAAATGACAGAATTTCCTAAATCACACTGCAGGTTACAGCGCTCATCATGGTCAATGAGAAAGCTGAACTTCATTATGGCCCCTTGGACAACTCTCTCCAGTCTCCCACCACTTCCCCAGCCCCAGTCTTACCCCTAGTGTCTCAATACCCACTTCCCCTTGCCAGAGGGTTAAAAATCCAGGAAGTCAGGACACTTGGAGGAGGAAGAGGGTGGTGCCATTGGAACCTCACGCACAATGGCCTGATAACCTGCTCCCTCAATGATCTTCCCTCCATCCCTGCTGTTCCTGTTCAAGCGGTGTTTGGTGGTGCTACAGTCACGGAGGTTACCTGAGAAAGTGTAAGTATGGGAAATCACAGCCTTGCTACGGAGACATTAGATATTATCTGCTAAGTCGTTTTCCACTTAACCTTTCAGTGGTAAGTTCTGTTGGTAGCTGGAGACATGGCCAGTGATATTCTTGGTACAAAAAAAAGGTTGCTTTTCACAACATTGCCCAGCTTCCAGAGAACATTCGTTCCAACACACGAAGAACCTTGCCTCCTTCAAATTTATCAGTGTCCTAAAACTATTTTTGCAAATTCACTAACAGTTTATCTTTCTAAAGTCTGTCTTTCCTACCATCACCTCTTCCCCAACTCCACTCTCAACATGGCCTCCAAGCAAGACAACTACATTTATTTGGGTTTTTCGAAACGAGTATGAACAAGGCCCCTGACTGCAAAGAAATGGTGTTTGATGAAGATCCATGTCTTCAGAACAGAACATGCCCTTTGAGCTGTTCTCCTGCAAGTCTGGGTGGGAATTCTCTCTCACCCATTCCCACTGTACTATGAACGAAAGTACACTCCTAACTGACAAAGATGAAAAATATGCAGGAGATGACTGGGTTGAGCCTATGGAACGTCAAAGACAGTTGGAGAACTGAAGTATACTGGTGAGCATAGGGTAGGTTATGCTGCATTAACAGATACCCTAAACTCTCGCGGATTTAATTCTCATTTAAAATTCATGCCCAACCTGGATCAGCAAAGGGTTTTGCTTATTTACAGTCAGAACCCCAGACTGCCAATTACTCCTCTACCTGCTATAATCAAACTGTGCACTGGCCTTTCAAGTTTCTGCAGAGTGGTTTCACCCAAGGAAAGAGATGTGCAAATATACCACGTGCTGAAGGAGAAGAAATCCTCAATGTCCATAAGGAACCCCAATAATTATAAAATGGCCACTGTGGAGGGTTAAGTCTGAGCTTTCAGCCTCCCCCACAACATGTTCTAGCTCTAACTAGAGCTATGCTCATTGAAAGCCTATTACATGCCAGATAATTTGTTAGGCACTTGACATAGTCACACGCTCAGAATTTCTGCAATAGCCTAAGGCCAGTTAAACAACTGGTGAGTGACAGAAGGATTTCAAGCCAGGGTGGTCTAACCACAAAGCCTTGGTTCCTTTTAATTCCACTGCCCATTTTCCCAATTTAGAAGCAAGTTACCAGGCCCAATTCCATCTAGCAGCTCATAACAGACCAAGTATGGTGGTGTGCCCATCCTCAAAGCCCTTACCATGCACCACCAAGTGTCCACCTCCTTGCCTTCATGGGGGTGGTAGGCACAGAGCCACCATTTATTTCTTTGCTGGAGCTTCCGAGCCTCTCCAGTCTTTCACTTTCATCCTGGCCAAAGCCAAGGAAGCAACAAGCAAGTTCCCATCTAAGAAATTTTCTCCTAGGCAATTCCCCCATCGAGTGCATTTATCAGAGTGATGCTAAATAAGATGCGAGTGCAAATAATTTAATTTTTAAAACATAAGCTTCCTGTTGCCATAGATCAATTAAACCCTCTCGGTGTTAGTGCCAGATTGACACAGGCATATTTATCACTGTTTGCCATGGGAGCCCTGCTCTGCCTGCTGTGCTCAACAAGCTCAGCAAGCAACCCACTCAAACCACTCAGGACTAAGGGC
This sequence comes from Canis lupus dingo, assembly GCF_003254725.2. NCBI lineage: Eukaryota > Metazoa > Chordata > Mammalia > Carnivora > Canidae > Canis > Canis lupus. The sequence goes on along the minus strand of NC_064246.1, from coordinate 26,000,721 downwards.
CCTCAGGGGCATGGGATGGGCACCACAGAGAACGCTCTCCTTTCCCAATCAGGGAAAAAGGAAAACTGAAGCTGGGGTAGCTCATTAACAAGCTCTCTTAGCCTTGAGCAGATTAAGGAACGAGCACTGGCTAAAGAATTGGATCTTTTTATTGATCAAAGTAAAAATAAAATATGAAAACCTCAAAAACAAGTTCAAGGAAGAGTTTGGGATGACGGGTATTCAAATATTCTTAGTAGCAGAGATCGGTATAATTTCTCTTGAGGGCAAGCTGACATCTTTATCAGAGCCCTCTGACAATTCTGTCTCTGGGAATTTGTCCCAGGAAACTAATCAGAGACCTATTTGTGAGTATTACAAGAATATTTATAATAGAAATATTTTTAACAGTAAAAATCTGGAAACAAACTAAATGTCCAACACTAAGAAATAAGAAACCATTAAACACTGTAATGCAGTATTTATTGATAAGAAAACGCTTCCAACACAATGTGAGCAACAGCATCATTTTTAAATATTTGGCATTATAAAATATTGGAAGACAATAAAATGTCAGCAGTGGTGATTTCCGGTGGTAAGATTATCAGTGATTTGAAAGAAAGAGGGTTTCCTTATACCTTTGAGTTTAACATTTCTATATTGATCATGTTTTCATTTTTTAAAAAACTGTCTTCAAAAAATAAGACCTAAAGTATGATTTTATGCAGATGCACCCATTGGACTCATGATCATTAATACATTCAAATTCAAGGAACAACACTCCTCCCCTCAGGCATTCCTGGATAAGCTCCCTAAACCTCTACCCCCATTCCAGGGTGGATGACAAGATCCTGTCCCTGGGAATCATGTCCAGGAAGAAAGAGATCTAGGCTGAAAGGGCAGGGGAGACAATGTTTGAGCCTTTTAAAGCAGCCAGAAATTTCATTTGGACCTTTTGTAGTGTTTTGCTTCCCAACTTCCAACCTGACAGGGCACACACTAACTCCAGCAACTTTCATTCCCCCAGGACAGAGTCATAGATACAGTACAGCCTGAATTTCCACAACCTTCTGCATGGACAGGTAACTAGTTTACTATTCGAAGATACAAAAGCAGCAGAGGATTCACAATAATCAATGCAAGAGAGAAGAAAGAAGTGTAATAGGATAAAAGTTCATACATATAGTCAATATATATTGTGACTTAAAAAAAAGGTTCTGAACTTCTAAATCCATAACTATCCTTCCCTCTAGAATGAATAAGAAGAGGCCATAGGAAGAATCAGCAGAACTATCACTTCTATGAATGAGATTAACAAAATTGATGGTGTACGGTTATGAATTAGCGGTAAGACAATAGAAAAGGGTGTTCTTAATGTGAGTGGTTAACTGAAGCCTGGTGCCTCCCTTTTAACTAACATCTTGGCAAGAAGAAATACAATATGGCCAAAAAGAAATTCACAGTTTAGGATATGCACAAAATAGCTCTGGAGGACTACAAAAAGAGGAATAACAGCAGGGCAGAGGAGAACTGGGAGGCTAAGGGATCTACATGAGAAGAATTTTTCTCCTACTTTTTGCATGTTTGTTCCTCCTAAAACCTATGCCCGATGCATGTATTAACTATTCAAAAAAATGAATAGAACTCCTTGCCTAAAAACAAACTGTAGCCTAAAATACAAATGGACTTCAGCTGATATTGTGACCCAGGGGTGTAGCAAAATTTGTATTAGGGGTTATTGCTCTGTTTAAGTCAATACCCTAATAGGACTCTCTGGATAGGGGGAGTCGGGGAGGCCCACAGAGATGTTCTTTTAAAAAAACAAAAAAAAAAAAGGAGGGGAATAATTTTTCTACATATGACAAAGTAAGAAGAATTGTGTGTGTGTTTTTTTTAAAGATTTTATTTATTTATTTATTTGTTTATGAGAGAAAATGAGAGAGAGGCAGAGACACAGGCAGAGGGAGAAGCAGACTTCCTGCAAGGAGCCCAATGTGGGACTCAAACCCAGATCCCAGGATCACGCCCTGAGCCAAAGGCAGAGACACTCAACTGCTGAGCCACTCAGGCGTCCTGAATTGTGTGTTTCTTTTTTTTTTTTTAATTTTAATTTTTTTAAGTTTTTTATTTATTTATGATAGGCACACAGTGAGAGAGAGAGAGAGAGAGAGAGAGGCAGAGACACAGGCAGAGGGAGAAGCAGGCTCCATGCACCAGGAGCCCGACGTGGGATTCGATCCCGGGTCTCCAGGATCGCGCCCTGGGCCAAGGGCATGCGCCAAACCGCTGCACCACCCAGGGATCCGAATTGTGTGTTTCTGAGGGCTGCCTGGGAAGAGGGCAAGTGAGATGGTAAGGTGAGAAACGGGCTGGGAGAGACAGGCGCCCCATCATATGCAGGAAGGCGAACCCTAATGAGAACCACGGCCAGGGAGAAATTCTCTATTACAAGGGAGCGCCCAAAAGATTTCCAGGAACAATGTTATTCCAACTGTCATTCCAACTGGTCTCCTACTCTGCACTACAATACTACCCACCACCCCCCAGTGTACCTCAAATTGTCAGAAGTTTTAGAGTACACAGTAATACTGTGTTGGGCTTTGGAGAAAGGAAAGGACTATGTTGACTGGGGCCAGACAGGCTGCCAAGAGGTAACACAGCAAACAGAGCAGAGAGATGTTAGAGGGAGGAACTGCAGGGACTCCAGGGGCAGGGCAAAAGGACCAGGTGATATGCTCTCCCAACCCCATGGAAACAGTGAGACAGAGCCAGGGAGAAACTTTCTACAGAATGTGGGCTGGGGATTCACATTATTTCATTTATTCTCTCCTTTCAGCCACTTTTTTTTTTTTTTTTTTTTTTTTTTAGAATTAGCTAAAACAGCTTGGATTTTGATCCAGCTGAAGGCAGAGATAGAGACCAGTGCCTAAATAAGCTCACATCTCCCCCTGACTCCCAAGAGAAAGCATCACCTCCCCTCATCCCCCCAGTTAGGACTATAAGACAGTCAAAAGAGGATCCAGCCCCAATACACCCACGTTAAATCAGGGCTGCTTTTCTCCATTCTGATCTGTAAGTCCCTCCAGCTTAACCAAGTCCTCACGTAAACTCTTCCTGAACCTTAGACCTCACCCCTCTAGCACCCATCCCCGCCCCAATCCAGCTATGTAACCGAGCATGGTGATCACGCACCAAAAGAGGGGATAGCATCTCAAACTCAACACTACAGAAATGCTCTCCTCTCAACAAAGGAGAATCAGATTCACAACCCCCCTTCCTCCAAATTTGTTTTACTGACCTTCCTCTCACTGGATTGCCCTGCCTCTAGAACCTGTCATTTCCTATGATAAATCCTTATACATCCAGCCCCTCAGAGACCACAGCCCCTTCCCACCACTGCCCCAGATCTCTCTCTCTCTCTCTCTCTCTCTCTCTCTCTCTCTCACACACACACACACACACACACACACGTACGTCTCCCAGGGTCCAGCCCCTTCTCTGCCAAAGGGAGGCAGGGCCTCTGAGTTTGACAAAGACAGCTCTGTTTCCTCAGACCTGACAGCTCAGTCCCATGACCTGTCCCCACTGACACACTCCCTCATGGGGCCCAGCCTCCCCCCAACCCACATCCGGGCTCCCACCAGCAAGGCAGCCACAGCCTGAGCCACAATGCCCCAAGCTTCTGGAAGCCAGTCACACAGAAAGAACTTCTTCCAATGCTCAAGCAAAGAAACCTTCCCCTGAGTCTGCACTGGGGAGCTTTTTTTAAGGGGCACACATGTCTCAGGCACCGTCCAGGTCAGGCTGTGTACTTTTGTCCTGCTCTTGGGTATCGGGACCAAAAATCATCCTTAGAGTCAGCATTTCTTTTTTTGGCATCCGCTCATCACTACTCACTATTTTGTGACTTTTCAGTTCCCGTATCTCCCCAGAAGCAGCGGGGACTCCTTTGGGAGTCAGGGAGAAAATGCCCTCAGTGTCAACTCTCTTCTACATACTCTTCTGGACAGTCCTTCCCTGAAGACCATGCATCTCAGTAAGTACCAGCCCAAAAGGCTCTCTTGGCTTAAAGTTACTCCCTCTGCCTGCTGGTGCCTTAATACCCTGAGTTTTGTCCATCTTCTCTCAAATGCTTAATTCCCAAGTGTCCTGACTCATAGGCTGGGAGAGAAAAGACTCCAAGGCGTGGAAATACGAAAGTGTGTGAGTCCTGGGGTGGCATTTGAGCTCTTCATCTCTCCTTCCATCCCAAGAGTCTGTTCCATTGGGAGGACAGCACAGCTCAAGGGAGCATTTAGGAGAAAAGCTCCACATGGAACCAGATTATTAGGAAAAGCCACCACCCTGACCCCCGCTCATTTATCCCCCAATATCGGCTTTCCAAGTACCTTCTACTTCCTCTTCCAAGCCCCCAAACCAGTCACAAATGGTAACCTCTTATGAAGAAATGATGTAACTGTCTGTAATCTCCAATGGAATAATATAGAAGATCACAGTTAACTTTTGCCAAGATTAGAACAGTTGTTAGAGTTCCCCTCCCACCTGCCCCATGCCAACAGTGTCTGAATTACTCTGAAATACCATCTGGGAGAAATCATAGCAAATATTTAAGGTTTCAACTCATTTAAAAAGGAAAAAACAAAGAATGATAATATATATATACATATACACACACACACACACACACACACACACACAAACACACACACCCTACCTGTGATTTGGCAAATCTTTGGGAGACGGGGTTATCCAGAAAAGCATTCCTAAATATCCCAAAATGCAAGACCATTTTCCAGCTTATTCCTTCCCCAAGAGTATCACTTGTCTGCATGGGTATCAGTGAGAAAGGAAAAGAACAAAGTACCGCCACAATGGTCCTCTTGTAGGACCTCAGGGGAGATGGAGGTATCCACGCTCACAGCCTTTTCAGTGGCACAGAGAGGCTAGCCGAAGACTCATCGGAAGCAAAGTCCCACTTTAGGGGTGTGATTGCACGTCTCAGACCCCACACCCCCTGCAGAACTGGATGGTGACTTTCACCTGCAGGCCGTTACCATGGGGACTGGGCCTGCCTGGCCTGGTCTGCATCTTGTGAACGGTACATACCTCAGAAGGTTAAAGCTCAGATCAAGCCTCTTTGCGAAATGTCCACAGTCCCTGCCAAGGTGCTCTGGAATTTCTCTGCAGTCCTGGCCTATGTAGGACACCTGGAAATTAAATGGAACAGAAACAATGTGGCAAACGGAAATCGCCCAGCTGCTCCCAACCCTGAGTCATTGATCCGAAGATTGCTTCCGCAACTTGCAACGCACGCTCCCCCCCACCCCACCCCACCCCACACACACACAGAAAGGCCACAATTGTGACTGTTTTCCTGATCAAATCAGCTTTGGGGGCTTCAAGGACTCTGCCAACAGTTCCCCTTTCCCGGTACATTTAGCATGATGGAGACTAATCCTAGCACAATGGAAATTGGACTAAAATTGGCCAGATTCAGGTGTCCAAAAAAGCCCCCATGTCAGAGCACACTGATATAATCACAGCAATCAGCCTCTCGCTCAGGGGCCTTTCCAACAGCTGCCCCTCTGGCTCTCCTCCTCCCTCTCCTCCTCTCTTCCCCCCTCCCCCAAATACCCTGTTATGCACATTACCTCATAAAAGATACAGCAGATGCACTTACCAGCATTCAACCTGCAGGGTGCTGGAACAAATAGGGTTGGACAAGAAAACCTTCCCAGACCGCCAATCGCATCCTATTACCACTGTGTATAAAATGTCCCCCACACTCTAGACAAAGCAGATTTGAAGGCGACGGGGAAATGAAGGGTGGCCACAGCTTCCAAGTCTCTTTTCTCCAGGGAGCCTTTTGCAACCTATCCCACTTGTGTTGCAGGTTGTTCCCTTAGGTCTTCTTTTACTTATTTTATCATCACTATTAACAACCTAGTGTGTGTCCAAATATTAAGAGCTGAACTGAAATTTGATGCAGAATTTCTGATAGTGGGAAGGTCAGAGGGCTTTCTCAAGGCTCCAACTGTTCAATCTTTGAAATACATCTTTTACAGATAGTTGCCAATTCGACCACTAACTCCAAAATCCATAAAACAAACCCATGGGTGAGAGTTGGCCAGTGGATCAAAATATATGATACTTCCCTAAATGACTCCCTAACCACCCCACCACCACCAGGTAAAAACTCAGGCCTATCATATGGCTATAGTCCTGACCCTTTCTCAGGTATGAGAATAAAAAAAGAGATTCCCCTGGGGGTTATGCTTCCTAATGGAGAACAAGAATATGGTGGCCATAGAGAACACCAGATATTAGGCTGAACATTATGACTTACTAATATTCAATCTTAGAACTACAGAAACAGCACTTTCACAGGACTCTAATTTAAAAAAAAAAAAAAATCACACTGTACCCTAATATGCTGTTCCCAGTCTGTTCCCAACCCTGTCCTAGCCAATGGGAACAGACTGCTGACAGTAGGTATCTTGCATTCACTCCCTCAATAACTTCACTTTTGGAGGAGAGAGAGTAGGAGTAGACGAGAAGGAACAAAACAAAACAGGCTGAGGCCAACATAATGATTTGGACTCCAGAAGACACAAGCTAAAAAATAAAGGTCTCTAACAATCTAGCAACCTCCCTTTTCTACATGGGACCTGTCTTTCCTCAGAACTCCTTGTATAATAAAGTTCTGCTTCCAAGTAGAGATGGAAATCCTACAGCAAGAAGACACTGGGGATATAAGGGACTTCAGTTTCCCTCAGGATACCCATTTGATCAGCAGCAGTTTCTGGATTATAATATCTGCAGGCCCATGGAAATCACCAGAAAACCCATCCCTTTCACCCCAGCATGCACCCCCACCTTATATGCACCATTATTCACGATCTCTAGGGTATATACAACATAGAGGCTGAGGTTTAGATGTAGAAGCTGAGCTCTGTCCTTATAGACTCACCAAAGACTAAACCTTATAGGGGGCGCCTGGGTGGCTCAGTGGTTGAGCATCTGCCTTTGGCTCAGGTTGTGATCCTGGGGTTCTGGGATCAAGTCATATCAGGCTCCCTGCAGGGAGCCTGCTTCTCCCTCTTCCTAGATCTCTGTCTCTCATAAATAAAATTTTAAAATATTATAGGGATCCAATTTCTCAAAATCCCCCCATGTTCTTACAAAGTAACTAGGACTTTGGCAGCATGCCCAGTGTAAGACAGCTTTGTCTGATAAAGCCCAAAGTCCTGCACCAGGCATAGGAACTTCCAACTTGGTCTACAAAGAGTTCTTACAAATCCACATGTGGATGTGGATTTTCTTGGTCAATAAACACCAGTGATGCACCTATCATCGTGTTTTGGCCTCAAAAATGTGTCTTCCTAGTTGAATGGTCGTGAACTACCTCATGATAGGATGTTGAAAGCCCCAGAAGAACGTCAGAACCTAGGGAAAGAGAGGGATATTTGCTCCCCTTTTTCTTCTGTAGGATCCCCTTTCAGAGGCAAAAGGAGCACCAAGGACAGCTATCACCATGCAGCTGCAGCTCATTTATTTACATGCCTAACAAGACTTTCATCAGCTTGTTTTCTTGCAATAGCTTAACACAAGATCCCAGGAAAACTAAATAAAGCACTACTTGTTGCATGGTGAAGAACAAGTCTCTAAAATTTAGTATGAAAACCAACTTGATAAGCCATCTGTATGCTTGGACACCAGACCCCTGCCAGTCTTCATGGTAAACTGGGAGCATTCAGAGATAGGAGTTAAGCCAACCACATTTAAGGGTCCAAGTCAGTGTGACAAGGCTTAAGAGCAGCAAGCGGCCAGTGCCAGGTGCTGCAATCAACGCTCAAGATGAGAAGAAAGTCATGTTTAGGACGTGCTCCTGAGTGGAAGGCATTACCTCTCAGGATGTCAGGAAGCTTCTAGGAGCAGAGGATTACCTAATGTAACAAGGGCAGAAGAGCCAGGCCAAAAAGAGTTTGCTTCTTGAGCAAATAAGAGAAGGGAAATTGAAATTAATAGACCCTAAATGTAGGAACCCTGGGTGGCTCAGTGGTTGAGTGTCTGCCTTTGGCTCAGGTCGTGATCCTGGGGTCCTGGGATTGAGTGCTGCAACAGGGTCCCCACAAGGAGCCTGCTTCTTCCTCTGGCTAGGTCTTTGCCTCTGTGTGTCTCTCATGAATAAGTAAATAAAATTTTTAAAAACCCTAAATGCCACAGAAGCAAGCGCACATCCAGAACAAGAATCACTGCATTTAGTCAATCACTTTTAGAATGAAAAACCCAAACTTTGACTTTTCATTTGCCTACCCTTTATCACCAGTATCCCAAGACTTCTACCCTGTGTGGAATAGTAACAGAAAGGGACACCATTATCAGGGAAATGAAAACATAGGAAGATCCCTACATAGGGAAACTGGATAGTAACTCAGGAATGTCTGTGCAAAATTGCCACATACACACATCCCCAGCCCCTCTGAGCAGAAGCCACAGGGAATTACCAAACTGAGGAAGACTACAGATTTCTCTTTACAGTTGGAACAGTCTGGCCCCCTAGGCATTTCGGAGGATGATAGGTTAGTGACTGTTTATAGAGATGACGGTTATTTTCTGAGGCCTCACCCCAGCCAGGGGTAGAAGCTCCTCGATTTTAAATCTGCAGCACTGTAAGTTCTGTCAGAGTAGAAACCATCCCTATGCTACTATTTACTAGCTGATATCCTGGCTGGGTCACAGTCTCAGAGAGTTTGTTTCCTCTTTTGTAAACTAGTCTAACACAAACTGCATCCAAAAGACGTAAAGAATAAGGGAACTAACATTTCTAAATGCCTAGCACCTGGCTGTTACCTAGTCAATCCTGGTGAAATAGCCCAGTGAGTCCTAGATCCTTAACTTACCTATAGCAAGGAGAAGAGTACACAGCACTGTCCATGGCACCTAGTGGCCACTCAGTAAACAGTTGAATGAGACTAATATCCCTAAAAAAGGGATTTGTTAGTCCCATGTCTCTTGGGCACAAAATTTCAGTGCCTGAATTCCAAGTTTGCATTTGTATCTACAATTAGATCAATGTTGCTACTTTGTCAAAAACTAGTGGAAAAAGATGACTGGGGACTTACTGGTGATATAAATGACGCCTTCAAGCCAAGAGAAGGCCAAATGAAGTCAGATTCATGTTAAATAAAAAGATTTTTACAGAGAAGAGTGGAAAGAGGGCTGATGTAGGCCCGTGAACTCCTAAAACCCAAGGCAACAGCAGTCAGCCCACCATGGTGTTGAAAGCAGTGACCTAATTTCAACAAAACATCATCCATCTCATTCAATTGTTTCAGTGGTGTCAGGGTGGGGGTTTTTTCTTCTATGCACTTAAACCATCTCTTTATTTGGGAGATAGGTCTCTCTGAACTTAGGAAAAATTCTATCTGGTTATGTGTTTGTATATATAAGCAGCATTGCAGTAAAAACAGGATCAACATTATGGGCTCATGGGAAGTTTTTTTTTTTTTTTAAAGTAGGCTTCACCAAACTTAGAGAAGTACCATGTGACTCACATTCCGGGAACTACTTCTTGTTACGGCTGTCTTTAGAAACTGAAGAGGGGCAGGATGCTACAAAGGCCCTAAACTCCAGGGTTGCCACACAGAGCTCCTGGCCTAGGAGGTTTAGGACATGGGGGATGAACACCCCAGGAGTACTTTCGTAGTCTGTCCTCTCATTAGGGATTGCCTTTGAGCCATTTGGAGTGGGCTAAAAGCAAGAGGTACAGGAAAACCAAGTTAGGGACATGGGGGAAGAGAGGCGGCACAAGAAAGTTCTTAGCCCTACTGTGGAGTGCTTCATGAAGTTGGAAGAAGCTACACCCAAAGAATGCTGGGTCTGAAATGCAGAGACCTAGGGACTGGTGCGGGGAAGGGGCCATTCTTGGGCAGAGGTCCCCTCCTCCAGCTCCTCCCTCTGAAGGCAGGCAGGTTAAATCCCCAAAATCCTTTTCCCTGCCATCGAAATGAACCCATCATTTTTTTTTTAAGATTTTATTTATTTATTCGAGGGGGGGAGGCAGAGACACAGACAGAGGGAGAAGCAGGCTCCATGCAGGGAGCCTGATGTGGGACTTGATCCCAGGACCCCAGGATCATGCCCTGGGCCGAAGGCAGGCGCCAAACCCCCGAGCCACCCAGGGATCCCCTGTACCCATCATTTTTAACCTTTCCCACAGGCTGGTCTGTCCCTGGCCTGCTCACTTCTGAACTCTGAGAAAGTGGAAACATTTGCCCAAAGTAACCTCAAAAATCTAACCGTGCCTGACGCTACCTCCCTTAGGCAATCCAAGGGGAGAGCTTCAAAACCTCAGAGCTATTTCTCTAGGGCATGCAAGGAAAGGTGAGAAGAGGGTTGGCTTAATCAGAGGTTAGAAAGAGAAACCTGGCTTTTCCAGAAGGTAAAAGCCACCTGGGCCCAGCATCCCTCCAGCAATGACTAAGAACACCTGAGGCTTCACTACAGGGCTGAAAGCAAGTGAGGCTAGGTGTCTGTCACCCAGAGTTGAAACTGGAATGTTGCCATTCCTCACAGACACCTGTTCAAAAAGTCAGGTGCCGAATGAGCTCTTGCCATTTGTGACAACATGGATGGACCTAGAGGATATTATGCTAGGTGACATAAGTCACAGAAAGAAACACCATAGGATTTCACTTGCATGTGGAATCTAAAAAATGAACAAAAAACAAAAATGGACTCAAATACAAGAGAACAAATTGGTGCTTGCCAGAGGGGACGAGGAGAGGAGGATAGGCAAAATAGGTGAAGGGGGTTAAGGGGTACAAAGTGCCAGTTATAAAATAAGTCATGAGGATGAGAAAGTACAGCTTAGGGAATATAGTCAATAATATTGTAATAACGTTGTATGGTAACAGCTGGTAACTACACTTGTGGTGAGCAAAGTATAATGTACGGGATTGTCGAAGCACTGTTGTACACCTGAAACTAATAAAACATTGTCTATCAATCATATAATACACTAAAAAAAAAAGAAATCAGGTGCTGAAATAAAACCAGAGGACTTTAGCCTTCTACCTGCCTTGAATAAGGGCCCTCTGCTTAGGATCCAGAGGCAGTCTGCAGTGTGGCCCCCAAACTTAGAGCCTCCCAGGAATGCAGTCTTTGGACCTAGGTATTTCTGCCATCCTGGACTCCTTAAAAAAATAAACCACACACAGGCCCCTAAACTTTAAAATTTTCAACTTTGGGGGATCCCTGGGTGGCTCAGCGGTTTAGTGCCTGCCTTTGGCCCAGGGCGTGATCTTGCAGTCCTGGGATCGAGTCCTGAGTCGGGCTCCCAGCATGGAGCCTGCTTCTCCCTCCTCCTGTGTCTCTGCCTCTCTCTCTCTCTCTCTCTCTCTCTCTCTCTCTCTCTCTCTCTATCATAAATAAATAAATAAATCTTTAAAAATAAATAAATGTTTCAACTTCATTCATGTAAAGGGGAATATATTAAGAGGTTTTCTTTGACCAAAGTTACTTTCTCCTATGAGGTTACACACTTTTAATGCGCCCCCAAAACTACCATTAGCTGTGGGCATGGATGACTCTACCTGAGGGAGGACTGGCCCTGCTGGCCTAAGCGTTGAGCGCTAGGGACAGAGGAGGCGTAGGGGGCCTGGTGCACCGAGGGGGCCTAGTTGGCCTAGGGGGCCTGGTCGACCTAGGGGGCCTTCCCCTCTTCCCCCACGCCCAGGGGGTGTGCCGGCCCGAAGGGGGGCTGAGGGGGCGGGCCTGGGCACCTGAAAGAGTCGCCAGCACCGGACACAGCAGCCCCCTGAGCCTGGGCGAGGAGCCCTTCCTAACCTCGGGGCGGCCCCTTGCCCCCAGCACTCCCTCTCCCCAAACCGACTGCCCCCAGCGGGGGCGGGGCTCGTCCTGGCGGACTTACTTGAGTTCCACTGACCACGAGCCCGGCCATGACGACCGGACGGACGCGCGGCGCGGAGCACCGAGTGGGGGCGCGGAGCACCGAGCGCGGAGCACCCAGCACGGAGCGCGGAGCACCGAGCGCGGAGCACCCAGCGCGGCGGCGGCGGGCGGCCCGGCGGGGCGCGCAGTTCCGCACTAAGCAGTCAGCTGACCCGGCGGAAGCCCGAGGCGCCGGCCGGGTGCTGGGACCCGGGTCTGCTGCGCGCCCTGCGCCGCGGCCCCCGCGCAGGTGAACCGAGGCTCGCCCCCAGGTGGCCCCCGGCGCCCCGCGCCCCGACGCGATCGCCCTGGACCCCCGACCGCCCCCGGGCGCCCCGGACCCCGTCGCCGCGGGCGGGGCCAGGGGAACAGGAGCACCCCCCACCCCAAGCTCCACGCGCGCAGCCCCACTCGTTAGTGGGGGCGGCCCGGGGAGGGGGCTCCGCGCCAGGGGCGCCGGGTCGAGCCGTTAGCTAGCCCGGGGCGCGGCCGCTCCTCTGTTTCGCAATCCAGGTTACATAACTGCCGCGACCGCGGGGCGGGGGCGTGGACCCAAGTCCCCTCCCCGCCTTGGAGGGGCAGCGGCACACGGGGAGGTGGAAAGGACACCTGGTGGGGGGGCGGGAGGAAGGGGCGATCGGATTTCCCTACGAATAGCTAACAGCCCCCCAGCTGACAGGGATAAGCCCTCGAGAAGGGGAGTCAGTGGTGTCCCCAAAATTTCAGGTTTCTCGGATTCTCTCCCTCTTATTTGTGAAGCTCCAAGTCACCCATGCGGTCAGATTCCGCATCCACACCCCCGCCCCCACGCACACCCACTCGGCTGCAAGCGAAAGGTGGCCTTTACTGCCTCCTGCACCAGGTTGGGTGGGCAGCTCCTGTCTGTCCTCAACTGAAAGGAACCACATTTTCTCCCTGTGAATTTTTGCCTTCGTGCCTCCATCCCCAGGATGCAGGAAGCTATTACCACATACCACTTCATTGTCACATTATCACCAGAGTCGGCCTAGCCTTGACTGGCCGCTCCCCCGCTCCCTCCTTCCCTCCCACCTGTGAGTACCGGCCCCATCCAAACAGAAGGGGAAACTAAGTCCTGAGTGCCAGGCTCCAGGTCTGACGCCCTGCATTGCAGTTACCTCAATTCAGTAGACCCCACTGATGATTGTAGCTCCCACCGCTGTTGAGGAGGGTGTTCCCAGGGCTTTTGTTTTCATTGCTCCGTGTGTCTAAACAGCACTTAGAAACCCCTGTTTGTGCAGCTGATGATAATTACGATCGTGGTTAAGCATATTGTGGCTATCATCATTGTCTCTCGGGCCTGGTGCCAACACATTGTAATGTGGGCCCTTCTTGTCAGCATCCTGATGAGCGGTGTTGACCTCTGAGGGCTGACCTGCCTGCCCCTCTCTCTGCTGGGAGGAGCAGACATAGCAGAAGGGAACTCTAAGAACAGAGACTTGGCTGTGTTTACTTTGAGGGGATTCAGGAAATGCTGCAACAAAAGGTCCTACAGGCCAAAAAAGGCGGCTTGCCCTCCAGAGATAAGGGGGATCAAAGGGAATCTTCCAAGGCCTTCTGCCCCACAGACCAGCTCCTCATGCTCCTCTCTCCTCTGCTGGATGCAGCCTCTCTGGTCCATTGTCCACTTTTGTCTGCCTTTCCTGCCCAAAAGGAGGAAGTGGACCCAGGCCCTGACAGTCCTGATACACTGCCCTCTCCACCTTCCACCTTGGCCTTCCTAGAAGGAAGGGGAGAGGACTGGCAGGAGAGGGCATGTGGAAACAGGCTTAAACCTACTCACAGATGAAATGGGAACATACACACTCTCACCCCAGCAGGAGGGTGCTTGAGGTCATCTCATCCGTGCCCCCGCATCCATACACAGCTGTGTCTTCTGAGCACAGACTGTTTTGTGGACACTCTGCCAATGACGCCAAAGTAGGCAGGGATCTTTTCTACCTTTCCAGGCCTTCCTCACTATTTTTTCCTTCCTCTGCACAGTGCTGGAGTGATCATCCTAAAAGCCTGATTGGACCCACCCACCTGAAATATTTCAATGCTCCCAATCAGCTAATAACACAGCCCAAAATTTCCAATGTCACTCAAGGTCTTTTAGAATCCTTTCATCCCCTACCCCTCCCACTTCTCCCATCCTCTGCCTGGCTTTTAGCTGTTTTGCGCCCCCACCCCTCTTGTCTCCGATAGGTGATCACACCGAGGGGGCCAGGTGACTAGGTAAGGGACAGACAATTGGGGAAATCACAAAAAAATGAGGCTAGCTCAGATTGACATGGGCTTTGAAATGTAAGCTGGTAACATAGAACTACTGAAAGCTCTTGAGCAGAGGAGAAATTTGTTGAATTTGGCGGGGAAGGGCTCCTCTAAAACCAGACTGGATTCACCTCCCCTTACTGCCTTCAGCTTAGGAAGTTATCTTCAGAAGAGAAGAACAAGTAGGAGGGAGAAGAACAGGAAAGGAGGGAGAAGAAGAAGGATCTGTATCTCTGGGTCAAAGAAAATCGGAAGAGGCGGGTTGAGGACATCCTGCTACTTCCTCATCATTTTCTTGAGCAAAAAGGACAATTAAATAACAAAGGTAAAGTTCTTCAGGTAATATGGCCCTCCCTTTGGAAGGGGGAGAGAGCAAAGGAATGCTGAGATAAGGTTGGCCCAGGAGGTGAATAAATGATTCCTTCCCAACACAGGAAGTTTACAAAAGTGAACAGCGGAGACACATCTTGCTTGGGGCTTCATCTTGAACACATCTCTTTCCACTTTGGCCCCAGAAGCATGGAGGGGAAGAGACGGCTCATGAGGTCATCCAGATTCTTTTTCAGTTCCCTCCTGCCATTCCAGTGGGCAACTGAGAGTGAGCTGCAGTAGACCCCTGCCTCAACCCATTTTCTCCCACAGCTCTTCTGCCCCAGCTTCCAAAGACTAGGCACTCAGGGTGTACATAATGAAGACATACACTTCAGGAAAGATGTGTGCTCAGACATCTGCAGTACTATGTCAACAAGAAGCCCTGTAATTGTGATCCTATTTCCTGTACCCAAAATTGAGACAGGTACCCCAACGTGTATAGTATATTCATGGGGACTACAGAACAGAAAGTTCAAATCAGATCTGGGCAACTAATCCTGAGCCTATGAATTCTGGAGCTCTAACACTTGCAAATGGAGAGTGAGAAGGTTCGACACCACTAGACATTTCTTTATCACCCTTGATGAAGAGGGCAATATTTTATTCCTACTGTCATCTTTGTTATTATTATCCTTTGGCAGAAAAGGCCCTTCCCCCTAGAGTTCTTCCTCCATCGCATTCCTGCGGACAAAAAGGAAAATCCTGTTTATTTGCAATCAAGGGAGTTGATTCTGGGGTCGTCCAGAACCAGTGAAACAGGAACTGATTTCTTAAAATCTCCAACTCTGTGCATCACCAGTGGAGAGGACAGGGCCAGTTAACAAAGTTTTATTAGCATTCCTACCTATCCTTAGTCGAATTTCTATTCAGCCTGGCCTCATTTCTTTCAGGCCCAACCCCTGGGCAGGTTAAGATGATTGCTGTAATTAATCATGCCCCAGCCCCTAGTTCAGACTCACCACATTCAGATTTCAATTAAAAAAAAAAAAAATCTGGAGGTCTGCATACAAAATGGTCTTTGTTGCTGAAGCAGCCTCCTTTCAGTCTAAAAGAGGGAGTTTAGGAAAGAGGAGAGGTTTCCAGGGCCCTTGCTGCAATATTTGCATGTTTGTGAGAGATTAAGGATGATCTAGATTCCAAAACACCTCCCTGATCTCCCAACCAGAACAAATTACATTTTAAAATATATACATTAAATGCAATCATAATGTTTGGCATGATTATTCATGGCATAAATGTTAGTTTATTATTACTGTATACTATTATAATTATCATTGCCATTAATTCTCAGTGCCTGAGTTCCCTGCTCTTCGGATCTTAAAAGATACTGTGACTATTGTTTCTATTAAAATGCAAACATTAGCAGGGAGTGGGGAAGGGAGTAGGTTTGAGAAAGGTGGGTGGGAGAGGGGTTTCTGCTTTTCACTGCATATGTTCTGTGATTTTTGCAACATGCATTACCCTGCCTTTGTAATTAAAAAATAATGGAGGAGATTGGATGGAAGGGTCAGGAAAAGAGAAGTCATAGTTGGAACTGCTACCTGGTAATCTCTTAGCATTATTTTCACAAATCCTGAAAACAGCAATTTGCCAGGAACTTGCTGGATGCTCCCAGTCCTTGGGGGGGGGGGGGGGGGCAGAAGGGAGGTTATCTCTGGTTTGAGGACAGAGGCTCATAGTGGACTTTCGAGAAGGAAAAAGAACATGGACCAGAAGAACCTGTTCAACTTCATACTGTCCTGTGGGGGAGAGAGAAGCATGTCCAAGTGCCAGATTCCCAACTTGGCTTGGAGAGGTTCTATCATTTAGAGGTTGATAAGCCTCCCCACCCCCCAATTAAAATGTACAGGACTGGGGCACCTGGGTGGCTCAGCAGTTGAGCGGCTGCCTTCAGCTCAGGGCATGATCCCGGGGTCCTAGGATCAAGTCCCGCATCGGGCTTCCCGCAGGGAGCCTGCTTCTCCCTCTCTGCCTGTGTCTCTGCCTCTTTCTCTCTCTGTCTCTCATGAATAAGAAAATAAAATCTTTTTTTAAAAATTAAAAATTGAAAAAATGTGTAGGACTCAGCAGATGAGATTCTGATTCCACAGATGCAGCCCTCACATGTATATTTTCTCAAGTACCCCCAGGTAATTTGGACTGTGGCCACCAGACTCGCTGCTTTAGAAATCATTTACTGCAACTACTGATTGAGGAAACTGAGGCCAAAGGCACGGAAGGGGCTTGTCTCAGGTTGCCCAGCACAGGAGCAGCTGACCCTGGGCCAGAATTCTCATCTTCTGAAGGAAATAAAATGGGACTTCTACTACATCCCAGTAAGAAGAGGGTGAAGAGACTGGGGAAGAGCACCAGAAAGGTGCCATTTCACATCTAATCACTTCTTGTCACGTCGTAACCATCTTCCTCATACCAAGCCCCATACTGATAGATCAGAAATAACATTTTCAAAGTTATATCTTCAAGGAAATGGCTATTAATGTTCTTCTTCTCCTTTTAGAGCACTGAGGAATACATATTAATTTTCTCTCTACTTATATTGCCTATTTGCAAATTGTATTCACTACCCAGTGCTCCAATTTGTCCTACCCCTGAAGAGATTATGATGAATAAATGTGTTCCTGGAAATAAAGTAAAATACAAAATTTGTCACTGAGATTTATTTTTATAATTATTTACAGGGATTATTTTAGAATATATGGGGGGCAATAATAATAATGCACACAAGAGGGTTTTGCCATGATTTACCAATATTAATTCAGAGTCTCTTCCCACTTCTCCGAAAGGACCCCCAGCTCTCTCTCCATAGCTCTAAGCCAGGGGCAAAGCAAGTCTCAGTTGGACTTGTATCACCAGTATCGGAAAGCTGAGGGTCAGATGAAGTGCTGGGCAAGTCTTGTAGTGGCCAGTAGCCTGGCCTACAAGTCCTGGGTTTGAGACCTAGTTTTGCTATTATTAACTGGGTGCCCTTTGCTGAATCCTTCCATTTCTGAGGTCCTCAGTTTTCTTAAATGTAAACTAACTGACCTAAGGAGCAATTTGCTACTAAAATAAAAACACAAGTAAGTATGTGCATCTCCCCAAAATAAGGAGAGGGAATGTGCTCATTGATAAATATTTCTTGATACCTACTAGGTGTCAGGTACAGACAATAAGGAACAAGACAGATACAAATTTATTCCCCTAAGGCTTATATTCTGGCAGGAGGACACAGGTAACAAGTAAATAAATAATATAATTTCAAGTCTGTGAAATGCATAATTTCAGGTAGCACTGTGATATGCCATGAAGATAAAAGCAGATAATGTGAAGTAGTGATGGAGGGCAGGGGGGCTGATTTGGATACAATGTCCAAGGTCTCTGATAGCTGTTCAGAGCATTTCACCTGTGAAATCCTTGATGGGCAGACTTTACCCACATGAGCCAGATTTTACCACATGAGCCAGACTTTAGCCCCTCTCACAAAGCTTTCTGATGCACAAACTGCATAGCCTCAGATGGGTAAGGGAGTGTTCTGGGAAGGCTTCTCTAAGAGGAGCAACATTTGGGAGGAAATCTGAGTAATAACATGGAGCCAACCACAAGAAGACTCGGGAGAAAGATCCTCCAAGCAGATAGAACAGCAAATGCAAAAGTTATTAGTGTTCTCCTAGTCTCATGTTATTGTGTTGCCATTTTGCTTATGCCTGAGTAGTGAACTTGAGCTCAGGTGCTTCCCAGGGCACAGTGTCACTCCAGCCAGAAAGAGGAATATCCCAGGTGTAGCCACACCAGCCTTTGGATTGCTGCTCAGCTCCAAAGCACAGGTGGGCGGAAGCCTCAAGATGCTGCAGCTGCAAGCAGAGGCACTCATGGGGCATTCACAGAGGCTCTACAGTCCTAATAAGTATGGTTTTCTTGGAGAAGAAAACATGGAAGGATCACTGACTTTTATACATGACCTCACTGGCACAGACTCTCACAGACACACAAAAGCACATAAACCTATGAGTAAGTGGATAGGCACACAGGCCAATGTTGGATTCATGGGTTCCATCTCATCACTACAGTCTGAACTCTGAACCCCAATCTGGGACACTCTGGTCTCCCATCTACTGCAGTAGCTACCAGTGGCCAGTAGAGAATACAGAAATTTTAAATAATCAGTACTTAGATTAGAACCTGGAGTGTTTATAGCTTATGCTGAGGTACTAGAAATTCATTCATTCGATTCATTCATTCAAAAAATATTTACTAAGTGCCTGCTCTGTGCTTGACACTAATCTAAATTCTGGGGACAGAGCAGTAGAGAACGTTTCTATCCTTGTGGCTCTTAATTCCAGTGTAAGGAGAGATAATAAGCAAGTAAATACCAAATATGTCAGGTGATGATAAAGTCTGTGGTGAACAATAGAGCACAGAAAGTGGATAAGAAGTCCCAGGGAGTAGATGGGGTGATCGGGGAAGGCCCGGTTAAGAAAGTGATATTTAAGCCAAGACCTGTAGGAAACGAGGGAGAACCAGGTGCACATCTAGGAGGAAAATGTTCCAGGCAGCTAGAACAGCAAGTGCAAAGGCCCGGAGGCAAAAGAGTGCCTGGCAGGTTTGGAAACAGCAAGGATGTCAGGGTGGCTAGAGTGGAACAAACAAGAGGAAGAATAATGCAAGTGAAATCAGAAGGCAGGGTATGGTGTGAGGAGGGGAAGCAGATCATCTAGGGCCTGATAGACTAAGACTAGGATTTGGGGCTTGTTCTCCAAGTAAGATGGGGAGCCTTGAATAAAGGACCCATATTTTGTAAAAACTGCTCTGGCTGTTGTATTGAGAATAGACCATGGAGAATGAAGATTAGAAACAGAGAGAGCAGACTATGTATGGTAGGATTCCTGAAGACAGTGAAGAGTGCCTACATATATTTTCAAGACGACATCAACAGAATTTTCTGATGAATTGGACATGGAGAGCATGAGAAACACAGGAGACAAGAGTAACTCCAAGGTTTGACCTGAGCAACTGGAAAGATGAAGTTGTCATACTGAAATGGATGAGCAAGTTAGCAGATGGAAGAACCAGGGGATCACTTTTGGACCTAAGAAGTTTGAGATGTGGGATGCCTGGGTGGCTCAGTGGTTGAGTGTCTGCCTTTGGCCCAGGGCATGATCCTGGAGTCCCAGGATTGAGTCCCGCATCGGGCTCCCTGCATGGAGCCTGCTTCTCCCTCGGCCTGTGTCTCTGCCTCTCTATCTCTCATGAATAAATAAGTAAAATATAAAAAAAAAAAAAAGATGAAGAAGAAGTTTGGGATGCTTCTGAGACATACAAGCAGAAAGGCCAAAGAGCCAGTCCGTACACAAATGTAGACTTAAGGAAGCAGATATGAACTAGAGTCCTCAGCTTCTAGATGGCATCTAACGCCACGAGACAGGATGAAAATGATCTGGAGATTAGGTCCTAGAGCATTGACAGTGAGAGGTCAAGGAGAAGGAGAGAAACCACAGAAACTGAGAATGAGCAGCTACAGAGGTAAGGAAGAACCAAAACAAGTCAGACTCTAGAAGCCAAGAAAAAAATGATTAGAAAAAAAAAAAGATGAGGTTCTAACATAAGGACAAATTCAGCCAAGGCCCACCAGGGAATGCTGAAAGCACTGGGTGAACAGGAAATTCACAGAGTACCTATAAATTACAAACGGGAAATGTACCTTTACAGTGGAGGGATCTGGTGGTCACAACCCTACCCAAGAACCCAAACTTCACATCTCCCAGGGTGAAGCCTGATAATATGGGCCTCTAGTGTGATGCAATGGGAAGTACACACTACTCACATGCTATTCTTGCCAAAATGTCTACCCAGAATCTACTCATGAGGAAAGAGACAAATCTAGAAGTGAAACATTCTTCAAGATAACTGAGCTACACTGTCCAAAATGTCAATACCATGGGGGGGAGGGGGCGCAGGGAAGAATGTTTTAGATAAAAATGGACTAAAACATGACAACCAAGAGCAATGCGTGATCTTTTCTTGGATACTGAAACTAGGGGAAAGAAAAACCACTAAAAAGACCTTTTAGTGACAATCATGAACGTTTACCTTTGAGCCATTTCATGATGTTACTGGTGATATTAAATTAATATAGCTTTTCTTAGGTGCACTAATTGTATTGCGATTTCATAAGAGAATGTTTTTTTTCTTAGGAGATGCAAGCTGAAGAAATCAAGTTGCCTACAGCTTCCAAATGGTTCAGAAAAAAATAATGCTAAAAAAAAAGAAAAAAGAATGTGTGTGTGTGTGCGTTTCTAAGAGAGAGAACATGGTAACATGTGAGCAGCTGATCAGTCTAGGTGAAGGGAAATGGGCATTCATTATCCAGTTCTTTACATTTTTTTTATAAGTTTGAAAAATTTTATAAATAAAATATTAAGGAATAAGAGGGAAAATAGAGTGCTACTCAAGGTCAAGTAAGTTGAGGACAAGTAATTAACCATTGAATTTAACAGCAGGGACGTCATCAGCAACTTGAAGACAGGAAGGGAGCAAAAGAGGCAGGCAGGGGCCAGACCAGAAAGACCTACATAAGCCTCACTTTGAGCACAATGGGAGTAAAGTGGATACATTTGTTTTCTAGGGCAACAGGCCTGACAATAGTAGGAAAGCTGACTGGAAGAGGAGAACAGGGTCAGGAACCTGTCCTCACAGGCTCTGAAAGTACACCTGACCCCCATGAAGGGTAGAGAGGGCCTGAAGGGAGAGACTGCAGCCCAATTGCCAGGACTTGATGTCTATTTGCCAGGCAAGGATGGAGGAGCCAAGATGGTACCATTTAGCAATGTACACATTGGGGGGTGGGGGACTCCATGCAATTAAAAAGCCATATGTGCTGTACCATCCTACAGAGAGGAAGCAGCAGATAGGACACTCTAGAACCAACAGCCACATGTGACAATGTAAATGCAGCGAACTTGAGGACCTGCTGAATCATTCTCTCACTGCGCTCAGTGTATCTGACAGTGTGAGCCAAGTTCAGTGTGTTGGGTGTGACAGTGACCTGGTGATGTCTTTGTTCATGAAGTCTCACCCTGGGAATCCCTCTCCCCTTAATCCCTTCTATGTCTTGCTCACCCTTGTTGACAAGCTTTCTCCAATGATCCAGCCCTCAGTGACTGCTCCAGGGTCTGAAACATCATTGTAAAGACTCTTACACGTGCCTGGCATTGACTCCTGCTATCTGGTGTTGTTATATACATTCGTATCTGTCCTAACTAGGTGGACAACTCCTTGAGTATAGAGAACCCAGTTTATATGGCAAGGTATTCTCAACTTTGCCCAGAATAGGTGATCTATAAACTGAAGAAGACAGGGAGAGAGGGAGGGAGAAAATGAAGGCCATAGCCTAACACTTCCCCTAAAAGCTCACCATGCTGACCCCAAGCCCTGGGATCACACTTTTCACTTCTATAGGTTGGAGTGGAGTTACTCGGAGGCCATTGCTTTCAAGCCCCCCAATTCCCGAGTTAGAACCTCTGGTAAGAAGCCTCCCTGAAACAGCCTACAGTGCTCTCTCCTGAAGCTGTTTGCAGTAAGTGACTCACCCAATTAAGAGCATCTACATAACAAAGCCTCACCGGGCTGCAGAGGTCACAGAGACTGTGAAGTGTGTCTTTAGTGTGTGCAGCAGAGAAGGTTCACTAATTACCAGTCATTTCCACCCCTCAAGAGCCTGTCAGCCTTTGAGATGCAGGGGATAAAAGAATCCCCAAATTCCCACCCCACACCAATCATTTCTCCCTCCCATACCCTCCCCTGCATTTCAAACCTGTGACTAATAAGTGCCAGGGATGGGCCTCTGCCCACCTGACTCAGAGGAGGAAGGAGAAAAAAAGAAGTTGCTTTGATTGGGAGCATTTTTCAGTAAAAGGAAACTGGGAAGAGCATGGAAGCAAGGAAACTTCTGAAGGCACTGCATCATTGTCTCCATTCAACAAGCAAACAAACAGAAGTATTGTCTTTTCCCTATTTATAAAGGCAACAAATGTTTGCAGTAGAAACTACAGGTGAGCAAGAAGAAAGTTAAAATCACCCACGAGCCCATTCCCTAAGTGACCAGTGGTTGGTTACATAGACACCCTGGCAGCCTGCACTCTAGGTGACACGCATTAACTGTGGGTGTGTGTGCACGTCCCTATTCTTTCATAACCAGCTTTATTCATTTAACGATAGATCTCTAACATCTCTGCCCTTGGATACATGGAAAGGATGGTAGAGCTCACAGGGATGCTGAACTGAGCTTCCAGAGAAGGTGAGTTTGGACCTTAGAGCTTGAGAGGGAGGCATTTCCAGAACTTCTTAAGCTGAAGGAGGCCACTGTGAGGCAGGAAAGAGCAGTGACTTTGGAATGGGGGCAAATGACTTCCTCTCTACGAACCTCAGTTTCCTCATCTGTAAAATGGGAATAACAGTACATGTCTTCTAGGACTGTTGTGAGGATTAAAAGAAACCATGGAAAGGACTACACAGTCATTGGATGTTTTATTATTCATTTTAATAAGGGTTCATTTATGCCTAATTTAACTTAGCCCTCTGCTAGTGTGAGTTAGGAATACAAAGAAGGCATCTGGTTGGGCCTGGAGGATCTTAAAATCTAACTGGGAACTGGAACACGCACACACACACACACACACACACACAAAGTAAACAATATGAATTTAAATAGCTAATAAAAGATATCATCAATTAGTAGATAGCTAAGTGTCAGATGAGTGGTACTGACTGCACCCCAGGGGGTCAGCAGTAAGAAAGAACGCAGGGGGATCATCATCATCATCATCATCATCATCATCATCATCATCACTTTGAGCACTTTCTATGTGCTGGGCACATGCATTGCCTCATTTAATATACCCATTGGCCTGAGAGGTAGGTACCATTATTACATTAATTTTGCACAAGAGGAAACTGAGACTTCAGAGGGACTAAGAACCTTGCCCCCAAGTCACACATCTAGGAATTGTGGCAGTACTGTTCTTTGGAACCAAGCAGCTGGACCCCAGAGCCCACCACGTGCTGAAGCACTATGATCTACTCAAATGGAGGTAAGGGAGGGGAAGCTGAGCCCTGAGCTAGATGGTAGAAGAGGGAGGATGTGTCCCCTTCAACTTTTGTGGTTGGAAGCAGGCCCCGCATTACAACAAACAGGAAGGAGCTTCAGATGATAAGCAGGCAAAAAAGGTCAAAACAAAGCAAAACAAACAAACAAAAGCACCACATGCCGTCTAGACAATAGCTTATGGTGATACTGAGGGTTAAGGGAATGACCAGACTTTATTTACTCCAAGAGACTCTTGGCTACTTGGCTATTCTAAAATACTATCCTTCAAGAATGTTTGAAGGCAAGAGATGCCTGGGTGGTTCAGTGATTGAGCATCTGCCTTCAAGCTCAGGGTGTGATCCCGGAGCACCGGGATTGAGTCCTACATCAGGCTCCCCATGCGGAGCCTGCTTCTCCCTCTGCCTATGTCTCTGCCTCTCTCTGTGTGTCTCTCATTAATAAATAAATAAAATCTTAAAAAAAAAAAAAGGATGTTTGAAGGCGAGTCTGTGATAGGGTTCTATATTTTTTTTGGACTCCTGTGTTAGTATCCCAGTGATGATAACGCCAGTAGAAATAAGATTTGCCAAAGGGGACAGGTAAAGGATATGCTTGACTGCAAATATAGAAATCCCCAATGTCACTGACTTGAACAAAGAGGAATTTGCTATTTCTACTACCACAAAAATTCTGGGGGTGGGTGATTACTGGAGATGGCCCAGTGTCCCAGTGATGCCAGAATTAAGTGTCTCTCTGCCATTCACCTGGACTTTTCGCTGCTACAGCTGTAGATATTATATCCAAGATCATAGAAGGAATAAAAGAGATAGAGAGGAAGGGGAAGTGTCAAAACATCTGCATCATCTCCTTTGATCAGGAAAACAAGAGTGTTTCCCAAAGTTTCCCCTCTAGCTTTGCCACCTCCATACTTGTATTTGTGTCTCAAATGCAAAACTGGGTCACTTGACCATCCCTAGCTGTAAGGATTGGGAAAGACAAAAATAGGATTGTCGTGATTGGTGTAGACACTGGGCCTGGCACTTTGCTACAATGGTAAGCTTAGGAAAAAGGAGGAAGGTGGATATTGAACCATATATCTAAATTCAGGTATCAGACTTGGGCATTGCAGGATTAGAAATTGGATACAAGAGCATGGAGGACAAGGAACTTCTAGGAAGAACTGACACAAAATGGGAAAACACAGGGCATGTGGTAAGAACAAAGAAATTAGATTTGGCTGGGGTATAGGCAGCTGCACTTTTGTAATCTACCCCATGGAAATAAAATCACTGACTGCAAGGATATAGACTCAGGAAATTTTGTTAGTGAGAAAAAAACCCTGATAGCAACCATTATGACTATCAATGGGGGATGGTTGAATATGGGGTATCTTCATTCTAAGGAATACTATGTGACTAAAAATAAATAAATTACCTCTATATCTATAAACCCATTTGTTTTCAAGAAAGAATGAGGAACAGATAGCTCTAATATTTTCATTGTATACACAAGCAATAACATAATAGTCCCATATATGTGAGCACAGTTCATATGAGCCAGGTGAGTGTGGAGAAAGGGACAGAAGTTACATCCCAGCTGTTAACACTGGATATCTCAGAAGACTGAGTGGGAAATAAGGAGGAGATGGGTGAGATCATAAAGTTTGTCTTTTTGTATGTTTGAGGGCTTTGCTGGTTGAAGTCAACATGTGTATTTCATAATTTTGAAATGCAACTTAAAACTTTTTAGAAGTAGTTTAGAGCTAGATTAGGAAGAGTTGAATGTTTCATGTGGACGAGGGGGAGCCACTGAAGATTTGGGGACAAGGGAATGATGTGATCAAGAAAATTCGCATGAGTATGCCTAATGCATTAGAGGCAAGAGAGGCTAGAAAACGAACAGTTAGAAGGTTCTTATGGCAGCATCTCAGTCAAGAGCTAATAAGGTACTCAACTATGATAGCACTAATATATGAAGTGAGAAAGATAAAAGCTACAGGCTTGAGACATACAAGGCAGAATGGTGGGAGGGGTGGTCATGGGGGGGTCCATCACCTGTGTCAACTAACAAATCTTACACTTTGAAAATCTGAATAAATGTCTGGAAAACCATAGATACTTCTCTTCTCCAACCTCCTTGAGGATTCCCTTATTTGATATTTACAACATATAGGTTCACAATAATATTTTCGTGAGTTTTTTTTTTATCCCCCTTAT
The DNA here is from genome assembly GCF_003254725.2 of Canis lupus dingo. NCBI lineage: Eukaryota > Metazoa > Chordata > Mammalia > Carnivora > Canidae > Canis > Canis lupus. The sequence goes on along the minus strand of NC_064246.1, from coordinate 25,974,867 downwards.
TAAATTGAAAACATCTCAGGATAGAAGACCCTAAAGAATACTTACTGGTGGCCCCCCAAAGTGCAAAATGAACCTCAAAAGTCATTATTCACCCATTCAGCACATTCAGTACCTCAATCTCATTATATGTAAAACAGGACCTTCATGGGACTTACCTTATGCTGTGAGGACATAATTCACACACAGTTCTTAGTATCTGGCATAAAGTGAACAGTCAAAAAGTGTTAACTTTTGATCTTCCTGAAAGACAGGTGGGACCCCATGATCACGGATATGTATTCCCTACTATCCGAGGGGGAGGGGGACGACTGGCCTGATTTCAGGAGATGTTCGAGAGCCCCTGGGCCAGGCTGGTCTCGGGGCTACCAAGAGACCAAACTTAGACAAAGTCTTACATGCGAGTTTGGGCCCAGGTTGTTAGTGTGCATGCGCATGTGGTCCTGAGATTTAAGAACCCTAGGACAGCACGCCCAGGTGGGGGAGAGGAGCGCCGGGGGGAGGGCCCCCCACCCACCCCCGCGTCCCGGAGATGCTGCAGCCCAGCCAGCGGAGGCGGGGCCTAAGAGGCCGGGGCGGGGCCGGCGCCGTGGGGGCGGGGCTTGTGCCGCGGGGGGCGGGGCTCGCGCCGCAGCCTGAGGCCCCGCCCCCAGCGGAAGTGCCGCCGGGCCCGCCCCTCCCTCGCGGTGCGGGGTCCCCGGGCCGGTCCCCGGGTCGGCTCTGCCCCACGCGATTCGGCTATTAGAGGGAGTTCGGTCGGGGCCCCAGCGCCTGGTCCGAAGAGGAGGACCTGGGTCGGCGTGCGCGGCCGTCTCGGGCGGCGCCCTGTCCCTCCCACTCCCCCGTCCTCCTTTCCATTCCTCTGTTACGGGCGCGGCCGCGGGCGCCGCGGGGAACCGCACAGGTAAAGACTCTGCTCCTGAGGACGCAGGTGTGGGCGCCTCCCCGGCTGGACGGGCAAGGGGGAGGCTGACGGCACGTGCCCAGCTTTTTTCTAAAGCGACTGTGGACGGTGGGGCTGGGGGTGGGCGGGACGCGGCCCCCGGGAGCGCTGGGGAGGTCGAGGGGGCGGGACTGAACCCCCAGAGCCTGGGAGCCGGATCATTGGTGTCCCCGCGTCTTGCGCAGGCTCCGTGGTGCCTGCGAGGTTGTGAGCTGGTTGGGCCGGGGCCGGGGCCGCAGCTCGGGCGGGTCATCCCCCCCACCCGCTCCCCGCGGCGCCTGGGGTCTGACGGTCGCTCCTCCCGGGCGCGCGCAATCCGAGGTTTGCAGAATGAAAATCAATAAAATCAATGCAAATGCAAAGAACACGAAACGTGTTGGATTGTTGTTATTATTTGCGTTTGTTAAATTCTTTTATTAAAAAAAAAACAAAAAACATTTTCTCCTTGGAAAAGGTGGCTTTGGCTCGGATCAGGGCCTCGGAGAGGGACGCAAAAGCCCCCCCCCCCGGGGTCTTCCCGCAGGGGGCAGGGGCGGGTCCTCGGTCCCGAGCCGCTCAAACTTCCCGGAGCCGCCCCGCTGGATCCAGCCGCGGGAGGGGAGCCCCCGGTGCGCTCGGCTTCCGGATAAGGCTTTCCCCTGCGCCTCATTGTCCGCACTTTAAGGAGATGCACCCCCCTCTCCACTCGCATTTCCCCGGTTCACCACCTCCACGCCACGGGGGCCGTGCCTCCTCCCCTCCACCCCCCCCCCCAGCTCTCCCCGGCGCTTTAAATAATGATATTTGCATGCAGGGAGCGATTCATAAATATGTCAGGGCCGGTGAAATATAGGCAACATTTCAAACTTTCTATTTAAAAAACATGAATTATGGCCGCGGAAAATGTGTTCCCATTTAAAGGCGATACGAAGTATTTGGTGTCTCGTCCCCGGGCCCATCCATCACGCAGACAATAAAGAGAGTTTTTCGCCCTGACACCCGCGATTTATGGGCGCCCTTCTCTGCCCTCATCACTCACCCGCCGCGGCCAGCCCGGCGACAGGCCCCGCGGAGAGACCGGCAGCCGCCCCCCACCCCCGCGCCGGCCCGCGCGCGCACTTTGCGCCCTCGCCGGCCCCCCCAAGGCCGCGGCTCCCAGGGGGGAAGCGCCCGCTCCAGGGAGCTGGGAGGTCGGCGGTGACGGTCTAGGCAGCCGGGCGGGAGCTGAAACCACCTTCGTCCTCTCACCCCCGTGCAAGCCTGTCTTAGGGCCGGGCCCGAGCGCGCCCAGAAGCGGCCTTGCGGGCCGGCTCAACGTCCGGGCCTCGCCCGCCAACCGCGGCGCCGCGCCTCTAAGTTTCCAGCGCAGCCCGCCGGGGGTTATTTACGCGGGGGTTCGAGGTGAGCGGAGAGGACTGGGCCAGGGGTTCCCCAAGCCGATTGCTAGGCATCCCGCCCCGGGGAAGGTGAGCTGGTCCCCCGACCTTCCCTGCGAGCCCTGCTGGGCGGACGCTTCTGGGCAGAGCTCTTTCTGCAACTTTTACAAAGCTTCCTTCTCCCTGGTGCGATCCCCACCAACACATACTGGGCGTCCGCTGCCCACTGGAAACTACTTTTTTACCGACGGAGGCCGAGGGGTTGGCGAGAAATAAGGAAGGGGAGGCGCCTTCCCTAGGGTTTCGCCTCGGGCCAGGCTCGGCCGCCCCAAGCCTCCTTCAGGCGGCGCCCCCACCTTGCGCGCGCGCACGCACCAGCGCGCGGTCCTGCCTAAGTCGCCACCGGATCGTTGTGGCAAAGTTGCGTCGAAGAAAGTTCGGGCTTCTTTTGCCTCGGCATTTGCTTTCAGTTTTTGCCGAGGGCGGACTCCGCCCGGCGGGTTCCCGAAGCACACCCCCCCCCAGGGATGGGGGCTGCCGGGCACTGCCGGGCAGCAAGGGGCCGCCCCCGGCCTGAGGGCGCTCACAGCCCAGTCTCCTTTGGAGGCCGGACCTGCAGCCGCAAGATCACCAGGAGCCACCTCGCGTCCCGCGCTGGGCCGATGCGTCTGCATACACTCGAACCGGGAGCCGTTTCCTGCCGGATGCCTGCGAGCTGCATTTATTCGGATCCTGGAGGCGCAAACCGCAGAGAAATCCCGTCGATTCTAAAAACGACAAGGTTGAATTTATTAGAGCAAGATTTATGTGTAAGTGCAGGGAGATGAACATTATACAAACAGCTCCACGTCTAGTGTGAACGGAAGATCGCTTCCGGTTTCAAGGGCATGTAATATAACCATTTGAATGTTTAGATCTATAGAGGGATATAAAATATTATTAAATTCTTGGGTGTGTACACATACAGTTTAGTTAGAAAAATTCTAGAGCAAGTTTGTTGTTGTTTTTTTTAAAACAGTTCCTGCTTGAATGCAATTCCCGCTCGAGATGATAGCCTTCATGTCCCAATAACCACCCAGCGAATATTTCCTATAACCAGAGTGAGTTCTGCTAGGTTGAAGGGTGCATGCATTATGTGTGCCTCTTTAAATATCTGCGGAGGAGCAGAGGTGAAATAAATACATTTAAGGAGAGCAAGCACACAGATAATTGAACTGCATCGCTACAATATTTCTGGGCATGGAAATAAATATTACTACCAGGTGGCCTGCGGAAGGTGTGCACAAATAGGGGGGCTTTCGGGAACCCGGGGTGGGAGCCACGGGTGCTGCAGCTCTGGACACCGAGCACGCTGAGGTGGGCTCTATTCCATATCCTCGACCTCGGACAACGCCGTGACTGCTGGGCGAGGCACTGCCGGGACAGCCAACACTGCCTTGCCTCCGGGGTTCTCCACGATTCATGCTCCGGGAGGGAGACTTCAACAGGCGATGAACCTGGCATTTGGGGTCATAGGACCTGGGGTCATGCCGGCGGACCTTTCCCCCTTAGCCACTTCAGTGACCCCACAATCCTGGCTCCAGCGGGCTAGGCAGTGGCCATTTGGGCCTATGGATTTGGAGCAAGAGCTCAGAAAAAAGACAGGTCGTGCTTGATCCCGAGGTGTCTCAAAGCGCAAAGCTGGAGGACACCGGAGAAGGCCAGGATTTCGCTTCCATGCGGAGTCTGGGCCCCACCCAGCCGGGGAGCTCCGGTTTGAAGCCATAGAAGTGATTATCTGACTGCATTTACTTATTACGTGTTAGGCACCCCCTCACAGACTCAGTGCTGAAGCCCAGATGCCCGGAGGGTGTCCTCCACACACTTGCAAAGCTCAAGCAACACCAAGAGCGAGGTCCGCGACGTTGTAGCTGTGAAACTCCAAGGCCAGATACTTATTCCAGAATAGGGCTCTTGCAACAGTCCAACCATCACACTGCCCTGGTCCTTTTTTCTCATCCCTCCAAGCGCACCCAACCCTGGCACAGGCGCAGAGCTTCTGAGAGCCCCTGCTTGGGGAGAAATTAGGCAGGACTTTGTCAGGAGTTCCTGGGAATTGCACACACTCCCGAGGCAGCCCTGCCGCAGAGAAATAACCCGGACCCTAAGAATGCCCTGCTTCAGAAAGTGTGACTGTGCCAAAGTGGTCTATACTGTGTACCGAGAGGAGGGAGAGAGAATAGGAAATATTCCCTGTCAAGTAGGAAAGGGGGGAAAGGAAGAGAAAAAAAAGAATAAAATGGTTAGGGAATCTAGAAAGAAGTGGGTGGGAAACAAAAAAAAGAGAAGCAAGGAAAGAGGAAAAAGTCAAGAGAGGCGATCTGAAAAGTGTACAGGCGATGGCGAGGCCCTGGGACCAGACCGTGGCTCCGGCAGGCCCGGTGGCACCGCAGGCCGGAGAAGAGGTGAGGGCCGCCCGAGCCGGTCCCCCACTAGCCCTGCGAATCTGGGCCCTGCTCCCAGTCCGGAGGGGCGGGCCCGGGTCCAGCGGCCGCCGCCTGCTCCTGCTCTCCCCCCTCCCGGGGGACCACAAGGCGGGGCGGGACCGTGGTGGGGAGGCCCCCAGGGGCGCGCGCCAGTCCCGGACTGTTGGGGCGCTCTGGGCCAGGCTTTCCAGCTCGCCGGGCCTGACCTGTCAGGCGGATTATCTTCGAGGGAGATTAATAGGGGAGGCGGGCTGCAATAATAATCGTTTTGTTTGATGTGACAACTCTGATAGGCGTTGATTTACTTACAAACTGATAGGCTTTTAATTGAGCGCCTCCGCCGAGCCCGAGATGAAAGGGAAGCGGCGGTGAAAGGCGGCCCGCCTGCCCTCCGGCCTCAATACTGATTAGCCATCTCGACAGTGAATAGTTCAAGGCATTTTCAAACTTTTTTCCTCAGCTCTCTCGCCTTCCTTCTCCTCCCACCCCCTCCTCAAATATCTGCCATGCCCACTCCTTTTTTAGAGAAAACAAATCATTTACACTGTGTGCAAATAAAATCCGCAGGACATCCACGCCAACCGCCGCTGGGGCTGCAGGCTTTAGGCCTAGTGCGGAGTAATTAATAACTCCCCCACCCCCAAGGCCTCCAAGGCCTTCAGGGATTTGGCCTCCCCGGCGAGGTGCGCAGGCTCCGATGCCGGCGCCTCCCGAAAGCCCGGGGCGCGCAGGCCCCCAGGCGCCCCCGTGCGCTCGGACCTTCCGAGTCGGGGTTTGCGAAGAGCGGATGCACGCGGACCACGGTCCCCCCGCGCGCGCCGCCCGGCGCAGGCCTGCGAGCGTGTGCGGCCGCACCGAGGCACGCCCCTCCTGGGGCACGCGGGGCCCACTCTCTGGTGCCCGCAAGGCTTTCGGTGCCGGGGTTGATGCCCGAGAACCGCTCGATGTAAAGAGAAAGCTGCTGGGATTCCAGGAGAGGCAAAGAACTGAGTCTGGGGCGAGGCGGGGGGGGGGGGGGGATCTCGGGGGGAGGCGGGGACGGGGCGGGAGGAGACGCCCGCTGTCACCGCCAGCTCTGGCCACCGCCCCCAGCCTTCGGGGTCCCGGCGGCGGCGTGTCGAGGAGGCTGCGGCGACGCGCGGCCCACGGCCGGGCTCGCGGAGCTGGGAGCTCTACGGGGGATGCCGGCCGACACCTCGACAGCCGCGCGCTCCGCGACGCAGACACCATCACGCCCGCAGGACGCCGGCGGCCTCCCGCACCCGCTGCCCCGCAGAGACAGCTGAGGACTGTCCTGCCCTCCGAAACTCCCCAAAGATTATTCAGACCACCTTCACAACCTCGCGTGTGGCCTCACCGCCGTCTCACGGACTCACCTTCCTCGGGTGCCGCACCGTTCAAATCCCCTTGAACGCAGGTGTGTGCTTACACCTACACACACGCACGCACACACCCCGACCAACAGCAGCCCCAAACACACACCGCCTCACTTTCCTCTTCTCCATCCAGATCATCTGTAGTCAAGTTACGGTCTCATCAAGTTTACCAACCCAAAGGATCAAGGGATAAGACGAAAACGCAGGAAGAGAATGCCTACGAGAAAATTCTAAAACTCACCCCAGAAAGTTCTCGGTACCTGCGTGGAGTGGGAGAGAGACAAAAAGGCGGGGGTGGTGGTGGTGGTGGTGGATGGAGTGGTGAGAGAGGAGAGGGCGAGCCTGCGGAGGGCAGGTCCTAGCCCCGACCCCCGCCGTCCGGGGCGCAGCGCCGAAGGAAACCGGGTGGCCAGCCCCGGCCCCTGCCCCCCGCGCGGGTACAGACCGGCTCCTGGCTCCCCGCGCTCCCTGCCCTACCATTTATCAAAGGACTTGACAACAAAAGAAGAGCCGGGGCGGAAAAGTGGGGGAGGGGAGATTCAAAGTCGTCCAAGTCCTTCCGAGGAAGGGGTAGTGTCCTCCTCCTGCCCCCTTTTCCAGTTTCTGCGAGTTTCTGGAGGCGACCTCCGAACTCGCTCCGGACGCTCCCCAAGAAAGCCCTGAGAACGCACACAGCGGCACGGAGGTACACACACACACTTGTGCACCCAGCTCCAGGTACACGGAGGCACGCACAGCGCCTCCCCTCTTCCTTCCAAACCGTCCGAGTGACGGTGCAAATCGAGGGGAACACGGCAGTCCCGCTCCGCTTCCCTGGAAGACCCAAGTTCCTACAGGCAGCCGCCCCCTCCCGCTCTCGCCCTTTCCCTCGGCTTCCCCTCCGCAGCTCAGTCCCCGCTCGGCGTTCCTAGGAATTCGAGCGAGCAGCCCAGAGTAAGCCCAGCCACCCAGCCCGCGGGGACACCGCAGGGTGGGAGCGGGTTGGGGAGGGGGCCGGGGTCCGCCCGAGTCGCCTCTCCACCGTGCGCCCGAGGCCGGGCCTCCTCGCGGCCTCTCAGCCCTTGCCAGGGCTCGAGAATCAAGGCGGGGGGGGGGGGAGCGACCCCACCACGGACCACCGGGACTCGACACTACGTTGTGGTGCGGGGCTCTTGGAAGCCTGAGTTTGGGGTCGGGGCAGGACGAAGGATGGGGTCCGCCGCAGGCTAGCAGCCCGACCTCCTCACGCTCCCGAGGGACTGACTCTCCGGGGGACAGAAAGCTCTCCCATCTTAGACGTCGCCGCCGCCCGCCTCGAGTACCCGGGGCAGCTTCTCCCTCCGCGGCCCCAAGAGACCCAAGTCCCAGAGGTAGGAAGGGGTCTGTCCTTCCACCCCGAGAGGGGCGAGGCGCGCACCTCGGGCCTGTGCCACCCTCCCGGCGCCCTGGGCACACCTGCGCACTTTACTCTCACTATTCATTTTCCTGACACACACAGCCTCTTTCCCCCTCTTCCATTCTTTCCCTTAGAGCCGCCCCCACCCCATCCCGGGAGGCTGCTCCTCCCCCCCCCTCTGCTGGTTCCCCCTTGGTCTCTTCCTTACTCTCCATCTCTCTCTTTCTCTCTCCCTCTCTCTTTGTCCCTTCAAGTCGCACCCGCCTTGTAATCAGCAACAAAAGCTGACATAAATCACGGGCGGATTGACAAGAGCTGACAAATAACTGATTGATTGCGGTCGAGGAACATTGACAATTGATGGAGGGGTGGAGATGCCCAAAGAACTGGGGAGAGAGGGGGAGAGAGGAGAAGAGAGGGTAGCAGGGGAGAGTAAGAACGGGGGGGGGGGGACTGAGTGTGAAACAGAGGAAACATGTGACCCCCGCTCCAGCCCCAATCTGCGCGTCCCCGGGCGTCACGTGGCTGGGAAGGGCTGGGAGCCCCGCGCGCAGCCCGGAGAGGAGCCGCCGCCGCCGCCGCCGCCGCCGCCGCCGCCGCCGCCGCCGCCGCCGCCTCCACTGCCCACCTAGCTTCTGGTTTCTCCGCTGCCGAACCTCGGGAAATCAAAGCGGGCGGGCGGACTTCCTCCGTCACCCGCTCCGCACCTTTCCTTACCCAGGCGGCCGCGCCGCGAGAGATTTCAGTTACTGAGCGAGACAGAGTATTTGGTGTGTGGGTCCCCTGTGCACCCCTGGAGCCGAAAGTCGGGCCGTTGTCCGGACTCCCGCCGCTGCGCCTTCTAGTCACTCCCTCAATCCTGTTCCTCATACGCACCCTCCTGCAAAAAAAATAGGTTTCGGTTTATTTTCGAGCCCGGGAAAGGCAGGACGACGCAGAAGAAAAAAAGAGGGAGGCGGCCGAGAGCAAACGCAGAATAAATGTCCAGCTCGTCCTCGGAGCGAAATCGAGGGAGGGGACACGCGGGAGGGGGGCGGTGAAGAAGGAGCTGCCCATTAAAACCAGCGCTGAGAGTCCTGGCGGCGGCGGCGGCGGCGGCGGCGGCGCGGGACGCGTCACATCCCCTTGACCCTCCAATCACCTCGGGCTCCCATTTGATTGGAAGGCGGCAAAGGCTTTAATCTCCCCCTCGGTGCAGCTGCTTTTGAAGTGAGTTTCCTCGCCAGAGCCCCGGCTGGACAGGCAGCGGCTCACATCGCCCAGCGCAGCGCCAGCGCCGGGTCGCCAGCGCGCAGCGCAGGGGCGCAGCCCGAGGCGGACACGGCGAGCCCCGCGGCGCGCGCACAGCCCGGCCGGCTCCTCCCGCGCGGCCACGGCCCCGCCGCGGGCCACCCAGGATTATCCGCTTCTGGCTCCAGGCGCCGAGAGGGCGCGCCGGGTGCCCGTGGCCGCCGCACCAGCTCCTCCTCCTCCTGCTTCTGCTCCCCGGGCGAGCGCGCAGCCCGGAGCCCGCCCCGCGCCTCCCGGAGCCCTCCCCCCGCTGCTCCCATGCGTGCGGGTGGGTCATGAGCACAGCGCCCTCGCTTTCTGCCCTAAGAAGCAGTAAGCACAGCGGCGGCGGCGGCGGCGGCGGCGGCGGCGGCGGCGGCGGCGGCGCGGACCCTGCCTGGACCAGCGCGCTCTCTGGAAATAGCTCCGGCCCCGGCCAAGGCTCGTCCCCGGCCGGCAGCACCAAGCCTTTTGTGCACGCTGTGCCCCCCTCTGACCCTCTCCGCCAGGCTAACCGCCTGCCCATCAAGGTGCTGAAGATGCTGACGGCACGGACTGGCCACATTCTGCACCCCGAGTACCTGCAGCCCCTGCCTTCCACTCCCGTCAGCCCCATCGAGGTAAGGACTGTCCCCGGCTCGCGCGGGGACCCCCCCCCGGCTGCCGCTCCGTGGGATTTCTTGCTCTCGGGATCTGGGGGTGGGAGTGTGTGTGGGGGATGGGGGCTGGGGGGGCGGGAGGTCAGAGTGATTCAGCTCTGGGATGGGGGGAGAGCACAGTGCTCCCGAACCCGTAAAACTAGGGCGGAAAGAGGGGGAGGAGGTAGATGGGGTGTGATTGCTAGGGGACAAAGCGGCCAAAACTTATTTCTCTCTCTGGTATTAAAGCCCCAACCCGGACCCAGGCCCCCTCACTTTGGGCCCCGGAAGACGGGCGGAAGTCGAAATGCGGTTCCAAAGTCGCAATCTTAAGGTTCCCCAGAAGCTGGTATTTGCACACAGCCTCTAAGGCGCCAACTGCCCAAGCCCTTACTCTGGATAATTGGGGATGTGCGTGTGTGTATGTGGGGGGGGCGGGGGGGCGCAAAGGTATAGTCCTGGGTCTAGGAGTCGGAAACCAAAACATTTACTGAGTATTTAAAAAAAAAAAATACGGTTAGCTCTTAGAAAGGTCAGGAAAGATCCTGATTTGGCCGGGGCGCGGGGCAAGGGGGGTGGGGCGGACTGCCGCCTTTCTCAAGGGCGAATGTCTGTCCGTGTCGGTCTGTCTGTCCGTTTGGCGAGGAGGGTGAAGTGGTGCTGCCTAGGATTGCGCCGAGAGCTGGGAGGATCCACACTGGCGGTTGCGGAAGGGCGTTTGAACCCCAGAAGCCAGGATTCTAAAGGGTTTCCCCTTCTTTCTCTTTGTGCCACCCCCCCAACCCCACGTCTGACCCGCAGCTTGATGCCAAGAAGAGCCCGCTGGCGCTGTTGGCGCAAACATGCTCACAGATCGGGAAGCCCGACCCCTCGCCCTCTTCCAAACTCTCCTCTGTCGCCTCCAACGGGGGCGGCGCGGGCGGTGCGGGCAGCGGCACCGGGGGCGACAAGGACGCAAAGTCGGGCCCCCTCAAGCTGAGCGACATCGGCGTGGAGGACAAGTCGAGTTTCAAGCCGTACTCCAAGCCCGGCTCGGATAAGAAGGAGCCGGGAGGCGGCGGCGGCGGCGGCGGCGGCGGCGGCGGGGGCGGCGGCGGGGGGGTTTCGGCCGAGAAGTCCGGATTCCGGGTACCGAGCGCCACCTGCCAGCCATTCACGCCCAGGACAGGCAGCCCCAGCTCCAGCGCGTCGGCCTGCTCGCCAGGAGGCATGCTGCCTTCGGCCGGGGGCGGCCCGGAGGGCAAGGACGACAAGAAGGACCCCGACGTGGGCGGCGGCGGCGGCGCCAGCAAGGGCTCCGGGGGCGCCTCGGCCGAAGGGGGACCCGCGGGGCTGGCGCACGGCCGGATCAGCTGCGGCGGAGGGATTAATGTGGACGTGAACCAGCACCCAGATGGGGGGCCCGGGGGCAAGGCCCTAGGCTCGGACTGCGGCGGCTCCTCGGGCTCCAGCTCCGGCTCCGGCCCCAGCGCGCCCGCCTCCTCCTCGGTGCTGGGCTCCGGGCTGGTGGCCCCCGTGTCGCCCTACAAGCCGGGCCAGACAGTGTTCCCTCTGCCCCCCGCGGGCATGACCTACCCGGGCAGCCTGGCCGGGGCCTACGCGGGCTACCCGCCGCAGTTCCTGCCGCACGGCGTGGCTCTCGACCCCACCAAGCCCGGCAGCCTGGTGGGGGCGCAGCTGGCGGCGGCCGCGGCGGGCTCCCTGGGCTGCAGCAAGCCGGCCGGCTCCAGCCCCCTGGCCGGGGCGTCGCCGCCCTCCGTGATGACAGCTAGTTTGTGCCGGGACCCGTACTGCCTCAGCTACCACTGCGCCAGCCACCTGGCCGGGGCGGCGGCGGCCAGCGCGTCGTGCGCTCACGATCCGGCCGCGGCGGCCGCGGCGCTCAAGTCCGGATACCCGCTGGTGTACCCCACGCACCCGCTGCACGGCGTGCACTCGTCGCTGACGGCCGCCGCCGCCGCCGGCGCCACGCCGCCCTCCCTGGCCGGCCACCCCCTCTACCCCTACGGCTTCATGCTCCCGAACGACCCGCTCCCGCACATCTGCAACTGGGTGTCGGCCAACGGGCCCTGCGACAAGCGCTTCGCCACGTCCGAAGAGCTGCTGAGCCACTTGCGGACCCATACGGCCTTCCCCGGGACAGACAAACTGCTGTCGGGCTACCCCAGCTCTTCGTCCCTGGCCAGCGCCGCCGCGGCTGCCATGGCGTGCCACATGCACATCCCCACGTCGGGCGCTCCGGGCAGCCCCGGGACGCTGGCGCTGCGCAGCCCCCACCACGCGCTGGGACTCAGCAGCCGCTACCACCCCTACTCCAAGAGCCCGCTCCCCACGCCCGGCGCGCCCGTGCCCGTGCCCGCCGCCACCGGACCCTACTACTCCCCCTACGCCCTCTACGGACAGAGACTGACCACGGCCTCGGCACTGGGGTATCAGTGAGGGCGGTGGGGAGGGTCAGCGAGGGAGAGGAAGGGGCAGGGGGGAGGGAGGAGCCGAGGGGGGTGGGAACAGGGCAGAGGCTACTGTCACCCGCGCGTGGGGATGCCCCGGGCCAGGAGAGGGGAAAAAATATATATATGCCGTATCTATCTACCCGAAACAGCGACCGAGACCCGGTGGGAAACTCCTCTTTCCACCCCCACCCTCTCACCTCCCCACCCACCCAAACTTTATAAAAGTTGGAAAAAAAATATCATTTGACTTTTTATAGAAAAAGAAGGAAAAAATTAATTGAGAAAGTGTTCATCTGAGGACTGCATCGGTGGACACTGGTATTTATTTATGTTAGCTCCAAGCGGACCCGTGGTTCAAAAGTGCATTATTTAGGTTGAGCTCCGTAGGTTAAAAAAAAAAGAAAAAAGAAAAAAAAAAAAAAAGGAGGAGGGGTAAAAAAAAAAAATTTAAATCTCGAGGGTAAAAGTGTGGAAAACAAACCCTCCCGTCCCTTGTAGATTATAAATAAATACAAAACCGCCACAGAACTAGAGGTCTTCTCTTTAATGTTACTTTAAAATTGCTATTATTGTATTGTACGTTCTTATTTAATGTCTGATTGAAACACAAATTTACATGCATGTTTGTTACAAAAAAAGAAAAAACAAAACAAAACAAGTCACAATTTGTCAGCTCTGATTTCAAATTGCAATTATTTTTAAGGTGTATACCATCGAAAGAGAATGGGTATTTTTTTGTATGTATTCTGGAAGAAAACAAAAAAAAAAAAAAGGAAAAACAATTCTATTCCAAAACCTCATTTGCCTTATTTTGTTCTTTAAAAGGAACACAACTATTTTTAATTTTTAAGTCCACCCGCTGAGAAGGGGACAAGTAAGGTTTACGTCATGTACTAAAATAATAGACAATGTATCGCTTTAAAGATTAAAATTCCGTATATTTGATGTATTAAAAGGTTTTACTTCTTATTATTATCTTTTTTATTTTTATTTATTTATTTATTTATTTATTTATTTATTTATTTTTTTTTGGTTAAAGAGAAAGGAAGAGCGTGGCAGTTTCGGCCGCAGTGGGTTCCCTGGGCCTCACGGCTACTCCTACTTCCCAGGACCGTGGCTGCATTTCCTATTGTTTTTGTTGTGATTTTCGGGAGGAGGCAAAGGACTGGCCAGTCGTGGGGCTGGCCTTGGGGAAAATATTTTTAAACAGGGGATTTCACAGATTTGTGGATAGTGTCCTGAGCCATCACTCATTTAGTCTTTAATTTTTCTCCCGGCACACGGTTTGTTAAAAGTGAAAGGAAAAAAAATGATTCTTAAAAAATCATTCTTTCCCTCTTGAGATTTTTGAGAATTTGGCTTTTGCTTTGTACAGAACGGCGCAGTCCCAGACTGTCCCCGAGGCCTCAGCCCCCCGGAGGTGCCACTGCCCCTGGGCCGCGTCTTTCCGAACAGCCCCCGTCCCAGGCGCGCAGCCGGGAGAGGTCGGGGCACCGTGAGCCCTCGGGAGCCTGTTTCCCAGGCCTGGGAAGAGTCGCCGGAACCTTCTAGCCCCCCGGGGTGGGGAGAGGGAGTTCGCTCTCGTTTTCTCCCTCTGGCCGCCGGGGCCCACCCCTCGACACCCCGCGCCCGCCGGCGCCGGGGCTGCTTTTCCGCGTCCAGATGGCCCTGCAGCCCCGGCTGCACCCCAGGGTGCGCCGCAGCAGAGCGCGCCGGGCCTGAGACCTGGAAGCCCCTTCACACTCGGCCCCGAGGGGCCCCGAGCCCATCCTCGGTCTCGCCGGGGCATCCAGGGGGGCGCCGAGGGCCTGTCCCGGGGCTGCCGGCTGGGACCGGAGAAGGCGCGGCGGGACCCTCCTCCCCAGCTGGAGCGGCGGGACCGAGCTGCACGTAGCTCCGAGGCAACCGCGCAGAGAAGAGCCCTAATCTATATTTTTTTGAGGGTGTAGGAAGGGGCCGAGGCCCGGTGCACCCGCCCCCGGCTCCCCGCCCCCCGCCCCGCAGACGCTGCTGCTCAGCCCTGCGCGCGAGCTCGGGTCTCCCGGCTGTTGGGGCGCTCGCCCTCCCGGGCCGCGGGAGCTCTGGGCCCGGTGCGCCCCTTTGCTGGGACCCCGGGACCCCGGAGGCGCGGCGGGTGCGCGCACCCGGATCCCCTCTCCCTGGGGTCAGGCCGCTCTGGGTTCCCTCGGCGCCAGGCTCCCCCTGCCGCCTCGGGAGGCTCTCCGCCGCGCACAGGCCGCCCCCAGCCCCGGGCCTCGGTCGGCCCACCGCGCCGTTCCCGCCGCCCGGGGCTCGGGGGCTGGCGACCCGGAGACTTTCCCGCTCTCCTCCCTGCGTCAGCCTCACGGCCGCGGGCCTCTTCCCGGGTGGCACGCACAGCCACCCCGGTGACCCACGGGACGCCGCGGGCGCTCTCCGGCCCCCACCCCCGGGAGACAACTTGGTGGAGACCCCGGCCCCGTCGCCCCCCACGCGCCCGCCCGCGCGCCCCGACTGCGGGGACCCGAGCTGGCGCCGGAGGGGGACCCGCGGGCCGTGTCCCTCCGCTGCGGCCCAGGGAAGCGGGGCTGGGCTGGGCCTGGCGCCTCGAAAACCCGGGCCGATGGCGGGGGGAGGGGGTGTCGGGGGGGGGGGAAGCCCAAGTCATCCCGGGGCTCCGGGACAGACCCCCGGCCCCGGGCACCCCGGCGAGCGGGAGGGGCGCGCGTGCCAGGAGGGGGTGCGCCCCCAGTCCCCGCTGCTGCGGGGCCCGCGGCGCGGACGTGAGAGCCAGGCCCCTGCTCCTCTCCCCAGCGCTAGCCCCGCGCCCCTGGCCCCTCGGGGCCACACGCTGCTCCCCGTGAGCCTCGCGCCTCGGGACAGGGGTCCTTGCGCCACCACGCCTCGCCCGCCGGGACCCGCATGGGCGGAGAAGGACCGAGAAGTTACCCCGCCCTGGGATTTCAGGTCTGAGACCCGCAGGGAGAGCAACTGGACAAGGTCGTGCCTTCACGCCCACCCTGGGTATGTTATTAACAAAAAAAATCCAACCCAAAACTCCCAGCGATTTTAACGGGACCTCGGTCCCGGAGAAGCTGCGCAGAGGCAGCGCAACGCCGGGGCTGGGGCGCGCGGGGCCGCAGGGAGGAGCGCCCCCCGACGTGGCGGAGGGACCTGAGGCGCGCGGGCGCCGGGCCGGCGCAGGGGGTGCCCGCCTGAGCTGCGCACGCCGGCCCGGGTGCGAGTGCGCCCCGGGGAACGCACTCCCAGGCCCGCGGGGCGCTCGCGGCTCCCTCCCGCGCTCTCCGGGTCCGCCGCGGGGTCCCCGAGCCCCGCCGGCCGCCGCGCAGGCCGCAGCCAAGAGCGGCGTGTCCGCCAGGCGGCGCTGCGGAGCCCAGCAGGCCGCGGAGGAGAACGCGAACCGGGCCCGGCGCCGGCCGCCGCCTGGGGGCCCATCCCGCCGCCCCGCGCCCCGGCGATCGCAGGCGGGGCGGCGTCTGGGGTCGCGTCTCTGCCGCTCCTCGCCCCCCTCCGGCTGGGAACCGTGTCCCCTGCGCCTCCCCACCTGCTCTGGCGGCTGCCGCTGGGCTCCTCTCGCTCTGGCGCTCTCTCCCGCAGGGGTTGGCCCAGATGTCAGGGGCTGCTCCCCAACCACAGGCTCCCACCGCCACCCTCGAGGCTCTGACGGGGCACCTGTCTGTCGAGCGGAAGGGGTCCCCTAGGGCCTAGCCCTTGCCATGGGCTGTCCATCCCTTTCTCCGCCCTGACAGATGGGGAAACTGAGTCCCGGAAGACTGTGGCAAGACCTGCAGAGACAGCGCCAGACTCCCTCCATTCAACTCCTGACCCCGTCTATGCCTTGGGGGGTGACACGGTGACCCTGGGGTCTTTGTGCCCGGTGGTCTGTAAGCAGTCCCGAAAGGCGGATGAGAAAGCCCCTCTGGTTGATGAACTCCCTGTGCTTTGGAAAACATGTAAAAGTTGCCCAGAAGGGGAGACTTGTCCCTGGGGGACCATCCGAGGGCCCCTTCTGCACATACTGGCTTAGGGTTCCTCCCCCACCAAGGCTCGAGGCCCGGCCCTGCTCAGAGAGACTACAGAGCTGGGGCTGACCTGCTCTCATTAGGGGTGTTAAAGCATGACCGTTGCTGGGAACCAGAGATTCTGAGACAGGAGAACAGTGTGGTGGACATAGTTGTTGTCTGGGGGTTTTTTTGTTTTTTTTTTTAAGTTCTCAGTGTTTTTACTATGGTTATTATTATTTTACTTTTTATTATGGATTTGCAAACATACACAGAGGTAGAAAGAGTGGTATGAAAGACCCCGGAAACCCATCACCCAGCCTCAGTTAGGAACTCGTGGCCAATCTTGTTTCCCTCCCCCATCCCCACCCCCCAACCCGTTATTCTGAGGTGAACACGGGTATCTTATCATTTCACCTCCTCAGGTATTTGTCACTTCCAGCTGGGGTTCGAAGCTATGCCAAGGCTGGCTCCGAATCCAGGGCTCATCCTGCTGCCCTGCCTCAGCTGAGGCTCAGTGAGATTGAAGGACGTTGCTCAAGTTCAGGCAAAGCTAGGATCTGAACCCATTTCTACGAAGGCCAGAACCCGAGTACTTCACCCTACCCTGTGCTGGGGGGTCCCCAAAGTCCCAGGGATACTGAGCCCTTTCTGCCCTGTGTGTGACCCCTGGGGTTTTGCAAAAAAGACTCTCTGGCAAGGCAGCCACACCTCACGGGGAAACCCACAGCACACGGGACGTTCTGAGTAAAGACAACGGAAAACCACATGGTGCAGTGGAAAGAGCACAGATTTGGGGTCAGGCTGATCTAAATCGAACTTGGAGCTCCACCCTTGGCTCAAGTCGATAGCTCAGTTTCTCTGGGCCTCGGTTTCCTCATCTGTAAAGTAGGGGCATTCATACTAACCCCCGGTGGAGTTGTTGTGAGGCTCAAATAAAATGATGTGAAAATGCCTAACCTACTTTCTGGCCCACACTGATTCTTAGTAAAGACAGCTTTCTTCCCTTCTCAAAGTTTTGTTTTATTCTGACCAGGCCTCTTGCTCAAGCATAACTGGGGCTCCCTGTGGCCCACCAGCTCAAACGCTCACTCCACCACCTGGCCATCAGAGTGCCATCAGGAGGTGGGTCATCTTCTAATCTGGCCCCTCTTTGCCTGTCTCAATTTGTGTCTTACCGGTCCTCACAATCCAGACCCTCTGCCAGCCAGCTAGTCCCCAACACCTTGGTCTGTTGTGCTCATCATACACTCCTTCCCTGAAATGCCTTCCAAACTCCCCTTCCCTCAAGACTCATCTCTTCCAGGAAGCCCTCCAGGTTTCCTCCCCCACCACCACCACTCATTGATCTTTCCTTGGTCGCATTCCCTGCACACTTACTGCAAAGGCAGAAGGTAGAAGCATGAAGGCCACTGGACTAGGGTTGAGGACACTTGGGTTTGAATGGTGCCTCTTCAGAGCTGCATGACCATGGACAAGTCTCTTCTGGCCTCTGTGACACTTGTCTCCAAAACCAATATTGGACGGTGCACACCTTGGGTGAGCCCCACACTTACCAACAATAATGTTAACAAGGAACATATATGGCACACTTACCTTCCAGGAACTCGTCCAGTCCTAGTTACATTACTAGTCTCGTTTTACAAGTGAGAGAGAGCTGAGAAGTCCCTCTGTGCTCCAGAGCTCAAATCCTTAATGACAGCACTTTACTCTGCTAGTCCCTGTGCCTGGAATCATTGTCCTCTGTATTTTTCCCCCTAATTTCCAGCAACTCAAAACTCCTGCTTTAAATCTCAGGCCTGTGTCATGTCCTCCTGGAAGCCCATAGATCCTTCCCATTGGAATCTCTGTCCTTCTCTTTGCTCCTGTAGCTCCTGTCCATCCTACCATCATATCTCCTTACATTTTCCTGACAGCCTGGACTCTGAGGCACTGGGGCAGAAGACTGTCTTCTATACCTATTTCTCGTCCTGGCAGCTAGCATGGTACCTAGAACATAGTAGATGTTCAATAAGTGGTAGAGGGAAGGACAGAAGAGGAGGGAGAGAGGGAAAGACAGAGGAAAACAAACACAAAAGATGGAAGGGGGAAGATGCCACAGTACTGGGCCATCTTGAGTGAGGTGATTCTTTCAAAAAGAGTAGGAGGAAAAGTCACAGTGACCTTAGAGGACCCCAGAATGTCTTTGTCCGAGGCAGCAAAACTCAGGCCTGAGTAAGCTTCTGTGCATCAGTTAGATCCTTAAATAGTGCTTGAAGAAGAAAAATGTTCTCGCAGTCTGGAGGTGGGCAGTCCAGGCGAAGAATGGCCCTCAGTCATCAGGGACCCAGAGCATTCTGTCTTGGGCTGTTGGGCCACCCCAACCTGGAAGCTTCTATCCTCACAGCATCTCTGAGTCCAAGATGGCTGCTGGGGCTCAGCTCCCATTCCCTCATCCCAAGGAGCAGGAAGGAAGAGTGAAACAAGGAAGGTAAAAGGGCCTCCTCCTTTTTAATGAGTCTCTCTGGAATCCACAGGCAATACTTCAGCTTATACCTCATTGAGTAGAACTTAGTCTCATGGCATGCTTAGCTGCAAGGGAGGCTGGGAACTGCAATGTTTAGCTGGGCACACTGCTGCCTCAGATAAATTCAGGGTTCTGTTACCAAGGGGAGCTGGAGGGGCGGGAGCGGGGACACGACATTAGCAGACTCCCCTGCAATCCACGGATGGGGTCAACCAGAACCAGGGTCCTAATAGAGCTTTTTGGTGGGTGGCCTTTCAGGGGGTCCCTGGATAGTGACTTCTACCTCTAAACCACAGATTCTTATTGTTAGAGTGGGCACGGGTGGTACTTCATAAGCCCCCAGAAGTTATAGTCCAAGGTTGGGGGGTTTTCTTCCTTTCAGGTGCCTGGAGTTGCATGCTGCAATGATTTAGGGTGAAATTTGTCAAGAGTACATTTTTCCCCCTTTGCTTAGAGACCTCTTCATTTTGGCCCCGAATGCCACACACAACAAGAAGCCAGCAAGAGGAAGAGGTGGTCTTTTAAATTTAAAACAAAAACACAAAACAAGTGGGTGGAAAGGGAGAAGCACTGTAACCTTACCCGCCACCCCTTTCCATGTTACTAAGAAAAAACCGAATACAGTCTCCAACTCAAAACAGAGGCAGGCCGATGCTAAATCCACTTTGTGCTGACCTTACCTTAAATAATTCTGGTGTAACTCCAGAAACCTGAAAGAACACAAACAGCACCAGTGAATCAGAATTTGAATCATGCCTCCCGCAAAGCAGCCTCCCCCCTGCCAGGGCAGGCCCCTCCTGGTGGATCCAGGAGGGCCGGGGCAGCAGAAGGCCCGAGGACGCTCTGGGAACTGGAGGGGTAGGAGAAATCAGGAACAGATGCACTAGTGTGAGCTTTTTCAGTGCTGTGTTGCTGGAAGCTTCCTCAGCCTTAGGTCTCCACGGAGGAGAGACGTTTCAGAGGTCTCACCAACCTCTGCGGGTGTCTCTGCCACTCTGCAGTCTTCCTTCCACACACTCCACGAGCATCTCCTCTCCCCCACATCCTCCGGGGGCAGTTCCTGTGCTGTGGGAATTCTACACCGTCCACATCACCAGTTCTTAAGCCTTTTGTGGGTTGAGGGAAGGATGCAGAAACCACAGGCCTTTTTTTTTTTTTGAGAAGCAGATGAAAGCCACAGCCCCTCTTAATAGAAATAAGCGCACATACTCAACACTGGAAACGTAATTTCAGGTAGTTCATGGACCTGTGGATTTAAAATCCTCAGTCTTGAAGGAAATCCAAGATTAAATATAAAAAGACTATGCCTCTGGGAAATGCCATGGGGGATTCTGGGTTTTCAGCTCTAAACTATTCTGACCAAGGCAACATTCCAACGACTCTGTGTGATTAACTGTAATAAATAACATTTATGTCAACCTACCACAAGCCAGCATGCAGCGTGCAGCAGAACCCTGTGAAGTGGGCACTATGATGAACCCCACTTTATAGATGAGGAAACTGAGGCACAGAGAGGTAAAGTGACTTGCCCAAGGTCACACGGCCAGCAAGTGGCAGAGCTGGGATTCTGGTATAGGCCCTTCGACTCCAGAGCCATAATTTTTGTGCTTTTCACCACTGCATAGTGACCTCAGCCTCTCTGTACACTGAAGACACACACATCTGCCTTCCTCCCCTAACAAAGGTGTCAGAGCCCACCCAGTGGTGTGCTGGAATCAGTTCATGTTGGCTCACAAAATTGGCCACACCTCTTCCCAGTTTCTCATTCTATGGCATTCTGGTGATGGCTTGACATCAGCCATGGTTGGCAGCATTTACACAAAAGCAATCGGCAAACACTACAAATGAAGGCTTCCTCCCCCCAGAGAGCTGTTTGCTAACTGTTCACCAGCAAACCACTGGACCCACCTAATCTCATCCCACTTAGATGGCTCAATCCTCAGATCCAGCAGCTCAGGCTCTGAATCAGTGGGAAGCGGGGAGCCTCCTCCCTGATAGCACCAGAAAGGAGGATGTGGATAGGGTCTGCTGCCCCCAAACTTAAGTGTGTGGTGTATTTAAGGAGAGGATAGCCCCCTCTCTGATACCACTATATGCAAGCCATCTTTCAACTGCCCTCAGTACCTTCCATCTGCTAGAACCAAAGCCCAGTCATCTGGGGGGTTGGATCCCTTCTGCTGGGCAGGTCCATATCCTTCACACCAAAGCTGATCCACAACTATGGAATGATGTTGGCAGCCCACCTGATGTGGGGAGCCTTGGCTGCCTAGCAGCTTCTACAGCCTGCTCAGTTCTATACTCCTGACTCTGGATCTTCGGCTATTGATGCTGGCCAGCCAAATCTCATTTAACCCTGCCCCTTTGAGGTTAGCCACAGGCAGCTGGCCCCTTCCCCCCCCCAACCCCACCAGACACCACCTCCTACAAGTACCCAGCAAACTGCCCAGCTGGGGCCAAGCCAGTTATGACGATGCACATTCTCTAACTTCTGCTCATGGGGAAACCCTATCTGACAGCAAGGATTCCAGTGGGCCAGGCCTAGAGTGGAGGCTACCCTGGTGCTCTCTCACCAGCCAGAGTCTCAGGCCATAGGAAAGAAATCGGATGATGGAGATTATGATGATGATTACCATTTTGTGAGCATTTTCCTTATGCCAAAGAACTTTCTCTTGCTTTATATTATCTTTCTTCATCCTTGTAAGGTCTCTAGGACATGAGTACTATGTTAATCTAGTGTTAATAAAAGAAAAACTGAGATTCAGAGACGTTAGTATCATGTGTGAAGT
The DNA here is from genome assembly GCF_003254725.2 of Canis lupus dingo. Taxonomy (NCBI): domain Eukaryota; kingdom Metazoa; phylum Chordata; class Mammalia; order Carnivora; family Canidae; genus Canis; species Canis lupus. The sequence continues at coordinate 25,953,703 of NC_064246.1, read as the reverse complement.
CACACAGCTAGTAAGCGGTGGGCTGAAATGCAAGGCCAGAGCTGTTTCACTCCAGAGCCCATGCCTACAAAACCTATGTACTTCAATTCAAGGTACTACCCTCAGAGCTGCTCCTTTCCCAGTCCCCAGGGAAGTGTGAGAAAGACAGGCCCCCTTGCCTCTCTTAGTGTTCCCTGAGGGGGGCCCCAGGCAAGAATGAAGACAACCTTGGTCCTCACTGCCTAGTCAAAGTTGTGACCCTCCGGACAGGGAAAGTGACTGTTTTCACTGGCAAGCATATAATGAGCTCTTGCTGCACACGCAGCATGAAGGCAGTAAATAGATGACCAGGAAATGGTGTCTGCCTTCAAACCACTTGCTGTCCAGTCTAGTGGGTCCGAGAAACAACTGTTGCTTTAAGGTGGTTGTGATATGTGCTATCCCAGTGGAGGCACAGGATTAATTCCCATAGGAGGACGTGGAGATCACTGAGGAGGGGGGAGCACTTGATCTGGGCGTGGCAATGAATAGGCATTTGGTGGATGAAACATCAACGACAACTTGGAAATTAGGAGGAGGGACCAGCAGGATCTAAAGCAGGGATCAGGGACAGCCCATGAGGGTGCTTGGTAGGGACCTGGCTGTAGCAGAGGGAGTGGGTGGGAATATGGTGGGAATAGATGGTGTCTTGTTCTTTGATAAGCAGTGGGGAACCATCAGAGGTCTTAGAGCAATAGAAAACCATTACGGGGTGGAATAATGAGGGACTGGGGAAAGGACTGGTCAGAGGTCGGATAGTTCAGACAGGAGAAGGTGAGAGCTGGAAGCAGAGGAGAGGCTGCAGGACAGGCAAAGCGAGGATGATTCCAAGGACAGTGAGAAGGTATAACGGCCTGGATTCAGCGATGGGCAAGGACTAGAAAGGAGAGAAGGAAGGCAAGTATAGTCCTGAGGTCTTTAGCCTATGTTATTGAGCTACACTGCTGGAGCAGAGACCCTCAAATACAGTGACTTTAATCAAACAGAAGTTTCTCTCAGGTTTCTGTTGTCAATGCTGGTGGGGCTGCTTTGCTATGTGATGGCATTCAGGGCCCCAAGTTCCTTCCCTCTTGGTGCTCCTTCATCCTCTAGGATATTGTAACCAACAGTATGATCAGATATGGCACTATTCCCATATTTGGGGAAAAGGACAATGTCCAGGACGAGTGATGTCCTTCTAAACAAGTAAAGAAGAAATCACTCACAGTCACCTAACCACACTCAGCAATGGCATGACGTTTCTGCCCGAGTGGCCATGTGCGAGGAAGGAGGGAGAAGAGATTTGGGGATGGAAGGCTAAGGAGGGGTCTGCCATATTTGGGTACCTGGGAGGAATTCTGAGGGACAGCAGGCTTTGGCAGAAGAATACAGGGTGTGGGTTTTGTATGGGTTGAGTTTCCAATGCCTGCAACAGATCAGGGCTGGGGATATGAATTTCTGAGTTGTAAGCACAGAAAAGAGACTCAAAACTTGGGGTAGGAGAGATATGTACCTAGGGAGAGAAAACCAAAGAACAAAACTGGATTAGTGTGGAGCCTGAAACTCTTGAGGAAGGCTTAGGAGGAAGAGTCATTGCGCCGATGGTACTTCCTAAAGATGGTGGCATCAATATATCCCATCCCATGTACTCCTCTTATAGTATGAAGTTGACACTGTTCCTCAGCAGGTAGAGTCCACACTCCCACCCCTTGAATCTGGCCAGGCCTGTGATCAGAGCAGAAGTGATGCCATGTGACTTCCAAGACTGTCAGGATGAGCAATACTGGCCCCCCAGGAATGCTCACCCTTGAAACTCCATGCTCTGAAGAAGCCAAGTGGTCACATGGACAGGCCACGTGTAGGTGTTCCAGCAACAGCCGCAGCTGAAGTCTGAGCGAAGAGTGGCCGCCTGAAGCATGGAGTGACAAGACTGAGAGGAGCTCAGCCTCCAGCCTTCGGACTGCCTTGGACTGTCCCCTCCGTGAGTGGGACAGAGACAAGCCCTTCTCACAAAGCCCCGCCCAAATTGCTGATACTTGAACAAAATAAATGTCATTATTGTTTTAAGTCACTAAATTTTTTTTTTTTTTTCAAGCCACTAAATTTTAGAGTCCTTTTCTTCATAACAATAGGTGACTAATACAGGCCAGAGTCCCTTTCACCATGTCAGGAAAATGGCCCAAACCCTCCAGAACATGATCCTTTATCTGTGTTCCTTGCTCACAGCTGTGACCAGGCTTTGGACACCCCAGGATGGTCACCTCTCTGACCCCCTTAGGGAGGCCCTTGGCTTGGCCTCATAGTCCACCCCACAAAGGACATTCCCAGGCTGCATACCTTCTCTGTCTCTGTCCCCAAAGGGCCAAGAGGGCAGTGTGGTGCCAGAGAAGCAGAGGAAAGGAAGGAGTCTCCAAACATAAGGGATAGAAAAGTCTGCGTTCCCTTTCAAATGTTCATTTCCGCGACGCCTGCGTGGCTCAGCAGTTGAGCACCTGCCTTCAGCTCAGGGTGTTATCCCGGGGTCCCGGGATCGAGTTCCTCATTGGGCTCCCCTCAAGGAGCCTGCTTCTCCTTCTGCCTGTGTCTCTGCCTCTTTCTCTGTGTCTCTCATGAATAATAAATAAAATCTTTTTAAAAAACCCACAAATATTTATTTCCCCCTAATTATATCTGCACACGGAATAAATGCCAAACCTGGAAAAACAAAGAGATGATGGTCACAGAGGATGGGGAGGTGGTCAGAGACACCACATCTTGGGTGGACAAGAGACTTCAGAGGGGACATGGTTCCAGTGCCAGGAGCCCCCCAGAAGGCAGCAGAGGATGGTCTTTGGTAGGGGATGGGCATGGCTCCACACCCAGAGCATTATTGGGATATGATGTGAAATGCTCACTATAATCAAGTTAATTAATGCATCCTTCATCACACACCCTGTATGTGTGTGGGGGGGAAACATAGAAGCTCTATCCTTATGGCACATTTCAGGTATACAGTGCAGTATTATTAACCGGAATCATTATGCTGTACATTAGAACCCCAGAACTTACTCATCCTATAGCCTTATACCCTTTGCCACCAACATCTCCCCCATTTGCCCTACTCCCCCTGCCCCAGGCAACTGCATAACCACCATTCTATTCTTCACTTCTATGAGTTTGACTATTTTATTTTATTTTTTAATTTTTATTTATTTATGATAGTCACACAGAGAGAAAGAGAGGCAGAGACACAGGCAGAGGGAAAAGCAGGCTCCATGCACCGGGAGCCCGATGTGGGATTCGATCCCGGGTCTTCAGGATCGCGCCCTGGGCCAAAGGCAGGCGCTAAACCGCTGCGCCACCCAGGGATCCCAAGTTTGACTATTTTAAATTCATTATATATGTCGTATAGCACAGTATTTGTTTTTCTGTGTCTGACTTACTTCACTTAGCATAATGTTCTCCAGGCTCATCCATATCGTTGCAAATGGCAAGATGGCAGGATTTCCTTCTTTATGGCTGAATGATATTCCTCTGTGTGTGTGTATGTGTGTGTGTGTGTGTGTGTGTGTGTGTATTTAGCCCTTCATCCACCCATGGACACATGGATCCATGTGGACTGTTTCCATACCTTGGCTATTGTGAATAATGCTGTAATGAACGTGAGAGTATAGAGATCCTTTAGAGATATTGATTTCATTTTCTTCAAGCCAGAAGTAAGATTGCTGGATCATATGGTGGTTCTATTTTTAATTTTTTGAGAAACCTCCACACTGTTCTCCCTAGTGACAGCACCAATTTACATTCCCAGCTAGAGTACACAAGGGTTCTCCTGTCCCCACAGCCTCATCAACACTTGTTATCTCATCTTTTTGATGATAGCCATTCTAACAGATGGGAGGTGATATCTCATGGTGGTTTTGATTTGCATTTCCCTGATGATTAGTAATGTTGAGCACTTTTCATGTACCCATTGGTCATTCGTATATCTTCTTTGGAAAAATGTCTGTTCAGGTCCTTTGCCCATTTTTAAATAGGTTATTTGTTGTTGTTTTTTTTTTTTTTTTTGCTATTTAGTTGTATGAGTTCCTTATATATTTTGCATATCAACCTCTTATCAGACACATGGTGTGCAAATATTTTCTCTCATTCTATAAGTGGCCTTTTCATTTGCTGATTGTTTCCTTTGATGTACAGAAGCTTTCTTGTTTGACGTAATCCCACTTGTCTATGTTTTGCATTTCTTCTCTTTTGTTGCTTTTGGTGTCATATCCCAAAAAATCATTGCCAATACCAATGTCAAGATTTTTCCCTTATGTTTTCTTCTAGGAGTTTTATGGTGTCAGGCCTTATGTTTAAGTCTTTAGTTAATTTTTGTGTCCAGTGCAGGGTAAGGGTATGTACCTTTCTTGGGAGGTTATCCCTATGCCTGGCATCAAATTCTACCTGCTTGGGACTGTGGCCAAAGTACCCCCATCTCTGTATCCTGAGACTTCTGTACTAGGACCAATGCCTACAGGGCAGATGTCTGGCCATTGATCAAATAGCCAGCCAGTGTGCTGATTGACTGATAGATCAATTAACACCTGACAGATGGCCAGATCGGTGATTGAAGGACAAAACAGCAGCTTGGCTGGCTAAGGACAGAGTTTGCATCTAATATATCTTTATCCCAAATGACACTTAACCCAGGGCCTGAAGCTCAATAAATGGCTGCCCTATTAGTCATATGGTTCACCTAGCATCAAGTGATGCTGGGAAATGTAGTCTTATTTTATTAGAATCAATTCTAAATCAGGATTCTAATACAGGAAAAACAGAGGAATGGAGATTGGAGGGCCACTAGTGATCTCTGCTATAAAGTCACAAGAATGAGTCTGGTTAAGGGCTGCAGACACTTTAGGGACACATTTCCAGTACAGAAGTGAAACTGCATGGAGTTTTTGGGTTTAAGATTTTATTTATTTATTCATGAGAGACACACAGAGAGAGAGGCAGAGACACAGGCAGAGGGAGAAGCAGGCTCCATGCAGGAAACCCGATGTGGGACTCAAAACTGGGTCTCCAGGATCAGACCCTGGGCTGAAAGCAGCACTAAACCACTGAGCCACCCAGGCTGCCATGCATGGAGTTTTTGAATTCTGGAGTCACCTCTTCCGCAGAGCTTTTAGAAGGCCATAGTTCCTCCCCTTTATTCTTTGGTGGCCTAGGGAGATGCTGAGCTGGGAAGCAGAGAGAGGCTACCTTTGCCCTTTTAAATTATTGCTTTCTACTTCCAAAGGCCTGCCCTTGAAGTATATGTAGTCATATCTTATTTGATTGTGCTCATCACAAAATCTTACTAAATTTCTCATCTGAGACCTGGCCCCAGTGCTCCTGGTTACCATTCATCCTAAGTTCTTTGCAGGAAGCACCTATTCACAACCACAGCCTGAAAATTCTCCCTCCTTGACTCTTTGCGGAAATGGTCTCACCCTGAGCCAAATGGCAAAGTCAATGCGTAGGTACTGTGCCAAATTCCAGGCCCTGTTGCCCGGGTTCAAATTCTAGCTCTGTCACTGGCTGGCTCTGTGACCTTGGGCACATTGCTAACCCCACCCCACCCCCACCCCCACCCAAGCCTTGGTTTCCTCATCTGTAACATGGGATGAGAAGAATACTGCCAATCTCCCAGGGACAACCCTGGGAATTGTTTCAGTGGTGAGAATGGGATCCAGCAGGAGTTAAGACTTCAAAATCTCTTAGGTGTTATTAGAATGTAGACAATCCTTTCAGGCCCGTGTTTTCTGCCTCCCCAGCTTTTTGAGGGGTAAACAGCCCAGTCTTTTCTTTTTTTTTTTTTTTTTTTCAGCCCAGTCTTTTCTATCTTATGTGCCTCTTCTCTCTCCCCTCCAGGCACAGAGTAGAGAATCCTACCGCCAGCTCAGTCCAACATGGAGTTGGCATGGTGTGAACAGGTCTGTGGTTTACACTCTTCTCCTCTGACCAGGTGCCAGACGTTCTCCTCTCTTCCCTCCTCTGCAGCCACATCCCACCCAGAGGTGCTGAGGTGGCCTGTGCTATGCTGTGGTCGTGTGGTACACACCTCCTCCCTCTTCACTTTGAAGAAGGACCTACCACAGGCCACCCTCACACCTTGCATTCAGATCACCCCTCTCCCAGAGCAAAGGATAAGGGGCTGAAAATGAAAATTGCTTCCAAGCATCCCTCTGGTTCCTTGAGTGTCACTTTTCTGCATATTTATGGTAATCATCCTTGCAACAAAAACAGTGACTTCACTGTCTAAATAATAAGGCAATTTGTTACAGCTAATTACTCAAGGACTTCCTTAATCTCAATTAAAAGATCCGAGAGGATTCCTGCCCCTCTCATCCCAGTGTTCCTGAAGATCCCCCTAATGTATTCTGGATCACAGATTAGTGGGGAGCCAAGAACGGTCCTTGCTGGGCAGAACTGCTTGCTAAAATCCATCCCAGCAACGTGAAGCAGTGATTTATTGTGACATGGAATGTGGGACATTTCCCCAGCTTTTGTGATTGTGGTAATGAAGCTGTAAACCAAATAGCATGAAATGAGGCAAGGCCTTACAATTTAATCAGCTCGTAAACAGATCTACTGCATCAAGCAAATGACATTATTATCCATCCGAAGTAAATCATGCTAATCTCGGGAGATAAAATCAACATCGTTAATGGTCACATGTCATATTCATCAACACTAAACCATCCCCTTTGACAGATTAATCCTAACTACAGCTCCCAGGATGTATGGTAATAGGGCTTGTAGCGTGCATTTCACTCCGTGCCAGGCTAACCAGCACTCTTAGGCTGCTATTACAAATAATTTTTTTATTGATTTACATATTTTAAAATGCATTTAAGGTGAGGCACCATTAAAAACCCTGTCACCCACCCATATTTCTTCCCTACATTCCCAGACTTTATTAATAGGAACGGGAAGACAAACGCAGTAAGCCTTATAAATACTTTGTTTAGGGCACTGTTAGGGGTAATTAAGATGGGGACTGGGTTTTGTGTGGGGTTTTTTGTTGTTGTTTTGCCTTTTTTTTTTTTTTTTTTTTGCAGGGAGGAGGGACAGGTGAGCAGAAGGGGTGATAGAAAGAAAGGACCCTCTTGTGGTTCAGGGACAAATGGAAATTGCAGCATCATTTGCTTCCTGTTCTCCCTAGAGGTGCCAGGAAGAGGGGGCATAAATTCTCCCCCAAATCTGCTCCCAGAGCCTTCCCTCTCCTGCTTTCCCTCACATCCTACCTCCACCCCGTCAACCCAGCCTTATGGTATGTGCATCTGTGCCTGGCGTTTCGGTCATTGTATCCTGCCTGCTGACTTCAGACGCCAAATGTATTTATTTATCATGAGGCTGACCTAGGATGAATGCTCCTGGAAAAGTGTCCACTATTCAAAATGTCACTTCCCCTCAACAGGCCGTGCATTATATTGACAGGCATACTTTCAGAGGCCTCTGAATGATGAGGATGGATGGAGGGCTGCCACAGGAGCTGACACCGCCGCCCGGGCTGAGTGGGTGAGTGGGTGAGTGAGTGAGTGAGTGAGTGAATGCCCAAATCATCTACACCCTCACTGAGGAGCACAGAAGCATTGGGAGCCAGGACTGTGACAGGGGGTGCAACGTGGAGACGTGTTGGGTTCCACTTCTCAGGGACAGGCAGAGAGCAGCCCAGCCAGCCCTCCTAGGGGCATATTTGAGGAGCTTCCTGTCCACCTGTAGGGATAGCAGGGAGGGACAGGCAGGAGAGGGGGTGACCAGGGTAGGGAGCTCCTAGGACCACCGCTTTGGTCTTGGAGACCTTGCATTGCTCAAGGGCATTCCTGGGCATTATTCAGAGCAGCAGCTATGAGGCCACCATTGAGTCATGCCCACATTACCCTCGGTAAGAAATTAAAAAAAAAATTTTTTTTTGGAAGAAAATGTACTAGAATCAAGCTACTAAACTCAACTAAAGCATTTCTTTTGATGCTCTGCAAAGATCCCACCTCAACGTTAGTGGACCTAGGTAAGACCCAGATGTTTCCAGATTCCCTCAAAGCATGTACTGTATAGACCTAGTCCTGCTGGGGTTTATTTTGGAGGAGGGGGTATTTGATAGATATAACAGGAGCCTGAAAAATTGCCCAGCCCAAGTCTGTTTTATAAAATTGTGCCTATGGATTAGGTCAACTAATGAAATGATACAGTGTAAATTAACTTCAGGGTTTAGGTGGCACCAAGTTCAAGTGATTGGAACCTGCTGGGCTCTAAGGATCTCTAAAGATTCTGGATCTGGAGTTTTCCAGGATCCTTACTGAGGTCCCTGGAGGTTGGGCTCTGCTCTCTGGGGGTCGGGGAGGCCCAGGAGAGGCCTTTCCCTCCAGCAGCCTGGTCTGAGTTAGCATGGTTAGGGCAGTGGCTCGTAGACTTTAGCATGAGTCAGAAGCACCTGAGGGCTTGTTCACACAGATCAGCCCCCGCCCCCCCCCCCCCCCCCCCCGAGTGTTTCTTACTCAGTTGGCCTGAGGTAGAGCCAGAGATTTTGCATTTCTAGCCATTTCTCAGTAGTACTGATGTTGCTGGTCCTGGGGCCACATTTTGAAACCTAGAGCTTGGAGGGGGGGAGGTATACTATGCTCGGGAGGGGCAGGCGGGGCAGGGGTAAAGGTGGGAGACGGGGAGGGGTAGGTGGGGAGGATCGGGCTCCCAGGTGCAGGTTAAAACCCCAGAGTTGGGTCACGGCAGGCAGCTGGGCCCAGCAACAAGAGGCGAGGTCAGGAGCGGAACTTCCACATCTCTGAGGGCTTTCCTGTTCTAAGTTTCTGTGTTTCTGAAAATACAAGTGAGCGAAGCGGGCCAGGCAGGTAAGAGTTCAGAACCCCAGAGGTCAAAACTGAAAGCAGCAAGTGTCGCAGAGGCCAGAGATGACTGGATTCTGGCCCAAGCCCCAACTCTGACTGTGTTTCCCACAGTCAACCCCTTCCCCTCTGTTCTTCCCCTCTCTTGCCTCTCTTGTGAAGAGAAAATGTTCCCCTGGATTTCCTCCCAAAGCTTTTCAGTTTCTGGTAGGTGTGAGGTTATGCCAGTGTTTCCTCAACAGTGTTAGTCTGTTAAATCCTTGTTCTTGGGGCACCTGGGTGGCTTGGTCAGTTGGGTGTCTGCCTTTGTCTCGGGTCATGATCTCAGGGTCCTGGGATCGAGCCCCACGTCGGGCTCTCTGCTCAGCAGGGAGTCTGCTTGCCCCTCTCCCTCTTCCTGTCACTCCCCCTGCTTGTGCTCTCTCTGTGTCAAATAAATAACAAATAAGGCAGCCCGGGTGGCTCAACAGTTTAGCGCCTCCTTCAGCCCAGGGTGTGATCCTGGAGACTCAGGATCGAGTCCCACATCGGGCTCCCTGCATGGAGCCTGCTTCTCTCTCTGCTTCTCTCTCTGTGTCTCATGAATAAATAAATAAAATCTTTTAAAAAAAGAAAAAATGAGTTCCATGATCAGATAAGTTCGGAAAAGCTTTCAAGACAGAAGCCCCCTGGGGCACCCGGGTGGCTCAGCAGCTGAGTGTCTGCAGGGCGTGATCTTGGGATCCCAAGATCGAGTCCCAAATCAGGCTCCCTCCTTCTGCGTTTCTCGTGAATAAATAAATAAATAAAATCTTTAAAAAGAATAAGCCCCCTCTGGGATTTATAATTTATATTTGGATTTTAAAGGCTTTTCAGGAAGTCAGGAAACCTGTTTAACTTTATTTAATCCAGGATTTCCCAAACATATTTGACAACAGATTCCCTCTTCCATCGAACACCTACTAGCATCCTTAACACCTATTAGCACCAACGTTCTAGAGAACCCACTTTGGGGAACATTGGCCAATGCCCAAGTCTGAAGTAAAAGGCAAATGAATATGTCAGCATCTGGGATGCCTTTTCCCTCTAGGTGCCCGAAGGTGCAGGCCACTTCTCCCTGGCTCCCAGCACCTTGGTACCTTCAGGAAACATTGACACATGCCAGGGACTGAGCTGGACACTTGGCTAATAGCTCCTGTCCTCAAGGAGCTGCCTGGCTGGGGAGGCCCGGACGAGCCTAGGCATTTCTTTGGCCTGACAAGGAACATCAGAGATTCCAGCCATGGGACCTTTGGTCCCTCCTTTTCTATGGCTGGCATCAATTTGTCACTGGTCTCACTTGCCTGTAAACTCTTCATTTTTTTTTTGTTGTTGTTGTTTTTTTTTTTTAAACTCTTCATTTAACAAAAATATATCAAGCATATGTTTCATGCTGGATACTGTTGTGGGATATATTTGAGAACAGGCAAAAATCCCTATCCTTGTGGAGTCTATATTTCAATAGAGTAAGGTAAGCAGTGAATTAATGAAATACATGACATGTCAGTAACAAGTGCTACAGTGGAGAGGGGATAGGCAGTGTCGAGAAGTTTTGCTATTTTAAATGGGGTTGGGGATGTCTCATTGACCTTCGTGTAGGAACCTCAAGACATGAGAGAGTGAGTCAGGTGGAAGAATGTCTAGGAAGAGGGAGTGGCAAGTGCAAAGGCCCTGGGGTAAGAGTATGCCTAGTGTGTCTGACACACAGCTAGAAGACCAACATGGCTGAAGCAAACGAGAGACGAGGAGCAGCAGGAAAGGTCCAGAAAGTTAATAGTGGCCATAGTGTTGGACACCGGGTGGGATGGGAAACCTTTTGAGCAGAAAACAAAATATAACATGACTTATCATTTAATAGAACTTTACGTGACATACATTTCAGCATATACAAAATCCCTGTGGAGGTAATATCAGCTCATGCAGCTGGTTTCCTGGTGGGAGGTTGGGCGGCCCTTCGGCTCATGGCCTCACCCAGCCTGGCATGAAAGGATAGAAAGGGTGTGAGGATAGAGGGAGGCAGGTGGATGACCAGGGGCAGGAAGCTCTGAAAGCCAACCTGTTTCACATGTGCACAATATTTTTACTCTGTGCCAAGCACTGTCTGAGGCCCATTTACTCAGATCCTTTTTGCACAACTTTGAATTAACCCTGTGGGGTGGGAAATTCCTTGATCCTCCTTTGAGATCCTCGTGAGTCAGAGCAGTTAAGAGGCGTGCCAAGTCACACAGCTCACCAGTGGCAGAACAGGGCTTCCCAAGTTCCTTTCCAGTGCTAAGTTCCGGCGCCAAGTTTCTTTCCAGGAAAGCCTCAGCCTCACACTGGCTCGAGTTGGAAATGGTGTCTGGAGCTCCACTGGTCTCCAGGGCTGCACTTTCCAGACAGGTGAGCGACCACGGCCCTTAGCGCTGACTCCAGATTTTCTGTAGGTGCCCAGAGTGTGCAAGGTGAGTGTGTCAGATTGGAAATAGACACTGAAGTCATGGAAAAGCTACGTGCGGAAGGTTCACTGGGGAGCACTCTCGGGATATACACCTGTAAGGAGACTAGGAAAACAGGAGTGAGAGGAGGGGAAAACCGGCCCCAAATGTGGTTGCAAAGGAGACATCAGCCCCCCCAAAAAACAGCAGATTGATGCAGAGATGTTGGGGGGTGGGATGGGGGGGTACCAGATGGACACGTGAGCCAAGCTGGGCCAATCACAGAAACAAGGGGTAGAGAGACCTGAGAAAGAAGTTCAGTCTGGCCCTGGGTGTCGAATCAAGGACAATTAATCCAGAAGCAGTCGTGTTCAGCCATCCAGACAGGAGCTGGAAAAAATGTCTGGCGACAGGGTAAAAGATCGAAGCAGGTGCAGAGAGAGAAAGTAGAGGGCGGTGGCCCCCACCTGAAGCCCTACAGAGTTCCAGGCCTTTCTTGATCCGCATCCCAGCCCTTGTAGGTGGACACTGTGGACCAGGGCTGCTGACTCAGCTTCTCCGAGTGGAAGCTCAGAGTTCTCCGGATGCTGCCTCTGCTGCCTCTGCTCCTCCAAGGCTGCCCCCCACCTCACACCAGACCCAGCTCGGATCCCCTGCCTGCCCATTTTCTAATCTTGGGGAGTGAGATCGTTATTTTTTTTCTTACCCTGGGTCCTTTTTCCTAAGCTTTTCAAAGTCAAAAGCCCAAGATGAGCCTTTGTTTCTTTCTGCTGTCCCAGCTCTTCCCTGAGGCACCCAGCATAGACCAGGCTGGCTCCAAGGGCAGGGGGGGATGGGGAGAGACAAAGGGAAGGAAACAGCCAGAATTGTTAAAAATTAATGGCTCAAACATCTTATCCTACCACGAAACAACAGCAGTTTTTAAATGCGCTTTTTTTCCAAAAGCACAGCAGCCTCTGGATTGTGCTACGAGCACCTTCCCAGGCAGGCATCAGTGCTCCGTGAGGCCGGAATGTTAATGTCAAGATCATTCATTCATTTGTGCGCCGAAATAGACAGCCAACTGCTTCCTTAAGAAAAATGCTTGTCTTGCTTGCAGATTCTTTCCTGGCCCACTGCCCGACAGAGGTAGGGTGGCCATTCATTTGGATAAGTCTTGATTAGGCCTCTTAATTTTCATAAAAGGCGGTCGACCTGACTGTCCCCTAGATTGACTTAAAATGTTGTTTGTTTTTTTTAATTATTATTCTAAAAGAAATAGCTGCATATGATAAAAATGATGCAGAAAAAAAAAATGTTGCAAGAATGATTACCTTGAAAATGAAAGTCTGTGTAATCTTCCCTTCCCAAGGCAGCCCCTTTTGGACATTTGATCTATATTTATCCAGACTTTCCCTTCCCATCTTATTTTTCCAGTAAAACTGATCTGCATCACTCTTCTTAAACTAAACTGCCCTGTTTTCTTGATTCACCTTTTCAAAATTACTTTTGAAAGCCAATAAGAATACGTAATTATAGTAAGGAGGGTTTAGCTAACATATAAAATTCCCTCTCCCCTAAGGTTACCGACTGTCACCAATTTCTTATGCATCCTTCCAGAAATTTTCCATGCCCATATGTTGTTTTATTATTTAACTTTTAATACGAGCAGCATCACATAATACCGCAATACCTTCTGTTGTGCAGCCTGCTTTTTTTTTTCACCTAATCACATATCTTCCACAACGTTTCCCAACAGCATGTGTCATGTCCTGGTCCTGTTGATGACAGCACAGTGTTCCACTATACAGATGTGCTGTGATTCATGTATCTAGATCTACTTCTCAGGCACAGACAAAACTGCATATTTGGAGTCTTTGTTGGAAACCATTTCCTCACGCTCTGCGTGAAGAAAAATCTGGAGACGAGGTTCCTGGAAGATCCTCTTCCAGGATCTGGGTGTCATTCCTGAACGAAGCCATTCGTTGATGGATTGCACATTTCATCCGCACCTTCTGGATCTCCCATAGAGGTGCTTTCATCAGGTCAAGGCCCCAATTTCCAATGCAGGGGTCTTCACAAGGCTTGCCCCTGCCTTCACAGTGAGGATGCTATGGGGGATGTTGACCACTGCATGACCCACATGAGGTCCAAGCAAAAACAAGTATTATTTTTTCTAAGGAGCTGGTCTGCTTTTTCTTTAAGAACTTTGTGATATTTGTCATTAATCACTTTTCTTATCTTCCTTTCTTGCTTTGGCCTCCAGGAAGCCCAGAACCAAATTTTAGTAATCACGTGCAATTTTTGTGCATACCTGCTTACTAGCTCTTCCCCTTTCATCTTCTCTGTGTAGTCTTTTATATTTCTCCTGGACCTTTGAAGACCTTGATTTCTAAATTTTGAACTTCTCCCTTTTCTGTTTGGCGGAGGTATTTTATTTTTGTTGGGACCCTTTCAAGTCGCCTCTTGGTTCTATTTGCAGAAATAAGCCAGAGCATTAGAAAAATAAAGGAAGATGCTTTTCTGACACACCCCTTTCTGCTCAAATGCTTGCTTCTCCCCTGCCTTGTTGATGCGGAGAGATTTCAAGGGTGACATGGAGCCCACAGAAGTGAGCTGGGCAGCAGGTGGCCTGACAAGAGAGACTTGTAGCTTCAGGACACAGGGCCCAAATTCAGTCGGCTGCCTGGGCACCCTTGACATGAGATATATGGGGGCTGCTAGGCTGCTTTGCAAGGCTTGTGACCTCAACTCCCTGTTTATCAGGCCTTTCCCAAGCCTGAGAAGTGCCTCTCGTCCTAGGAGGACTGCCACTCCTGGGAGCCACTTAGAAACCGGCAGGGCCGACTTGGGATTTGCAGTGCCTCCAGAGCCAGAGTCGGGAAGGACCCTAGATCTTCCACTTAAACGAGGAGGGGCGGAAGGGTGGGGGTGGCAGTCCCTAGAACCCAGGGGGTTAGATGCTGTCCTGTCACCTTACATGAGGAATGACTGTGATAAAATAATAACCGGCAACAGTAGGTGACCCAGTTTGAACAAAGAAGCTGAGGATCGATGCTCCACAGCCATGGCCTGCTTTGCAGGTCCTTCTACTACAACATTATATATTATATGCAAATCACAGCGCAAACTTAAGGCTGCTTTTCATGTCAAGTGGCTTCTTTGAGCCTATATGTTATATTTTACAGATCTTGGACAGTAACATTTTTCTTTTTAGCGCAAAGTTGCTCAAGGTTCATCTGAGACTCTTTTAAATTGCTGCTTTCAGAGAAATAACAATGTAAAATGACATGATGATGTATGGCCCTGTCCGGCCGACGGGGGCCGCAGCAGCCACAAACGCCACCAAACCTTTGGGAATGAAGCGGTCTCCGGAGCGCCATTGTGCAATTGTCCTAACCGGATCATTTTTAATTAGTTGCAATTAATTTCAAGTGACAGCGTCCTGCACTATCAAGTCAGAGAGGCCCGGGTGCGTGGGTGGGGTTATTAGGAACAGCCGGCTGGTGAGAGAGAAGCCAGAGGGGGGTCTCATCACAGGGCTTTTACCTCCGACAGGATCCCCCGGGGTGGGGGATGGAGAGACCATCATTTCCCATTTCCCCTGAGCTGGTGCAGGAGCTTCTTCCTAATGATGCAAATGTTCTGATTCTTTCTGGGGCGTGTGGGGCGGGCGGGGGGTCTGCAAGAAGGGCACTTATTACAGCCTGGACATGTGGCCGAGTGTGTTCTGACAGTTTTCTTGCCTCGGTGACACCACGTGGTGGGCCCGATAACCCCCTCGCTGGTGTGGCTGATGCAGTCCCCGAGATGAGACTACGGGCAGGTGGTTTATCTGGGAAGTGACCCCAGGAGTGGGGAAGTGGAGCAAGCAAGCGGTGCGCCTGGAGCTCACTCCCCCCGGGGAGCCCTGAAGGACCCAGGACACTATCTCAGAGCTATCCCAGTCATCGGACCAAGGACCTAGGCTATTTATACCATGTCCCACTGGTCATTAGTGGGGGACTGCTCCCCAGTTGTGTAAAACACACACGAGTGACTAGAGAAAGCTCTCGGGCCAGGCGCTGGCAGTCAGGCTGGGAGCACTGGCGTGGCAAGGGCAAGGGGACAGGTGACACCGACAGCATCTGCCATAACCTCCAGGATCCCTGGCAGTTCTAAAGTCCTCCAACCACCCTCCTCCTGCCCTACAACCTGTACCCCTCGGATATCCCTCTAAGGCATTTACATGGGGAGAAACAGACAGAGAGGGCAAGCAGGGTGACACTCCTGGGGAACCCAGGCTCTCTCAGGCCAGGCTTTTGTGAACTGACAGGGTTTCATTTCCTGCGGCCCTCTGGCGCCCTTACCCCACCCCCAGGGTCAGAGTCCTTCTCGGTAGGACTGCTACTGAGCAACCCTAGAAAACTAGATAAAGTATCCCTCCCAAGCACCATGCTCTCCAATCAAAAGGTTTTGGGGGGCACTGATCTCACAGTGACACAGTCACTCCTTGTCCCCGACCCAGCTGGGACCAAGGCACTACTCTACACTTCTAATGCACTTACTCCTCTGAGCAGTGGATTTAGATCCAGGTCCATGGCATTTGGCCTCCATCCCCTGGCTTCTCTGGAAAGGTGGGGGGTGGGCACATATACACCCTTCCTCCTTTATGTTCCCAGAGCCTTGCTTCATTGGTTCATCAGTAGGGAGGGGATGGGAGCTAATATTACACTTGGCCCTTTTCTCAAGAGTAAGAATAACAACTATTACACACATATATGGGGCACTTACCTATGCCACACATTGTTCTAAGAACCTCCTAATGCCATATAACTACTCTGATTTTCACAATCCAGTGAAGTAATATCAACGTGCCCATTTTAGAGGGGAGAAAACTGAAGAACAGAGAGTCTAAGTAACTTGCCCAGGGTCACCCAGCTACTCAGTGATGGAGCTAGGATGTGAACTCAGGCATCTGACACCTGGAACCCCAGTAATGATGTCCACCACCTGAGAAACTGTGACACCTACTATACACCCATCGAGTTTTGTTTCATGCTTCCCCTGGACTGAAATACACACAATACTAAAAAGCCTTCTTTCCAAAAACACTAAGTATATCTGACCTAACCACTTCTCTTTTTGGCTCTTTTTAATTTTTTTTTAAAGAAGTGGGCTATTGCATCCATGTGGGGGGCCTCTAAGAAATAACTGGAGACCCCAGGATTGCCTCCTTCCTTCTGTGCCCAAGCTCACAATCTGCTGTGGGTAAGGACACAAGGACCCACAGCAGGCATGTGTGGTTGTCCTCCAGATATGGCTAGTATGGCACTTACCTCCAGAGGACCTAAGTTCCCCTGAATCACCCTTGATGGCACTATCATCCGTTAACCTCTTGAAACCCTGCCTCCAGCTCGGCCAAGCTTCCTATTTACAAAGGATGCCTCTCTGCCCACAGAAGTCGCTTTGGTTTATTTTTATTTTATTTTATTTTATTTTATTTTATTTTATTTTATTTTATTTAAATTTAATTAATTAATATATCCTGTATTATTGGTTTCAGAGGCAGAGTTCAGTGATTCGTCAGTTCCATAAAACACCCAGTGCTCATTCCATCACATGCTCTCCTTAATGCCCATCACCCAGTTGTTACCCCCACCCTCCTCCCCTCCAGCGCTCCTCAGTTTGTTTCCTATGATTACGAGTCTCCTATGGTTTGTCTCCATCTCTGATTTCGTCTTGTTTTATTTTCACAGAAGTCACTTTGAAACTTTTATTCAGCCCTCAACATGTTTGGACTTGCAATAAGTTGTTTTTCAATGGTCCAAGATTTGTGTGGCTGATTTGATTTTTCAGCAATTTCCCACTGGTTTTTTTCCCCCCTGAATTAGTCTTTACTTCGATGGAACTTATTATGAAATTTCAGTTCTAGAGTCTAGAATCTCTCCATTTTGCCCCAGCTCTGTCAGGCTGAGGGATGGGATTTTCTAGACCTTGTATGACTTTGCCATGGACGCCCATCTCTGGTGTTTACCCACAGGAGCCTCCTCACCACCTGACTTGTGCATTGTAGGTCCATGAGCCAAGTTCATGCCCTTTTCTCCTGGGCCTGCTCAGGGCCATATAAGACCATCATTTCACGGCTGTCTTTGGGAACTTATGTGTTTACTGGGACACAATTGACAAAAAACCATCTGTGAGATTATCATGAAAAAAAGTGGAAAAGAGTTATGACAAAGGGCTTCATTTAGGGAGGAAGAAAAGAAGTCTTTGGGTGAGGCTATGGGGTTAATGTGGCTAGATGAGGTTTCCAGGAGAAGCTGTTGAGCCTGGGGTTCTCAAAACCATAGTTCTTGGCCCATAAGACACAGAGCTGCCTTTTATTACCAGGTTTGTCATGCCTCATTGACTATCCTAGGATGGAAAGCAAAGATAATAATATAACCAACCTATCCACATAATTAAAAAAAAAAAATCAATAGATTGACCCAACTGTTACATAGAGGAGAAATCAAAGGAAAGTAAGTCATAATGAAATAATATGTATTTCAATATGTAAATGGTCAGCGACAATGAAGAAGTCAAATAGTCGCTAACATAAAACCACATGATGGGACAGCAGCAGTGCCTCCTGCCGCAGGTGAGGGGGGTGGGGGGCTGACTGATGTGCCCACATGGAGGGTGGTTTCCCAAATGGTGAACAACTCTTGGTAAAGTTCTGTACAAAACAGAGGATGACTTTTCCCTCAACATCACAGGAGCTGACTCCTAGAAAATTCAGTATATACTAAATCCACGCAAAAGTACTCTGTGCTTCTATGTAAAACTGAACTGGGTTTAGACGCAGGTCATTGTAAAGAGCTTTTTGCACCAGGATCGCGGGCAAGCCTAGGGCCTCTCCCGGGTTGTGCAGAACATGCACTGCGCAGCCATTTACTTTATCACCTAAGTGAATGGTGTCCCCTTGGGTTGTAGAGCACACACCAACTTGCTTGCATGGGACATGAGAGAGCTCATCATTGCATGGGACTGTCCCGCACACTGCAGTACGCAGAGAGCACTCCTGGTCCCCACCCCCAACACACACACCAAACGCCAGCCTGGTCGCAACAAAATACCCCCACCAACGTCCACATCTGCCCCTGGGCAGCACTGCTCCATGGAGAGAGTGGCTCTCTCGGAGCCCTTGTGTGGCCCCAGCCTCCCCCACTGCAGGCGGTCCTCAGCTTCTACTCGACTCCTCTCTATTGCCTCCTTCATCTTTTCCTTCCCACTCCTGCCTCAGTCCAGCCCTGATGGGCTCATTCCTGGGCCAGTAGAGAGTCCACCTGGGCTCTCTGCTTCTGGCCTCAGGCTCAGCCAGAGAACCTGCCCAGCACTGTTGTACAAAGACCTTTCTCTCCCCCAGAATCCAGTCCCAGGATGACAGAGCCATCTTTTCCTTTCCTTTCCTCCCACTTTCCTTTCCTCCCACTCCCTCCCATTCTCGAAGCCTTCCCACCTCCATACATTTGCTCCCACCATTTGCCTTCTAGGCCAACTCTATCCCCCACCCCACAGCCCCCCATCTCTGCCCTTAGGTGCCCCCTCAGCCACCCGCCTTCCCGGATGTATGGAAGCAGTGTGCTCCCAGTGTTTCATCTGTGCCTCTTGTAACACCTTTGTAGAGTGCTCTTCCCTTCTGTATAAATTCAAATCTCCTCCAGAGCAAGGACCAGGACTTTTTGGTCTCAGGGCCCCAGCACTGGAGATCCCCAACGTTGGCCCAGCACATGAGATTGGGTATAAAGTAGGGCCAGCCGAGAAGGAGCATGGATTTAATCAGTGAGCTGCTGGGAGCCATGTGGCTTCCTGAGTAGGAACCAACTTAAAGTGGTAACTTTGGTAGATTGCTCTAGTGAGGTGGGGCACAGAGTGTTGGGGCAAAGGGTGAAGGCTGCTGCCATCCTACAGCTTGGTCTCTCAGGTGAAAGAAGAAATCAGAAGAAGTCCTGAATCCACTCTGTCTAGGGTGAAGAAAGAGAGTGGTGACAAGTTGTGCAGAGAGCACTGACCTAGGGGTCTATAGGCCTGGGTTTGAGTCAGCTAGCCTTGCTACCCCACTTAGAGTAACATGGTGCCCAGGGGGCCAGGAGATGCCAGTGAGAAGGAATCTCACTAACCTGTCCTTGCTTAAACAAAATCCATGTTTACTGAAGCATTGTTTACAATAGCCAAATTATGGAAGCAGCCCAACTGCCCATTGATGGATGAATGGATAAAGAAGATGTGGGGGGTATAGATATATATGCACACAACGGAATGTTATTCAGCTATAAAGAATGAAATCTTCCCATTTGCAACAACATGGATGGAGCTAGAGAGTATAAATCTAGGCAAAATAAGTCCATCAGAGAAAGACAAATACCATATGATTTCACTGATACGTGGAATTTAAAAAACAAAGCAAATGAATAAAAGGAAAAAAAGAGAGAGAGAGACAAACCAAGAAACAGGCTTTTAAATATAGAGAACAAATTGATGGTGACCAGAGGGGCGGTGGGTGGGGGATGGGGCAAATAGGTGAAGGGGATTAAGAGGACACTCATCACGATGAGCACTGAGTAATGCATAGAATTGTTGAGTCACTGTGTTGAGTCACTGTGTTGTGTACCTGAAACTAATAGAGCACTCACACTGGGGGTCAAATAAAAATGTTAATATAATCTTGAAAAATTAAATCCACATGATCACCATTTGGTCTCATATTTAAGTCATTCATCTCATTAAACATCTCCTGTGCTCCCTCCTAACCTAGATACGGCTTAGCAATACAGCTCACCCTGCATCTTGATACTGGAGTAAGGTACCTTATTACAGGGTAGAGAAGGTGCCTCTCTCTTCATCCTGCACTGGGTGCTCAGGTCCCTGTTCATTCCAGGGGCCCCCACACCTCCTAGGCCCTCCGAGTTTCCAGCTGTGCCAAGGATGTGGCCACGAGCAAGGCTGCTTCTAGAGCAGCTTGACCCAGAGAAGAGTGAGCAGGTGCACTGGTGACCTGAAAGAGAAACGGCAGCTCCCCTTTGGAGTTTGTCCTGATGGCTCTCGTAGTCCGGGACCCCTGAGGGAGGCAGCGAGGAGTGGGCTGCCCAGGAGGATTCAGCCTCCGAATCCTGGGCTTTCTAGCAGCTTCCTCACTGCCTGAGAAGCTCTGTAGCCAGTGGTCTCTGACCCTTGTCTGGCCCTCCCTGTGATACAGAAGCCGCCACTGTGTAGATCGCAAGGCATACTTTCTCTGGTGCCCCGACCAAGGTCCAACCGATACATAGCAGCATCACCTAGGAATCAGATTTTTAAAATACAGACGCCCAGCCCCCATCTGGAGAATCTGATCTGGCAAACATGGCTGGAGCTTGGACCTTTCCTTGTTTCTTTTTCCATCTCTTAGGTGACTCTACACAGAATCCAGAGAAAGCCTTGGCTACTGAGCAGACAAGACTGTCACCTCTTGGGCAAAGCTGTGAGCAAGAGAGGGGAGGGGCATCTCTGGCCTTCTGGCTTGGTCTCTTGAGAGGGATACCCCACAGAGAATCACGAAACCCACAAACCAGCACATCACCAAGGCCTGGCCCTCACCCTGCTCCAAATGAGCCAGCAGAGGAGGCCAAGGACCCACAATACCATCTCCAAAGGGCCTGTTCGTCTCCCACACTGGGCCTGTCGGCCTGCCAGGGGCTGTGATTGGGCCTCACTGGGGAGAGAAGGTGGACCTGGGCCTCCTGTGGGCTGCCGTGAGAGGCTGAGTGGGGCAGGCCTGGCCAATTCCTTGACAGAGAAGGGAAGAGTGTGTGCGTGTGCGCGCCTGCCCGTTCCCATGCACCTTGCTGCCCCTACTGCCTATCGCTGCTGGTCTGGGAGGAAGGCAGCCAGCTAACCCCCTGTTGTAGCTCCATCACACACAGGGGTGGGGACTTGCCCAAGGTTGAGGGGTGGGAGTAGGGGTAGGGATGGAAGTGGAATGGGGGATAGAAGAGGGAGGACTTGGAGATTTCATTCTGGGCATTTTGAACAAGACCGGGTAGGGGGCAGGGAGTGGGAGCCCCGTCTCCCCGCTGAAGCTGAGCCGTGGTCCCCCACCCCCACACAGGGCCTGACTCTAATGTCTTCTGATGGGACAAATTGGTGAGCACGACTATTAGCTGGGTGACATCAAAAGGCATTAATCTCTGGTTCCCGAGCAAGACCAGCGCCACATTAGTGCCTCGCACCCAGTCATTATTAAGACTTTAGCCCAAGGGTGTAATAAATGTTTTATGGCATGCAAACCAAGGTAATGGAATGCAAATCCCATAATATAGCCATACATTTATTTTCTAATGGAGCAAATGATGATGTATTTTATCTGAGAAGAGCTGCCGATAGGGTCTGCTTGGGAAATGCAAAGTTAGGGACCCAAAGGGTGAGTGGGTGGCCCTGCTAGGGTGGGGGCTTGGGGTGAGTGAGGGTGGGAGACGCGTTGGGACTTCCCAGCAACAGTCAAGCTTTCGTACACACAAACCTGAACAAGCCCATCGCTCTTGCTCTCGTACCCCCAAATGCCCTCCTTTTGGGGCATATATCGAACATTCTGAGGCTTAATTACATCCCCTTTGCAGAGTGCCCCCCCCTCCCTGGAGCCACCACCCCCACCTGGAGCTGCATACCAATAAGCTATTCAGCTCATATTGGCTTTCCAAAAATATGGCCACATTAAGGTGTGAAATGTTAATGGGATCGAGGGGCACAGGGCTATTTCTCCCGTGGAGTTAGGACTTGGCGTTGGTGCTGTTTTTATTAAGAGGCCAACACTGTTCAGTCACAGCCCTGGGGCTGGTGGGGAAACCAGGCAGGCTACCCTGGGTGGCTGCGGCCTTGGGAAGGGCTTCTGGTAACCGGGTCCCCCAGGTCTTGCTGATTGCTGCTGCTCCAGAAAGAACTCTCTGATTATTCCAGTGGTCCCCAAAAGAGTATGAGATGCCTTCTGCAGTCAGAGGCCCTCTTCATTCCCAAGAACTTCCATAGTGTCCTCTCTCATCCAGCCCAGACTTAGGCGTACGGTACTCAGCTGGACAAGGCCTCATGAGCCTAATACCGACGTCTCAGGACCTACTCTGGACCTAGATTTTTAGGGGCACCAAGAAATTCAGGAACTGTTCCTGCCTTTAAAGTACTGATGATCTAACTAGGGAAAAGGACACACATCTGAAAAGAAATCACCAGTCAGAAGGTATAAGGTTTAAGGGTTGCCTCAGCGGCATGTCTGAGGAGTGCGGGTTTCCTTACAAGACTTCTAAGAAAAAAGAAAAGGCATCCATTGAGAAAAAGAGAAGGGGAGTGAATACCTCTGTCCGAGAGGAATCCTGATGGTGATATCGTTGTGGTTGGAGGTGGTGAAGCCTCTTAAGATTGAAAAGGCAAGACTTGGCTCTTTCCCCAGAGAGCTCATAGTAGGTGCTCAGGTCACGCTGGCTTTGGAATGCCTTGAAAACAATGATGCTTCTCAGAGGGCTAGGACCATGTCTAGTGTGAGCACTTCGATGCTTGGCAGGCCTTTTGACCTTCTAAAATGCCTTCTTGTTTTATAGAATAATATTAACACCAATAATAATTAATTGAGAAATTATATCAGGTGCTATGCTCAGCACTTCATTATCTCATTGAATCTTAAAACGACCCTAAGAGGGAAGTACCTTTATGATTCCCACTGAGGAATAATAATGAGGAAACAAGTCTCAGAGTTGGACATGCCCAAGTGAGGGAGAGCCAGGACTGTAGCAGATCTCTCTGCCTCCAGAGCTCATCCTCTATGGTCTGCCCCTCCAAATTGAGGTAACAGAGGTCAGAGGAATAAAGAGCTGCGTTGAAGGACCCACAGCCAGCTGGTGTGATCAAGGGATCAAGGGAGGGCCTCCGGCTGCAAACCATGCTAACTCCTACACCGCAGTGAGCAGCTCTCGGTTTGCACATGTGTATATTATCTCAGGCAAGACTCCCCAGGTCCAAGTGGCTGACCTTCCGTCTATATTCAACTAGTCTGTGCCAAGAAAGAATATTGTCTCATCCTAAGATAAGTCAAATCATGGATGAACACAAATAAAATAAAGATAAAAGTAAATCTGGTGTCCCTGATAATCCTGAACTCACCCTGATTTGAAGATTCTCCATCGAATTATCCGTGCCAAACACAGAGGCTGTAGGGTGATTGCCCTTTTGAAGGATACTTGGACTAGAATGAGTTGCATTTGTTTCTGCTCTGGTTTGACCTGCTAAAACCCCATAACAGGCCTTTAGAGACCATTATCCTCCAAGGCCCGGCCAAGCCCGTTTGGAGGGGGGGTGCGGGAAGCAGTAGCAATCTACTATGAATTCTTCAGGCTGGGTCTGGAGATAGGCATGGATGTCCAGCAACCTGAATAGGGCCAGGACCAGGGTGAGACAAGAGGAGCCTAAAGAACACACCAAGAAGGCACTCAGTCTCAGAATCACACTAGTGCAGACCTTAAAAACGAGTACCCCTGAAATTATGTGCTCTAGGCACTCTCTTGCTGGGGCCTGACGCTGAACTGCCCTGACCCTATCATAAATGAACAAGTAGAATGAGCCCCTGTCTCCTTGGCTTACTGTTGAGATGGGGAGGGAAAGGGTGATTTCCAATTGGTCCCTGTAACTAGAAAGTTGGGACTCAGGGACTAGATCAGCAACAGAAATTCTAAGGAAACTGACTTTTGTAAATGGAAACAGGGAAAACTCAAGCTGTTCATTAGTCCACTTAAGTGAAAATTCAGGAGCTCAAGACTTGGGCAGGGCTGGATCCAGTTACCCAACATCCTCAACAATATTTTTCTTTTCTTTTTTTTAAGGATTATTTATTTATTACTTATTCATGAGAGACACAGAGAGAGAGAGAGGCAGAGACACAGGCAGAGGAAGAAGCAGGCTCCCTGCGGGGAGCCTGATGTGGGACTCGATCCCAGGACTCCAGGATCAAGACCTGAGCCGGAGGCAGACACTCAACCGCTGAGCCACCCACGCGTCCCAACTCAACAATCTTTTTCTTTCGGTCTCTCAGCTCTGCTTTCCTCAAAATTCTTCCTAGATGCAGACTAATTGAAGGTAGATGGAGGCTCCCTTGGACCCGGGATAATACACACACAAGAGCTGTTCACAGTGGTACAAGAGACCAAGGAGGGAGTGAAGTGATGGCTTCACTCCAGGGCTCAGGAAGCATCTCCAGAGTGAGGGCAAGAGACTGTGAACAGCCCCAGACTTACTTCCGGCCAACCCCAATTGGAAAAAGAGCTCTTCCTCCCCAGTAGTTGACGCAGTCGTGTTTATTAGCCTAGCTTCAGTTACATGCCCATCACTGAACTAACCATTGTGGCCAGGGGGCTGACCTGCTCTGACTGGCTAGCTCTGGTCATGGGCTGATCCCTAGGAGCCCCAGACATTCAACCCCATTTGTGACTATGTCAGCTTAGGGTGATACAAATTCCCCCAAGAAGAATCTGGGTGCTCTGGGAGGAGGGATGGATCCTGGGCAAGCAAATTCAGAAGAACTCAATTCAAGAGCTAGAGACTCTTCTATAACTGGCTGCACCCAGGTCTTCTGTGGGGACACATAGCACCTGCTGCCCAAATCTGCATGATTTGTGATCATCCTCTGGAAGCTTTGCTCAGGCATGAAATGCTTCTTGCTCATCTTTGGCCACCTAACACTCTCCCCTAAGGGACTGGCCAATGACTTACATTATAGTTTCTCAGTAAGAATTTGCTGACGTTATGAAGAATGAATGAGGAACTGTTCTGGGACTGGGCCCCAAACTTTTATTAACTGTGAGGTTAAAAGCTATCGAGGGTCAGGGGCACCACAAAGGGGCAGAGGGAGTGAGTCAATTAACACCTGCTTTTTTATTTCCAAATCGAATTGTTGCATGAGGTTTGGAGATGATGTAACCACTCGGCAGTGTCGGGGTAGGATTTATGAGCCATGGTATGTGGAGCAATGGTTTGAACAGGCAGCTGGTGAGAGGCATTTACCCCGACTGCCCTCTCTTGGAAGTCTCCCTAAAATAATGGTTGCAAGACATGAAGGTACTTTGGCAGTTATAAACCCCTCCCCCTGTAACCAGGGTGAATCTGAGTTGAGTCACTTTTTCCTGGGCTGGTTTAGAAGGGTGTCCAGTTCAGGCAAGGTTTCATGCTGGGAGGGGAAAGGAGTAGGAATGTTCAGGAGGAGAGGGAGAAAGGGATAGATGGAATAGATTAACCCAGCTTGGCTTCCAGGAATGGGGACATGACCCCACTGGAGCCTTCTTAGGCTCCATTTGAGTAGGGAATGGGATTAGCCAACACAGAGACTCTATCTTTAATGTCCATTCACTGTCTCCCACCTGAGATGAGCAGGATTAGCCTCTGCTGAAGTCTCTGGGAATGAAGTTGGTGTGGCTGGACTCGCTGACCACTCCATGGCCTGCCGTAGACAATGAAAGAAGGCAGGCTTCCCCTCTAGCCCTTCCCACCAGTGCCTGGCTCTGAATGATGGATGTTCGGCTGGGTCATTAAATGCTGATTAAAGTACTAGAGAAAAGAACAGGAGCAAAAAAAACCCAACATCGAATGTTGTACATACATATACACTCCCACCCCAGGTGCCCCCCCTTCCCTTTTCTCAAGCTGCCTCGAAGTTCATTCCAACCCTCCATTGGAAATGCTATAAAAGGCCAGGTTAATTAAGTCCTATATATTACCAGCACAAACACTTCCAACTTTATTCCGGCAGCTCGGTGAGTGAGGAGGAGGCCAGGCAAGGTCCAGGCAGCTCAGGGTAATAAAACAGAAGACTCAATTACCTTGTACATTTGCAGTTTTTATAAAATCATTTAAAGTTCTCCCAATGAAAAGCACGATGGAGAGGGATTGGAGTCCTGAAATCCAGCAGGAGCTTAGGGAACCAGGGATTTTAGAGCAGCTATGGGTAAGAAAATACTCCTGTCCATCCCCCTACTTCTGGGAAGGGAGACCAAGGCACATTACGAAGGAAGGAGAAAGGGAAGGGGACTCCCCTAGTCCCCTGAGCATCCACTGGGCATCCACTGGGTCTGGAGGACTATACTGGTGTTTTACACAACTCGCTCAGGTAAGTATCATCCCCATTTATGAATGAGAAGACTGAGGCAGCAGAATGAGTCACCCAACCAAGAGAGACCCAAAACCCAGAGCCTGTTGTACTCTGATTCTTACCCCTCCCTTTAAGCTGACCAGCCTGTTTCTGTACAGCATAGCCAGATAGATGTTAAGAGAACAGTCTCTGGAGTCCATTTGAATCTCTGGATTCAAGTCCCAATTCCACCAATTCCTAGCTGTGTACCCCTGGGTAAATTGTCTAGCTTCTCTGAACCTTAGTAGGTAGTGTCCTCATCCGTAAAAACAATTTTAGTACCTTCCTCATAGCACCGTTAGGAGGTTTAAATGGGACAGTGCGTAAAATGCTCAGGCCGGAGCCTGGAGTATGATACGTCCTGGTTAGTATTGTGATTATTATGCTCACTACACCTCAGCTTGTCGTGACCAGATCATCACATTTTTCAGGGTGCTAGCAAGTGAACCCGTTTAGCTCATGCGCTAAAGAAAAGGGGGTAGAGGAGCTCTCCCAGCTTCCCCCTCGACGCTGCAGAGAGCTAATTCACAAATGGATTACCGTGCTTCTGAGTCTCATCAAAAGGGCAGGAATCTCCCTCCTGTTGAGGGACCCAAGACTTTTGTGGGCCAACAAAAATAAGAGCTGTATAGAAGTAAAAAACAAAAATTTTTTTCTTCAAAAAGCAGAAACTGTTTAGTTGTTCAATATACCTGCTTTCTCAGGAATAGGAGTATAAAACTTCAATTTAACAGCAGCCCCCAGAGAGAGAAATTATTCTCTGAACTGTAGCCACAGCGACCCAGAGCAATGTTTCCCAGAAGGTTGGAGAGAATTAAGCCCAAAGTTCCCTCATCTTGATCAAATCTCTCAGGGCCTCTTGGGGAGTGGTTGGGAGGGGTGGGGGGGAGTACACTGAGGACCCGGCACGTGGAAGACACTTCGATCGCTGTGTGTTGACTGAATGAATGACATTGTGATACTCTCAAGTCCTCTTGTATGGAAAGCTTCCTCTGAGCGAGGCCCCATGAGGCACGCTGTATTTTCCAGAAATGGCCACAGCAGTTATTTCCAGTCCCACCTGCTCTTTTAGAACCTCGACACTTGCCCATCCAGAAGTAGAGTCTATCTCTCCTCTTTTGAAATTGGGTAGGACTTTGTGGCTGCCTCAGCGAACCGTATGTCACCCATGTGATAGTGTACACCTAAGTCAGAAGAGGCAACACGGCTTTCTCCCGGCTCTCCCACGCAGGAGTCTAGCCACGAAACTGGGAGGAAGCCAAAGCCATATGGAAAGGCTGCACAGAGATATTCTGGCCAACGGTCCCAGCTAAGGTCACAGCCAACAGCCAGCACCAGCGATCACATACCTGAGCCAAGGAGCCTCCAGCAACTGAGTCACCTTCAGCCTTCAGGTCTTCCAGATGAAACCATGGAGCAGAAACAAGGCATTGCTGCTGTACCCTACTCCAATTGCTGACCCACAGTCAAGTGGGTATAATATATGGTTTGCCACTAAGTTTGGGTCATTTTTAACCCAGCAATAGGTAAACACAATAGCCAACCATGCCTTGAATGCCAGCCTCAGTTCTGGGGGCTGCTATGCAAAGAGGGTCATTGACCAACTGAAGAAATCCCTGAGCGTTGTAACCAGGGTGGGAGGGACATGGAATTCTGACCTAGATGCTGCAACCTGGAAAGAGGGGCTGGGGGAGGAGAGGATTCCATCATGATGTTCTTTCCTCGAGGAAGAAACAGGCTTGTTGTGGACAGCAGTGGGGTACAGCAGGAAAGGAACAGGCTTTGGAGGCAGATGCTCCTGGGTTCCATCTTTCCCTTATCCCTTCTCACTAACTCTGTGATGTGGACAAATTAGTCCACTCCTCTGAACCTCAGACGGGAATAATAATGTGTGTCTTGCAC
Source organism: Canis lupus dingo (assembly GCF_003254725.2). Taxonomy (NCBI): domain Eukaryota; kingdom Metazoa; phylum Chordata; class Mammalia; order Carnivora; family Canidae; genus Canis; species Canis lupus. The sequence goes on along the minus strand of NC_064246.1, from coordinate 25,925,387 downwards.
GCTTGTGTACATTGAATAAAATCAATATAGGTGACTTGCTGAACACATAGACTCTTAATATTCTCATAAAACTTCTTTGGGTTACCCACTCAAACCATTGAAGAAATAGGAGGGATTTATGAAAAGGATGCTGCGTGACCTCCCTTCTGGGGTAAGGGTGGGAAAGAGGATTCCAACATAGCTCTCCTTATCTCAGGAGTGTGTGGGACACAGGCCTAAGAAAGTGAATATAGATCAAATTTTTGGCTGTAATACCAGCAAATGCCCAATAACTGCCAAAGGAAGAACTGCAGCTGGAGCCTGGTGTTTTCTCTGTGGGGAGATCTTTAATGAAGCAGCCAGATTTTTTTTAATAGTTTTAAGATTATTTAGGCTTTCTATATTCTTTTCTCAGTTTTGATCTTTTGTGTTTTTCTAGGACTTTGTCCATTTTAGCTAAACTTTCACATTTGTCGGTATGAAGTTCAACCGACTTCTTAAGGAATCATGAAGTCCCCCCCCACCACCACCAATCCCTCAAAATGCTGCTATGGGGTCATTCCACGTACACTTGTCTGGTGGGCACGGAGGTAACTTTTCTGCCACCACCCCACGCAACAACCTGTGGGGAGCCCTCAGGCACATTTTCCTGGGCCTCCCAGTGCAGAGTGGGGAAGGCACTTGGAGCATTAGCAAGCTACACCTGCTGCGTATAACTCACCCAGAAAGTTCAAGAGAAAACCAAAGTCCTTCCCGGCCTAGGCTCCTAAAGACAGCGCAAGTGCTCCGCTGGAGGGCTGTGATTGGGGTTGACCAGCTGTCTCTGGGAGAGTTATCTGTTTATTCACCTGACCTCCAGTGAGCTTATGCTAAGTGAGCAATGGACAGGTAAGACCTCAGCAAGGGCTTCAGTGAGGCATGTGTCCAGGATGGACCCCACCGTCCACCTTCCCAAGGGATCCTCTTCCTTCTTGACACTTCCAGAGGAACTGTAAAGGACGGTATTGGTGGGTGATGCTCCTAAGCCTTTGCCTTCCGGGGAGTCCCCTGCTTACAGCCCCCACCCTCCCTCCGCCTGCCTCCTCAGTTGGCCCCTCCCTGCTCCCCTGCGGCCTCCTCCCCAGGAAGGCAGCCATCCCTGAGCTCTGCCTCCCTCCAAAGGGACAGAAGCAGCTGCCGGGCCTGTCTCCGGGTCAAAGGTCCCTGCAGCCTCCTTGGGAAGTGGGCCACTCAGCCAGCACTGGGGCCTGGCGCCCTGAGGGAGAAGGCAGGGCTGAGCTAGGCACCCAAGGGGTTAAAGGAACATGGTGGAAGACAGGAGAACTGTGGGAGAAAAGCTAGCCTTGTGCATGGCTAATTAGAACCGAACATCAGTAAACAATGCCTTTTCCCCTCATTAAGGACAAATCTGTATGTATAATGCGCCTATTTTCTCTTTCATTAACTTATAAATGGCCACTACTTTAAAGCCATTTAACCAGCAGTTTTGACTGGCCCGTCAGCTCTGGGTCTGACATGTTTTCTCCTCTCTGGCACAGACAGAGGTGCCCACCGCAGCCCGCAGCTCCCCTGGGGGGACAGGCCACGCGGAGCTCCTCTGAGATGCCAGGACAGGGCGGTGGTGGCTTCCAAAAGGGAGCCAAGGGAGGGAGGGGGCAGGCCCCAGGCCCAGGCCACCTCTCACCATCCCCTCAACGGTCTCGGATGACCCACGCCCAGTCCCCAAACTGCTTTGCCTGCGCCCTTGAGTGGTTTCAGGAGCCTGACTGCTGGGAGCCCCTGAAAACGTGGCCAGTCTGCCAGTCTCTGAGAAACAAGCTGAGCCTAGAGATCCCAAAGGGGACATATCAATTCTGCCCTCAGGAAACTCACAGTCCAGGAGCGAGAGCAGTACGTATACATATGGAAGGAAGAGAAGCTCTAAGAGGTTCATGCCAAATGGAAGTCTTCCATGGAAGTTAGCAAGGCTTTCAGAGAGTATGTCTCCTCCATCAGTCTAGAACATTCCCCGGGAATGGTATCATGTCTCCCTCATTGGGCTAAGTACTTCAGGGGATCCTCTCCATGCCCCTCCCATAAGACTGGGAGCTCCTTTGGAGGCAAAGACCAAGGCTTTTCTGTCAGACTAGACACCTCCAGAATTAGAAACTATTGCTTTTATCATTGAAAAATCCCCATGAGTGAGGTACCCGTCCCAGGGCGGGGCCTTGTCTCCGGGTCTTTCTCCAGGTAGTCTCCCACGACCCTCTCTCAGCCTCCTTACATTCCTTCCTACCTCCCTCCTGGGACTCTACGTGTGCCCCAAACCTGTGCTGAACTTGAGAGGGGCAGGGATTTTACCAAGAGAGGAGGCAACATGATCCCAGTCCTTGGGAGCACCCACAGGCTTTTCGACATTGCTGTGGCACTAATCCATACACAGCAACGGGAGACGGGGGAAAGGGCATTGAAGCAAACACTTCCTGAGCACCCGCTTTGTGGCAACAAAGGGTATGCACTTACCTGTTCTATTTTCCCACTGAGGCCCACAATCCCAGGAAGTAGATAATATTTTCCCATTCTACCAACAAAAAGCTGGAGACCCAGAGAAGTAGAGCAATTCGCTCAAGATCACACAGTCAGTCCGTGGTGGAACCGGGAACTGAGCGCAGTCTGTCCAGCTGTAGAGAACAGGCTGTTTCCCTGGCATCCAGCTGTCATCTCCCTCATCGGGCTAAGCACTTCAGGGGATCCTCAGGTGAGTGAAAGAGCCTCTTGAACAGTGAAAGGAAGAGAAAATAGCAAAGCTTGAGGAGTCAGACCTGGGGAGAGGAGCTTTTGTTAGAAAGATCTAGGAAGGCCAAGGGCATTGGAGTCCCCTGATGGTGAGACTGGGGAAGCCCCTTTTGTGGACCTTACTGTACCTCCCCCAGTTAAGGAAAGTGGGGAATCCTCAGGCCTGGGAGGGAATGTGCTTGTAAATTCAGTTATTCATCAAAAATGCTATCTCCTAAGGGCACCTGGGTGGCTCAGTGGTTGAGCATCTGCCTTTGGCTCAGGGCGTGATCCTGGAGTCCCAGATGGAGTCCTGCATCGGGCTCCCCACAGGGAGCCTGCTTCTCCCTCTGCCTATGCCTCTGCCTCTCTGTCTCTCATGAATAAATAAATACAATATATATTTTTAAATGCCATCTCCTGGGGCACCTGGGTGGCTCAGTCAGTTAAGAGTCTGCCTTTAGCTTGGGTCATGGTCCTGGAGTCCCAGGATCGAGCCCCATATCAGGCTCCCTGCTCAGTGGGGAGTCTGTTTCTCCTCTCCCTCTCCCTCTCCCCCTCCTGGCTTGTGTTCTCTCTCTCTCTCTCTCTCTCTCTCTCTCTCTCTCTGGCTCACTCTCTTTCAAATAAATGAAATCTTTTTTAAAAAATGCCATCGGGATCCCTGGGTGGCACAGCGGTTTAGCGCCTGCCTTTGGCCCAGGGCGTGATCCTGGAGACCTGGGATCAAATCCCACGTCGGGGTCCCGGTACATGGAGCCTGCTTCTCCCTCTGCCTATGTCTCTGCCTCTCTCTCTCTGTGTGACTATCATAAATAAATAAAAATTTTTTAAAAACTTTAAAAAATGCCATCTCCTGAAAATATTTTAACTTTTTACTGACTTCTGATGAACACTTGTTTCATCGTTAAGACATTACCACCATCACCACGATCATTAGCTTTACTAGTAATTTCAAAGAACTGGAAACAACCCAGATATCCACTTACAAGAAAATGGAAAAATAAGATATGGTCATTTGTGGAATGTTCTATGACAGTTAAAAGGAATAAAGCAGACCCAGGTGGGCCTGATGTAGCTAAACCTCCAATACATATAGCGTCGAGTGAAAAAAAAGCGCAGCTGGTATGTTGTTACATTTAGTGTGATATCAGTCGTGTAAAAAGAGAAGCTCCCAAGCAAAGTGCTTTCAATAGCTACATACTGTCCTCGTAGAATCTGTAAAACACCCATGAAACTGATAACAGTGGTTATACCGTCGACTCGGGGTGGCCGTGCCCAGGATGGGAAATGATCAAAGGGGACTTCGGCCTTGACAGGGTGACCACCAGTTCTCTCTGTTGCTAGTGTGACTATTAACAGCATTGACTTTCACTCTCAAAAGTGTTCAGTTTGGGTGATAAAGTCTGTAATTACCTTACTTATCTGCAGTATTTATCTTTTTACAGAATGTATTAATTGATCATTTGTGTCATCTCCTCTAAAAGTGCATTAGGGGACACCTGGGTGGCTCAGCGGTTGAGCGTCTGCCTTTGGCTCAGGTCGTGATCCCAGCGTCCTGGGATCAAGTCCCACATTGGGCTCCCCACAGGCAGCCTGCTTCTCCCTCTGCCTGTGTCACTGACTCTTTCTCTGTGTCTCTCATGAATAAATAAAATCTTTTTACATAAATAAAAGTGCATTAGGTTTAAGGTAAAGTCCTCCTCCCCTCCTCCAGGCCCCCAGCCGCACTCCTCAGGGGCAACTATGGCCAACAGTTCCAGCATCCTCCCTGAAACTCTAAATCCACGTATAACTGCATAACCTCAAAAACATGGAGAAAGAGACGTATGGAATTGTGCAGCACACACTGTTCTGAAAATTGCTTTTTTTACTTAATTTTATCTATATCGGTATCATCAGGAAAAACTAACGCATACAACCTCAGGTCCCACCAACAGAGATGCAGCTTCTGTGAGTTGGCACTGGGGTGCACAGATGTATATTTCTGATGAGCTTTCTGGGTGATTCTAATGCCACTGGCCCACGGACCACATGCTAACTTATGTCAGTAGAGCAAACGTCATTCATTTATTTAGTAAACAATGATGGCCTCTTGCCCTGGGTTTGGCCCTGACTATGCTTGGAATTCAGCAGAGAACACAACACAGCCCCTGCCCTCCAGGGAACAGCTTCAGGTCTCCTTCTAAGGCGACCAGTCATTACTGAAAGTGGGTAGAATTGATTCTGAGCACCCTTGAGGGACAGGTGGTTGCAGTGGCAGCAGAGCTCTGGGCACCCTGCTCCTGCCCCTGCTCCTGCCCCTGCTCCTGACTCTTCATTGTTTGCCCTCACAAAGGAACAAGTCTGTGAGGGGGCCACACTGCAGCATGGCTTTTAAAGACACCCACGGAATCAGGGGTGGCAAGTCACCGAATTAGAATTATTCCAACCAGCACAATGTAAAATCTTTGGAGGTGCTACGTGCTGACTTGATCAGAGGCGCTAAGGAAAAGAATCTCAAAGTGAGAGGACCAGCTCTGATGCCCACGGAGACTCTGAGAATCACTACAGGAAAAACTCCTCGTGGTACAGGTTCTAAGACTTGAGATCGTTTTCAGATGAGGCTCCACAAGTAAGTCATTGATTTACACAGCCCTTCTGAGATTGGTAAGCAGATTACTTGCAACAGTATTGAGCCAAGAGTCGAGGTTGGAGTCACCAGGGCTGATGCTTGAATCAATCTTTTGAATAAATTGATTATCAGTTGTTAAACAAACACACAAAAAAGAACTGACTCTGAGCATGGGCACCGGAGACAGATCACGTCCCGGCACTTCCTCTGACTATGTGACCTTCAGAAAAGTACTTGGTCACTCTGTGCCTCAGTTACCTGATCTGTAAGATGGACACAGTAATTCCCACATTACATGATGGGCACTCAGTAAATTGCAGCCACTATGATTAATAAATTAATTATAAAAAATAAATACGTAATTAATAATAAAACTCATGTGGCATTCTTGCCAAGAATGTTTAAACTACATTCAGTCATGAGGAAACCATCAGACAAATCTAAATTCAGGAAACCTGCCTGTACTCTTCAAAAATGTCAATGTCATGAAAAACCAAAAGAATGGATGAATGAATGATGAAGATAAATAAATAAATAAATAAATAAATAAATAAATAAATAAGAAACTGTTCTAGATTAAAGAAGACTAAAGATTGGGCAGCTTGGCCGGCTCAGTGGTTTAGCGCTGCCTTCAACCCGGGATGTGATCCTGGAGACCCAGGATCGAGTCCCGCGTTGGGCTCCCTGCATGGAGCCTGCTTTTCCCTCTGCCTGTGTCTCTGCCTCTCTCTCTCCCTTTCTCTCTGTGTGTCTGTCATGAATAAATAAATAAAGTCTTTAAAAATAAATAAAGAAGACTAAAGAGAACTATGGCTAAATGCAAAATGTGTCCCAGGTTAAGATTACAGATTTAAAAATATATGTCTATAAAGAATGTTATTAGGATAATTGGGGAGATATGGACATCAACTATATATTATACAATAGCATAGCAATTTAAATTTCTTCAGTGTGATAATTACACAGTAGAAATGTCCTAGTTCTTAAGAGATAGGTGCTGAAATATTTAGGGATAAAGTGTCAAGATGTCTGCAAATAACTCTCAAATGTTTCTGAAAATTGCATGTGTAAACTTTGGAGACAAAAGACAGAAAAGAGGAGAGACAAAAAAGACAGATGAAGCAAAAATGTTAACAGTTGGTGTATCTAGGTGAGCATATGTGTGTTCTTGTTCTATTTTTCCAATTTATTTCGTAGATTGGGAATTTCTCAAAATAACAAAAATATTTTCAAAAAGTGAAACGTAATGGTTTTAGCTACCTACACAGTAGCTGCCTAGTTGACTAGGGAAGGAGGGAGTGACTAGGAAGGGGTTTCTCGATTTCCAGGGATCTCCCGTTTCTTGAACTGGGTATGTTCACTTTGAGAGGATGCACTGAGCTGGGCACTTAGGATTTCTCTTCTTTTCGTGTATATGTTACATACCAGTAGATACCCATATATAGAATGACCATCCTAATAAAGCACCCCCCCACAACCTCGTATCCACTCAACTGGTCCTGTAAATGCAAGGATGGGCCCGGGCTGGAGGGAAGGCTGGAGCCAGACCACCCTCCACTGACAGTGTGTCACATCTGAGAAGATGGGAAATGGGGCCTGAGCTGATGACAGCCTGCCCTGCAGCCTGACCCCGTGGGGCGAGGGCAGGCTCCTCCCAGAAGGTGCCCCAGCCTGCCCCTCCGAGCCGTGCCCAACCTCTGCTGCCGGCCCCGGCAGTAGGAGCTTGGCCTTGACTCCATACTTCTCAGGCCTCAGCCTCCTCCTCTCCTGTTAGCCCCAAGGACCCAGATGGATGTGGCATCTCCCAGATGGAGATGCTTCTTGAGGCATCTCATCTCAAGTGAGAAGTAAATCCAGAGGTCACATTTTCTCTCCCTGCATCTTTTCCCCGTGTGCTCACTCTGGCATGCTTCACTAGCTGGACACACAAGTGTGTTCACATCCCTGCATTTTGCAGATTAATTGCTAGAGTCTGCATCTGCCTAAATTAATGGGAATAAAAGCAATGGCTAACACACAGAGCTTACTGCAAAGCCAGATTCTGTTCTAAGTACTTTAGGTACCTAACTCACTTAAGGCTCGCAACAGCTCTCTGAGGCATATTATTTTTTTATCCATTTTACAGATGAGGGAACTGAGGCATAGGGAAGTAAAATAATTTGCTCAGGCAGGTCTGGCTACATATTTGCAGGACCCAGTGCAAAGTGAAAATGGTATGCTGGGGGTGAGGGGTGGGGGTTTACTCAAAATCATTAAGACTTTCAAGACACCAAGCATGAAGTCACATGTGAGACTAGTCTAAGGCAGGCTCCTGTGAGACTGGACCTATTGGGTGAACACCAGCCCCCACCCCAACAAATGTCTAATGTCTGATACTAGCTTGGTTCACCTCTTCACACACCCCATTTCCTCTGGGATGATGGTGAGTTGCCTCTGGGGTCCTATCTATCTTTTCTTGCCAAAGGACCTCAGAGGGACCTACCTCAGGTTATCAGAAACTGGTCTTATAATCTGAAACCCCAAAATGGGAAGGGCCAGATTCTTTACCCTAGTCCTCTCAGGAGGCTATCTGACCCATATAAAAATACCCCACCTTTGCACACCAAACCCTTCCTAGAATCACAGAATTCCTTGGTGCACCCTTTTTCCATGGCGAGTTTTTAAAGCTCACTTGTTTAAGTAATGTCTGCACCCAACCTGGGCTCGAACTCACCTCCCTGAGATTAAGAGCCAGGAGGTCTTATGACTAAGCCAGCCAGGAGCCCCCCCAAAGCAATGTGTTTACCTATTTGCCTCCGGAGTTTCATAACTAAGAAAAGAGGCAAATTACTTATTTGCCAGAAAAATCTAATTTTGTCTTACTGGGGACTCCATTACACAGAGTTAACATGACTGATACATCATGTCACACCCAGAGACTTTCTTAACGCAGGTGGCTAAAGGGGCTAGAGAATGAGGCTTTAAGGGCGAAGGAGGGGATCCTGGGTGGCTCAGCAGTTTAGCACCACCTTTGGCCCAGGGCGTGATCCTGGAGTCCTGGGATCGAGTCCCACATCGGGCTCCCTACATGGAGCCTGCTTCTCCCACTGCCTGTGTCTCTGCCTCTCTCTCTCTGTGTGTGTGTCGCTCATGAATAAATAAATAAAATCTTTTTTAAAAATAAATAAAAAAATAAAAATAAAGGGCGAAGGACCAGAGGAGGGGCGGGGCTAGGGGCATCGGGCCCTGTGACCCCCCAGGTCCCCCGGCCGGTGAGGCCGGAACGCCTGCATCACGCTGGGTACTGGGCATCTCTGACCTCAGCTCGGGCCCTGTGGGTCTGAACTGGGTCGTGTGCCTTCCCTCCCCGCAAGGGGGTCTAGGGAAGTGAGGCCCTGGCCTGGAGCTAAAGCACCGTCTCTCGAACAAAATTGGAATAAGGAAGCCAAGAGGAGGAGGCAGCCGGGCCCCCTTCCTCCTGCAGTCTTCCCAGGCGGCACCCAGGGCCCCGGGTCCCTGCCCTCTAACGCCAGGAAGCCTCCAGAGGAGCCCCTGCAGCCGTGCAGCCCCTTAGTTCCCCCAGGCAAGGAGGGCCCCCCAAGGCCCCGGGAGTCCCCTGAGCAGCAGGCCGAGCTCACTGGGCTCCCTCCCGCCGTGTTTAACGGTGTACCCCGAGCTGGGGGTGGAGGTGGGGGGCTGTTAGCTGTGGCCTGATTAGGGACAAGGCAGGCAAAGCTCCAGGCCCGATAGACATGACCCTTCCCTCTCCTCCCACCCTGCCTGAGCGCTCCGCCCGCCGGCAGAAGCAGGCCCGGGCACCCCCAGCGCACCTGCCCGGCGGGGGTCTGCGGCCCACCGACCTGAGCAGGGCCTGACGTCTCCTCCAGCCTCTTGGCAACCTCCTCGCTGCCGGGGGGGCAGGCCTGCTACCGGGCCCGGTGCCGCCAGTCCCCCCGAAGAACCTGCAGCTGAGGACTGCGGAAATGCACCCCGGGGAGCCCGGTGGGACAGGGAGGCCCGTGGAGGTCAGCCCCCAGGCACAGGGGGAGGGACAGGTAGGCCACAGCGGCCTAGAGGTGGTATGGCCGGTTGCTACCAGTCTTGGTTCCCCGCCGTGACACCCTGTGGGCCAGCCGGGGTGACGGCCGCCCCCAGCTGTGGCCCCCCGCCTGCGTCTCGCACCCCAGGGAGCACCTGCCGGGTAGGGGCAAACTCCTCCCTCTGCGGTTGGGCTGGGGTCTGGTGAAAAATCTCTGACACAAGAATCTTCCACAGGATAAGGCTGTGAGAAGGACAAAGGATCTATCTCGGCCACAGGTAACAGGCGGGAGGGGATGCCTGTCCACGGGAGGGCTTGGGAAGCCCCTCACCCCGTCCCACGACGCCTGGCTCACTCTTACCCATTTCTTGGGTCTCAGCTCGAGTGTGACTTCTTTGGGGAAGCTTCCGCGACCCCTCCTAGATCAGATTCTATTTCCCTTGGTCAAGTGTATCACAGTTTCTATTAATGCATTTGAGTGGCAGGTTGTCTTTACTACCACAGATTCAATCAGCAAATAGTAATTGAGCCCCAGACTGTGTTAAACTCAGAGAATATCATGAGACAGGAACTTGCCCTCATGAAGCTTCTCTTAAAGGCATAGGTATCGGCTGGTAGCTGAGCAGAGGTCCACCCTAACTCCAGAGGTCAGACCCCTCCCAGCCGGAGGAGGACAATGGGACAATGCAGGCCCATTCAACTCCTGGCCTCAGGTCACTTCCAGAAGGGTCTCCAGGGGTGGTTGTAGGGGACACAGGCTGCCCCTACTCCTCCTTCCAGTGGCTGGGAGTGTTGGCTAGTAAGAGCTGGCCACTGAGTCCCTTGCCAGGACTTGACCTCAGCCAAAGAGAAGCATGTCATTCCCCAGAGTGGCATCTGACCTGATGTCTAGTCATTTGAAATGACAAAGGCCTTCCCCCACTCCTTGCCTCAATGCAGGACATTTTTGAAGAATCACCCCAGCTTCAGAGCTTCCCATGGGGCTGTGATTCAACTTCTCTCTCCGCCCAGTCCAACTTCCCTGACTCCCTCGGGGGGGCTGTTCCTGAGAGCACTCCCCAGTAAGACTACTGCACACAAATCTCAAGTCTCAGAGTTTGGTTCTTGGGAACCTAAGCAAGGAGCACATGGGGCTGAAACCCACCCTGGTGTGTGACTACAACTGTCTGGAAGAAAGGACTCCTTTTCCTAAGCTGCATGAAGCTGTCCTTTTATGACTTAGCAGTAGCCTGACCCAACTCCCACCGACCAGCCTGATTGCGAGCCAGTGCCAGGGGGGCCTTGGCGTGGTCATGGGGAAAGAATCCAGCCTTGCAGCATGGCTGATTTAGAAAACTCTAGAAGAGAGTGTGTCTGTGGGAGGAAGCCCACCAGCCCCTGGAGTCTGATTCAAGCTGATTAAGAAGTACCCAGGGCCAGTATTTCAGCAAGACAATCAGGAAATAAATGGAGGGAAATTGTTAATCTAGGCAATCCCAACAATGTGGAGGGTGTCACTCCAGCCCTGAACATCCTAACCCAGGCCCAGTGTGTGGGAAGTGAAAACTCGCCTGGGTGGGTGCAGGAGGAGGGTGGGAGAAGCAGGGGGAAATTAGACTAGCACAAACTTCGTAATTGAAATCATTAATAGCAGTAAAATAAGTTGTCCATCCTACATGTAATTTGTAGTAATATTTGGTTACCGAGATTAATTTCTAGTAATGAAATACTAATTAAACCATTTATTGAGTAATGTATTTGCTTGGTGGTGTTTTATGGGTGTTCACTTATAAATATTTTAATTACTTTTGCTAAGTAATTAGAATTTACTAAATAATTTCCAAACTATTTATTAATTTCTAGCAATTCTCAGCCAACCAACAAGTAATTGTTTTACTTTATATCAGTAATTAAAGTCTTTTTTTTTTTTAAACTTTGAGTGAAGAGAAAGACAGTAATAAAGACAGTCTGTTCTATCTCATAGGGTTGGGTATATTAAAGCAAAAACAGAGACATAAACATGACCCCCTTAATCCAACAGTATCAAACTCTCTTACCATTTTTGTTTATATCTTAACAGATTTTTTGTATGGGTGCATGTACCATTTCTTTTTCAAAATTGAGATCATAACCATATGCTTTCTGGCCACAGAACTTTGCCAATTTTTATATCATACTTTTTATTCTATTAAAATGTCAAACCAGAAGCAGCTTGGTGGTTAAGTCAGTAAATGTCTGTCTTCGGCTCAAGTCATGATCTCAGGGTCCTAGGATCAAGCCCCAAATCTCCCCATTCCTCGTGCCCTCTCTCTCTCTCTCTCAAATAAATAAATAAGGTCTTTATTAAAAAATGTCAAACAATCCTAGAGGGATATTTTCTTGAACTGTTTAAGAGACTTTCTACCTTTCTGCACCTACTATGCAAAGTAATTTTTGTACTCTGCCTCTGTTTCAACACCATAGTAATAAACTACTGTGTGGCAGTGGTGTTGCATAAAACTGGGTCTCCTTATGGTGTAGTCTCAGCATAAAGTCATCCTCAATAAAATAATGGTCTGAGAGAAAAAAAAATTACGGAAATAAATGATCGTATCTACTTTTATCTATAAAAACAGGGTCATAGGGACGCCAGCATGGCTCAGCGGTGGAGCGTCTGTCTTTGGCTCAGGGCATGATCTGGGGTCCCAGGTTCGAGTCCCACGTCAGGCTCCCTGCATGGAGCCTGCTTCTCCCTCTGCCTGTGTCTCTGCCTCGCTCTCTCTGTCTCTCATGAATGAATAAATAAAATCATTAAAAAAAAATTTTTTTTAAACAGGATCATAGTGAATGTTGTTCTGGGACCTGCTTTTCTCACTTGAAATATTATAAACATCTTCCCATATCAATAAATGTGGTGGAGCAATTGTTTCTTTTCATAGCTGCATAGTATTCCACAAAGATATCTTCATTTAATATCTAATCCACGATTGCTGAACATTTGGGTTATTTTGGCTGTCCACTATTATGAACAAAAGCATAATGAATGTCATTATACATAGAGCTTTGTACACTTGTCCAACTTTTCCTTAGAATATATTCCTAGGGGCACGTGGGTGGCTCAGTGGTTGAGCCTGACCTTCGGCTCAGGTCATGATCTTGGGGTCCTGGGATTGAGTCCTGCATTGGGCTCCCCATGCTTCTTCCTCTGCCTGTGTCTCTGCCTCTCTCTGTGTGTCTCTCATGAATAAATAAACAGAATCTTTAAAAAACAAAAAAGAATATATTCCTAGAAGTAGAATTTCTGGGTCAAAGTGTATGAACAATTTTAAGACTTTTGATTCATACTGCCCAAATGCCTCCAAAAAGACTGGACAAATTTGTACTCCCACCAGCAGAGACGAAAGACCTGTTCGCCTGCACTCCATGCAAGTATTATTATTTTAAATCTCATGTTATTTGTTCTTGCTCCCTAAGTGGGGAAGTGGCCCAGGAGGCATTCTGAATCACAGAGCCTCACAAACCACCTCCACACTGGCTCCAGAGAAACACAGTTGATGGGCTCCTAAAGACTTACATGCTAAGTCTTCATAACTTAAGTAGCACCCAAATGTTCAAAACCATTCCCTACCACCACCATCCCCTTCCCCACCCTCCCACCCCCGCTCCTTCTTTCCAGCTAGGAACTCTGTGTCCCTGAAGGGAGCTGGGCTCACTGCTGGCAGACGCCCACCCCATGTACTAGCAGAATAGGCACCTATCTGTGAGCTCTCTCTTTAGCTCTTTGTCTCCCCCGCCCGCATTGCAGTGCCTCAAACTTCTTCCACTAGTGGCAAACACTAAGCAGTTAACGACACGTTCACAGTTTGGCCTGGGTCTGAGTCTCTCCCATCCCCTCTCCTACGCTCCACCCTCGCCCACTGCCAAGTCACCTGGTGCCTTTGGCCATCCATGGTGCCCATCCTTAGCCCCCCTTCCTCCACAGAGCTACCTTGAATAATTTTTTTAGCACATGTGAGAAGCATCCTCCTACAAACAAACCAAAAAGACTACCTAGAGGAGATATTTCAACAAGTCTCTGACTAAAGAGAGGGAGGCAAATTCATGGAAGAGAAAGAGTGACTTGAGAGGTTTGGTGGGGAGACACAATGGAGGGTGAACTAAAGCTGTGCCCTCCCAGAGAGAAGCCACAAAGCAGGGCTGGAGATGCATCCGCTAGTCGCTAGTCGCTAGTCGTTTCTCAAAAGAATGGATAATTCCCTCCAGGCGCCCTGCATTATTTTCCTTTATTCTCTGTATCCATTTCCTGTCTCCTCTAAAAAGTATCACATCTCAGGCACCTCTCTATGCCCTCAAAAGAGGAGAGGAAAAGGTGCAAAGAACCCCCAGCATTGCTCCCTACTCCCCAGACAGGCCAAGGAAAACCAGGCCTGGCCGCCCTGAGCAGAAACCCCCTCTTCCCCATAAACTAGAATAGAGCTCATTTTAAGAGGAGCTAACATCTATTGAATCCTTACAATGTGACAGGCCTTTTGTTAAGCACTTTATACACATTATATCACTTCAACGATATATTTCTTTTTACTTAACTAATGAGAAAGTGAGACTCAGAGTTTAAGTGAAGAGCTGCTAAGTGGGAGAAGCCAGGCTCAGAATCCAGCTTTCTCTAATTTCCAGAGACCAACGTATTCTTAAGTATCATATTCTATTGTCTCCAAACGGTAGGTAATCCACAAGGGCAAGATGAAGATGTGAAAAAGAAAGGGAGAGAAGGAGGAAGGAAGGAAACTTTGCATCACTGTAATGCAGGGGAAATAGTCTCATTTGAGCAAGACGTAGAAGGTAATGTTAAACACAATTAAAATGTTGGTCCACATGTCACCAAAGTCATCCGTTCTACTTTTGAGAAACATTGGAATATTTTCTCTCTTTCTAGCACACAATTCTAGAGTCTTGAAGGGTTAAATAGGCTATTTTCTAAAGGAAAACTAGATTCCATGGGCCTTGGGCATGTAGGTAATAAAATCCTGAAAGCAGATGCTGGGTCTTATTTATCTCCATCTTCTCCATAAACATTTAATACAGTGTCTGGCCAAGGGTGGATTTGTGGAAGATGAATTATGAATTCCCTTCCCCTTTCTGGGTCTTAGTGTCCCCGTCAAGCAAAAAAGAGGGCTGGACTAGCTGATACTTAAGGTGCTTTTCACTCCGCAAGGCATTGACCCTTTGGATCTCACTGGTTGCTTTCTTACTGGTCTGGCTCTCTATCACCCCCCAAGCAGAACTCTAAAGATAGCTAAGATTTCCATCCCTTGGTTATTCAAACATCAATCCATGTACTGCTGTGAAGGGCTTTTGCAAATGTAGTTAAAGACCAAATCAGTTGACCTTAAGATATAGAGGTAATCTTGTAGGCTTAACCCAATAAGGTGAGTCTTTTAAAAGCAATGAGTTTTCTCCCACCAGTAACAGAGCAAGAAGTCAGAGATTCAAAGTGTGAGAGGAAGTCAGTCTAGAGGAGGTTTCAGCTGCGGAGATGGAAGGGGCCACACGGAAGGACCTGAGAGTGACACCCCATTCCACCTAGCCCCCACCAACAGCCAGCAACAGGAAGGGGACCTTGGTCCCACAGCTACCAGGACCTGAAATAACCAACAATCTGAATGAGCTTGGAAGTGGATTCTTCCCCAGAGCCTCCAATAAGATCTCAACCTGGCCAATATCTTGATTTTGACCTTGTGAGATCCTGAGCAGAGAGCCTAGCCAAGCCACCTGGACTTAATGACCTCTGGAACTGTGAGATAATAAATCAGTGTTGTTTTAAGCTGCCGCAACTGTGGTGATTTGTTATGCAGAAACAGAAAATGCAATTTCCTACCTTGTTCCTACCAACCCATGCTGTTGGTGGTGGTGGTGCTGGTGGTGTTATTATTTTGGGGAAGGGAGAAATCAATTTGGGGGATTTTGAGCTAAGGTTTCTGTCAATTTCATGTGAGTCTAACAAGCAAATATTAAATATTGAATTCCTGCTTTGTCTCCGGGGTCCTCTCTTAGAGGCCAGTATGTAATTTTGGGGTAAGATTGTGTGGAATACACACGGTGAGCAGGAGTGTGACAGAGGTGGCCAAATGGTGTGTACGGGAGATGTTGAGTAGGCTTCATGGAATAACTAAAACATGAATACTGGATAGATTTAAAATTGGCAGAGAGGGGGAGGGGTAGAGATATTCTGGGTAGAGGGCAAAGCACAAGCAAAGGAGTGGAGGTAAGAAGGAGCATAATGTCGATGTTGTTCCATGTTGGTTCCTGAGGGCAGGGCAGGTTTCTCAAGCCCTACTACTGGAAATTAGCTACAGTGCCAGGTTATCAGTTAACAAGGCCAGGTAAACAAACAGTGTGTTTCCAGGCAGGAGTGGAGACTGGATTAGTCTTGGAAAAAGAAAGGTGAAAGGAAAGTCTGAGGAACGCCTGGGTGGCTCAGTGGTTGAGCATCTGCCTTCAGCCCAGGGAATGATCCCGGGATCCTGGGATCAAGTCCAGCATCAGGCTCCCCCCAGGGAGCCTGATTCTCCCTTTGCCTAAGTCTCTGCCTCTCTCCCTGTGTCTCTCATGAATAAATAAATAAAATCTTAAAAAAAAAAAAATTTGAAAGGAAAGTCTGGGAAGGAGAAGTAGACACCCCATACACACAAAAAAAGATCAAAACTTGCCATGAAACAGATTCAAGTTATGGTAAAGAGATAGAGGCCAAGAGGGAGGACAGAAGGACAAAAGCACATGCTTGAGTCTCCCTCCACCTCCTCTACTGTGAGAGGGAAGGGAAGAGCTAAACCATCAGCCTTTGAGCCTTGTGCCTTATATAGGAAATTACACAGGTAGAAGCCTGGACTTTGAGTAAGTTGGCTTGCTACCGGGGATTGCCCAAGTTGGGAAGCATGGAAAGGGTCATTAGAAAAATGGGTGGAGGCTGGACTATAAGGAACCTTGAAAGCTAGGAAGTAAAATAGGTTTTCAATCTTGACTAAACTTTAGAATAACCTGGGGCTCTTTTAAAACTACTGATTGATACCTCAAAAATTTCAATGTAATCATCCTGGTTCAACTCAGGGCTTAAGAGTTTAAAAAGTATCACAGATTATTCTAATATTCCACCAAAGCTGAGAACCACAGATCTAGAGTTTGGACTTCAGCTACTAGCCAGCCTATGAAGGATGTGTGAATAACATAATGTGGTGGAAAACAATACTAGTTGGAAAGAAGACCAAGTAAAAACAACAATGCAGCATTTTTTGGATTCCAAACACTTTTCTAAGATATACATTATATTGCATTATTTATTTTAAAAGTATATTATATGTACTTGTTAATCATCACAATACTCCTATAAGATAGCTACTGTTATCATCACTGTTAAAGATAAGAAAAGTGAGATTTGGGGCACTTGTGGCTCAGTCGATTAAGTGTCCAGACTCTTGGTTTAGGTTCAGGGTATGATTTCAGGGTCATGGGATCCAGCCCTGGTGTCAGGCTCCGTGCTGAGCATAGAGCCTGCTTAAGATTATCTCTCTCCCTTTGTCCCTCCCCACTCTGCTTAGGCTCTCTCTCTCTCTCTCTCCCCCCCCCTCTCTCTCTCTCTCTCTCTCTCTCTCTCTCTCTCTATATATATATATATATATATATATATATATATATATATATATGTTTTAAAGAAAAATGAGGCTCAAAGGAGTTAATATTTGTTCATGATCACAGGGCATGTAAAGGATGGAGTTGAGATTTGACTACTCCAGGTTTGGCTCCAGGTCCATGCTCCCCAATTTGCTTCTGGATATGGTGTCATACTGTATCATACCAACCTCTTTGCCAAAAACAACTAGAAAAGCAAAAGAAAAGTTACCAGGACAATGAAGACTTGAGAGGCCAAGAATATCAAGACAAAAAAAAGTACATTCATGTGAACGTGACAGCTGGCCACATTTTTCTTTTGCAGTTGGCATTTGTAAGCAAACATCTGAGGGGCCCAGAAGCTGAATAGACATTCAAGAGTCTCCTGGGACTGAGGAGGTTTTTTTTTTTTTTTAAAAAAAAAAAAGAATATTGGGCTGGCATAAGTCCAGGAACCTTAGCAAACCCCCAGCTTTCAGCCACAACACCTGGCAAATTAGAGCCTAAAGGTAAGGACTAACTGTACTTCTAGGATATGTAAATAGAACCATCACTAGAGCTGAAACCCAGATTCAAACTAGTTCAATCTAAAATCAGATTAAGATGGTCTGACCCTGACCTAAGAAAAAGGAAACCTTCTTTGGAGGAAGATAACATTCAAGATCAAACTCCCACTGTAATTTTTTATCTGCAGTGTTAATCATTCAATCAAATGCTACCAGACTTACTAGAAGACAAGCTCAAGTGAACGAAAACCAGAAAAAGACCAGATAATAAAAATGATTTACAGGTGACTCATGGGAATTTTCATATACAATTTTAAAATAACTGTCATCAGATGGGCACCCAGGTGGCTCAGTTGGTTAAAAGTCTGCTGTTAGCTCAGGTCATGATCCCAAGGTCATGAGATTGAGCCCCACATCGGGCTTCCTGCTCAGCAGGGACCCTGCTTCTCCCTCTGCCGCTCCCCCTACTCATGCTTTTCTTCTCTCTCTCTAACAAATAAATAAAATCTTAAAAAAAAAAAAAAGAAAACCCATGATGCTTTTAAAAAATTAAAATAATAAAATAAAATAACTGTCATCAGATGAATGGATAAGGAAGATATGAGATATATACATATATATTGTATATATATATATAAAATGTGATACTACTCAGCCATAAAAAAAATTGGAATCTTACCATGCAATAACATGGATGGAACTAAAGGGTATTATACTAAGCAAAATAAGTCAATCAAAAGAAAGACAATTATATGATTTCACTCAGATGTGGAATTTAAGAAACAAAACAGAGGATCATAGAGGAAGAGAGGAAAAAAACAAAACTGTAAGAAATCAGAGAAGGAGACAAACCATGAGAGACCCTTAATCATAGGAAATAAGCTGAGGGTTGCTGGAAGGGAGGAGAGGGATGGGGTAACTGGGTGATGGACATTAAGGAGATCATGTGATGTAATGAACTCTGGGTATTATATAAGATGATGAATCACTGAACTCTATCTCTGAAACTAATAATATACTATATGTTAATTTAATGAATTTAAATAGAATCTTTTTTAAAATCTAAAAAATAAAAATAACTGTCATCACTACATTTCAGAAAAAAATAACAAGTAGAAAATTTCAGTGGAAAACTATCCAAAAAATCAAGTAGAAAAAAATCAAATAGAAATTTTAAAACTGAAAAATGCAATAACTGAAATTAAGAACTGGATAGATGAGTTTAAAAGCAAAGTAGACACAACTGAAGAGAGGACTAGAAACCTCTCTACTGATAGGTCAGTAAACTCATACAGACTGGAACAAAGGGAGGAAAAAAGTGCAAAATACAGAAAGGAAGTTAAAGATATGGAACACAATTTAAAAAGCATAACATAGAGATACCTGGGTGGCTCAGTAGTTGAGCATCTGCCTTTGGCTTAGGGCGTGATCCTGGAGTCCCAGGATCAAGTCCCACATCTGGCTTCCTGCATGGAGCCTGCTGCTCCCTCTGCCCGTGTCTCTGCCTCTCTCTCTCTCTCTCTCTCTCTCATGAATAAATAAATGAAATCTTAAAAAAAATCTAAAAGCATAAAATATATATAACTAGAGGGGAAGGAAGAGAGAGAAAATAAAAATAATACTTGAAGATTGTTGACTAAGAATTTTTTTTAAAGATGTATTTATTTATTTGTTTGTTTTTGTGGGGGGAGTGTGGTCAGAGGGAGAGGGAGAGGGAGAGAAAGAATCAGAAGCAGACTCCCTGCTGAGCACAAAGCCCAATGTGAGAGTCAATCTCACCACCCTGAGATCATGACCTGAGCCGAAACCAAGATTCCAACACTTAATTTACTGGGCCACCCAGGCACCTCTTAAGAATTTTTTTAAAAAAATTAAAAACACCATGCTATGCATCCAAGAAATGCTAAGAAACCCAGGCAGGATAAATACAAAGAAAACCACATCCACACCTTTGGCATGTCAGAACAAAACTGCTGAAAGACAAAGGCAAAGCAAAACCTTAAAAATAGAGACAAAAAGAAATGTTACCCTCAAAGTAGTAATAACAATAACTGAGTTCTCTCTAGACACAATGGAGGCCAGAACAAGGAAGGATATCATTCAAGTCCTAAAAGAAAACAATTGCCAACTTAGAATGAGATATCTTGTAAAAATATTTGTTTTCAAAATAAATGGAAATAATATTTTCAGAAAGATGAAAATTAAAATATTTAATCAACAGACCCACATTAAAAAAAAAAAAGACCTAACAAAGGTGCCACAAGGCAGAAGGAAGGTGATCTCAGATTAAATCAAAGATATGAATGAATGAATAATAATAGGAAGACTCAAAATGTGTGTAAAACTAAAGTGAATATACTATCTTGAGAGAAAACTCCAAAGAATCTAGCAAAAAAAACCTCCTAGAATTAATAAATGAGCTTAGCAAGGTCAGAGAATATAAGGTCAATAAATAAAAATTTATTGTATTTTTAAGTACCAGCAGTAAATGATGAATCCAAAATTTTAAAAGCAAAGCCATTTACAATAGCACCCAAAAAATGAAAGACTTAGTTATAAATCTAACAAATACAGGCAGGATCTGTGAGTTGAAAACTACAAAATATTGGTGAAAGAAATCAGAGAAGATCTAAATAAATGGGGAGCTATTCCATGCTTATGAAATGGAAAAATTGATAAAATGCAGTTCTACCTTTCCCCCCAGATGATCTATAGATCTGATGCAACCCCAATCAAAATGTCTGTATACTTTTAAAAAATCAGTACCAACAAGCTGATTCTAAAATGTATATGAGAGGGCACCTGGGTGGCTCAGTCAGTTAAGTGTCTGCCTTCAGCTCAGATCACGATCCCAAAGTCCTGGGATCAAACCCCATCCCAGGCTCCCTGCTCAGGGAACTTGCTTCTCCCTCTCCCTCTCCCTCTGCAGCTCTCCCTCCTTGTACTCTCTCTCTCTCTCTCTCTCTCTCTCAAATAAATAAATAAAAATAAAATCCTCTAAAATAAATAAGTAAATTAAATGTATATGAGAAAGGCAAAAGATCTAGAACAGCAAAAACAATTTTGGAAAAAACAATGTTGGAAGACGTGACCTACCTGACTTCAAGACTTACTATGGTAAAAAAGACAATGTGGTAGTAACAAAAAGGCACAGAGATGAATGGAACAAAACAGAATCTAAAATAAATTCAACATATTTTTGATAAAGGTCAAAGATAATTCCAAGGAGAAAGGATAGTTATTTCAATAAATGGTGCTAGATTCATTAGATGTCCAAATGTAAAACAACAACAAATAAAACAAAACAAAAAACCCTCAACCCACGTCTGCCCCCTTATATAAAAATTAACTACTCCTAGGTATATACCCAAGATAACTGAAAGTATATATTTACACTCATACATGAATGTTCATAGTAGCCTTACTCATAGTAGCCAAAAAATGAGAAAAACCCCAAATGTCCAAAGAATGATGAAAGGATAAATAAAATGCATAGATCCATACAATAAAACATTCTTCAGCCATAAAAAGGAATGAAGTACTAATACCTGCTACAAAATGGGTAAAACTTGAAAACAGTACACTAAGTCAAAGAATCAGTAGAGACAAAAGTAGAGTAGTAGTTGCCTACAGCTGGAGGAGGGGCAATGGGCAGTGACTGCTAATGGGCCCCAGGGTTTCCTTTTCAAATGGTGAAATGCTGTGGAATTAGATAGTGGAATTAGTGAGATGGCTGCATAATCTTGTGAATATCCTAAAAACTATTTAATTGTACACTTTCTTTTAATTTTTTTAAGATTTATTTATTTATTTATTTATTTATTCATTCATTCATTTATTTGACAGAGAGAGCGAGCATGCACAAGCAAGGAGAAAGAGAAGCAGGCTCCCAGCTGAGCAGGGAGCCAAATGTAGGGCTCAATCCCAGGACCCTGGGATCATGACCCAAGCCAAAGGCAGACACTTAACCAACTGAGCCACCGAGGCACCCCTAGTTGTACACTTTCAAAAAGTTAATTTTATGGTATGTGAGTGATATCTCAAAACAAAATTTTTTCAAAATTAACTCAAAATAGACCATAAACCTAAATGTAGAATGTGAAACTACCAAACTTCAGTAGAAATACAGAAGAAAATCTGCATGACCCTACATGCAGAGAAGTTCTAGACACTAAAAGCACAATACACAAAAGCATGATCCATGAAGAAGATAACGTTAATGTGAACTTTATTAAAATTTAAAACTCTTGCTTTGCAAAAGACATTGGTTTTTTAAAAATATTTTATCCATTTATTTGAGAGAAAGAGAGAGCATGAGTAGGGGGAAGGGGCAGAGGGAGAGGGAGGAGCAGGCTTCCAGCTGAGCAAGGAGCCCCATGTGGGGCTTGATCCAGGACCCTAGGATCATGACCTGAGCCAAAGAAAGACCAAAGGGAAACACAGATGTTTCTCAATTGTAATGAATTATTTTTAACACATCTCCCATAGAATTAATAATTTAATTTATAGGTGCTCTAGTCATAATCATCCTAAACTGGAAGCACCCCAAATGTCTTTAATGATAAAAATTTTTAAGTAGAGAATAAATGTTTTGTTAATTCCTTTAAGAGGACGCCTGGGTGGCTCAGTGGTTGAGCATCTGCTTTTGGCTCAGGGCGTGATCCCAGGGTCCTGGGATTGAGTCCTGCATTGGGCTCCCGGCGGGGAGCCTGCTTCTCCCTCTGCCTATGTCTCTGCCTCTCTGTGTCTTTCATGAGTAAATAAATAAAATATTTTTTTAAAAATTCCCTTAATGTATCACAGTTAATACACATAGAGATGATCAAGAGAATCCAGTTTTTAAGATTAAACTCTACTTTAGATAATATGGCATGATCCTGCAAACTCTAGTTAGGTTTTCTGAATAGTAACAGGTTGCAAAACTATACCACAGTACCATAACCAGGATATCAGCATTGATACAGTCAAGATACAGAGCATTTCTATCCCCTATGTTATCCTTTTATAGCCACACCAACTTTCTTCATTAGTCCCTGGTAACTACTTAGTCCGTGGTAACTACTAATATGTTCTCCATCTCTGTAATTTTCCTATTTCAAGAATACTATGAATATGGATTCATACAGTATATAACCTTTAGGAGATGGATTTTTTCACTTAGCAGAATTCTCTAGAGATTCATCTAGATTGTTTGTTGTATATATCAATAGGCCGTTCTTTTTTATTTTTTTTATTTGATTTATTTATTTATTTTAGAGAGAGAGCACAAGCATGCAGAAGTAGGAGGAGAGGCAAAGGGAGAGGGAAAGAGAATCTCCAGCATACTCCCCACTGTGCACGGAGTCCCACACAGGGCTCCATCTCATGATTCTGAGATCATGACCTGAGCTGAAATCAAGAATTGGACACTTAACTGAGCCACCCAGGGGCCCCTAGCTTATTCCTTTTTATCAACAAGTAGTATCCCAGGGTATGGATGGATCAGTTTGTTTAACTATTCACTCACTCGAGTACCTCTGAGTTGTTTCCCCTTGTTTGGTTATTATGAATAAAGTGCTAAAACATTCACATTAAGGTTTTTGCATGAATATAGTTTTCATTTCTCAGTAGTACCAAACTATTTTCCTATCTGCAAGCCTTTTGTTTCCTTTTCTTGCCTTCTTGCACTGGCTAGAACTTCCAGGACTATGTTGAATAAATAAAGCAAACATCTTTGCCCTGTTAATTTAAATGGGAAAGGATTAAGTCTTAACTATAAGGTTAGTTGTAGATATTTTTTTGTAGCTGTTCTTTATCAAGTTAAGGAAGTCCTCTATTCCTGCTATTCCTGTTTTTTTAAAGTCATGAATGGGTGTTGAATTTTGTCAGTGCTTTTGCTGCATCAATTGATATGATCATGGAGTTTTTTTCCTTAGTCTGTTAATATGGTAGATTACATTGATAGATTTTTGAATATTGAATCAACTTATTCTGCAATTAACCCCACTTAGTTATGGTGCATAATTCTTTTAATATATTTAATATTTAATATATTGCTGGATTCTTTTTTTTTTTATATTGCTGGATTCTATATGCTAATTTTTTCAAGGATTTTTTTTAAATTTTTATTTATTTATGATAGTCACACACAGAGAGAGAGGCAGAGACATAGGCAAAGGGAGAAGCAGGCTCCATGTACCAGGAGCCCGATGTGGGATTCGATCCCGGGTCTCCAGGATCGCGCCCTGGGCCAAAGGCAGGCGCTAAACCGCTGCACCACCCAGGGATCCCTTTCAAGGATTGTTTTTAAATCTATATTTATAAGGGATGCTGATCTGTAGTGTTCTTTTTTTGTATGGAGTCAATTGAGTTTGAGTGATAGGGTAATATTAGCTCCATGAAATGAATTGTGTAGTGTGCCCTTCTCATCTATTTTCTAGAAATGAGTATATAAAAGTAGTGTTAATTCGTCCTTGAACATTTTATAGAATTCTCCAGTAAAACCAACTGGGCCTGGAGATTTCTTATTTGAGAATTTTTAAATTACAAATTCAATATCCTTAATAATTATAGGACTATTAAAAATATCTTTCATATTGAGTAAATTGTGGTAATTGGTGCTGTAATGGGTGTTGGTCTGTTTCATGTAAGTTATTCTTGCTTTCTCTTGATCATATTTACATAATGCAACATTTTCCAGCCTATTATTTTCAATCTGGCTTTATCACTACAGTTCAGTGGAATTGTGTGTGTGTGTGGGGGGGGGGGGGTGGGTGTAGGCTCCATATACTTTGGTTATGTTTTTCTTTTTTAAAGATTTTATTTATTTATTCATAGACAGACAGAGAGAGAGAGAGAGACAGGCAGAGGGAGAAGCAGGCTCCATGCAGGGAGCCCGATGTGGGACTCGATCCCAGGTCTCCAGGATCAGGCCCTGGGCTGAAGGCGGCGCTAAACCGCTGAGCCACCCGGGCTGCCCTGGTTATGTTTTTAAATCCATGCTGCCAATCTCTGTCTTTTAATTATTGTATTTAAATCATTTATATTTAATGTAATTATTGATCCATTAGGGTTTAAATCTACCATTTTATTTTTTGTTTTCTGTTTTCTCATCCTATTTTTCATTTCTCTTCCTCTCTTATACCTTCCTGTGAATTACTTACCCTTTTAAAAATTCCATTTTAATTTACCTATAGTGTTTTCCAATGTATCTCTTTGCAGAGCTTTTTCTATGGTTGCTCTAGGTATTATAATATATATACATAAATCATCACAATCCATGTCATTTTACCAGCTCAAGTGAAGAATAGAGACTTTATCTCCTTTTATGTTCCTTTATTCTCTCCCATTTATAATTGTTTTTTTTTTAAGATTTATTTATTTATTCATTCAGAGAGAGCGAGAGAGAGGCAGAGACACAGGCAGAGGGAGAAGCAGGCTCCATGCAGGAAGCCCAGCGTGGGACTCGATCCTAGGTCTCCAGGATCACACCCCAGGCTGCAGGCGGCGCTAAACCGCTGCGCCACCAGGGCTGCCCCATTTATAATTGTTTTAAATATTTCCCCTATATTCATTTAGAACAACTAAGATAGTATTATAATATTGCTTGAATCACTACACATTATTTTAGAAAAATTAAGAAGAGAAAGCTTATTATATTTACCCATATTTTTCTTTACTATATCATTTCTTCCTGCTGCTCTAATGTTCCTCATTTTATGGCTTTCTTTTTGTTTAGAGAATTTACTTTTGTCATTCTTTCAGGATAGTTCTGCTGGTGACAAATACTCATACTTTCCCTTCAAGAATGTCTTCATTTTTTCTTTATTTCTGAAAGATAGTTCTGCTCATGATAGGACTCTGAATTGACAGCTATTTAATTCCAGCACTTGAAAATATTGTGCCACTTATTGGCCTTTATATTTTCTGATGAGAAATATACCACAATTCAAATTGTTTTTCCCTCCAGGTAAGGTGTCATTTTTATCTGCCTGCTTTCAAGAATTTTCTTTACCTTTAGTTTTCAGTAGTTTAGTTATGATGCATCTTAGTATAGTTATCTTTGAGTTTATCTTATTTGGGAATCATCCAGCTTCTTGAACTATAGGTTTATGGTTTTTGAAAAAATTGGAAAAGTTTCCACCTTTACTTCTCATACTTTTTCAGTCATACCCTCTTTCTTTTCTCCTTTCTGGACTCTGATGTCCCAAATGTTAGATCTTTTGTTATAGTTCTACAAAACTGAAGATATCTAAAGCTCTTTTCTCAGTGTGTCTCTCTTCCACCATCTTCTCTTTCAGAATGGATAATTTCCATAGTTTTGGCTTCTGGTTCACTGATTCCTTGCTCTGTCTCCATTCCACTGATGATCCCACTCTCTGAGCTTTATATTTTGGTTATTGTATTCTTTACTTCTGATATTTCCATTTGATTCCTCTTCATTTCTCCTATTCCCTGCTACAATTTGTTATTTTTTTGTTTCAAACATATTTGTAATGGCGTGTTGAAGCATTTTTATCATGATTACTTTAAAATTTGTCAGATAACATTAGCATCTCTGCCTCTTCTACATTGTGAATGCAGTGAGAATTTAAGAATTCCTCACATATAGAAATTCTTCCCGAATATTTGTGATGTTTTTCTTTAATATTTTAGGCTGTCGTGTACACACTCAATTCAGATTTTTTGCTACTTGTTTTTATTGAATCTTTCTAAACATTCAATTTAGTTAATATATAAAAACAAATCTATTTCTTGTTATACCCAGATTTTATAATTTGTATATTTGTATTATATTTAAATCAAGCAGGTAAAAAAATAATAAAAAAAATCAAGTAGGTAATTAAAATTACAAGTAAAACTGACTTAAACAGGCTTAGGAACATACACAACTGATTTTTAGTAAGCAAACAATCAATTGGTGTTGGAGAGTAGCACACCAGTTACAAGTATTTATTGTACTGAGAGCATCAGTTCATATGTTTTATAGAGATAATAGAGAAATATTTTTAAATGGATGTCAATTAGCAGAGCTTCTATGTATTTGGAGATCATGATAATTTTCACTAATAATCAAATTTACTAAGTAGGAATCTACATTAATAGCAGACAAAATAGACTTTAAGACAAATATTAGTAGAGATAAAGAGGGAAATTTTTATAATAATAAAGGGATTATTATATATCAGGAATATAATATATTAATATATTAGGAAGTAACAAGTGTGCACTTAACCTCTTGTTAAGCCTCAAAATGCATCAAGCAAAAACTGATGGAACTGAAAGGAGAAATAGACAATCCAACAATAATATTTGGAGATTTCAACATCTTACTTTCAATAATTAATCAAACAACCAGTTAGAAAGTCAGAAAAGACATATAAGATGTGAATAACACCATCAACCAACTTGACCTAATTGACATGTATACACAATACTCTACCCAAGACTGCAGAATAACATTCTTTTCAAGAGCACATGGAACATTCTCCAGGATAAATCAAAGCATGTCTGTATAACTTTGAAAAAATTGAAATCACACAAAGTATGTTCCCTGACCACAACAAGGCTAAATTAGAGATCTATAACTAAGGAAAATTGCCAAAAATGTGTAAATTAAATAACATTCTTACAACATAAATCAATGAAATAGAAAGTAGAGAGAATCAATAAGGCCAAAAGTTGGTTATTTGAAAAAGTCAACTAAATCAGAAAATTCTTAGCCAAACTATCTAGAAAGTGAAAGAGAAAATAGAAATTTCCAAAATCAAGAATAAAGAAGATACATCATTACCGACACTACAGAAAGTAAGAGGATTATAAGAGAATGCATGAATAACTTTGCCATCAAATTAGACAACTAAGATTAATGGAAAAATTCCTAGAAGTACACAAATTACAAAAATTTACTCAAAAAGAATTGAAAATCTTAATAAACTTATGATGAAAGATGAAACTAAATGAGTATTTAAAAATCTTCCCACAAAGAAAAGACTAAGCCCAGATGGATTTACTAGTGAATCAAATACTAAATATTTTAAGAAAAACAAATATCCTTTACAAACCAATCCTTCAATCCTTCACAAACTCAAGAAATAGTGGAAGGAAGGAATAATTACAAATTATTCTATGATGCTAGATTTAGCCAGAAATCAAAGCCAAACAAAGATGCCACAAAAAAAGAAAACCAATATTCCTCATGAAAATAGATGCAAGAATCCTTAACAAAATAGTAGCAAACTAAAGTCAGCAACATAAAAAAAAGGTCACACACACTGTGACTAAGTGTGTTTATACCAAGAATGTAGGGTTGGCTTAATATTTGATGATAAATTAATATAGTCTACCATATTAAAAGAATAAAAGACAAAATTCACATAATTTCAAACAGAAATAAACAAACAATAGTAACTAGAGATTTTAATACCTCACTCAGTAGTTGCAGAAAAAGCTTTTGACACATCCAGTGCTAATTCATGATTTTAAAAAGTTATGCTGGGACAAACCGGATACCCATATGAAAACAAAAATGAACTTAGACACTTAACTCACACCATATACAAAAATTAACTTCAAATGGATCACAGTCAAAAAGTTAAACATAGAGTTAGCATATGACCTAGCAATCCTATTTACTCCTAGATATATATCCAAGAGAATTGAAAACATGTGTGCACAGAAAAATGTGTATACAAATGTTTACAACAGCATTATCCATAATTGTCAAAAAGTAGAAACAACCCAAATCTCCATCAATAGGAACAAAATGTTGTAAATCCATGCAGTAATATAGGAATATTATTTGGCCATAAAAAAGAAATGGGTTTCTCATAGATGCTACAACATGGATTAATCTTGAAAACATTATGCTGAGTGAAACATGCCAGACACAAAAGGCCTCGTATTTTATGATCCCATTTGTATGGAATGTTTAGCATAGGCAAATCGACAGAGAGAGAAAGTAGATTCATGATTGCTAGGGATTGGGGGAGTGAGGAATAGGCAGTGACTGCTCATGGGTGTGGGGTTTCCTTTTTGGGTGATGAAATATTCCGGAATTAGATAGCGGTGATATTTACACAATGTATTGTAATATATCAAAGCCACTAAATTTTACCTTTTTAAAGGATGGAATTTATAGCATGTGAATTATATCTCAAAAAAGTTGTATTTTTTTCAAATAGATCACAGACCTAAATGTAAAAGCTGTTTACCTAGGGCTGGGGCTGGAACTCAGTATTGACTGAAAATAGGCCCATAGGATTGGGGGGAAGCTGGCAGTGTTCTAAAACCAGATTATAGTCATGATTGCACAACTCTGTAAGTTTACTAAAAATCATTGGATTGTTCACTTACAATGGTGATGTTTTATTAAAATATAATTGATATAGGACGCATGGGTGGCTCAGTGGTTGAGTGTCTGCCTTTGGCTCAAGTCATGATCCCAGGGTCCTGGGATCAAGTCCCATGTCAGGCTCCTCACAAGGAGGCTGCTTCTCTCTCTGCCTATGTCTCTGCCTCTCTGTGTGTGTCTTTCATGAATAAAGAAATAAAATATTATTTTTATATATATAATTGATATACAATGTTATATTAGTTTCAAGTGTACTGCATATTGATTTGACAATTCTAGACATTACTCAGTACTCACCACAGTAAGTGTAATCACTATCAGTCACCATCAATGTTATTATAATATTATTGACTCTATTCCCTATGCTGCACTTTTCTCTCCATGACTTATTTTATAACTGGAAGTTTGTACTTCTTAATCCCCTTCACCTATTTCACCTCCCCCCACCCCTTCCCCTTTGGCAACCACCAGTTCGTTTTCTGTATTTATGAGTCTGTCTGCTTGTTTATTTTGTCTTTTAGATTCCACATATAAGTGAAATTATATGGTATTTGTCTTCCTCTGTCTGACTTACTTCGCTTAGCATAATACCCTCTAGGTCCACCCATGTTGTTGCAAACGGCAAGATTTCATTCTTTTTTATGGCTGAGTAATATTCTATACATTGGGTGATTTTATGGAATGTAAATTTTACCTCAATAAAGCTGTTCAGAAAAACAAACCCACTGAAAACAGAAATCAAAATGTCACAGTAAATGATGGAAGGAAGTTGGGGTGGGAATTTAACTTAAAAATGAAACAAAGACAAGAGGGGACACCGGACCGCTGAATGTTGTTTCTTGATCTCACTGTGGGTTACAGTTTGTGAAAATTCATTGAGCTGTGTTCTTGGGTGCAGTTTTCTACACGTATATTATGCCACAATACAAAGTCTTAAAAATGGCATTAAGGGCCTGGGAGGGGCCAGGAGTGACCCAATGATCAGCTACAGAAGCTGAAAGGTTATTCAGAAGCTATACAGCTGTTCTTGGGTCCCCATGAGATTTTTGCCTCTCTATTGCCACTATTTTACAATAACCCCCACTATTAGAGGTGGCCGACACGAATTTCTTACTATGAAAAAGCCCCACTAAGAGACCCACGCCGAGAGTACCAAAAATGGCAGCTCTAAGAGGGTACAAAGCTGGACCTCTACCGCCCAGAACAAGCCCTGGCAATACAGTAGGGCCACGTGAACAAGCAAACAGATGGATGAACAGAGGAACAGTTGGAAAGGAAAGTGTAGAAGGACAGATCTTCAAAAACTCATACATTGCTCCCTGCAGCCCAGCCCACATTTCCACAGGGATGGGGACAGAAATGATGGGGGCCCAGAGTATGAAATAATGCCCTGGGAATGTGAAGAGCGTGGGGCAGGCGAGGGCACGTGAGAGCTGGGTCTGGAAGGATGGGTAGGCATCTGCCAGGGAATGAAGGGAAGGGAGTAGGACAGACAGACAGAAGTACGTTGTTGCAACGGAGCCTAGTGGTCTTCGGAACCCTGAGAAGGGTCACGGGGCAGAAATGCAGGGTGAGAAGGAAAGGTGAGAGATGAGGCGGAGTGAGCCAGGAGTACGTGGGAAGGGCCATCTATTCCCAGGCAGGACACTTAAACTTATTCCTGCAGGAATCACAGCCAAGAAAGGTGAGATTCACTTTTTAGGGAGCTCATTTTGGCCGGAGCAAGAGGAGTTTGAATTTATGGACCATCCACCCTGTTGGTATACTTCCTTGCCTCTGTGTCTGTCTCTCCTTCTCAGCATTCTCTTCCTTCTCTCTCTCTCTCTCTCTCTGCCTTCCTCCCTCCCTCTCTCTCTGTCTCTCTCTCATGTGTTTTCTTGTACAGGTCTCTCCTCTTTATGTGCTTCTTCCCATTTTTTCCTCAAGACACTATCCTTTGAAGACATCCCTCCACCGTCTCCATCTCATCTGTCCCAAACAACTTTCCGATTCCATCTCCAGGACTCATTTTCGCCAGGACCCTAGTCCTACCCGGGCTTGGTTGGGTCCTTCGCAAACAAGTAGCTCAGGATTTCCTCTTGAACAACAAGATCTTTGGGGCCTCTCCAGCGCACAGACAAGACATCTGGAAGAAGGAGCCACCCTCTACTGGGCCCAGAGAAAGTGAGCCACCAGGTCCTGAGGCCTACATGGAACCAGTGAACTGGGGGACAGCACACTGTCCTCTCCAGCAGCCTGATGCTGCTCACAACATAGTTGGTGCCAACAGCTCTGAAGCCTCCGGCCTTCCAGCCTCATCCAGGAGAGCCTACGGCCTGCTTGCTCTCATCACCTCCCACCTTCGGCTCTGCAGTGACTCCTGGCTTGTGCCCACCCTCCCCAGGCACAGGACCACTGGACCAGTATAGCACCTCCTCCAAGCCCATCCTGCGACTCCTCTCCAGGACCGTTCTCTCCCCTGGGACAAGAAGGTCAAGCTGCTCTTCTAGACATGACCTCAGAGATGTGCAGCAAGGGCCCTGGCCCAATTTATCACCACGGGGCTATAATTAGGTTTGTTAACATACAGTCCAGTGTAGTCTTGTTGACTAGGAACTTAATCACGTTACTATTGAGTTCCTGTACGCGTTGCTTGGGGTGACTGTTTTACTTGTAGAGTTATAGCCAAGCCCAACGGGAGGAAATTAGCTTTGGACACAAGTTTGGAGGGGGGGGCGGTTCTTTTTCCTCATGACTTTGTCTCCCTCCCCCCCCCTTCCATGTGAAAATATTTAGCAAACAGTGACAATGATGAAAAACAGTAGGAAACAAAATGTTCTACATTAGTATAAAACATGAAAAATGCAGCAAGGACCCTTAGCGGTACAACATGTGTTATGCTGGCTGGCAGTCCATTAGCTCTGATAGACATTTCACTTACCTAAGTCAAATATAACAGTCTAGTATTCATTAATATAAGAAGGGGCTGTGGAATCAGAGCTACCATCTGGCTGGGCCGACAGAATAATCTACAACTCATGATTAGGTCTAAGGAGTGGGGTTTCACTTTAATCTTTCTCATTGCTCGAAATTTCCATCTGCGCAGTTCGGCACATCATTTTTCTTCAAGACAAATGTGCTGTTTTTCATGTTCCAAAATTAGATCAGAAGAAAACGATTAATCATGTCACGGCCTGGGAAAGGAAACAAAGCTCCGATATTCTGCAGCTCTCCCCCCCTCCCTCCCCCTCCCTCTCCCCCCCCCCCGCCGCCCCCCGCGGCCCGCCCCTCCCCGGCCCCGGACGGTTGCAAGTTTTGCTTTTTTCCCCAACCTCTGGGTTTTCAGCACAACTTTCGAGACGCCACCGCCAGCCGAGAGGAGGAGGAGGAGGAGGAGGGGGAGGAGCGGGAGGGGGGGAGGGCGCCGGCCGGGCCTGCGGGGCAGCGGGTGCGGGGCAGGGGGGGGCCGGGACCCCGCGCCCCGGGTCACCGCCCGGGCCGCGCCGCACCCGCAGTGGGGTGCGCGGTGGGGGCGCGGCCGCTCGCCCCCGGGAGACGGAAGGGCCGCGAGCCTCCCGCCCGCGCCCCCCGCCCGCGGCCGCCACCGTCCTGTCTGTCAGCCGGCGCGCAAGTCATAACAAATCCCTGGCGCGGAGCTGAAGCTGAGCATTTGCCGGAGCGTCAGGGGGATGATGAATGACCCGCAGGCCTTTGAAGTGCTCCGCCAGTTCAGCTGGGTCCGCGGCGCTGACAGAGAAATATACACAACAGCGTAACCAATAATGAGAACATTAAACATTCCTGCGCCCTGACAGGCTGACAGCAAACCCGGCTCCCATCAATCACCGCGCAGATAGAGCCCTGACACCCGCCCCCCCGCGCGCCCGCGGTCACCTTGCCCTCGCCCCCGCCCCCGCCCCCGCCCCCGCCCCCGCCCCGCGCGCGCCCGC
Source organism: Canis lupus dingo (assembly GCF_003254725.2). Taxonomy (NCBI): domain Eukaryota; kingdom Metazoa; phylum Chordata; class Mammalia; order Carnivora; family Canidae; genus Canis; species Canis lupus. Next base: position 25,892,635 of record NC_064246.1, on the reverse strand, counting down.
CCGCTCCAAGGCGCGCCCCCGCGCCGCCCCCCTCCCCGCCACTCCCCGCGCCGCCCCCATCCTCCCCGCCGCTCCTCCCCGCAGCCCTCCCCACTGCTCCCCGCTCCTCCTCCCCGCTCCTCCTCTCTCCCGCCACTCCTCCCCACTCTGCCCTGCTCCCGCCGCTCCTCCCCGCTCCTCCTCGCCGCCCTACCCCCGCCGCTCCTCCGCAGTGCTCCTCCCCGCTCCTCCCTGCTCCCGCCGCTCCTCCCCACTCTTCCCTGCTCCTGCCGCTCCTCTCCAGTGCTCCTCCCCGCTCCTCCCCACTCCTCCCCGCCACCCCTCCCCGCCGCAGCCCTCCCGCTGCTTCCCGCCATTCCTCCCCGCTCCTCCCCGCTCCTCCCCTCTCCCGCCACTCCTCCCCACTCTTCCCTGCTCCTGCCGCTCCTCCCCGCCGCTCCTCTCCAGTACTCCTCCCCACTCCTCCCCACAGCCCTCCCAGCCACCCCTCCCCGCAGCCCTCCCGCTGCTTCCCGCCATTCCTTCCCGCTCCTCCCCAGTGCTCCTCCCCGCAGCCCTCCCGCTCCTCGCCGCCGCTCCTCCCAGTGCTCCTCCCCGCAGCCCTCCCGCTCCTCGCCGCCGCTCCTCCCCAGTGCTCCTCCCCGCAGCCCTCCCGCTCCTCGCCGCCGCTCCTCTCCAGTGCTCCTCCCCGCAGCCCTCCCGCTCCTCCCCGCCGCTCCTCCCCAGTGCTCCTCCCCGCAGCCCTCCCGCTCCTCGCCGCCGCTCCTCTCCAGTGCTCCTCCCCGCAGCCCTCCCGCTCCTCCCCAGTGCTCCTCCCCGCAGCCCTCCCCGCTCCTCCCCGCTGCTCCTCCCCGCCGCCTCCTCCGGCCCGTCCCGGCCGCCCGGGCTGCCTCGGAGGAGCCTCGCCCGCGGAGGTCGGCGGAGGCCGAGGCCCCTGGCCCTGGGCTGGCCGCCGCCGCCGAAGCAGGGCCCGAGTGCGAAGCCTTGGTGTCCGCGCTGACGCTCTGTCGCCCTTAACCGGAGGCAAATGACGACGGAGGCTCGGAGAACCCTCCTGGAAGGAAGGCGGGCGGCCCCAAGGGACCCCCGCGGGAGCCCCCACGGCCCGCCCCCGCGGGGACCGGCCTCCCCAAGTGGGTTGATCCGACGCGATCTGGCTTCGGAGCGGCCTAAAGGGGCAAACAGCGGAGACACACAAAGGTCTCTTCCTTTTCCTGCAGCAGGAAATGGAATCTGCCCAGATAAAGCCTTTGGAGGGACCTTGGCCCTGTTGGGCAGGAGCCGCTGCTGACCTCTCAGCCCCTTTCTGGACGCCCCCCCCCCGCCCCCCCGCAGGGCTCCCAGGAGAACTGGGTTTTAGCCACATTTTCCCGGCCCGGCCTCTACTCCCACCTCCAGGACGAGGCGAGGCATTTCTCCCGACGCCCAGCCCCACGCCCCGGATTATCCCTGCCAGGCCCACAGCCCACGCACGAGCCAAGAGCTCAGGGCAGAGCCCTGGGCCAGGGGCAGTGAGAAGCCAGGGTTCTAGTCCTACCACGAGAACTTGAGCACGCCAGAGTTTCCCTGTACCTCTATTCATCCACAGGAGAGTGGAAGCCCCAACCTCAGGGCCCAGGTCTCTCCAGATGCAAACGGTTATTTTACTCCTTTTGTTCTTGGAGCTTCCTTTCTTCCTTTCTTCCTTCCTTCCATCCCTCCCTCCCTCCCTCCTTCCTTTCTTCCTTCCTTCCATCCTTCCCTGGCTTTGGGGGAAAGACATTCCCTGACTTTTCAGAAAGTCATGAAAAATGCGCCGCAGCCTCCACAAATGTGTCCAGAGATGGTGAGTGGCAGACGGGGTGCGCCGTGCCCCTGGGCACCCAGGGACCAAGGGTGTTAGAAGGAATCTGGCGGGAACCTGGGGGAGGAGATGGAGAGGCAAGTGGAAACCTACCCTGGAGAGCCCAGGCTTTGAGAAGAGGCTGGATGGGGACACCTCAGGTGTGTCTGCATGCTGGTTTACGGGAGCCAGCTCAGCTGTGAGGAAGAGACATCTGCTCCAGGCTCTAGACTATCTTGTCCTTTCCTTTCGCCCACCTGGAAAGCCCAGCCCTGTTGTCACCACCTCTAGGACAAGTTTGTTCTGCTTGTCCTGGCCCGCAATGACCTTGCCCTTCTCTGAGGTCCTGTGACCCTGGCCCAAATGAGCATCTGGCCTGCCCAGCTGTACTCAAAGCTGCTTGGGACAGGGATGGTGCCATGCTCTGCCCTTCGCTGGGTTAGCTGGGACTGGCACAGCATCTTGTTCTAAATTGGCCGCTGCACTGACGGGGGCACTTGACGGGATGAGCACTGGGTGTTATTCTGTATGTTGGCAAATTGAACACCAATAAAAAATAAATTTATTAGTTAAAAAAAAACAAAAAAATAAATAAATAAATAAAAATAAATTGGCTGCTACCTACAGCCCCCTTCTCTAAGGAACTGCTCCTATCAGACCCGCTCAAGGGAAAGACCTCAGAGGCCATGTTCCTACTGCATGTTCACCACAGCTGGATGGCCCAGTAACGAACAACTGTCCCTGCAACCAAGCAGATTCTCTCTTCCTTGAAAATTTGAACTCAAGCACAGGTGGTGTTAGGCTCCTAAAAGTCACTAGTGTTTGGGGTGGAGGCAGCCATTTTGAGCCGTGGTAGATGCTGAGGAGAAAGGAAAAGAAAAAAAAAGAAAAAGAAAGAAAAGCCAATCTTCAAAGGAAAACAGAGAATGAGGAAGTGGGCAGAAAAGATATGAAATACCAGATAAATCCAGAAGACAGCAGGACTTCAATTCCTGACTTGCTCATTCCTGTCCTCTAAGGCCTTATTCTACTGCTTCCTGCCCTGGGATGCCCGCCAGGCGGCTGACCACTAGAAAAGCTCTATGACCTGGACCTGGCCAATCCTTCTATCTTTCTGCCTGCGAAGATTGGCCCAGGATAGGCATGTGACCTATGCCAGGCCAGTCAGAGTCCTTCCTTGGGATTTTATATACTGATTCTGAAAGAGAGATAGTGTCTGTTCCTTTTATTTATTTTTCTGAAGATTTTATTTATCTGAGAGAGAGAGAGAGAGAACATGTGAGGGGAGGGGCAGGGGCAAAGGGAGAGGGAGAAGCAGACTCCCCGCTGAGCAGGGAGCCCGATGCAGGGACTCTATCCCAGGACCCCAGGATCATGACCTGAGCAGAAGCCAGATGCTTAACCATCTGAGCCACCCAGGCACCCCTACCCATTCCTTTTAGATTGAGACTTCTAAGGCTAGGACCCCGGAGCTCGTACTGCTTTGGCTACTGCGATCTGAAGAAACAACTTACCCTAGAAGCAAATTATGCCAACCAGAGCAGTGGAGTCTACTAAGGACGAGTCTGATGACTTCTTCAGGCCCCTGGATCCAGTCAAGCCTGAAGCCCACTCTACCCTGGGCCTTCACAGCAAGTGAGCCAATCATTCCCTTTCTTGCTTAAACTAATTTTAGTTTTGTTTTTGCCACTTGCAATCCAGAGAGTCCTCATACTGGCATTCAGGGGACATGTCAATTTAGGAGGATTCACCTAAAATCAATAAATCCTTTTACTCTTTTTCTTTTTCTTTTTTTCTTTCTTCTTCTTCATATACACACACACACACACACACACACACACACGACTAATACTCTGCTGAGGCCCATATGAAGGCTGCAGTGAGCCTTTTCTCCTCCTCTCTTCCTCTCCAAGTCTTCCCCGTGATCTCACCCATCCTGCCAAGACAGGCCCAAGTGATGTACTTCTAAGCCTATCAGGAATGGTAATTCTCTGGCCCTGTGGTTTGTCCCCACCCCCAAGCAAGAAGAGGACAGGCATGGTGAGCAATCAGTGGTGGGCCTTCCACCCAAACGGGCCTAAACTTGTTTGGCTGTCCTCCCTGCCAGACTCACAAGAAGCCAGAGCTTGGGCTGAACCCTGGTCCACCTGAGACAGGTCACAGGGCTCACGCTTCAGACACACTTTGCCCTCAGTAGTGCTTTGGGACCAACCATGGGCCCCTGGATATTCATCGTCATTCTAATCCTGCTCTGAGGAGAAGACTCCTGGACGAGAGGTAGCATGGGAGAGTTTTCACTTTGATTTGAAGTGAAAAGTGATTAGAGCTGTTCAGTTGATAGCAAGCTTAAGGGAAGCCAATCTTGTGTGCTGCGGCCACTTAAAAAAATTGAGCCAGGAAAAACTGACATAAGTGAAGGTGATGAGCAGTCAGGGGACCTGGTCATTGAGGAACAGGGAAAAGTCCTCAGGATGGAAACGTGACAACTCCATCAACAGTGAGTGGGTTGGCACATGCTTGTTCTCCAGGAAATGGCTGTGAAGGCCCCAGGCAGGCACGGGCCGGATGCAGTTAGGACTCAAGAGTATAAGTTTCCTTGGGATGCCTAGTGGCTCAGGAGTCAGGACATGATCCCGGAGTCCCAGGATCGAGTCCCACATCGGGTTTCCTGCATGGAGCCTACTTCTCCCTCTGCCTCTGTCTGCCTCTCTCTCTCTCCCTCTGTGTCTTTCATGAATTACTAAATAAAATCCTTCAAAAAAAAAAAGTATGGGTTTCCTTCTTTCTTGTCTGGTCCTCATTCCCCAGGGGAAGGACCAGTGCCAATGAGCTTTGCAAGGAAGCAGCTTTGATCACCATCTAAGAATTTTCTGACAATTCAAACTGTGCAGCAATTGGAAGGGGCCCCTGTTGTAAGGTGATGATCTCCACATTATTACAGGGATGCAAGAAGAGACTAGATCATTCCATGGGATGCCGTAAAAAGAATCTCTAAATGGAGTGTAAGCTGGGCTTTTAGGTCTTTTTTTCAATTCAATGACTTCTGTACCTCATTTGTTCCCTCTGCCAAGTGGGCATGAGGCTCTGTTTGCCATGGGACCTCCTCATCTTCCTAAATGTATGGGTGGGACAGTTGGATTTTCCAAAAATGTGGCTGGTTATACTTTCAGCAATGGCCTCAACAACATCTCCTATCCCATAAACTCCTTTTGCAGTATCACCTTGCCTCTCCCCGTGAAGAAGCTAATTTCTTTCCCATTCACTGTGCTGGCTTGTGACTGATTCCATGAATAGAATGTAGCAGAAGCGACACTGCATGACTTCTGCACTAGACTAGAAAAGGCCATGCAGCTTCTGGTGGCTCTCTGAGGCACTTGTCCTGGAATCCAGCCGCCATGCTGTGAGGAAGCCCAAAGTAGCCCTGCAGAGAGTTCGTATGGAGAGGCTTGTGGAGCTTCAGAGCCATGGCCAAGCCACATTCCAGCTCACAGCAAGCCTCAACCACCAAACATGTGAATGAAGGCTTTTCCAGATGATTCCCCCAGCCTTTGAGTCCACTCAGCTGAGGCCCCTGGAGACAAACCATTCTCACTGTGCCCTATCCACGTTCCTGGCCCACAGAAACTGTGACACTATAAAACGGATTTGGGGTGGTTTGTTATGTAGCAATTGTACCCAAACGGGAGGGAGGCTCTCAGGGGCCTGTGGGCATGAGGCACGCCTAGGGCTGGGACCCACTGGTGGCTCGGTTCTTACCCTCTATTGTGCCTCAGCCCTCTCCCCAAACTGGCCCTCTCTCCAGCCAGGTTTTTTCCCAATTCAAAAGCTAGGCCTTGTCCCTCACACAAACAGGCCTTGTCTCCACCCCTCCCAGCCTCAGACATCCGCGCAGGCCCACCGGGCAGCAAGAAGTGTTAGGGGTACAGGAGTCGTGACCACCTCCACCAGGCCCCCTCCCCGTGCCCTCTTGTCATAGCCCTGGGACAGCAAAGTTTAGGAGAAAGTGCTTTCTGTTCTGTGACTCCCACTTAGAATTCCACCCATGAATTCAAAATTCGAGTGACTATCCCCTCCCTATCCGGACCCCCGTTTCTTCCGGGCAGGCACTCTACATTATCACAGGCCTCGAATCCCTCCCATACCCTGGGCTGTCCCAGGGCCCCCCTGCCAGGGTGCAGGAAGCAGGCTGGGGCACTGGTGGCAGCATGTCCGAGTGTCCGTGGTGCCGGCTGTGACTGGTGAGGCGGGGAGAGCCCACTCGGAAGGCAAGGTTCAGCTCCTTGGGAAGAAGACAGACTGTTCATAGATGATTTGCTGGCATCTCTGCTTGGAAATTAATGATTCAACAGGCTCTTGCTGGTGCTGGAGGATAGCGGGTAAGGCCCCAAGCGTGGAGCCCAGTGGCACAGGCCTGTGTCGCAGCGCAGCGCCGAGCATCAGCCTGCAGCCCCGAGGCTCCAGACCCAGACACGCTCCCTCTGCTGTCTTTGTGCCCCACCTGCCCAGCACTGCCAGGGAGCCCTGAGCCCTGGCCCAACCACAGCCGGAGCCACCCAACTAGAATCATGGCCAAATTTCTGCAATAACCACTTCTGGTTCTTAAAAATAAATAAATAAATAAATTAAATAAATAAATAAATAAATAAATAAATAAATAAATAAATAAATAGAAAAGATTGTCCAAACATGACTGTGGCTCTCCTGAGACAAGTCCTTCACGGGGCAGCATCATGTGCGTCTGAACCCAGTGCCCCCACACAACCTTGCTTGCGGGTGCTGCTGCTAGCATCGCAGTGTGGGGCCAGGCTGCCGTCACCTGCTGTGGAGATGTCATGCCTCCTCGCTCAGCAGGGCGTCGGCCTCCTTCTGGCCAACACTTCATCTGACCGCGCACATGAGCGGGCGGGTGGCCCACGCCCCACCCATCCTCTCACCCCCTCTGGTCAGCACAGAGTGGAGCACATGTCCCGAGCTTGGACAGTCGGGTTCTTCCCGGGGCTTTTATTTATTTATTTTTTAAGATTTTATTTATTTATTCATGAAAGACACAGAGAGAGAAAGAGGCAGAGACACAGGCAGAGGGAGAAGCAGGCTCCATGCAGGGAGCCCGATGTGGGACTCGATCCCAGGACTCCAGGATCAGGCCCTGGGCTGAAGGCAGGCACTCAACCGCTGGGCCACCCAGGCTGCCCTTCCAGGGCTTTTAAACTAGACCAGGGATAGATATCTCGTCCTCTGTGGGCACTGATGTGACCCCACGGTAAAGAGCAGCTGGGGAGAGAAGGATGGGACCAGAGAGCAGCAGGACCTAGGGAGGGCGCCTTGGGTCCTGACTTGGTTGCGGGCCCTGGGTCCACTCGTCACCGCCCTGCTCAAGCCTCATGCGTCCAGCCTCCCCTCAGGAAACCCTGGGTTGCGGGCAGGCCGGACCCTGGCGCGGGGGACAGGACGGTAGGTAAGGGGACGGGAGGCCAGTAAAGTGAACAGAGACAAGCCCAGGATGGGGGGACCGAAAGGTGGATTGCAAGGTGCTGGAGCCGGGGGGTCGGGGGGGGTGCGGCATACACCAAGTGGGGAGATCCATCTGTCCCCCAGCTCAGGGGACTGGGACCGCTGAGAGATGGAAAAAGAGATCACCAGGTGCCGGGGTTCAGACACTATGGCCGGGTCACCCGGAGCGGGCAGCGGCACCAGGGCAGAGCACCCCGGCCTCCCAGAGCCAAGGCCAGAGGCCGCCCCACCGGGCTCACCCCCAGCTGTGCGAGGAGAGGACCAGGCCCCCTCCTGCAAGGACCAGAAGCCCCCCGCAGAAGGGCATTTCTGAGCCACTCGGGCAGAGGGCGCGCTTTAGTCCCCCCATTGGGCGTGCACTGTCTCCTGTCCTCACTGTCTCCCGTCCTCACTGTCTCTCCGTCCTCACTGTCTCCCGTCCTCACTGTCTCTCCGTCCTCACTGTCTCCCGTCCTCACTGTCTCCCGTCCTCACTGTCTCTCCGTCCTCACTGTCTCCCGTCCTCACTGCCTCCCGTCCTCACTGTCTCTCCGTCCTCACCGTCTCCCGTCCTCACGGTCTCCCGTCCTCACGGTCTCCCGTCCTCACGGTCTCCCGTCCTCACTGTCTCCCAGTCCTCACAGCTCCCTGCCGATGGACACTATTGATCATGCTCGCTTCCCAGTAAAGAAAATGGAAACAGAGAAGCTAAGCAACCCGTCTCAGGTCACAGAGGTGGGAAGAGGTGGCTTTCTACCCTAGTCTCTCTGGCTCCAAAAAACCGGAAATTTAAGCTTATTTTGTGGCTCCAGGCTCTTTTTGAAAATAGTTTTATTCCTAATCCTGTGGCTCTGGTGGCACCTAAAAGAACAGCCGATGCAAATGAGGACAAAGAGCTCGCGTGGGGATCCCTTCCTGGCCCAGCGTCCGTTCTCTAGGCGGCCTCTCCGGTGCGCTCTGCATTTCCCTCTGATGGAGAGAGGCTGCCCTGAACGAGTGTGATGTTTTCCCTTTGCCCTCGGGTCCTCCCAGGGGAGTGCAGGTCAAAGTGTCATAACCAGCTCTTCGGGAAACCAACCAACCAACCAACCAACCAACCAACCAACCAGCACAAGGCCTAGCCTGTAGCATTTGCCGCTACTCCTACCAATTCAATTCCAAGCTGCCAACATGCTGTCCCTGAATGGAACTGGGGGGAGGGTCCCAGCCTACCACTGGCCCCGCCCCCCAGACAAGGGAAGATTCCAGAGCTAAGTTGGTGCTAAGTGCAAGGACTTGCAAATCAGCTAACAGCCCTCCAGCAGTTTATCAGGGACTCCAAGAGGCTCCGAGTGGGAGGACTGCCGCCAGCAGAAGAGTCTGTCCGTGATGCTCTTGATGCCAAGAGACCAGGATCCACCAGTGTCATTAACTAGAAGTTTAAATGGTTCAGAATGAATTATGGAAAATTTGGTGTCATGGTTTAGAGATCGGACTCTGAAGCCAGATGGTATTGAGTCCCGTCCTATGTGACCTTGTCACATAACCTATGTGTAAAATGGGGATGTCACCAGGGCCAAGGGAGTTATGCGGAGTACGAGGACTCCGGTGAGAAATGTGACCCCAAAGCTCTCCACGCAGTGCCTGGCACATACTAAACCCTCAAGAATAAAATAAAATAAAATAAAATAAAATAAAAAACCCTCAAGAAGTATTGGTGGCCTGTTGAGTGTGGCATCTCACGGTACTTAGTCACATTTCTTTAGCTCTTGCTTTAATTGCGTCCTCTGTTTAAAAATCGGTAATCCCGGCTAATATTTATGCCCAGGTTTTCTAAAAAGTCATTATATTTTTTTTAAGTCCGTTTACATGGAAACAAGAGGCTACCTTCCCCTTAGTTAACCACACCCATGGAAATGTGCTGGTGTAAGTCAGAAGCCGGAGAGCTTGGTGGCAGGACAACCTTTGGGGCATTAGCCTTACGCGCCCCGTGCCTGGACGGGACGCTAATCCTAGCCCTGGGTCCTGACTCAGGAGCGTCCCATCCAGCCTGCAAAGGGCCGGGGAATGCTCCGAACCTGAGGCCGGAGTGGGGCGCTGGGGGATTCTGTGTCCCTTCTGTGCTCTCCTCCCTGATCCCCTCTGTCCCCTTCCCCACCCTCTCTCCGGAGCAGATCCCGGCCCATCTAGCTGTCCGTCTGTCTGTCCTCAGGCCTCTCCCCACCACTCCGCACTCCCAGACTGGTTTGTTAGGGCCTGAAAATGAAGATGTTTCCCCTCAGATGAGCACATTTGCAGAAGGTGTGTCCGAGATTCCCTGGGCTGGGGTTGGGCGGTCTCTCGAGAAAGTTGTCCCCCCACCACCACCCCAGCGGGCCATCCTCACCCAGCCCTTCTTCCCCCTCTCCCTCCAGCGCCCCCACCCCACTCTGCTTACTTATTGGAGGAGTAATAAATATTGGGCCGACAGGCCCTTCTCACAGTTACAAAGCCTACCTGTAAGCGAGCTCAATAATTAGCAGTCCTGAAGATGATATATGACTTTCATTACCCTCTGGGACTGGAGACTAAATGAGGACAGAGCTAATTGCCGTGCAAAGCAGTTTGGCATGAATGAGAAAAATGCAGGCCCTGTCTCCTGCCAAAAAAAGGGCCCTATTGCCGCTCTGATCTCAAGGCTGGTTTCTGCCGCAGGAGTTCACTCGGTGTTCATAAATCATGGGCTGCTTACAGCTGGGGCTGCCCTGAGTCGTCAGCGGGCTGTGTGCTGAGTGACAGGTCCCAGCCGACTGCATGAGAGCTGCAGCTCGCTCCTTTCTTCTCCTCCTCCTCGTCCTCTTCCTCCTCCTTTTGGCACTGACCAGAAAATTAAACCCAGACTCCTCAGAGAGGGGAGGCCGCGTGGGGGTGGCAGCTGTTGACTCGGTTGGGTTCTGGATGCCCATGCCCAGCTGCTCACGCCCTGCACACTGCCTCTCCCTCCTCCAAACTCGCCCTGGGCCCCCACCCCACCTCCAGGCTGGGGGAGGAGGGCTCTCTCCATCCTCAGGGGGAGGCAGGCCCCTCCTGGAATGCTCCAGACTCAGCTTTTGTCCTTGGTTTGTCATCCAGACAAATGTGGCCTCTCTTCTGGCCACATGTCTCCTTCTCCCCTCACCACCCTTTCAGGAAACGTTCCCCTTCCCTTAAAGGGGAAGGACTGACACCAGCCACATGTGTGTCTGCAGCTGACAGATGTGCACAAGCCATGGAGGGCGGGGCTCACTGTGATGGACGGGCTGTGACAGCGGGGGGAGAGGGGGGACACCTCCTAAGAACATTTTCAGCCCTGCCCCTCAGCCCTGCCCCCGGCCACTCCTCAAGGAGCCCAGCTTTCTGAGGGTCCCAGGTGGGAAATGCCCTGACCACGCAGAGCCAGAGCCCCATCCCTGTCCCCTTCCGCTCACTCTTCCCGGCTGGGAGCAAAGTTCCCTCCCTCGTGGGCAGACACCAATCTCACCCTCAGAGCTGAGCTTCCTGGCTTTTCTAAGGGCAGTCATAATAATTAATTCTTAGTGTGGCCAAATTATATTTGACACTTAATTTAAAACTCAAGGTTCCATAATGCAAAGTCGTCTCCTGGTAATAAGGGTGACATGCACAATGAGTGTGTGTGTGACGTGACAGCCAGGGTTGGAGGGGCGGTCCATAACTCCCAAAGAGGGAAGGAGCTGACTTTTATTGAACAGCTACTTTACATCCACGGATTTCCTGGATTTCTTGCTTTCTTGCTCATTATCCCGTTATTTTCTCACTTCCTTCCCAACAAGCCCATGAGGCAAGTGCTAGCTCTTGCCTCCTTTGTGCAGATGAGGAGATGGAGACCCAGTGAGGTTAATTCACCCAAGGTCATACTGTTAGGGAAGAAACCAAGCTGGTGTTCACGATCTTAGGAGCCTCCTGCTTCTTTGTGTTGTTCAGTTCCTCCTTTAAGGATGGAGGCAGGGGTTCCCCAAACTAGAAGCCCTGCCTGCTTTACGAGGAGGGTGAGAGTAAGGGCCGCACTTCAGCTGCGGATTGCAGAATGCCTGGCTACGGCAGCTTAAACCAGTAGAGGTTATTTGTCTCACATAACAGAAGGCCAGAGTCAGGTCACCCAGGACTGGTGCGGCCAACAATGACTTCGAGAATCCAAACCCGGTCTTTGGTCTTTGGTCTACTCCATCATCCTTGCCTTCTAGCTTCTTGCATTCTGGTGACCAAGTGGCTGCTGTCCTACCAAGCATCATATCTCAGTCCAGGGAGGGAAAAGAGGTCAGGGAGAAGGGTGAGAAGGAATTCTCCAGCCAAGCCTTTGTCTTGTTATTTGAGAAGAGGAGCCTTCCCCAGCAGACCTCCCTTTGCCTCTCATTTACTGGAACTGGATCCCATACCAGTTCCCCCATCTAGACCAATCATAAGCCAGGGGGGATCCCTGGGTGGCGCAGCGGTTTGGCGCCTGCCTTTGGCCCAGGGCGCGATCCTGGAGACCCGGGATCGAATCCCACGTCGGGCTCCCGGTGCATGGAGCCTGCTTCTCCCTCTGCCTGTGTCTCTGCCTCTCTCTCTCTCTGTGTGTGTGACTATCATAAATAAATAAAAATTAAAAAAAAATCATAAGCCAGGGGAATGAGTTGCCATCGTTCATTTAAACCAATCATGATTCATCTCCTGGGGCTGGTGAGGTCCCAGGGTCCCAGCTGCCCAAAGATCAAGACCATCCAGCTGCTAGTTACAAAAATCCCACTGTTAACAGGGAAGGAGGGGGATGGCTGTTGAGTATCCAATGGACAGCATGTCACACCTAGTCCTTACCCTTGGCCACCTCTTGTTCTCATGGAAGAAACCTAGGGCCCAGCTAGAGAAAGACTGATTTTCTGGAAATGTGCACAGACAGCTTTGGGGAGTTTTGGAAATTTGATTCCCTACCACCTTCCCCTCGGTTTTGTCCACCCAAGCTCCCTAGTGGTAAGAGTTTGTGTTTTGGCCTTTGGACCTAGGTCTGTGATCTATATGTGTGCATGGGGAGGGGTGACACCATGGCCACTTTCCTGTGCGTGAGCCCCAGAGCCAGCTGCGGAGTCGGCTTAGGGCAGACACTTTAATGACTGAGTCAAGTGAGGGGTTGCTCCCCCAGGAAGGTTAAGATCCGCATGCCGGAGACCCTGTCGTCTTACTGATGAAGTTAACACTCCTGCTTTGTAAAATCATTGACAGTCAAGTTGATTTTGAAATAGTCAAGCTATTATGAAAGGAGTGTTCTTGTCCCCCCTCCACCTGGAGCTGGGGTAAGGACTGAGCATTCCCTCCCCACCAAGTCTATAGCACCCATGGGAAAGTTCTCATCACTGTCTCCACCTGGGGGCAGATTCACTTGTTGGGGAGGCATCCGTCCAGAAGCAGAGTGGAGACAGGTGGCACACTTGAAAGGAGCCGTTGGGCTGGGGGATCGGGTGGGGCTACACAGCAACAGTTAACCAGCTCACTGCCCAGCCTACAGGACTCCACAGGCCTTTTCTGGGCTCCAGTCTGCCTCTCTCACTCCCATATTTCTTATATGGCCCAAAACTTTCTCAAGAGGCTCCTCCGTGCAGATAGGAAGGATGAGGGGAGGTTTCTGAGTGCTATGGCCCCATTTCAGGCTCCAGGTGCAAACGAGGTCACATCTCTCTTTCCTCAAGATCCCAATGGCTTCTCATATCCTTGAGAATGAAACTCAAACTCTTTACCTTGACCCACAAGTAGGGTGACCTATTATCCCCGACATTATTATTAGTAGCACCCTTTTCAGTCCCAAATGTGTACTAGTCTGGATGATGAATTATGTGGCCACCTTATCAAGCAGTAGGCTCTGCATGTTCCCAGCCCTGCCTCTGCCCCCAGGCTCCTCTTCTCTGCTCGCTCCAGCTCACATGCCTCACTCTAGCCAGGCAGAGCCATTCTTTTTCTTCTTTTCTTTTCTATTTTTTTTTTTTTTTTTTAAGTAGGCTCCATGCCCAGCATGGACCTCAGTTTGGGGCTTGAACTCAAGACCCTGAGATCAAGATCTGAGCTGAGATCAAGAGTAGGACACTTAACCAGCTGAGCCACCTAGGTGCCCCAGACAAAACCATTCTTTGAAGGGACCTAGCTCTTGGCTGCCTCAGGACCCTTGTACCCTCATTACCCCACCTCAGCTCTCAAGTCTCATTTCAATGTTTCTTTTTCAAAGAGGTTTCCTTTATCTATTCCCTATGAACCTTAGTTCTATCATACAAATGGTGTTATTCTCCTTTATCGCCAGAATCATCAATTTGATGATTAAATAAATCATCAATTCATTTAATACGTTTCCTCCATTGTATCATAAGCAGTCACCCCTGTAGCTCCAAAACCTAGCAGAGGCTGTTGCCCCATAACAGTCGAATGAGTGAATGATGAATACATGATGTTTCTCCCAAATGCATATATACACTCCCAAGATAACAAAGTCACTATAGTCATCTGCAAGGAGATGTGATTCTAGCACAATTTGAGCTTCCCAGCAACATATCACATCTTTCTGAGCAGCCCATCACAGTAGGTCAAACAAAGGCTGTTATAGAATGAGAGACACTGCCCCGTAAGGCCTTCCCTGCACCTGGTTCTCATCTTACTCCAGGAAGGACATCAGCCAATTTGCCTCCAAAACCACATCACCATATACAATGTCATAGTGAACATATACACATCCCTTTATGGACCTGTGAGAACATTTACCCGGAATCTAGATTTCCCAGGTAGCTCAATCAATAGATTACCAGAGATATACATACTTAATATACTTAATTGGTTTAACCTCCCTTTTTTTGGTCTTCATAAGTTCTAGAATTCTTGGGCTGATTATCTATCTTGACAACTGGGGCCTTGAAACAAATTTAATTTGATAAAAAATACACACCATTCTTCTGAGTATCATGGAAAGTTTGCTATCTCTTCTAGATATAGCTTTGTGTGCTATTGTCCACCCTTGGGCAAAAGGCATCAGAATGAGCTAGATGCTAAGGAGGTGGCCTGGGCAATGTGAACCTTTGCCCAGCTCCTGGGATAGGTGGGGAGCAAGAGCAAAAAAGAAAAAGCTCTGATAAAGGCTGGCCCTCCTGAAAGTATGATGTCATTCATTCTCCTGGAAACCAATGGAAAAATCCATTGTACAGAACACTAGGTGTTTTTCTCTGAGACCTAGGTTGGGCTGATGGCAACAACCAGAGCCCTGCTAGGCCCGGAGAGATGAGCATGCAAGCTAGGAATCACAGAATGGTCAGCCTGGGGCCTGTGGGAAGGGAAAGGAGAGGGAGGGCCCTCAGATCAGCCCCTGCCAACTCAAAACAGAAAAGCCATTCTGCTCCCATCCTCTCCTCCCAATCAGAACTACATAAGGCAAATGCCTGCTTGGCTCATCTGCAGCCTGTACACAGGCCAGCCCAGACCCAATGAACTCTGGCATGAGACATCCAGAAATTTGGCAGAATGATGAAATGAGCAGCCTGGAATTTCACCTGAGCAGCAGAAGGAAGAACCCTGTCCTGGGGGGCAGCCACAGACAGCTTCCCAACTCCAGTAGAATGAATTCAGCCTTGTGGACAGACATATAGACAAATGTGTAATCAGGGATGATAGATATACAGCTATGGGTGCAGAGATACATATCCTGTCATATAAACTCACTTCTCTTCCAGCCAATCCCATAACCCACCTCAGTGTCTTCCAGAATAGTCTCCCAGTTTAATGGCACTATTCTGAAAGCAAAAGAGCACTGAGCACTTTTCACTTCCAGCCAAGATGGAGTAACAGGGATGGGATTTATTCTCCCACCTGAAATAACTAAAACATGGTACAAAATATATGAGACCACCTTTGAGACACTGAAAATGAAGCAAAAAAGATGGGAAACCAAAAGTCATAGACTTCTCCCAACGTATTGCTTTGAATGTTTCTAGGATGCAGCAAAGGGAAGAAGAATCCCAGGCAGAGCTTAGTCAAGGAGATGAATTAAGGAGATGGAGCTAAGATGATCTCTGAGGAAACCAAGGTTATCTGGCATTTGCAGGATAGATTCCTGGAGAGGAAAGAGCTGCACAGACAACCTCAGAGATGTGCAGTTCTCCCTTAAATACTCAGCAAAGTACTGGCCAGGACACGGTGTATGAGGATGCTACCCAAGCCCACTGGAAGAATGGTCAGGAAAGATTAGAGGGCCAAGAATATTTCCTGTTTCCAGCCAAACTGGAAACCCTCATTTTTCACTGGGCATTGGGTAGAGTACTTTAGAAAGGTCTTGCAAAATTAGCCCTAGGAAAACACTACTCTGGTTCCACTAACACATTTTAAAGGCAAAACCCAAAAGTATCAAACTGTTTCAAGTAACTTAATGGCAACCAGAACAAAGCTCAGAAAGATTTATAAAAATATAAAGTACTCGACAAAGTAAAATCCGAAATGTCTGGCATTCATCAAAAATTACCACCCATGTAAAGAAGTAAGAAAATGCAACTCATAAAGGGGAGAAAAATCAATCAATAAAAACCCAGAACTGACACAGACATTACAATTAGTGGACAAGAACATTAAAGCAGTCATTGTAACCGTATCCATATTTCCAAAAGCTGGAGGAGACAGCAAACATGTTAAGTAGAGAAATGGAAGATACAAAAAAGACCCATATCAACTTCTAGAAAAGTAAAATTCACCACCTCATCAGATAACTGTAGGATACCTCA
Organism: Canis lupus dingo; assembly: GCF_003254725.2. NCBI lineage: Eukaryota > Metazoa > Chordata > Mammalia > Carnivora > Canidae > Canis > Canis lupus. The sequence continues at coordinate 25,876,588 of NC_064246.1, read as the reverse complement.
AGCAACCTCATATATAATTATACAATTATATTGTATTATATTATATTATATTATATTATATTATATTATATTAGCACACACACATGCACAGTGTGAATCCCCAAAGGAAAAGAGAAACAAAGAGGAAATAATGGCCACAATTTTTTAGCAAACTACTACTAAAGCTCACTCAAGAAGAAATAGATATCCTGAAAATTCCTATATCTCTTATAGAAATCAAATTGACAGTCATAAACCTTCCTCGTCTCAGATGATTTTACTGGTAAATTCTGTCAAACATTTAAGTTAGAAATAACATCAACGCTACACACTCTTCCAGAAAGTTGAAGAGGATAGAATACTCCTGAACTCATTCTATGAGGCTCACATTACTTTACCAAAACTAGACATGCTACTAAAAAACTGTTAACCCATATCCTTTGATATAAAAATTCTGAAAAAAAAAATTCTGAACAACATTTTAGTAAATTGACCCTAACAATATGTAAAAAAATACATTTTGACCAGGTGAGTTTATCCCAGGGATCCAAGATGGATTTAATATCCAAAACTCAGGCAGCCCGGGTGGCTCAGTGGTTTCGCGCCGCCTTCCGCCCAGGGCGTCATCCTGGAGACCCGGGATCGAGTCCCACGTCGGGCTCCCTGCATGGAGCCTGCTCCTCCCTCTGCCTGTGTCTCTGCCTCTCTCCTCTCTCTCTCTCTCTCTCTTTCTCTCTCTCTCTCTCTCCATCTCTCATGAGTAAGTAAATAAAATCTTTAAAATAATAATAATAATATCCAAAACTCCATTAATCCGATATACCAGGGATCCCTGGGTGGCGCAGCGGTTTGGCGCCTGCCTTTGTCCCAGGGCGCGATCCTGGAGACCCGGGATCTAATCCCAAGTCGGGCTCCCGGTGCATGGAGCCTGTTTCTCCCTCTGCCTGTGTCTCTGCCTCTCTCTCTCTCTGTGTATGTGACTATCATAAATAAATAAAATTTTTTTAAAAATATGATATACCATATTAATAGAATGAAGGTGATAAAAGCCAATTGATTATCTCACTCAATACAAGAACAGGAACTTGACAAAATCCAGCACCCATGCATGATGGAAATTCTCAGAAACTAGAAATAGAAGGAAATATCCTTGACCTGATAAATGGCACTACAGAAAGTTATAAGATGAACAATGTCTGAGGATCTAATGTAAAACATGGTGACTATGGTTGATAACACTGTATTGCATAACTGACATTTGCTAACAGCTTAGAGATTGAACCCTTACCCAAAAAAAAAAAAAAAAAACAAAAAAAGAATGCATGAAGTGATGGATGTCAATTAACTACATGGAGGGGTGGGTACTCCTTCCACAGTGTATATGTGTATCAGATTGCTGTGATGTCCACTTTAAATATTTTACAATTTGGGGGGCACCTGGGTGGCTCAGTTGGTTAAAGCATCAGACTCTTGGTTTCAGCTCTTGTTATGATTTCCAGGTTGTGGGATTGAGCCTGCATAGGGCTCCTTGCTCAGTGCGGAGTCTGCTTATCTCTCTCCCTCTGCTCCCCACCCCCAAGCTCACACTCTCTTTCATACACACACACACACACACACACAAACACACTCTCTCTCTCTCTCCTCCTCTCTCACATATACACACACTCTCTAAAATAAATAAATAAATAAATAAATAAATAAATAAATAAATAATCTTTTAAATAAATAAATCAATATCTTACAATTTTGTCAATTATACCTCAATAAAGGGGATCCCTGTGTGGCGCAGCGGTTTAGCGCCTGCCTTTGGCCCAGGGCGCAGTCCTGGAAACCCGGGATCGAATCCCACGTCGGGCTCCCGGTGCATGGAGCCTGCTTCTCCCTCTGCCTATGTCTCTGCCTCTCTCTCTCTCTGTGTGACTATCATAAATAAATAAATAAAAAATTAAAAAAAAAAGAAAAAGAAAAATTCACTGACTGAAAAAGTGGCAGGATCCCTGGAAGGAAGAATTAAAAAAAAAATTATACCTCAATAAAGCCTTAAATGTTTCTAAAAATCATATAATACCATCAAAACTATGAACTTTTTAGGGATAAATCTGACAAAAGATGTGTAAGACTTATGTACTGAAAACTACAAACTGTTACTGAAAGAAAATAAAGAAGACCTAAATAAGTGGAGAGATATACCAGGTTCAGAGGTCAGGAGACAGGAGGTCACTTCTCCCCAAATTCATGTACAGTATCAAAGCAATCCTAATCAAAATCTCAGCGAGCTCTTGGCAGAAACTGACAAATTTTAAGCTGATTCTAAAATTCATATGGAAATACAAAAAAAATGTATAATAGCCAAAACAACTTTGAAAAGGAACAAAGGAAGAAGTCTAGCACTACTTGATCTCAGGACCTGTTAGAAAACTGCAGTTAGCAAGATAGTATGGAACTGGCATCAAGACAGACAAACAGATAATGGAACAGAAAGAGACCCACACATATGTGGACAATAAATTTTCAACAAAGATGCAAAGCCAATTCAGTGAAGAAAGCTAGTCTTTTCAACAAATGGTGCTGAAACAGTTGGACATGTGCATGTAAAAACAGAAAAAGTAATTCAAGCTATACCTCATACTATATACAAAGTGTTAGATCAAAATGGATCATAGACTTATCATGTAAAACCTAAAACTGGAAATTTCTAGAAATCTTTGTACCTTGAGTCAAGCAAAAATTTCTTAGGTATGACATCAAACACAGGATACATACAGGGAAAAAATAGTAAATTGGACTTGATCAAAATTAAAGTTTTCTATGCTTCAAAAGACAATGCTAAAAGAATGAAAAGACAAGTCATACATTCGGAGGAATTTGTACAAATCACACAACTGGGAGAGGACTTACGTCTCGAAAACATGAAGAACTCTCAAAATTCAAAAATGAGAAAACAAACAACTCAATATAAAAATATTTGAGCACAATATTGAGCACAATATTTGAGCAGCCACTTTCCCAAAGAATATATATGGCAAACAATAGTCAATAGGGAAATGCAAATTAGAGCCACATTAGGATACTGCTGCACACCTACTAGAATAAACCGTTGAAATCTAAAAGACTGACCATACCAAGTGTTGGTAAGGATGGGGGAGAACTGGAAATTTCATGCACGGCTGCTAGGAGTGTAACAGGGTTCGATCACTTTGGGAAACAGTTTGACAGCCTCTTCAGAAAGTTAACATACCCCTGGCTTATCATCCACCTTGTTGCCAGATATGTGCCCAGAAGAAATGAAAGCATAGATCCGTGTGAAGACCTGTAGAAAAATGTTTTAGCAGCTTTATTTGTAAAAGCCCCAAACTGGAAACAACCCAAATATCCATCCACAGATGAATAGACAAACAAGTGCTGTGTTAAAAGAACAAAATGCTAAGGAGATACGTGTACCCCCATATCCACAGCAGCATTATGCACAATAGCCAAAAGGTGGAAGCAGTCCAAGCCTCCACCAATGGATGAATGGATGAATGGATAAACAAAATGTGGTCTAAACGTGCAATGGAATATTATTCAGTCTTTAAAAGAAAGGAAATTCTGACATTTGCTACCACAAGGATGAACACTGACGACAGTGAAATAAGCCAGACATAAAAAAGACAAATATTGCACAATTCCTCTTATTGTGATCAAATTCATAGAGACAGATGGTAGAAGGGTGGCTGTCAGGAGTAGGGGCAGAGGGCATAAGGGGTTATTGTTTAATGGGTACAAAATTTTACTTTGCAAGATGCCAAGACTTCTGTGGATGGGCGGTGGTGACAGCCACTCAATGATGTGAATGTACTTCACACCATTGAACTGTGTACACTTAAAAAATGGCTAAGATGGTCAATTTTATGTTATGTGTATCTAATCACAATTTAAAATGTTTAAACTTTTTTTTTTTTTTAATGCCAGGGAAAGAAAGATTCCTTGAAAGTATCCTAGACAGCTTCCTGGAGGAGGTGTCATTTGAGTGTGATCCAAGAAGGAGAGTAGGATTTACCTGGAGAACAGGACTTGGGCATCCCAGGCAGGGGACAGCTTGAGCAAAAGCAGGGAGGCCAGGACGGGCTGCAGGGTGTGGGGTCAGAGAGGCGGCAGCAGGGCATCTGGAGCTGGGGTGGGGGGAGACGAGGCTGAAAAGTAGACTGCACCCACCCCACAGGGGCCTCTGGGCCTCTGTCAGAGAAGAGACATTTATAAACATCAGCCGTGAGGGAGCCAGACCCACGGTGCCATGGCTCCATCAAGACAGCCATTCGGGAAGGGAAAGACTTGGGATCGGCTCTGGACAGTCGTGGAAAAATAAACATGTCCCTGGACATTCAGGAAACGCTCGGCAAGGCTGTGTCCAGGCGGGGCTGTTTGCTTATTTGTGACTTTCCTGCTTTCCATCACCCTGTCAGCAGCCACCCTGCCCCAATCCTGACCCTGACACCTGGCCCGGCCTGGCCTCAGTCATTGGCTTCAGAAGATAACTGGCCCCCGGGAGGGGAAGGCAGGCAGGCCAGAGGGGCGGCACACACGGGGTTGGCGGGTAAGTGTGCGTGTCAGAGTCTATTTGCACACAAGCGGGTCTGGAAGCATTGTGAATAGCAAAAGATGTGTGTGCGCGTGTGTTTGCACTCATGTGCATGAGTGGATCTGTGTGTACATGTGAAGGCTGATACATGTCAGTGTGTGTATGTGTGTGTGTGTGCTCACATGCATGTGTGTAGGTGAGCAGTGGGGGCCTGGATGAGGCAGTACAGACCCAGCCCCAGAGGGACTGGGTTCAAATCCAAACTCAGGCAAGTTACTTAGCTTCTCCAAGCCTCGGTTTTTATACCAGTTAAATGGAAAAATAACATTACCCATCCCATAGGTTGTGGAAGGACTCAGATGAACTGGTGGACAGAAAGCACTTGATGAAACGGTGCTGGTACAGAGTAAGCGCCTGACAAGTGCTAGCAGTGATTATTCATAAGGGCACCTGTGTGTGTGTGTGTGTGTGTGTGTGTGTGTGCGCGCGCGCGCACAAGTGTGTGTCTGCGTGGGTTCCGAGGGTGGAAAGGTGAGCAGCTTTGCAGTCGATGAGCATCAATGCACTCAAGGGGGGAAGAGCAGCCATGAGCAGCCAGGTGCCCGCCCTCGGCGCTTCCCCAGCCTGGCACCCAGCCCCTAGGAACCTGGGCCCAGCCTCCACGGGGGGGGGGGGGGCTGGCAAGCAAGGCCTTCCGGCAGCTTCCTTCTCCGCAGCCCTGGCTTTGCCGAGAGGCCCTACTCAAGGCGGCCGCTTCCTGCCTTGGGCTGCTCAAGCCTCCTCTTCTCTTGCCATTTCCTCAGGCTGGAGGATCACGGGTACTTTCTTCTATCAAAGGCCACTGACCCCAAAAAGAAATCAAGCAAGGGTCATATAAAAAAATCAACTTAATCTGGGAACTGTTTTTCCTTGAAGACAAAGGAACTCAACCCCTCTGCTTTTTAAATCAAGAACAGTAAGTGGCGCCAATTCTAGAAAAAAAAAAAAAGTCCTCAATTTCATACTATGTGAAATTGCTTTATAAAGGATAAAGCACTTTACAGATGTGAGGAAGTCTTCTGAGAGGCACAGCACACCCCCTAGGCAGGGGAGGGCCTAGGAAGGGGGAAGAGAAAGACCAAAAAGAAACCTATGGTTTGGAGCTGAGCAGTTCACCCAGAATGTGAACCTCTCAAGTCCAGCCTCCTGTGTTCATGCTGGCTAACCACTGCCCTCTGTTCCTGAACTGCTAGAACTCTCAACCCTTCAGAGGCTAAACCCCAATAGGGGGCTTTGGAATCAGCCTGGCCTGTTACCAGCAGGGCCCACTATGTTAAACATTGTGTCCCTGGAATTGTACAATCCAGGGACTCACTTTCCAGCTATGGGAATTGGGCTGTAGTGGGATATAGGGTCACCCTCAAAAGGATATGCCTATGTCCTATCCCGACCTGCAAGTAAGTTACCTTCTATGGCAAAAGGTGTGAGTAAGCAGAGGATCTCCGGAGGAGCTTGTCCTGTATTATCTAGGTGGATCCTAAATTCGATGACAAGTGTCCTCAGAGAGGCAGAGGGAGATCTGAGAGAGACAAGAGAGAAGACACGGACACAGCCGTGAGGCAAAGACGAAGACCAAGATTGTCAGGAGAACAGTAAGAGTTCCTTCCTCCTAGACTTTTTTTTTTTTTTTCCTCCTAGACTTTTTTGAGGATTAAGTAATGAAAAGAGCATGCAGTTAGTTGTAGAACTCAGGATCCTGCTTTAAGATTTGGGCTGACAGGGGATCCCTGGATGGCTCTGCCGTTTAGCGCCTGCCTTTGGCCCAGGGCGTGATCCTGGAGTCCTGGGATTGAGTCCCGCGTTGGGCTCCTGGCCTGGAGCCTGCTTGTCCCTCTGCCTGTGTCTCTGCTTCTCACTCTCTACCTATCATAAATAAAATTTTAAGATCTTAAAAAAAAAAAATATTTGGCTGACAACATGAACAGTTGTGTCCCAAACACTCATTGCCAGGGACGCATGGTGAGTAAGACTCGGGATCAGTGTTGTAGGGAGAATTTTGAGTTTCTTTCTTTCTTTTCTTAAAGATTTTATTTATTTATTCATGAGAGAGACAGAGAGAGAGAGGGGCAGAGACACAGGCAGAGGGAGAAGCAGGCTCCATGCAGGAAGCCCGACGTGGGACTCCATCCTGGGTCTCCAGTATCACACCCCAGGCTGCAGGCGGCGCTAAACCGCTGTGCTACCGGGGCTGCCCGAATTTTGTTTCTTGTCTGCTTTGGAGGCCCCAAAGCCTGGTCCTCTGCCTTCCTCACCTCCTGACTCCGAGCAATAGTCTAGAGCTACCCAGTTTCCATATCTCTCACTGTCCCCCAATATCTAGTCTCTCCCTTCTTCCTTTTAGTAGCAGCCACTACCGAGCATCAGCTGAAGATGCGGCTCTCCAACTAGAGACTTCATTTCCCAGACTCCCTTGCAGCTGGGCGTGGTCCTCTAAGCCCCAACCAATGGGATGTGAGAGGAAGTGATGTGTGTCCTGAGAAGGGAGCGGCTCGCCCTCCCGTTTCCCCGCCCCTTCCGGGAATCTCCCAGGAGGACCCGGAGTCTCCTTCCGCCGGGCGGGTGAGGACAGCAGCCTGGGGGTGCGCTGTTGGACGCTGGAGCCTTTAGCCACGTGGGCCTATTTACGTTAACTAAAATCAAATAAGATTAAAAACTGGGTTCCTCACTCACTCTGGCCACCTTCACGTGCTCAGCCGACACACGTGGCCGGGGGCTACACTGAGCAAGCTCTCGTCATCACCAGAAGCTCCGCTGGGCAGCACTGCCCTGGAGGATGCGGAGCCACAAGACAGAAGGAACCCGGGTCCTTGGACCACTTTGAGGAGCAGAGCCACCCTGCAGCCTCCCTTCCCCAACTGCCCATCACCTTGTATTTTTACAAGAAATAAACCATCTTTGTTTGCCAATGTGGCCAAACAAATATCCTAATAAATACTTTTTTAAAAAAATCATTTAGGGGCACTTGGGTGGCTCAGTGGGCTAAGCCTCCAACTCTTGATTTCAGCTCAGGTCATGATCTCAGGCTTGTGGCATTAAGTCCTGAGTTGGGTTCCATGCTCAGTTGAGAGTCTGCCTGAGATTCTCTCTCCCATCCCCACCCCCACCCCACCACTTGTGCTCTCCCTTTCTCTCTCAGACAAGTAAATAAATAAATCTGTTTTTTTAAATGTATTTATTTGAGAGAGTGGGAGAGAAATGGAGAGAGAGCACAAGCGAGGAGGAGGGGCAGAGGGAGAAGCAGATTCCCCACTGAGCAGGGAGTCTGACTTCGGGCGGATCCCAGGTCTGTGGGATCCTGACCCCAGCTAAAGGCAGACACTCAAACGACTGAGCCACCCAGGCACCCCTAAATAAATCTTTTTTTTTAATCATTTAAGTTACCAGAGACAGCTTTTATTGTTTGCAACTAATAATGTTGACTGTTAGAAAAACAAGTAAAACAAGAAAGGAAGAAAGGGGAGTTGCTGTTGTGGTCTGGGGGAGCAGGGAGGGCTTTCTCAGGGGAAATGCTATTTATGCCAAGTCCACTGCTACTTGCTCTGTCCACAGCAATGAAACTGGGTCTAGCTTTTTGGGTCATACAGTGCCCAGGCCAAAGTGTGAGAGAGAATGGCCCTCCCCCCAGATGGACCTAGATTTATTCAGCCACAGAAAATGGCAGATCCCAGTTCTGAGGCAGAAAATGTGTAAGATGAGCCATGTTATACCCGTTAGCAAGGACACTCCAAAGACCACAAGGGTAGTGTCAAAAGGACTCCGGAGCCACCTGAAGTGCCCCCCTTGAACAAAGATGGGACAAGTAAGGCATTAATAATAAACCTAACTGCAATGGGCTTGAAATGCATCAATATGTTTACATCTATAAGTTCATAATGATACTAAAAGCAAACAAACCCAGGAAGATAATAGGAAACTAACTTGTTCTTTTGAAGACTCATAAATAAAAGGACAAACCCAGACTTTATGCTCTTTTTCTTCTATCAACTATACTCAGTAACCAAATGGTAGGTGAAGAGAACTTTCTCTTTGCTAGCAAAGGAAGAAGGAATGATAGTTTTTGCAGCCCCTTGTGAATTTATGGATCTAGGTATTGAGTATCATAAAGAGACGACCAGACATTATGTGTCTCCTGTTGGACGAATATGCCACCACAGAGTAGCCTTGCCAAAAACAGAAGAAAAAAAAAAAAACTAAAACAAAACAAACAAAACCCCTAAATCTGATCAAACCTCTAGATCCAACTTCCAATTTATAGGACATTTAGAGTCCAGAGGAGGTTTGCAATACACACTTAGAAAATTCAGAGTATGAGAAACTCTTCTGAACAACATTCTAGTTTCCTCAACAAATCAACTTCAGGGAAAAAATTTAAAAACAGACAAGGCCCTTTTGGATTGAAAAAGACTTAATCAACTAACCACAATTGTGCAGACCTTATTTAGATCCTGACTCTGACAACCTAGATTTTTTTTTTTAAGTATGACATTAATGAGATATTTGGAAATTCAGATAATGACCAGATATTTGATGATCTTAAGGAGTTACTATTCTTCTAGGTGTAATAATGGTATTATCAGAGGAATGATGTGATGTGCGGGATTTCCTTCAATATAATCTGCAAAGGACAGAAGTATGCGGGAAGGTGGATGGAAGGAAATGGCCATGCACTGATAATTGTTGGGGTTCCTTGTACTCTTCTCTTTCTGTTGGATATGAAAATTCCTGTTTGACATCTTCATAAAGACCCCTTTGGTATCTTTATCTGTTTGAGATTTTCTAAAAATAGAAATATTCTTCAATAATTCACCACACATACAATCCCAAGGCACAAACTAAGATGATGGGCCTAAGGAAGAATTTGGTTTTGGCTGCCTTCTCCACCCCACCCACAGCCACCTCCCTTTCCACCAGCCCACCCACTGGTCCCAAGCCCACAATCCCAAGCAATTTTATCTCAGGGACCCCAATAACCTTCCCTGCCACTGGGTCCCTTTGTTGTAGTGTAAGGAACTGCTTCATCGAAATACAGTTCACACATCATACAATTCACCCATTTAAAATGTACAGCTCGGTGGGTTTTGGTGTAGTCACAGAACTGTGCGACCATCACCACAGTCAATGTCAGCACATTGCCACTGGGTCCTTATCATGCTCACCTTCCAAAAGTTCTTAATACCTTCAAATCCTACACAGGAAGAAGTGGAGTCTTGTCCTTTCTCTCCCAGGAGGCATCTGCCTTTCTGCCAGTTTTCCTGCAATGATACAAGTCCCACGTATCATTTACATTACACACACGCACAGACACACACGCACACAGAGTGCCGCCTCGCTGGCCACCCCACCACAGAACGATGGTCCTCCACCCATCGAGGAACCACTCAGTATGAGCAGAGGGCTCGACAGGAACCAGTAGGTCATCCAGAGATGAAGAAGCAGGAGATGGAGAAATCCTGGCTGGGCGGAGGAGACGAGAGTGGGCTCCTCGCCAGGAGGGGCTGCAGGTGCCCCTGCCCACGGGGCTGGAGGCTGCTCCCCTCTACCTTCCTCCCAGGCGGGAATGTCCTGCGCCCTCAGCACCCCTTTCCTGTCCTCCCATCTCACTCCTGAGGCCTGCAAATCACGCAGGGCACTAAGCCTGGGCAGTCACACCTTTCAAAGCAGTCGTTTCCTTTATTTGAGGGCAAGAGACGTTTCCACTGTGGGCAGGCCAGCCAGGAGCCCTTTCTCCTTCCTGTCCTTCCTTCCCAAGGAATCAATCTTCTTAAACTTTATCCTCCCAGAGACCATCTGGATGAAACCATTCAGGAAACTCGGCTGGGTACTAAGCCTAGAGCTCTCATCCATCTTGCCCTGTCAGAGCCCAGCATCCTGGCCTTAAAGAATCCCTACAGCTGGGGCCACCCTGGGCCTCCTGCACTGGGGGAGCCTTGGAGTCTTCTCCAGCCCTTGCCCTACTGCTAGACCCTTGGTCTCACTCTATGTCTCCCAATTATAATATTCAGAGAAGGAGTGTGGTAGAGTGGGAAAAATCCAAATGGACCCAGGGCTGTAAGCTTTCTCTGCTGCATGACCTTGGCAAAGCGACCTGACCTCTCCAAGCCTCAGTGTCCTCACCAGTAATGGTAAAAATCAAGTCAGATAATGTCCTTTAAATTTATTCTCCTCCTCATTAATTCTGCTTGAGCCTGCTTGCTATTCCTTGGATTTGCCAACAATCCTCCCACCCCACGGCCTTTGCACTTGTTGTTCCCTATATTTGAAAGCTCTTTCTCCAGAGAGCCATATGCGTGGCCCACTGCCTATAGGTCTCAGCTCGCAATGTTGCCTTGCCAGAGAGGACTTCCTTGACCAGACTATCTAAAAGGGACAGTCCTCCCACCCAACACCTCCCTCCCTCTCTATCCTTTATCCTGCTTTAATTTTCTTCAAAGCCCATAATACTACTTAAGGCATTAGAGAGTGAAGTGTTTATTTTTTTAATTTAAATTCAATTTCCCAACATATAGTATAAAACCCAGTGCTTATCACATCACGTGGCCTCCTTAATGCCCATCGCCCAGTTAAAGACCCCTTCCCCCACTAATTAAGGCTTTAAAGAGTAAAGTGTTTATTTTATTTATTTATTTTTTTTTTTTTAGTAAAGTGTTTATTGACTACCTGTCCTCCTCACGAGAATATAAGTTCAGTGAAGACAAAGACCATGTATGTCTGTTCCCTCAACAAAACTTAACCAATGGAAGGATAAATGGTGGGTTGCATGAACACATTGCACAGGAGTGGGACCACCATAGGGACTCAGTAAATAGGAGTTATTGTTACTAATTTGGAGGCACTGAGAGTGGCCCACAGGGGCTGGATTTCTCAGAATGGGTGGGGCTACAGAGAAGAACCCAGAGAACTCCCTGGCCTGAGGAGGACCTTGGGCTCCACCCACAGCCAGCCCTTTCCCCAGTGTCCTCAGGCGCTTGGTCCCGGGCAGGTAGGGGATTTGGAATGTCCTGAGGCAGGACACCTGTCACCCACACCTGGATGGGTGCCCAGCAATGGGGTCAATAAGAGGCTCTTCGTCCCCACAGGGAACCCAAGCATCAGAAGGGACTGGTCACCAGGACCGCATTTGTGATTGACCCCTCACCACCACCACCACTGGCCAGGTAGGGAATCAGGCCAGGCCCAGTTAGAGGAACCAGAGAACATGGTCATGAATCTATCACCCTGAGATCGGAGGATGGGCTCAGAGTTCTAGAGGAAAGAACAAATCTGTGCAGAAGGCCCAGGTCCATCACTTTAACTGTGTGACTTCAGGCAAATCACTTAACCTCTCTGAGCCTCAGTCTCCCCCATCTGTCAGGTAGAAATAATAATATCCATCTTAAGATGCTGATAGAAGGATTGTTAAGAATAATATTAGCTAACACTTACTTTGCTCTGTGCCAGCGGTGTCACATTATCTCCTTTGATCCTCAAAACGTCCCTAATGTTAGACATCTGTATTCCTACTTTACAGAGGAAGAAACTGAGGTTCAGAGAGGGTACTGGCCAGCCCCAAACCACACAGCTAGGATGAATCAGGGCAGAGCTGGTTCAAGTGTGCTGGTTGTAAAGCCCTGCGTTCACCACCACCCACAGAAGGCACTTGAGCACCTGGCCAGGCACAAACAAATTCCCAGTCAAGGTGAACTTTCTGCTTCCCTGAGCTTCAGGTCTGGGGGCAGATGAGCCCCACTACAGGGGCTGAAGGGAAAGGGAGCCAGATGGCCCTTACCTGGCCAGGTTGAGGCTGCAGCAACAGCCCCCACCCTGGTCCCGCCAAGCACTAGCAGCCTGGGCTGGCTTTGAGCTTCCAGCAGGTTGCAAGGAGCTCCTTCCCCAACACCTCGTCTCCCCAGGAATCAGGCTGGGCTCACCCCCCCCACCCCACCCCCCACCCCACCCCCGCACAGAGGAAGTTCAGCTAGGTCAGGCCTGCCCCTTTCCCACAGCCCCGAAATGACCCTCCTCAGCTTTGCCCCTCACCTCGGGGCTGAGAATCTCCCAAGGTCCCCCGCCCAGGGCCTGCGGGCTTATGCTGCCATTGGTCTCGCGCCTTCTATAGGGGACAACCTAATTCACGTGTGACCCACACCAATAAATCAGGGAGGGGGAGGGGGGTGGGGACATTCATAAATCCATATCAAACAGTCCCCAAATTATGACAGATGACATGGCAGTCATAAAATTGCACAAGCAAAACTCACCAAGTCATTAATTTCATGGCCGTAGAAAATAAACAGACACATTTTTTCGCGGCCCTAATAAATTTTTAAAAACTCAAAGAATGGTCCATCTGCTTCGAATAATTTTTAATTTCCTATTCTGTCTCATTCCCATTAGCTATTCCACTGAGATATTTGCTAAATTCTTTCATTTACCTCCTCCCATCTGTATTCAATTACCCTATTCCCAAATAGAGTGAGTTTTTGTTTCTCCTAAGCGCGGGACAAAATACCCCCGCCTGTACCTTAAAGCAAATGTTATGTGTGTTTTATTATCTGTTAGACCGTATGAGTCATTCTAACTCGATTGCCTGTGTGGAAAGGTTTGGAGAGCAATCTGATTTTGATGTTTTTTGGCTTGGGTGGAAAACACCTGCCCGATTCTCAAAGCTAATCTATTAACGTGGTAAATGCTGTAGCAGATGTTCCTGAGTGAGCGAGGGGCCGCGCTGGGCTGTGACCAGGCCCCGAGTGTCGGGCACACAGTGGAAATGCTCCGAGATCAGAGGCCAGAAACGTCACTGGGGGCCCGAGCTGTCACAGAGTCACCTTTCCTGGCTGCCCGTGGGCTCTGGCCCTCCAGCCACTCCTCGTGGCCTCCCCGGGCCCTCAGCAGCCACTCAAGATAGGACATTTCAAGGTCAGCTGGCTCGCTCCCCCCGCCCTCCTGTTTTTTACATAAGGGACACTGAGGTCCAGAGAAGAGAGGCACCAAACCACACAGAATCCTGAAAAAGGACAACATCCCTTTAGGCTGACCCTAATATTCCGCAGACCCTGCAAGTGAGCTGAGACTCATTTCGTGGAGCTGAGATACCGACGGGAGGAGGATTCTGGGAGCACACCTACACCCTCCCACCCTGGGCCTTCCACCCAGGAAAACAAGATCACTGTGGGCCTTTTCAGTCTAAAACTTTTCTATTCCATCTTTCCTCATCCTGCAGGAGTTGGGCCAGGCCTGCAGGAAGTGGGGTGAGGGGCCAAGAGCAAGGCTTTGGCCTTGGATGGGTTGGTCTCAACCCTGTGTGCACATGGGAACTGCAGAGCCCAGGAACATGGATTTCCAGGCCAAGCTGCAGATCTGGCGAGGAATTGGTGTCTCCAAAGATGCACATTGGAGGATCTATGTAGCTGCACTGTGGGTGCCCACACCCCATCACCCCACATTCAATCCATGCGTGTTTGTGACTGCCTACTACGGGTATGGGCAACACTGCCTGAGAGCTTGCTCTGGCCTGGAATCATGTTCAGTAGACTCTCAAGACAGCCCACAGGTGCCAGGAACCAGACACCCCCAAGAATATCCCTAAAGTGATGATGAATGGGAGTTGGTGTGCAAGTATCCCAGTTCCGTCCCCTCTTGAAGGTGACAATTCTGAGATGTGTTCTATACCTGTGGTTCTCAACCAGGTATGATCTTGCCCCTGGGGGACACTGGCAATGTCTGGAGATATCTTGTTGAATGGTTGCTACCTGCGTCTAGTTGGTAGAGGCCAGGAGGCTGCTAAACATCCTACAATGCATGGGACAGCGCCACCCCCCCCAACCTCCAACCAATAATTATCCAGCCCAAAATATCGGTAGTGTGGAGGTTGAGAAACCCTAGTCTATATCCTCTCCCAGAGGTTCCCAATGGAACTAAGCCTCAGATGCTCACATCAATAACCTGCTCACTTAGGCCCATTCTCCCGGCTTCTTTCTCCTCCTTGGCCCACTTCCCCCGCTGTCCTATCAGCACTTCCCAGAACCACCTCTCACATAACCACTTTCACTCAAATCTTCATCTCAAGGTCTGCTTCTTGGGGACCCAACCTAAGATTATCCATTACTACAGTCATAGCAACAACCTTGGAAGATTCTCAAAGATCTGGGTTCCATTTCAGCCATCTATACTCTTACCATATATATTCAGTTCCAGTGACACACTGATGTGGTCACCTAAGGATACACGTATGAGGGCACACCAGATCATCCTGGCCAGGAGGCCTTTTGGTCCTATTCCAGTGGACCAGCTGATTGGAGCTGTGTTAACCCCGAAAAGTGACATTAGACTTGAGTACCAATTCAATATAATCACCTACCAGAATCTCAGCTGACTTTTTTATAGAAATGGATGAGGGGCATCTGGGTGGCTCACTTGGTTAGGCGCCAGACTCTTGATTTCAGCTCAGGTCTGCACTCAGTGGGGAGTCTGCTTCAGATTTTCTCTCTCTCCCTCTCCCTTTTCCCCTCCCCAGCTTTTTTTTTTTTTTTTTTTTTTTTTTTATGATAGTCACACACAGAGAGAGAGAGAGAGAGAGGCAGAGACATAGGCTGAGGGAGAAGCAGGCTCCATGCACCGGGAGCCCGACGTGGGATTCGATCCCGGGTCTCCAGGATTGTGCCCTGGGCCAAAGGCAGGCGCCAAACTGCTGCGCCACCCAGGGATCCCTCCCCAGCTTAAATAAATTTTTTTTTTTTAAAAAAGTGGATGAACTGATTCTAAAATTCATATGGAATTACAAGTGACCAGAACTAGCCAAAACAATATTGAAAAAGGAAAGAGTAGAAAGATTCATACTTCCTGATTTCAAAACTTGCCACAAAGCAACAGTAATCAAGATGGTAGAGTATTGATGCAAAGATAGATACACAGATGGATAAAGTAGGATTGAGAGCATATAAACACCCATATACTGTGGTCAACTAACTTTTTTTTCTTAATGTAGCCTGTATGCCCTGTGTGGAGTCCAATGCAGGGCTTGAACTCACAACTTTGAGTTCAAGACCTGAGTGAGATCAAGAGTTGGACATTTAACTGACTGAGCCACCCAAGCACCCCTCCACTGACTGTCAATAAGGGTGTCAAGACCATTCAATGGAGAGTCTTCAACAGGACGGCTGGATATCCACTTGCAAAAGAATGAAGTTGACTCCTTACCTCATGGCATATACAAATATTAAGATGGATCAAAGACCTTCAGCCATCAGAAAAGATGAATACCTACCATTTACTTCAACATGGATGGAACTGGAGGGTGTTATGCTGAGTGAAATAAGTCAATCGGAGAAAGACAATCATCTTATGGTTTCACTCATATGTGGAAGATAAGAAATAGTGAAATTGACTATAAGGAAAAGGAGGGAAAGTGAGTAGGGAAAAATTAGAGAGGGAGACAAACCATGAGAGACTCCTGACTCGGGGAGATAAACAAAGGGTTGCAGAAGGGGAGGCAGCTGGGAGGATGGGGTAACTCGGTGACAGGCATTAAGGAGGGCACATGATGGGATGAGCACTGGGTGTTATATGTTGGCAAATTGAATTTTTAAAAGATTTTATTTATTTATTCATGAGAGACACACACAGAGAGAGGCAGAGACATAGGCAGAGGAGCTTGATGTGGGACTTGATCTCAGGATCCCGGCATCACGCCCTGAACCAAAGGCAGATGCTCAACTGCTGAACCACCCAGGTGTCCCAGGCAAATTGAATTTAAATAACCTATATTTTTAAAAGATGGATCAAGGCAGCCTGGGTGGTCCACCAGTTTAGCGCCGGCTTCAGCCCAGGGCGTGATCCTGGAGACCCAGGATCGAGTCCCACGTCGGGCTCCCTGCATGGAGCCTGCTTCTCCCTCTGCCTGTGTCTCTGCCTTTCTCTCTCTCTCTTTCTGTGTGTTTCTCATGAATAAATAAATAAAATTTTTTTTATTTTTTTATTTTTATTTATTTATTTTATTTACTTATGATAGTCACAGAGAGAGAGAGAGAGAGGCAGAGACACAGGTAGAGGGAGAAGCAGGCTCCATACACCGGGAGCCCGATGTGGGATTCGATCCCGGGTCTCCAGGATCATGCCCTGGGCCAAAGGCAGGCGCCAAACCGCTGCGCCACCCAGGGATCCCTAAAATCTTTAAAAAAATAAAAGATGGATCAAAGACTTAAATGTAAGGGCTAAAACTATAAAACTCTTAGGAGAAAACATAGGAGTAAATCTCCATGATCTTGCATTTGGGAAAGTATTTTTAGATATGACCCCAAAAGTTTGAATAATAAAAGAAACAATAGTTAAACTGGACTTCATCAAAATTGAAATATTTGTGCTTCTAAGGACACCATCAATAAAGTGAAAAGACAACCGAGGGAGTAGGAGAAAATATTTGCAAACCATGTATCTGACAAGGAATTTGTATTATCAGGTTATCTATGAATTTAGAACTACTATTTTCTCCTGGTGAATTTTAATCTTACATATTATTTTTCTCGAAAGATTTTATTTATTTATTATTTGAGAGAGAGAGAGAGTTGAGGGGGAAGGGCAGAAGGAGAGGGAGAGAGAAACCCAAGCCGACTCCATGCTGAGCTCAGAGCTTGGGGTGGGGCTCCATCCCACACCCCCAGATCATGACCTGAGATCACAAGCTGAGCCAAAACCAAGAGTCGGACACCTCACTGACTGAACTACCCATGCACCCCCATACTGACCTTTTATTATCACCATACCTTCTATAGCCTTTTTGCCTTAGATCTATTTTGTCTGATAGTAATAGAACTATACCAATTTTCTTCTGGTTAGTATTTTTCTCATCTTCTTTCACCATTCTACTTATAATTTTTTAAAAATCTGTCCTCGTGTTTTAGATGTATCTCATGTAAGCAGCATTTGGCTATTCTTTTTAAAATCCAATCTCGGGATCCCTGGGTGGCGCAGCGGTTTGGCGCCTGCCTTTGGCCCAGGGCGCGATCCTGGAGACCCGGGATCATATCCCACGTCGGGCTCCTGGTGCATGGAGCCTGCTTCTCCCTCTGCCTGTGTCTCTGCCTCTCTCTCTCTCTGTGTGTGACTATCGTAGATTAAAATAAATAGATTTAAAAAAAAAATCCAATCTCACAGTCCATGCATTTTAACTGAAGAGTTCAGTCTATTTATATTTATGAAGATTACAAGTATATTTGGCTTTATTTCCATGATCTTATTTGGTGCTTGTGGTTGTGGGTTTGTGTTTTTTTTTTTTTTAAGATTTTATTTATTTATTTATTTGACAGAGAGAGAACGAGAGAGCACAAGCAGGGGGAGCCGCAGAGAAACCTGATGGTGGGGCTCAATCCCAGGACCCCCAGGATCTCGACCTGAGCCAAAGGCAGACACTTAACCAACTTGAGCCACCCAGGCGACCTTGGGTTGTTGGGGTTTTTATGATTTGTCCTGCTTCCTAAGGGCTTCTTTTCATCCTCTTTGTTGCATTGTTTTGAATTAAAGTTTTTTACTCCATTTTTTCCCCCTAGCTACTAGTGTGGAAGAGAGGCATTCTACTTTCAAGATTTTTTTTTAAGTAATCTCTCCCCCTAGTGTGGGACTTGAACTTACAACCCAGAGATCAAGAGTCGCTATTCTCCACCAACTGAGCCAGCCAACTGCCCCACTACTTATTTCTTTATTGGTGACTTGGCATTTTGAAATGATTACCTAACTTAATATAGTCTAAAGTGAATCAGTATCTTACCCTTCTCCTGAACAATGCAAAGTACCTTAAAAGCTTTAATCCCATTTACTTAAGGTCCAGGCTTTTAGTTCCATCTCCTGTTTAACCCCACAGAATAGACATTGTTTTTTGGACAATCCGTGTGTTTGTTTAGATTTACCCACATTTTTATTATTTTCTCAATTCAAATCTCTTCTTGTATATCAGACCTACTTCCTGAGACCATTTTTCTTCTCAAGTTTGTCCTTTGATGGGGGGGGGGTCTGTGGTTTATAAATTCTCTCCGTTTTAGTATGGATGAAACGTCTTTATTTCTGCCCTTATTCCTGTGTTTCGTATTTTTACTGAGATGATTCATGTACCATAACACTTGCCCTTTGAAAGTGTACAATTCAGTGGTTTTAGTATACTTAGTTTTATGAATATCCCGTGATCTAATTCCAGAACATTTCATCACCCAAAACAGAAACCCCATACCCATTAGCTGTCACCACCTTCCCCTCCTTCACCCCAATGTCTGGCAGCCACGTATCTGTCTTGTTCTATGGATTTGCTTATTCTGCATGTTTCATATCAGTGAAATCATAGAATTTGTGGCCCTTTGTGGCTGGCTTCTTTTGCTTAGCCCAGTGTCTCCACGGTTCATCCTGCTTGTCACCTGCATCAGAACTTCATTCCTTTTTATGACACTCTTACTATATGGATATACTAAATTTGTTTATCCATTTCTAAGCCAGTGGACATTTGGATTATTTCCACTTTTCCACGATTATGAATAATACTGCTACAAAAATTCATGTATAAGCTTTAGTGTGGACATATATTTTCAATTCTCTTGAGTATATACCCAAGATCTATACTTATTTTTTCCCTTTTTTTTTTTTTTTTTTTTTTTTTTTTTGAGAGGGAGAGTATGCAGGCAGGGGGAGGGGCAGGAGAGGTAGAAACTTAAGCAGGCTCCATGTCCAGTGTGGAGCCTGACTTGGGGCTCAATCTCATGACCTGAGCCAAAATCAAGAGTCAGATGCTTAACTGAGTCACCCAGGCACCCTTAATTTCTTAAAAGAAATTTGGTTGGTTACCCGCCTGGGTGGCTCAGTTGGATAAAAATCTGCCTTCAGTTCAGGTCATGATCCTGAGGTCCTGGGATTGAGCCCCATATCAAGCTCCCTGCTCAGTGGGAAGCCTGCTTCTTCCTCTCCTTCTGCCGCTCCCCCTGCTTGTCGTCTCTCGCTCCCTCTCGGTCAAATAAATAAAATCTTTTTTAAAAAAGAGAGAAAAATTATTTGTCTTTTTTTTTTTAAATTATTTCAGTCTTATCAGAAATTGAGGTATATCATCTTTCCTTGGTATGATTTTTTTAAAGCCCTTTAAATCCACTCCTCTTAAAAAAAATAAAAATTAAAAAAATCCACTCCTCTTCTATCTTTCATTGTTACTATTGATACTATTGTGACTAATCAGCCATTAGTTTAATTTCTTCTAATCATGGAAGTTATGAACAACAAAAATTTTTCTTGATGGTACTTTAAAGATCTTCCCCTTGTCTTTGGCATTCCTCAATTCAACTATGATGTATCTGTGTATGGATTTATTTTTATTTATCCTATTTGGGATTTATCAGAATTCTTGTATTTGAGGACTCATGTTTGTTTTTTTTTTAATGTTTTTACAAATATTTTCTTATTTCAATGAAGCTGGTACAGACATGACCATTTAAAAACCCATATCCCCAAAAGTACAAATAAGAGAGCAGTGTTCTGTTGAATACACTTCTACATGAATAACTTCATTAAATGCTAATAACTTCATTAAATGCTAATGAAAATTAGAACTTTTCTGGGTCTTCTGACAAGACTTTTCTTTTACCTTAAAATGCTTTCTCTTCAGTGAAACCATCTTTGGAGTTAGTCATTATTCTCACCATCTGTGTCATTTTGACTCCAGCCTGATATTTTTCTTCTTTTGGTCCAGATCCTCAAATTTTAAAAGTAGCTTCAGAGAATCCCTGGGTGGCTCAGCGGTTTAGCGCCTGCCTTTGGCCCAGGGCGTGATCCTGGAATCCCGGGATCAAGTCCCACATCAGGCTCCCTGCATGGAGTCTGCTTCTCCCTCTGCCTGTGTCTCTGCCTCTCTCTCTCTCTGTGTCTTTCATGAATAAATTAAAAAAAAAAAAAGTAGCTTCAAATTAAGGAAAAGTCATTTTTCCACAATTCAGTTCTCTGAAAAACTTCCATCTCCCACTGAAAGTCATAGTCCAGGAATGAAGCAACCATGTGCCAGAACTTCAAGGCCGATGGGAGACTCATTATGAACACTCGCATTGTCAATCTTATTTATCACAAGCCTGAAAATGCAATCCTGAAAAAGGTGGCCTCTCTGTGCACACATGTAATTTTTTAAAAGGAGAGGGAGGGGCATCTGGGTGGCTCAGTGTCTGAGCATCTGCCTTTGGTTCAGGTCATGATCCCAGGGTCCCGGGATCGAGTCCCACATCGGGCTCCCCACAGGGAAACTGCTTCTCCCTCTGCCTATATCTCTGCCTTTTTCTCTGTGTCTCTCATGAATAAATAAATAAAACATTTTGAAATAAAATAAAATAAAAATAAAAAGGAGAAGGCAATATGAAGGGGGCTGAGGTTTGATCACCAAAAATCAGCAAACTGAAAACAAATGATAATGAATAATGGGCACAGGAATTCAAGTCACCAGATGTTTAAAGACATGGGGCACCAGTTTTCAATTCCATATTGAATACCACATTACAAAAGAACTGTTTTTAGAAATAAAAAAGAATTGAGAGTAAAGGGTAGGAAAAGGAATATCTAAATCGTTGAAAGATCCCATTTGTTCCTGATAAGCTTCAATCATATTTTCTCTCCATTCCCAGTTCTTTGACAGCATGATTGTCAGCAATTCTCTGACCTTCAAAGAGAAACCTGCATGAATTCTCTAGAACTCCCTGTCTTTGACAGTACAATTCTTCAAGTTTCTGGGGTTGTGTTGTCATTTCACCTGGAAGTAAATCTCACTGCTATCCTGTCCAATGACTTTGAGTTCTTGTCCCGCAGGTCCTCTGTGGAAGGTTTTGCCTCCTGGTCAGAGAAGGTGACAGTGGCTTCACGCAGGGTCTCCACATGGCAGCAGGCTCAGGTCGGCAGAATCTTCGTCGGTGGTTTATAGATGCCTCTCCTCCCCGCAGTGCACCACGTGGCTCAAGGGATTTTCATGCCGCCTCACTTCCCAAGGATTCATGGTTTTGTTTTGTTTTGTTTTTTTTTTATGATAGTCACAGAGAGAGAGGGAGAGAGAGGCAGAGACACAGGCAGAGGGAGAAGCAGGCTCCATGCACCGGGAGCCCGACGTGGGATTCGATCCCAGGTCTCCAGGATCGCGCCCTGGGCCAAAGGCAGGCGCCAAACTGCTGCGCCACCCAGGGATCCCTCATGGTTTTTTAATTATCATGGAAAATTCTCAGCTACTACCTCTTTGAACATTGCTTCACTCCATGATTTCTAGAATTGCTTTCCAAAAAAGCTGACCAGACATATCTTAGAGCTTTTCATTCTGTCTTCCATATCTCTTAACCTCTTTTCCATATTTTCCATTTTTCTTTCTGTGCTGAATGATGATGCATAGTGTTTTCAGATCTGTCCTCCAGTGTGCTAATTCCCTCTCCAGCTGTGTCTATTCTCTTTAACTGATCCATTGAGTTTTTCATTTCAAATGTGATACACGTGAACTTCTAGAACCTCTGCTTTTCAAACCTATCTGGTCGTTTTTAGAATCCCTTGCTTCTTTCTTATGCCACAGAAGCCCAGAGTGTGGAAGCTGTGAGCTGGCCAGTGAGGTAGGTCATAGGGGGCACAGCAGCCACAGCAACCACTTTTTCCCCTGGTCTCACATTTCCAATTTGTTCCTGGCCTCTCAAAACTCCTTTATTTCCTTATAGGCTCTTTTATTAACTGAAGAGAATTTCAAAAACATATTTCCCAGCATCATTAGATGTTTCATAGCTGACATATTTGCAAAAGCCTTTAATCCTCGTATAGATTTTAAATCCTTTCGTTCCTTTTCCAACACCATGTTTTCAGAAAATAAGCACCTACTGTGTGCCAAGAACTGTGCTGGGGATTCAGGGCAGAACAAGACAGAGACTGTCCCGGCCCTCAGAGTTGCTTATGGTCTATAGAGAAGCCAAACACCTAATCAGACATCTGCACCCACTGTTAATCAACATGCTCTGATGGGGGAGGCATTAGGCAAGAGGACCATGCTGAGATACACAGGAGCCAGAAATACTCTAATAATCAAGTTGATTCTTTTTAGGTAAATACTCAACATTTATTTAAGGGACTAGTAATACCTTACAAAGCAAAACTCAAGCTCTTTTCCTCCATTAGAAGGCACTAGGCAAGCTGCCTATTATTACAGACACACGTTATGGGAACATGCATTTTTTGGGGAGAGGATCTAGCTCTACCCCAACTCCAACCTACTTAGAAAATCAATTACTCCAACCACATACATCTTGGAAGGACGGTCTGGTAAATTCTTCCATTTCCTTCCATTTCTTTTTTTTTTTTTTTTCTAATTTATTTGACAGAGAGAGCACGAGTAGGGACAGAGGCAGAGGGAGAAGCAGACTCCCTGCTGAACCCCAATGTGGGGCTCCATCCCAGGACCCCGGAATCATGACCTGAGCTGAAGGCAGACGTTTGACCGACTGAGCCACCCAGGTGCCCCTCTCCTTACATTTCTACTGATGTGTCTGTTGCTTCCCCAGCCATCCCTTAGTTCTGGTGTGTGGAGTAACTACAGCTGTATTACGGCACTCCAAACAGTAGCTTAAAACAGCCATGTGTTGTGTGTTGAATTATGTCCCCAACAAAGATATGTTGAAGTCCTAACCCTCAGTACTTTAAAACGCAAAGTACTTTCTCTTACTTGAAAAAGAGAATCACTGCTCATGCAATTAGTTAGGGTGAGGTTGTGCTGAGGGCAGGTGGGCCCCTAATCAAATATGAATACGTTTCTGGTTTGTTACCTAGCTTGTGGTCATTTGTCATCTAGGTAGCCCTAGGAAACTCATACGTGATCATTTTTTCTGCTTATGAATCTGGAGGTTGCCTGGACTCCCGGCAGTTCCCACTGTGGGTCTGTCATGTGTTGGTGGCCAGGGTTGTGGTCATCTCAAAGGCTTCTTACCCACATGTCTGGCATCTGGGCTGGGAAGTCTCAAACAGCTGGCGCTGGACGTGTTGAGCCCCCTCGGGCACTTCTCTCCCCTGGCAGCCTTGGGGCAGATGGGTCCAAGCACAGTGCACGCCCTTTTCTCCACCAGGCCTCTGATCTCCAGCAGAGGCTGACCAAAGGTCTGTCCAAGCTCCTGTCACCCTCCTCTCCAGTCCTGCCTCCACCTTCAGAGCAGCAACCAAGACCATCAGACCGGCATACCCATTTGCTAAGCCTCTGCTGCAGTTCGGTACTGCACCCTCTGTCCCTGCCAGCCTCCTTACAGGGGAGGTGTTCTGGTCTACTCTGTCCTAGGGTGAAGAAAACGCTGGAGGAGCAAGGAACACACAAGTCTGTGCCTGGGCTGAGATTCGCTGTCATGTTTGTCTGAACCTTTGTCTCTAAAACCTAGATCCTTGTCTTCTCCCTTCCTCCTACCCTCCCCCTACTCTCCCTCGCCCTCTCCACCTATCTTTGTGTCTCTAGGCTCCTTCTCTCTGTTGCTGTAACCCCCCACAAGGGTCTAGGACTATTTAGAAGCCAGATTATCTCCAAAATGGGTTCGACCTTCTCTTTAGTTGGTACCAGAATCTGGCCACGGTCATTAGGGAAACTCCACGAAGGAATGACCAGCGGCTACCTGCTGCCTCCTTCTCTCCACCCCACAAGGGACCTTTCCCAGGTCTCTAAGCTAGACCCAGAGTGGGATGGATGGGGGAGGGAATGACCAAAAACTGGAATGACAAGGGAGGGGGATTATTCCCAGCAATCACACTAGGATAGGACACATATGGCAGAGGAGACAGGAACTAAACCCTTATCAATAGTCAAAATTCCTCCAAACCTGAAAGTTCCAGCCCAAAAGAATGCTGCCACTTGCCAGCCATGTGACCTTCATTATGTCCCTTGACCTCGCTGAGCTAATAACAATCCCTAATTTAAAAGATTGTTATGATTTACGGTTGATTTGCTTGGAATGCTTTGGGCTGCAAATAACACAAAAGTCAACCAAGATTTCCTTGAGCAATAAAGATACTTAATTCTTTCACACACTGAGATTCTAGAGGTAGGTGTTTTCAGGATTTGTGCAATAATTCAGAATGCCATTGAAAAGGAGTTTCTATATTTCTGTTCCCCATCCCTACTACCTTGCTGTTTACATCTCATACTGTTTCCCCATGGTTCAAAGACAGCTGCTGCAGCTCCAGACATCATGTACCACATTTAAAAGGCAGGGCTGAAAAAATATATATATATAAAATAAAATAAAAGGCAGGGTGGGGGGGGAGGAGAGGCTACGAATAACAAACACCCCTTCAGGCACTGGACTCTATTGCAGATGACCTAAGGAGCCCACCTTGAGAACCTCTGACCTGCAGCATGATCTCCTAATGTGAAACTCCTGCTCATCTCAAGATGCTTTTGCATCTTAAAAGTTCAGAGAATAAGGGAAACAAGGGAAACTGAGTGGAGAAAAATTAGATAAGAAGACAAACCATGAGAGACTCCTAACTCTGGGAAACAAAGGGTTGCGGAAGAGGAGGAGGGTGGGGGGTTGGGGTGACTGGGTGACGGGCACTGCTGGGGGCACTTGATGGGATGATCACTGGATGTTATACTCTATGTTGGCAAATGGAATTTAAATAAAATATTTAAAATAAATAAATAAATAAATAAATAAATAAATAAATAAATAAATAAATAAAATATTTTTTAAAATCCAGAGAAAAGGCGATGCCCCAATGGTAGGGCTCCATGCACATGTGGGGAGAGGTAGGGGCAGGGGATGGCTTCTCGGCATCTTGGCTTATATCGCAGACCTCAGGCTGGAAGGGACCAGAGAGAACAAACATACAGATGAGGAAACTGAGGCTCGGGCTGGAGGAGTGATTTCCTCGTCATCGTGGCACAGCAGAGCCAGGGTCAGCACCCAGAATTCCTGGCTCTGAGCCCCTCTCAGCACTGGGGGGGGAGGGGTCCTCAGCAGGGAGGGCTTGGACCAGGAAATGCAGGGTGTCTTAGGTTGGCTCCCCAGAAGCTGAGCCAGAATCAGGGATCCCGGTTTCCTGGGAGAGGCTCTGAGAAGGGGGGTGGGGGGACCCCTGGGAAGGGCCAAAGTCCAGCTGCAGCCTGGCCCTGAACCGCATCAGTTAGCCCCCCCTTGCAGCGTCGGGTGGCCCCTGACACACACACACACACACACACACACACACGTTACTTGCCCAACATCTCTGTGCTTCAGTTTTCTCATCTGTAAGATGGAGATAAAAATTATACCTCACCCCCCACAGGGTTCATCTGCGAAGTAAGCAAACATGAAGTTGTGAGAAGTAGCTGGCACGCAGTTAAGTGCTGTGTAAGAATCAGCAGTCAGTATTCCTTTTACACATCTAGGGGGATTCCCTAAGTAGCTCAGGGACCTGGGCTCCCTAAACATCTCCCAAAACTTCATCTCCGTTTGATTTTTCCCCCCCAAGGTGACTGTGCTCTCAGGGCAGCAAAGCTAACAGTGTTCTGAGCATCAGCCATGACGGGGAAAGCTTTGCCTCAAGGGAGAGGATCCCCATCTGAGCCAACAGAAGCGGGTGGCAGAGACTGGGCCCCGGTGTGGCCCTCGGAAGAGGGACTGCTGGCCAGGATGCAGATGAAGTCCGTAGGAAGAGAGACAGAGAACTAAAGCCACGCTTACTGGCTCCGCAGCCTGCGCAGATGGGCCTTCTCGCTGGGCCTCTGGGGAGGGCATTCAATCAGGGGTCCCTGCTCCCGGGCCAGCAGGACGGGACCCAGCACGAAATGCGAGCGAAATGCGTTGGGTCTGAGGCAGCAGGGAGCGGTGGGGACCAGGGCCAGGGCACGCAACCCTCGGGGGCAGGAGCGCAGGAGCCCGCCGCAACCCCAAAATGCACCTGCTGTTGTCACATCCTCCTCCTCTTCGAAAGAAATAGAAATCAGATCTGAATTCTTTGTTAAGTTTCCTGACTGGTTAGTGTTGGCTCCATCCAAACAAATGAAACACTGATAAAGGCGGACAAACTATGTGCCGGGGCCCCTACAGGGGCCAGAGGTGAAGGAGCACGGAGAGGTACCCTCGGGCCCCAGGCGGCATTTCCCGGGGTCGGAGGACGGGCTTCTGCCGAGCACAGGGCAGCACGGAGAGGCGGGGCCTGGGAGTCTGTCCTTCCTGGGTTCAGAGCAGCAGTGAGGGTGGGCAGAGGCAGAGGGTGGCCTACTGCCTCAAGAAACACTCTGACCACCCCCCCCAGAGCCTCATGTTCTTCCTCAAAGAAACAGAGTGGGGGATCCAGCCTCGGCCTGAGGCAGCGACCTTGGCCCACAGACCCTGGGGACACCCTGGGGCCCTTGGGGCCTGTGTGCAGCCGGGACTGCTGATCCTGATCTTGGGTCTGCCCACGCCCTTGGCCACGTGAGCTCACCGAGCCGCTCCACACAGGTGTAGATGGCCTGCACCTGCCCCGGGCTCTGGCCTGGCCGAGCGCTTTGCTGTGGACACTAGGACATCGGCAGACCTGACCCAGCCGGAGGCTCTAAAACTGCCTGTGGGGTCGGCCTCTTGCACCTGTGCCGTCCACCTGACGACAGCACCCCCAGGCAGCCGATGGCCTCGCAACCCACAACCTGAAGCAGAAGCACGGCAGCCGACCTGCTGACCCAGGAGAGAAAAGCGGATGGTTTTCTTGGAAGCCGCTGACACTTGGGACGGTTACACAGCACTCCCGCGGCAGAAACCTGACTATTATGCCCGGAAGACACGGGCCTCCCCAGCCCCAACCCCAGCCCCAGGTCATTGCACAAACCCCCCCAGCCTGTCTGATCATCATCCACTGTCCCAGAGGCTACTGTGCCCCTGCCCCTGAGGCCAACATAGAGACTCCCCCTGAAGTGGGCAGCCCCCCAGGTTGTAGGCAGTGAGACCTTGGATGAGTCACTTCCCCTAAGAGTCACCTGTGGGGTGTGGGTGATCGTGCCCACTTCACCAGGGACTGGGAGGTCTCGAGGAGATGCCACAGGTCTGGGGGGGGCTTGGAGGGGGTAAGGCTGGTATTTGTACTCACCATTGGGAGGGGAGGGGCTGGGCCTGCCACATGGGACGGGGCACCTCCTGCAAGAAAGCTCACCCCTGAGGAAAATCAGGCCTCACTTTTGGAGGGCGTAATTTTGAGTACAGCAGGGAGTCAGACGCTCCAGGCTGAAAAATAAAAAAGCCAACAGGGTCATCTCAGTACCAACTCTAAAGCCCTCCTGGGAGTACAGCCCATGCTATTTGGACACCTGTGTCAGGAATGCTTTTGAACTTTATTATTTTTTTTAAAAAGATGTTATTTATTTATTCATGATAGACATAGAGAGAGAGGCAGAGACACAGGCAGAGGGAGAAGTAGGCTCCATGCCAGAAGCCCAACGTGGGACTTGATCCCGGGACTCTAGGATGATGCCCTGGGCCAAGGGCAGGCGCTGAACTGCTGAGCCACCTGGGGATCCCCTGCTTTTGAGTTTTAAATAAAAGAAGATACAACTGATCATGGCTTAAATACAAAGGGTTCCATTTTCTCTTGTAACAAGGAGTCTCGAAGGAAACAGCAGCCAGATAACATCTTCAAGGGCCAACATCCCATCTTTCCCCTTGCCCTCTTTACTCTTTGTTTTCTAATCCTTAACATTTTTGCCTCATGACCACAAAAGGGCTGCAGTGGTTCCAAGCATTTCATCTTTACACAACCCTGTTGTTCAAAGTAAGAAGCAGCTAAACAAGAAAAGGGAGGGAAAAGTCCTGAGGGGCATCCCTTCATCTGGGCCAGAAATGCGCCGCAGGCCATGGTGAGAAAGTGGGTGTCTTCAAAAAAGGACTGTGCTGGTCTTGACAGTCTGAGACTAACCACAGCTCATCTCGAAAGTTGGGCACATTGCCTGAGCAACGTCGGGCTCCCGGTGGCAAGGCTGAGGGAGGCAGACACGCTCGGGCGGACCATCACCAGGACTCTCCACCGCGACCTGCTAAGCTGCTCTGTGACGCCAGTGGGTTTCACTTTGTTGCAAACAACAGAATCCACTTTGTTGCAGATGCCCAGTTGTGGGCCCTTGCCAGCCACACACCCCCAGGGCCAGAGAACTGGGTGGGGCTGCGGTCGTGAAACCACAGCCACCACCTTGGCCCATCTCTAGGCAGGGCCTCCCCCCAGCCGCCCAGGGAGCACCTGCTGGCCAGGCCACCAGTCTCCTTCCCGCAGCCTGCTCGCCCTGCCCCCGCCCCCATGCAGCTCGGCCGAGTGGGAAGTGAGGTCCCCTGCTTGCAAGGGCATCTGGGAGGTGTGCGCGTTTGTCCTCTTTCAGGGAAGATCCCCTTGTGAAGGCCAGCGTCCCGCTGCGGAGAGGTAAGAGCGCCCAGGGGCTTCACAGAAGGCCGCGTGCAG
Source organism: Canis lupus dingo (assembly GCF_003254725.2). Classification (NCBI taxonomy): domain Eukaryota; kingdom Metazoa; phylum Chordata; class Mammalia; order Carnivora; family Canidae; genus Canis; species Canis lupus. Next base: position 25,847,631 of record NC_064246.1, on the reverse strand, counting down.
GCCTCACCATTCGAAGGCTCCTGAGGATCAGCCCAGGTGTCCCACAGAAGCCACGGCGCCCAGGGGTCACCATGACAGCGGCTGCCCGCCACCCCCAGTCAGAAACAGGTGACCCCATGAGAGCCACACCTGGGTCATCAGGGCAATGGCAGCTCTGTAGCCTCTCAGCACAGAGGAGGCAGGCGGCGGCTCTCCGGCCTCCCCGGCTCATCCGAGGAGCCCGGAGCCCCGAACTCACAGTCTACTGTGTCCATCGGGCGGCCTGAAACACCCCCCAGAGCCTGTGGAGCCAGGCCAGTGCCCCCCACCCCGAAGGCGTAGGTCAGCAGGTGCCATCCTCCCTCCGGGGGGCTTGGCGAACCTCCCCCAGATGCGCCCGACTGCAGGCCGCGAGTTTCCGCACGGAGAGGCCTACAGAAGGCAGGACCTGGATTTGGGGTCAAAGGTGCCTCAGGCAGCGGCATCTGGGGGGCCGGGCCCACCGTGGGAGGGAGGGGACGGAGGGCCCAAAGGCAGGAAGAGGATCCCTAGGGGGGCAGGGCGACACGTCAGCGGGCCCCAACCGACGCCACTTCTGTGCCTTAACCTCCCTGCTCCAGGCTCCCAGTCAGAGGAAACAGCTGTCCCTGGGGCCAGATCGCACAGAGATCCAAGACGTACTCAGTCTGGCTGACGCGGTCCTAAGAGAGAAAAAAGTCTAACCCAAATGTTTAAAATCGTGAGGTTTCACATTACGGGCCAGATTTCAACCTTTCTTGAACCATCAGAGGCTCTGGCCACACCGCACCCATCTTCCCATCTGGCAGCACAGGTACAGCCCAGCGGCTGCCGTGCCTTCCGCAGGGCCATGAGCTTTGGGGGGCCACAGTCCCCACTACCCCCTCCCGCCTCCCGTCAGCTACCCGGGCTGACTGTCACCACTTCCAGGCTCTAATCCCCTAGGCCTGACCTGACTGCGTGACCCTTCTCCTCTGCCCCCACCCCGCACAGTCCTGGGGGCCGCTGGGGGGGAAGCCCAGCCTGCATGGTGTTAGCGGGAGGGAGAAGCAGAAGTTGGGGTCCCGGGATAGAAATTCAGGGGCCTAGGGGGCTCAGCGGTTGAGCGTCTGCCTTCAGCCCAGGGCGTGATCCTGGGGTCCTGGGATCGAGTCCCACGTCAGGCTCCCTGCATGGAGCCTGCTTCTCCCTCTGCCTGTCTCTGCCTCTCTCTCTCTCTCTCTCTCTCTCTCTCTGTCTGTCTCATGAATAAATAAATAAAAACTTCAAAAAATAAAAAGGGAAAAGAAATTCAGGGGCCTCTTCTAGACCTGTTTTTCCTGGGTGGCTGTTTCCAGCGGCCTGGTTCGGCGACTTAGTGGTCAGGGGTCACACACTCCCCCTCCCAGGTGTGGACCTAGAGGCTCCAAGGGGCACCCACTCTGGTCCTGAGCCTGAGGGTTCCTCGGTGCCTAGTGGGGCATTTGACCTACACGTGACCAAAAGGTCAACTGAGAGCCCGAGGTAGAGACGTTCCCCCCCCAGCCCCTCGTGCCCCTGGGGGCAGCTGCCCACGTCCACGCGGCCCTGAGCGGAGGTCCAACTGCCCCCCGGCCACCACCACAGGGGCCCCTCGGAAGAAAAGCCAAACCCACTGTGGTTTCAGGCCCCTGGAAAAGGCGCTGCAGGGCTCCGAGGCGATGCTTTCTCCCTTCTCGTGGGCTGAGACCGCCGAGCTGCAGTGCGAGAGACAAGAAATGAGTAGCAACCGGGGGAGGGAGGTGGAAAAATTAAATTTTGCGTGATCAGCAAGGTTTCAAACAATCGCTCGCCAACTGAAGTGGGTGCCACGTCTATAAGTCATTCTGTTTTATAGACCATTAGGATCTCCAGAGAGAACCTGCATGGAGACCACTGCTTTTTGTTGAAATTAAAATGTCAGAGAAAAAGAAATAGAACAAAACAGGGAATCTGCAATTAATTACCAGGCCATAAAAATTCAATAATCAGGAGGCTGAGCGGCCGCGGGCCCAGAGGTATCAGAGCCAGCGTAACAAGAATGGAATACATTAATCTTTTCAAATTAGTTTTTTAATCTGACGAGGATATATGGTGACATGCTTCCCCTCCCTGCCCCCCCCCCCACTCCAGGGCTCAGCGCCTGAAGCCAGGCTGGGGGAGGGAGGCCCGGGTGTGACCTGGGGGCCTGCCCAAATCCAGACCCCCACACTGGGGGAGAAAGTGCTGGTCTGCAGCCCAAGCTGAGGGTGGGGGGGCTGGTGGAGGGAGCCCCCCAAGCGGCCAGGAGAGCACTGCTTGGAATCTGGTCCCTGCTGGGCCCTGGAGCCTGGAGTCAGCAGGAGAGGGGGCGCCCCTGGGCTCGGGTGGCCTCCTCTGGGCGATGGGAATGCTCTCCCAGCCTCGCAGGTGCGCTGCATGCAGCGGGCGCTGCCCAGAAGGCACCTGCGGCTGCTGCGAGGGCGGCTCAGCGGCTCCAACACGCTATTGCGAGCAATTATTTAGCACCTGCTGTATGCTCGGCGCTGGGAGAGGCTCGCGGCCTCAGCCCTTACCCTGGGGAATGAGACTCAGAGGTCAGAGAAACGCAGACTGGGCCACCAGGTGAGAGGGAGGCCACCGGGGCTCCGTGGGTCTGACTCAGAACACCCCCCCCCCCGGGCTCCCAGGGACCCCACCGGCCCGGGCCTCCTCCCGGCAGCCTCCGCTCCCGCAGGGCTCCTCCGCTCCGCGCCGCGGCTCAGCCTCCGCCTCCCCGAACCTCCACCAACCGGCCTGGGCCGTGGCCTCCGGATGCAGCTTCCCAGGGACCCCGGGACCCCAGGCCGGTACAGAGGGCGCTCCGTCCGCGCTCCCCCGCACAACAGCCCCGCCAGCGGACCTCACCTCCCCTTCCACCACTTTCCTCCCCCAAATGTCTCTACTCCAACAGCTGCCATTTACTGAGCACCTACTGTGTGCCCAGCGGTGGGGTCTGGCGCCACTTACGGTGAGACTGCGGTTCCCACTTTACACAAAGGAAACTGAGGCTGAGAATGATGGCCCCAGCAGCTCCCAGGGCAGGGTTCTAGGGCCCTCGTCCCGAGCCCCACCCCCAAGACCTCCCAAGCCCCACCTCGGGTTTTGTCCCCAAACCGGGTCCTTCACTCCTTCAACCGGACGGCCTTTGCTCCCGTCCCCCAAGAAGCCTCCCCTACTTCTCCGAGCCCCCGTCACCTCCATCACGGGCTGGCCCGGGAAGGCCGACCGCGGGCCGGGCGGGGCAAGGCCCGACACCAGGCCCGGGCTGGCGCCGCTCCCCGGCGGGTCCCGAGCGCGGCCACCGGATGGCGCCCGGGCTGCGCGAGCGCGGCCTGCGGGGAGGCTGTGCGGTCGCCAGGGGGCGCCCGAGACCGCAGCTCGGCGGCAGCGCCCGGACGGGGCGGGGCCTGGAGGGCAGGCGGGTCCCGGAGCGCGCCCGGGAGCCCCCGCCCGGTGGCCCGCGCGTCGCTGCCTCGCGGCCGCACCATGAGCCCGCCCGCGCCCCGGCTCTCCGTGCCGGCCGCGCTGGCCCTGGGCTCGGCCGCGCTGGGCGCCGCCTTCGCCGCCGGCCTCCTCCTGGGTGAGTAGGGCGGGGCCCGTGCCCCCCGCGGGGCCCCCGCAGCACCCCCCCAGGCCGGGCAGGTGCGGGAGCCGAGCCCCCCCCCCCCCCCGCGGCTCCAGGCTGGAGCTCGGGACCCAGGCGCTGACCCAGCCCCCCCCCGCGGCAGGGAGGCGGGGCCCGCCCTGGCGATCCCGGCGGGAGCGGCGCCTGCTGCCCCCCGAAGACAGCCCCCTGTGGCGGTACCTGCTGAGCCGCTCCATGCGGGAGCACCCGGCGCTGCGGAGCCTGCGGCTGGTCAGCGGGGCTGGGGCGGGTCGCACGCGGTCGGGTGACCTTGGCGGGGCCGCGGGGCCGGGCGGGCTGGGCGTCCCCGAGGTCCCGCCCCGAGGCCCCGCCCCCGGCGCGCACCTGGAGGGGTGGCGAGCCCGGGGAGGAGCCGGGTGGCGGGCGGCGCCGGCGCGACCCTGTCCCCGACCACCGCGACACAGCTGACCCTGGAGCAGCCGCAGGGAGACTCCATGATGACCTGTGAGCAGGCGCAGCTGCTGGCCAACCTGGCGCGGCTCATCAAGGCCAAGAAGGCGCTGGACCTGGGTAGGGCGCACGGCCGGACACCCGGGCGGGGGCAGGTGGCCGGGGGGTCCCCGCCCCGGGCCTGAGCCCTCCGCGGCCCCGCCAGGCACGTTCACAGGCTACTCCGCCCTTGCGCTGGCCTTGGCGCTGCCCCCGGCCGGGCGCGTGGTGACCTGCGAGGTGAACCCGGGGCCCCCGGAGCTGGGGCGGCCGCTGTGGAGGCAGGTGAGGCGCCCTCGGCCCGCGGCGCCCGGCCACTCCCGCCCCCGGGGAAGGGCCGCCGGGCTGACCCCGCCCCTTCCGCAGGCCGAGGAGGAGCACAAGATCGAGCTGCGGCTGAAGCCTGCCCTGGAGACCCTGGGTGAGCATCGCGGCGCCCGGGGCCTGGGCACCTCTGCTCCGTGGGGCCGCCGGGCGGGCGTGGGGCAGCGGCGGGCCTGCCTGCGGGCCCGGGCGGCGGACTCAGCCGCACCTGCGCCCCCGCCCCCCGCCAGACGAGCTCCTGGCCGCGGGCGAGGCCGGCACCTTCGACGTGGCCGTGGTGGACGCCGACAAGGAGAACTGCGCCGCCTACTACGAGCGCTGCCTGCAGCTGCTGCGCTCCGGAGGCGTCCTGGCCGTGCTCAGCGTAAGGGCGGCCCCGCCCCCGCCCCCGCCCCCGGCTGCGGAGCCCCGCCCAGGGCACGCGCCGAGGCCGCTCCCCCGCACCCCCCCCCTCGGCTTCCCCGCGGGGGCCCGCGGTCTCAGCTCTAGCCCCGCCTCTCGCTTAGCCACCTGCTCCCTCGGCCTTGACGCCCCCGCCCCTCTGCAGGTCCTGTGGCGCGGGGAGGTGTTACAGCCTCAACCGCGGGACGTCCAAGCCCGGTGTGTGCAAAACCTGAACGAGCGCATCCTGCGGGACGCCAGGGTTCACATCAGCCTCCTGCCTCTGGGCGACGGCCTCACCTTAGCCTTCAAGATCTAGAGAGTGGCCTCAAGGGGACCCGGGAACCCCAGACCTCAACTGAGTTTTAAATTTGACAATAAAGTGGGGGCCTGGGACACGAGCTTCTGAGCCTCCTTATGTGGCGCTAGAGTGCGGTAGGGAGGGAAGGCCCAGCACTGACAGCCTCTCCAGCAGAAGGGGGCCTGAAGTCACAGACGTCATCCCCTCCCTGGCACAGTCCTGAGGGCCACCTGGCACCAGGTCTATGGCCTGAGTAGGAGCCTCCAGCTGAGCGGCCACATACAGGGCCCCAGCTCCTCAGGTTGGCCTCCACTCGGTGGGAGCTGGGTGGAGCCCGCCACCCCCCTTGGTCTCCTTCCTGCTTTGCTTCCCAGGAGGGGCAAGGAAGCTCCTGTTTGGTACAGCTGGGACTGGCTGGGGGACCGTATCTGAGGTCTGAAAACAGGAAACAGGCCTTGCGGCAAACCAGGCTTGCCACAGCGTAGGCACAGGTCATGCCAGTTCTGTTTGCCCGTGTTTCACAGAACTGTCAGCTCGACCTCACCTCTGCACTGGAGGCGCTCTCTGCTCAGTACACATCACCTCTGAGAACCAGGCCACTTGACTTAGACCTGAGGAGCTCAAGGTTGGAGCCTATTATTCCATCCTCCCCCTGAAGTCCTGGAGGAAGGTGAGGGACTGGGAGGGATCACTGGCCAGAAAAGTGTGAAGCAGACAGCCCTTTGGGAAGGAGGCCATCAGTATGTAGTTCTTAAGAAGTTCCCCCAGAGAAAGGTGAATATAAAGGTAGGCTCTCCCACACCAACACATAGGAGCAGAGGAGGAGGAGCCAGGTGCTTCACATCTCTTAGACCTCCCTAATCCCAATCCCACAGGAAGATCTAAAGACCAAATGCAAATATTCCGTGTTCTTTCCGCTAACTGCCTCAGGCAGAAACGGCATCAGCCCAGAATACAATAGGACAGGTTTGGTTCTATAGGAGACTATTAGAAACAAGGAAACAGGAGCCACGGGGGCCCACAGTTGGCAACTTCCATGGTCCTACACCTCCTGGGAGGTACCTTGCATTTCATGCAACCCTCGGGGACCTGGTGTGTGAACCAACCCTCTCTCCTGCACAAACAGATTAGGATGCACCTGGGTAAATCCGTCCAGTTTACTGTAAATATGCCTTTGACAAACTGGTAACTCATGTCCCATCCCAGTCCCGAGTACTGGACCAGGGAAACTCCAGCCACAGTTGAGGGAAGGCCACCTGTTGGCTCTGGGGCAGCAGGTCATCCAGTGGGCTTCAGGAGTCACCAGGCCTCTGACCAGTTCCTCCCCACCAAGCAGTTTCAGAGTTGTCCGCCAAGTCTATTTCACACCTCTCGTGTATGCCAGAAGCAGATATGCTTTCACACCTGTTTGACCTAGCAATAGATCTCCAGTGTGGAAAGCTTGCTTGGGTTTCTAACCTCTCATCAGATTCTTTCTGACCTGGAAATTTTCAGTATGTATCATTTTTGGGGGGTAGTGAGTCTCAAAGTATCAAAGTACTACACTTTCCTGTTTCTCTCAGGCTTCGAATGATACCTCAGGCCTAAGAGTATAAATGTGTTGAACAAAATCTCTCCCTTTCCTAACCTCTGATCATGTTTTTCAAACTATCTTCTCCCATCAAAAACATTTGCTCTCCTACTTTTCAAACTAGAATCATCTATCATTCAGCCCAAGTGCGGATGAAGGCCAGTCGCCACAAAGCCTGAAGGCACTGCTTCTGGTCACACACTTAGACCCAACCCTTTCAGTGTCTGCCTAATGATCTCTCACTGACACCTCACTCCACTTGCCTACACCTGGTCCCATCCCACCTATGGCCTAGTTCGCTTCCTTCAGCAATAGCTCACAGGGATATGGTGTGTGTATACATCCTTCAGCACCATCCCTTCATATTCCTTTCTTCATCACTTCCTCTCCAACCCCTCCTGGGGGGGTCAACAATGGTCCAATGGAAATTCTGGACAAACTTACAAACTGAAGATATAAAGGCATATATCCTCTTATTTTTACTGTAGTCCAAAAAGCTCATGGAGTTACTTTAGGGACAGAGGTCTTTATGGCACAGATTTAGGTAAAAAGCAAAATGCTCACCAGAAAAATAATGTATTAGCTAGATACAAGGGAGATTTGACCCTGGCAAATGTTTAAACTCTGCAAATACTTGGAGTCATTAATTATGTATACTTGTTTTTATTCATAATCTGTAATGTCTGGGGATACCAAAAGTAATTCTAGTGATGGCCGAATTTAACAGAAATTTTTTAACCTCATCTTAAAACTTCCACTGATCCTTCTGGTTCAATGGCAATCTTCAATGTTAATAGGAACATAAAAACAAACATGCACACAATTGCACAGTTTTCATAAAGGTCTATTTCATTATTGGTGGGTAGCGCATTTAACAGTTAAATACATTTAAATAATGTATAGGTGACTGCACGACTGCAGTATTGGTAACTAGATAGATAACCAATTTAACTAGAAACCAGCTAACAAGTAACTGTCTAAATATTTAAAATACAGCTCTTGTTCAGATCATCCTTTGTTTTGATCACCTTCTTGGGGGAGGGAGGAGGGGAAGCCTGCTGGTCACACTGGAAATATATTAAGGCCAAATCTTCTGATAACCGTTCCCAGAGGTTTCTTTCAGCTGGATTAAGCCTCCAACTCCAGGGCAAGCCCAAGTTTGTGGCCTCCAGCATTAATGCTCTTCCCATCTACCAGGGCAGACAGTGTAAGCTTGACACCTGTAAACAAAAGCAGGCAACCATGATTTGCTTGAAACACTTCAAGAGTCTGTGGTCTTCAATAATCACCTCAGAGCCTGCCTGTCCCTTCTCAACCCATTAGATGACCTACTAGTGCCAGCCACCAGAGGGCACTTGGGAGTACCAGAGATACCAGAGAGAATTCAGGTGGCCTCATCCTAGGTTAAGGGATCAAGTAACAGAGCATTAAAAATGTTATTAATAAAGCTCAAAGTACTCTAGAAAATACAGTAACATTCAATACACTATCCAGACTATCAGACCCTAATGGATGATCATAATTGGACCAGGATCTACAATAAAGAGACAAGTAGGATATAGATTGCATATAATGTATTGCTCAACTAATGGTAATCTCCTTAACTTGCAACAGTGGTACTGTCTTCCAATACCACTAAAAAAATGTCTTCCTCTCAGGATATGCATGTTAGGGCTAAGGTGTCTGTATGTCTGCAGAAACATGTATTTAAATAATTAAAGGAATGCAGAAAAAAGGGATTATATACGCAGAAACGAAGAGGGAAAACAAATGTGGTAGATGTTAATTAGCGAATGTTCATACCAATCTTTTGTTTAAGTTTCAAAAGGTCAAAATATAAGTCTGGGGGAAAATCCCTATTTGAAGAGGAGAAAAGTTGCAAGGGCTTTAGAACTTCCTATTTAGGGGCAGCCCGGGTGGCTTAGCAGTTTAACACCGCCTTCAGCCCAAGGTGTGATCCTGGAGACTGGGGATGGAGTCCCACACATCAGGCTCCCTGCAATGGAGCCTGCTGCTTCTCCCTCTCTCTGCCTCTTCTCTCTGTGACTCTCATGAATGAATAAATAAAATCTTAAAAAAAAAAACAAGAACCTATGATGTTGGCATCACCTAAGAGCTTGTTAGAACTCTTCACCCAGATCTATGGGATCAATGTGCATTTTATCAAGAGTCCCCAGGTAATTCATGCATGCTGAAGTCTGATAAGTACTACTCTAAAAAATACAGCTAGGTTCAAAATACTACTTTAAAGTAAATAAGACTATAGAAACCAAACAATGAAAGCAATGTGTGAACCTTGATTACAGAAATAAAGATTACTACAAGGAATTTCAGGTACAAGTGAGGAAAGAGACTACAGAATGAATAGTAAATAATATGGAGTCACTATTAACTTAGGTATTATGGATATGCAGGAGATCAGAACATTTTTAATTGAGTAGACGCATGCTGAAGCATTTAGGGAAGTATCAGGATAGCCACACCTTTCAAACAGCCCAGTAAAAGAAAAGAAAAAAAGGAATTAAAAAAAAAATTGTGGCAAAAGGTAAGCGTGTTCTTTGACGAGTTTACAAAGTAAGAAGCTGAGAAGTGAAAAATATTTTTTAAAACCCCAATCCCATTTATCAAGAATACTTACCAGGCCTCAGAGTCTGAGTGTAGCCCACTCCAATTAAACTAGAGTTGTTGACTTTTGCCTAAAATAAAATCAAAATTAGCTGTAAAAAAAATCTTTTGACTGGAGAGAGAAAGCTCCTGCAGGTTTCCCTATCATCATGGAATTATGCAGTGTTCCGTTTTTATTCATGTGAAATAAAATTTAACACTACCATTAAGCTAAACAAAAGCCAGGTGCCACTTAATTCCTATCCATTAAACTTCTCCAAGTCAAACTGTCAGCAGAACACAATACAGTAGTATAGAAGTAAAAAGGTGACAAACAGCCTCTGGGATGGAAACACAATTTGGAAATTATTTGATGTCTTCACTCACTAGTGACCACTTTGTGCCCAACAAATTAAGAGCCTCGGACAATTGGATACAAGTTTCTCCCATTTTAGAACAGAAGTAAACCATGAAATTGTGGTGGGACACTAAGAAATACTTCACCAAGTATTGATGCTTGATTGGGGCACAGCAGCACCACTTAGGTGGGAAATGCTAGGTATGTTTTTTCCAAACTAATCCCCAGAAGTCACTCAATGACACACAGATCCAAAGTTGCCTTCCCTTTTTAGACCATGAGAATACTACATTGCCTGGCATTAAATGTGCAATGCTGCCTTAGACATATATTTGAAGAGAAAGGCAATGTAGCTAGCAGAGAACGGTATACTGTATGAATCCTAAGGCTTTCACTGTTACAGTGCAATTAAGAGAAGGGAAAAATAAATGAATCATTGCCTTGCCAATGGGAAAAGCATTCTGGGTGTTTCTCATGCTCTGATTACAACTGCTAACATAAAATAAAAATGGAGCTAAAGCTTCACCGCCCAAATTATCAAAACATGATTCTCAGGAGTGAAGATCACTTTATGTAACAGAAATAACTCAAGGAAGGTTTAGCTTTCTTTCATTCCCAGTACATACAGTACAGGCAGTGCTTGACCTGTAAGCAACTGACACAGAGGAACAGCTGCTGACCTGCCTGAAACTAGAGCCAGCACCTCTATACTCTCAGTACACTGCACTCCCTCCTACCCCCGCCCCAAACTCACTATGACTAAAGAAAGAAATAGCAAAAAGCCTAAATACAGGACTTGGGTGGCCATCCACCCCAATGAACCCAAGATAGGCAGGAGGTGGTCCTTTAGGTGCAGGACTTTTAATGCTAAGGCTGGAATAGTCCCAGGCAAAGCAGGATGCGCTAGCTGGTCACCCTAGACAGGAGGGAAATCAAAAAGACATGCAACAAGTCCAATCCTGGCTCTACCCCTTCTTTCTACTCTCTTTCCCTAGCAATGATCTAAATAAGTCCTTTTTCTTCCAAGCTTCGGTATCTCTACCTGCAAAATGACATTTGTACCATGGACTGCGAAGACCAAATCTAAAAGATATTTTGTAAACCCTAAAGGCAAAGGCAAAGTAACAATGTACTATTATTCCATGTAGAAAGACAAAGTAACAACTAAAATACTATTACTCCTGACCTGGGGCCCAAAACAGTGGCTTCCCTGGGCTTAGATAGGCTTGGAGCTCAGGGTTATTATGTACACTAATTGAGCAGTTTCTGAGGTTAAGCAAGCTCCTACGACCTGGTATCAAACTTCTACATAAAATGCATGCATCATTACAAATTCTAATCCCAGTCTATGAGTAAACTAGAGGTCGTATGAACCACAATTCAAATTTTCAACACAAAAAAAAAAAAAAAAAAAAAAAAAAAAAAAACAAATTTTCAACACAATTCAATATACCCAAAGATGAATTCCCACAACCAAAGACCCCAATCTAAGCCCACAGTAGTACTCACAGAAATGGAAGCAGTGGGATCCAACTGATATTTGGCTGCAATGCCAAAGCGAGTGCAGTTGGTACCTGATGTCCAAGCAAGGTTTACTGAAGTGTCAAGATCTTCACATACTTTCTGATAAATTGATCCTCCAAATTCTGTCCCGTCATTGCTGTAAGATACTTTAAATTAGTGAATCTAGAATAGACAAGGTAACATCTATGGCACTAGATTGATATAATAACATTATAGTTAAATAAAAGGCACTGCTCACACCGGTCTGTAGGACTCCACTGAAAACCAGAAAGTCTTAATCCCCAACCTATGCCCAAAAACAAGAGGTCACGTAAATCGTGATCCATCCAGCAGAATTACCACATAGCCACTACATTCATGTTGCAGAATACATAATACTGTAGTAAAATTATTAAAATGTATTAAGATAGGAAGGAAAAGATTGTAAACCAGTCTTTCTGATATGTATTTACACATACATACATATACAAAGATGAAACTCCCAAACATTAACAACAAAAGACTATATATATATCTAGGTGGTGGGATTATGAGAAATTTTGGTTTTCTTCTTTATACTGTTATTTACCAATCCTTTATTTTACAAAGGAAAAAAATTCTTAAGTCCTTTTCATATATACATTTAATCTGGGTTAGGTAAAAACACCATACATTTTAGGCAATTCCACCAACTCGGCACTTTACATATCACAATTAAGTAAAATGAACACACTGGTAATTCGGCAACATCATAATGTTTTCTAAAAATCCGGAGCACATCAAGCCTCATATAAAATAAACATTTACTCTCTCAGCACCAAAAGTCAGACTAACATTTTTTACTGTACACTTTTAGGTGTGCCCAGAAATGCCCAAGGATGGTGATGTTTTGTGTTAAGAGAAATCCTTTAGATTGTACCTAGATTCGTAAGAGATAACAGGTGATATCAGAAACATCCCCAAGTGCTGCATCACAATATCCCACAGAAGAAATACTCACACATTAGTGTGTAGTTGGAAGTCCCCAGTCCTGTAGCCCACTGCAAAGTTATTTCTTGTCAGCTTTGATTTGGCACTATCAAAAGTCATCTGGTAGCCAGCAAGCCAGCCCTCATAACCAAAGACGGCTGAACCATGGATTGCAGGTCCAGCAAAATCAAAGTCAACATCACAACCAAGGTTTATACACTCCCTCTTGTAAGAAGACTTGATTTTACCACTTTTCTTTCTGGAAAAAGAACAAACTAACTTAAAATTGATGCCGGTGAGAAAGACTTACATACATAACTTCTGCACAAAGGGCACATTTATGAACTGCAGTGTTAACTGGGGAATAAAAGTAGTAGCAGGATAATAGTAAGAGGTAAAGGAAATATAGCTCAATGAGCTGAAAAACAAGGGCACTTGGAGTTACTGGGCTTCTATCACCATGAAAAGATTGCTTCTGTAAGACTATTAGAAACATGTTAATTATCCAAATTAGTGAGACAATGAAAAGAGGCAAATATTTGAAGGGAAGCCAACAATAGCAATCATAGTAGTCATCATACTCCAAAGGCAGAAACAGAAATTCACCACCACACAGGACAGTTAAGAAACCTATCAAACATTAAATGTGCATGCATCTTTTCCCTAAAGAGGAGAGAAATGCTTTTAAATTTAAAGCAGATAAAGGAGCACCTGGCTGGCTCAGTTGGTAGAGCATGCGACTCTTGATATCAGGGACGGGAGTTTGAGCCCCATATTGGGTGTAGAGATTACTTAAAAATGAAATTTAAAGCAAATAAAAACATCTGTCCATGCTTACCCCGTGTTTGGTGAAAAGGTGGTATCAAATGTCAGTTTCAAACCTTGACAGATCTATTTTGAAAGAAAAATAATCTTTCAGCTATATCTCCTTTTTGAAATAAAAAATAAAATAATACAAAACCCATGTTCAAAACGTTACCTGGTCTTCAATTGCGATTTCTGTTCCCAGAGTGTTATCGGTGTTCCACTTTTCTGTGAAAGTCAGACCATACTCACACCATTTATATTTGGTCTCCAAGGTTCCAGTAACTTTACCAGTGTCTGTATTAGATGAACCAGACGTTGAGAATTCCTAATAAGACAATAAATGATTTCATGAACTTTCTTGTAAGCCGAGAAGAATCACTGCCAACTTAAACAAAAAAAACACTGATTCACAGTAATTTCACTAATCCTTTTTTCTAGTTTCCCAAATACCTCTAACTCTGCTACTGTATATACAAGAACAACAAATTAACCTGTCAGTTACTAACTGCTGCCTTACTGTACACTTACTTACATTTTCAACCAATGAATGACAAGTTAAACTGTATCTAATTCTCAGGTGAAAAAACCTTACAGCTTTTAAGGAAACTTCTGCTAAGGTAATTTTATTTGGAATTCAAAAATTGGTGGTGGGAGGTGGAAGGTGGGAAGGATGAATGGGCACTGTATCCAATCTGCCTAATAGTAAATGAAACACTATAAAGGTCATCAGTATGGTTAATCACAGACCCCATACCAAAATAAGCATTCATAATAACTGACAACACTATTAGGAAATGTTTCCTGAAATTTCTTAAAAGGGAAAGCACCCCACCATTGGAATTTATGCCATAATATTTAAAATCTTCGGTAACCCCAATATTCTGTTTTTCTTAAAGAGTCCTCACCAGATTTTATTTAAAAAGAAAGGAGGGAAAGGGAATAATAGGAGATTTAATCTACAACTGGTTTTTATTATGCATAAAATATAAACTATATTAAGTACAACAGATAACATCAGTAGAAAAAATCTAACACAGATATCAATTTGAAGTGCATTATATAATCTTATGTTTGTAGCAAATACAAGTAACTTGCAAATCCCTAATTGCACACCATGTGAAAAGGAAGGCACACTATGGAGGGCTTATTGAAATTTAAAATCTGCTACAGACACCCAGAAATCTAATAATCTTTCAGAGCTCAGTAGACAGGCAAACTTCCAAGATAAAATAATAAAATACCCTCTGAGCATTCTGATTCACAGTTTGTCTTACATACTTTGGCCTATGAAAAGCCAAATCTAAAGACAGGTGATCCAAACTAATGAAGAAGAGAACTCAACCTGAAATTGTGATGCCTGCCAACAGGGAGAGAATATCAAAAACCACATCAATATGAGAAAAGGCCAATAATCCTTCACTTAGAAAACAGAACATTCGAAAAAAAAAAAAAAAAAGAAAACAGAACATTCGTATAACTATGGCTCTGCAGTGAGACAGATTCAATCTCCTGAAATAAAACACTTTGATAGGAATTTCAAGTCAAAGCTTGGCATTCAATGCCCATATTAAAAAACACTGGATTATGTTAGAAAAAAAACCGCTAGATATAAAATTAGAGGAGTCCTGGCATCCAGTTCTGGCAGCCATTTACTAAATGAATAACACTGAGGAAAGATGCTTAACTTTTCTGGGTCTGTTTCCTCAATTGTAATAACAAAATCTACCCCTGGAAGATTAAACTGGTCTGGCACTGTAAAAACTTTGTACGTTTTCCTGTGCTCTATACAAAAGAAAAGCATTATTAATATATATATGGAGCATGTTCTTCTAGCAGATATGTGGAATGGGGACTGTATAGAAGTAGCTCCTTTTAATCCTGAGTGACAATGATTAATGACTCTTGAAACATCACTCCCTGCCATCCGTCAGCGTATAGATTATGAGCCAGTCTATATACACCCAAGGAATCCTCAAGACACAAAATCAAGATCACACAGTGGGACCAGACTTGGGCCAATGACACCACTGGCCAATATCACATCCTTCACTCCATCACCAAATACTTAGGCTTCTACATTCTGGAATGAACTGGACATCTTTGCAGTTTAGGTGAGAAAACAGAACTGGCTCTTAATGGGACTGTGGGCCAGATACATCCTACAAGATCTGTACCATGTTGATATACATTAAATAGAAACATATGGAATCCAGCTCATATATATCCTCCATGATCTCAAACTTTTTTTTTTAATCTTCTTACTTTTTAAAGATTTTTATTTATTTATTCATGAGAGACAGAGAGAGAGGCAGAGAGGGAAGCAGGCTCCCTGTGGGGAGTCTGGCGCGGGACTTCATCTCAGGGTCCCTGGGATCATGACCTGAGCCAAAGGCAGATGTTCAACCACGGAGCCACCCAGGTGCCCCATGATCTCAAACTTAATTCCATAAACCCTTCTTAACCCTGTCCACAAAAAGCCTTTTCTCTCCAACAAAGATTTTGATTAACCAATTTCATACCAGATATACTTTTCTGTGTTCCCTAGTTTAAAATTTTGTCTCCCCAACCAGCAAGTAATAAGCTTTCTAAACTTAAGACCTGAGTGTTCCCTTTTTTTGGGAAGGCCTTTGTGTCTCAACTAGTGCACACCAAGTGTTTATAAGAGACCTCAAGAGGTTAAGAGTGGTAACACAAAAAACAGTCATTGCTCTGTACCTTGAGCAATTAAGTCACTCAACCACGGTGAATACAGGCTTCCTTCCAGACCAAAGAAGCCAAATGACAGATACGATCAATATAAAACCCCAGAAATCCAACTTCGGGTATTAAGAAACATTAATAATTTTAATAAATATCAGTTACATGCATTGAGGGAGCTAACAATTACAGCATGAATTAATCAAAATAACCTGCAATATTCAATATTCACACACTATTCTCATACCCAAAACAGAATCAATACAAAAAATTTTTGAGGAAGGAAAAAAAAATGCCACAAAATTAAATTTATCTTACCTTCTTCGAGAGTTAAGGCAGAATCAAGACATTCAAAAACTAAAATATTAACATCTTTAAAAATATTCAAATCAGGACTCTTAAATTCACAAAATTCACACAGAACTTTCAGAGAAGGCTGCTAGATTATGCCCTTTATGATAATTAGTACACTCAAATTAAAGAGTTATTTTTATGCCCAGATTCATTATGCTTTTAACAGGCATAAAAAGTAAGGATTCACTAAAAAAAACAAAACAAAACAAAAAAGGATTACAAAAAAATATAACAGGATCCCGGACTCCAAGCCTGTAATCTTACTAAGTAAACAGTCCCAAATAACCAGTCTTGTTCCTTGCGCATTTACGGTAATATGGAAAAAAAAAAAAAAAACACCTAAAAATCAAAATCATAATGAAAAGTCCTAGTAAATCAAATTTCATGCAAATCTCTTAAGACAAAATTAACTTCTGCCTCTTCTTCAAGGTAAAATGGGCAGACATCTTTCAGTGGTGACTATTTTATGGGTTAAAAATTATATAAAGACTCATCAGGATTTATTAGATAGCTAACACTCACCACACCACTGCATGACTTTGTTTTCACATCCAGTTTCACCAGCCCAAAACCTTCAAGTAGAGAGCAAAAGGTAACAAAATTATTCTTTCGTATAAAAGATGCATACCAATAGCTGACTACACATTAAAAAAAAACAGACTTCATATATTCAGAGGGGCATAAAAATGTGGGTTGATACAACATATTTAAATACAAAAAAATTTTAATTATTCTATGTAAACTAACATACACAGTACCGAACAACTCTACACAGCTCTGCCTATTTTGGAGTATGTGGCACAAAAAATTTGCCAGATCAGAAAATCAACTCACCTTAAATCTCAGAATATTCAATAGTTTATTTTATCACAGACATTTAATTTTTTTTAAGATTTTATGTATTTTTTGCAGCTTTAAAAAATTTTTATAATAAATTTATTTTTTATTGGTGTTCAATTTACCAACATACAGAATAACACCCAGTGTTCATCCCATCAAGTGCCCCCCTCAGTGCCCGTCACCCATTCACCCCCACCCACCCGCCCTCCTCCCCTTCCACCACCCCTAGTTCGTTTCCCAGAGTTAGGAGTCTTTATGTTCTGTCTCCCTTTCTGATATTTCCCACACATTTCTTCTCCCTTCCCTTATATTTAAAAGCAACAGCAAGAGAGCACAGGCAGGAGGGGGATGGCAGAGAGGGAGAAGCAGGCTCCTCCCCAAGCAGGGAGCCCGTTGTGGGGTTTGATTCCAGGAACCTGGGATCATGACCTAAGCCCAGTGCAGACACTTAACTGACTGAGCCACCCAGGTGTCCCTTTAATAAAGGGTTTTAAAATAATTATCCCAAAAAGGTTATCTTCCTTTGGGATTAATAGTCTAAATAACAAGAAAAATAATCTAAAGTAGAAGGGGTGGTATGTGGAATAAAATCTTTAAGAAGAAAACCCAAATTCATTTGGAAAAACTCATAACCCACTGGGAATCACCACAAAAGCAAAACAGTAATATAATTGCAGTCAACCAATTATATCTGAAGGAAATAAAAGCACAGTTTTTTTCTTACAGGTAAAATCCTTAAGGTACAGTTTGAAAAACCTGGAGAGGAAACTGGAGTAGAGGGAGATGTGGATTATTCCTGTACTGTCTTAACAAAAACCTCATCTAAAATGTTATCTCATGAAAATAAATAAAATAAAATGTTATCTCATAAATGTAAACTAATACAGCACGATATTTACAATGTGGGGATCCTGGGTGGCTCAGAGGTTTAGCGCCTGCCTTCTGCCCAGGGCATGGTCCTGGGATCGAGTCCCACATGGGGCTCCCTATGTGGAGCCTGCTTCTCCCTCTGTGTGTGTCTCTGTCTCTGTCTCTGTGTCTCTCATGAATAAATAAATAAAATCTTTAAATATATATATATATATATATATTTACAACGTGAAAAAAACTATTAATTTCCCTAAGCAGTCCAAACACACTTTCACTTCTGATCTGGAAAAAAAAAAAAGTTCTTACCAAATCCTTTGTTGAAAATATCTCTGGCAGCTTTGCCAAGGTCAGCATAGGATGGAGGAACACACATTGCTGGTGGGAAGAAACATTCCAGGGTTAACGTTCCTGTTCTCCCACTTTCTAGTCCAGGAACTAGATTATGACCCACTACCACCTTTAAATTCAGGCAGTCCAACTTGTGGGAGGCGTTTTTGATACTACCAGGAGCTCCAGAAAAACTATACTTTAATGATCTGTGAGATTATCACCAATAAAGACACACTGCCAAAATGGTCAACCCCCCACCACCACCACCACCCCCCCCCCCCCCCCCAGTGGCTATACAAATCCCGGAGATTCCTTCCAAAGCCCAAGCAGCAGACTTCCTATTCCTAGGTTTAAACAGTACCGGCAGCCTCACCTCTTAGGACCCAACCAGTACAAAGGATCAGACACATATGCACGTAAGTACATCTACACACACGGACAGATCTGCAGAATTCACTGGAATGGTCTGATGTAACCAGACGACATAAAACCCGAAACCTAAGACAAAGCCTTCTCCCCCCTAAAAGAATCTCTTGGTATCCTCAAGGAGTTCTTCTTAAGCCAACATTCTGGGGCGGGAAGAGAAAGCTATAGAACGCGTTGGTGATTTACAATGTTGGGACTCCCGGGGGGGGGGGGGGGGGGCGGGACACGATCATGTAGGTTTCGCTCAAGCGTCTACATCAACTCAATATCAGGTGGCACTTGAGGCATATTAATAGGACTCTCAAGACCTCCGCCAATGCTGCGCGGCCTCAGGGCAAGCAGCCTGGCCGGGTCACGCCGGCCCATTCATTCTACAGCGCACGTCCACGCCCACGGGAGCACATGGAATGACCTTGCGCTCTCACAAGGGGGTTACTACTTCCTCTAGAAAAGCGACCCAATCCTCCCAAAAGCCGACTCCCACACTGAAGAACTGTCTGCTTCTGGGTTCTCAAAGGCACGTCCGAGACACTAAAGGTGAACGCGCCCGAGACCAAGTCCCCCGGCCTCGGCCCTCCATCCGGAATCCCGCCGCGCAGCCCCTCCGCCGCAGGGCCAGTTGCGAGGGGTGGGGTGGGAGGGGGTCACAGAGTAGAGCAGCTACTGCAAGGGGCGAACGTTCCCGTCCTTGGGAGAGATTCGGGGAAAGGAGTCGCGGTTTTCCGGTCGACCGGCTTCGACGCCCCCAGCCAACCCCGCCCCATCCCGTAGCGACCTCGGCTCTACTCACGCCGCGCGCAGCTCTGCCCGTAGGTCGCCATGGCGAGGCCACAGGAAGGGGTGATCTGCGGGAGGGACAAGAAGTGCGGTCAGCGCGGGTCAAGGGGCCAGAAGGCGGGGGGCGGGGGGGTCCCCGACACAGAGGCGAGCAGCCGCCGGGCAGCGCGGCCATCTTGGGGAGCCAGGGCCGACCCCGAGTCGGGCTCAGGCGTCCTGTGGGCCGCCGGGGCCGAGGGGCCCCAGGGACGCGGGCGCGGCGTACCTGGTGGTCTCCGGAGAGGGGCCGCTACCGCCGCTCCGCTCGCAGCTCGGGCTGCGGGGCTCGCTCAGGGTCGGGCTGCAGCTACCCCGGCTGGAGGGCGAAGTGAAGGAGACACCGTTCCGCCCGCCGCAACCCTGTCCCCCCCCCCGCCAGGACCCCGCCGAGGCCCCCGCGGCTGTCCGCCGCGCCGGCCCCCGCAACGCCTCCCGCCGCCCACCCCGACCTGCTCCAGGATGCCCGCGAGGACCGGAGGCCGCCGTCTGCCCCCGGGGTGGGCTGCTGGTCGCCGTCGGCGGGGGCCGGAAAGGCAGAAACTGCCCGACTTCGGGTCAGGCAGCGACGAGGGCAGCCCCAGGGGCGAGGGGGCGGGGAACGGCGGCGGCGGCGCGGGAGGGACTGCGCGTGCGGGGGGTGGGGCGGAGGCCCCGCGCGCTCCTCGCGGGCGGGGTGGGGCGTCAGGCGCGTGCGCGCGCGGGCCCCGGCGCCGCTGGGCGCGGCTGCGCAGCACGGGGGTCACGTACGACTCTCCGGGGAGGGCCCCCCGCCCGCCGCGAGTCCGGGCTCTGCGGAGACGTTCCCCGCGCGCGGCGTCTGGAAGGAGTCCGCTGGGCGTTAGCTGGGTCTGCCCTGGGCAGGTGCAGCGTGCGCTTCTGCAGGACTCTCTCCAAGCCCCCGAGGGCAAACGGGGCACAAAGGCGCCACCTCCCGCCCCACGCTCGCTCGCCCCCCGCGTCCACCTCCCCGCGCGGTGTAACTGCCCGGCCGCGCCGGGCTCCGCGGGAGAGGCTCTCCGGAGCTGCCCCGCCTCCCTGCAAACTTGAGGCTGCCCTGGGGTGCCCCGCCCCCTTCCCCTGCTTCACGCCTTAGGGTTCCTCTTCTGCAGCCGCCTCCCGGTTTAGGGGATCCGACTGCTTTGCACCCTCGCCCGACCGGAGCTGTCTTGAGGAGTAAGGCTGCTAGAAAAATTTACGAATCTTGCTGAGCTGGCCTTAGAACGGTGCACTCGAGCTCCCTGACTGCACGAAGAGTGAGGACGCTAAGGGAATAAGAAAAAAAAAAAAAAAAAAAACGAGCTAATGAGAGAAATAGGGTCAATGGAAGCTCTGGAATCAGTCACTAATCTGAGCATTTTATCCTTACTGTATCGCAGTTTCCTCCTCGATAAAATGACAAGTTTAAATGAGACCAAGGGGTCTTTCGTGGCCTTTCAGACACACGCAATGAGCAAAGCTTCCCCCGGCCCCTAGGGGAAGCCACCTCTGCTCAAATGCTGCCCAGCTTCCACCTTCCTCCCAAACCCGACGGTATAGACTTCCACAAGGCAGACCCGGAGTAAAGGTGCATCCTGGTGCAAGCCCAGCCAGCAACCTTGCCGGGTCTTGGTTGGAACTACTGTAAGGGATCAGCAAAGGAAGTCGTTGCTCAGGCACCAGAAAACCCTGATCAAAACTTCATTCAAACTCAGGCAGGTTGAGCTGAAATCAGCCCGGCTGCACTGCAACCTGTTTGCTCTGACCTTTTTGGTGCTTTTGTGAAGCTAATGGCAGAGACTGATGAGGTCTTGTCCCAAATGGAGCAGAACACACCACCTTCCTGAAAAACCTAGTCACCTCCATTAACCTGCAGTAGGGCTTATTCACACTGTGAGCTCTCGGTGGCATTTTTTTTTTTTTTTAAGATTTTATTTATTCAGGAGAGACACAGACAGAGGGAGAAGCAGGCTCCATGCAGGAAGCCTGATTCGGGACTCGATCCCGGTCTCCAGGATCACGCCCTGGGCTGAAGGCGGCGCTAAACTGCTGAGCCACTCAGGCGTCCCCTCTCTGTAGCATTTTTAACCCCCCAGAGAATTTTGCTTTGCCACAGAACACAGCCTCTAGGAACACAAAGAACGTACACAATACCTAATAACCAGGAGAAGGATGATAGTAATTTATTTCAAAGTTGCATTCAGTAAATATATTTCAGTACTTTCATTCAAAGCCCTTTTGGGGCACCTGGTGTCGTCACTCAGTCAAGCGTGGGACTGTTGATTTCGGTTAAAGTCATGATCTCAGGGTCCTAAGATTGAGCCCTGCTTCGGACTTTGGATTCCAAGCTGGGCATGGAGCCTGCTCAGGCTCATCCTCATACTCTCTCCCCCTCCCTCTCTCTTTCTGTCTGCGCCTGCCCTGCTGGAGTGCACAAGCTCTCCCTCTCTAAAACAACAACACCAAAAAAATAAAAAAATAAAAAATAAATCAAAGCCCTCCAAGGCCAAAGCAGCATTCATTAGCAGCAGCCACCCCTTATAGAACGACTACCTTGTATCACCCACAGGGGAAGCAAACTACACTTAGCTGCACTTCCTGCTCTCAAGGCACTTATGGTCCAGTGTGTGTAGAGGTGTCAAGAACTATGAAGGGTCCAAGATTTTACCTTTCTTTCAAGTTAGTCTAACAAGTTAGTCTGCCATAGTTTCATAGGTTCATAAATGCTAACAGAAGACATGAGACTTGGAGGTCAGAGACTAAGGACCATTATTTGTGGCATGGCAGGCAACATAAGGTTCTGTTTAAATTAGATCCCCTTGCCCTCTCTGTCCCCAGGGGTGATACAGAATATCCTATGTAGAAGCTGTGCACTCTATGTTTATGTGTATGAGACATACGTCTCAGGAAATAAAATCTGCCCTCTACCTTAGAGAGAGACACTACCTCTATCTTTCAAGATTGTTTGCTATGCAGACATCTTGAAAAAATAGTTTGGGATAAAAGCAGTTGCAAGACTCGTAGAAACTCCATGGAAAACTGTCCCACAACAAAGGCTGGGGAATGCAGGAATTGCAAATACAGTGCTAAATGTGAGCAGAGAGGTTTGTGGGCACCATCAGACTGAGAAGACACTT
Source organism: Canis lupus dingo (assembly GCF_003254725.2). NCBI lineage: Eukaryota > Metazoa > Chordata > Mammalia > Carnivora > Canidae > Canis > Canis lupus. The sequence continues at coordinate 25,825,278 of NC_064246.1, read as the reverse complement.
GCCCTAAAGTCTGAAAGGAGAATTTATGAATAGGTCAAGGATTGGAAAAGCAAAATTCTAGAAAGAGGCATGTGCACAGCCATACATGCTTCAAGTGACAAGAATCATTTGGAAACCACAGGTAGTTAAAGCTGGGAAAACCTGTAGGAAAAGTTGAGAGATTAGTCTAAAGATGTTGGGTGGAGTCAAATTCTGAAGGTCCTCAAAGCAGCAAGTGAAGAGGAATCTAGGATGGCTGGGAGCAACACTTCTGACCTGAACAACTGGGAGGACAAAGGTTCCACTCAGTGTTGCAAGGGCTACAGGAAGAGGGACGGGTGTGAGGATGGAGGATGAGAAAGTCAGAGGAAAGAGGATGATTCCATTTCAGATAAGAATGAGCCAGGGGCCACATCTATTTTTTTTTTATTTTTTATTTTATTTATGATAGGCACACAGTGAGAGAGAGAGAGGCAGAGACACAGGCAGAGGGAGAAGCAGGCTCCATGCACCAGAAGCCCAACGTGGGACTCGATCCCGGGTCTCCAGGATCACGCCCTGGGCCAAAGGCAGGCGCTAAACCGCTGTGCCACCCAGGGATCCCCCAGGGGCCACATCTAAATGGAGTTGTCCAATTGACAATTATGAAGCCTAGGAGAAAGGAGACACTGGCATGAAAATTTTAGTTTTAATTATTGACTATCCATGGGTGTGATTAAAGTCAGTAAGAGATGGGCTAGGAATAGAGACAGTAGAAACCTTAGGAGTTATTGGCATTCCAGGGTCAAGCAGACTGGCCAGAAGCCTAAAAAGAACATTCAGGAGAGAGTATTTTCCTGGAAGTGAAAAGGGGAGAGCAGTGAGTGGAATGTTTTAATATCTTAGAACAACATTTTATTATCTGAAAGTTTCTGTGAGTTAAAAATTGGCTTAGCTGGGTGATTCTAGCTCAGGGCCTCCCACTGAGATTGCTCAATGTAGTAGCTGGGGCTACAGTCATCTGAAAGGTTGACTGTGCTGTAGAATCTCCTTCCAAAATTGCTTCCCCTTTGGCTCTTGGCAAGAGGACTCAGTTTGTCACTATGTCATCTCTCCATAGGGTTGCTTGAGGGTCCTCATGACATGGCAGCTGGCTTCCCCTAGAGCAGGTGATCCAAGAGAGAGACACAAAGCCACGATTTCTTATATGATCCAGCCTTGGAAGTCACACTGTCATTTCTGCTTTATTCTGTTAGAAGTAAGTTATATATTTTTTAAAGATTTTATTTATTTATTCATGAGAGACACAGGAAGAGAGGCAGAGACACAGGCAGAGGGAGGAGAAGCAGGCTCCATGCAAGGAGCCCGATGTGGGACTCGATCCCAGGAATCCAGGATCACATCCTGAGCCAAAGGCAGGCACTCAACCTCTGAGCCACCCAGGCGTCCCAGAAGTAAGTTATTAAGACCAGTCCGTGCTCAAGGGGAAAGAAATTAAGTTCCGTGTTTTGAAAGGAGTGTCAAAGAATTTGTGGATATAACTTAAATTACCACAATCTGGTCATATTATTTACATTTCTCTTACATGGAAAATATATTAACTTCTCCCCACGCCCTCCCCTAAACCTCCAGCTTTTATAGCATCAGCAAGAGGCTTCTCAGGTATATTTCCTTAAGTACAGCAACTCCAGTACAGGTCCTCTTGATCTGAAGACCTATGAACTAAAGAGACAAGCTGTCTGCCCCCCAACACGTACATACAATCCAACACACATGGGGTAGGACAGGCACAGGATAACTGCCTGGTCAAAAAAGGGGGAAATAGGACATACACAGGAGTCCATGCACTTTTGAAATCCAGCCAGGCAAATTTTGAAGGTTTCCTTGTTAGGATTCAGTCCTATTGCGCAGACCTAGTGCCACATGAGGTCAACATAGGGAGAGACGACCCGAGATTCACATTCCTTCTTTTCCTGCCTCAGGCTTTGTCCCACAATGTGAGGGATACACACCCATCCATGTGTCCACTCCATCCCCCTTCACATAGACACACACTCCTTGACCACTCCATGGGCTTAGGGGTATGTCACTGGCAGTTCAATCCATGCTTAAAAGGACGGACTCTGGGAAAGAAATCCATGCAGGCCCCAGAAGCAAGTTCTTAAGTGTTTCAGTGGGGAAGACAGATCTTCTGTATCCAGAGTTTGGTTCAGTTATGGAGAGGGTGAGCATGTGGACTTGTTTTTTTGTTTTGTTTTGTTTTTTGTTTTTGTCCTTGCAAACTCCTCACCCGATAGGAATAGGCACATTTTGAGAAGGGTTTGAGTAGGGCCCTCTAAGGTATGAGGCCCAGGGTGGGAGGACCCTCTTGCCCAGGTCTAAGGAGAGTTCTGGGGCTAAGAACTGGGAATCTTCATGTGATTCAAACAAACACATATAGAGATGAGAGAGAGATTAAACTATAAGCTGTGGTTATGGTTAGTATGTGGGACACTGAGATGTAAGGTTTAGCAGTTGAGCATTCTGGGTGGTGACCAGCCATGGAAGGGTGGAGAGGAAGTCAAGTTCATTGGAGTTGAGAAGGTCAAAGATGATAGGTGAGACTAGGTGGTTGGAGCTAACTGTCCTGCACGCACATATTCAATACTCGATGGTGGGATAGGCACAAGCTGCTGGCAGGGATACTGAAGTCACCAGGATGTTGTTCGGATAAGAGGTGGAAAGGAAAACTGGGAGTCAGGGCTAAAGTCCTCAGGGAACACAAGGGAGTAACCAGGAAGCTGGTCATAAAGGATACCAAGTAAAGGATGATAGAACTGATGACGGAAGTGATTTCATAGGAGGGTGATTTTATAGGAGGGTGGAGTAGTTAAAAAAAGTAGCCACGCTTCCCACCCCCAGGTCCAGCCCTTGAGTCCAAGAAGGTGCGGGTGGGGGGACGGGGGACACGACGCGACACATCCCTGCTGTGGCTCAGCAGTTGGGTGCCTGCCTACCTTTGGCTCAGGTCGTGATCCCAGAATCTGGGATCGAGTTCCACATCGGGCTCCCCATGAGGAGCCTGCTTCTCCCTCTGCCTGTGTCTCTGCCTCTCTGTGTCTCTCATGAATAAATAAATCTTTAAAAAAAAAAAAATGAAGGCATGGGCAGAATGAGCAGGCCTCCCTCTGGGAAGAGGGAACACCTATGGGTAAAGGTCCTTTTTTGCTAAGGTGAGAAGTGTGAAAGAGCATTCAGCCATGAAGTTGAAGACTTAGGGTAGTTTATTTACAGGAAGAACAAGGTTCCAGAGGGCATCAAGGGAGAAGGTGGCAAGGAGAGCAGCAGTGAGAGGACAATACAGATAGAAGGAAGCACAGGTAGGACTGGGGTGAAAACTAAGGAGGGTGAAAGTGAATAGAGAGACTTAAAATATTTGGGGGAATTAAGACCCGTGGCTGGAGGTGAGGGCCATCCTAGGATTAACTGGGCTCAAAAGTCAAGCCGGTATGTGAAAAATGCCTGAAATTGTCCATAAAGGACAGTGTGCCTGGTTTTGTGCACACGACTTTGGGCTATCATTCTCAGGTACACCGAAGCATGAAAACCACTGATCTAGGCTGCCTATCAAAGCCCAGCAGTGACTCCTAAGGGGGAAAGAGAAGCATTTGACAGCTCTCCAGAGCTCATGCAGCGTGGACTCTATTTTGATTTAGTATTTAATATAAAATGTGATGATTAAAAGAAGATGGTGGGATTACAGCTTAATAGAATACAGAGTAAGTGCAAGTTTCATGCAGTTCCTCCCAGTTGCTATTCTGGTGGAATGATTCTGGGTTGATGCAGAGACTGACATAAAAGGACTTTGCTATTTATCATGCAGTCAGCAACCTGCGCTCTTGCTCAGAGCTCCAATTAGAACACTGGCGAAACATGTTTTGGTTCCTTGGAAAAACTCACACCTTCCTTATGGACAAGCTTAGCCCAAAGTGACAGGGGAAATGAAGACAGAGAAATTTCAGTGCCTCCCCCCTTTCCCCATAGCATAAGGTCCCTGGCATAAGGAATAGGGATGACAGTTCTACTCTGCCTTCCATCACAGTCATGTTTCTTACCTGCCACCTGTGCTAACTCAGGTCACAGGTGATTCCCAAATCAGTGTTTTCAGCTTCACTTCCCTTGCCTATGCTGCTCATCCTACCTAGAATGCTTCTCCAGCCCCACCGTTTTGAGTTAAACCCTCTGATTCCTTTTAAAGCCCAACTCCAATGTACTCCCACCACAGTGTTTTTCTGATTTATCAGCTTTTACTTTCTCTGAACTTCTATGGCACTTATTGCCTTATGGCATTTATTACATGGTTTCCTAATATTTTATTATGAAAATTTCCAAACATACAGAAAAGTTGAAAGAATTGCATAATGGATGCCATACATCTACTATTTAGATTCTACAGTTTACATTTTGTTATGTTTGTTCTCCTCTCATATCTATCCATCATTCCATTCATCAATCCATCTTACCATTTTGATGCATTTCAAAGTTAGATGCAGACATCAGTACACTTTACCTATAAATACTTCAGTATGCATATCATTAACTAGAGTTTAATATTTATGTTTTTAAAAAAAGATTTTATTTATTTATTCATGAGAGACACAGAAGGAGACAGAGAGAGGCAGAGACACAGGCAGAGGGAGAAGCAGACTCCATGCAGGAAGCCTGATGTGGGACTTGATCCCGGGACTCCAGGATCACACCTTGAGCAGAAGGCAGCCGCTCAATCACTGAGCTACCCAGGCATCCCAATATTTATGTTTTTTTTTTTTTTAAGATTTATTTATTTGAGGGATCCCTGGGTGGCGCAGCGGTTTGGCGCCTGCCTTTGGCCGAGGGCACGATCCTGGAGACCCGGGATCGAATCCCACGTCGGGCTCCCGGTGCATGGAGCCTGCTTCTCCCTCTGCCTGTGTCTCTGCCTCTCTCTCTTTCTCTCTCTGTGACTATCATAAATAAATAAAAATTAAAAAAAAAAAAGATTTATTTATTTGAGAGAGAGAGAGAATGAGTGGAGGAGTGGCAGACGGAGAGGGAAAGAGAAAATTTCAAGTGGAATCCCTACTGAGTGTGGAGCCCGACTCAGGGCTCAGTCTCATGATCCTGAGATCATGACCTGAGCTAAAGCCAAGAGTCAGATGCTTAACCAATGAAGCCACCCAGGTACCCCTATCTATGGGGTTCTTTTTAAGTAAAATTTACTTATATATCATGGGTGGTATTTTTTTTTAAAGATTTTATCTGTTTATTTGACAGAGACAGAGAGCACAAGAGCACAAGCAGGAAGAGTGGCAGGCAGAGGAAGAGGGAGAAGCAAGGAGCCCAGTGTTGGGCCCAATCCCAGGACGCTGAGATCATGACCTGAGCCGAAGGCAGGTGCTGAGCTGACTGAGCCACCCAGGGGCCGGCCCTGCATCTCATGTTTTTGTTTTCTTTTTTAATACTCTGCCTTCTGCCTTCTCTGTGAACCTCTTTAATGGTGAGAACCATTTCTGACTCAACTCTATCCGTACCCACCCAATATCTAAGAATGACACTAATAATGATAAACACAATCAAAATAATCATGGCTAACACGTATCAGTCACTTTCTTTGTGCCAGGCACTGTTCTAAACACTTCATAGGCTTTTTAAAATTCTTATAACAACTCCACAAAACACATAGTATGAGATCTGCCATAGATAAGAAACATGAACCTATAGAGGTTAGGTAACTGGCCCAGGATGTAAAGCTAGTTCTTTTGGTGGGTAGAGACAAAATTTAAAGCCAGCTCTGTCTGAGCCCAGGACATACATTCTTAACCACAATTCACATTGCCTCCTCACTGTCAAAGCCTTCCCCATTGGGGGAGATTAATTATATTTATGAAACATTCAAAGGCTCCACTGCTTTGGACCACCCTTGTCATGGTGCATTAACAGAGATAGTTGGCTTTAAAAATTTCCCCTGAAAAAAAAAAAATAAAATAAAAATAAAAATTTCCCCTGGTAAATTTATAGTAGAGGCATGAACCTCCCCAATGAAGGGAGAGGAAAGCTAGCTTCTCCATAGACCGGTCACTGGGTCACTGCTGAGAATGTTTCATGACTCAGATTCCACGGCTGCCTGCATCTACTGTGTGGCTGCCCTGTATCTCTTGGCCTGGTGTGGGAGGCAGTGGAAGGAGGGTGAGGGAGAGTTCTGAGGAAAGTCACAAGGACAGCTTGGCTGCCAGCCGCCTGGACCCTCAGTACAGAGGGAAGCTGATGAGGAAGCCAGGGCCACAATAGGCCATTATCTCTGGCTGTAGGAGGTTGGTCAGTTTGCTACTGGGTGACCCCACCACCCCTCCCACCAGTTTGAGTTCTCCTAGACCTTTGGTTGGAAATAAAGCAATTATATTTCAAGTGATTCATGGGCTATGTCTAGAGACTGGGGGAAATCCCGAGGCTCATTATGGCTGTAAGTAACCAGGGCTTAATTTTAAGGACCACACTCTTGCTCCAATCCCCACTACACACCCACTGCCAGGTAACACAACCAAGTGCATGACTCCCCTCTTCTGAACCCTTCCATAAAGCTATCAATGCCACCAGGTTAAATAGTCTAAAGCCCTCCACAATATGGCCTAACCTAACTTTCTAAGCAAGCACAGTCTTTAGAGTTTTTTTTAGCCACTATTTACACAGTGTATTAATAGAATTTACACATGTATAAAAAGCTCTGTGATCAAGCAGATTTGGGAACTGTTGGATGAGTTAACCCATTTTTAAAGTGGAACTTCTCAAAAAAAAAAAAAAAAAAAAAAAAAAAAAATAAAGTGGAACTTCTCAGAGCCTTGAGTTAATATGCATGATGAGTCTCTGAAAGGAGAATGCAATATGTTCCCAGTTAAGTTTTTTCAAGAAGGATCTCAAGAGCCTGGTGTTTCATAGAAAATGTGCTGTCTCAAATGTCACTCTCAACAGAGCTATCCCCAAATTTAACCAATTCTTCTAAGCTTCTCATGGCAGCCATGAAAATGCACTGTTCAGATCAGCTGCGTGCAGAGCACAGCAGACCACAGCTCCAGCTGCTGCCTTTCTGGATCCAGTGAAACCCAGGAGGTTATTCCTAGCTTGTTTTTTTTTTTTTTTTAAGATTTTATTTATTTATTCATGAGACACACACAGAGAGAGAGGCAGAGACACAGGCAGAAGGAGATGCAGGCTCCATGCAGGGAGCCCGATGTGGGACTCGATTCCGGGTCTCCAGGATCAGGCCCTGGGCTGGGCTGAAGGTGGCGCTAAACCGCTGAGCCACCCGGGCTGCCCTTATTCCTAGCTTGTAACCGAGCATAATGATGAACAGGGATCCTCATGCACGTCCATCCCTGTCCAACATTGAGTCTCCTCTAATAGGTGACTTTGGCTTAAGGATGATTTTTTTTGGCCTGACTGAAATGTTCTTAGAACTGTGTTGCTATCTTACCCAATCTTCTTTCCTATGTAGAAATCTGAAGCTTCTCCTCCTTTGTCTGTCACAGGCACATCCCTCAGTAAATCTCTTGCACATTTAATTCTACCTCAGCATCTGCTGCTCAGAAGATGTAAACAAGCATACCTATCTCAAGTGTATTTCCAAAGCCTTCCCAGATTCAGCTCCTCCTTGGAACCTCATATCACTTTTATGGCGCCTGCCTTTATGGTCTGCACTGAGGCCTCCTAATACAGTAGGGCAGCTCCTGGAAGACACTCTTGGAGACCAACCCAGGTTTGAATCCCAACTCTGCACTTACTAGCAGTATAACCTTGAGGAAATGCTTCAAAAGCTGCATATGGGGGGTGATACCACTATTTTACAAGGTCTGATTAAGTGAAACATTATATTTAAAGCACTAAACATATAACAGGTGCTCAAAAATAGAACAATGACCATTCACACTCAATTGTGTTTTTTCTACTTTCCTTTATCAGATTATAAGGACCTGAGGGTGGACAGTGTGATTTTCATCTTTAACTCCTCTGAAGGGCCTGAGATATAGGTGTTATTCATAGTGGATCAACAAATTGCTATTAAATGAAGTGGAAAAAAATGCGGAAGGAGAGGAGTATCTCAGAGAAGAGGGGTAGAAGGGCCAATCAGGAGAGTCAGTTAATAGTATAGGAACGTAAATACCCAAAATATATAATACATGTATAAAATAGAAAATGTTTATACATATGCTTATATGTTATGTTTATATATGCATATATATACATCTATAAGTTATGTATGTTTTATATATATGTTCTAATATGTATTTATATTTAAATATATAAGTATAATATAAATATATAAGAACCATGATTTCAGAAATAACTGCTTAGAAGAGGGCCAGGAAGACTAAAGATGTGCTCCTTTGCAAAGGTTGCATTCTAAGCCCTGTAAACACAACCTGGAGGGGCAATTTCAGCAGTACAATCCTCATACCTAAACTCAGTGCAACTAGGAAAAAATGGCAGCAATTGCAAAGGAAGGAAATTGCAAAGATGGATGAGAAACAACATGTCAATGAAGAGACACAGAATATACAGAACCAGAGGTTTCCGTCCAAGTTTGGAGTACTGTCTTCTTGTTTAGTTCAGGATATCAAGCCACCTTGATTTTAGCCTAGCATGGAAGGGGAAACCACAGCAGTGGTGGCGCCCAGAATAATCTACTCTGGGTCTTTGCAGGAGGAAGCTACTGGATTTTCTAGAGTGCATGTCTATCTGCCCAACTATGGCTCCATCCCTGGGAGCTCAGGAAAAGACATCACCTGTCTCAGGAGTCCAACATTGCTCTCTGATGGGACGGAAGGCCTTCATACTCATCTCAGCTTTTCCCAAAGCTTATTAATTCCTTGAAACCCCAACTCCAGGAAATTTTTAGTAAAGTACAAAAATCATAGCTGAAAAAAAAATGCCTAAGGCCCTGTTAGTAAAGCACAGCCTAGCATTGATGGCCTCTTTCCTTTCCCAATAGATGTGTGTTCATGTGTAGATTCCCTCCCCAGGTAACATACCTTCTATTCTAACAGGATGACGTTCCATGACTGGCCTATATTTTCTTCATTTAAAATCCTTTATGCCACAGGAAAGCTCTATGAATATATGTGTATAGAAGTTGGGTTTTTTTTTTTTTTTTGCTTGTTTGTTTGTTTGTTTGTTTTAAAGTATTTATTCATGAGAGACAGAGAGAGAGAGAGGCAGAGACATAGACAGAGGGAGAAGCAGGCTCCTCGCAGGAAGCCATATGTGGGACTTGATCCCCAGACCCGGGATCATGACCTGAGCCAAAGGCAGAAGCTCAACCACTTGAGCCACCCAGGTACCCTGTTGGGTTTGTTTTTGTTTTTTGGGTTTTTTGTTTTGTTTTGTTTTGTTTTTTGAGGAGGAGGAGGGGGAAATTGGGAGGGGTTGCCTGTTAAAAGTCAAGGCTTCTGCTACAGCTCCCCTACAAGTAGAAAGTCACCAAGCTCACAAGGTTTACATCTAGGGGCCAAGGTGTACCCAGGGACATCTCCTTCATCTTCTCCAAAACACCATCAATTTTCTGTGTTTCCAGCAATCTTCTGGGACAAGCTACAAAGACACACCATTTGAATGAATCATTCTGCTCTCAGTCTGTAATGCCAAGACTTCAAATATAGTTAATTCAGATTAACTAGGTCCCTCTGACAAGAGTTGGCTTGACTGAATCATAAAGCATATTAAAAGGAATTCAGTTGTATTGCCTTCAGGAATCTAGTGGAACTATGCTAATAAATTGCTCCTCAGTAAGGATCTTAAGGGCAATCTGTTTTAATGAACAGATGAGAATATTTTCTAATTCAGTCCATCAATTGTTTATGTGGAAAGGGCTACTTGTCAAGTGTTTGATGGTTACCTGAAACGTTTGCTCTTGTTAGCTCTTGTTTATGTCCCAGTATTTAAGTTGAACAAATCTGTTGATAAATGGTGTAACATAAAGGATCCAGTTTGTTATTCCTTCAAAATTAACAAAGTCCTAATTAATGTCACAATGGCTCTGTTAGCATGAAATCAAGCTACTGGATTCATCACTCAGAAGGAACACTCTGCTTTTGCATGGGCTATTCTTCTAGCCCTGGGGACATCCCTATCTTTTTAGATTTTTGTCACACATGTTCCTTCCTCTCACACTTTTTTTTTTTTTAAGATTTTATTTATTTATTCATGAGAGAGAGAGAGAGAGAGAGAGACAGAGACATAGGCAGAGGGAGAAGCAGGCTCCCCGCAGGGATCCTGATATGGGACTCAGTCCCAGGACCCCGAGATCACGCCCTGAGCAGAAGGCAGAGGCTCAACTGCTGAGCCACCCAGGCACCCCCTCACACTTCCTTCTATAAATGTTTACTAAGCAATTAGTGTGTGTCAGACACTGCATTAAAATGAAAGTTTTAATGAGTCAGAGACTCGTTTTTAATGATGAGTCTCTGACTCATTAACAATGAACTAGAAAGGGAGACAACCATGAACAAGGACTGTAACGTGCTGTAGGCACAAGGATCGCTATATGAACAGAGAACCATGGATTATGAAGGAGTCAGTTCACCCTGAGAGCATCAGGAAGGCCCCAGAGTTAAACAGATTCTTAAAAATGGAGGACATGTTTATGTGGCCAGCTAGGAGGGAATGGGCAGCACATAAGGAAAGATGCCTAGGCATGATAGAGCATGGTGTGTTCAACAAACTGCAAATAATATGGCAGGAATGGTACAACAGATGGGATGTCAGGGGAGGAAATAGTCAGAAGAGGGGTTACTTAATTAACAAGGGCAGGCTGGAGAGGTCAGTGGAGGCCAGATCAAGGGGAGCAAGGGCTGGCTGTTCTCCATGCTGGGCCCACATCACATCAGGAGTATATTTAGGATGATGGCGACAAACTAGGATGCAACAATGAAGCGAGAGGGCAAATCTGGTCCCTATACTCCATCTTGGCTACGCACAGGTAAAAGTCTAAATTTGTGATTTCTTAACAGAAAAATTTTGAAAGCATATGTGTTGGTCCATCTAATTCCAGGCAAAGCCAAATGAGAATGCATCGGTGAGTCACCAATGAGATTGCATTTAAGATATATAGCCTCAGAGCCAAGACCAGCCTTGTGAAAACAGACTTCAGGACAATATGGAACTGGATATTGGCCAAGAAGGCTGGAAAACCACCTCTGACCTCCTAAATAAAGCCAGGCCTTTCAAACTATAGAAGACCAGTGGGAAGGGGTGTTAGAAATAAAATGCACGGCATATCAGTTATCTAATGCAACCTAACAAATGCACTAAAGCTTAGTGTTTTAAGATAAATTATGTCTATGAATCTGCACATTGATTGGACAGTTCTCCTGATCTCTATTGGGCTTACTCATGCAGCTGTCTCAGCTGGTAGGTCAGCTAGAGGCTGGGCTCACCCGGGATCGTTTGGTAAGCTGGGCCTCTCTCTATCTTACATGATCTTTCATTTTAGGTTCCTTTATGGCACAGCCATTTCAGGCCAGCATCCCAAGAGGGTGAAAGTGGTAGCCTCATGAGTCACATATCAGCATGTCCACCACATTTTATTAGTCACAAAGACAGTTACTGTAAAGGAGTGGGGAAATAGACTTTGTCTCTTGAGACAGGGAGCGGTAAAGTCATACTACAGAGTGTGAGTCTACCACAGAAGGCTCGATCCCTATTGCAAAAACACCTGTATTATGTGTGTGGAGGGGGAGTCCCAAAGTGCGGAAAAGCATAGAGACTAGGAAGCTGAGTGGCCAAAATTCAACCAAAGCCCTCAATGAGTACAATTTAGAGGGCCACCTAGCAGAAAAGGCTTATCAGGGCAAACATGAAGGCTAGCAAGAGAGTCCTATATCAAAAGAGGGTATACTGCTCATCCTCACACACTGACCGTCTGACAGGACTTTTAGGGAGGTTTGGTTCAGATACGGTAATTCACCTATTATACTCCAATAATATCTTTTTTATTTATCTGGGACTATTACCTCACTGTCTTCTTCAAGCACCTTGTGAAGTGAGAACAGAACTCTTGGGGATCCCTGGGTGGCTCAGCGGTTTAGCGCCTGCCTTTGGCCTGGGGCATCATCCTGGAGTCCCGGGATCCAGTCCCACGTTGGGATCCCGGCATGCAGCCTGCTTCTCCCTCCTCCTGTGTCTCTGCCTCTCTCTCTCTCTCTATCATAAATACATAAATAAATAAATCTTTTTTTAAAAAAAAAGAACAGAACTCTTCTTTTAGAGATAAGACTGGAAGTCTCTCCAGTCTTCTAGAAGGTGGGCACAAGGGTCAGGCTTCTCATAATTCCCTCTCAGTTTCTGTCCTTGTCCCTGATGCCCACTGAGAACTCCCTCCCCAGGTCCCTCCTGTGTGGGTGGTTAAGTCATTCCCTGGGGGTGTGATAGCCTCAGTTCTTAATTCACCAGCATCGGAGGCTCTATATAAAGAGGACCTACGTCCTGTATGCCAGTTTGTGGGCAGAGGAATTGCCCAGATAAGGACAGTGTAATGGGGCTTTGGGAAGGTGACATTCAAAATCAGCCCTCGGGACGCCTGGATGGTTCAGCGGTTGAGCGTCTGCCTTCAGCTCAGGGCGTGATCCCAGAATCTGGGATCGAGTCCCTGTGAGGAGACCACTTCTCTCTCTGCCTCTCTCTCTCTCTCTCTCTGTGTGTGTGTGTGTGTCTCATGAATAAATAAATAAAATCTTAAAAAAAAAACAACGAAAAACAAAAAACAAAATCAGCCCTCTTCTCCACTACTGGGTATTTACGCAAAGAAAACAAAAATACTAATTCAAAAAGACATATACACTTTTATGTTTACTGCAGCATTATTTACAATAGCCAAGCTATAGAAGCAATTCAAATGTCCATCAATAGAGGAACAAAGATGTGGTGTGTGTATGTAATGGAATATCAATCAGCCATAAAAAAGGATGCAATCTTACCATTTGTGACAACATAGCTGATTCTACAGAGTATTATCTAAGTGAAGACAAAGAAAAACAAATATGATTTCAGTTATGTGTGAAATCTAAAAAAAAAAAAAAAACCAAATGAACAAAAAAAACCCCCAGAAACAGACCCATAAATACAAAAAACAAAGTGAGGGGAGCACCTGAGTGGCTCAGCCAGTTAAGCGTCTGCCTTCAGCTCAGGTCGTGATCTCCGGGTCCTGGGATTGAGCCCCACGTTGGGCTCCCTGCTCAGCAGGGGGCCTGCTTCTCCCCTGCTTCTCGTTCTGTCCCTCTGTCCCTTCCCCTGCTCATGCTCTCTCTGTGAAATAAATAACGTTTTCAAACAAACCAACAAAAAAGAAAATAAACTAATGGCTGGTTACCAGAGGGGAATGGGTGGAGGGATGGGAGAAATGGGTGAGGGGAGTGGGAGGTAGAGGCTTCCAGTTTCGAAATGAGTAAGTCACAGAGATGAAAGGCATCTTTCAGAGTAGGGAATATAGTCAGTGACATTGTAATAGAGATGTGTGGTGAGTACAGCATAACACGGAGAGTTGTGGAATCACTACGTTGTACACCTGAAAATTATGTAATATTATGAAATTTGTGTCAACTCTACTTCAACAAAACAAACAACACCCCCCTCCCAAAATAACAGCCGTCCTCAATCTGCAGGCTCAGCACAATGAGTTCCACTATTAAATAGCTTTGGTAAGGTAATAGTCAGAAGGTGGATATCACTTTTCAGTTTCAAAATACTTTCATACCATGAACTCAACAGATCCTTATAATGTGATGAAGATGATGCTATCTTCTACTTATGATGTTCCAGGTAATATTTTATATCCTTTGCAGGAACTAACTCATTAATCCTCATAATAACTCTATACATTTAAGTACTATTAGCAACTCAAAACTGAGAGACAAAGAGGATATATAACTTGCCAAGGTTATGGAGCTAGTAAGGAGAGGAGTCAGGATTTAAGTCTAGGCACCTGGCTTCAGAGTCCATGCCCTTAAACCATTATACTATATCTCTTTCCAGCTATTACCATCCCATCACATCAAATAGGGAAACTGAGGCAGCAATTTGGTGACTTGCCTAAGCTCAGGCACAGTACCACTACATCACGTGTAGGAGGCAGAGGCCAGGCTTTCCCCCTGTAAGCCAAGCCCTATTACAGTGTGACAGCTGAAGTTATCAACTATTTCTATTTTAAATGGTTTTCCTAACAGGCGGGATTATATGGAGAGGTGGAGCCAAGAGTGTGAAGCCAAAGGCAGTACCAACTCTGAGTCTGTCCCAACACATGCTAACCTACAGCTAGGGAAATGAAAACACAATGCATTTTAGACATGCCATTTTCCTTGAGAAAATAATGGCTACCTTTAAGTTTTGAAGCAAAGGGAAGATGAAGCTATGAAGGGGAGCTGCTTAGTAAAAGGACCCTAGTGCCAATGTATGAAGGTACCAGGCAGTGTGCAGGGAGAGAGAACACAAATGAATTACGTTGCTCCCAAATGCCATTTATCCCCACTCAACTAGTAACCAAGAAAGGGCAAACTTCCTCTAGCCTGCTGCCTAGATTAGAAGCCCGATCTGTTGCTTTCCTTTTGGAGCCCTCCATGAGAATTCCACTACCAATTCTCATGACCTATCAAATGGGCTGAGGTCTCCCTTTACCTCTGCCAAACCTTGGTCCACCCTAAGGCTTAATCCAAGAGTCCCCTTGGGTGCTACAATTCAGGTACCTGACCCACACAGGAATTCCTGGGTGCCAAAGGCTAGACTCTTCCCACTCGGAGCTGGAGCCTAACCTCCCCACCTTAGGAAGGTGGGGTTCTACTCTCTAGCTCTGGCCTACGAGAACTATTTCAAGGCTAGGTCTCTCTCATCTCAGGGCCCTTGTTTGTCATCATTTCAGACGTCTTTTCCCTAAGTGTCCTCAGTGGTCACTTAGAATTCAGAATACTGTCAATTGCTTTGTGACTTAGTGTGTTAACTGCTCCTGAATATGACGGAATGGGGTCAGCAGAGAAACCGGTTCTGGCCACCAGAGAAACAAGAATTCAAGACGGAGTGGGGGAAGGATAAAACAGTCGCTATTCATTGATGGACAAGATTGTTTATGACTATGTGCAAAACCCTAAGAAGCCTACAAAAGAACTTCTAGAACTAATACGGTACCTGAGTTTGGCAGTGTCACAGGATAAAAGGCCAATGTCCAACAGTCAATTGTGTTTCTTTTTTTTTTAATAATTTTTAAAAAGATTTTATTTATTTATTCATGAGAGACACAGAGAGAGAGAGGGAGAGACGTAGGCAGAGAGAGAAGCTGGCTCCCTGCAGGGAGCCCGATCCCTGGACCTGGGATCATGCCCCGAGCCTAAGGGAGACGCTCAACCACTGAGCCACCCAGGTGTCCCAGTCAATTGTATTTCTGTACACTTGTAATGTACGACTGGAAGCCAAAATTAAAAGATGGAATGAGGGAATAAAAAAGCTAAGTGTGATGCTTATGGTAGCTATTTGTAGAGCTTCAGTGGACACAATACTTTTACAACTGCTCAAGAGGAGGGAGGAAGAATGTAGGAACACCTGCATTCTCGCTCCACCCCATTCTGAAATGCCCTTAGGGGAGGGTGCCTCAGACTGCTGAGAGGCTCTTCAGGGAATTCTTATCACCTCCAGAAAGAGAAACAATCTGCCTGGAAGCATCAGCATCGAACATCTGCATCTGCATCTAACCTGGGAACCTGCTAGAAATGGGGGAAGGTGGGAGGGAAAGCAGGTGATTCTGATGCACACACTATGTTCAAAACAGCAACGTCCCTACTTCATTCTGTGCCTGAGACCAAAGGCATCCAGGCTGCTGAGGTTTATAGCACCCTCTGCTGGTGCCCATCAGCAAAGGCCGATCTCTGAACCAAAAACAGGCTCACATAACAACTAATTTGCCAGCCTGAGTTTTTTATTCAAATGAAGAAATGTTAAGAAAAATCCTGTTTTGGGGTAGCCCTGGTGGCGCAGCGGTTTAGCGCCGCCTGCAGCCTGGGGTGTGATCCTGGAGACCCGGGATCAAGTCCCACATCAGGCTTCCTGCATGGAGCCTGCTTCTCCCTCTGCCTGTGTCTCTGCCTCTCTCTCGCTCTCTCTGAATAAATAAATAAATCTTAAATGTGTGGGAAATATCAGAAAGGGAGACAGAACATAAAGACTCCTAACTCTGGGAAACGAACTAGGGGTGGTGGAAGGGGAGCAGGGCGGGGGGTGGGGATGAATGGGTGATGGGCACTGAGGGGGGCACTTGACGGGATGAGCACTGAGTGTTATTCTGTATGTTGGTATTTTGAACACCAATAAAAAATTAATTTATAAAAATAAATAAATAAATCTTTAAAAAAATCCTGTTTCCTATTATATCCACTGATGTCTCATTCTACCACAGAATTTCTGAGATCCTGGTGCATTTTCCTTTGGTTCTGCTTATGGCTTTTATCCTTCCTTCTTCCAGATTTCTAATAAAGGACCCAGAAGAGTTTGACGAAATTTTCAGAGACAACGGTCTCCAGGCCAGGCAAGTAGGAGGTGGGTGGATCAGGCCTTCTCTGCCTTAGCCTAAGGGCAGTGTCACTCTGGCCACAATGGAGATGAGTCACTCTCCTAACAAACCCAGAATCTTTCAATGGCTTCCTGTAACTTGAAGCAAAATCTATCTAGTCTTCACCAGGACCTTTGAGGCTTGCATGGTTGGAGCTCTGGCTACTTCTAAGTTTACTTCTAATCATTCCTTCCCTTGCTCACTCTTAAGCTAAATTGGCCTCTTGTTTGGAGAACATGCCAAGTCTATTTTAGAGGTCAGTGCACTTCCTTTTCCCTCAACCTCTAAATATCCACATGGTTCCTCCTCCATTTCATTCAGGCCTCTGCTCAAATGTCACCTCTGCAGAAGGTCTCTCAGTGCTATGAGATAGCAAGTGCTCTCTATCACTCTATCCTTTTATCTGTTTTCTACTGGAGATGTGTGTGTATCCATTTTTGGCTCCCAAGAGTCAATTCCCACTGAGCAAAGATCACAGGGGGGCTGTGGGGGGCACACATTAGTCAAAGTGTTTTAAACTTCATGTAACAATTAAGACTAAACACTATTGAAAAGAACAGGAAAACTCAATAAGAGAGTATTGGGAGGGGCTTGTATAGGATTTTGGCTTGAGTTAAGAGATGTAAAGCCTTCAAGGAAACAAGGAGGTGGGGTGCTATTCCTGATTTAGTGTTTTTAGAAAGTTGGGGCAATTCAATATCTTACTCATATTAATAGGGGGTGGGTATCTGGTTATTTTTGTGTTGCATGTCTGTCCAGGCCTGTTTGAGTGAAGATGGTTCATCACAGTACAGTCATGCAGAACCCTCATCTGATGTGATATTCTATAACATTGTTTATCTTCAATAAGGGAACACCACTGCCAGTTACTAGGTGACAACTGTCAGGGATGCTTCTTTCTTTCTCATATTAGTTTATTGTCCAGAAAGTAGGCTTCCTGAGGGCAAGGACTTTGTTTCATTTACCACTGACATATCAGGGCTTAAACAGTACCTGGCATACAGTAGATGCTCAATAAATGCTTGGGAAATATTCATTCAAAACATCTTCCACACTTCAGGTCCTACGTATCTACAGTGGAGCCCTATATCTGGGACAGGGTAAATTCAGATCCTTGGTGTGTCTCATAGGTCATGGCAGAGCAAATGATAGTGCTGGTGGGCAGGCAGGTATTAACATTTACCCTTTACAGAACTTTTTTTTTTTTTAAGATTTTATTTATTCATGAAAGACAGAAAGAGAGAGAGAGAGAGAGACAGAGACATAGGCAGAGGGAGAAGCAGGTTTCCTTGTGAGGACCCTATCATCAGGATCTGAGCCAAAGGCAGACGTTCAGCCACTGAGCCTCCCAGGTGCACCCTCCTTTATACAACTTTAAAAATGGAAAGCAGCTAAGTCCTCCAGACTCTCCCTTAGACTAGACAGGACTTAGCTTCCCTTTGGGTGCTTAGGAAGACAACTACCAAAAAACCCCCACTACTCTGCAATGGCAAGAGATGGACAGGGTAAAGACTATGCTATAAATAAAATGGGAGAAAGACTTCTCAATCTGTTAAATCATCTTCCTTTTCCCATTCAATATTTTATAGTCATATGGGCTTTTAACAAAATATATGACACAGTCTGCAATGCAATTAGTCCTCCTGAAAGATGCACATCCCAATAAAGCTGTCACCTTCCCTTACTATATTACTATTTAAAAATACTTCTGCAGCTTACTTATGTAGAAAGGGAATTAAGATATCATTTTTGAACCTATCACATTGGAAAAAATGATAAAGTTCAGTAGTAGATTATTTTGGCAATGGTGTGGATTAACTGGCAAACTCATAAATTGCTAGTGGAAGAATAAATTGGTAAAACTTCTTTTTTTTTTTTTTTTTTTTTTTTTTTTTTTTTTTTGTGGAAGAATAAATTGGTAAAACTTCTATTAAGGTCAATCTGACAATATCTAACAAAAATTAAAATGCACAAATGCTTGGACCCAACAACTTCACTTTTAGCAATTTATTCTACCGATGAACTTGCACACATGCAAGTAATATTTATTGTAGCATTGTTTGAATAGTAAACAACCTAAATGTCTCTCTTTCAGGGAATGAGTAATAAATTATGACATCTATACAATGGAGTATCATGTTGCCATTAACAAGAATGAAGCAGGGGGATGCTCAGCGGTTTAGCGCCTGCCTGCGGCCCACGGCGTGACCCTGGAGACCCGGGATCGAGTCCCATGTCAGGCTCCCTGCATGGAGCCTGCTTCTCCCTCTGCCTGTGTCTATGCCTCTCTCTCTCTCTCTCTCATGAATAAATAAATAAAATCTTAAAAAAAACCAAAAAACTAAGAATGAAGCAAATTGCATTCTTTATGAACTTATATGGAAAGAATACTAATATGTCATGTGGGAAAGAGAAAAGAAGCTCTTGACATCAGTTAGAACTTGGATGTTGCCAAAAGCTGGCTTGGCACCCAGTTAGTCCTTATTATTTTCCTTTTGAACATAAAAAATTTCATATGATGAGACCTGTGACAATGATAATGTTAAGGTAAAAACAAGGCTATCAATAATCATGTATGAACATAGATAAAAACATGAACATTACTGGAACTATAAAAATGACCAAATATCCCTCTATCCTAATATGAGTAAATTTTTTTTTTTTGCCAATTATGACATTAGCCTTGATTTATCCTCCTGCCTTAAGATTAAGATACCCAATCACAGAATGGCCCCAGCATCCTAAAAGCATCCAATTCAGAGCAAATCCACACTTCCTTAAAACTTTTTTCCCAAACCATCTAATCCAAATCCAAATCCTAGAAATCCTTTCCCAACACCCTCCAGCTGAGATGCCCTGTAATTCACCATGGTGTGCATTCTCCCTCATTGTAATGAGTAATAAACCTAACTTATTCAACCAAGGTGTGTCCTTGGAGGAGAAGGCATTGGCATATGTTAAGTGAAATAAATAGGGTGCAAAATCATGTATATATGTGCATATATGTGTATATGCTATAATTTTATATAAAAATAAATAGAAAAAATATATTTGAATATGCATGGAACGTCTCTGGGAAAACATACTAGTTAAAAATAATTGCCTCTTGGAAGAAGTAAAGGCTGAGGCACAGAGTGGGAAGAAAAGTTTTCAGTATATATAGTTTGTTGCCATGTTCATTAATTACTCACAATTAATGACTTTTTAAAAAGATATTAAGAATCATGGGTGTCTGGGTGGCTCAGATGGTTGAGCATCGACTCTTGGTTTTGGCTCAGGTCATGGGCTCAGGGTCATGGGCCCATATTGGGCTCTGGGCTCAGCAGGGAGTCTGCTTCTCTCCCTTGGTCCCTCTCCCCCTACCCCGCCCCCTCACTTGCACACACTCTCTTCAAAATAAATAAATCTTAAAAAAAGAAAAAAAAAAAAGCAAGATAATGAGATCACAGGGATCACCCCTGTGATCCATAGTGAAGAAAAATTAGAATCCTGTCTGGACAGTTAGGCTTATCAATTTTCTAGAGGGAGTGATTTCCACCATGTTGTAGTTCCTCAAATCACATCACTACTGCTAACTGCTCTCCAGCTAGACCTCCCAAATCAGTCTCTGTGGAAAAACAGGATCAAATTTCAGGTACTTTTACATCTTATTGATGAAGGTTGCTGATTTGTCTGTATTAAAAAACCATTCGGTACACGCGTCTTCTTTAGAGTGGGATCCAAGACTCTTAAGTCTGGAATATGAACAGTTCATGGTGGTTTTATACTTCTGGCTCTCATAGGAAGTATGCTGAGAACATACAGGATTTAAATATCACACTGCTTCTAGCAGAGGCCTTACCGCTATCAAGTAGTCTTCTTCAAAGTTACAGCTGATGGTGGTAACTGAGCTTTTCTGAGGCATTCTCTTGCCCCAGCACTCCTCAAGTCTCCACCAGAGCTGGCTCCCACTCCACATTATGCCTGGCTGCCCAGCACTTGGATGGGTGGGTGAGCTACTTGACCATAAAAAAGACAACTTTGAAAAAAAAAAAAAGACAACTTTGGGGATCCCTGGGTGGCTCAGTGGTTTAGTGCCTGCCTTTGGCCCAGGGTGTGGTCCTGGAGTCCTGGGATTGAGTCCCACGTTGGGCTCCCTTCATGGAGCCTGCTTCTCCCTCTGCCTGTGTCTCTGCCTCCCTCTCTCTCTCTGTGTCTCTCATGAATGAATAAATAAAATCTTAAAAAAAAAAAAAAAAGAAAATCCTATCTAGGATCATCTTTGTTAAAAAAAAAAAAGACAATTTTGGATACAGGGTATATTATATCCTACAGTCATATTACACAAGCCAGGAGCACTTGGCAGTTCATTTTTGGGGTGTATTAATCTTCCTTGGCTGGTAGAGAGGCTTCCTACAAACTGTGCCCAGGTCTGGTTCCTTGACCTACTATCTTGGGGTCTGTAGTCTTTCTTTCATCTCCAGTTTGACCTTTTGTGTAGTTTTCCATCATCCTACCTTTTTTTATTTTTTTTGACTTAAACTTGTGCCCTTTACTAACTCCTGTTTATAAAACTACTTACACCTGTCCCAACAATTTAGACCTTGTCAACAGGCATTCCAATGCTTCTATTAAAAACACATACCCTGTTGGGGCGCCTGGTGGTTCAATCAGCTAAGCGTCTGACTCTTGATTTCAGCTCAGGTCATGATCTCAGGGTTTGTGAATCAAGCCTGTGTTGGGCTCCACATTGAGTGGGGAAATCTGCTTGAGATTCTCTCTCCCTCTGCTCCTCCCCCTACCCTCATGCTCTCTAAAATAACAAATCTTTATTTATTTATTTTTTTAAATTTTTTTATTTATTTATGATAGTCACACAGAGAGAGAGAGGCAGAGACACAGGCAGAGGGAGAAGCAGGCTCCATGCCGGGAGCCCAATGCGGGACTCGATCCCGGGACTCCAGGATCATGCCCTGGGCCAAAGGCAGGTGCCAAACCGCTGAGCCACCCAGGGATCCCAATAACAAATCTTTAAAACTATTTTTTTAAACACATACCCTGTCAACAGTTCCCTAATACATACACAAATCCAATTTTTTGCATGACAATCGGAGTCTTCTAAACCTTTCATCATGTCCTTAAGAATTCTTCCTTCAGAGAGGGCTCAGTTCAAGTTTTACACACTAAATTCTGCTTGGACCCTCAGTCCCCACTGAGTCTTCCTCTCCCAAGCTACCATTAAATGAAGACAGAAAATTATCTATTGACTCAGCTGTTTCCAAACATTTCCTTCCCCTATCCTCAGCTCTTTTTTCAAAGGGAAAACCTACAAGGAAAACTAAGTATGTACAGCACCAGCTCTGTGTGAAAATGGTACAAACTCCTCAACTCCCTTTCCTCTATCCCTGAAGATGTTCAACCAGGCAGCTTTAAAACTATGAGTTTATTCTACCAATGAATGTTGGCTACCTTTTCATGTCAAATTCCCAGGTAGATTACTAATTTCCTGGAGGCATAGGCCCTGTTTTATTGACCTCAATTCAACTAATAGTTCAGCATTATATAACTGCTACTAATAGTAGCCAGCAAGGGTATAGTATTTCATATCTGGTCTTTAATACAACCTATGTGATAGGCATTTTTTTCTCCCCTTTTTACACATAAATTTAAGTGATGCTGGAAGTAAAGGCCTAATTTAATCAACGGCAGAGATGCAACCCATACCCAGGCCCTCCCAGTCTAAATCTAGTGTATTTTCTATTCCACCAAGTAGCCTCTAGGTCTATCCTGGATTATTCTTTCCCAGAGTTCCCAAGAGAAACTAGCTGGGGCCACCACCAGAGAGGCTACAATTACTAATGGTCATGAAAATAAGTTCAGTCACGATTAAGTTCATAAGGTCCCATGACAATGCTTAGTGTTTCAATTACTCCATGGTTCTGGTCTATGGAGCTACCCTACTCTTAAGAGCTATTTTCCCTTCTTTCCCCATTCATCATTATTTCCAAAGCTGACCTGCCAGGATAGTGGCATCTTCCTATATAATCTACAATTAAATCAAAACCAAACAAACAAAAACTTTAATGTGTCCAGGAATAATTAGCTTTTTGCTTCTTTTCCCTCCCCCTCAACTTAATCCACTATTCTTCTAGTGGTCTCACGAAGATTACTTTTCTTTTCTAATGTACACAATAGAAAGGAGAAAGGGCGAATGGCTTATCTAATAGACAACTAAGAACTTGTAAATGCCAGGAACTAGATACTATATTAAGATTTAAAGTTGCTGGGCCCAATCATTGGCAAAAATAAAAATTTACCGTAGGGGATCCCTGGGTGGCTCAGCAGTTTTGCATCTGCCTTCAGCCCAGGGCGTGATCCTGGAGTCCCACATCGGGCTCCCTGCATGGAGCCTGCTTCTTCCTCTGCCTGTGTCTCTGCCTCTTTCTCCCTCTGTGTCTCTCATGAATAAATAAAATCTTTAAAAACAAAAATTTACCGTATAAAAAATAGACGAGCTGCATTAGTAATGCAAAGACTTTCAAATAAGAGACTGCAATTCAACTTTCAAATGTTTTATTTTTAGTGTTTTTAAACATTTTAATACAACAAAGATATAAAATAATATATTAGTTAAATCTGGATTTAATTTAGAATCAATATATTTACTTATATACAACACTGTGCTTCAAGACATGGCTACCACAGGAACATTCACATCTTCAAGTAATACTAGTTTCTCTGTGGACAGAGTTACATTTAGGTAGAGTTCTTAAAACAAAACATGCCCACTTTAGTCCAAGCTAATTTTGCCTCCCCCACTAAGTACCAGTTCTTCTTTTGTTCCATATCAGAAATACTTCAATTGTCCTAACAATCCATAGATTCTCCAGATAAAAAATTATTAAAATTAAGCATTTTTAAGATGACATTATTAACATGGCTCGGCTGCCATTCAGACAACCCAGTAATTCATACTGAAACATTTGAAATAATAAAATGATCATAGTATTCCATCTCTCTCCCCTTCCTTATGCTTAACATGGAATACTGAATAAAAAGTCTTTGGCTAATTTAGGGTAGAACACATTCTAAAAACACCTTTACTGGTAGCTGAATTATGGTTTATAGGTTTCATAGGTATTTTTACTGAACTTGATGTAAAGTAATAAGCCACGTTTTACTTGAAATTGGTAGCATTTACTGGATGTGAGAGGTGAGAGGGAAGACCAAAACCTACTTTCACAGTAATTTCAGTCATTCAGAACCACTCAAACACAAAGAGGGAAAAACCCTCAACCTCTCTCTTTTCTCACTGGTCACCTGAAGCAGTCTGACTTGATATTACTAACAAGTCTCTAGAGAGGTATGGGGATAATTCAGGCTACACTTTTTACAAATGCAAACCATCTTTAACTGCCAAATGAAGATGGCATTAAAACTGACATGCTTTGTTGGCTTTGAAACTATCTAAAAGAAACCAATACTGTTTAAGAAAGCTATTGGACTATTATAAAAGAATATTCTTGTCTCAAATGCCTGAATACCTGAAAGAACTGACACAGGACTATTACTGTAATTACAGTAATAGTAATTACTATTAGTAAGGGATAACTTAAGTCTACAAAAAGACTACCAAAAAATTAAATTTATTAGATCTTAGTAAGGGATAACTTAAGTCTACAAAAAGACTACCAAAAAATTAAGTTTATTAGATCACAGAACTTAAAACAAGAATATGGTTAACGTTCTCAAGCATTTTGGAATAAGAATCTTTAAAAAATGTTTACTAAAAAACTCATGATGCATTGCCTTTTGCTGAATACACTCAAAGCAGGTTACTGTTATGAATGTGACTTTGAATATATAAATAACACTTTTCCAACAGACTGTTTCATTTTGGCTATAAGAGGACTTGGCTTCACTGTTCTGTTTACAAATTATAAGATTTTTGGAATTCTAAGTAACAACACTTACGCAGGTACAGAGTAAGAAAACATACCACTTACACAACCAGAAGGTCTCTCAGTCAACAGATTTTTTTCTCATGAACAATCCACATTTCTTTAGCTGATTGGTTCTAAGTGTATTCTCATTGCTCTCTGATTAAAAACAAACAAACAACAACAAACAACAAACTACTAAATAGACCCAGCATATGGAAGTTGTATTTTTACCCTAGCAATTCTGGCCATAGAGAACTATGGAGAGGATAGCCATTTGAGAATTCTCCAGCACAGCCAAATAATTTCTCCCAAATTATTCAGTGATAACAGCACACTTGCCTTCTTCAAAACCTCCTACTCCTTGTGAACTTCAATTACCCTTCAGTAACAATGTCCTGCATAGACAAAAGAAAAGAAAAGAAAAGAAAAGAAAAGAAAAAAGAAAAGAAAAGAAAAGAAAAGAATAAAAAGACTATATTGCCCCCAGGAGTATAGAGAAATGAATCAAGGACTTCCAATATAACCTCCAGTTTGTATCCCCAAACCAAAAGTCTTCTTGGTTCCTTCTATACTGAGGTCTCAGTATTTAAGGATATAAGCCTCTCATAAGCCTGCAGCTGTAGAGAGGGTCAAAAAATACATAGATCTAAGGCATGGAGCTTTTCTACCTGGCCACATTCACACCAAAATGTGAATATAAATACCACTCTTCCAAAAAAAAAAAAAAAAAAAAAAAAAATACCACTCTTTCAATGGTTTACACTTTGACAAGAAAAAAAAAATACAAAGACAAAATCTGGAAATTTGTGGACAAAACAAAAAACAACTAAAATATAGGTTTCACATTAAAAGAAATGGAAAATAATTTTGTGTCAAAGTTTTCCAAGAAAGAGACTTGGAGATGATTAATTTATGTAAACACTGCCTTGTATTAGTTATAACAATAAAATGTAAATTTACCTTAACTTTACCTCAAATCAAATATGATAAATGCAAAGCTGAAAACTTATTTTATAATCTTCATTGCAGTCTACTGTTAGGCACTCTCAATGTCATTAGCTCTGCAAAGTTAGTTGCAATTTTTTTTTTCTATTTTGTTCTAGAATAGAATCCATATGAAGGAAAGAACACTGATGTTAGGAAATTTACCATTAAGTTACTATCTGACATTCTTGAATTAATGTTGCCACAGATTTTTTTCAAACATTTTTCCAAAAGCCAACACTCGTCCCTCCCTAGCTAAATACAGTCTTACTTGTCCCTTAGAAAGAATGGCAGTTACACATTTTTTTTATCTCAAGGGTCAAAGTGCTCTAGGGTAGCACAGGAAACATCCCTCATGTTTATGCAGTTTCCTTAGATGAAACGTTGACATTTTTGTCCCTTGCATATATTAGAATCAACAATTTAAGATATTATAAGATTCTAAAGTATTAGATTTAAAGGCATAATAAAACTAGAATTGCCTTGTACCATTTCTCAAGTGAGAAATAAAAAATAATGTTAAGAGTAGACTCAAAAACAAAAAAAAAAGAGTAGACTCAAATTGGGGTCATTCAGCACTGGTTGAAACTTGTTTGCATAATATTCTTTTCCTGTCCAATCCATTCAGGATCCTCTGTAACTTATACAGGGGTGGGAATATGACTCAAAGTGCAAAAATAAAATATTTCACCCACATTAGAGTGGGCTTCTAAGCGGCCTAATTTTAGACCTCATATGCCAGCACTTTTTCTAACTCCTTGTTTTAAAATGGAATGTAAAAACTATACAATTAATATGCCAAGTAGCTAAGCTCAACCAGTTGGGGCTCAAAATCCAATTCCATAACCGTTCTACTGTCATAACTATTAACCAAAATCATTAAAAAGTAAAGTGACAAATGTTTTCACAATGGTCAAATTACTTAAGGTACTAAATTTCTAGTGTTGTAAACAGCAACTATGTTGTATCACTTTCTGACTGCCAAATTAAGACCAAACAGAAAGAATGTATGTACACAATTGTATTTAAAAATGAAAAATAACAAAACCTTTTCATATCCAAATATGTCTGACACTGTTCACTTCTGATGGCCAAGAATGACAAATTTCAAAAACCAAAAAGTTGTATTATGCCTGCAACCTGTTATAAAGTTCTTTTCGATCACAGAAAAAATATTCTTTGCATGCATACCTCCCTATTCACGGACATTAGAACTTTATCTAACATTTAGTAAAACACTCCACTATTTTGCTCATTAAATAACATCACTTAAAGGCATAAAATTGGGCTGTCATATGTCTAGCTAACAACTATAGCACAAAGTTGTTCCAGGTACCTACCTGACTAAAATTAAGCCAATTTTATTATTATGGATGCAGCCATTTCTCCCTCATAAACACTTACTGATGGTCACACTAAACCCTCAGAACAAAATAAGAACTGCATCTTCTGTTGCACCTTTGGAGAAAAATGCCAGTACTATATTTGTACTTTGTCGCCTCATGTACGGCCTCTTCCATTCTCTTCTTCTTTCAGGCATCCTGGTATGTTCAGTATACTTTTCTTAAAGATGGTTCAGAAGGCAAAAATTATTTGTTAGTAATACAGATCACTTTCTACAGTTGCATTTTTAAAAAGATTAGTTCAAAGAACAAGTACTGCTCATTTGATGGAGGTTTTTCTTTGAAGATAATGAGGAGCTTAAAAAAATTATTTCTTGACTAGAGTCCTAATGAAGTTAAGCAAAACAAAACAAAAACACTTTCAACCAGCAAATTGCTTAAGTTCAATACAAGTACTCAACAGGCGAGGGTAACAGCCTGACTTCAATCACAACATTAAATTTGCCAAAAGAGAAGAGTCAGAAACATCTACTTAAGCTTCCTATTCAAACGAATATGTAAGGACTCTTGACTGCTCTTTCTTGATTTCTATAATCACAGCCTTGCTCAAAACATGAAACTTCACTTTGTCAACATATAAGCCAAAAAGCAAGGCATCCAGGAACAGCTTAGGAGGAGAAAGCAAAGTTATTCACTTTCAACTACTGTATATTTAATCATGAACCCATTACAAAGATTGACTTTATCCAATTAATCTTTTCATTATTGCTGGTTTTGAAAATGGCCAACAATATTCATTAGGTACTGTACCATTAACATTGCATTCAAAAAAAGAAAACATGGGAAACCAAATTCTTGCTCTCCTACTCTGCTGATATGCTCTAGTATTGGCTAGAGTATGGTAGTACAAAAAGAGTCTTGTCGTGATATAAAAGGCAATAAACACATCAATGGAATAATGTTCGTGGGCAGCCAAAATGAAGAAGATTCCAAAGAGGTTGAGAACCCAGGACAAAGTATGCAAGAAATTCCAGCTTCTTGGCGTATCTGGGAAAAGGACAAAGATCGTTTTAAAACCACATTCTTTCCAATGCTTCTAAGTCACATGTTTCTTAGGTCAGTCTGTCACTCTTCACAGAACTTGACACCCTTCCAACAGCCTCCTCTGCAGCCAGTCATCTAATATGTATGGAAGCACTAAAGAAATACTTACATTCAGTGACAAAGAAATTCAGCATAGTTAGGACGACTGTGTGGCCACTGAACATGTAATCTCCACAAGTGTGAACACCAGTTAGGGTCATCCCAAAGCCACTCCAAATGGCAAAGGCCCGGTGCAGTTTCTCCCATACACTGCCATATATCTATAAAGAAAGCTACAAATTAGTGTTTCAAGTGCTTGGAGAGGTAGGGGCTTCCAAACATCCACTCACATTGAAATTCCAACACTGAATGACTTAGAAATAAGATCTAAACAAAAGCAACCAGACTCCCAGTTTAATTAATTCCAGATATTAAATAAAGGATGGTCAGATATATTCTGGTAATTAAATGTAATCAGTAGAATACAAATTTCTCTACTAAGGATTCGTTTACAGTGAAAAAAGTCACTATTACACAAAATATTTTCAAGTTTTTAATCCAATAATACAGGAGTATTTGCTGGCAGTTCTTGCCAATAAGAAATAAGCTATAACAGAGACAATGGCTACCATTCAATCTCTATTCTTCCCTTCTTCACTGGTAACAGAATGTCAGATTTATTTGAAATAACGAACTCAACCAAAACACTGCCTCCCTAGCCTAATTGCAGCTTGGAATGGTTTTGTGACTAAGTTCTATATAATAAAACATAAGTGTAAGTGTAAAAGATTTCTGGGAAGGTGACTTATAAAGCAAAGGGACAACAACCAGATGAAGTCTCTTTTGCCTTTCCTTCTGAAAGCCTACAACTCAGACATGATAGTTGAAGCTCCAGTAGCCATCCTGGACCACTAAGTGGCCTTGAGGATGCAAGACAAGTGTTAGGACAGGAGAGGAGAAAGAGAGAAGCACCACGGGTTTTTGATAAGTACATATAGTTACACATGACCTAGTTTCAGATTTCTCTTATGAGACAGAACCATTGTTTATTAAAACCATGCCATCTTGAATTTCCTATTATTACCAGTCAGACCTAATCCCCACTCCTGTACATAAGTGTAAGAAAGTAATCTATTTTGAGGAAGAGTTCAAGAATTTGAGTAACAGTCACTCTTTTAAAAAGCATGGGGCATTTAATTTTTAAATGGCATTTAACATACAATAACAGTACAAAAAATCCTAACATGTTATGTGCATTTACTATGTGTAGGACATGCTGCTAAGTGCTTGTGTGTTACTCTATTTAATTTCTAAAACAATCCTATGAAGTGATTTAATTATGCAGCTGAGAAAACTGGCTTAGAGTGGTCAAACAGCTAATAAGTAACTTAACCAGGATGCAAATCCAGGAAATCCAATTCCAAAGTCCTGTGTCTTTTTTTTTTTTTTTTTTTAATTTATCCATTCATGAGAGACACTGAAAGAGAGAGGCAGAAAGACACAGGCAGAGGGAGAAGCAGGCTACACGCAGGAAGCCCGATGTGGGACTCGATCCTAGAACTCCAGGAATACACCCTGAGCCGAAGGCAGATGCCCAACCGCTGAGCCACCCACCCAGGCATCCCCCAAAGTTCTGTCTTACGGGGCCTTTCTACTTGCTAGATGGGGTACTGCCCAATTCATAAAGTAATTTAATAATGTCAATTAGATCTTCAAAAAAAAAAAAAACTCACAAAGAAAAAAAAACAAAGTCCTATGTTTTAAAGATTCTACTATGGCTAATTAACAACAGACATACCTTATTAGGTATCATGATTTCATTAGAAATCTCACCTGCTACTTATATACACCGAGCTTTCCCTTTCTGCCTCAGTGAAGGGCAGGACAGGAAGATGAATTTATTATTGGAGAAAAGGAAAGATAAGTTACTAAAATACACATAGTTTGTTCTTCTAAGACCTCTAATGAGAATAGGGATGGAGATGGTAACTCTTGTGAAAGTAAAAAATCAGGCAGTGAAGAACAGAGACTGCTAGGAAAATATTCTCAGCCAAGGGCAGTGATGCCAGTCAAAAGAAAGCAATCATCGTTGAGTTACTCAAGTCTTTCTATCCCTTCCAATTTTAAATGTCCCAAATATTCTGTATCTTCTTTACTTAAGGTGGGCATTCTACATTTTAAAAACAGGTAGGTTCTTGGTTCTGTCCCTAAACCTCCTACTTCTGAGAATGACATTTCTTTCTTTTTTTTTTTTTTCTGAGAATGACATTTCAAGCAATTATTTTATTTCAATGAAAATGCCCTATGGAGTTTACTATAAGGGATGTGATCGCTAGTTACTATCACCTTAACTTTCTATTTTTAACTGCTACAAATAATACAGGTCAATAAGTAGGTTATATTATAATGTAAAGCAATTAACAGTATTCAGGGCAGATTTGAATAGAAATGTCCATATATAACTAACTGATAATGAAAAACAGTCCTTAGAGACAGAAAAGGAGCTATCCATACTGTAGAGGAATGGTATCTAATTTATTTTTGTAGCACACATTACAGCCCTATGTACATATATCATTCTCTTAGTGGCTGACCCACAATTAAATCCCTCAGCTACGCGAAATTCTCTTTTCAGTGGAGTAAGCTTCTATTTTTCTTCTTTAAAAAAATCTCTTCTAATCAATTACCATAATTTTGGGGGAATTATTCTACCCCTATTTCATAGTACATACAGAAATAAATTCAAAAGAGTAAAGATTTAAATATATAACGTAAGACTGGTAGGGGCACCTGGGTGGCTCAGTCAGTTAAGCATCTGCCTTTGGCTCCGGTCATGATCTCAGGGTTCTAGGATTGAGCCCCATACTGGGCTTCCTGCCCAGCGGGGGTCTCTTTCTCCTTTACTCTCTCTCCCTGCTCATGCAAATAAATAAATAAAAATCTTTATTTTATTTATTTATTTATTTTTTTTAAATCTTTAAAACATAACAGTGTAAAAGTCTCTCATCATCTTTCATTAATCAGAATGGCAATGACTCCAGAAATTGATAAGGAGTGCTGGCAAGGGGTTGGGGAAACTGACACACATACAGTGTTGGTCATAGTGAAAAATTTGTTTTTTTTCTACTGGATGTTTGTACAAAATGTATTTAATGTGTATATTCTTTGATTTCATAATCCTACTTCCAGGAATTTATGTTAAGTAGACGATTAAATAAATGAAAATGCATAAACACACAAGAACATTCATGTCGGTACGTTTTATAAATAGTAAGATTTGGAAAGAACATAAATGTACATCATTTGGAAACTGGTAAATCATACAATGGAACACTGCAGCTATTAAAAAGATGAGGTACAGCCATATGTATTTCTTCAGAATTAAGTAAACAACATACTATTAAATAAAATATAAACTAAAAAACAATGTCTACAATGTAATCTTATCTTTTATTTTAAAAGTATCTACTAGGGCGGCCCGGGTGGCTCAGTGGTTTAGCGCCGCCTTCAGCCCAGGGCCTGATCCTGGAGAGCCGAGATCGAGTCCCACATCAGGTTCCAGTCCCACGTCGGGCTCCCTGCATGGAGCCTGCTTCTCCCTCTGCCTGTGTGTGTGTCTCTGTCTCTGTGTCTCTCATTAATAAATAAATAAATAAATAAATAAATAAATAAATAAATAAATAAATAAATAAATAAAGTCTTTAAAAAGAAAGTACTATATAAATTTATGTGAATGTGTAAGCATGCTTAAAAATAGTCTATGTGGCTATATACTCAACTATTAACAGGATTATTTATGAGATGGTCGAAAGAAGAGGGGATTATGTGAGCTTTTACTTTTCAATTTATATATTTTTAGAAATATAAAATACTGTCTTTACAATAAATAATCCTAAGCGTTATATTAAGCCCTCTCTCTTGCTTACTGGTTAGTTTCCTAATACCTGGAGAAAGTTTTGTCACCCTTTAGCTCAGGGCTGTATTTTAGTTCTTGATCCCTTGGCTGCTTAATTTTCCCTTGTTGGCATTTCAACTATTTCTATTACAATAGAACTGACAATTTTGTTTAACACTTATACAAACAATATTAAAATAACGACAAAGGTGCTATATATTTGAATATTTGGCAACACATAACTAAAGCACAGAGGCTTAGAAAAGTAAAATAATAAAATTCTTTTGTCCAAATTTAATGAGTTAAAGGCCAATTCTGTATATAAAGTACAGGTGATTTTCAAGTTTCTAAAAGTGTTTGTTTTTTTGTTCCCATCTGCATAACTTCTCCCCTCTCAATATAATCAGAAGAGAAGATATTGTCTATAACATACCAAAATAAGCTACAAAGTTTAAAACAAAAACAATAAATTAGCCATTATTTAGTATATCCTAGAAAACAGCAAGTTTAGAATAGTGGGTACTTTATTTTAAATGGAATATGGTCAAACGGAAAACTTTTTAAAAAGGAGCGGTAAGGATATTGAAGGGACCACAGTCATATTATACTGATGTGGAGAACAATGGCAAAAGAAAAAAATTAAATTTTTTTACAACTTACAGCCCATTGACAAGTCCCTGAGACAGGCAGAGTGACCTTCCTCTAGGAACTCAGCTGCCTCAACATTAATACTTTGCTAAGGGCCAATGGCAATTTTAGCTTAACATTATCCTAATCTCCAAGATCCTGTAACTCTCCTTTAACATATACAAATTCTTTTGGAAACTTTATCTCTATTCCCCAAGATACATGTTAGCAGTTATCTTCCAAGATAATGGCCCCCTGATATATATCCAAAGGGTCTCATGACTAAGGTTTAACAAGACAGTAATAAATGACCTTTTCCTGACAATAGCTAGCCTGCTCAAGGTCCTGGAAACCTTGCTTCCAAAATTCTCTAAAGAATTATACTAGTCCCTAACCCCCTCTCAACTTGAAGATATATAATCAATCAGTCACCCGTGACAACTCCAGTATAGCACTTTCTGCCCATGAGACTTGTCCCTATGCTTTAATAAAACCATCTTTTTGCACTGAAGATGTCTCAAGAATTCTTTCATGACTGCTTGCTCCAAATTCCAACATTTCCACATCAATATGAGGAACTAAAGATGCTCAGGATGGTGAGAAAGGGAAAAATGGTAATTCAAAGAAACTTGTTTTCTACAGCTCCACAGCACAGAACCAGTATCAGTGGACAGATGTTAACAGGAAGGTAGATTCTGGCTTAAGATTTCTACCAAATTATTTCTAGAGGTTATTACAGATAATGAAAAATACTGAAAAGCACATTTTAAACATTTTATTTATTTATCTATTCATCCATCCATCCATCCATCCATCCATCCTTTAGAAAGAGAGGCAGAGGGAGAGGGACAGGGAGAGAGACAACCTTAAGCAGGCTCCATGCTCAGCGCATGAGGCTGATGCAGGGGCTTCAGTCTCACAGCCCTGAGATCATGATTTGAGCTGAAATCAAGAGTCGGACACTTAACCAACTGAACCACCTAGGCACCCCTGAAAGACATTTTACCATTAAAAGTAGAGTCTTAGCCCTACTATATATATATGGTGCCATCAACCCCCCAAGAATAAGAATGAATGATAAAGAAGGTAGCAGGCTACCTTTCCAGTACACTGCAGGTGCTGTCCTGGCACGGAGAGGGAGGTCACAAACATGGTAAAGCAGCGAAGCAAGAATACAGTGCCCATCAGACTACAGAGCCTTCGAAGAAGTATTGACCTGTGAACAGAGCGACCAAAAAGAAAGAAAGATCAGAAGAAAGCAAACCCCAAAACTCCAAGCATCAAGTGTTTACTTAAAAGGAGAGCAGGTAGGAAAACCACTAGAACTAGGCTCTTTGAAGAAGACACAAATCTTAGAGAAATCTTAGATCTGAAGCATCCCTGTCCAACAGAACTTTGCAATGCTGGAAATATCTTGTAACTGCACTGTCCAATAAGGTATCCACATGTGGCTCTTGCACTTGAAATGTGACTGATACATCCAAGGAACTGAATTTTAACTTATTTCATTTTCATTAATTTAAATAGACATATGTGGTTAGGATCTGCCATGTTAAACACTACTGACTTAAGGGCATCATTTCATTGATAAGAAAACACAGCTAAGGGATCCCTGGGTGGCGCAGCGGTTTGGCGCCTGCCTTTGGCCCAGGGCGCGATCCTGAAGACCCGGGATCGAATCCCACGTCGGGCTCCCGGTGCATGGAGCCTGCTTCTCCCTCTGCCTGTGTCTCTGCCTCTCTCTCTCTCTCTGTGACTATCATAAATAAATAAAAATTAAAAAAAAAAAAAAAAGAAAACACAGCTAAGAGAAAGTAAAGGAATTATGCAAGAAAGAAGTAAGACTAGTACCTAGTCTGCCTCTCAGCTTAATATTAGTGCTATTATTTATATATTGCTCATAAATTATTTACTTTATGAGAGGTAAAACTAAACATGATTCTAGGGAATTTTTTGCTCATTAATAATTTTGTAAATTGGTTACTGATAATAGCTATCTTAAACATTCTCCAATCTCTCTTAAACTATAAAAATACTAAGTTTTTTTAGATACAAGTTTTATATTAAGTATACCTAGCAAAATTTTTTTAGCAAAAATTTTGAACTGCATTGTGATATCACTTGTACTGTCATACTATTTTTTAAAACTTCCAAACCAAAACAGACTATAATATTCTTAAACACCGGGACTATGCTTTACCCATTTTCAAAATCCTCTTCTATCCCTCAAAAAAGTATTAAAACACAGGTTAAAAGATCTTAAATTTTAGTGTGTACATCTGGAATGGAGCCTAGGAATCTACATTTTAACAAGAAACCAGGTGATTCTAATGAAAGCAGTATAAAGGCCACACCTAAAGAAGCCTTTCTTTGACTAATCAAATGCCAAAACTCGCATTTAACTGGCCACTGCTATGCTTTGCTAAATCTACCAAAGTTTCCTCTATGGTAAATTCATTCTTGAAGAGTAGATAAATTCAAATTCATGGCCTCTTGTGAGCCAAAGTTAAACCAGGAAGCAACAGTGATATTATACGTTTTTAAACCATCTCTAGTTTTAAGTAATCCAGAGTTTAAAATATTTCTGGAAAATGGGAAAGAATGAAGCATTATACAGCCTAAAAGTTTGACAAAACAATAGCAATCATCAACCTTTCTTTTCACCTTCAAAGCAATGGAATACCTGCTACTTAGGACCTAAAACCCCTCATTGGTTTACTTGAAAGCATTCCCTGTTGAGGAGAAAGGATAAAAAATTCAAGAAAGTGTACCTATTCCTCATCAGTGTCCATAGACAATAGATAGCAGATCCACAAACTTTATAGTTCTTGAAATTTTTTCATTATGTCTTTTTACTTAAATAATTTCCCCTCATTAGCACAGGAAAGAAGCCTCCCCTTACTACTTATTAATGATAAAAAAAAAAACTCTTTCCTTTATATTTCTTAATGAAAGTGCCAAAGAAGCACTTTCTCCACACAACAATTTCCTGTATCATCTTAAACCACACTGACTAGATGTACATGGTGTGCAAATAATCCCTTTTCTACTGGACCTCCTCCAAGCAGAGAATTTCTTCCACCCAAATACTGTTCTTGACCAAAGACTGTCCTTGGAGGAGTTTCTATCCTTCAACAGAAAGTGACATTTCCGATTTGTTTCCAAAGAAAGTTATGGCTAGACTGTCAGCTGTTGGCTCACGGCTGAACATCACCATCTCTGATCTTTGCCTGCAGAATACTGCTAAATTCGCAGGTATTACTTCACAGGGACTTTCTTGTTGATCAAACCCAAAACATTTTTCACAATGAAGAAAGAAGGAAATTAACAAGGAAACTACAAAAGGGGGAAACAAGGTGTGATGAACTTTATCCAAGACAGTCAAAATATTTTGTCTTTTAATGGCGTAACTGAGGTACCTGTGTTTGTGAAGAAGAAGAACCAGGAGCCAAATATAGCACAAAATCATGCCACATACTTCTGTCATGGCAAAGGCCCATGGAATTCTAGGAACACTGGAACAGAAAAAAATTACATTTTGGACTGACAAGAAGCGTATTACGTAAACGACACTCTGCAGTAAGATACTCTTCTAAATTGCCTTCTATAACTTTTATCTCTTTTAGGAGATGATATTTAAAGAAACTGGGGGGAAAGATTGTTTCATAAAGTATTCCATTTACCAAAACCTCTTTGCTGTGATTCCCAAATAATGATTCTCTGTGAAGAAGTTAACAACCCTTTTCTTCCTCCCTGTAGTATGGTATCCCTGGATACAGAACTGCCCACAAACATCAACATCGATGGGAAAAGTTTCACTCTTGCTAATTGAAGAATCAGGGCTTGAACTTGACTCCTCTTTTCTTTTTTTCTTATAATAAATTTGGTTTTGTTTTAGAGGTAGTAAATAAGAGTTTTTGTTTTGATTTATTCCTTCATTACTTTCTGCCCTCCTTTGTTTTATATCCATTTTCTTCTCTCTTTTTCCATTGATTCCTCTTTCTTCACCAAATCTTTCTTCACAGCTCCTGTGGTTATTCACTAGTAAAATACATGTCACATTTCTTAATTAAAAAAAAAAAAAGAGGGGGGGCATCTGGCAGGCTTAGTTGGTTGAGCATGTGACTCTTAATCTCAGGGTTGTAAGTTTGAGCCCCACGTTGCATGTAGAGATTACTTAAAAATAAAATCTTAAAAACTAAATACATACATAGAAAGAGAAGGAGAAGGAGAAAAAGAAGACAGAGGATGGAACAGGGTAAAGGTGGCAAGGAGTACAAACAGGTCATCTTCAGGTGGTAGGATTATTGTCTTATTTTTATTCTTTGTACATTTCCACTTAAAATTCTTATACGATGTGTAATTTTATAACTAAGGAAAGTTATTTATTAAAAAGAAAACATAAAACCTGAAAGAAAGATATTAACAGTCTACTCCAAACCTTACTCAGAGTAAGTGAAGAGAGCTAATCATTTTTAGTCAGGGACTTCTCTTTTACCTATTACACCTCAGGAAAAAAGACACCTCTTCTGTATTTTTAATCTACTGTTGCCTTTTATATCTGGTATAACTGGGGGAAGGGTTATTTCACATGTCAGAAATTTTCAGATAAAAGAGATTCCTGAAGCACCTGGGTGGCTCAGTCGGCTGAGCATCTGACTCTTCGTTTCAGCTCAGGTTAAGGTCTTGGGGTCTTGAGATTGGGTCTCAAGTTAGGCTCTATGCTAAGGGTGGAGCCTCCTTGAGATTCATCCTTTGCATGTTCCCATATAAATACATCTTTAAAAGAAAGATTCCTTTAAATGACTTTTAGCCATATAAACTTTAAAAATTAACATTAAGGGACACGTGGGTAGCTTGAGCATCTGCCTTTGGCTCACGGCGTGATCCCGGTCTGGGGATCGAGTCCCGCATCAGGCTCCCTTGTGAGGAACCTGCTTCTCCCTCTGCCTCTCTCTGTGTCTCTCATGAATAAATAAACAAACTATTAAATAAATAAAAAAATGAACATTAAAATAGATGTATATGAATATATATATGTATGTTCATATATGTGTGTATATATATAAATGTATGCAAAACATTTTCCCAACGTTTAGTATGGAAATAAGTTTTCTGACCCACTCCTTACCTAATTATTGCTCCCCAGAGGCAATCACTTTCACTCATGTGTTTTATTTGGGCAGCTGCCTACCCCCCACTTCATTTTTTCTCCCCTATTCTCAATATTGTTTCACCATTAAAAAATAATAATTTTGGCTTTCACTTAACATAAGTTTGTATATATCATTTGTAGCTGAGTCAGGAGAGAACAATGATCAAATCTCTTTCTTGTAGTAGAAATTCTTATATTCTCTACAGCTAAAAAATATATATTTTTTTAAGTTCGTTGTTTCTTGTGTGTGCCTATCACCATTCATCTTCAAACTAGTCTACCAATTTCAATTTTTCCTTTTAAGATAAATTTCTCCTAGAGTTCTTTTTTTTTCCAATTTTGTATAGCTGCATTTTCTAGTTTTCCTGTATGGCTTTTTGAAATAAAACTTGACCTTCGTCTTGGAAATTCCTTTCTGTATTAGATTCTTTGTTTCTTGAACCCATGTTCTCTTTTTCTGTTTACCCCTTAAGTTTTGTTTTTTTAAGATTTTTTTTTTTATTTACCTGGGGTGGGGGGAGCACACACAGGTAGGGGGAGGGGCAGAGGAAGAGGGGGAAGCAGACTCCTCACTGATCAGGGAGCCCAATGCTGGGCTTGATCCCTGGACCCTGAGATCATAACCTGAGCTGAAGGCCACCTAGGCACCCCTACTCATTAGTTTTGATGATGTGTATCCTCCATTTTCTGAGAAAGACAGGATGAAGAATAAACTTGGTTGTTTTGTTTGTTTTTTAAGTCAAGGGGAAGGGCAGAGAGAGAACCTTAAGCAGGCTCCACACCCAGCTCCAAGACCCACACTGTGCTCCATCTCACAACTCTGAGATCATGACCAAGCAAAAACTAAAAGTTGGGATGCTCAACTGACTGAGCCACCCAGGCACCCTTAAACTTGTTTTTAATGTTAGTTTTAAGGGGCACCTGGGTGGCTCAGTCAGTTAAGTGTTTGCCTTTGGCTCAAGTCATGATCCCAGGGTCCTGGGATGGAGCCCTGCATCGGGCTCGCTGCTCAGCGGGGAGTCTGCTTCTCCTCCTCCCTCTGCCTCTCTCCATGCTAATGCTCTCTCTCTCAAAATAAATAAATAATGTTAGTTTTATTGAGATTTAATTAACAACCAGAAAAATTCACCCATTAACTATACAGTTCAATGAGTTTTGACAAACATTCAGTCATGGAACAACTACCACAATAAAGATACAGAATATTTTCATGACTCCAAAGAAGTTCCCCTGTGCCCTTCTATAGTCAATCCCCTTTCATTTCTAGTCTAAGGGCAACCACTCAACTGATTTCTGTCGTATATTGGTTTGCCTTTCCCAGAATGGCATACAAATGGAATCTACGTACCTTTTGTATCTGGCTATTTTCACTTGACATAATATATTTCAGATTCAGCCATGTTATTCCATGTATAATTTTTATAATTTATTAAAGATTTTATTTATTTATTCATGAGAGACACAGAGAGAGAGAGAGAGAGACAGAGGCAGAGGCAGAGGCAGAGACACAGGCAGAGCTCCATGCAAGGAGCCCGATGCTGGACTCGATCCCAGGACTCCAGGATCACGCCCTGGGACGAAGGCAGGCGCTAAACCCGCTGAGCCACCCAGGGATCCCCAATCCATGTATAATTCTTAATCCGTTCACTGGTTGGTAGATTTTTGGATATTTGATGGATATCTGGATATATCCAGTTTTGGGTGGTTTTGAATAAAGACCATTATAAGTCTTTGCATGGATTATATTTTTATTCCTCTTAGGTAAACACTTAGGAATTAAACTATTGTGCCCTATGTTAAGAATATGTTTAACTTTTTAAGAAACTGTTAAACTGTTTTCAAAGCAGTTCTATCATTTTGTATCTCTACCAGCAATGTATGAGAGTATCAGGTGCTCTGGATCCTTGTCAGGTGTTATCAGTTTTTTTCATTTTAGCAATTCTAGTGGCTGTGGAGTCGGGAAGTAAATATTTTGAGACTTGCAAACTTAAAACATTTCCTTGGTAAGTGGAGCCTTATAACTAATTGGTAGCTTGCCTGGACAGAGAATTCTAGGTTAGACCTTGCTTTCTCTCGGAAAGTTAAAGGTATTGCTCTTGTCTTCTAGTTTCCACTGTTGTAAAGAAGAAGTTTGATGCTATTTGGATTTCTAATCTTTGAATGTTACTTGTTCTGTCACTTAAGAAGCTTTTAGGATCTTCACTCTAAATCAGTGTTCTGAAATTCTCCATTTCTTGTACTGGGTGCTTAGTGGGCCCTTTCAATCTGGAAAGTCATATCCTTTGAATTTGGGAAATTTCTTTGTATTATATCCTAAATATTATCTTCCTTTTTTCTCTACATATTCTTTCTAGAACCCATATTTGTTCACTGTTGGGCCAACTGGACTGATTTTACTTTTTCTCTTTTTTTTTTAAAGATTTTTTTTTTTTAAAGTAATCTCTATACCAAGTGTGGGGCTTGAACCCACAACCCCTGAGATCAAGAGTTGCATGTTCCACTGAATACAGCCAGGAGCCCCTCTCCTCTACTTTTTCATCTGTTCTATATACTGGGCAATTTTGTCAAATCTATGTTCTAATTATTCTGTTGGATTTTAAATTTCTACTTTCATTTTTTATTTTCCAAATTTCTTTCTCTGAATTTTCCTTTTTTTAAAGCCTACTGTTCCTGTCTTATAAAATGCAACATCTCTTAACTGTCAGAATATGGTTTTTTTTTTTTTTTGAAGTGTTCTTCTGCTTTCTATTTTGTGTTTCCTGCTTTGCTTTTTTTCTGTTTGCATTGGTTTGTTTTCCTTAAATGTCTGGTCATTCTTGACTGACCATTCATATTTGGCAGTCAAGTACTAAAGAATAATAATTTGATGTTCTGTGTGCATAGACTGAGCTTGTCACATTGTGGGTTTCACTGTAGAATGATGGAGCAGAATAGAGCAGAAGTCTGATTGATGAGATAGGAATATCTCCCCTATCATGGTATCTCTAGTCCTTTCACTTGTGCAGGTTTTCCAAGGAGAGGACTCTTACCCTGCTTAGAGAACTGGCACTGGGTGAGAGTGCATATAGGAAGTCTGGCTACTTAAGGGAGCTAGAAATCTCAGTGATCAGTATGTAAGTTTACATTGAAAATATACTGAAAACAGGCATCTTTTTTCTCATCTGGGCATGGTGTCCCAGAGTCCAGAGTCCCTCACATTTAACTAGTCTTAAGAATCTACCACCTATCTTCTGTTGGAATAAAGAAGGGCTGGAGTGCCTGGGTGGCTCAGTCAGTTAAGCGCCTGCCTTCAACTCAGTTCATGATCCTGGAGTCCTGGGATCAGCCTACTTCTCCCTCTGCTCCTCACTCATCTCGTGCTCTTTTACTCCTCTCTCAAATAAATAAAATCTTAAAAAAAAAAAAATAGAGAAGGTCTAAGTTTCTTAAATTGCTTTTCAATCAATTCTCCCATATTTATCTGTACCTGGTCATGAAAAATGCTTGGTGCCACCTGTTTTGGGAGTTTTTCTAGAACTCTGCAATATAAATAAACTCACCTCTTGGACATTGCTGGTCACCATCCCTAATCTTACAATAGGCACTTACAGCTCTCTACTTTCCAAATTTTCATTATCACTGTTCTTAATTAATGGGATTATAGGGTTCCCCTTCATCTCCTTTTACTGTTGTTTCAGTGAAGTGTTGTGAGGAAATTTTTATTCAAGATCTGATTTATTTTGATGCAAAGTTTTCTAAAATGCATTATACATGTACATGCCTCTTTTTTCTGGATAAAAATTTAATTTTCTTTGGTAATTCAATCATGATTGTGAACACTGATTATTACACTGAACATGGTAATGACTTCAGGGACTACTGAGAAATGAAGGTTAAGCTCCAGACTAGTTTTTCCGTTATTTATGTTTGCTTTTTGAAGTGCTTCTGGTTCTTCTCTTGTCGCTGTTTTAAGTGGGCCTGCCTACAGACACATCCCTATCTCCTTCTAATTTTCTAATCATGATGTGCTAAAGGTCTTGGAAGTGTGTGACAATAGCTTCAGAAGCAGACTCTGAAACAAAGATCAGTGTGAAAGGGAGTAGGAATGCTCCCAAGAGAAAACCTTAGTATACTGAGGAAATGAGATCAGGAAGGCAAAGGAAGCAAGGCAAGGGTGAGATATTAAAGTCTAGTGGAGAAGCTATGTTAAAGGTTAACTACGGCTCAATCCTGTGTGGAATTTGGGAGACAGTGTAGGTCTGACCTAAAAGTTGTCCCAATTAGTGTGAAGAGAAATAAAATCTTTGTCTCAACTCATCAGTCAATGGTTAAGGGCTGTTGCTGGAGGGATGTAAACTCCTAAGCATGTTTGCCTCTATCTGCAAGCAGGCAAAATGTGTTCAACAGCCCGGATGCAGCTCTCCAACAGACACATCTGCTGGATTTTGGGGGTATCCGTGTGCAAGATAATGAAAAAGAGATCTGGGAGTGTATAGAGAGAACACTGACAGTACCTGCTACTATCCTCCTATGAATAAAGCTTAAATGCTTAAGAGCATGAAGATTTGTAGTGGGCAGCATTGTAGAGATGCAAAATTTGGCTTCAAATCCTCATCGCAAGCTGAAAATCACATATAGGTCTATATAAAACTTTGTACACAAATGTTCATAAGCAGCATTATTTGTAGTAGCCAAAAAGTGGATACAGGGGGTCCCTGGGTGGCTCAGCGGTTTAGTGCCTGGCTTCAGCCCAGGGCCTGATCCTGGAGTCCCGGGATCAAGTCCCACATCAGGCTCCCTGCATGGAGCCTGCTTCTCCCTCTGCCTGTGTCTCTGCCTCTCTCTCTCTCTCTCTGTGTCTCTCATGAATAAATAAATAAAATCTTAAAAAAAAAAAGTGGATACAACTAACCATTCATCAACTCATGAAGAGATAAACAAAGTATAGTATTATCATACAATGGAATATTGTTCTGTAATAAGGATGAATGAACTACTGATACATACTACTATATGGATGAATCTTGAAAACATGCTAAATGAAAGAAGTCAATCACAAAAAAAGGCCACATATTGTACGATTCCAAAATGTCTAGAATAGACAAATTCAGAGACAGAATATAGATTAGTGGTTGCCAGGGAACGGAGGGAGGAGGGAAT
Organism: Canis lupus dingo; assembly: GCF_003254725.2. Classification (NCBI taxonomy): domain Eukaryota; kingdom Metazoa; phylum Chordata; class Mammalia; order Carnivora; family Canidae; genus Canis; species Canis lupus. The sequence goes on along the minus strand of NC_064246.1, from coordinate 25,782,578 downwards.
GGAATGGGACTGATAATGGATAGGAATTTCTTTTTGGGGTGATGAAATGGTTCTGGAATTAGTGGTGATGGCTGCACAACTCTGTAAATACACTAAAAACTACTGAATTGGACACTTTACAAATAAGATCCTCATTTCTCTTCCAGGCCAGTTTTCCTCCTTTCTCCCACTACGCCACAGTTATAGTCATCTATAGAACCTGAGCATCTATTTTCTCATTTCTTCAAGATTTCAGCTTCTGGTTCACTAGCACTCTCTCCAAAACTTCTATTTTAACTTGAATTCTTCTCACTCACTTCTTTTTCCTTCCCCTCCTGTGACTTTGTCTTTTATTCTACTTCAATGACCCATGCCCAAGATTATAACGGGGATCTTATCCGAAGATAGTCTTTCATAATCTCAATTATATCTCAACGAATCCTATACTAACCAATGCCTTTTCTCTTTTCAGTTTAAGTCTTCTAGTACTCCAACACTGATAATTTTGAGCCCTAAAACCCACTGATCTTATAACATTTTCACTGTCCTTCACCTATCTCATAACCTCACGTTCCTTCTTAGCCACCTGAGTCCATGGTCAGTCATTATAATCACTCCCTTGCCTGGTTTTCCTTCATTATACTGCCTAGCAAAACTTCAGTCTTGCTTAAATTCAATCATCTACCTACTCCATACTTGTATGTGTGCAGTTGAGTGAGGAAGGAAAAACCCACAATGCCAATATGATTACTAACTTCAAGGAGGCTGTCAGTGCTGCTACTATATCATACAAGTCTATTCACTCTTATAGAGGACTATTTTATACCTCATTCTTATTCCTCAAATCATCATCCTTCTCTCCATTTTCTAACTCTGTTCACAGAGAATATAAAAACAATCAGGAGAGCATTTCCTCATGCTCTACCACCACCATCTAGCAAACTTCTACTTCTGCTTCTATATTTTCTATATTTCTCCTTGCCATGGATAAACAGTCATGAACAGCCCATTGCCTAAAATCAGCCTCTCCCACCCACTAGATCCCATCTCTTCTCACTTATTCAAGGACATGAAAACCATATCCTCTCTTTCCTCTAGTACTATTTCCCTCCCCCTCAAATTGGGTTCATTCTTATCATCAATAGAACAAACATACTATATAACAACATAGCCCATCCAAAACTAAAACCCTGGTGACTCTACATCCTTTCCTCCTCTTCCCAAGCTACAGCTCCATTTCTCTGCTACCTTTACAGAAAAACTTGTAAGACTTGATTATTTCCAACTTCTCTTTTCCCACTCTTGTTCTCTCTCATCAGTTCTTTGCCCACTTTTTAAAACTTTTCTGGGGGTATGAAAAGATGAAAGAATACTTTATGCCCTTCATCTAAATGCATCAACTATTTAGACTCCTCAGCAAGCAGGGAGTCCGACATGGGGCTTGATCCCAGGACCTCAAGATCATGACCTGAGCTGAAGGCCAACACTCAACCAATTGAGCCACCCAGGCGCCCCTACGTTAATTTTTTAAGATTAAAATTTATTTATTTGAGAGAGAGAAAGAAAGTGAGCATGAACAGGGGGAGAGAGAAGGAGAAGTAGACTCCCCCACTGAGTAGAGAGCCTGATGCGGGGCTTTATCCCAGGATCCTGAGGCCATAACTTGAGCTGAAGGCAGATGCTTAACCAACTCAGCCACCCAGGTACCTTTCCATATTTGTTTATTTCACTCCTTATATACATACTTACACACACAATTTTAGAAGAGACAGGCCCCACCCCCTGCAAAAAAGGTAGAGAAATTATGACACTTCTCTCCTAAATACTCCAACGTGTATCTCCTAAGAACAAGGATATCCTGAGGCACCTAGGTGGCTCAGTGGTTGGGTGCCCGCCTTTGCCTCAGGTCATGATCCCAGGGTACTGGGGTCAAGTCCTGCATCAGGGTCCCTGCAGGGAGCCTGCTTCTCCCTCTGCCTATGTCTCTGTCTCTCTCATAAATAAATAAACAAACAAACTTGAATAATAAAAAAAAGAACAAGGATATCCTCTTCATAACCCAATACACTATTACACCTAGGATACTATAACACTGATTAAGTGTTACACATCATTTAAGACGCAGTCCATATTCAAATTTTCCTAACTATCCCCAAAATGGCTTTCATTTTTTCTTGATATAGAATCCAATGCTCTTGGTTACAGTTCTTCAATATCCCTCTGTCTGGCTTTTGTTTGCTATTACATCGACATTTTTGGAAAGTCCAAAGATTTGTCGGATAATTTCCTCATGATTAGATTTAGGTTATATTTTTGGGGAGCAAGATTATTAGGTAATGTGAACATCACATCCAATGCACATGTCAGTTTGTCACACTGTAATGCTAACATTTGATCATTTGGCTAAAATGATGCATGTCAGATCATCAATTAAGAATACTTAATTATTCTCCCTGTAATTAATTAATATGTGGGATATTTTCAGAATATGTGAATATCCTTGACCTTCTACCTAATGCTTTTAGCACCCACTGATAACTTGCCTGAATCAATTACTATGTTGAATGTTCCAAATTAGGCCAGCTATGTTTATTCGTATTATTATTGAGGAATTTCCCCTCTTACCCCGCCATTTTTTATCACTATGGATTCACAGATTCTTATTCAATATATTATAATCCATTACCATCATTATGCTTTTTATGTTCTAATTGTCCCAGTTTGACCAGTGCAGGCCCCTTCAAACCAACTCATATGCTCTTTTGACATGCTTTCATTGGTTTTGTGCACTCCCCTGCTTTATGAAATAAGAGTTGTTTCACTCATTTTATACTTTCCTTGCCCCACACTTAAAACCAGTTCATATCAGTCCTGAGAAATCTTGCTTACTCTTCTTTATGATTAAATAGTACTCAGCTATATAGATGTACTATATTCAACCAGTTTTCCATGAATAAGCATTTAGATTATTTCCAATATTTATAGTTACTACAAATAATGTCACAATGAATAATTTTATACATAAGTTATTTCATATTTGTGGATATATATCTAGGTAAATTCCACTAAGTCTCATATTCTCTTTTGAACATATTACAATTAGCTTTTCTCTTATTAACTCTTGTGAAGGTCACATGTTGCTAAATCCAGTGGTCAATTATTCGCATTTTACTTGATCCCTCAGCAGCACTTGACACAGCTAATTATTAATTATTTCTACCCTCTTATAATACTTTTTTTTTTTTTTTTTGCTTGCAGGATACTACTTTCTTTCTCCTTACTTCTGGACTTACACGATCATGTTCTTGGGCTCCACCTTCAATCTTTTTCCCTTTCAAAACTCATTCTCTAGAAGACCTTATTTCACATCGTGGCTTTACCTATTCTGGCAACTTCCAAATTTCAGCTTACATCTTTCTGAACTCCAACTTATCTTTCAATTTCTTTTGTGACATTTGATTTAGTTAAAAGGTATCTCAAATTTGACATGTCCAAAACCAAACCCTTATTTTCCTCTCCAAGTCAGCTCCTTCCACAGTCTTCCCATCTCTATAAAGGGCAACTCCATCTTTCCAGGTGCTCAGGTTAAAAACCTTAGACTAATACTTGACTTTTCTTTTTCTTACACCTTATATGCAAATCTATCAGCAAGTCTTGTTGTCTGTGCTTTCTGAATATATGCATAGAACTTGACTCTTGGGATCCCTGGGTGGCGCAGCGGTTTAGCGCCTGCCTTTGGCCCAGGGCGCGATCCTGGAGACCCGGGATCGAATCCCACGTCGGGCTCCCGGTGCATGGAGCCTGCTTCTCCCTCTGCCTGTGTCTCTGCCTCTCTCTCTCTCTGTGTGACTATCATTAAAAAAAAAAAAAAAAAAAAAAGGACTTGACTCTTTCACATCATCTCTCCCACTACTCTTCATATAATTCACCTTATTTCTGTCTAGATGACTTCAATAATTCAATCCCTTCTTTCCCCACACCACATCCACACCCAGGCTATTCTCAACACAACTAGAGTTACCTTTTAAAATGAAGTTAGATTACTTTACCCTTCTCCTAAATACTTTGCAAAGGCTTCCCTTTTCGTTCAGAATGAAAGCTAAAGTCCATAGAATGGTCTACAAGTCACTATACTATCTGAATTCCTGTCTCCTCTCAGACTTCATCTCCAACTGGTCTCCCCATCTCTCACTTGCTGTTTCTTGAACATGGTAAGTATACTACCAATTCAGGATTTTTTCCACCTTACTGTTTCCTCTGCCTAGAATATTTTTTCCTCAGATATCCACATGCTTTCTTCCTTACTTCCTTAAGTTCTTCTGTTGGGGAGGAGATAAAGGGATCTAATAGTTTCTTAAACATTAGTTTTCACTTGATTCTTCTTATTTTAGCACCATCCTTTCACCTGCAGTATCCAGAGCTTTGAGAAATCTGCAACATAGACTGGGCTCAGTTTCCCTAACTGCTGTTTTATAATTAAGTTATTTTAGGTCTGTTAGTTGTCACTCATTCATCTACTTTTAAACTTCCAGAAATGTATGGCTGCTTTCTCCTCTCTGATCTGCTCCATCCTGGAGGATAGGCTTACAACTTAAACAAACAGAAATCTCTTTACCATACTTTTTGTCAGGGTTTGAGGAACAAAATGTTATATATATATGTCATTCTGCCATCTTAACACACATACTTTAATCCATTTCATTTTAAAAAACATATACAAATAAAATAAAATAAAATAAAATAAAATAAAATAAAAAACATATACAATAGGACACTTTCAGAAGCGTAAAATATTTTATAAAAACAAATCTCTACAAACTTTAAAAGCTTAAAAATTACCAAAATAAAAACTAAGAGTTTTGAATTTCATTCTATTCCTATTTTTCATATGCATATACTATATTCTTTTTAATGTATTCTGCATTTCATAACAACAAGAAGATACAATCAATAATTCAGTGTGTACTATTTTTGATAATTCCAATTGATTTGGTGATATAGGAGCCCTCCCCACATTTTTGGAAAAGCTGAACCCCGTTCCTCATTAAAAAAGGTAACCAAATTCCGTTTATTATAGACAACATTCCAGGAAAACCTTTTATAACCTGAAATGCTCAAGGAGCTATAATACAGCTATAAAAAAATAAACTAAGCAGTAGCCTTTCCCACTCATCTAGGCTTAAGGTTTAAATTACAAATTTTAAATTTGTTAAATTACAAAAAGGCAACTTCAAAGCATTCCTTCATATATTACCAGATAAAGTAAACGGAAAGTATGTGTAAACCAAAATAATAAACAATATAATTGTCATAAATACATTATCATTGTTGCTGTTATAGCAAGTTTCTACAAACTTGGCAGGCAACTAGAAACAAAACTTACCTGTCTAAGAAGATATCTGGGAGTGGTGGGTAGGTCTGCATATCAGGCACTCTCTCATGGACTATTACCATAATGAAAGATGTAAACCCAAATACTATAAAAACATATATACAACTCAATATGGTCTTCCAGTACTCTGGGTCCAATCTTCGAATAGAATGTTTGTTTTTACCATTCATGTACTGGTATTGATCAGAATTCAAATCAGTGATGGGTCCATCACAGTCATGTGAAGGCTCCCCATTACAGAGCCACTCTGTGCTCTGAAGAGCACTGATGAAAGGTGCCATGGAACCCATGGGACTGTCACTGTTGTATCCCATCTCTTCTAAAACATCAATATGTATTTTCTGCAATTTTCGGACTGAGAGCATTAACCTTTTAATGTCCCCTAAGATTTTGATTTCCAGAGGAGGAGACCGGAGATCATATTCAGTCAAAGTTAGTAATGTGATTCCATCAAGTCGGTGCTTATTACATAAAACGTCCACATATTCAAAAAAGCCTTCATCCTTCAGCCAAACAGCTACATGCTTGGTAGTCCAGCGACGAATGCAGAGGTGATTAGGAACAGCCATTTCTTCCTCCACTGCCTGTCCAGGGAAAACAAAACAAAAACTTCAGTGTGTCCTAAGAACTCCTTTAAGAACAAATATATGTAAACATATCAGAAAAAATAATTTATCTACATTGATCTATTGGCTTCTAGAAGAAAGTAAAAAGAACAAAAATTACTCAATGATGATTGGTTTTCAGTAATTAATATTCTAATAATTGTAAGCATATAACCCCAACAGCGGAAGGAAGGCTAATGACTAAACATTTTTATAAAAAATTACTCTGTAAACGGCTTTTCCATACCATAGCAACCACAAATTAGAAAAAGCCTAGTGTTGAGGGGATCCCTGGGTGGCTCAGTGGTTTAGCGCCTGCCTTCAGCCCAAGGCGTGATCCTGGAGTCTCAGGATCGAGTCCGTCAGGCTCCCTGTATGGAGCCTGCTTCTCCCTGTGCCTGTGTCTCTGCCTCTCTCTCTCTCTCATGAATAAATAAATAAAATCTTAAAAAAAAGAAAAAGCCTAGTGTTGAGAATTGAGAAAAATCCCATTTTAATGTTTTCATAAAATGAGATATTACAGATATGCGATACAAATTTCAGAAATCTTCATGTTTGATGGAAAAATTATCTCCCACTCCTCCAAAATGAGAAAACAAAAACAAAAACAAAAAATGTCACAAAAGCAGATAGATAACTAGTTTTAGGAAACCCCTTAAATATATTTCTATCCACTAAACAAATGATTTCTACAACACAAAGCCTGTAAACTAGATATACATATCTATAAATATCTTAATAGCTCAGTTCTTTCTATACTTTGAATATACCATTATAGAACTGAATAATCAATTTCTTCTTAAACTACCACTGAGAATTCAGTGGTAAAATTTTCAAAAGAAAACTGTCATTTCGACATACTCATATATTTGAGGACCCAAACTTTGTATTGTGATTATAAAAGGCCAATAATGTACTGTTTCAAAAAAGTACTAATAATTTTTACTACTTTGATCCACATAGTTCTGTTTATGTTTCTTTTTCCATTTTAAAAGTTTTAGCAACTTGGGCCTCTATCAAGTTTATGAGATACACAGGAGACAAAGGCCTACATTAAAAAAAAACAAAAACAACAACAACAAAAAAACCTATTTCCCTAAAGTACTTTTCTCAATTACTAAAGCATGTGGGTTTTCTGACATTTTCCAGATTTCTAAACATCATATTTCCTTCTGAGATGATTTTTTAAATACACAGTAAGCAAACTTTAAAGCATAAAAACAACAATAAAGAATGATACAAGAAATACCCATGTGCTCACTACCCAGCTTGAAAAAATATAAAATAATTCCAATACAGATGTACTACTTCCTAATCTGGTTATTAGTCATACAGGTATGTTCACTTTGTAAAAATTAAAGAAACTATATACTTACAATCTACACTTTTCTCTAAATAAGTTAAACTATATTTTAAAAGTTTGCTTTAAAAAGCCAAAAACAAAACATCAATACAAGTGAATACCACTCTCTGATATCGTCCCCACCTCCTCTTCCCAGATGAAATAATTCTTGATTTTTAGTGTTTATCATTTCCTTTAACATGCATATTTGGCTATGAAAAATCTATGCTTACTTATGCTGAGAAAAGTAAAAAAACAAAACAAAACAAAAAAACAGCTACTCTTCTACATTCTTCCCATATCCACACAAACTCTTTCCATGAAGATTCATAATCACTTGAAAAACGCAGATACTTAACTACATGAGTACCACTTACACCATCAGAAATATTCAGCCAGCAAGAAACACTGACTAAATATTTCTTAATTACTAAAGAGCAATCCTAGTTCTTGGAAGCCTTAAATCATATTTTGTTTCCAAACAGAGTTTTCATATTATCAATCCACAACAGCTTTTCAGTCTTAGGAAATTAGTAACACATCCAACTATAAGGATCTGTATGTTTTAAAAGGCTAATTCTTATATGCTATAGAACTACAAAAAGCTTTTATTCAGCTCTTTTTAGCTACATTGCCATCCCCAAGGCCATGGAATTACACATTTTATGCAGTTTAACATTGAATTTTATACACACTAATGCGTATCATTTTACATATATACTAAATTCCATTAAAATATGATTTTGCTATGTTTTATTTCATACATATATACTCAGATGTTTCATCCCACTCACTACATACATGTGTTTTCCCCAAGATATGCTCTGAATACATTACTTTATCTTTGAATATCCAATAAGCACATGCTACAAACTCTGCAGCAGTTACAATATGTAAATTTGGGAAGCTCATCTCACACAAAAAGGCCAGATTTCTTCTGCTGCCTTTCTCTGTTCTCAAATAGCTTACCACCAAAGGATTCCAAGTCACTCCCATCCTTGTAGCATTATCCTCCAGTATGTCTCATACACTGCTGAAAATGATCTTCTCTTTCATGCCTCGCTGCCACTGCTGTCTTATATCACCAGTTCTCTATATCCTCAATCAGGCTAACAAATAGGCTTTGAAGCTGGTGTTTTAGCTGCTAGAAAATATGAGTTACACAAGGAAGCCTTCTGGAAGTCTTTGAGGCTGCTGTGGTAATGCCCTAAGAACATGACACACTCAACTGATGTGCTTCATCAGGTCAGGACATGTCCTTTAATTGTATGCTACTGCATATAGTTAGAGACTATATTTAGCTAACCCTGTGAAAACCTGCACTAAAGAGGTATATTAAAAAGATGATAAAAGGCTTTAGCGTCAATTTAATATTTATGTTGTGCCATAGAAACTACATGAAACAGGAGACTTTGAACAAACCTATGACAGCTTAAGTTTCACACAAATCCAAAAAATGAAGAAATAGGTTAGTAGTTAAATTTTTAAGAATACTTTCAGCTTTCAGGTTTTTTGTTATTGTTTTTTGAGGAGGGGACGGGCAGAAGGAGAGCAAAGAGAATTTCAAGCTAGCTCCACATCCTGTGTAGAGCCCAATGAAGGACCCTATCTCATGACCCAAGCCAAAAATGAAGAGCCAGAGCTTAATGGACTGAGCCACCCAGGTGCCCCAGAACATTTTCAGCTTTAATCAATAATTATTATGAATCAATTATCAGTTAAAGGGACTCTTTCTGTTCAAGATATAAGAGGGACAAAATTACCCTTCAGCCTCAAATAACTAAATAATAAACAAAATATATGGTGGGAGAAACACCAGCTTCAAGACATTCGGCACTGGGGGGATCCCTGGGTGGCTCAGCGGTTTAGCACCTGCCTTTGGCCCAGGGCGCGATCCTGGAGTCCTGGGATCAAGTCCCACGTCAGGCTCCTGGCATGGAGCCTGCTTCTCCCTCCTCCTGTGTCTCTGCCTCTCTATTTATCATAAATAAATCTTAAAAAAAAAAAAAAAAAAAAAAAAGACATTGGGCACTGGACAAAAAAGATTGCTAAGAGACGGGAAACAAAGTGAACTCTATTGCCCCAGCTTACTGCCTTGAGAGTTTCCAAGTCATGCGTGGCACAAGACACAAAATGGGTGAGGCCTGGCAGACGTGCTGAGTTGAGAAGATGGAGCTGAGAGTCTGGGGAGATCCAGGTGGCTAGTGTTCATGAAATAGAATACTGGAGAGGAGAAAGATGCACAGAACTAGTTATGGACTGAATGTTTGTGTCTCCTTAAAATTCGAATGTTGAAATCCTAGGCTACAAGTAGGAGGTGATCAAGTCATGAGGGCAGAACTCCCATAAATGGGGGTTTAGTTCCCTTATGAGAGATATCCTAGGGAGTTTTATCACCCTTCCACCATCTAAAGACATAGCTAGAATATGACTACGAAGAAGGAGGCAGGTCCTCACCAGACACCAAATCTACTGGGCTTTGATCTTGGACACTACAGCCTCCAGAACTGTGAGAAATAAGCGTATTTTGTTTAAGCCACTCAGTCTACAGTATTTTTGTTATAATAAGCCAAAAGGACTAAGACAAAACCCGAGAGATCTGCAGAGACTCTCCCTTGAATATGCAGCTGAATACTGATCACATATACATGAGGAAACAAAACAGGACAGAAAAAAAGAACCACCCAGTATATATACAAGACCAATAAAAGTTTCTACCCCAAAGACTGAAAAAAAAAAAAAAATCTCACAATTCATGGGGCATTGGCGTAAAGTGCACAGGAAAATCTTGCTACAGTAGTGGGGCAAAATTAATCCTAAAGCAGCAGTCATTCAACTTGGGGTAATTTGCTAAGGGAAGGGACCTGTAAATAGGAATTACCATACAATAAATAAGGGACCTGTAAATAGGAATTACCATACATTATTTTCTACTGCTATGTAGTAAATTACCTTAAACTTAGTGGCCATCCACATTTCTTGTACATGGCCTCTTCTTATTCTGATAACCAGTAGCTTCTCCTATGTTGAATTCCCCTTGTGCCTGGAATCTCTCCAGGAAAAACATATTCCTTCTTAAGGGCTGGCCTGATGAAGTCAGGTCCACCAAGAATAATCTCTGTTTCTTAGTCAACTGTGTTATATAACATAATCTAATTACAGCACTGATAGCCCATCAGTTTACAGGTCCCGTTCATTATTATACAACAGTCATTGGAGGTCATTTTAAAATTTTGTCTATCATACTACCCTAAATCAAGACAAAGTGGTAGTGGCAAAAAGATAAACAAATGGAAAAGAATGGGGAATTTGGAAACAGACTTACATAAAAAGATAACTAATTTCCTACAAATGTACAAAGACAATGAAGGGTAGTCTTCATCAAATAGTATTGGAAAAAATGGATATCCATATGCAAGAAAAATCAATCCATATCTCTCACCACATATAAAAAGTAACCCTAAATGGATCTATAAACCAAATCTAAAAATCCAACATTAGAAAACATCTAGAAGAAAACATAAGAGAAAATCTTTCTGATCTTAGGTTAGGTCAAGATTTCTTAGCTATGATACTATAAAAGAATAAGTTGATAAACTGTACTTCATTTGTCTAGGCAGGAGACTGAAGGCCTTTTATGGTTTTTAGTCTGCAAATTTCTGCACTGTTTGAATCTTTTATAGCAATGTAGTTCTATAATACAAAAAGAAAATACATAAAAGCAATATATATTCATTGAAAAACTTTTTTTTTTATTTCTTTTAAGATTTTATTTATTTTTTCATGAGAGACACAAAGAGAGGCAATGACATAGGCAGAGGGAGAACCAGGCTCCCCACAGGGAGCCCAATGTGGGACTCGATCCCCGAACTGGGATCACGCTCTGAGCTAAAGGCAGACACTCAACCGCTGAGCCACCCAGGCATCCCCATTAAAGAACATTTAAAATGTAACTTTAGGGCAGCCCCAGTGGCTTAGTGGTTTAGCGCCGCCTTCAGCCCAGGGCATGATCCTGGAGACGCCAGATCGAGTCCCACGTCAGGCTCCCTGCATGGAGCCTGCTTCTTCCTCTGCCTATTTCTCTCTCTCTCCGTCTCAAATAAATAAATAAATAAATAAAACTTTAAAATTACCTTTGAGAAGTATTATTTATGATTTGTTATAGATCTCTTTCACACAGAATTTCCTATAAAGAGAAATCATACCACAAATAATTCTGCTTCATTTTACTTAGCATTATTATAAAAATTCTATCTAATGTTATTAAATTATCTTTTGAAAAGGACATTTCATTCTATGGCTATACAATAGTTTGTCCATCTCTCCATTGTTGGCAATTGTTCACAATTTTATTACTATTACAAACAGGACTGCTGAGTCTTACATTAAATTTCTAGGAGTGGAATAACTGTTATCAAAAAATCTGAAGTGTTGGGATCCCTGGGTGGCGCAGCGGTTTGGCGCCTGCCTTTGGCCCAGGGTGCGATTCTGGAGACCTGGGATCGAATCCCACATCGGGCTCCCGGTGCATGGAGCCTGCTTCTCCCTCTGCCTATGTCTCTGCCTCTCTCTCTCTCTCTCTCTGTGACTATTTTAAATTAAAAAAAAAAAAAAATCTGAAGTGTTAAAAAAAATCTAAGCGTTCACATACTAATGTCATTAAAGCTTGATTCACATTAAAAAGCACTGCGTGCAAAGCTTGTACTTATCTAAAATGTAATTAGTATGTATAAAGGAAACATTTCAATTTGAGATAAAACTTTAAAGTTTATTCTGAAATCATGAGCTATTAAGAAATTAATTATCAAAGTGCTTTATCATCAAGGCACGGAGAGAATAAATAGTCCACTCCTGCAGAATCTCACTATCAATAAGCATTAGTCAAACAGTTCCAAGTCCTAGATGACAGATAAACAAAAGGAGCTGACTGTTCTGTACAGAGTGGAACAAAAGCTATCTTACGGGTGGCTCTGGTTAGAAATTTTTGAAACCTATTAAAAAAAAGTAATTTTCAGCCCAACTCTTTTATTTATTAGCATGTTTATTTCTTTTCTCTCTGAATTTAGTTTGTACTAATTAGAAATTTCACCAGCCTGAGAGCAAAAGGGCTTAGTGCATTTTCTATAATGACCTTATCGCCATACTTAATAAAATGAGGGACGCCTGGATAGCTCAGTGGTTGGGCGCTTGCCTTTGGCTTAGGTTGTGATCCTGGGATCCAGGATTGAGTCTCGTATCGGGCTCCCGGCATGGAGCCTGCTCCACTCTCTGTCTGTGTCTCTGCCTCTCTCTCTGTGTCTCTCATGAATGAATAAATAAATCTTTAAAAAAAATGAAAAAAGCTCATCATAAGAACTTTAAATCTGGTATTTTTCTTAACAGTAGTGTAGCTATTCTTTTATTAATATGCCTTTAATGCATTCCATTAGAGTGACCCAAGTCTCTTCGCAAAAATATAAATAAACCAGGTATGTTCTACTATATTAAAATTAAAATACGTATGTTAGTTCTGACAAACTGAGTACAACCAGTCCAAAATAGCAAAAGGAGATAATGAATATCAATAAACTTCTTCCCCGACTCCTCCTTGTTGAAGCTATCTGTTGTGCTCCACCCTACCTCTGTATCACCAGCTGCAGGACAATCTGGCCACCACTGAGAACAATTTAACTAAAAGGAACATTACCTTCTGTGAATCACCAGTGACTCAATATCCGTGACAAATATGATGAATTTGCCGCTCAGTATCTTTTCCAATTTCCTTCTCGTTGTTTTCTGCTACTACAGAGGTTGAAAAGCTAAAAATTATTCCCCAGAATCCCTTGCAACTAGTGTTCTAAACGTGAGTAGAAGCTCTGACATTAGATACAGAAGGCAGAAAGTAGGAGTCATTTTCCTTAAAGTTTTGGCTATTTACAAGACAGACCGTGTAAATATTGGTTTTGTGTGTGTGTGCACATAATTCTCCAGTTTTCATTAACTATTGGGTGTAAGGAAGCAGCTTTAGTTGTGGAGCAGCAATACTGGCTTTCCAACACCTGCATCAGATATGATGCTATGTTCTTTGTTTTGTGTTTGCTACGTACATTCACATGGATGCACAACCATCACCACCATCCACTTCCAGAACTTTTTCATCATCCTAAATGAAAATTTTGTATCCATTAAATAACCCATTATCTCCTCTTTCCTCACCCTGCAACAACCACAAGCCTACTTTCTGTCTCTATAAATCTGATTATACTAGGTACCTCATATAAGTGGAATCATACATATTTGTCTTTTTGTCTGCTTTTTTTCCTTAGCATAATGTCTTCAAGATTCCCATGTTGTAGCATGTGACAGAATTTCCTTCCTTTTTGAGGTTGAATAGTATTTCATTGTATGCATAGATCACATGTTCTTTATCCATGCATTCTTCAATAGACATGGGTTGCTTTCAACTTTTGGCTACTGCAAATAATGGTTCTATAAACATGAGAGTACAAATACCTGCTCAAGTCCTGTTTTGCTTCTTTTAGGTATATACCCAGAAGTAGAACTGCCGGGTCATTTGGTAATTCTGCTTACTTTTTTCAGAAATCACCATACCATTTTTCAAAGAATCTGTATCATTTTACATTTCTACCAGCAATGTACAAGTATTCCAATTTTCTATATTCTCACCAACACTTGCTATTTTGTTTCTTTTCTAACAACAGTCATCCTAATGGATATAAAGGGATATCTCATTACGGTTTTTATTTGATTTCCATAATGATTAGTGATGTTGAGCATCTTTTTATGTGCTTACTAAACATCTGTAATCTTCTTTAGAGAAATGTCTATCCAAGTCCTTTGCCCATTTTTGAATTGAGTTGTCTGTTTTTGTTGTTGGTGAAGTGGTATGTTCTTAAAACTAACAGTTCCAAGCTGGCCTCCTAATTCTAAACCTTTGCTGATTATGGCAAAGGTAGCACTTTTGGCACACCATTTCAAATCTTATTATAGAAGTCATTCCTAGCAACCCAGCCCAGAGCCTAGGAGTTTCTATCTCTTGCAACTGAACCCTAACTGAATATACCAGTATGGGCCCTTCAGTCTTCCAAGTTATCATCCTTCAAAGCAAGTGAAGTACCCAAGGTTTCAACCTCTCTCATAAGTTCCACATTTTAGTTCAATTCTAGGTAAGGCAAGTAAATTTATGCTATTTCCTTCAATGTCCTGGGAAACTAATTAAGCAGGATATGGTTTCATCTGCTCTTTTCATTATATGCATATAATCTTGCATTATCTTTGGAATGAATGACACGTTTTATTTCAGTAAGCTGTATGATTTATCTCTCAATCAAGCACATTGTGCCAGTGGAAAAAGACTAAACAATAAAATGTCCTGTTAATAATATAAACACAACAAAGGCTCTCATCTGGCCATTTCATCTATTAAGTAGGTTCAACTCTATCAAGAATAAGAAAGTAGGATCCCTGGGTGGCGCAGCGGTTTAGCGCCTGCCTTTGGCCCAGGGCACGATCCTGGAGACCCGGGATCGAATCCCACGTCGGGCTCCCGGTGCATGGAGCCTGCTTCTCCATCTGCCCATGTCTCTGCCTCTCTCTCTCTCTCTCTCTCTGTGACTATCATAAATAAATAAAAATAAAAAAAATTAAAAAAAAAAAAAAGAATAAGAAAGTAGACAAGTGTCCTATGGCTTCCGGCCAGCCTCAGGTCTCCCAGGAGCATGGGGAAAATGAAGGGGGTGTGGGCCCAGTTGCACCAGACTACCCATGGTGGGGTGGGAGCGTGGAATAAAGTAGACAAATGGCACACTACAAATTAAAGAAAGGGGAGATACAGCTCATGCTCTCTGTCACTAGCAGGGAGCCTGCTTCTCTCTCTCTCTCTCTCCCTTTACCCCTCCCCCTGCTCATACTTTCTCTCTCTTTAATAAAATTTTTAATAAATAAATGTGCAAAAAATGAAGTAGCAATCAAAATAATAACCTAATGCCCCAATGCCCTTTAAACAGGATTATTAGAAACAAAACAAAAACCTCTCCCTTTACACTAGTTATTTCATTAAGAGTATACTCTTGGGGTGCCTGGCTGGCTCAGTCAGTGGAGGATGTGACTCTTGATCTTGGAGTTGTGAATTTGAGCCCCATGTTTGGTGTAGAGGTTGCTTAAAAATAAGATCTTAATTCTTCAGGCCTTCAGACAGTTTTACATCAACAAATTCAGAATGTCTAAATGCCAAGAGATAACCCCTGGTTACTAATTTGATAAATTCATAAGGAATCAGGATCTGGTAACCAGCCTCAAAGATTCAAAACTTGATCTTGTCATTACCCCAGAGTTGATCAAACCAAGGGAGACTAACAGCAATCTAGAAGGTACTGATAGATAAACTAGAATGCTACTTCAGTGTCTAGAAGGAATACTCAAGAATCTTGTTCCAGGCAGACTCTTTCAAAACTTTGAAGTCTTAGGAAGCTGATTGATTGACTGATATTTATTTTTATTCATGAGAGACACACACAGAGAGAGAGAGAGAGAGCTAATTTAATTAAGCTAATTTAATAATCAGAATGTTACTTATAGAATAAGCAATCAAGCAAAGAAAAGCAGATGATTTTAAGCAAAATTTAATCCAGATTCTTTTGAGACTTAATGTAAAATGTCTGTGCCTCAAAGAGTATCTGTCTAGAAAAAGTTGTTCCTATCTCCCAGTTTCTCTATCTCCTGCACAAAGAGGGATATAAAAAAAGCCTTTGACTTCTCCTTTGCCTATGCTCCAAGGAATTTATATATACAATGCTTTTCAACTTGGCTACATATTAGAATAACATGAAGTTTAAAAACATGCCTGTTTCACTGCCCATGCCCACTCCAAGACAACTGGATCACAATCCCTGCCTGGATAGAAGTTTGACATCTGCATTTTTAAAAAGCCTCTCAACTGATTCTGAAGCATGGTGTTAGACCATCCAGTCTAATTCTGCTTGTTCTTCTATTTCTGGTTTGGCTAACATTTAATCTATTTTCTTTCTTTTCTTTTCTTTTTTTTTTTTTACATTTAATCTTTCAAGTCCTTTCATAGACATCTTATTTCATCCATTATGTGTTGATTTTGTGTTGAGTAGCTGTCTCTCTTATAATCTACATGATACACCTGAATGAAACAGTGAAACATATACATAAAACAGTAAAGTATCACATTCTAGGGATGACTGCTCACAATATTAAGAAAAATTGCAGTTATTTCACATTAAAAATATTTCTTTAGAGTCTGTTTATAATACTGAAAACTAATACCCAGAAAACAGAGAATTTTTATTTTTTAAAAGACTTATTTATTTGAGAGAGAGAAAGAGAGAAAAAGAACAAGTGGAAGAGGGGCAGAGGGAGAGAATCTTTAAGCAAACTCCCAGCTGAGCAGAGAGCCCATTAGATCATGACCTGAATGGAAATTAAGAATCAGATGCTTAACCACTGAACCACCCAGACACCCTGAGAATTTTTATTATTTTAAATAACCGATCAAATTTATCCACAATTTATGTTTCTGATAACTAGAATAAGGAAATAAGTCTTCAAAATATATTAAGAATGGTAAAAAAAAAAAATCTATAATAAACATTTTTAAATTTAAACCCTGGCAGGATTTAAGAGCTTTATTTTTAACCCATCCTTTAACTTTAAGGAAAAACAGTATGATATGGTGAAGAGCAGTGAATTGGTTGTCAAAATTCTTGGAGCTTAGTTTCAATAATATTAACTCTGTAGATGACTTAAAACAGTCTAAACTTTTTTGCATCTAGATACCTTATCTGTAAAATGAGGTAGGAAAGAGTGAGCTAATAGAAGGAAACTAACATTTATGAACATCTATTATATGTCAGACACCATCCAGGGTGATTTCACTTAATAATAATAACATTAATAATAATAGCAATAATAATTCCTGCTTGATCTTTGCCTAGTTGCTTTAGGGACTCTGCCTGGCTGAACCTGTTTCATCTTTTATTAAGATTTTATTTTTAAGTAATCTTTATATCCCAACTCACACACTCTAAATTCTGAACTGTGTTCAGTGCATTTTCAGGAAGTAACAAGAGGCAATAGCTAGATTAGCTAACATCTTAAGACATTTAAGCAGTGCCAGGAAGTGTTCTAAGTGTTTTACTTGTATGCTCAAATTCTCACAACCATATAAAGTAGGAATTAGTATCTTCCTCATTTTACAGATGAGATAACTGAGACAGATGGATTAAATAACTTACCAAGATAAATGTGTACCAGTAATTAGTACAGACAAGTTTTCAACCCAGGCAATCTCATTTCAAAGTCCATGTTCTTACTACACCAAACCATCTCATGTAAGCTGAAGGCTCTTGTAATTCTATAGGGATTGAATCTCATAAATACTAAACATTTTCTAGTTTTCAGCAGAGGAATTTATCAAAGGTCTTCAGTTACATAAAGATTACATAAATGAGACTGCCTAATGATGAAAGCTTTTGCATCACAAATTTTACACTACTGTTCAGTCTCAAACATTTACTGTCTGCTATATACAGATGTCAGGTAATAAGGCACTGGGGATACAGACAGTATTAAAATGCCCTCATGTTGTGTTTGTTCACCTATTAAATATTTATTGTGCACATACCATGTGCAGGGTATTGCACTAGGCAAGTGGCACTTACCTAGATGAATCTGAAACAGATCCTGCCCTCGCTGATTTTAATCTAAAAGGGATATTAAAGAAAGTCATTTTTTTTCAAAAGGTGAAATGAATTACAGCTGTAGTTCTTTATAAACACTAGCTCATTTAATTCATAAAACAATACAAACAAAATAGTTTACTTATGAAACATGTTTTAAAAATTAGAAAAGTTAAAGGAGTTGGAAAAGAGAAGTTATTTCCATTTAGTGAGCTCAGAAGAGTTCTTGGAAGTGACATCTGAGCTGAGCCTTTAAGGAGAGCTGAAACTGTGGATAGAGATGGAGAAATAAAAGTACACTAGTAGAGGAAAACTGCATGAGTGAAGGTACAAAGACAGAAAACAATGGAGAACCATTAGTGTCAATAGGGCATAAGGGAGTATTGAGATATTAAGCTGAAAATATAAATTGGGGCTAGATCATGAAAATCTTTAATTGTCAAGTTCAGGACATTCTACAATGGGGAGCCACTAGAGATTTTTGAACAAGATGACATCATGAGTGTGCTTTAAAGAGAGTAACTGTCAGAAAAATGTAAAACACACTGTGAAGATTGAAGCTAGCATAAAACTATTTAACAGAATGAAGGAAGGAAACGGCTTCTAAAAAACAGATAAGAGATGAAGGAAATACCACAGCAGATGAAAAAATGGCAGTGATTGCACTCTTTCTGACAAATACATTTTTAAAAACAGTATATGTGGACTTCTGTTTGTGGAAAGATGGAGTAGAAATACTTTTTCCTATTACTCCCTGGATGAACCACATACCTGAGAAAGGCCTCATATCTAGAACATATAAAAAATTGCCAAAATTCAACAGTTAAAAAAAAAAAATCCAGTGAAAAAATGGGCAAAAGACATGAATGGTTTGTCATCAAAGAGTATAGATGGGGATCCCTGGATGGTTCAGTGGTTTGGTGCCTGCCTTCGGCCCAGGAAGTGGTCCTGGAGTCCTGGGATCTATTCCCACATTGGGCCCTCTGTGTGGAGCTGCTTCTCTCTCTGCCTGTGTCTCTCATGAATAAATAAATAAAATCTTAAAAAAAAAAAAAAAAGAGGATAGATGAATGGCAGAGAAGCACATGAAAAGATGTTCACCATCACTAGCTGCTAGGGAAATGCAAATTAAGACCACGGTGAAGTACTGATAAACACCTGTTGAACAGCTAAAATAAATTGTGCCAATATGGAATGTTGTCAAGGATGCAGAGAAACTAGACCTCTCCCATACTGCTCGGGAAAAGTAAAGTTGTACAGCCATGCTGGATGATAGTTTGGCAATTTCTTTAAAGACAGAGCATACATTTATCATACAACTTAGCAACTGTACTCCTGGGCATTTATCCCAAAGAAATGAAAGCTAAGGTTCACACAAAAACCTGTATATAAATGTCCCTAGCTTCATTACTTTTTACTTTTCATTACCTTTAAAAAAAAAAAAAAAGATTCTATTTATTTATTTGAGAGAGAGGAGAAAGAGAGAGATGAGCAGCAGGAGGGGCAGAGGGAGAAGCAGACTCTCCGCTGAGCAGGGAGCCTAATGTGGGTCTCGATCCCAGGACCCAGAGGTCATGACCTGAGCCAAAGGCAGATGCTTAACCAACTGAGCCACCCAGGCCTCCCCTTAGCTTCATTACTTGTCATAGCCAAAACGTGCATAAAAATAAAATATCTCAAAACATGTGAACAGTTAAACTGTGGTACATCCATACCATGGAATACTACTCAGCAATAAAAATTAATAAACTATGGATATACACACAGTCAACGGGTCTCAAGGGCATTGTGCTAAGTGAAAAAAGTCCATTTCAAATGGTCACATACAATATGACCCCCTTTATAATATCCTCAAAATAATAAAATTATGCAGGTAGAAAACAGATTAGAGGTTGCCAGAAGTTAGAAAGAGTGTGTCAGGGGTGTGGAGGTTACCCCAAGGGAGATCTTTATTGTGATGGAATAATTCTATGTGTTTTAAACATGTTTTTAGGCAAAAAAAAATCTCTAAATCCAATGTGGGGCTTGAACTCACAGCCCTGAAATCAAGAGTCACATGCTCTTCCAACTGAGCTAGCCAGGTGCCCCTCTGTATTTGGATTGGTGCAATGTTTAAATAAACCTACTCATAATAAAATGATACACAACTATATATGCAGTTTTGAACCAATTCCTGGTCTCGATACTGTACTGTAACTATGTAAAATATAACTAGTGAGGCAACCTGAGTGAAAGGTAAATGGGATCTCTCTGTACAATCTATACAACTTCTTGTGAATCTAATTATTTCAAAATTAAAGTTTAAAAAAATCTTTAAAGGAGCAAAATGTCCTAAAAAATAGTATATGTAGCCCATGTATACATCTTTAAGTAAAACATCAAACTATTAATAGCTACTACTCCAGTGAACTCTTTCACTCTCTACCTTAAATATTTCTAAAATTTCTAAATTTTATACAATAAGTATGAAATACTTGATATTCAAAGGGAAAAGATTCTTTTAAGAAAATGAAAACAATACTTCTTCAATATTTCTTTCTTTCTTTTTTCTCTTTTTTTAAGATTTACTTATTTATTCATGATAGACACAGAGAGAGACAGAGACACAGGCAGAGACACACAGGCAGAGGGAGAAGCAGGCTCCACAGTGAGAGCCCGATGAGGGACTTGATCCCAGGACTCCAGGATCGCGCCCTGGGCCAAAGGCAGGCGCCCAACCGCTGAGCCACCCAGGGATCCCCCTGAAAACAATATTTCTTACTACTTAAAGCACATCACACAAATGTGAATAGAAGATTAAGAAAATCAACTAAATTCAACTATTAACCCTGTATGCATATACACACTAAATAAAAGATAATAGTGAGGCAACTAACAAGACCGAGAAGTCCAAAAGAACATCTGATTATAGATCCAGCCCTATCATCCATTAACAGTGTGACCTAACCTTTATACTGTAAGAGACCAAAAGATTACAAACAGAAACTAATCAGAAATATTAAATACATAATGTTTTGTAAATCAGGATGACAGAATTCTTAAAATGGTAGGATTGGGAGTGACCTGAAAGCTGTAGCAGAATTCCTCAACTGACAGCTAAAGAAACAAAGGCTTGAGAGAGAAATAAATTTCAGACAGTTATTCTGCAACAGAATTTGATATTAAACCCATAAAGCGGGATCCCTGGGTGGCGCAGCGGTTTGGCGCCTGTCTTTGGCCCAGGGCGCGATCCTGGTGACCCGGGATAGAATCCCACGTCAGGCTCCCGGTGCTTGGAGCCTGCTTCTCCCTCTGCCTGTGTCTCTGCCTCTCTCTCTCTCTCTATCATAAATAAATAAAAATTAAAAAAATATATATAATAAAAATAAAAATAAACCCAGAAAGCATAGCAGTTAAGAATGCTGGCTCTGGAATCAAACTGCCTAGATTCAAATTGTGGACTTAGCACTCACAGCTATGTGACCTTGCATTAGTTACTTAACCTTCCTGGGCCTCATTATTTTTATCTGCAAAATGAAGAGAACACTAGTTCTTACTCCACAGGCTTATTGTCTATGGAGATTACGTGGAATAATACATGTAATGCATTTGTAATAATGCTTGGCAATTACAAACTGCTCAGTAAATGTAAGCTACTATTGCTATCATCATCAACTCCTCTTTCTGCTAGTGTTGCCCTAGGCCTGAAATTAAATCATTAGGATAGTCATCTATCAATTAATAGTTAAACCCACTCTTAACTCTTGAAATCTTTGTTAATATGAATTATGAGTATTTGAAAACAACTGTAAAATCTTATAAAGGTTTTGCTCAAGTGGAATTACCTTTCAGGAAAGCAACAATGTAATCAAATAACATAAACCAGAAAACAAAATAACAAGTGATTCCAAATCAGAGTAGAATTCAAGTCAAAAGGAGTTCCTCATAAAAAGACTCATTTAATATCAAGCTTAACTAAATAAAAATACTTCAAAAGGAACATACCAACATTAAAAAAAATACATTACAGGTTGATACAATTGATGATTGTTGATTCTACAAGTAGTTCTAGGGGTGCCTGGCTGGTTCGGTCAGTGGAGCATGTGACTCTTAATCTTAGGGTTGGAGGCTTGAGCCCCATGTTGGGTGTAGAGATTACTTAAAAATAAAATCTTAAAAAAAAAAATGGACTCTAACAATTTGGGAAGAAATTGGGGAAATCAGGATTCTAAAGTGACAGGTACTAGTAACAAATTATCTTGCTGGTTTTAATTATGCAAACACATAAGAGACCAAAATGGTTTCTAATTTATCTTTATGCAATCTTTAGAATACAAAAGATATATCAACAGGGGCACCTGGGTGGCTCAGTCAGTCAAGCATCCAACTCTTGGGTTTTGGCTGCTATTGTGACCTCAGGGTTGTGGGATCAAGCCCCTCACAGGCTCAGTGCTCAGTAGGGAGTCAGCTTGAGATACTCTCCCTCTCTTTTTGCCCCTCTCCCCGTGTGCATGTGCACCTGCTTTCTCTAAAATAAACAAAAAAGTCTTAAAAAAAAAAAACCTAAAAAACTCACAAAAGATATATCACTAAAATGAAAATTTTACTTTCATACATTTCATAGAACCAGTTCTAGGTTCATATAGTGACAGTGATTTAAATATGCTGGATTTTTCTGGCAGTTTCACTTGATTGTGTATACTCTAAAATACAAGTATAGCCGGAAGTAATTGTCTTCTTTAAAAACTATACATTAAAATGTCTCTTGGGATCCCTGGGTGGCGCAGTGGTTTGGCGCCTGCCTTTGGCCCAGGGCGCGATCCTGGAGACCCGGGATCGAATCCCACGTCGGGCTCCCGGTGCATGGAGCCTGCTTCTCCCTCTGCCTGTCTCTGCCTCTCTTTCTCTCTCTGTGTGACTACCATGAATAAATAAAAAAATAAAAAAATAAAAAATAAAAAATAAAAAATAAAATAAAATAAAATAAAATGTCTCTTAAGGAATTTAGAACAAGTGATGAAACTTGATTCATTTGTGCTATTTTTGAAAGTTATTACTGATTTGGTATGCTGTTAAAATTTTTATTTATTTATTAAAGATTTTTATTTATTTATTTGAGAGAGAGAGAGAGGGGGGGAGGGAAAAGAGCACAAGTAGGAAAAGGGGCAGAGGGACAAGCAGACTCCTCACTGTGAGCATGCAGCCCAATGCAGAGCCCTATTCCAGGACCCTGAAATCATGACCTAAGCTAAAGTCAGTAGCCCAACCGACTGAGCGACCCAGGCACCCCTACAGTAAAATTTTTAAAAATTATAATTTCCAAGTGATGTATAAAATTTAAAATATGGGACACCTGGGTGGCTCAGCAATTGAGCATCTGCCTTAGGCTCAGGGTGTGATCCCACAGTCTGGGATTCGAGTCCCACATCAGGCTCCCTGCATAGATTCTCCCTCTGATCGTTTTTAAAAAAAGATTTATATATTTATTCATGAGAGACAGAGAGAGAGGCAGAGACACAGGCAGAGGGAGAAGCAGGCTCCATACAGGGAGACTGACATGGGACTTGATCCTGGGTCTCCAGGGCCACACCGTGTGGTGAAGGCGGCGCTAAACTGCTGAGCCACCCAGGCTGCCCCTAAATAAATCTTTAAAAAGAAGAAAAAGAAGAAAAAAAAACCCCTAAAATATAATATGCATATCCCAAGAGGAAAAAAAGAGGGAATAGATTTTTTATTATTATATAAAGTTAATGTTAATAAATTCCCCTTAAGGCAATCATACATTATAGTTGAGCTCACACTAAAATAAGCTTAAGTCTAATTTCACCAATAAAGCTTACTTATCATGCACACAATAGAGACAAATTATACCCGTTTGTAGATCCATAAACCAGGGCATAAAATTTAATTTTCATCAAAGTAAAAAGCCTAAACTATAATGCAGAGGACAAAGTTTACTTTGGGCTTTTAGCTCTGTAGTCTGTAGTATTCAAGACTACGCAGCTGTTTTTCCTAATCTCATTTTTTTTTTAATTTTTAAAAAGATTTTATTTATTTATTCATAGAGACACAGAGAGAGAAAGAGAGAGAGAGGCAGAGGCACAGGGAGAAGTAGGCTCCATGCAGGGATCCTGACATGGTACTTGATCCAGGGTCCCCAGGATCAAACCCCGGGCTGCAGGTGGCGCTAAACCGCTGTGCCACCGAGGCTGCCCTCATTTTTATTTTTTTTATTTATTTATATATTTTTAAAAGATTTTATTTACTTATTCATAGAGATGCAGAGAGAGAGAGAGAAAGAAGCAGAGTCACAGGCAGAGGGAGAAGCAGGCTCCATGCAGAGAGCCTGACATGAGACTCGATCCGGGGTCTCCAGGATCACGCCCTGGGCTGCAGGTGGCGCTAAACCGCTGTGCCACCGGGGCTGCCCTTTATTTTTTTTAATCCTAAATTAAAATCTTTCCAAGGAGCAAACACAAAACTACACTATTATTTTCTCTTTATGTTTATCAAAAACTATTTTACTTTTCTTAATAATTAGAGCATTGTTTCCAAGAAACAATGAAATCTTCTGTAGAATCTATGAAATCTATAATTACAGTTACAAAGACCCTGAACCAATTTCTACCATCTATTTTTGAAACTCCAATAGTGATTCTCCACTGTTTAGTTATGTTCTACTTCTAAACAGTAAGAGTTTGGGGCAGCACATTTGAAGAAAGGCTGTACTTCAGTTCTTAGATATTTTTTGCTGCTCCAAATTTGCCTTTAAGACTTCCACTAGCAGGTTGCACCTAATTCTATACCACATTCAGAACCATCTGAGCTGGGATCCCTGGGTGGCACAGTGGTTTGGCGCCTGCCTTTGGCCCAGGGCGCGATCCTGGAGACCCGGGATCGAATCCCACGTCGGGCTCCCGGTGCATGGAGCCTGCTTCTCCCTCTGCCTGTGTCTCTGCCTCTCTCTCTCTCTCTCTGTGACTATCATAAATAAATTTAAAAAAAATTAAAAAAAAAAGAACCATCTGAGCTCAATGAGTAAGCATCTAATAGATAACACTGTCCACTTAAAACTCAGTTACAGTAAAAGCTTTTCCTTTTGATGAAAATGGTGAAATGATGAAAATTTAGCAGTTAAGTTTAATGAAGGATTCTTGTTCTGGCTCCATGCCAATAATAATAATAAAAAAAATAGGGCACCAGCAAAGAAGCATATAAAATTAATAAAGCATATAAAATTAATTCTTATTCTAACCACTAAAATGATATTGAGAAAGGTTAGTGATTTGACATACTTATTAGTAAAATCTTTTTATTTTTAAATATGCTACACCTCCAAATCAAATCAACATAATGGAAAATGAGAAACTGGCTCAAGATTTCAAAATACATCACATTACTGTAAAAATATGCTGGACTTGGACCCGAAATTTAATCTATGATTTTGGCAATTTTTGACTTTCATGACAATATTTATGAAACTGACATTGATTTAATTTAGTCTCAAAGTTCCAAACTAAAACCAATTTGAAAGCATTTTCAATAACTCAGTGATACAGTTTAATTTACAAGAAGACCCAAAACTAGAATTCATGGTTCTCATCTTCTCCTAGAATCTCTTACCTGTCAGGAGAACAAAGGGTCAAGTTAATACATTACTGCCTCTCTTGAGGATCGAGTCCCATATGGGGCTCCCTGCATGGAGCCTGCTTCTCCTTCTGCCTCTCTCTCTCTCTCATGAATAAATAAAGTCTTAAAAAAAAAAAAAAAAAAACTATACCCACAATAAAAATTTCAGACAAATATAAATATAGGTCACTGACTTCACAACACTCTTTTGAGGTACATATGTCAAAAAACTATTCTGTGGTGAAACACTGTGATGAAACTATTGCAACCAAGTTTTCCTACTTTCTACTATCCTAAGCAAGAGCCAAAATAGATTCATGTCATACTCTGTATTGAAGTGATTTTACTAATAATGGGAGGACCCAGTGTGTAGTGATATAAAAAACATTTCAATATGAAGGCATGAAATCTAGAGTTAGCTAGAAGGTCAGGCTTAAGATCCAGTGACGATGGTGTTGTGCCTATGGGGGAGGAATATTCACACCACAAGTCTGTCACAAATCCATATCCCATACTCATATGACAAATTACCAACCAGTGACAAGAGGCAGCACAAAAACACCGAATTGTTCTCCAAACGTGCCTGGTCAGTGCTCTCCAATTTTTTTATAACTTCTCAAAGCTTTGATGATTTCTCAAAGCTAAGAAGACAGTAAGATCTAAAAAGAATCACTGTCATGACTAATGGCCATGTTAGATTCACACTATTAACACCATATATTACATTAGGCCTGAATGTATGAATTTTCAATGAATATCTAATTAAGATGGTAATTTTTTTTTTTTTTTTAAGATTTTATTTGAGGGAAGCCTGGGTGGCTCAGCAGTTTAGCACCACCTTCAGCCCAGGGTGTGATCCTGGAGACCCAGGATTGAGTCCCAAATCAGGCTCCATGCACAGAGCCTGCTTCTCTCTCTGCCTGTGTCTCTGCCTCTCTCTCTCGCTCTCTGTTTCTCATGAATAAATAAATAAAATCTTAAAAAAATAATAAAGATTTTATTTGATAGAGTGAGAGAGAGAAAAAACAAGCAGGGGGAAGGGGCAGAAGGAGAGGGAGAAGCCAATTCCTTGCTTAGCAGGGAGCCTGAGGTGGGATTCAATCCTGGGACCTGGGATCATGACCTCAGCCGAAGGCAGATGTTTAACGGACTGAACCACCCAGGTGCCCAATATGGCCATTCTTATTAAGATAAAATAACAATATTATTCATTAGAACATCTGTGATACAATTTCTCAGAAACAATGTTAAAATTTCAATTCTCAGAAAAGCCATGAAAATGTCTCTAAATCAGTTATGGCAAAGTTTTGAAAAAGCAGTGAGGATTCAGTGCTTAACAAAATAAGAATGTTTACAAGTAGTTGTGCAATGTGAATTAGAGTATTTAGAGAATGGAGAGAGTACTACTGAAATCAAAACTGATTTATCTAAGTATATCTACATGTGCTGCCATTGTGGTCATGCTGGCATTTCTTCTCAGGGAAACTGCTCTACCATAAAACTGATTTTCTTTACAACTAAGTGACTGTGAGAACTGTCAAAGGGAAACAAAACTAACTATTAGGCATGCTAATACATTAACCGTACAACTCCTTTTAATGGTTTATTTAATTTCATAGTAATATTATGATGTAACCTGAACAGCGAGTTCTATTTCAGTTCAATTCCATAAATTTTTAAAGGCTGAGACTTCTATTCAGAGCTAAGTATGAAGACAAGGTCTTTAGAGAATCTCAATCTGGTGCGGGTAAACAGAAACAGAAACAATAGTAATACTATGTAACTTCCAACTAAAGATCATTTGTATTAAGTTAAAGAAAGCAGAGTTAATCTTCTGACAACAGTTAAAGCAAAGAGAACTCATCTCTCTTTTGAAGAAATAATTACTAGTCCACCGAGCATCTGAAGATATGAGAGTCTATACACATAAACTAATTTACACAATTTTGCAGTCAGTACATTTTCACTGCATAAAGATTAAACAGTAGGTATCTGTTTAGAGAAGAAACACTCGATTAAAAGTTTGTTTTGGGGGCACCTGGGTGGCTCAGTGGTTGAGGGTCTGCCTTTGGCTCAGGGCATGATCCCAGGATCCTGGGATCCAGTCCCACATCAGGCTCCCTGCAGGGAGCCTGCTTCTCCTTCTGCCTGTGTCTCTGCCTCTCTCTGTGTGTCTCTCATGAATAAATAAATATTTTAAAAAGTAAAAGTTTGTTTTGAAATAGCCAACAAATTTGCAAAACATACAAACAAAAAATTGTAAAAGTAATCTTAACAAACATAGCTAAAGACTGCGTGAAGTCACGTTATTATTTAACAATAATACAAAAGGAAATTAACTTATTTTTACTAAAGTGAACTTAAGTATTCCAGTCATCATTTTTCTGGCACAATTATTGTTCCGGCACTATGTCTTCTATAAAAAGCATCTGTATACCCATCTATCCCAGGTCTGTTTACTGCCAACTATAAGCATTCCCTATTCTTATTTTTCTACATCACTCTACTAAAAATATTATTCACACAATATATGCAAAATTGCATTCATATTGGTCCTGCAAACTCGTCCAAAGCGCCCCCAATTCACAAGAGGCTTCAGTCCTGGAGTTATGGGTGAGAAAAAGAGGTGGTACACCTAGCCTGTGGCGATTTCACATATACAGCAGACCCTTGAGCAACGGGGTTTGAATGGAACAGGTCCACTTATATGCAGATTTTTTTCAGTCCTTACTGTATTTACAGTGCCGTCCTGTCAATTTATTTTCTCTTCCATATGACTTCCTTGACATTTTATTTGCTTTCGCTTACTTTATTATGAGAATGCAACATATGATACACTGTTAACACACAAAAATGCGTTAATCAACGGTTTATGTTATCGGTAAGGCTCTTGGTCAACAGGCTGATAGCTAAGTTTCTGGAGAGTCAACAGTTATAGGGGATTAGGACTGCACGCTTCCAACCCCGTTGCTCAAGGGTCAACCGCAGTTGTATGAATCCTTTTAACCCAGACACCTGCCCTGAACCACGTTTTTAACCTGCAGTAAATATATATGTGTCAAGCTGTCAAAGCGGCGGCACCAGTCCATACCCCAGTACCTGTAAAACCTAAGAGCCCGAGGTCTTGTTTTAAGGTCTCATATTTAAAGATAGCGCGTTCATCTTTTGTTAAAGATCTAAATTTGCCTGGGATTTCCAGGAAACCTGGGGAGGGAGGTGGTGGTGGAAAAAATACAAAGAGAAAAACCCACGCTCTGTGGCTGTGAGAAAACTAAACCACGTCTTGATGGTCAGAATCAGTCCTTTCACTCTTTCCCGAACATCCCTTCCTTTTTACTACTCCCCCCCCCGCCCCCCCCCCCCCACGCCCCGCCAGGCGTTTCAGCAAATCAGTGCTCGACGCCAACCCCAGGTTCTTAAAAGGATCCACCGTCCACAAACGAGAGGACCCCATACTCCGAGCCTATTACCCTCGTGATCTCTGCTGGTGGTTTCGCAGACACCTGTGAAAACGCCAAAGCCCGACGTTAGATTCCCCAAGGGCTCCTTTTTCTTTTTTCTGACCCGATTTCTCTTTTTCTGGCCCTCTTTTGTAGGCCGGACGACCCCCAATCACACCTAAGTCCTCCTCCGGCGTGCCCCCCCCCCCCCCCCGGTCGGCTAGCCACCGCGCGAGCCGGCCGCGGTCCCGGCTGCTCCGCCCCCTCCCCCCCAAATCCCCGAGCATCCCTTCCTCCCGCCCCGCAGTCCCGCGGCACCCCGGGGTCGGCCTCGCCCCCTCCCCGGCTCCCCCGACCCTCCGAGCCCTCGCCCCTTCGGAGCCACCTGTCCCTCCGCGCTCGCCCCCCTCGGGCCCTCGGCCCCACAGCCCCCGCTTCCCGCAGGCTCCGTTCTGGGGCCGACCCTCCAGGCGGCCTCAGCCGTCCCCGCCCTCCGCAGCCCGGCTCCGCCGCTGCCTCCCGACACGTCCCCGGCGGCGGGCGCCTCCCCAACTCCCCCTCGCCTCGGGCGCGGCTTCCGCTCACCTCCGCGGTCCCAGCCGGGCTCCCCCGACCCACCTCCGAGTCGGCGTCCGAGCCGCCGTCGGAGTCCCGGGCCCTCCGGGCCTCGCCGGAGTGCAGCGCCTCGAGCGGCGGAGGCGGAGCCCGGGGAGGCGAGCCGGGGTGCAGGCGGGGGCGGTGGCGGCTGCGCGCGGGCATCGCCTCGGCCGGTCTCCGCCGCGCCAGCGGCCGCCCGAAGCCGAACCGGAACTGCTTCGGGAGGCGGGGCCGCGCGGCCGAGGGGCGGAGCCCTACGGGGCGGGGCGGGGCCCAAACCGGAAGGGTCGCCGCATTCGAGACCCGCGAGCGGAGGAAAGCCGCAGCGAGGCGGCGCGAGAGCGCATGCGCCGGGCCCACCGCCCGGGAGCGAGCGCACAGGGGCGGGTGCAGGCGGAGGCGGCGCGTAGGACTGGGTAGGGAGGCTCGGGGGCGGGAGGCGGTGCCCGGTTCCTTTGGAGGGAGCCAGCCTCTCTGCAAGAGCCAGCATCCAACGATCATTGTTACGTTCCTTGTTCCTCCACTGTCCGACGGTGCTTCCTTCAAATCCTGTATGAACATCTCTCTCACTTAATCCTTGTGCCACATCTGCAGGGTATTCTAACACAGGAGGGCCGAGACACCTGCCGGACGTACCGCAGTTAACACGTCCCAGAGTCCGTATTCGTACTTCGGAACCTGTGCTCTTTTCTCACTCCCACTATTGGAAAGTCCCCAACCAGCCCTAGGATTGGCATAAACCAAATCCAAAACCACCTGCGACCTGGGCTCCAA
Organism: Canis lupus dingo; assembly: GCF_003254725.2. NCBI lineage: Eukaryota > Metazoa > Chordata > Mammalia > Carnivora > Canidae > Canis > Canis lupus. The sequence continues at coordinate 25,752,138 of NC_064246.1, read as the reverse complement.
GCCCTCCTTGACCTGCTTCCCCATCAAGTGCAGAGCAGGCTTCATTGGCTCTGATGGGGGTGGAGACGGGTCCCAGGATAGACAGGAGGCCATACATTCCCCCACGGGATTCCCTGGTGTATCCTTTACCCTCAAGCTGGACTCCGGACCAGGAGCAGCTGGGAGCCTTCCCTCTGCAGCTCGTACACCTTGCATCCCATCAGGGCCTTTGCAAAGTACCAGAGAGCAGGCAAGTCATCTTCCCTCCTGTGCCGGTAACTGGCTCTGACAGGTCAGATAAAGACCTTTCTCGGTGTCTGTTGTGGGGACAAAAGGCCTTAGAAGCAGAGCAATCTCCCTCCCCACCCCAAAAATGTTTCTCTCGACAGTTTTCTGGCTTTTCAGAAAGTAGGGCAACATTCACTTCCCTTCTCCCCACTTCGATAGACAATGGCCCATTTCAGCCTTCTCTTTTGAGAAATCAGCTGTTTTCATTATTGAACCACTATTCAAGCCTTCCCCCACAAACTCCGTGGGCACCCTTGAGATGAGGTCTTCCTTGCCTCCTCTCTACATTTCTCTGACGCTACAATGCAGGAAACTCCTCCGTCCCAGCCACATAATCCAGAGGCACGGCTCCCACCCAGTTTGTGGCTCATCCAGAGCTGCAGAGCTTTTTATCATTCATTGTTGGAATCATCCACCCCCTCTCCACCCTGGATCTCCATTGTAGCTCAGTCCTAACAACTCAATAGCCTAGGGACGTCTGAATGGCTCAATGGTTGAACATCTCCCTTTGCCTCAGGGTGTGATCCTGGAGACCTGGGATTGAGTCCCTTTTCGGGCTCCCTGCATGGAGCCTGCTTCTCCCTCTACTTCTGTCTCTGCCTGTCTCTTTCCCTCTTTCTCTCTGTCTCTCATGAATAAATAAATAACATATTAAAAAAAAAAAAAGAACTAGATAGCCTAACTCAGGGCCCTAAGCCTATTAGTTGAACAAACGTTTCTTAGGCATCCATCATGTTAGACCCAGAACATCCTTTGTTTCACTTAATCCTCATAATTCTTTGAGGTCAGTGTAATTATCCTTACTTTACAAATGAAGAAGCTGAGGTAGAAAGGTAAAGTAACTTGCAGAGATATGACCAATTCTGTGTCGTCACGGAGTTTGGGGTTGGGGGGTGACTTGGGGAGAGAAATGTCCTATTCTTTCTGGAGGCCTCTGTGACCTGCTGAGTCACTTGCTCCTACCCCACCTGTCCCTGCCAATCTCTGGGAAGGAGAAATGACACTGGAGACGCAGAAAGGAGTGACCCGCAGAATCAGAGGAGTGGGTGGGCTGGCCCATGGCTGAAGCCTCAGTCCCAGAGCTGAGGGGGGATGCCAAAGCCACACCTTGCCCCAGCGTTCTGGAACTGGAGGAGCTCCTGAGGGCAGGGAAGGTTTCTTGCAGCCACGTGGACGAAGTTTGGCCCAACCTTTACATAGGAGATGCGTGAGTGGTAGCTGGTCAAAGCGGTGTGGGGAAGGGGACAAGGAGAGACAGTTCTTGGGTTCTTTCCAGAGATGGGAACAGGGTGGGACTGGGAGAAATAGTTGTGCTCTGCACATCCCAGGGCCAGGGACTTCCTGCAGGATCTCTGGTGTGCTGGGGACAGTGCAGTGATCAGGTGTGATCACCAGGAGGCAGGGCTTTTGCCAGCCTGGATGGGTGGTGCACCCAGAGGATCGTGGCGTCTTGGGCTTTATCCAGGACAAAGGGCGAGTCTGGGATATGGTACTCTCAGGTATGACATGGGATGGACAGGGAGCTCCCCTCCCTGGTCCCAGCCTCCCTCCTCTGGGCACAGAGTGGGTGAGAAAGGTGAATCAGGGAAGGTGTCACCATTAAACATTCGCAAACTAGAAGCAGGTATGTGGTCATGGCCAGTAGAGGCCAGATGTGGGTGGGAAGGCATGAGGCAGGAAAGGAGGGGCAGCTGGATTCCAGGGCTGAAGCAATTCTTTCCTTCCTGTCTTGGCCAAGGCAGGAGCAGATAGCCTCAGGAAGCGAAGAGGGTCTAAAGATAACTCCCTTTACCACCAACTCTTCTACAGGAAAGCTCTGAGGGTGGGGCCTACTGGGTTCCTGTGGCTCCCTGTGGACCTTTATGGCTCTGTCCCTCTGAAGCAGAGGACGAGACAAAAACCTCCTTCCTGGACCCCACGGCTCAGCCAGCACCCAGCCCTATTCCTCCCCTTCCTAGGGCCACGGCAAATAACCGCTTTGAGCTATGGAAGCTGGGCATTACCCACGTGCTGAACGCAGCCCATGGGGGACTCTACTGTCAGGGCGGCCCTGACTTCTACGGCAGCAGCGTGAGCTACCTGGGGGTACCAGCCCACGACCTCCCCAATTTCGACATCAGTGCCTACTTCTCCTCAGCAGCCGACTTCATCCACCGTGCCCTCAGCACACCTGGGGGTAGGACTTGGGTCTGAACCCATATCCCCTCCTTCTCACTCATGGGGGGCAATGCCCAGTTTCCCCTCAAATACCAGTGCCCTCCCATCTCTAGTTTTTAAAAAGCCTTCCGGTTTTAAAAAATTCAGTGCTTCAGCAGCGATTTATCCAACCTTGTTGCTTCACAGACAGGAAAGTGGAGGCCTAGACTACAAGGTCGTGTCATGAGTTAGGAGCAGTCCTGGGACTGGAAGAAGCCAAGCCTCCCAAACAGCAAAAACAGTTCTTTCTCTCCATCATTCAGCCTTGAGAAATTACCATTTAGTAACTAGATGTCTGGTTTCCCCACAAAGCGTTTTCAAATGGAAAACAAAACCAAAAAACTTCTACTACTAAGGGTATAACGAAGCAGCCTGGCAGAGCTAGAGTCCCTGCTTTGCGTTCATCATGGGTGAGAGCCGTGCCCCTTGTGTCCTGACCCTGGGTTAGCCAGTGTCCCTCTCTGGACTTTAGTTTCTCACCTATGTGACAGGAAAGACAAGACTATGGGTCCCAGCACTTTTTAACATTCAGAGTGCTTTGACATTCATTTGTTCATCATCCATTCATTTACCAGCTGTTTATTACCTTTTCGGTGCTAGGCACTGGGCTAGATACTGAATCCACACTCAGACAAGGCAGGGTCCCTGCTTTCATGGAGCTTGCCACTATATGTTTTGTGGAAAGACAGTCAAAATTATGAGTACTCTTCATATGAATGGGTAAATTTCAAAAGATAGAGGAGAACGGGAGCAGGACAAGGGTGCTCAATCCAGAGGACCTGGCAAATGAGGGGCCTACCCTCTAACAACAGTATTCACTAGGCCATATGCAAAAAAGATTAGCTGCTCTGTGATTCAAGTGATACCATGAATGGTCAGGAAAGACTGTACAAGGAAACCATGTCTTAGCTGAAACCTGACAGATGAGTAATAGACATTAGTCAGACCAAGAGCAGGAGACTTTTTATAGGTGGTTGCAATAGCATGTGCTAAGGCTGGAGGCCAGAGACCAGGAAAGCTTTAAGGAACTGAAAGTGACCCAGGGTTCCTCGGGCTAAAGGTCAGGGTGAGGCAGCCTGAGATGAAGCTGTAGGGTCAGCAGGGGCCAGCCCATTGAGGGTCTTGTAAGCCACATTGAGGAATTTGCACCCTACCTTAAGAGTAGGTTAAAGAGGTGTTGGTATACCCATTTGACAGATCAGGAAACTGAGACCGGTAAAGGCTGAACAGCTTGCCCAGGATTCAGAGTTCTACCCAAGGCAGAATAGGGAAAGGCACTTGGGTCCCTACCTCCACCCCTGGGTACCAACAGGTGGGAAAGGGTCTTTCACCGGGATGTCTTCCTCAGCCAAGGTCCTGGTGCACTGTGTGGTAGGGGTGAGCCGCTCTGCCACACTGGTCTTGGCCTATCTCATGCTGCACCAGCAGCTGTCCCTGCGCCAGGCAGTGATCACCGTGAGGCAACACCGATGGGTCTTCCCCAACCGAGGCTTCCTCCACCAGCTCTGCCAGCTGGACCAGCAGCTGCGGGGTGCAGGCCGGAGCTGAGGGGCCAGGTGAGGGCTGGGCAGGGCATGGGGAGGGGAAGGCCAGTGAGGGCTGGCAGGGGATGTGGAACGGGACTAGTCTGGAGGTGGGTTGTCAGGGTTTTGTGTGGCCAGGAGTGAGGATTGAAAAGGGGGCCTGGCTCCCTCCTCAAGCTGCTGGGCTCACTTGCCAACTCAAGGCCTCATCAGGGCCTGGTTGAGGCAACCTTCCAGAAGGACCCCCTCTCCCTGGCCCATCCGTATTCTTCAGCCCCCCCCCCCCCCCAAAGGATGGAAAGGCCAGGGAGTTAAAGGGTAGAAAGCAGAAAATGGAAGAGGTGAGACCTTCTTACCTGGTCGTGACACGGCCCTGCCCTGCTTCCTTGGCCAGAAACCTGTGCGGGCTCACCCGAACCCTGCCAAGCAGTAGCACAGCCAGTCCTGACACCTGCGGGCTGTCTGACCTTCCCAGGCCTCTGCACACCCTCCCCTCAGGTCCAGACCCCCAACTGCAGCTCTGCAGGGAAAGTGTGGCTTGAGCTGTCACTCTCGGCTAGGTTGTTTTCAGGTCAGCCCTGCCTCACCCTTCTCATGATGTGGAAGGAGATTGGGGGGCTCCTGCTACCAGCCACAGCCTCCTCACAGGAGCTCAGCCCGATGCATGGTTCTCCTGTCATCACGCCATTCCATTCTCTGCCTTGGACCCTGCCCCCCACTCCCTACCTCCCCCTCCTCGGCCCCCTCCCTCGGGTCAGTGGTCCCATCTCAGAGATGCGCAGAAGGTGCACCACCCTAACCTGCCCCCCCCCGCCCCCCGCCCCAGGTCTAGAGATCCCTGGAGGACATAGAGGTCTTCCTGAAGTCAATCCAGCTCCTTTCTGCTCCCATGTACCCCTGCCCTGCTGCTCTGTGTGCATTTGTCCCTTAAGGAACAAATCCTTAATACCTCCCCCGAGGCCTCCCCATTCCTGCTGGAGGCCCCAGTGTCCCCAGCTGCCTACTAGGAGGAGTTGGGCTCCCCCAGCAAAAACCCTGCTTCTCGGGCTTCCAGACCACAAATGGCCACCAAGTGCTGCTTCAGTTTCTTTGGCAACAGCCCTGTGTTTTCCTCCAGCTCAGCTGGGAGGAGACAGGGTGTTGCTTCCTGTGGTCAAGTGGCTGTGCAGGTACCAGCATCGTGAGGGAGCTGCAGTGTCCACTGCTCTTCTCCTACCGCGCCCAGGCTGGGTCTCTTCCTGCCTGTCTCCACCAGCCTGCCTTCCTCACATTCACCTCCCCCTTGAGGACCATTAGCTCGGGGATGTGGGATGTGGGGGTGTGTGGGGGTAAGCCCAGAGCTGCTTTCCACGGCCCCTAGCCCACCTCCGGCTCCCACCCATGCTCCTCCTTCCCTCACCTATCCTCAGAGTCTAGGGGGTGTGCCCACCACCCACCGGCTCCCAGGGTCTGAAAGCCAGGGGTGGGTGACTGGCCTAGGCTCACTGGAGAGTTGGGAAAGTGGCAGCTGTCTCCCACCAGGAGCCTCCCAGGGTGTGGATTGAATTCCCCCCTGCCCAGCCCCCACCAAAAGCTGGTTTTGGTGGGGGCTGGCCACCCCCCACAGCCAGGCCACCAAGGGGGAGCACTTTAGTAACTCAGACCCCTTCTTGATGCTCTCTGGAGGGTGAGCGCCTTGGGGATGGGGATTAGGGCAAGAAGTAGAGCTGGGTTTAGAGTTCAGGGGTGAGTGCACTGGAAGAAAATCACGGTTATAGCTGGGTTGGGGATTAGGCCGAGGGCTGGGCTGGGTGGAAAACTTGTGGGGAGCTCTGCGGGTATGGGGAGCCGAGAGGGAGACAGGAGTGGCATGGTCCCGTCCTGCTCTGTCCTCTAAACAGGTTTTAGGAACCAAGTAGAACAGCAGATCTCTGATGATGCCCAGTTGCCCCACTTCCTTGGCCTGGAGCGCTTAAATACCCTGACCTCCGGCCTCAGCATCTTTCCCATCAGGCAACTGGCTTGGGAGAAATCGGTCGGGCTTACAGCATTGCACAATTCCTGGAGGTGCCATCCACCAAGCAGCCTATGCGACCGGAGCCCCCAGGAGTTATGCAGTGTGCCGCCCATGTGGCCATACACAGCAGCCCTGGGGACTCTGAAGGATGAGGGGGCCGTGGGCAGAGGCCAATTCTTTCCATAAGCCCTGGGCCCCAAACCTGCCTTACCTCTCAGCACCAATACCCAATTGACCTTCCCCAGAGGGTTCAAGGCAGAGGCAGGTTCAGGTGGCAGTTCTTGCCCCTGCCCTGACAAGTCCCAGCTGACCTGGGCCTCGGTTTGCCAGCCCATAACAGGGAGCTCATCTCTCCCCCAGAGCTGGTCCTTCCTCCCCGCCACGGCACTGGCCCTGCTGGTGCTGCTGGAAGCTCTGGCCCCGGTGGACACCAAGATGATGGTAAGAACCCAGCGTGTGGTTCGCCCTAGAGCCTGCTACTCCGTCTGCTTCCTCCTGCTGCCTGCACTCCCTGCCGGCTACTGTCTTCGGTTCCCACAGGTGGGAACGGGCTGCCTTCTCGGCCAGTCCCTAAAGCCCCTCAGCCAGGGACTCCGAGGACCCCGAGGTGTGAGGATGGGAGGAGCACAGGAGGGGATTCTAAGTGTCCATGATAGACCTTGGCCACAGCTGCCTCCACCCACTCTCCCCAGGGCTCAGGGAGCCCCAACAGGGGCTGAGCCTTGGCTCCCAGGAGCTCAGTCTTCAGACCCCGTGTAGGTATGGCTGCAGGTGTGCATACGCCTGTGTGTGTCAGTCCTCTGGGAGTGTGAGTGGGGAAGAGCACCAAAGTACATGAGTGCATGAGGAGGGTCTCTGGAGAGCAAGAGGGGTTCTTAACAGCCCCAAGTCCAAGGTCCCTAACTGACCACAGCGGCCTTGGGAGGTGCCTAAAAGACGGTCTTGCTGGCCTCAAGGGACAGGGATGTCTGGGCTAGGAATGCCTTCTGGGGGAGGGAGGAGCCTGGCACCTGTCCAGAGCTTCTGGACACGCAGCTCTGACTGGAGCCAGGGCAGGTCTAAAGGCCTGCTCTGAACCTTACCTATACCTTTGTCAGCGTACCCACACTGTCCTCAGCCCGAGTCTTCTAGATCTGAATCCTAGTCCTATAATTCTCAGCTCTCAACTAAGCTCCCCTGGACCTGGGCGCCAATGTTGGCATTGCTGCCAGTTTGTGTGTGGCTTTGGCTAGTCTCTTCTCTGTCCTCCTCCATGGATGATCCTTCCAGCTCTAGCCTCCGGCCCATGCTTTGCACCACTCTTGAAGGCCAAGGGAGCTTTTAAAATGGCTTATGGGATCCTCCTCCTCCTCCCTGCCCCACAATCAACATATGCATCCGCACAGACCACAAGCAGACCCCTGCGGGCTGCCTCCCCTCCCAGCAAGGCCAGGTGCCTGGCTGGGCTTGGCACTGACCATGCCAGGGACCAGTGGGTGAGTTGGGAGTGTCAGGGGGAGGCCAGAAGAGGGGAGCAGCACATCATGTTTTATAATTAAACTCAAATCAAAAAATAGAAACAGCATCAAGTGTGCAGAGACCGGGAGCTGGAAGCCGGCAGTACAAAGTGCCTGTCAGAGAAGACCACAGCCTGGGCCATATACCCCCACAGGTGGGTGCATGCCCCTGTTTCGGGGGGGGGGGTTGGTGGCCACAGAGCATGCTGGGTCATGAGGGCCAGGGCGCCTGGGCCTCTGTGTGGTGTGGAGGGATTGGGTTAGATTGGACGACAGACTGGGTTAGAGACAGTCGAGTCAGAAAGATGTGGTCTTGAATCCTGGATCCCAGGCTTATTGGCTGTGTGACCCTGAACATATTGTTTAATCCCTCTGGGCCTCAGTTTCCTCATCTGTGAAATGGGGATGATAATATATTATCTGCTTCATTAAGGGTACTGTGAGGATCCAGGGAGAAAATGTAGGCATTTGGCTCTGTCTGGTACATAGTACGTCCTTAGTAAGTGGAGAATATAATTACTATTGCTGGACAGAGAAAGAACCCTCAAGAAACAGAGAGATAGCGACTAAGCGTCACTGTCCTGTGGGGCGGTTCCCCTCCACAGGATATGGCTGAGGCTTGGAAGGATATGAGTAACAGTAATAGTAATGGTAATAATAGTAAGATGTGCCATTTTGGGGGCATCTACCCTAAGACAGACCCTGTGGAACGGCCTTATGTTTAGTTTCTTGTGAAATTCTCACAGCAGCGCCATGAAGAAAGTGGCTCAGAGGAGTCCACACAAATACCAGCCCCGAGAACTCTGCCCATGCCCGTCCTCCTCCAAGGCCCGCATGCTGAGGGCAGCGGAGCCCCACCGGCTGCTCGTCGGGCTGCCCACCTGCCCCCGCCCCGAGTCCCCCAGGCCCCTCACTCGTCCTGTCCCGAGGTCTCTGGCCTCAAAGGTCCTGTGGCCACTGTCCCTTCAGGGCTGCTCGGGGAGGAGGAGGGGGAAGCAGAGAGACTGGGTAGGAGGGAAGGCCAGGGGGGACCTCTGGAGCTTCAGCGCAGGAGAGGACAGCAGCTGCCCCCTTGCCCGGAGGAGCCCGGGCCCTGGCCTGAGGCCGCAGGCCTGCGGGCGGGCGGTGTTGGAGGGTCGCGGAGGAGCCTGAGCTCCTGGGAGAGGCTGCGGAGAGCCACGTGGAGAGGATGAGGGACGCAGAACAAGTGCCCAAACTTGTAAACAGCGGTAGCACGACAGCGGAGCCGCTGCGGCCTACGGAAGCAGCTGTTGGGCTTCGGGAGACACAGGAAGGCAGCAGCATGAGGGCCAGAGCGACTGAGGAGGAGCCAGGCCCGGCCCAACAAATGTCAGGCCCACGCTTCACTCCGGTGGCCCAGGAGATTGGGGGGGGGAGGGGGAGTCAGGCCGCAGAAACCAGGGTGCATCCGGAGCTTGAAGGAGGAGGCCTTGGGCAGGGGGCTGCTCCCCCTCATGGGCTAGAGCAGACAGGTGTGGGGGTACCTCCGCGAGCATCAGGTGTGAGGCTCTAGGTGGGACCAGACAAGCAGTGCCCCTAAGTCCAAGGAAAACGCCCTGTTCTCCAGACGTGGACCTGAGGCCCCTCCGAGGTTGAAACTGTGGCCTAGCAGCCCTGCCCCCTGCCCCCTGCCCCCCAGGCGGTTTCCTCCTCTTCCCAGGAGCTGGCTGGGACCAGCTCTGTCCCAGCCAGACCCTGGCTCCCCAGCCCCGCACGGCTGGCTGCAATGTGCCCACGGGCCACAGGGTGGCGGCCGTACCCCACGCCAAGCTCAGAGGCCGGTGGGCCCGCCTGGCTTCCCGGGGCTCCATTTCCACCACCTGCATTAACTCAGCTCCAGCTTTTGGCTCCAGACCAGCGTGGCTGTTGGACAAGCCTGGGGCTTTCCTCACCCCGACACACTACGCTGCTCCCTACCCTGTAGTTACCACAAATCCAGCCACTGCTCTCATTCTCAGGTCGGACCCCCCCAGCCCCCCCCCCCCCCCCCCCCCCCACCAGGAGCAAAGACTTGCTGGAAGCCACAGAATGAGTTAGGGCCACGCTGTCTGCCCTCCCTCCCTCCCTCTGAAGTTCTCTTTCCACCACTTCAAGTAGCCTCCCGTGTCCACGGGGAGTTCCAGGGCCAAGAGTCTTTCATCCCAAAGAGATGCCAAGCCAAGATGGCCTGGGGGTTTGGAAGGACTGCCCTTGAGTCCACAGCGGCCTGGGTGGCTCTCACACCCCACCCCCACCAGCTCCAAGGAGAAGACCTGGAATTCTAGCCACTTCACAGCGTTTGTGTTCTGGGCGGAACCTGGCCAGGGCAGGTTCCGCTCATGTGCTGAGTCCTGTCCCAGTACCCACTCCCCCATTCCCAGCCTCAGGTCATGCCCTAGGTAGGTGGCAGGCCACTCAGCCTGCCTTGACAGGTCACAGTGGGGGATGAAGGGGAAAGCCGGGTCTTCACTTCCACCCTGCCCGCCGGCTGCCCACTGGGTGAGCTTGGCCAAGCCGGTGGCCTCCTGGGTGCCCATTTCTCTTCCTGGTCCTGCCGCTGCCTACCAAAGAGAAAAGATGTTCTTTCCAGTTTGTACCTTCCCTAGTTACTGGTTGAGGGGGCCAGGGACAATGAGCCAAGAGAGGAACTCCTTCCCAGCCCAGCACCAGATGCAGATTCTGGTGCCACTGACATCCCAGCTCTGCAGGGTCCCGGATACCCTCAGACAGCTGTCTCCTGACACAACCCACCCCACCTGGGTGAGGTCTGACCTGCAGCACTGGCCTGAATCATGGGGGTAAGGAGACAAATCCCAGGGCCTAGAGGTAGATGTGTGTCAGCAATCCCAGGCTCCCCTGTAGAGACAAGATGGACCAGTGACCACTCTCTGGAGTCCCCAGAGGTGGTAACTGGAAGGCTTAGAGGGAGAACCGAAGGAGCACAGCTGGATTGAAAGCCCAGCCTTGCTCCCTATGAGCCATTCAGCTTTGGGCATCACTTAAAACATCTGTCTTGACCTTTAGCTTCTTCCTTTCTGAAATAGGGACCTGCCCCGAGGGAGGCCTCAGGCCCTTAAGAGGCATCAGCTTACTTCATATGGAGATGCTAACAAATGCCATTTCATGGTTCCGGGCCCCCTCATTCCTGAGATGGGCTCTGGGCATCAAGCATCTGAAACTGGGAGGGCACAGGGACCTGGGGACCAGCCCTGGAAGTAGCAGAGGAGGGAGCTTGAGATGAACTGCCAGGTCGTGGGGGCCTTCCTAAGTGCACTCTGAGGGCCACAGCCATCTGAGGTCCCCATCCCTACAAAGTCTCAAGCCCAGTGACAAGAGGGGGGCTCTGTGCTGACTAGTTGCTACAGACAGAGTACTCCAAGGGCCCCTTGGCCAAAGCTCCCAACATCGGGGCCCTTGGAAAGGGCAGGGGAGAACTTCCTAGCTCCACAGCAGTGACAAGGGATTGATTCCCTTGTTCCCCCGGGAAAAGGATCTAGGCCTCAGCCCCAGCTGAGCTGGTTAATAACCTCATCCAAAATAGCTGCGGCCTTTCCTGTAGCATCCCACTGGCACCTGGGCGCTGCACCATGCCTGGGCCTCCCCAGCAGCTGGACCCACCCGCGGGGATCCTGCCCCCAACCACCACAGTGTCCACTCTGTTTCAGGATGGACTCGCTGCAGAAGCAGGACCTCCGGAGGCCCAAGATCCACGGGGCAGCCCGGGTACCCCAGTACCAGCCGCCCACACTGGCCTACCTCCAGCGCTTGCTGTGGGTCCGTCGGGCTCCCATGCTGAGCCACGTCAATGAAGTCTGGCCCAACCTCTTCCTAGGAGATGCGTAAGTACCACCGACATTGAGAGGTGGAGGGAACAGAAGGGGAGCTTCTCCCGGAGTCCTCCATCTCTTTCCAAACATTCCTATCCTTGTATATTATGATTAGTTTTAACTGTGGAAAGAGAACACACATGAGACAAGCAGACACAGCACATATGAGCAGTTTCACCATCCAGGTCGAGAGACAGGACATTACTTATGCCCCAGAAGTAACTGGATCCTTCTCAACATAACCCCTTTCCCTGTAGAGAACTACTAAATGTTGAAATAATCATCTCCTTGCTTTTCTTTATAGTTTTAACATCTGCGTACCTAACAATGTTGTTAGTTTTGCCTGTCTTTTGAAGTTACATGAATGGAATCATATTGTGTGCATTTTGTGTCTAGATCATTTAGTCAATATTGTGCTCAATAATTTGCTCAGATTCATCCATGTTCTATGCAGCTGCAGCTCACTCATTTTTCACTGCTGTATACTATTCATTTGTATAAATATACTATAGTTTATCCATTCCATTGATTATGGACATCTGAGTTGTTTTCACTTTTTGGCTATGATGAACAGTGATCCTAGGAATTAGTCTATGGAACAGCCACACAAGTTTCTCTAGGGTGTGCAATTATTAAAAAAGTAGAATTGTGAGTCATTTTTCCAAAAGTTTTCCTCAAATTTGAAACATATGGATCAATTTTATGTGAATTTTAGAAATTTTCCTTAATATAATATTTAGAAAATAGGGTCCAATATCTTGTTAACAGTATGGCAAATTTGCTATCCCCCATCAGAAAACCAGTAATAAAATCCTTGTTGATTTTTAAAAACTGCATACAAACATAAATGTCTTTTCACATTTTTTTAAACAAAAACAGTATCTTCTAGTCTCATTTCATAATCTACTTTATGTAGAAAGCTTTTTTTTTTAAGTTTTTAAAATGGAAGCATAACATCTTTTGAAAAAATTTGTAAACCGTGTTCGGTATTGTATCCTACATTTTTCATAGGTTCTCAATACGGCACAGACACCTTTCCTTGTTTACCTGCAACTGCAAACGTTTTAGGGGTTGCATAGTATTTCATTTAGCTATACCATACTCAGTCTCCTATTATAAGATATTTAGTGATTTTTTTTCCCAATTTCTTCCCAATTTCCTTCAATTCTATCTTGAGTATCATTAGATCCGGTTTATAAATGTCTGTGGGCACATTTGAATTTTTTTTTAAGTTCCTAGAAGGAGACTTGCTGAGGCAAAGTATGTATGTGTTTTGCATATTTTTAAGACTTTTGATGCATGTGGTCTGAGTGAAAAGGAGTCTTGAACTCCAACTAGAGGAGCCTCTTCTCTGAGGCCTATTCATTCTTGCCAGTCTCACACTTGGAGGGGAGTGGCAAAGGAGGGAAAGCCATAAGTTCCAGGCCAGCCAGAGGTGACCCCATGAGACCTGCCCCACCTCTCAGCTCCCCGTGCCTTTCCTCCAGGTACACAGCCCGGGACAAGAGCAAGCTGACCCAGCTGGGCATCACCCATGTTGTGAATGTGGCTGCAGGCAAATTTCAAGTGGACACAGGTGCCAAGTTTTACCGTGGAATGCCCTTGGAGTACTATGGCATTGAGGCTGATGACAACCCCTTCTTTGACCTCAGTGTCTACTTTCTACCCATTGCTCGATACATCCGAACTGCCCTCAGTGTTCCCCAAGGTGAGCTGCTGGGGAAGGCACTGGGGCGGGGACGTGGGATCTGGGACACTTTTTCCAGTAGCACTGGTGGGTCGGGTGTCCAGAGCTACGATCCTCTTCAACAACCTTCCCACCCCATAGAGCAAATAGCGACTACCATTTAGTGAGTGTCCCCTTCAAAGGACCAGCAATCACAGACGTAGCTAAGGTCTGGTGTGGTGGTCTGTGTAACCATATCCCTCAGTAAGTGGTGTGGGGCAGAAGGTAAGGACCTTCTAAGATGTGGCCTTGGCAGAGGGCTGCAGGGACAGGGGAAGGTGCAGGACTGGGGGGAAAGGAGGCAGGTGAACGCCCCCTATACTGTGCCACAAGCCCAGGGGACTCCAGAAATACTGTACCCCTCCCACCCTGGCAGAGTCGCAGAGGATGCCAGAGGAAGCATCTTGGACCCAGAGAAAGGAATCCCAATTGTTAACCTTAGCTGGGCCACTAATTTGCTGGGTGGCCTTGAGCCAGTCCCTTTGCCTCTCTGGGTCTCAGCTGCCCCATCTGACCATGAGAACAGTGTCAGTACTCCAGGGTTACATGAATGGAATCATATGGAGATGATATGGGTTACTCCAGGGTTACATGAATGGAATCATATGGAGATGCTAACAAATGCCATTTCATGGTTCCGGGCCCCCTCATTCCTGAGATGGGCTCTGGGCATCAAGTTTTGCCTGTGATAGGTGGGCTGAAGGATGGCCAGGAGGAGCCCCAATTCCCTGTGGGGTGGTCAGGGCGAGGGCAGGTAGCTGACACTAGACTGGGTCTTCCCACAGGCCGTGTGCTGGTACACTGTGCTATGGGGGTGAGCCGCTCCGCTACAGTTGTCCTGGCTTTCCTCATGATCTGCGAGAACATGACACTGGTGGAGGCCATCCAGACAGTGCAGGCCCACCGTGATATCTGCCCCAACTCGGGCTTCCTCCGGCAGCTCCAGGTTCTGGACAACCGACTGGGGCGGGAGACGGGGCGGCTCTGACTTGGTGAGCAGCCGGGAGCCCTGACCCCCTCTGGCCCGCATGGCCCAACCCAACCAGCCCGGCCCTGGGGACAGCAGCCTCTGCTGTTTCCAGTGACCTTGAGGTATAAATAGCAGGTGGGGGCTTAGCTGAGGCAGAAGCAGGGAGAACTGAGTGGTGACCTTTAGCAGGTGGATTTCCCTGACCCAATCCAGAGATTCTTTATACAAAAGAGAGTTCAGTCTGTCTCTATAATAAAAGGTTCATCATGATGAAGACAGGAGATCTTCTGGTGGTTTGTGGAGTGGTGTCTTACTCCCATGATAGTCGTGAGGGGCCAGAAGGCTTGCCAGCTCTGAGTCAGCATGACAGCAGCCTGCAGAAAGAGTCCGAGTCCATGTCAAGTCTCTGTGAAGACACAGGGCAAGTGAGGATCAATTAGCGGTATCGGTCTCTGGTACAAAAGGGAGGAGAGAGGGGACAAGTGCTGAGAATCAGCTGGCCTTCTCCTCGCCTTGTCCTCCCTCATACCATCACCCAAGAGCTAGGTCATCTGAATCAAGACCGATGTTCAATGCATCAGCATCCTCTCCATGCCCACCCTAGCAAAAAGCGATCGTCAAAACTTGCTGTGCAAGTAGCATCTCTTGAATCTTTTCATTTATGCTGTTCTTCCAGAAGGACTGACTAAAACGAGAGGCGGCTGGAAAACACAAGCATTAACCAAGAGGATAGGGATCTGGGGAGGAGACAGCCCAGAAATCCCAGGCAAAGGATGGTTATATGATGGAATGAAACATTTCGTTCTGAATTTCTTCGTATATGTGCCCGAAGAAAGCAATTGCAAAAAGCCCCCTAGATCCCTCACCTGGAACAAAGTATTATGAGAACTAAATGGGCTGCCCGTGGGGCACCTGGGTGCTGAGCGTCTGCCTTCGGCTCAGGTCATGATCCCAGGGTCCTGGGATGGAGCCCTGCATTGGGCTCCCTGCTTAGTGGGGAGTCTGCTTCTTCCTTTCCCTCTGTCCCCCCCGCTGACTGTGCTTGCTCTCTCTCTCTCTCTCTGTGTCAAATGGACAGATAAAATCTTTAAAAAAAAAACCCACATATATACATACATACAGAAACGGGCTGGCCTTCCTTCGGCTTCTCAGCTGCTCCTATGTAGTGCTTACCTCTTCCAGCCCCTTACACCTCAACGTTTCTTGGGGTTCTGGCCACTGCCTCTTCTCCCCTGCAGAGTCCCCACCCTGCGGGGGGGGGGGTCCCCTTGCCCCCGGAGCCTCAGTTCACATCTCCGGGCTGATGACTCCTAGAACCCCATGGCGGCCAGTTCCCTCCCCTGTGCTTTCGACCCTCTGTAATCCCACTGCCCATCTCTATCTGACTCTTGCACTTGAATTTCCAACTCAGCTGCACTTTTCATCAGCCCTGCCCCACCGGCTGAGTTCTCCCTACTTCTTCATTTTAGTGAAGAGCTCTGACAGCCACTGTGGCTCACGTCAGTGACGGCTGTCACCTTAGGCTTCCACTTCTCAATTAGTCCCTTGATTTGCTCACTTAGCTTCATCTTTGTTGTGAGTACCCAACTTCAAGGCACCCTCACTTCTCCCCTGGATCCTGGATCATCAAGAGCAGCCCACTGTTGGTCTCTGGGCTCCCATGAGTCTCCATGGAGACTTGCCCATCCAGTCTCCACACGCACATCTTACTAAAATGGAAATCCGATCATGTCACTCTCTGCTTACAACCCCCTAAGGACAAACACCTTGAGAAAGTATAAAGATGCTTCATTATCTGAAAATCTGCTTGTATCTCTAGCCTTATCTCTTGTAATTCTGTTCCCACACACGCTGTGTAATTAAGAAATGCTAAATGCTCTTGCAGTTTCCAGAATGCACCACATTCTCTTACCTCTGGTACTTTGCACATGCTTCTGATTGTACCAACTGAATGCGCTGCCCTCACTCATTTTTACCAGAGTCTCTCTCTGTCTCTGTCTCTGTGTCTCTGAAATCTCAGTTTAGCTGTTACTTCTGGGAAGCCCTCCTGGACCCTCCAAACCTGAGAGAGGTGTTCCTCCTCAGGCTACCAAAATGTCCATCCACCTTTTGTGATGTCACCTATCACTCTGAATCATAATTTGCTGGTGCCTCATCATTCTCTTTCAACTGGCTGTCTCTGATCAGGCCTCCCATGGTTTCAAGGTCCCCATGGCTCCCACACTCTAGCTATGATCGTGCCCTCAGGTGGAGCTCTGTGGTTGTACGGACCACAACTACAGGTTGGCACCACTGCCACTAGGCCTTCTCTACAGAGGACTCTGGGGGAGTGGATCCTAGCTGGCCCTGAGAGTGGCCTGCCTCTGGAGGGTGCTTCCTCTTTCCCTAGCTCCACCTGCATGCTCACCATGTGGGCACCCTGACACCCTCTTCCCAGCACATCTCGTTCTTCTTTGGCCACCTTTGATGCTTCCTCCTCAATCCCCACCAACGCTCTCTGGGGCCAGCTCTGCCTTCTGGGCAGAGGGGTCCTTGCCCTTCTCTGCCATCTGGTCTATTTTCAGAGGGCAAGTGCTTTTCCTTTGCATGAATCAAAAAAAGGAACCCCCATTGGAGCAAATCAGCCTTTCAGGCTTAATCACTCCTGGGCTTGGTTGAGGAAAAGATGTCTCTTCCTCACAAGCAGATGTAGCTCCAATTGGGGTGCCCATCTGAGTGAGCTGAGCCCAGGCTGTGTTTTAGCCTCATTCTTCCTCCTGGAATTCATAAACTACACAAACATATGCCTTCTTGTCTAATATGTTGGGATTAACATCCCTGTTTTATAATTGAACAACTCAAGGTTCAGAGAAGATAAAATGAGGCTGGAATGTCACCTCAGGGATGTAGGATCTCTGGACTCTGGCCTCAAAAGGCAGGTGCTTCCTAGCCAGCTCCCTGGTCTCCTCCCTCCAGCACTTGGTCCTAATCCCAGCTGGTTGCTGGCTACCTACAGTGTTCTCTGTGCCTCTTCCAAAGGGTAAGCATATGTCCTAGCTGGAGGATTGCAGAAGGGCTCCTGCTGTGGTACCTAACCAGGCAGGGCCCCTCTCTCATCTGGGGATGGAAAACTGTTCTCAATTCATCCTCAGGTTAGTGGCACCTTTTCCCAGTGTAGACAAAGCTAGTCCCTGCTAAGCAGACCAGCCTGCCCAACCCCAATTCCTATGGATACCCCCTCTGCCTGACAACTCAGCCCTTGTTGCTATTTCTTGCTTATGCATCGTCAGCAGGACCCAAAATAGTGGTTCCAGAAGTCAATCTCTAAATCAACATCCAGGCCTATGTGTGTGAGCAGCCTGTCTCCACTAGCTGGGCTACAGTGCCCAGAATCTAGGACAGAGCCACACCCTGGGGCTTGAGTTTCAGTAGGTCACCTTCTCGGAGCTCTGAGGTTCGGGCTCAGAATCTGGGGCTGTAGGGAGAAGAGAGAGGAAAGCCCTGAGAAGGCACAGGGTAGGAAGGCTTTGGCCAAAGGTCCCCCAGAGCATCTGAGGAAACCGAGGTTGAGCTTGAGACTGGCATCCCCATCAGGAAGACTTCCTGCCTGCCATGCTTGCCCTGGGAAGTCTGTGATGATGTGTCTGCTCCCCTTCTTCTCTAGAGTGGTCTCACGAAAGAAGTGGGGATGGTGTTAAGAGCACGACTTTGGAGCCAGACTACCTGGATTCAAATCTTACCTCTGCCCTTTACCTGAGGTGTGTGACCTCAGTTAATTTCCCTGTAACTCAGTTTCCTCATCTGTAACATGAGAGTAATGGTAGCCCAACATAGAGGATTTTTTTTTTCAACATAGAGGATTGATGTAATGATTACATGGGCAATAGAAGAGGGGCTTTGTGCAACATGTGGAATGCTCCCCAAAATGAGGACTGTGATTATTATCACAGGACATAGTACGTGGGCCCCTGACATCCTCTGCCGCACAGAGCCCCATCTTGGACTAAAAGGTGGCTGTGCTCTGAGTGTTGAACAAATGATTAAAAATTATCTGACCTAAATGCAACATAGCATTTTGGATTAGATTCTGCAACAGAAGAAGGATGTTAAGTAGAAAAACTGGCGCAATCTGAAAAAAGTTTGTGGGTTAGTCAATAATGTGACACTAATTTTAATTTCTTTGATAAATAAACCATGGTTATGTAAGAGACTGATGTTAGAGGAAGCAGGGTGGTGGGTATACAAGAAATGTCTCTATTATCTTTATAACTCTGTAAATGTAAAATTATTTCAAAATAAAGGGTTAAAAAAACTTGCTGACAATTAAGGGCTGCTTTGTATATGCCAAGGGCTATGTTAAGTGCTTTAGACACACCATTTCCCCCCCAGTTTTATTTCTTTAGAAAAAAACACAAATTAAACATAGCAAAATGTTATGAGTTGTGGGAATATAGGTGCTTATTATGCCTATATTTTCTTTTATATTCTTTTTCTTAAAAAAGATGTATTTATTTCTTTTAGAGAGAGTGTGCATGAGAACAGGGCAGAGGGGTAGAGAGAGAGGGAGAGAAAGAATTTCAAGTAGACTCCCTGCTGAGCAAAAGCCTGACACAGGACTCTATCTTTCGACTCTGAGATCATGACCTGAGCAGAAACCAAGAGTTGGACACTCAAATGCCTGAGCCTCCCAGGTGCCCCTTCTTAAAATGTTTCCTAATTTTTAAAAAATGTATATTTATTTATTTGAGACAGACAGCACAAGCTGTCTTGCAGGGTTAGGAGGGGTGTGCAGGGTTAGGAGGGGCAGAGGGAGAAGCAGACTCCCCGCTGAGCAGGGAGCCTGATGCAGGGGTTGATCCCAGGATCCTGGGATCGGGACCTGAGCCAAAGGCAGACAGTCAACCGACTGAGTCACCAAGGTGCTCCTAACATATTTCCTAATTAAAAAAATCGAAAATAGGGGCACCTGGTTGACTCAGCCAGTTAAGCATCTGCCTTTGGCTCAGGTCCTGATCTCAGGGGCCTGGGATAAAGCCACATGTTGGGCTCCCTGCTTGGTGGGGTGTCTGCTTCTCCCTCTCCCTCTGCGCTTCTACCTCCCACTGCTTGTGCTCTTGCTCTCTCTCTCTCTCTCAAGTAAGTAAGTAAGTGGGATCCCTGGGTGGCACAGCGGTTTGGCGCCTGCCTTTGGCCCGGGGCGCGATCCTGGAGACCCTGGATCGAGTCCCACGTCAGGCTCTCTGCATCGTGCCTGCTTCTCCCTCTGCCTGTGTCTCTGCCTCTCTCTCTGTGTGTGTGACTATCATAAATAAATACATAAAAATTAAAAAAAAGTAAGTAAATAAAAAAATAAAATCTTTAAAAAAATAAATTGAAAATCAAAACTAATTTGATTACCATTTAAAATTAGAAATGTCCTATTCTATATATTTAGGTTTTGAAACCTGTATCAAATGGATTTAAGGAAGTATTCTGAATGTAAATCATACCATTTTTATTGGCTTCAGGCCTAAAACACAGCAAATTCACACATTATCCTTTTAAAAATTTCTAGAGGCTTTATTATGGATAATTTTGTTTTAAGAAAAGAAAAAGGTAATGATGACCCAGTTTATAGTGTATAGTGTTTAGATGAAATAACTGTGATCAAAGAGGCCCTAAGCCACTATTAAGTCAAACTATAGATTATTTATCCCATCCTCACAACCCTATGGGATAGGTTCCTAACATCACCCCGACTTTAGAGATGAGAACACAGCTGTAGAGAGGTTAGGCCAAAGAGTCCCTAAACCCTAACTGAGAGCTTATTATGTACCAGTGAACTAGTCAAGGTAGGCTAATGGCTCTGACAAGCAACCCTAGGTTGGTGGGGGCATGGAGGGTAGAAGGAGCAAGCATGGAGGATGGAGAGGTCAGAAGTATTATGTCCCCTCTGGTTACATGGGCAGAACTCAGTCACATGGCCACACGCAACTACGAGGGAGGCTGGGAAATGTAGTCCACCAGAGTGCCCAAGAAACCGAGGATACTGCAGATCCTGGTGATCACGAATACAGCAGTTATTGGTGAGACATATGTCATCGTTTAAGTCTCATAGCCCATAAGAGGTCGATGCTATTGCATTATTCTCATCTTACAGTTGTGAAAAATGAGGCTGAAAGGGTTTAAGTAAGCTTTCTCAAGGTGGCTTAGCCAGCAGTGGTAGAATCATAATACACTTCCTGAACCTTCTTCATTCTGGGTTGGCCTTGGTGACTTGCTTGGCAATAGAATTTGGAGCAGACATGGTATTCTGTGACTTCTGAAGCTGGGTCTGAAGATGCCTTATAACTTCTCCCTGGGTCTCTGGGAACACTCTGGGAGCCCTGAGCCCCCATACAAGAAGCCACACAGCTCTAAGACCACCATGCTAGAGAGGCTGTGTGTAGACAAACTGATCAATTCAGTCTCAGCTGAATTGAGCCTTCCAGCTTCTTTCCAAGGTGCTACTTAAATGAATCCATGTTGGACTCTCCAGACCAACATGTCTGGTAGCTAATACCCCTACCATGGAGTGACCTCCATCAATACCACATGGAACAGAAGAATAGTCCATCTGAGCCTGCCTGAATTAAGGATCCTAAAATCCTGTGCTAGAAGAAAATGTCTCTTGTTTTAAGTCACTGCATTTTGGGGTAGTCCATTATGTATGAATACACACCCAGCACAGCAGCAGGTTCAGCTCTGACCAAAAGCCCTGGCTTTTCAATACCCGATTCGCCTCTGGAGGAATGGAGGAATGAGGGAAGGACAGAGCAGCCACATCCATCCACTCCACTGCTGACAGAGCGCAAGAAGATGGGCTCCCACATTTCAGAGGAATACGGAGGGCAACAGGGCCCTGGCTTCTCTCTGCTCAGAGCCCCCACTCAAGATTGGAAGATAGTTAGGGGCTCTAGGAGGATACTGGTGGCAAAGGCCTTAAGGTGGGCAGGGTGGAGAGGCTGCCAGAAAGGGAACACCCCCTCCTCACCTCTCTCTGTTCTAAGCTCCAACTAGCCTAATATCCAGGCCAACAGATGCCTACTGAGAAGCCCCAAGACTCCCTGGCTACCGAGGGACCCCTGTGGGTCTGCTGGCCTCTAGCTTCCAGTCTGGTCTTGACAGCTGCCTCCTCCATTTCCTCTCCCATGGGAGGGTGGGGGTGAGGTGGGAGGGCAGCCACAGTATGGACTCTGCAGCCACTGGGGCCTTGGGAAAACCTGGTTCGAGGAAATTTCAAAGGGAAATACCCACCCGGTCCCTAGCCAGGTAGTGCCCCCCCTGGCAGGTAGGAGAAACCAATTCTCAGTATTCTCATTTTCCTCAGCTCACTCTGCTCTTCCCAGTTTATTCCCCCAGACTTCTGCACTAGCTTCCTTATCCATGCTTCCTGAGCCATTTGAGGTCTGGTCAGCCTGGTCCTCTGTCCTGGGGAGCTGTTAGAATTTCCCCTCCTCTGTGATTTCCTACACCTCAGCTGCTCCTTCAGAGCCTTCCATCAGCCCATCTGTGTGCCCTCCCTCCCTCAAAGCCCTCCCCTTTTCACAGATATTCAGGCTTTGCATTCTATACCCTCTAGGCCTAAAAATGGGACTCCTGGGACCCACAACTGGGACCCAAAAGACTAGCTATCAAGCTTTGGAAGCCTCTGGCTCAGTGCTGCTGACCGCTAGGGCCATCCTGACTTTGGTAGTGACTGGGGATGGGGGTTGCTACTTAGGCCAACTTGAGAAAAATTGAGAAGTAATTGAGTACAGGTTGATTTCCCCAGGATCATGTGGATGCTTTAAAAGGGGGTGCTGGGGAAGGCACTGGTTTTCCTGGAATGACAAACTAGCAGACAGGACTACTAAGGGAAAGCTTAGGGGGAGGGATGAAGGGATGCTTCTAGTTCCTTTTAGACCACACACCACAGATAAAAATACGCGCTCTGTACCATCCACGCAAGGCCCCCATCATGCCGGTATTGGCATGGTTTCCTTTCTCAGGTATTCCTGGTGTCACACGCTCTCTACTATATGGCTCTGCTGTCCTAGCCATAGTTGGTTGCACCAGGATGGGCACCTGGGCACAGACTTCTACTTGATTCCAATATCCTCCCCTTTTGTTAAAGAACCTCAGTTATTAGCTGGCTGGCAATGAACCCAGTTAACATAGAACATCTCCCAACCTCCCTTGCTGGTAAGCGTGGCCAAGTGACTACATTTTGGCCAATGAGATGTAAGTGGAATTCATGTGTGGAACTTCTGATAAGTATCTTTACAGGGGAAAGGGGGAGTGCCCTTTGATTTGTCCTCTTCACAGTGCTGCTTGAAGTGTGAAGAGGATGGGCTCATCCTGGACTGCCTCTGCCTCCACACTTCCTTTACCAAAACCAGAAATGCTTATCCTGTTTTTTAAGTCTTTGTTCCTTGCAGCCTAACGTGGTCTTAAGTGTTAAATCTCCTAACTCAGAGCGAGCTAGAGTCCTGTGGGGTGGTCTAATGTGAGAGGCCGCCAGTGATGGGTGCTCTATCCCAGACAAGACTGCTGACCTAGTGAGGTCCTCTCTTGGAGGGGCTGAGTGGGAGACAGGAGCAGGATCAGTGGGGAGGTAGTGTGAGAGAAGTCGGGAAACAGGAGCCATAAGGCAGCAGAATCTCAAAGGAGAGAAGCAGAGGGAGTCAGCTGGTAGTTACAAGAATATCAGAAGCTGGGTGGCTCAGCGGTTTAGGGGTGGCTCAGCGGTTTAGTGCCTGCCTTGGGCCCAGAGCATGATCCTGGGGTCCCGGGATCAAGTCCTACATCGGACTTCCTGCATGGGGCCTGCTTCTCCCTCTGCCTGTGTCTCTGCCTCTTTCTCTCTCTCTCTCTCTCTCTCTCTCTCACTCTGTCTCTCATGAATAAATAAATAAAATCTTAAAAAAAAAAAAAAAAAGAGTATCAGAAGCCAAGCAGGGAAAAGCCAAATCTGCAGAAAACCAGAGCCACAGGATGAGGAGCAGCCGGCACTTGAGGAGACCCCAGGTTAACCTGGTCACCAAAGTCATGGTATATCTTGGGCATCATTCCCATTCTCCTAGAGATCCTAGTTTTCAAGTATGTTCTTTCAATGAGTCTCTGAGGTCACTTGAGTCTCAGTCTACCTTTTGGCCTGAAGGAATCTCATCTATTTATCTCATGCACGTTAATCAGACCACAGCCATGGCCAGACAAGAATGAGCCCTTTTGGCAGGACAATGGGTCAGTGGGTTCAGGACAGGTCCAGAAATGACCACCACACAGAGGTGCCCGGCTGACCTGACTCTCAATCTAGCTTTGTCCCTCCTGAGAAGTAGCAGGGCACCTAGCCACCCATGGCGAGACTATGACACATCCCACTAGTGCCACCAAGCCGAGCTGCCTGGGGTGGGAATGGAGTGACGGGCGAACAGGAAGGAGCCTTGGACACACGTGGCCTTGGGTTTTCACTCGGACGCTACCCTCTCACCACCTGCCTGAGCCTCGGGACCTCACATGTCTCAAGGGTAAACCTGAGGAGGACACAGTGTCGCACAGATCCGCGCAAGGATGAGGACAGGGAAGCAGCCTAGCGCCTAGTACATGGAGGTGCTTCACCAAAGCTTACGTGTCTTTCCTTCCAGGGGGTTGGGAAAGAAGATCTGGATCCTCATCCTTCCTGAACGGGAAGGGTGAGAGGGCTGGTCGCACAGACCCCAGGAGACACGGAGTCTTTTCCTGCAGCTTCTAGAACAGCAGTGGGGCACAATGAGGCGGCCACAGCCAGCCCGTTTCTAAAAGGCCATCATCTGGATTTACTTTCACATTCTTTAAAATAAATGTGTATGATTTATAAACTTTTGCCAAGCAGTTTTACATACATAACAGGCTCTGCATTCTATTACAGGTTTCTTAAGTATGGTTGTAAACTTACATTAGGATATTAGGCTGTAATGACAAATGCAGCCCTCTTACATAAAACCCCAATTCTCCAAACAGTAGAATATTTGCTTAATGAAAAGAGTTTTACAGGCTCTCCAGACTCCCAGCTCATCTTTATTCTGGTCCTTAGTTTAGAGAAGAAGAGAGAAAAATCTCTCTCTCTCTCTCTCTCTCACACACACACACACACACACACATGCATGCACTCACTTCCTCATTTTTTCAACAAAAACTCTGATGTGGTCTGGCCAAAGGCTATGAGTATTCATGCACACACATACACACACACATGCACATGTGTGTGCACACACATTTCTGAAGGAGGCTTATGAGAAAAATCTGGTATGTCTTGGAATTTTGCTTCTTTTCAATTATAGCTCAATAAAAATGTCCTCATAAAAATTCTAGGTAAGCAGTCGCTTTGCCAGCAGGATGGGGCTACCCACATCCCAGAGAGGCCTGCCTGGTGAGACTGGGGGTGAAGGGCAGGGAGCCAAAGGTGGTTCCTTCACCATCCCTCCACCCCCTCATCCTCATACACACGTACCATACACACAACGAATTCCTCTAAGGAACGGGGAACAGCCTATGCTAGGGAGGAGGTAGAGGGAAGCTTCCTTTCTTTTCTCTTTTAAGATTTTATTTATTTATTCATGAGAGACACAAAGAAAGAGGCAGAGACATGGGCAGAGGGAGAAGCAGATTCCCTGTGGGGAGCCCGATGCAGGACTTGATTCCAGGACCCCAGGATCATGACCTGAGCCAAAGGCAGATACTCAACCACTGAGCCACCCAGGCGTCCTGGAAGCTTTCTTTCTGAAGCCTCTTTAAGTCTGTCCAGCCGAGAGGCCAGCAGGGGCATATTATTTGGGGCCTAATATTTTGAAAATACTATACAGCTGTGTTTTTCGTTGCTCTCTGCCATTGCCAAGTTCCCTAGAAGTAGAAGTAGCAGAGAAATATAGGACACCGGTTAGATTTGAATTTCAGATAAGCAACAAATAATTTTTTAGTATATATATATATATGTCCTAAATATTGAAAAGAACGTACTTATGCCAAAAACCCTACCTGGAAGTCATTTTGTCAGTATGGCCCCAGGGAAATGGGAAAGGCAGGCCAAATCCTCTAGGAGGAGGCTCAGAAGATATTCTGGTAAGAAAAGCAAAGCAAGTGGATGGTTGAAGAAGACTGAGGAAGGGGAGCTGGCAGTGAGGCCTACAGATGGGGACCTCCACTGGGTAAGACAGTGTCCCAGGGACAAAGTGAAAAGGGGGGCACTTAACTCTTTTACCCACTTGGGCATCTAGAAGGAAATCATTTCATCCAACATCAGGAGCAGCCAGGCTCAAGGGGTCCCACAGCATGAAGACCCCCACCCCACCTTGCCTCTTGCAGTAAGCCCTGAGGTACATCCATTATCCATGTTGGGGAAGAGAGAATTCTGAGAGCTTGAGCTTTTAACTGGGAAGAGACTGAGATATTATTATTTAGCAAAATGAAGAGTCCTGAATTCCCAGCAGGGTGGGTGTGCCTTGTGGGGGAGATTAGATAAGAGAATGGACAATAAAGGTCCCTCACTTTCCTTGTACATCCCAGTGAAAAGAAGGACAGCAATCTGAGGGCAGTGACATAGCATATCTTGTTGTAACTTTTCCTTCACTTTCTAGAACACCATCTAGCACATAGCAGGTGCTATATGGGGATGGGCAGAGTGAGTGAATTTTCAACCCACTGTAACTCAAACCCCCTCTGCCCCTACAGTGATGAGGGTCTCCCTGGGTCTGGGCTGTACTCTGTCCCCAAGATGAGTCCCCAGTGTGAGACCATGTACACAGGCACCGAAGGAGTAAGTTGCTTAATAAAACATGAACTTCTTTCCTAACTCAATCTATTAGCGCCTTATGCTAGGATAAGTTACATCACCAGGGTCAGAAAGCCGTTGTTGAAACAATACTCATCCTATGCTAGCGTCTGTGTTAAACACTTTATATCATTCATTTATTCCTGAACACACTAACCCCTCAAAGTCAAAGCTTTCAGGTGATCCTTTATAATTCACCATCAAAATGTCCTTAGAGGGGTGCCTGGGTGGCTCAGTTGGTTAAGCGTCTGCCTTCAGTTCAGGTCAGGATCCCGCGATCGAGCCCTTGCTCAGTGGGGAGTCTGCTTCTCCTTCTCCCTCTGTCTCTCCCTCTGCTCGTCTTCTCTCACTCTCTCTCAAATAAATAAATAAAATCTTTAAACAAAACAAATCTAGAGTCTCTCTCACTTCTCACACATGGCCACAACCATCCTTGACCAAGCCACAAGCACCTCTTGCCTGAACAACCAGAATAGCCCCCTCACTGGTTCACCTTTTCTTTACCACATTCCATTCCCCATATACCAGTCAAAATGTTCTTTAAAAATAGATCATGTAAGCACCCTCCCTAGAATAAATTCCAAACTCTTTCACCCTGGCTGCAAGGCCTTGTGGTTATAGGCTCTCTCATCTGCTAACGCTCTCTCCCTCACTCTCCGTAATGCAAGCACTCTGGCTTTTGAATGCATTAGGGTAGGTTGCTGTAACACCCTCCCCCCCACAAATACGATGGCTTAAGTGAACGGCTGTTTCTTTCTCTCTCACATCATTGTACAGAGGTCGGTGGGCAGTCCAGATTGGCAAGGGGACTTGGTTTCAAGAGGTCACATAGGGACCCAGGTTCCTTCCACCTCATTGCTCTGCCATCCTTGAGAGTCTTATTCTCGTCTGCTGGGTGGAACACCTCTATGTTCTATGTTTTTCCACTGTTGCTACTTCCTAGGTACTTCAGCATTATTTATATGTTCCCTTAATCCTGCTCACTCTCTGTATGTAATCCCTTCCTTAGCATCTTTTCATGTAGGGCACCTGGGTGGCTTAGTGGTTGAGCATCTGCCTTTGGCTCAGGTCATGATCCTGGGGTCCTGGGATCAAGTCTCACATCGGGCTCCCGTAGTGAGCCTGTTTCTCCCTCTGCCTATGACTCTGCCTCTCTCTGTGTCTCCCATGAATAAATAAATAAATAAATAAATAAAATCTTAAACACACACACACAACCCTCCTCCCCCCCGGATTGTTTCATGTAAACCATCCCTGATGAACTCTGCCCTTTGTTGGACCCTGACTGATCAGGGTACACAATGTGTCAAAGTCAATCCCTTCCTAAAATTGAGCTCACTCCAGCTGATAGGATTAGCTCAAGGGACTTGTCTTGACTAAACTGTTGTGGGTTGGCTAATGCCTGTCACTGAACAAAACTTCATAACGGTATGAGGTTACATTACTCTCAGGCAACAAGTATTTATTGAGTGCCTACTGGGTCCATAACTGACAAGCATATTATCATGAGATGCTCCCATCCAGCCTTCTCCCCCCAGTGCCAAAGTGGGTCTTCTCAGAGCATTTTTACAGCTCCTTGGCTCTTCTGGGCAACCCTTGGCCCTTGTGCACCCCATCACAGTCCTTACTCACTGAGTTGTCAGTGTTCACTGGGATCTCTGCTTTCTTACTGAACAGTGAATTCACCCAAGGAAGGTCCTGATTCCCAGCCTCCCTGTTCTGCCACCTGCTTCTAGAACAGTCTGGACACAGAGTAGGGTGTCACCTCAGTAAATGTTGGCTCCCAACATTTTGTTAATTTAATCCTTTTTAAGGACTTTTTAATCCATCCGGTGAGCATTAACATAAAATTAACCAGTTAGAGAATGAGAACAAGAACAGCAATGACTAGAATGTATTCGTTGCTTCTTCTTTTTTTTTTTTTTCGTTGCTTCTTCTAAGCCAAGAGCTTTGTATGCATTATCCTCTATAACCTGCACAATAACCTATAGGTAAGGTCCTGTTATTATTTCCAATGTACAGGCTCAGCGAAGTTAAGGGACTTGCACCAGCTCAGGGCTCAGTGGCAGGGGTAGGATTTGAACCTAAGTCTTTATGCTTTGAAAGCACATGCTCTTCCCTCTTTTGCTTTCCTGCTTCCCACACACGAGTAATCACACTGTCAAGCCTCATCAATGTCACTTTGATCTACTAACGGGCCGTGAAGAGGGAAGTGCCATCTCTCTGTAAAATCAACAAGTCCTGGCATGAAGACAGAGGTGCTAATAGAGACACAAGTTCCCCGTTTGCCGAGGTCACTGACAGACTTGCACGGGGCTCAAATGGCATTCAGCCTCCTGGGAAAGGGAGGAGTTTGGGGGACCGCTGCCCACTGCCCAGGCCCTGGGTCCTAAGGGCTCCAGAGCCCCCCAGCAGGAGGCGGGCAGCAGGCATGCTCTGTGTTTTGACAGCCAGGGAGATAAACAGAGGTATCGGTTTCAGTTAAACATCCCTGGTGCTTAGACCTTCTCTCCAAACACAATGTCCTCACATTGCTTGGCTATCAGAGTCAAGAGTGACAGCTTCACAACTGATATGGACGGCCAGCTGCCTGCAAACTCTGGGCGAGCCGCAGAAACCTCTAAGGCCTCTGTACAATAGGCTTCAGGAAATGGGGACAAGTCATGCTGGGAGGAGGGGAGGTCTGTGATCATCCAATGGGAAGGAGGCAGGTCAGGCCTGGGAAGAAGGGCAATGGAAGTTCCATCCCATATTCCCATCCCCACACCACCTCGTCTCATCCTCAGAGATCTAGACCTGGGCTGTCTGGCATGCAACCCATCAGCCCCCTGGGGCTATTGAGCACTTGAAATATAGCCAGTCCAAGTTGAGGTGTGCTGCAAGTGTTTTAAAATCTGTGTGTAAAACACAGATTTCAAAAACTTTGTACGGAAGAAAGAATGTCAAATATCTCATTGAGTTTTCATATTGATTACATGGTGAGATGATAATATTTGGGGTATAGTAGGTTAAATAAAATATTTTATTGAAATTAATTTCACCTGTTTACTTTTACTCTCTAATGTGGCTACCAGAAAATTTTCAATTGTATACATGGCTTGCATTATATTTCTGTTGGACAGTGCTGCTCTGGAGGACCAAAAATGAAATGAAATCGAACTCAAAGCGAACAAATGTAAATATTTTTATCAAAATGCAAATTAAATGAAAACAATAGAAAAACAAAATTACTTCCATGTATATTTTCAAGATAGTTCTTTTTCTAAAACATCCAAAGTTGCTATTAAAAATAAAAGGATGAATACATAATTATTGAATCTCAAAGTTTTATTTTATTTTTTTAATTATTTTATTTTATTTTATTTTATTTTATTTTATTTATGATAGTCACACAGAGAGAGAGAGAGAGAGAGGCAGAGACACAGGCAGAGGGAGAAGCAGGCTCCATGCACCGGGAGCCCGACATGGGATTCGATCCCGGGTCTCCAAGATCGCGCCCTGGGCCAAAGGCAGGCGCCAAACCACTGCGCCACCCAGGGATCCCGAATCTCAAAAGTTTTAAATAAAAATTATCTAAATGTACCTGAAAGCCTTAGCTGATTTCTTCGAAAGTTCTCCTAAACTATTGTTATAAAAATAAAATTATTTAAAAAATAAAATAAAATCATTGAGAATTCTAGTAGCCAATGTAAAGAATCGACATTATGCTTCACACTTATTACATCTGGATGTACCTACCTATACCTAAAAGAATACTATGAATTGTTTAAGATACCAACATATTATTCAGTTATTGTGTAACAGTTGTGACTATCACACTGATTCTGGATCCCTTCAAAAACCCCGAAGCAGAGCATAGAGATAACATAGGCACTCACCACTACTAGATTTTTGTATTGGGTGGACGACTCGGTAAGCCAAATAAGCCATCTTTTCTCTCACCTAAGCACTTCCACAGCTCAGATCCTCCCCATACCCCAAGGTTAGCAGCAACACAATCCACTAACCTGCATGGAATTCAGACTCAGTTACCTTTTGTTTTGAGAACATAGAGCAAGAATGGTGTCAATCACAAAAGCGGCTAGAGCTTCATGTCATATACTTGACCAGTGCCAAAGCCAAGTGAAAGAGGTGCCCACATATCCTTTTTTTTTTTTTAAGATTTTATTTATTTATTTGAGAGAGAGAGAGCATACACAACTGGGGGTGGGGAGGGTCAGAGGGAGAGGGAGCAGACTCCCCACTGAGCAGGGAAACTGACACCGGGTTCCATCGCAGGACCTTGGGGTCATGATCTGAGCCAAAGGCAGACACCCAACAGAGTCACCCAGGTGCCCCACCCATGTATCCTTTTTATTCCTAAAGTTACATATAACAGAACTCACTCCTCTTGGTTTTACAGACAAATGCATCTTACCAAAGTTTGGTATTGTTGGGCCTTTGTTTGTTCTTAGCCCTTCCAATAGGTATGTAGTAGTGTGTCAACAATTACACGCTTGTGATATGCAGGGACCTCTAAAAACCAAGCTCAGGGCAGGGCCTCCTGTTTTCAGGGTCAAATGGACACTATTATTTGGGGGAGTCAAAAAATTCCCCTTTGTATTGATGACGTATCCAGGAGAACGCCTTGCAGAGGTCCCAGGTTTAGCTTGGGAGGTTGAGACTGAGAGGGAGCACCTGCTCTGCGTAATCAGAAGGGAAGAGGAATCTGGAGCCCCTTGAAAGACTTAGCTCGAGAGAGGAAGGTGAGAGACCAGGGATGGAAAAGAAGGAAATCTGGGGTCACACCTACAGGGAGGAGCCTTGTGGACAGGGCAGGGACAGGGACAGAAGTCTGTGGAGGGAGAAATTCCCTGGGGAAGGGGTCCAGCCAACCACCTTCTAAGAGCAGAAGGCTGGATACTGAATTTGGAGCTGTCTCCTGCATTGTGCCACAGTCTCTTCTGCTGCACACAATGGCATTGGGCAGGTTATTTGCTTTGCTTTTTTTTTTTTTTAAGATTTTATTTTTATATTTATTGAGAGAGAGAGAAAGAGAGAGAGAGAGAGAATGAGCACAAGCAGGGGAAGCAGCAGAGCAGGGGCCCTGATGTAGGACTCGATCCCAGGACCCTGGGATCCCAGGACCCTGGGATCGTGATCTGAGCCAAAGGCAAAAGTTTAACCGACTAAGCCACCCAGGCGCCCTGTTTTGCTTTGTTTAACAGGAAAGAAGAGAGAGACTTCTGGGAGGGCACAGGACTTATTGTGGTTATCAGACTACACACATCTGTTACGAAGGTGCGCCCTCCACCTTCTCTGGGTGGGAGCCCTCTTCCCGGACCCTAGCTGGATTCAGTGTCCATGTAAACTCAGGTGTCCAAAGAGCACTAGGAGCCTCTGGATCTTCTGGACTCAGGAAAGTCATGTATGAAAAAAAAAAAAAAAAGGAAAGTCATGTATGAATCAAATCTCATGTACTGGTTTCCTGTTGCTGGTGTAACAAATTCCCTCAAACTCAGTGGCTTACAACATCACATTTATTATCTTACAGTCTGTAGGTCAGAAGGGCGACATGGGTCTCACGGGGCTAAAATCAAGGTGTTAGCAGAACAGCCTTCCTTCTGCAGGTTCTAGGGGAGAATCCAATTCCTTGCCTTTTCCAACTTGGCTGTGGCCCCTCCTTCCATCTTCAAAACCAGCAACCGGGATTTGAATTCTTCCCATACCGCATCACATGAGCCTCCCCTGCTGCCTCTCTCTTCCACTTTTAAGAACTTTGGGGATTACACTGGACCCACCTGAATGGTCCAGGGCACTCTCCCTATTTTAAAGTCAGGTGATTAGCAGCCTTGATTTCATCTGCAACTTTAATTCCCCTTTGCCTTGTAACAAGATACATTCACAGGTCCCAGGGATTCGGGCATGGACATCTTTGGCTGGGGATGGCATTGGGCCGACCGCACCTTGCCGCTGGCCCTAAGCGGGATTCCGATCCAGAGGAGCTGGGACAAGAGCAGTGCCTACCTGCATCTGAAAGTGGAGAAAGTCTGGGAGATTCTGGGGAAAAGAAGTGTGCTAATGAAAGTAACACGGGTCAGAGAAGTGGTGGTGGTGGTGGTGGGGGGAAACCCATGTCAAAGGCTGACGTGGAAATTCCCAAGAAGCTACAAGGAATATGACAACTGTTTCTACAGATCGTACTTCACCTGCACAAGTGCGGCCTGCCATTGCACAGAGCCCTGACGGACTAGCCCCGGAGTTTGGAACAGGTGGAGACACCCCCAAGTCCAGCCGATGGTTCCTGGCCCACTCCCAATCCGGCGGAATGGATGTTTGTTGAGTCCACAGAAGACGACCTGGGGGAGAACCCATTGCCTGAGTTCTGCCCTTAGAGTTTTGCAGGAAGTGCTATTGTCGGGGCACCTGGGTGGCTCAGTCGGTTAAGCCTCTGACTCTTGATTTTGGCTCAGGTCGTAATCTCAGAGTTGTGATCTCAGGGTTGTGAGATCAAACCCTGAGTCGGGCTCCATGCTTCTCTTTCTGTCTCCTTCCTTCCCTTCTGCTCCTCCCCCTACTCCCACTCCCATTCCCTCATCTCTCTCTCTCTCAAATAAGATAAATAAGAAAATCTTAAAAAGGGGGGGAAACTGGGTGGCTCAGTCAATTAAATGACTCTTGATTTCAGCTCAGGTCATGATCTCAGTGTCCTGGGATCGAGCTCTGCATCAGGCTCCCCGTTCAGTGTGGAGTAGTCTTCGATTAACTACATGTGGGGTCTACCCTATGCAGGTGATACTCCAGCAACCCACCTAATTCTTTTTTTTTTTAATATTTTATTTATTTATTCATGAGAGACACAGAGAGAGAGAGAGAGAGAGAGAGAGAGAGAGAGAGGCAGAGACACAGGCAGAGGGAGAAGCAGGCTCCATGCAGGGAGCCCGATGTGGGACTCCATCCCGGGACTCTGGGATCATGCCCAGGGTCGAAGGCAGACGCTCAACCGCTGAACCACCCGGGCTGCCCCCACCTAATTCTTTTCTTGGCTTTATTTAG
The DNA here is from genome assembly GCF_003254725.2 of Canis lupus dingo. Classification (NCBI taxonomy): domain Eukaryota; kingdom Metazoa; phylum Chordata; class Mammalia; order Carnivora; family Canidae; genus Canis; species Canis lupus. Next base: position 25,719,317 of record NC_064246.1, on the reverse strand, counting down.
TTGAATATCCTTCCTAGACAGTGTGAAATATTACCTCCCATTCTTATCAATCATCTATCCCAGATGTCTTTAGATATTTGATTTTTGTCCCCTGGTGAACCTACATCTTCAGAGGCCCCTTTTGCTTCCTTAACCTTTGACTTGGCTGGGGTTCGGGTATGGGCTGGGACCGGCCCTTCAAGGCTCCTCGCCAGACAGAAATCATCCTCCAACCTTTGTCGGTTTCAGCATCTCTGACTCCTTTAGTTCTTGGGGTAATTGTAGAAGGGCCTTTGACTCTGCTACTCTGACTCCAGCACTTGACAGTGAGGACATCTGGACCCTGATGGACCCTTATTATACACTCAGGTCCTTAGTCTCTGCCTTGTGAATATTCTTTGCACCAAGAAATCAATGAAAGTTGAGTCTTTCAGCAGTTTCACAATGAAAAATTCTGGTAGAAACAATCACCCTTGATAAAACTGGCCATAGCTAAACACGCAAATGGGGAGGCGGATCTTTGGTTTGCTGAATACAAGGTTGCAGGAGACAGTGTGATGAGCCCACCACAAGAAGACTTTGTTAAGTGAAGCAGATGAGGAGACTGGTAACCCCTGTCCCTCCCCCTGATCCTTCACACATTAAAGTAGGCCCCCAAGAGAGTGATAAGGGTGGGGAAGGGTGGAAAAACACCTCACTCAATTATAAGGAACTGTGGGAAGCCCTGGAAAGATTTTAGTAGAATGTTAGAGGAGACTTGACAGGACTATGGCTCTCAGCACTAAAAAGAAGGATCATAGTAGGGGGCATGGTGGGGGCGCTCCTGGAGCAAAGAAGCCTAGAGCTAAAGAGGCAGCAGGTTGAGAGAAGGCCCCACCAAGAAGAAAGACCTGGAAGTGACTGTTGAATTGGAAATATTTTGGGGCATCCTAGTATCATCTGGCATTTTTTAAATGTTTGCCAAGTGTTTTTCCACACTTCATCTCATTTAACTCTCATAATCACAAGAGGACAGCATTATGATTCTTTTCCCCACTGGACGCTTGCTGGAGGTCTCACGTGAGATGACACAACGCAAATGAACCCAAGCTTACAGAGTCTCTGTCGGCTGTTTCACGGATCGCCGCCCCCTTGCCGTGCTGCACCCCCATTCCACCCACGCCCTCAGGGGTGGCTGCCCAAACTCCTGGAAAAGACTGGAGTGGAGAGTCCTTCTGCAGTCTGGGTGCTCCCAGGCTTCACACAGGCTCTGCATCAGCTGGCAAACCTGCCCTGTTCCAGCTGTTCTGGAACAAAGCCCAGGGCAGGGCCCCACAGACACCTGGCCTTGTCAATCCCCAGAAAACAAAGCTGGCAAACCCCCCTGCCTGTCCCCGCCCTGGGCGGCCACGTGTCCTGCCTCCGACGCCGGGCCCCAGACGGGCGTGTGGGCTCCAGGTGCAGGGCTCCCAAAGTCAAGGCTTTCAGGTCACACTGGCACATCATTTTGCAAGCAGATGCCACGGGTCTCTTCCCAGACTGGGCAGCCCACAAGGTCAGCGTCAGCAGATCTGACCCTAAAAATAGGCTCTTGGATGCCAGTGGAGGTGGCCGGGTGTGCGGCTGCCACACGCCCCACAGACCAGCACCTCCTGCTCCGGCCAGGCCCCAGCACACACAGGTAAGGCCCTTTGGTGGGGAGGCCGACGCCTCTTGGGTCCAGTCAAGTTCTTTGAGGGCCTGGGTGTGGGGGTGAGAAGGCTCCTTTCCACTCTGTTTCTAGCGTGGCAGAGAACAGCTGACATCCTCTTAGTATGACAGGCCTGCCCCATCTTTCTTGAGAGGCTCCACAGAGTTTTCTCAACTTCCCTCCCTCCAAATCTGAGCTTCCAGTTCAGTGACCATTTCTAAAGGATAATAGGGTGGGTCAAAGCCCATCAGGCCCTCCTGAGGCATTGGATGCACCGTATTACATATCATTTTCCAGCTAGGTTCTTCATTGGTCCATTTAGCCAGCAGAGGGGAAAAATCTCTCAGCAGGAGGGGAGAGAGAAACACCGTAGTGATTCCCATCATGTGTAGGGCAGCACAAATGACAAGTGTAGCACTCAAAAGCCCAGGAAGGAGAACTCTTTCGGTGTCCTGGATAATGCGAAGCATCATTTGGAAAGAGCAATCATTTTTAAAGCTTTTCCCAGGCCTGGTGGGAGGATAAGGGTGGGGATGACTGCCCTGGTAGAGATGGGCAGACTGGGTCACCAAGGGACAGGGCCACTTGGCCAAGACAGCAGCGTGTGTAGATAAGAAGGTGGGAAGCCATCCTGCATCTCAGCCCGGGGCTCTCCTGGTGCTCTTGTCCTGTGGCCCAGTCGCTCCTCATGAGCCTGGAACCTGAGAGCGATGGGGACTGGGAACTCTGACTGTTCAGGAAAGTTGAAAACATTCTAAAGGGAAAGGCTCCCAAGTGAGAAGGGAGGGGACGTGAGGTGCGTGTGCGGAGAGGCCTCCTCACTTAAGCCCCAGCCCCCGAGTGTCCTTGGTGTTTGTCCAGTTGCCTGCCCTTTCATGTGTGGCCCCTGCTTGTTCTATTCACGAGAAAATTTCTTTGGTTCCACCAAATAGCATTTGTAAACGACACTTGCAGTGCCTCTGAGCTGAGACCTGTACCAGGAAAGAACCTTGGGCCTGGGTTTAGGGGGTCAGATGTGGGAAAGAGTCTGAGGAGTTAGGGGCTCTTCGGGGGCAAAAGCACATCTGTGCTAAGGATGACAAGGGAGGCCGTGGTTCTCCACTATCTGATTAGCTGGAAGCCCTCACTGGGAACGTTTCGGTCCCGGGGTGGCACTGGGTTGGAGGGGACGCTGAGTCCTGTCTCAGGGTGGGGTCCCTGTGGCTATTGTCTGCCCCACAAGCAATGAGGAGCAGAGCAGGAGCAGCGAGGCTGGAGGCTTGGCCGTTAGCATGTCCTGGAACGAGGCCCAACGAGGTTGGGCTTTGCACAACCCTTGTGACTCTGTATGTTTCCTGGTGCTGACGATGTGTCAGGTGTGGTTCCAAAAGCTTTTCTTATAAGTATGAACTCATTTACTCCTCAGCACTGCAACAGCCCTATGAAGGAGGTACCTCATCACCTTCATTTTCAGATGAGGAAGCTGAGACACAGAGTAGTGGAGTGGTTTGTCCATGTCACAAAGCCCAGACAGTAGGAAGGTGTACCTTAGAGTCTGATGGCATGTGCCCTGGTGCCCCTCCGTGGGGGTGGGGGCAGGGGCAGGGCTGACATCTCACTCCTCTGCTTCTCTTGATGCCTGGACTTCAACCTGGACCAGGCCCCAGGAACAGCCACTCCAGGTACTGGTGCCAGGGGTCACAGCTCCGTTTTGTCCTCTGCAGCCTGACTCCAGAGCAGATAGTGTGTGAATTTTGGCCTCCAGGGACTCTTGATGGTCTGGGCCTACCCAGCCTGGCATGGGCACCAGATGTCAAACAAGCTGGAGAGAGTCCTTTCTCCTCCTCCCCAAAGCCTCGCAGATACTTTGCACATGAGCAAATGAGCCCTAACACCCATAGGAGAATGCTCAGGCTTACTCACGCCCCATCCCATCTGCCACAATTACTCTACAGAGACCCTCGGCCCCGCGCTCAGAATTTAGCTCCCAACACAACTGGGAGCTCTCCATCCAGCCTCCTCACTGCTTCCTTGCTTGTCCTCTTTCATAAAACATTTTCTGAGCCCCTGTCGATGTGCCGAGGACTTGTATCCTCTCATTTGATCCTACAACCCATGAGGTGGATATGATCCCTAGTCTACAGATGAGGAAGCCGAAGCCCAGGTAGGTTTGTTAGACTCCAAGGCCAGTGAGAGCTCTTTCCCCGACTGCACACCGCGCTGGGATGCACATTAGGAATGAGACACAAAAACGAAGGGCCCAGGCCTGCCCTAGGGAGCGTAAACCTTGTGACCAAGAATACAGTGACCCTCTCATGACTTGGGTGGCATGCCTGGCTGCCTGGGTGACGCCCAGTCACATCACCTGGTGTTGTGTTACTAACCCCTGACTCTCATTTTGCTCATCTGTGAAGCAGGGGCAGCTCTTTCGTGTCTTGGAGGCTTGAGTAGATGGTCACTGGGCGCACAGCAGAGGTAGCGACTGTATGACCGTTGCCCTGGGTCCTGCCCGGCCTTGGCCACTCAAGTGAGCTTTCATGGCAGCTTAAGAAGCGAGTGTTTGGCTCAACGCCTTCCCAAGGCCCAGAGCTACCCCTGCACAGTCCCGAGACAGGAGGCCGGGTGGGGAAGGGGAGGTGGCAGGCCCACCGTGAGGGCTGCGCCCCTCAGTCTACCCCACCTCCCGTTTGCCCCACGCACCGAGGCCTCGTGTTCTGAGGTGACGCACAGTGGGAAGCAGCTCCTGAAAGTTGTGGGCCCGAGGCCCTCTATTCCTGAATTCATGAGCTGTAAAATTGCCTGTAGTATTTCCACACATCTTCGGAGGAGGCCAAAGCCCGGCTGCTCAGGAGTCAGGAGCCACAGCTGGCCTGGTCACACGTCATGGTCCCCGGTGCCCTGCGCCAGAGCCTCTCCTTCCCCACGGGGCCCAGGCGCGGAGGCAAAGTCCATCCCAGCCCGCTCCCCTGTCTGAGAGGGAAGCCGGGTTCGGGCCTCCAGCCTCCTCACGGTTTCCGGGAGGCCCCACTCTGCCAAACCAAGATGGGGGGAGATCAATTAGGAGTTCATAAATTACCACCCTGAAGCGCTTTGAAACCATTTGAAGAGTTAATCAAACAAGTTATGACATCAACACCATCACAGAAGGAATATTAAATTACCCCTTGAAATGAAGGCTTTTCTGTTTTTTTTTAATAAAAGGATTTTATATTAATTCGCATAATTGCCTCCTGTTAACATGCTTGCCAGAATCGAAAAGGGGAAAAAAAAAATCTGTGAAACTTGGATTGTGTCAGATACGTTAGGAATTAAATTATAGGGCAACAACAAAAATTCCCGGGTTTTCACATCCAGGTTTTAATTTTTTTTTTTAATCCACTACTTTTATTTCCTAGTTGGGATCATTTTTATAGGCTTAAGATGCGTAAAGACAAGCACTGACTTGCAGTAAATTAAAAATATGCTTATTTATATATGTACACTGCTGCCAAATTCCACCCCTTTGCATACCCGAGCAGAAGGTATTACTCTCCTAATAGAGTAATTTATCCAACCACAGTAACATTTTTACCTTCCCTCTTCTTTCAAGGCGCATTCCAAGCCCGACTTGGGTGGTGTCATGGAAGAAATGTGGTGTGCATGCATTTCAACACAGACTAACTTTCCCCCAAGATCCTGATGCAGTAGGAAGGTAAATACGCAACGTATACATACGCCCAGATACAGAAGGACTTCAGAAGGGAGAGGGGACTGTTTTAAGACTACTGTAGAAACTGCTCTACTAGACCAAAAACTTCTAGAAGGCAGAGACTTCTCTGGCCCAGCCCATATCTGGTACTTAATGGAGGAATGGGTGAGGAAAGCCTGGGTGTGGAGGGCTGGGCCAGGCCTGACTTAGAAGGTAAAATGGGTCACACTCATTCGTAACCTCCTGGAGCACCTCTGATGTTGGCTGATTGAGACTAAACCGAGACCGGGGAAGGGGAATCAAGGATGCTGGCTCTGGCACCATGGGGCAGGGGAACGATGCTGCCCTCTTCACCCAAGGTCTGTCTCCAGTCAGAGGGGAAGGAGGCTTCCCTCAGAGGTAGATTTGCCCCCAAAGCTTCAAGACCCGCACACTTACATGGGCCTCTTCCAAGGCCCTGTACCTGTTTGGTTTTCCTTTCCTTAAAGAAATTGTATAAGCTTCAGGACACACAAAACTTGATTCTCCTCTGGTTTCTCGAAGCACTGAGGGATTAGAGTGACCTTCTAACATGACCTAAGCCTGACTCTGCTCCCAGAGGCCTCAAGGAGGGCATGGCTCCCTTCGGGGAACTCACACTTATGGGGAGGGCACGCGGTGCCTCGTGAGATATAAGGAACACCTAGCCAGGCCTGGTCCTGACGGTCACCCCCCTGTGCCTTAGCCCAAAGGTTTAGGGTGGGCATCTACTTTGTCCAGAACAATTCTTTTTTTTTTTTTTTTCCAAGATTTTATCATTTGAGACAGAGAGTGAGAGAGAGAGATAGAGAGAAAGCATGGGTGGGCAGAGGGAGAGGGAGAAGCGGGCTCCCCGCTGAGCAGGGAGCCCGACACTGGGCTGGATCTCAGGACCCTGGGAGTGACCTGACCTGAAGGCAGACGCTTAACCAACTGAGCCACCCAGGCGCCCCTGTCCAGAACAATTCTAAAATAGAACTTTCACAGGCTTCCCCCACCCTATTCATATACTTCATATATATGTTCAAAATGGAAAGTTCAGAATAGATTGTTCCTCAAAAAGAAGAATCGCAAATAATTCCACCATCCTAAAATACGCAGATAGCCAGCGTTGATTAGGTCAGTGGATACTGTACGTTCTGCTTCATAAACCTGTGGTCTCTTCTCTCCACCTGCTCAAGTCTCTTTCACTTTGATTTCTCAAAACCACCGCCGATGTGGCTGCCTGTTGCATCTAATGGTTTTTTTTTTTTTAAAGATTTTATTTATTTATTCATAGAGATGCAGAGAGAGAGAGAGAGGCAGAGACACAGGCAGAGGGAGAAGCAGGCTCCATGCAGAGAGCCTGACGTGGGACTCGATCCAGGGTCTCCAGATCATGCCTGGGGCTGCAGGCAGCACTAAACCGCTGAGCCACCAGGGCTGCCCGCATCTAATGGTTTCAAGGCTGAGAAGAGAGGGCTGCCCTCGCTGGTGGGCACTGGGAATCCTGTTCTCCGCAGAATGCTGTGCCCTGGACATTCCACACCTGACTATCTGCGGCCCACGTCCCCCCTCCCTCTCTATCCCCCCTTCGGGGGATGTTCGAAGAGCCTCAGAACTCCCCTTGCTTCCTCGTACAGAATAATTTAGCTCTTGTTGCCTTGCACCACCACCTTCTCACTCATACTTCAGGACTTAGTTTCTTCTCATCCAAGGGGTCCTCAAATGGTATCTTTTGTCGAGGCCTGTTCTGTGGCTCTCAGTCCACGGTTACCTGGCCAGTCTTTGCAGACTCAATGGCCTACTTAGCAATTTAATGTTCCCAGTGAAATAAATAATGTATCTCGCTACCTGGCTTCTCCCATTGGCCACTTTAGAAAGAGCTCAGGTGAGGTTTTTTGTTTATTTTCAAAACCATCTTTACCCTTCTTGTTATAGCTCCATTTTATCAAGAAGAAAGTGACACCCAGGGAGGATGCGATGTATCCAAGAGTCTTCAGTGATTGTTGGGGCTGTGAGAGCAGATCAGGGCAGGGCCTGGAGCCAGCGAATGCAGGGAGAGAGGGACAGGGTGGCAGAGGGGCCCCCAGGAAAGTGCCAGGTCCAGGAGCAAGGAAGATAGAATAGGAATCACGAATTACAAGTCACAGGCAGCTTCCTGCCCAGCTGTTCTGCTTGGTCAGCACAGTTTAAAAATATAGACATGGTGATTTACTATAAAATATGATTATTTATTCAAAGAATCCCAAAATAGAAAACAGAAAAAAAAAAAAATCTCCTGGAGTCCTGCCACTTGCTCACAGCATTGACATTTTGATATTTTTCTTCTAGTTAAAAACTAACAAACAAAACAAAACTGTGTAAGGTGTTTTGTTTTGTTTTTACATGAAGTCAAACTATGGTGCCGAAATTACAGTTTTGAATTCATCCAAAGCCTTCCCTCATTGGGAAGGGGAAACCTTTCACCAAACGTGAGCTGTACCATGGAAAATTCTGAAATGGAGTCAGAATTAACAACGGGCCCCTGTGTTCATTCCGCCTGGAAAGAGCATCTTGAAGTCAAGGCCACTGTTTCACAGAGGGAAAGGCTGCTCTAGGCTTTAGCCGTCAAGTAGCACTTGGCCTCTGCACGTTCTGTTACCACAGTGTCTTTAAATGTCTTAAAATTAGCAGTATTAGGTTCCCTCCAGAGCTCACCCTGAGACCAGGGTGCAGGGAGGGGGGTCTGGGAGGGAAGAGAGCCCCCACAGGACACGTCAGGTTACCCCGCGTAGAACAGACTCCCCATGGAGGTCCCACAGAGGGCGGAGGGAGCCAGGGTACCTCTCCAACGGCCCCCTTCATTAGCAACGACGTTCGAGGGGAACTCCTCATACTGTAGGCCTGACCAGCCCAGAGACCAGAAAATATCCCGAGGGGAGAACCAGGGGCTTAGGGAGGAGGCCTTCTGTGGGTAAGGGGAGCCCGCTTACATGGCAGCCATCTGAGCTGAGGAACGGAACAAGGTATGGCTAGCATCTCCTTCGGCGGCCTACATGTAAACAGCAGCAGATTTCTCACAAAACCCTGGCTTTCTGGCCTCTCATAAAAATATCAGAGAATCTGGGCTCGAGTTCCCACAGGGAAGGGCAAGCTGCTGTGGTCTTCCGGGGAGCATCGGCTCTCTTCCCTGCCACAGTCCCCACCACTCCCTGTTGTCTCCTGCCGGAGGCCAACAGTGAGGGTTGGTTGGTTGGTTGGTTTTATTCTCTAACACCCAACCCACTTCCCTCCTCTATCTTACCTGCCTGGCTCCTCCAGGAAGGAGCCTGCTCTCCTTTGGGGCAGAGACAGGCCAAGTAGCCTTCAGGATGGCATTTAGTTTCCTGGGACCAAACCTTTAAATATGAAGCTGTAACAGAAACCTGGAGGCCTCTCTTGACAACCTGCCCAGCTCTCATTATGACATTTAGCCCGTGATTGATATTGTGTGTGTCATCAAGACCTTGGCAGTTAATCTCTGGGTCGGATCTATGGAAACCAAACAGAACAGATTTGTCTTCCCCTTCCATTTTGGCTGTGGTCTGGGAAGCAGACGCTTTCAGCCTCTCTGAGATTCAGAAATTTGGGAGCCGTGCAGAGAGGGATGCACACAAGCCGCCTTCAGGATTTGGAAAGATTACAGGTCTGTGGTTTCTGGACTGTTCTGTGCTTTGTTCTCCCCCCCCCCCCCCCCCCATCAAATCTGCACACTGGAGGATAATAGATCCCAGAGCTCCCTCTGCGTGCCAAGCCGCTCTGGGTAGACCGCACCACTTCCTCTTCTGTCTGGAAATCCAGCCGAGGCTTTCAGCACGGAGATGGGGCTGGGGGGGGGGGGGGGCTCCTTCCCCACTATAATGAAGGAGGAACAGCCCCGCAAGGGTGAGGTCAGCTTCAGTGATCAAAGGAGGCCGGCAGGGGGTTCAGGATGCAGTTTACTCCAGGCCTCGCTAAAATCACCTCTTCCGAAGCCTCCTTTGGTGGCAGACAGTGTTGTTTGGGCTGGTTCCCACAGTGGAAGTTTCTGCCCATCCCTGGCCATCCTCTTCCCGCTTGTGACTGAAAACACCAGCAGGCAGGCGCCACAGCAGGCTTCAGGCCTGGGCAGCCACGGGAGACCCTGCCTCCTGCCTTGGGACTCACCTCCGCCCCTCCTCCAGGAGCCAAAGGGGAGTCCTGCCTCATCAGCTCTGGCTGAGGCCCCAGCACAGGTCTTCTTCACCGCCCACTTCAGCCATTCACCCCCCGACCCCCGCATTCACTACATGACCGCCACTGGGGCTCGAGAATTAAACACCAGGGAGCCATTGTCACAGAGTCCCCGGCGAAGGTCGTCCAGCTCTTGTCTACCACCAGGCCTGCACCTTATTCTGAGCTAGAGATATGGCCTCTACTTCAAAGAGAAGAGAAGGAAGTATGCTGAAGGCCTTCCACCCTTTTCTATCCTTGACTCACTAGCTCCTTGACTCTTAGCCACACTCTTGGGCTGTCATTATCATCAACCTTCAGTGAGCACCAGAGGCACGTGTGAGCTTGTTAAAGTACAGATTCCTAGGCCCACAGCCCCAGTCCGGATGTAACTCGGGAATCTGTATGTCTTGCAACAGCCAGATGATTCAGAGAGAAGTAGTCCAGATCCAAAGACAATTAAAAAAAAAAAGGGGTTGTCTCCATTGCCACCACCCTTAACTCACCTTAACTGCAGGGGGAAAGTCATAAATTCTGGCTTCCCATGATCCCCCAAAACCCAGCTGGGCTCCATCCCAGGACCCGAGGATCATGACCTGGGCTGAAAGCAGATGCTTAAACGACTGAGCCACTCTGCCGCCCCTCTTCTTAACATTTTTAAATGAAAAATATCAAAGATATGCAAAGAGAAACAATAACTATCTTGCAATCATCATCCAACCCCAACCACCAACAACCATGGCCAATCCTACCCCTTACATACCTCCACCTCCACTCCCCATCCCATACATCAAATATTGTCACATTTTTTTCCAAGTATATTATGTTTGAAGCAAATCCCAGGGATTATATCATTTCATCTGTGAATATTTTGATATGTATTTCTAAAAGGTAAGGACCTAGGCTAGAATTTAGCTGTCCTTGGAATCTCCTGCAAATTGGTTGTTAGATCTAGACTCTGAGGACTCTCTTAAGACTCAGGTTTTCCTCTGGCAAGACTCTCACGGCGATGGTGAATTCTCCCCACAGAAGGCCCATAAGGTCTGATCCTCTCTTCTTCTGTTGCGAACAGTCAGAGGGGAATGCCTATATCCATTAGTCCATCAAGTATCACAAAATGATGCTTTCTTCCCTCTTTATTACCTGGAATATTTCTCTAAAAGAGCAAATTCCCTCATCTACCCAGTAGTACAGTTTGTATCAGAGAGGAACCATAAATGCTACATTCTTTCCCTTTACTTATCTATTTTCAAAATAATGAGCAGGTCCCCTACATCTTCCAACCATGAGTAATTGTTTTAAGCATCATTACGATTTAAATGTTTGATGTGTTTCAATCCACTGCAGTTATTTTTACTATTCATGTTCAACTTGTCCCCTTTTGACAAGTGGAAGCCTCTCTGAGTTGTGTTCTAAGTCCTTTGACATGATCCCAGTGGTCTTTGAAGCTAGCAAACTTTTTTTTTTTTTTTTAAGAGAAAGAGAGCATGAGAGTGGGGGCAGAGAGAGAGGAAAGGGGGAGAGTCCCAAGCAGACTATTGCACTAAATGTGGAGCCCAACCCAGGGCCTGATCATACAACCCTGAGATCTCTGACCTGAGCAGAAACCAAGAGTTGAAGGCTTAACCGACTGAACCACCCAGGCACCTCATGCTAGCAAACATTTTTTTAATATTCTTCAAATTCCTGGCCTGTCCCCATCACACTGCACTCTGTCCCCACCTCCCAGCAGCTATTTCTTTCTCAGAAGACTAAGACCATGTGTTACAGACATCTTCAATTTACAATTCTCCTTGTCTGTAAAATAGAGATAATAATAATAATAATAATAATAATAATAATAATGCCTACCTCATAGGGTTAAGAAGATTAAATGAGTTAATAATTGTCAAGCACTTGGAACAGTGCCTAGCACAAAGTGCCAGATAAGTATTCGTTAAATAAAGACCACTCCCTCCTCATCACTTACCTCCATGTTTCTCAGTCTCTTCTTCCCCTCAGGCTGCCTGAGTGTAGACGCCCTAGTCACTCAGCTGGGGGAACAAACACTGCTCAATTCCACAGCAAATTCCTTTCCTTGGGGACAATGGAAACTCTTCTCCCGCATTCCATTTGCAGAGCCTGACAAGCTCTCCAAATATGCATTTCAATCTGCAAACACAGCTTTCCAGCTTAGAACATCTCTTCTGACCCCTGGTACGTTAGCACAACTGCCAACCCCCTAGCGTGCGGCCAACATTGCCTTCAACTGTTCTAACACGTTGAGGAACCCTCAGGGAGCCAAGCCTCCTTCCACCCCAGGGTTCTTGAAGCTCCCAGAATATGCATGGCTGCTCTGATCAAACAGGCTCTGGATTTACAGGTGTGTCCTTTCCACAGCTCCCTGCAGGTGTGGAGTATCACAGGCCTCGAATGGCAGGAACCAATGGCCAGAGCCAGCAGATTCCAATCAGAAAAAGGAAAAACTAGGCACCAAAGGAGGGGTAAAAGCTAAAAGGAAGGAGGCAAAGGCCTGGCAGCCAACAGAGATTTTTGAGGCTTGAAGCCTGTTGTAGGTCTGCTGCAAACCCTCCTTGACCCAAGTCAAAGGGCTGCCAGCCCTCTTGCCCCAAAGGAGACTGGAATGTTGGTGAAGGTTGTTTAACTGCCATGATGGCCCTTCTTGGTTACCTCTGTGGCCCAGGAAGAGGAAAGGGGAGCACAGAAGGCAGGAGAAATGCCTGCAGAATCTTAAGATCAGCTTATTCCCATTTCTTTTTGTAAAGACCATTCCCTACCTCTGTCCTGTACTAACCCAAATCCTGACCCTCTCTCATGACCAATTGCAGAAAGGAAAGAAAACCCCTCGGCTCCAAAATGACATCCAGAGAACCGAAGACAAGCCTCCCAAATGCCTACCCACCTGCCAAGAGGCTGTTGCCAAGGGGGGAGGAGGAGGTAGAAGCAGATGACTACTGTACCCCCGGAGCCTTCGAGCTGGAGCGTCTCTTCTGGAAGGGCAGTCCTCAGTATACCCACGTCAATGAGGTGTGGCCCCAGCTCTACATCGGTGATGAGTAAGTGTCCAGGCCAAGCCCCACCTCTGGCCTCACCCGGAGGAAGGCAGCAGCCCTCACACCCTCCACCCTCTCCTAGCCATGAGTCGTTGCTTTTTAGGTTAGCTATATTGTGAGAACTCAGGGCTGGGTTTATCTTCATATTACAGAAGACCCAGAGATGGGGCTAATGCAACATTAAGGGTCTATTTCTCTTCCATATAAAAGAATTCCAGAGGAAGGTAAGCTGGCGCTGGCATGGCAACTTCAGGGTCATCAGGGTCTCAGGCTCCTGTGCTCCTGCCCCACCATCCTGAGAGTGTGGCTTCCTTCCTGGAAGTTGTGGCCTGGTCCAAGAGTGCTGATGGGGCTCCAACTACCATCTATGGCATCCAGGCCAGAGAAACATAAAGAAAGAGCAAAAGGGCATCTTTCCAGAGGGCCTCACTGCAAAGGAAGCTGGGAAACAGAGCCTTTTAGTTTAGCTGGGTATAATACCAGCAAGAACAAAGTCAGTTCTCAAGATTAGTGGCACAGGAAGCATGGTAGGCCCAGCAAAGTTGAGGTCATTTTCCCCTCCTCTAGATTTTTAGAGCTACCACTTCTCACTCCTTAAACAACTGGGAAACATCTGTAAATAATATTGAAAATAATAATGCCTATCATTATTGAATACTGTGTTCCAGGCACCATGCTAAGTGTCTTGCTCGAATTATCTCATTTTATTTTCACCATAGCCCTGGGAAAGAGGGCATCTAATTACTCCCACAAGGCCCAGGGCAGTTAAGCAACTGGCCCAAGGTCCACAGTGTGGTAGGTGGCAGAGAGCTGGGATTCAAACGCAGTTCTGTCTAACCCAGAAGCTTTCACCTTAACCAGCACTCCTACTCCTCCTTCCATTCCCCAGGATTCCGACTCAGGTTCCATCTCTCCCTGGAGCTGATGGTGGTGCAGGACCCCTGCATGTGTAACATTAATAAACATTTTGCTGCTTAAAACCTAGAGATAGGGCAGCCTGGGTGGCTCAGCGCTTTAGCGCTGCCTTCAGCCCAGGGCGTGATCCTGGAGACCCGGGATCGAGTCCCATGTCGGGCTCCCTGCATGGAGCCTGCTTCTCCCTCTGCCTGTGTCTCTGCCTCTCTCTCTCTCCTGTGTTTCTCATGAATAAATAAATAGAATCTTAAAAAAAAAAACTTTAAGAAACCTAGAGATAACTGTCTAGTCATGGGAAATCCAAGGACAGCATCTCTTGTCCTTTTGTTTTTTTCCTTAATACTTTTAAATTGAAAATTACATGCCCTTATATACTAAACTAAAGAGAGAGTTGTAAAAGCAAACTGCATAATCTCCCTCAGTCCTCTCTTAATTCTGTCACCGAATAGCCAGTATTATGCTCACTTGCATACTTGCATTACTTGTATGTTATTGCAAATGTAGCATATCCACACATATAAAAGGTCTTCATTTCTTTTAAACAATTTTAGGGGGGAGAAGAAATCATATTATTCTATACTTTTACTATTCCGCAGTAGTGCCGTCCTGCAATTTATCCAATCATTTCCCAGTGTGAACACTAGGAGGACCTCAGTGAGGGGTATCTGGGACTCTCTGTACTGTTTTCTTTTTTAAAAATAAAAGCTTTATTGAGCTATAGCTCACATTCCATAAAATTCACCTTTCTAAAGTGCACAATTCAGTGGCCATCTTACATTTACAAAGTTGTGCAACCAGCGCCCCAGCGCCACTCATTTGAAAGGATTTATATCACCTCAAAAGGAAACCACCTCAAAATTCTCCAGTCCTCATCTTTGTATCCATGCAACCACCCATCTGCTTTCTGTTTATATAGATTTACTTATTCTGGGCATTTCATATAAATGGAATCATAATATATGATTTTTGTGTCTGGCTTCTTTCACTTATCCTAATGTTTTCAAGGTTCATCCAAGTTGTACCATGTACTAGTATTTTATTCTTTTTTATTGCCAAATAATCTCTATGTTATTTTTGTGACTTTTCTGTAATTCTAAAATGAGTTCAAAATTTAAAAAAGGTACACATATACTTTGACCCTACTATCATTTTAAGAAATGTAATTTATTAAAATATCAGTACATAAAGAGGTACATAGAGAAATACACAGAACAATGTGTATTTTATCCCTGAAGTAGCAAAAAAAAAAAAAAAAAAAAAAAGGAAGGGGGGAATCTGAATCTCTTATAATTATAAAATATTACATAAATACAGTAAATATATGATTTTCCTATTATACAAGAAATACATGCTTATTGTATAAATATAGAAGTCTTAGGTTCTCTACAAGTAGAGAATTTTAACTCATTGGGTTATATGGATTAAGTGAGATACTGTATGTAATATATTAGTGCAGTGCCTAGTATATGGTGAGTGCTCAATAAAGGTTAGCTCTAGTAATAAGATCAATAAAAGGAAGAAAAGTTAAATCTCTGAGAGCAATCACCAAACCCCATTACTCTGAAGCCACTTCTACTAATATATCCTCCTAGACTTTCTGCGGTATTTATTTATTTATAATATTTTGGTTTATGATTTGCTTTTATATAGTTGTAACCACATTGATTATTCATTTTATCATTTCCCACATAGCATCGTTCATAAACTTTTCCCTTATTACTTTTCATCCATTTAATTATAATACTACCTATCAGATAATAATATACCAAGTGGATATAAGGTCATTTATTTAACCACTCCCCTATTGTTAGACTTAATCAGTTATTTCTATGTTCTCGCTTTTTAAAATTTATTTATTTATTCATGAGAGACACACACAGAGAGAGGCAGAGACACAGGCAGAGGGAGAAACAGTCTCCATGCAAGGAGCCCGACACGGGACTCTTATCCCAGGTCTCCAGGATCATGCCCTAGGCTGAAGGCGGCACTAAACCGCTGAGCCACCGGGCCTGCCCTGTTCTAGCTTTTATAAATACTGCAGTGGACATATTTATGCATATCTTTTCATATGTAGGATTATTTCCTTAGATATGACCCTAACAATGGTAAAACTGGAGGAAGAGGAATTAAGATTTTAAGACTTACACTGTCTCTGTGCCTTGTATTTTTTAAAGATTTTATTTATTTATTCATGAGAGACAGAGAGAGAGAGAGGCAGAGACAGGGGCAGAGGGAGAAGCAGGGAGGGAGGGAAGGAGGGAGGGAGGGAGGGAGGGAGGGAAGGAGCATGCAGGGAGCATGCAGGGAGCCTGGTGGGACTCGATCCTGGGTTTCCAGGATCATGCCCTGGGCTGAAGGCAGGTGCCAAACTGCTGAGCCACCCAGGGATCCCCTGTCTCTGTGTCTTTATCTATGCTGTCCCCTTTGCCTAAAATGCCCTGCCCTTCAGTCAGCTCTGTGTCCAGAGGCTATGTGTGCTACAAAGACCACTCAAATCACTTCTGTCGTGAAGCTAGCTTTCCTTAATCCCCATAGCGAGAAGTAAGGTTTCTTTCTCTGTATATATTGTGTTTACATTCCTTATAGCTAATAAATAATAATAATAATAATAATAATAATAATAATAATGACAACAACTACATTGTATTGCATACATCTTACCCAGTGCCATGCCCTGTGCTAGGCAACCCTATGAAGGAGGTTCCATTATTACTCTCATTTTACAAATGGGCAAATGAGGGCTCCAAGAGTTCATCCAACTGCTCAGTCAGTCAGTATTTACTGGATACCTTTCTAGGTGCTGTGGGGGATACAAAGAGGAAATTGAAGCTCAGAGAAATTAAGTGACCAGCTAAAAGTCATACCACCAGTAAGAGGCAGAATTTATACCTAAACTCAGATCAAGAAAATGTGATCAATCAGATAAAGAAGCCCTTTACAGCTCAGGAGAAGAGATGTGTAGAAATGTAACAGGGAATGGAAGGAGAATGGGGAATAGAGTGGAAGGAGTGTGGGGTTTGAGTCTTGGCTCTACCAATCACCAGTTGTATGATCTTAGACAATTTATTTTACCTTTCTTCACCTTATTCGGCAACAAAGATAGGGCTTATTTCATGGGGTGAAGATGAGATGGATTAAAACAAAGAGAGTGCGATGCTACTGAGTATTTGGTACTGTGATGATTCTGAGAAAGTGTCACAGAAGAGGTGAATTCTGAGCATGACTCTGGAAGATGGGTAGGACTTGAACAAAGTTCTGGCCAGAGGTAGCAGGATGAAGACATGAATGGAGGTGAGAATAAGCAGGATGGTCTGTTTGGAATGCAAGGGATAAATATGGTTGAGGTCCACTCTCAGGGGATCTAGAACTAATCCACGTTTGACCACCACACGGTCAGCTCGGATTTAGCTGTGCTGTAGTCACAGGTGGCCCTAGCACCTCAGTGGCCTACCACAGCAGTGCGTTAGTTCTTATTCTTACTCACGTGAACATCCGTAGCGGGCCAGTTCTATCTCTGCTCCACATCAATGTCCCTCTCGGACTCAGGATCCAGGCTGACAGAGCAGCCCCCATCTGGGACTCTGTTAGTCTCCTGGCAGAGAGAAGGGACATGGAGAATCACAAGCGGACTCAGAAGTGACACATGCCACTTATGCCCACATTTCAATGGACATTGCAAGTCCAAGCCAAACCTTCATGTTATTAGGGCAGGAAAGTGTAACCTGTCCCTGGGGAGGGGCACCAACTATTCCAAATGGTAACATACAATCTACCACAGCCACAGTCTACTCCAGGTGTAGTGGCTCTGGGCAGGCCCTTTTACTTCTTGGGCCTGTGTCCTCATTCCTAAAAACGACTCCTAAGACGATTCAAAGAAATATGGAATGTAAGAACATTTCGTATAGACAAATACAAATATTATCATTATTGTTACTTAGAAAGAAGCGTGAGGAGGTAGGTCAGGGCCAGCTTGTGGAAGACCGAATGCTAGCCAAGGGACTCTCTTCAGGAGGCCACCAAGTGTCTGAACAGGACAGACAAATCCTAGTTAATAGAGTGCCAGACCACAGGGTGTGATGCAGTAAGGTACGCTTGCCTCCTTGACATCCGACCACAATCTTGCTTCCTTCAATCAAGAAAATGTCCCTGCCCTTTCAATTCATTCCAGCTCTCCCTGGTCAAGCCCCAAAACAAACACACACATGCACAGTCTAGGCAAGCTCCACAGTCAGTGTATGACCTGTGTGCTCAGCAGGGACAGGGGGCTAAAGCCGGCCTGGCATGGTGCTTGTCTTCATCTCTGCTCAGGGTCCCTTCTAGACACCCACTTACAAGGGTAATGAGATTCCCAAATGCTTATTGAAAGGGAAATTAATTCCACTGCCAATGCAACCACACGGAGGTTATAACCCTGCTGAGAGCAGGCGAGGCTGTCTGTGCTTCTTGGTCTCTTTGTAGGTGTTGCCCAAAGCAGCAGCAAAAAGCTCACAGCTGGCTCCTCGTGCACAAAGCCTCAGTTTTAATTTGATGGTTGCATTTCGGTTGAATTTTTCCTTTCCTTAAAAGCACCTAGGATTTTCGAAAGGCAAGTATCAAGGCTCTGGAAGTTAGGGTGGTCGGGATCCAAGAGTGAGGATGGATGTCTTGGGGAACCCCTGGCCTAGACTGGTGAAGCCTGGAGACTAGACGTAGCCCAAAGAAGCAGCTCACTTTTCCTCCCTCCTCTCCCCTCAAGGGCTTCTTTGTGGAGAGAGGCAGAGGCTGAGCATCTGCTCCGAAGCCACAGTGCCCGTCAAATACTGCTCCCCATGTGGCCTTGGGCAAGTCACTCATGCTATTGCTTTACCTACAAGAGGTGGACCCAGTGAGTTAATACATATGCCACTTAGCACAGTGCATGGCACGTCCGGTAAGTGTGAACTACTACGGATCAAACAGGTTCTCGAAACTCAACTCCCAGGGTGAGAGTTACTTACTCCATAAGTAAGGAACAGTCATTGTGCTTTGCCGTTAAGGGTCCTTCTGTGCCAAAGTAAGGGCAGCCTTGAGACGGAATCCACCCTTGGTCGAATTTCTCCCATGAGACTCTATCATGAACCCAAGGTCAGGTGGGAAGGAAGGTCCCTCCTCATGGGCTTTCTCGGGCTCACACACCCATTGCTTCCACAGATACCGTCCTGGCCTTCCAGAACCCAGGCAGCCTACAGCCTAGGGAGGCAGTGCCACACCAAAACCCTATGGGCCTGGGCATTTCAGAACGGCTAAAGCATCTTCTCAAGCTCAGCTTATCCCAAGGGGACTCACCAGGTGTAGTGCCAGCTGCCTCTAAGTCCTCATTGCTTACAGCCTGGGGAGGGCAGAGTTGATGGCACCGGTGAGAAGAAGCCACAGACAGGAGGGAGATCTGGTTGGTATGGAGTGTGATGGGTCACTGGCAGGGCCTGGGCCAGGCCCACCAGCCATGTATCAGACATTCTCACCCGGAAATCATTCTGGCTCAAGGCACAGCCACCCTCCCCTCAGCCACTTCCCATAGCTCGGTAGGGGGTCTCAATCCCCACAAGCATGAACTGCAGGGTCAGCACAGGGCAGACAGAAGGCCTCAGACGGGATTCAGGGCAGAGTCCAAGCTCCCAGGGCTGAGTGGGCATTATGTGTGGCCTTTGGCAAAACATTTTACTGTTCTGGGACTCAGTTTCTTTATTTGTAAAACAAAGGGATGATTTCAAAGGTCCCTTCCAGCTCTAACATAAAATCCTTCAAGAAATGTGCTATTAAATAAATTAGGCTTTATTAGGTTCAAGCACATACTTGTTTTATTACTTTTAAGTCATTCAAATTAGATTCAAATTAGGTTAACCAAGTGTTGCCCTCCAGAGAGCCAGGGGCTGGCGTCAATGATGAGATAAGAATAATTCATCGCCTCTTATCAATCAGCAGCCCCTAAATGGGTGCTTCAAAAGTGCTCGAGTATGCTTGAAAGCACTAAGTTTCTGTAATTTAAATATTCTCCCTTTAATCTTATTCACATCTTTCATTTGCTTAGCAAAATCTTTTTTTTTTTTTCTTTTTTCTTTTTTTTTTTTTCCCCTGTAGTCAGCAGGAGGGGAAACATCCTGGCTACTGTCAAAGTGATTGCAAATTCCCAGGCAGGACGGCCTTCTGTAGGCTTGGCTGAAGCAGGAAAATGGGGAAATCCCTCTTCTCCCTCCCAGGGGGAGCATCCCTGTGAGTCAACCCCATGGTGCTGGGCTGCTCGGCCCGTGAGTGGCAGGGCCACTAAGCAGCTCTCCATTTTTAAGATTCCAGTTACCTCCATCTGGCTTTTGGGGCCAGCAACAGCCAGTTGCCCTTCCCCATGAAGCCTGACTCCTCCCTGTGGCCAGCCCTGCTCGCCTGAGCTCGCTTTCAAGGGGTCTTGCTCTCTTGCCCTTTCTGCTTTTTTCTTCCCAACTGGGCCAACAGCCTCAAAAACAGAGGCATCTCCACGCTGGCCTGTAGTCAAGGAGGCTGGAAGGTGAGGGGAAAGCAAATCAGCCAGCCGCGATGGCCCTCAGCCCGTGGGAGGGCCTGTCACCTGGACAGCTGCCCCTCTGCCCGCCTCCAAAAGGAAGGAACTAATTCAGCCCTAAGGCACCGAGCGGAGTGAACACTTTGACCCACTTCTCCAGGGTGGGCCACGGCTGCTTCAGGAGTCAGTGAAAACACAGCCACGGTTCACCGTTTAACATGCTGAATGTTTATGGAAAAAACTAGAAAACCTGGATTCTGAACCTCCAGGCACCAGAGGTGACTTAGATACAGCTGAGCCCTGGTGGTGGGCAGAGTCCACGGGGAGACCAGGCTGGGCCCTTCCAGCAGCTTCTCAAGGGTGGGGGGGTGCTTCAGCAACATCAACCACTTCCTTTCACAGGGAACAAAAGGCCTAGTCTAGTTATTAACACAACATCACTTCTGGGCTCCAGGCTTCCAGGTGTTCTCTCTTTCTCCTCTTAGCCTCCATCCCTGGGGCAGATGATAAAGAGGTTTCTAAAGAGTTAAAGATGCTGGGGCCACCTTGCATCTTTGAGTAGCCAGCGTCTCCCGAGGACTAAGGAAACATCCGTAAGAATCGTGGCATTCACTGGCTTATGAAATGAATATATGACATGCTCGTTACCAAAATTTACAAATGAAAACTTCTCTAGAATCCCCTTACCCACGGATAGCCACTGATAACATTTCGTTGTACATCTTTCTCTCTCTTTTTTTAAAGATTTTATTTATTCATGAGAGACACACAGAGAGAGGCAGAGACACAGGCAGAGGGAGAAGCAGGCTCCATGCAAGGAGCACGACGTGGGACTTGATCCCGGGTCTCCAGGATCAGGCCCTGGGCCAAAGGCGGCGGTAAACTGCTGAGCCACCCGGGCTGCCCAAAGTTGTTCATTTATAGTGTTTCTTATAATACCCACCACTCCCCCTTTTGGAGAGAGATAAAGATAGAGCTAGAGTTAAAGCGAGAGGGGGAGAGAGAAGACAAATGTCCAAAAATAGAAGCTTGGCGAGATGAAATTAGGATTTCCCTACAGAATGGAAAGGCACACCACTGCTGAAGGCTGTAGGTTGACAGAAGAAGGTGTTTACAATATATCACCATGTCAAAGCCTTCAAAACCCTCACATGCCCCAAACATCTATTGTACTCAAAAACAAATCTCTCTATAAGATATATAAATCAACGCATAGAAAAGCAACTGGAGAATCTCATATCCAAAAGCAAAAAGACTTTATCTCTAGGGGGTAGAAATGCAGGTGATTTGTGCGTGTGCGTGAGGGAATATGTTTTTCACATTCTGCACTGAGCATGTGTTATTTTTATAATTAGTTGACATATTTTGATGACATATTATTCTTTAAATAAACAACTTGTTTACATCAGGATTTTTTTTTTAATTAAATAACCAGAAACTAAAGCTCCTGCATCATCTAGGTTCTGGAGGGTAAATTCCTAAGTCTGTTTTTCTCCTGAGCTTTTTTCCTCAGCAGAAGCACATTTCTTAGTCTCTTTCCCACGTCACCTAAGCAGGTGGCCCTGACATTTAAGAGAACAACCATATAGTGTCAGGGAGCACCCTCTAACCTACCCTACTCCCAGTACCTGCTAAGTCAGGCATTTGGAGGCATTTGGGCCAGTCGGGAACTGCCTCCATCACAGCAGCCGTATACCAAGAGTTTGAAGAGTTTGCTCTATTTGCAGATTCCCATGCTGCCATGGACACTCTTCTGAGCTCTCAGCTGGAGTCTGAGTATCAAGCTAGGGGAATCCCCAGAGTGGTGTGTAAGGACACCACGTCCCCTTCCTGGCTCACGCAGCCACAGAGACCCCGAAAACCTGCAATGGGCCTCAGACACCCACCAGGTCTGATCCTCTCCAGAAGCCCTTTTCTCTACTTCAGACATAGTTAAAACCAGCTCTGTGGCCTGAATGTGGAGGTGTCATGCAACAAGTCTTGTCACATAGATCCCTGATCCTTGGTGACCTCCAAAGCAGCAAAGTGCAAATTGCTATGTATTCAAACTGCTATTTGATTATGTTGAAACCCAGTGGCCGAACTCAGAGAGAACAGTCTTTATGGTGGGTAAGAACTTCCTGTCAAGGGCAGTTAATTTTAATTTTTCCACTGAGCTCAACCTCAAAGTGAGGTTGGTTGCTACTCAGCAAGATGGACTGCATTAGCAGAGGTTTTAATTGAGCGCAGATCTATGTCCCAAAAGCAAAATGTTGTATACATACTTTGGGACAAGAAGAGAAATGAAAAACAGGTCTTTCTGAAGAAATATTGAAAGCAGAATGTAGTCCATGGTCAGGATGGCAGCACCAAAGACCAGCTGGGGGGCTTGGTGGAACTCTCCACCATCCTATGGCTCAGTTCCAATGCGCTGTTTGCAAATGTTTCTAAAAGCTCAATGCCTGTGTTTGGGTCTCTCTTTCCCAAACACTGGACTCCATCGTGGCTCCTCTCATGACCAGGAAACCAGCGACAGATATGTGGCCCTTGGCCAAGGGGCCATGCATATGTTTCCTACTGCAAGGCTCCTTTTGGCCCAAGATACTGATCAATGTTGGCATTCAGTATGGTCCCTCTGTCTACATCCTTTTACCAGTGACCTTGAGATGAGCCCTTAGCTGGAGCACAATGCCACTTCTGGCCTCTTATCATTCTGGTTCCAGAACCCTTGTCATCTTTGTCCTGAGCTGTAGAACTGGTCTTTGTGCTGTTGAGGGGTGATGGTGTCCTAAAACCTAGTTAGGATCACCCCTCCTCAAACACTATCAAAAACTGTTCTTGAGGGACGCCTGGGTGGCTCAGTGGTTGAGCGTCTGCCTTTGGCTCAGGGCATGATCCTGAAGACCCGGGATCGAGTCCCACGTCGGGCTCCCTGCACGGAGCCTGCTTCTCCCTCTGTCTGTGTCTCTGCCTCTCTCTCTGTGTCTCTCATGAATAAATAAATAAAATCTTAAAAACAAAACAAAACAACTGTCCTTGAGCCCTCCAAATACAGATCCAAGCACTTTCCTGATCCAACCCCACACTTCCTCTCCAGATCTTTCCTCTCCTCTCACACCCTATGCTCTGGCCCAAACCAGCTTCCTCCTCCCTGCCCCCTGAGCAATCCATCAGCAAGCCCTGCTGTGACCCCACCTGCTCCAAGCAGCTTCCTCTCTTGGCTGTACAACTGCAACAGCCTCCAACAGAGCTCCCTGCTTCTATTTTTTCCCTGCTCCACTCCCTCTCCACACATCTACAGACTGATATTTTACAAAGTAAACAATGCTCATCCCTTCCTTAAAATCCTCTGTAGCATTGGGCTTTCTACCACACTTACAGTAAGATGCAAGCTCTCCCCTGTGGGCCCAGAGGGCCTCCCATGACCCGGCCCCTGCCTACCTTTCCAATGTGCCCTTGTACCACTACCCCCCTTGCCACTACAGCCACACTTGTTTGCATTCTCAGCACTTGCTGTATCCTCGACCTGGATGAAACATTTTTCTTTCAACTCTTCCTCTGGCTAGCTCCTCATCCCTCAGTCTTAGCATAAATACTACCGCCCAGCAAGGCCTTCCCTGACCACCTTACCTAAAGCAGGGCCACAGTTGTTCAGCACAGCTCTTACTGCCATCTGAAATTATCTTGTTTATTTGTTTGGTGTTTATTTGCTCTCCCCGTGAGAATCCATGCTTCCCAAGGGACCTTGACTGACCTGTTCACTGTGGCATCATCAGCACCCAGGACAGTGCCTGGCACACACTAGATTCTAAGTCATTATTTGTGATAAATGATTGATTATGGGAAGAAATAAACGTTTCCTGAAAGGCCCTCATTATCTCCAGCCTCCACCCTTTGAGTTGTGCTATTTCCTTGCCCTTGCCTTCCTCTTCTCCTCCATCACCAAGAGCTGACATTTGTAGTAAGGCAAACTCAAAGGGCCCTCCCCCAGTCTCCCCTGGCCCCTCTGGACAGAAATAACTCCTGCTTCCTTTGTTCCTGTAAATTCTTGCCTAGATAGATAAGGCTATAAATCGGAAAATAACTTCACTGTTGGCTCCAGGCACTTGCTGACATCAACTCAAACAATAGACAGCTCAAATACCTCTCCTCAGAAAAATGCTTTGCCCAACTAGGCAAGGATTCACTCATCAAAGCAAGGGGTTCTACATGGTGTTCACCACCCCTGTGAACATCGACGTCAAGAATTTTGCCCATCTCCATCAAATCCTTGCACTGAAACGGCATCTTAAAGATTACTTATTTATTTATTTATTTATTCATTTATGATAGAGAGAGAGAGAGAGAGAGAGAGAGGCAGAGACACAGGCAGAGGGAGAAGCAGGCTCCATGCAGGGAGCCCGACACGGGACTTGATCCCGGGACTCCAGGATCCCGCTCTGGGCCAAAGGCAGGTGCTAAACCACTGAGCCACCTGGGGATCCCTGAAATGGCATCTTAAAGCATTCATTTGAGCCCCAACCCCCCAACCCCTATAAATATCTGGAAAGTTCAGAGGAGAGGCCTACTTTAAAGCTGAGATGAGGGCAGCCCGGGTGGCTCAGCGGTTTAGGGCCGCCTGCAGCCCAGGGCGTGATCCTGGAGACCTAAGATCGAGTCCCACATCCGGCTCCCTGCACGGAGCCTGCTCCTCCCTCTGCCTGTGTCTTCTCCCTCTGTCCTGTGTTTCTGTCTCTCATGAATAAATAAATAAAATCTTTAAAAGAAAGAAAGAAAGAAAGAAACCCGGGGCAGGGCAGCCGCCGCGTCCCCCCCAGATCCAGGCCAAGGCAGCGCCCGGCCAACCAGCGCCCCCCCCACCTCCTCCCCCGCCCAGGGCGACCGCACTGGACCGCTACGGGCTGCAGAAGGCGGGCTTCACGCACGTGCTCAACGCCGCCCACGGCCGCTGGAACGTGGACACTGGGCCCGACTACTACCGGGACATGGCCATCGAATACCACGGCGTGGAGGCCGACGACGTGCCCACCTTCGACCTCAGCGTCTTCTTCTACCCGGCGGCCGCCTTCATCGACGCCGCGCTCAGCCGCGACCACAGTAAGAGACCCGCCACCCCTGGGAGTTCAGCCCCAAGCAGCCGCCTGAGGCCCCGCCCCCGCCCCGCGAGGCCCGCCCCGCCCGCGAGGCCCCGCCCCTCGCCCTGGCCCCGCCCCGCCCCGCGAGGCCCCGCCCCTCGCCCCGGCCCAGCCCTCGCCCTGGCCCCGCCCCCGCCCCGCGAGGCCCCGCCCCTCGTCTTGGCCCCGCCCCTCACCTTGGCGCGAGCCGGGACCTGGGCACCGTCACCGCTGGTTCTGCTGGGTGTGTGTGTGACTGAGCTGGGACCGTGAGCCCCAGGAGGCTGGGAGCCACACAGAGCGCGCTGCTGCTGGGGTCCGGGCCCCCGGCTGCCGCTGTGGGGAGTGGGGATCGGGAGGGTTCAGGGGAAAGGCCTTTGGCCTGAATCCCAATTCCTTAAGGCTCATCAGCGATCCTCGAACAGCAGGACCGTCTGGATGGCCTCAAAGCTGGGACTGCAGCCCAGACGCTAATTGTGCCTGGGCCCAGACCTGACTAACCGCTAGGGGCTTCAGTGCCAGAAAACCTTCAGGGAGCTGACTTGACTGGGAATCCATGGAGAGACTTCGGAATCTCCCGCCAGCCAACCGAGCCCGCGGCCTCCCCGAACCCTGCCTCTGCACCCACCCCTGCCCCCAGATACACACAGTCTAGTGAGGCCTCCTAGAGAAAGCTGACAACCTAGCCTTCTGAACGGCGAACTGTATTTGAGAATCTGAGTTTTGCATCTGTGATGTCCAAATTTCCCAAGGCTAATTATCCATTTTTAAAGTCACAGGGCTAGTCCTTGCACTCAAAATGCAGTGTTAGCTGGTCTAATCTGGGTAAAGGCTACAAGGCTCTTTTGGAGAGAAGGGCATGGCTTAGGTCTGCATTGGCGTAAAACAGTGTGCAGTTATTGCTGCAAGGGGGTGTTTCAGGGGCATTTCATAGAGGAAACTTCCAGAGGAACTTCAACTCCCTAATCTGTGCTCTGACTTTAGGCCCATGTGTCATACCCCTTTCTGGGGTCATTGCACAATTCAGTGTGTCCAGTTACTGAAAGCCTTTCTTGCCACAAGAGGCTGGGATTAGGAGGCTCAGTGATTGGCTGACCCACCTGCCTCAGGAACTTGCGGGCTGTAGCTGGGCATAAGTCGAGTCCCAGACCTTGATGGCCATCCCTCCATGGCCTGAGTCCCTGAGCTAGCTGGCCCCACAGCTAGGCACCAACAATTTGTCATTATTTTGGTTCAGAAAGCAATGTCACAATGAAAAGAAAAAAAAAAAAAAACCTCACAGAACCAAAGTGCTTATATTAGGGGATGCCTCATTTCAAAGTCATGCTTTTATGAGGTTATTTATGGACCATCTCTTGCATTTATGCACATTATGGGTTTCTTAGCAGTATCAAAAAGCAATGGGACTCAGACTCATCAACATGAGGAAAAATTCTCCTCAGATTATTTGAAGTTAACTGAAAACGTATTTGACAAGAAAAAAACACAAAGCTGCAACAACCCAGTCCTTCAGTTTCTGTTTAATGTACTCTTTCGCCATTACTGTATCTTCAAACTTTCTCTTAATGGAAGGGGTCTGGCAGGCTTTGGAGAAGACAGGGCGGGGTTCAAATTCACGCCATATAACTTACTAACAATGTGATTTCTCTAAGCCTTGCTTTCTCCATCTAGTGATGAAAATATTTACCTTGAAAGGTTATAATGAGGATCAGCGGCAACCCACATGGAGCACTTAGCACAGAACCTGGTGCACAGCGGGTTCTCAGATGTGTTTGATAAAGAGAGGTCATGCACCATGAAACACATAACCACACTAGCATGTGTGCATCATCATAATAAAGTTTCCAATCCGAAAAGAGGAAAAAAAAAAAAAAGGAAAAAAGACATTCCAACTTTGAACTCGCACAATAGACTCCCATGACAGCTTGTTTCCAGTTCCTGGCACACCATTTTAGCGTCTTTCCCCTCTCTGCTGAAATGGGAAAGAATGGGGGCTCTCCAGTCATGTTTAGGACTGGCCAGATCACAGAACAGCGATATGGAGATGTCCTGACTATTAGACCATGTGTTCAAAAGCACCTAGAAAAGAAGAAAGGGTGAAGGGAGAAAAGTATATGCCCAGGCCAGAGAACGTGCAGGGGATAGAATCGGTGGGCAGGGGTGTGGGACCAGACAGTTGGCTGGGGGAAGGGGAGCAGGATAGGACCCCATTGCCAGGGAGGAGGCTGGGGTCCCTTCTCAATGCCCTTTGCACTTGAATATCCACAAGTCTGGGGCTCAAATCAAATGCAAACCCTGCAGAACCTGGCGGGGAATGTAAACAAATGAAGTGGGCTGTGGGGAAGGCATGGGGTGTGGGTGGGGAGTGCCTATAGCCAAGTCAAGAGCCCCCTATACTCTCCAAGGGGGCAGCTGCTACTCAGTCTCAGCCAACATGTGTCTTGTGAGAATCAGTGCAGATGTAGAGCTGATTTTTCAGGAAAAGTCTTCAATCCTGGATTTTAATGTGAAATTGCCTAATTTTTAAGTGCTGGCAACACACTGAACATGTCTTAAAATGCTGCAAAGGCCAAACAGAAGAAGCCCAATGGCTGTCAGTTTGTCACCTATGCTGAGTAGTCAGAGTAACAAAATAAAATACTCATTGGTCCAGCGATGGCATGGCCACAGACTCCATCCAGTGGGGTTGGCATGTGCTCAGCCTTCATGCCACATGCACACACGCAGTGGACACATGATGTCTAGTCACTCACTGGAAATCCAGGGGACGCTACTACAGCATATTAGAGCCAGGCTCCCTCATATGTTTCTTATTATACTCTTGATGTAAGAGGTGTTGATGGACAGTCTGGCCCTAAGGCAAGGCATCTCTCTCCCC
The DNA here is from genome assembly GCF_003254725.2 of Canis lupus dingo. Lineage (NCBI taxonomy): Eukaryota > Metazoa > Chordata > Mammalia > Carnivora > Canidae > Canis > Canis lupus. The sequence goes on along the minus strand of NC_064246.1, from coordinate 25,691,343 downwards.
TCTCGTCTTTCCTGTTCTTTCCTTGGCTAGTTCCAGCCAAGTGTACGCTCTTTCCCACTGCTGCCCCTCACATCCAGTCTTGTTTACTCTTGCTGGAAAGCCTTCCTTGTGGTGCTGTTAGAGCTGTTCCTGTGGCCTGTAGTGAGCCCCGAGGGACCCACTCCTACCCCTATCCTACCCTGACCCATCTCTTCCGAAAGGACTCCCCAGGCAACTCTAGTCACTCTTGAAAAGTCTCAGAAATAATCTAGTCCAGTGTCCCAGCCTGAGAGCTGGGGAAACAGAGGCCCAGAGAAGGCAAGTGATGTGCCCAGGTCACAGAGCTAATCAGAGGCCAGCAGGAATTCCTTCTGTCACTCAGGCCTCCCAGAAGAGTCCTTTGCCCTTTTTTTTGAGCATCCGGTGACTTTACTGTATAAGAGGTCACCAAAAATCAGGAAAGGTCAGGCACTCCAGCTGGTTATAAGATCTGAAGCAACTGAACGTGTCATTCTTCAGCAGAGAAAGAAGTACTGACAAAATACTGCCACGGAAACCCCATTTGGATGGCCTTAAGTGCTCCTGGCATGGCATCCTCAGAGGTGAAAGCAGTGTGGTTTTAATTTAAGAAATCCCAGGGCAGATACTGTGAGGCTCTAAAGATCAGATTTTTAGTATCACCGCTCTCCTTTTGTTCTTTCTTTCTTTTTCTTAAACGGTCCATAGCCTGCTTTTGAAGCCACCTTAAAATCTATTATGGATAAAGCAGGTATGAATAAATAAATGAAGTCTGCTTTTGAGCAGGAGCTTGGTTCTCTGGTACTTCTAAGCTTTCACCAGACCAGATTCTCAGGGTATTTTAAGGGGTCCCCCACCTCACTGCAGCACACACAGTCCTGCCCCTAGCAGTTCAAAATACAACATGCACCCCTTTTTCTCACCACTTCCAACATACCCAGAGCTGTTTTGGGAGAAGTAGGAACTCTGCCTTTGCACGCTGCTGATGAAGGTTCGGTGAGGGAGAGACAGGCAAAGAGTGACCCCCAAAACCAAGGAAGGAGGTCGCTTGTGAGAGTATGCACCTGGCAGGGGCGGGGTTGAGTTGAGGGTGGGTGGTGGTAGGGTTGATGGGTTAACAGGCTTGGCCTGTATATCTGATTTGAGTGACAGGGGCCTATCTTTTGGTCACCAGCGATAATATGCAATTGGGGAGCAGCAGAGCTTCTGGATACGGGTCTTCTTTATAAGATTGTGGGAGTTCACCTTCTGGTAAAGGCTAAGGGGAACTGTTTCACTGAAATCACCATTTTTGAAACATAGACTGAGACTTATCAGTGTGCCATCAAGTCAATTGAGTGGCTGCAAACAGCATTCCTTTTAAGAAAATGAACAGATTAGAAAAGAATTGAGGGGCACCTGGGTGGCTCGGCAGTTGGGTGTCTGGCTTCGGCTCAGGTCGTGACCCTGGGTCCCAGGATCGAGTCCCTCATCGGGCTCCCCTGCCTGTGTCTCTGCCTCTCCCTCTCTGGGTCTCATGAAGAAATAAATAAAACCGTAGAAAAAGGAAAACAGAGAAGACTTGAAAATATCAGCATGTGCTGCATGTAGTAGAAGTTCGTGTTACCTGGTGGAACTTCTGTCTGCTGTCCACACACCTGGGAGCCACGCGGCATGTCCGAGCTCTGAGTCTGGCATCGGGTGGCCCGGGCTGGCGTCACGGTTCGGTCACTTGCCAGCTGGGCAACTTGGACAGCCCACCTCTTCACACCTCCCCTCCGCAAGGATGATGATTCCATCGACCTCATCAGCGCGACGTGCCGATCGGCCTGCGGTGAAATACGGAAAATGCGCGTGGAAGCTATGGGGGTGAGGTGAGGCTCTGGACGCGTCAGCTGCGAACTGCACGTTGTGCTTGCTGGGGGCACGCAGCCCAATATGCAACTGGGGAGCAGCAGAGATTCTGGATACGGGTCTTCTTTATGAGATTGTGGGAGTTCGCCTTTTGGTAAAGGCTAAGGGCAACGGTCTCACTGAAATCACCATTTTTGAAACATAGACTGAGACTTATCAGTGTGCCATCAAGTCAATTGAGTGGCTGCAAACAGCATTCCTTTTAAGAAAATGAACAGATTAGGAAAGAACTGAGGGGCCCCCGGGGTGGCTCAGCGGTTGGGCGTCTGGCTTGGGCCCAAGGCATCGGCCTAGAAGGGCCAACGCAGGGGGACGCGGCTGCCAGCGCTCAGGCCCCGGCCCGGCTGGGGTCACACAGGGAGCTTCCCCGAGTCCCTGGGGTGGGCCGAGCCAGGGCCCGTCCGGGGGCACCCACCACGCTCAAGGGCTGGCGGCCGAGCCCCTCCGGCTCCCTCTGGCCTTCATCTCCCCTCCTCCCGCTTAACAGACTTCAGGCTCCCCGAAGACTTAATGAACTACAGCTTTCGTCTGTTTCGAGCGTTTAGTCATGACAGAAAGAATTACCCTTTTGGCCAGGAGAGGAAGAAACGCTTTAGTTATCAGCAGAGCTGGCGAGGGGCCCGGCGGCCTCCGGAACAGTCTGCGGGGATGGGAAGGCCGGAGGCACGTTCGGGGCCAGAGCGCGTCCCCCCCAGGCCGCGGCCGCTTCTCGCCTCCCTTGAGGCCGAGGCGCGCCGAGAAGGCGGCCCAGCCAGGGGCGGGTGGCCGGGGGCAGCCCGGTCCGCTGTCAGGCTCCGGGAACCCAATGGGGGTAAGGTGAAGAGCTCCTTGGGAAGCGCCGCTCTGAGCCAGCCGTGCGTGTGGGGAGGCCGGAGTGGATCCTTGCTGCTGCGCGAGGGGCGCAGGCCTCCGGGGCAGGGGCAGGCAAGAGGGGATCCCTGTGCCCGGAGCTCGGGCCTCCCGGGTTTCTCTCGCTGCCTGGGCTGCTGACCGTCACCACCCCCCGGGGCGCCATCCCCGGGCCCAGGGCAGGGGCTGGAGGTGGAGGGACACGGGGGAGCCATATCCACTCAGAAACGTTCTTTAGCAAGCTGTTCTCGTACCCTGCCGGTGTTCCCCGAGCCCTCTGATGTCCGTGAGTCCTTGTGGTCATCCTTCCAGCCTCAGGCCCGAGACGCAGTAATAGAGGCGTCCCTGGGGTCACGAGTCACACAGCGCAAGCGGCCCCAGCCATCTCGTCCCCAGCTGAGCCATCCCACGACGACAGGAGAGGACAACCACTGGGATGGCAGTGGTGGGGACACGCCGAGAGCTTAATCTTACCACTTTCTCTGTCTGCAGAGCACAGAGGCCAGTGGCCAGTACACAGAGGGCCTCAACAAGTTGCTTTAAAGTATTTCTGGGGCACCCCCGGTGGCACAGCGGTTTAGCGCCGCCTGCAGCCCAGGGCGTGATCCTGGAGACCCCGGATCGAGTCCCACGTCAGGCTCTCTGCATGGTGCCTGCTTCTGTCTCTGCCTCTCTCTCTCTGCGCCTCTATGAATAAATAAAATCTTAAAAAAAAAAAATTAAATAAAGTATTTCTGTTGATGGCACTTGCTTTATGGACGACCTCTGGTATGACATTTCACCACTTGGAGCCCGTTTCCCATCCATAAAGGAGGGATGATGATAATGAAGCTTGAAGGTTCTGTTAAGGATAAAATGAGATAAAGCACATTGGTGTACTGTGGGGCTCCAGGGCGTCACCAAATGCAGACATGAAGGATGCACAAGCTGCTTCGCATCGTGCTTCTCAGCTGGGCCCATGTGACGCTACCTATGGTAGAGTCCAAAGGGAGTTTTTTGTTTGTAGAGATTTTTCAAGATCTCTGGTTCTCAAATTTGTTAGTCTCAGAACCCTTTGACACTCTTAAAAAGTATTGAAGTCTTCAAAGAGCTTTGGTTTGTGTAGGTTATATCTATCCATATTTACCCTACAAGAAATAAAAGCTGAAAAACTTAAGGATATTTAAAACTTAAAAACCCATCACATGTTAAAATAATAGCATGCTTTGATGAAAAATTCTATTTTATAAAATAAAGCTAGGGAGAAGAGGGGCATTATTTTGCTTTTTTTTTTTTTCTTTGTCTCAAATCTCTTCAATGTGAGGCTTATTAGAATTCAGCTGGATTCTCATATCAGCTTCTGCATTTGATCTGTTGCGATATGTTGTTTTGGTTGACGTATATGAAGAAAATCCAGCCTCATTCAGGTATATAGTTGGAGAAGGGAGGGATATTTTTATTTTTGTTTTTTAGGGAGGGATATTTTAACAGCCATTTCAGATAATTGTGAATATTCTTCTTTAATACTACACCAAAACTTTACAAGTAATAGTTTTTTAAAGGCGAGCTGCGATCTGGAATCTAAAACCATATCAATAAACTTCAGACATACTCTGTTGGGGTGCCTGGCACTTTGAATGATTTTTTTTTTTTAAAGATTTTATTTATTTATTCATGATAGTCACAGAGAGAGAGATAGAGGCAGAGACACAGGCAGAGGGAGAAGCAGACTCCATGCACCGGGAGCCCGACGTGGGATTCGATCCCGGGTCTCCAGGATCGCGCCCTGGGCCAAAGGCAGGCGCCAAACCGCTGCGCCACCCAGGGATCCCTGAATGATTTTTTTAATCCATGCATGATTTTGTAATATCCCACATTGGTCATTTGGAAAATATTTGTTCCTAAGTTATGTAGATCTTCCAAATGTTGACACTTTTCACTGTACATTATCAAAAGGACACATTTGTTAATATCACCACCAATCTTAAAAATCTAGAAGTATGAAAAAAAAATCTAGAAGTATGGGGAAACTGTCCACCTCAAAGTAATAGATATGAGTTTTCAAAAATTCTAATTTTTGCTCAAAAGCTTGCATTTTATTACTGGCAATGAATGCCATTGGTTGTTTTCTTTGAAATGAGAGGCTTACTTTGTTCATTTTTGAGACAAAGTCTGTCAAGTATCCACGTGTGAATTATTATGGTTTTTCTGTCATTTGTTCTTTTAGCTAAAAACAGTGTTTCCATGAAACAGTGGCTAATTCAGCTTGCAACTCAATCTCCCATGTGTTTTTTTCTTGAGATAACCATCTTACGTTGGTAGTTGGCCAAAGTGCTTTGTATGTATGTATGTACTATTTCAACACACAGAGTATTAAGTAGATGTGCAACCAAAGGCTGAAATTTGATAAAAATGATGTTTACTGCTTCATCAAGGATAATCTTAAGGGAAATTGCCATTCGTCTCCACCCCCAAGAGTGCATGGTGGTGAAGAATGCAATGATGACTAGTATAGCTTGGTGCCTCTTCTCCCTACTGCATTTCAGGTAAGATCCTGGTTCACTGTGTCATGGGCCGCAGCCGGTCAGCGACCTTGGTCCTGGCCTACCTGATGATTCACAAGAACATGACCCTGGTGGATGCCATTCAACAAGTGGCCAAGAACCGCTGTGTCCTACCCAACCGGGGCTTTCTGAAGCAGCTCCGGGAACTGGACAAGCAGCTGGTGCAACAGAGGCGACAGGCCGAGCACAGTGACAACAGTGAGAAGGCTGATGAGGAGCCGTAGGGCCTCTTGCAGGGCACGCAGAGACACTCGGGAACGGAGAAAGAAGTCCCAAAGAGCCCTGCCCTGTGGCTTGGGAGGGTGAAACCAAAGCTTGACTTCCTCCCATCTTAAACCTCCAGGTGTGTGCTGATGAACAGGGAGGATTCAAGGCTGCCTTCCGGATGAGCACTTGGCTTCACAGCAGAATGGAGCAGTCACTCAGCAGAATTGGTTACAGATGAGCACACAGTTCTGCACAAAGGCGCCTGTATTTTTTTATCTTTTTTTTTTTTTTTTTTAAATCTGGTAAGATGGAAGCAGAAAAGGATTGGAAAATGTGTAGGCATTGTGCTGTGATTAAATGTGCTGGCTTTGTCTGAAAGTTATATTCTTAAAAAATAATTTTAAAATACAAGTTTTTTTTTTTTTTTTTTTTTTTTTTTTTTTCTAGCCTCGCAGAATAGCACCCTGGGGAGCTGTTTTAGAGGAGAGTTTGCACAGCTTATTAGTGGGTCCCCTCTCGGGAGCATCCGTACTTCCTTAGCAGCTCCCGCATCCTCCTTTCCACGGAATCGCCAGGCACGGGTCACCAGCCACAGACGCTGCTCCCTGCGAGGCCCTTTATTAGGGCTGGGGGTGGGGGTCCTGAGTCCCTGTGCAGAGGCCCCTGCCGTGTGTGCTTCCACCCTCCTCAGGAGCCAGGCCTCTTCAGGATCTTCTCCAGAGTTGCCTCGACCCGGAGAAGTTCAGGGAATTGCAGACAAGCGTGCTTGACTTTAGAATTTTGGAAAAAAGGAGGAGGCTACTACTTGAAGAAGCTCCTTTCCTTTGGATTCTAGTCAAAGCAGCACAGGCTTGTTTTCAGTCACACCGGAAAGTGTTTGCTGTTTAATGGGAGAGCAGGGCAGGTGAGCTGGGGTGTGGACTCTCCCCGCCCCTGAGAGCTAAGCCAGGCTTGGTGTGATTTTTCATTCTTTTTTTTTTTTAAGCTATTAAAAAAAAAGATTTTATTTACTTATTTGAGAGAGAGAGAGAGAGAGAGGGAGATAGTACAAACAGGGCGAGGGGCAGAGGGCGGAGGGAGTAGCAGGGAGCCCAATGCGGAGCTCGATCCCAGACTGCTGAGATCATGGCCGGATCTGAAGGCAGACGCTGAACCTACTGAGTCGCCCAGGCGCCCCTGTGTGACTTTCAGTCTGGAGAAGATAAAAGCAGGTGGCAACAAGCAGGTAGATGGCTTCTGGAACCAGGAGCCCTAAACTAGACAGGACCCAAAGAGAGGTGCTGATGGAGATGCCCGGGATTAAGGACCAGGAACCAAAACTGCCTGGAGAAAGCAAAGGCCTGTGGGAAAAATATGAAAAGGGGCCCAATGTCCAATTTGGTTGTCGTTTGCAGCAGGAAACCACATGAAGTTCTTCATGGAGGGAAGATAGTGTCCAGGGGCTCAGCAGCTTTGTAAAGCTACTCTGTGACTTTAGGTGGGCTGCCCTGATTTCGTACCGGGGGCGGGGAGGACTTGTGGCCTGGGCCCCTGTGGCTGCACCGGGCTTCCTGGGACTGCTCTGAGTCATCTTAGCCCAAGAGAAGTCAGGTCCTCGTGACGACTCAGATTGGAGTGTGAGGAGAGCTATTCTCAGGCTCCTGGGAAAGAGATACAGACCAAAAGGGGCTCTAAGATCACAGAAGTGCTTACAGGATCCCAATAACCCACTCAAAACTCATTTATCTCCCACATCCAGAGAGAAATTAATATTTCCACGTTAATGAAATATATTTTACACATAATATTATATTTACTACATAATAATAAATACTTACATTTAGATGAGTCCATTATGTAGGAAGGATGTAATGCTGGTAATCTCTTGAGCTTCTCTATGCCCTTCTATATGCTCCCACCCCTTTGTGCGGCTGTGAGTCCTACTGAGGATGGCAGAAGCAGAGTACTGATCTCTTCAAGATGGCTCCTGGGAGCCAGAGGGAGAAGAAAGTAGGAACAGAAATTTTTGCAAAAACATTTCAAGTCTTCAGAGGTAAATTGTTTGGTCAAGTATTCACCAAGAACCTACCACATGCCAAAAAGCAAAAACAAAACGGCAGGTTGTAATCAAGTGCAATGAGGGAAACAGGTACTGAGGTGGACAACAGTTGCGGACTGGGCCGTCAAGACCTCTCTGAGGAGATGGGGTGAGCTGAAACTTGACGGATCACACTTTCCAAAGGGGAGGGAGCATTCTCGTTTGATCTAGATGATTCAGTTTCTTGCTTGGATATGGAGACCGGGTTGACTAGGGTAGAAATGTGGGAGAGGGCTGGAGATGACATTTTATCAGGTCTGTAAGACATACAAAAGGTGTCCCATGTCACTTGACCTTGAATCTAGAGGGAGCTTAGAGGAGTGTTCACAACTGCAGACATAATTCTAGGTGTTATGTGTACATTAGTGATGTTTGGCTCCCCATAGTACTGGGTGAGATGAGGAGAAGGAGCACCAGGCCTGAGCACTTCAACATCAATGTTTAGAGCTGGGCCTGGGTGGCAGGGGGAAATCCAGGAGCAGAGACAGGCAGAAGGAAAGCCAGGAGTGTGGAACTATGGGCACCTGGACGCAGAGAGGTTGAAGGTACTGCTTCCCCACCTAACAGTACTGGTACTCTTGAGTTTTGACTGTAGACCGTTGGAGACAATGCTGGCTTGCCCCAACCAAGTAAACTGTACTCGTATAGTACTTACCAGTTCCTAGAGCATCATGGATTTGCTAGCTAAGCCTTTGAATCAGAGCGATGACAACTTAGGGCCTTCTCAGAGTCAAGTGTTGTAGGAAGAGCTGCCATTTGGAGAACAGAGTTTGTTCCAGCTCACAAATTTTAGCCGAGCGAGTTTGAGCAATCAAGTTAGCTTCTTTGAGCCCAATCTCCTCTGTACGCTGGAGACAACTGCTCCATCTCCTGCACAGGGTGGGCGTGTGGATCCCGAGAAAGGGCTGTTTATGAGAGCCTGGTAACAATATTATTATTTCTAAAATAGAATGTCGGCAAGGAAGGCCAATGCCTTCACACCTGGGGAGGCACCACTCGAACTATTCAAAAGTTATGATCGACAGCTGATGACCACTTGAGACTCTTAGAAGGTAAAGGGAAGAACACATTACTGGGCTTAAAAAACATGGCTTGTTAATGAATCTCAACCTAACAATGACCCCATTTCAGTCCTAACAAATCCAAGTTCCTGTTTTCCAGGATCCTTGGCATCACGTTTAGGTTGGAATTGCTTTCTCTAGTGAGGATGGGTAAGTAAAGAATGTGCGGGGTGTTCTGAGGCCACCTCAGATCAGCAGTTTCTCTCCCCAGAGCCTTTCTGTTCTACCCATGAATGCCTGAGATGGGGGCTGGCAGAGGAGGTCCTGTCCCTGGCTCCCCTGCTGTCATTTGGAAGCCTGTGACACAGGAAGTCCCCAGGACTGTATTGAGATGCTGGTCTGGCAGGTCTGGGGCAGTGACTAGAACTTGCCCATGAGCTCCCCAGAGGACCAAGGGGCCGGAACCCCAGTGTCACACAGACCATAGGGTGTGATTAACAAGCCGTTGTGAAAGGGAAAACAGGGACATCTCCGTTCCCAAAGAACCTCAACAGAGGAGGGAAGAGACTACCTCTGGGAAGGTTTCAAGATGGAGCCTGTGGAAGCTTCCAGATCAGCTGATTAGCAGGCCCCCGCCCCAGCCCCCCGGCTCGGGCAGCCTCTTGCCTGACAGGCGCACCCACTGGGCTGCTAAGACCCTAGACGCTGCCGCACTGAGGCAGCTGTGGTTTCAAACAGGCGGCACACCGTCACCTCCGGCTCTGGAGGTGGTCATTCTATTCCCTTGGCAACCAGCACAGCGCCTCCAAGTTTCTCTTCTTCCCTTCGTGACGACAGCCCTTGCAGAAGGCTCTTCCTGTAAGCTCTCCCTCAGCCACTACAGATGTTCATCCACTGGCTGCATTTGTAGAAGGAAAGAACCAAAAGACTTGGTCTTTTGTTATTATCCATGGTCTTGCCACTCAGCCAGGATGCTCTGTAAGCGCGAAAGAACCGGAGGAAGGGTGAGAGCACCAGGCCAAACACCAGCGGGCATCCCCCGTCTGCAGGAGCCTGTGATCCCGGGGTGTGTGCACCCGGCCTGCCTTTTCAGTTTTATTCTGAGTCTCCTTAAAGTTTGTGTCCGAAGTCTCTACACTTGCTTTGCTTGTGTTAAACCACTTATGGAAAGGCAATGCTTTCCCTCCAAGACGTATGAAAGAAATGACAGGAGAGTTGTAAGCACCCACATTTAGACACACTGAGAGCTTAGTGGGCCAGTTTCACATGGGTACCAAGTCAAGCATTTATTTCTAGGCTTGGAGTTTGAGTAATAAAATGTTTTAACAGACAGAACCTTCCCCGAATGCCATAAAATAATGTTTGTAAACATTTTTTTTCCGGGGGGGGGTGGTATTAACTTTAGACTCTAAAGAAAACATCCAATCAACTCATTCACAACAGAGCAAAACTTTCACACCTTTTTTTGAGAAAATGATTTCTCAAATACACAATCCCGATTGGGTGCTTTTTTGGGTATGAACTTTTATAAAAATGAAGTTGGCTATCACTGTGCTAAGGCGCTGAGGGGTGTTTATAACAGACTGTACAAATGAGGCAAATGGACATTTGTGCAGGATCCCTTTGCAAATGAAGATCCAAGTCAAAAAGAAAAAAACAAATTCACTTTATTTTAAAGACAATGATTGGCATACAGAAGGTATGCACCAGCATAAAATAAACTTTCATGAAAAGCATTAAAATCCATTATAAATTAATTTATTAAATAGGTATTTGGTATATGTGATGGTTTTTATTAGATATTACTCTTATTTATTGCCAACCCCCTCCCCCAAAGTCAAAACAAATCAGAAAAATCTCATAACTCCAATTTACACTAAATAATTTATTTTCCCAAAATGTGTATGTGTTCTGAGATGTGACACATGATACAGTTCCATTGGTCATTCTCTATCAATCATAATATGACAGGACACAAGAGGCTAAAAATGGCTCATCATAATTTATTTTATGTTAAAATGTACAGCTTTTTTTTGTTTGTTTTTTTTTCTTTTTTTTCTTTTTTTTTTTTGAAGTGACTGACTAAAAAGAGAACAGATAAATACAAGAGTGTCGCTGGCTCCTATTTTATACAAGGATTACGCCTCTCCTGCTTGGCCCTTACAGTCACCCTGTACAGGTACAAAGGCTACAAAAAAGGAAGCAATATAAACAGACACAAATAACTTTTTTTTGCTTTTTTACATGCGGTTCTGTAAGCTTAGTTTGAGCTATTCACAAGCTACTTCTCTATTTTTCCTTAAAAAATAACTCCAATATTTTATAAAGATAGAAAAATCTACAGATGGAATGAAAATGTAAAGTTAGAGGCATTTCCATAAAATAGCAACTTTACACCAAATTCACTATTTTTTTTAAATCCTGCCAAGTATTTGGACATATATGAAATGTTTCAAAACCTGACAGATAAACACTGAGATATGCTTCATTCAATAAACAGAAGTCTGCATTTATAAAACAGAAAGCTGCCTTTTTTCCCCAAAGAAATCTGTCACCAAAATGGAAAAGGGTCTCAACTTTACACCAAACATTGAGCAATAAAACCCTTTTGACTAACCAAATGGGAATAGCTTTTATAGCTCTTTACAGTTTTATAATTAACAAAAATATAGTTTTTTTTTTTAAACCCTCAAATTAGGGCACCCTACTCAAGGCAAAAAACTTAAGAAATGGCTTACTGTTAGCACAACACTTGTACAGTACTACAAAATGCACTGTCACTAACAAAGACATTAGCGGCATGCTCAAGTGTCACCTTAACCAAAATATACAAGAACTGAAATGCTAAAGGCATTTACATGGAGTGGACAGGGAAGGGGGAAAAAAAAAGTTCCAGGTTCAGTATTAAAACAGATAATTTGGTGGGGTGGGGCTTGATATCCACATCATTTAATGGAAGCAGGCACAACAAGTGGCTGCCTTCAAATTGTAGTCCAGAGAGGCCTTCCTTTGCAGAGAATTTCATATAAAAGTAACAGAAACAAAGATACCAAAAAAGAAAAAGGAAAAAAAAAAAAAAAGAAAAAACAACTTGTATAAGGCTTTCTGCTGCATACAGCTTTTTTTTTTTTTTTTTTTTTTAAATAAATGGTGCCAACAAATGTTTTTGCATTCACACCAATTGCTGGTTTTGAAATCGTACTCTTCGAAGGTATTTGTGCAGATTCGATCCAATGGTGATGCCCAGGGGATCTCGTGACTGCCCCTGTTGCCTACCTTCTCATGTAGGACCCATTGAGAGACTGTTTGGACATGCCCGTGTTCATGTAGCCGTGATGTCCAGGGGCCGTGTACATCATGTTACCGTGGGGTGGGGTCTGCATTGGCTGCTGGGCATATGGCTGGGTTCCCATCATGCCCATCTGCATCTGCATAGGGTATTGGGGTGTTTGATTCATGTAGCCATGATTGCTGTGGTAGCCACTGTTCATCATCGGCTGGGACATGCTGTACCCATTCATGGCATTGAGAGTATTCATGTTCATGTTCACAGAGTTGACGTTGTAGGCTGGGGCTGGCATCAGGTTCACACTCATGTTCATGCCTCTCTGCATCGTTAAAGTCCGTGCAGGACCCTGCATGGCTACAGTCTGGGAGCGCCCATAGATTTGCGACTGATGGGTGGCGGCGGCTGGTGACAGAGATGCCGATTTGGTTCTCATGGAGACGTGGCCCTTGCTGGCAATCTGGGTTTGCAGTCTTTGGCTGTGGGAGATGCCAATATTTGACGCAGCCATGTTCCGTTGCAGAAGAGGCGGTGGCAGATTCATCGGAGGAGGAGTCAGGTTGGGGGGCGGGGTCATCGTAGCTTGTGCTTGGGGTCCCCCAGGGACGGAGTGCGGAGACTGGGAAAGCTGAACAAGCCCTGTGTTACTTAGTGGTGTGGACAAAGAGGCACTGTTTGCATAGGAAGTTACAGCAGCGGAATGGCTGTAAGGCAATGAATGATCAATCAGTGTATTAGTTAACTGCTGTAGTTTGGCAAGGCTGAAGGTGGCTGATGGCTGCGGGTAGTGCCCAGCCCCAAAATCACTCTGGCCCATCCGTTCATACAGGCCGATGTTGGCGTTGCCAGTCTCGGGGATCTCAGGCAGCTGCATGGGCGGGGTGAAATTAGCAGCCATGCTGCACTGGGCCAGCTGCTGGCTGCTGCTGGGAGGCCTCTCCACCACACAGCCTTGGGGAGACTTGACGCTGCAGGTCGGGGGAGAGCTGATGCTGGTCTGCTGCAGCATGCTGCAGCTCCCACTGATGTTGGACATCTGCTGGGTGACAGCACAGCTGCTCTGTGTCAGATTGCTCGAGGTGAGGTTGCTATAGGAGCAGCTGTTCTGGGAGGAACCGTTTCCACAAATGCTGCCGCCCATGGTAGAGTCATAGCTACTCGGGTTTTCATAGTTTTCAGTTGTGCTCTCGATGCTGCCCAGGTCACTGAATCCGCTGTCCACAACTTGCTGTGAATGATCGGACACCGACGGGACGTCCATCATGGGACTGGTTTCCATGTTCTGCAGAGATGGCACGGAGATGGCACTTTGATCTGGGCTGATTTGGGCATAGCTGTTTTCCAGGGCAGGGACGCTGGGGCTGTTGACAGAACGTACTGACTGGCTGGGATGGGAGTGGACGGACGAAACTGGGCTACTGTGGTCTGACTGCTGGCAGTCGTCCAGAGTGGTGGCGATCTGTGGACTTTGGTCTGCATGGGTGTAGTTCTGGAGGCTCCTACAGGCCTCTTGGGTCTCGGTGCAATCCTGAAACGTGTCGTCCTGCTCACTGTTCTCCTGGGTCAAAGACTGAACCGCCTGAACGGTCTCAGAGTCTATTTCCACGGTTGTGGTATTTCTCTCTTTGAACTCGGAATCCACGCCTTCGCTGCTCTTTTGGTCCTGCTTCGGTGCCTGTTCTTCCGGTGATTCCTCGTCCGATTCAGGCGCAGCGTCAGTGCCTCCAGCAAGCTCCTTGGGCTCACCGTTACAAGCAGCTGCAAGGTCAACGCCACAGTCCATTAAGACCTCTGAGTTCGAATGGCTAGGCTGGACACTAAGGTCTAAAAAAGCCTCCTGGTTCTCCAGTACTTCTTTGAAGGCTTCTCTTGGCCGGTCTTCCTTCTCTGCTTGCGCACCCTCCATGTGACTATCATCTTCATCATCTGCATCATGACCCTCATTGTGAGACGGCTCTTCATCCTCTTCCTCCTCCTCTTCATGATCGTCCAGGGCAACAGAGTCTTCTTTGCCCAGGCAGACTTCTGGTTCTTCTTTTTCTTGACTTTTAGCACCACCTGGGTCCTTTGCGACATTTTCTTCTTCTTCTTCTTCTTCTTCTTCCTCTTCTTCCTCTTCCTCTTCGTCATCTTCTTCCTCCTCCTCTTCTTCTTCCTCCTCAGGCTTGATTGCATCATCTTCTGTTTTTTCACCTGGCGATTTATTCGGACTTATAGGTGCACACGTTTCGTCCCTTCTGTTTTCATCCCGAGGCAGCAGGGGTTCCATAGCTTCCTTGACCTCCTCCTCAATCCTGGTGGGAGTGGGGCTGCTTTTGTCTTCTGGAGTCTCCTTCTGTTCTTCTACTGTTATCTGGTCATCAGGTTCCATGGGTGTTTCTGGCGGGGTGTACAGGTTCAGTTTAAATCCGGTCTTCCTTTCTTTGTTCGGCCTCCACTTAGATAGACCACGTTTTGTTCCTTTTGGCCATACTTGTTTGCACTTTAGAGGTTCAGGATTGTCTCTGCTGCCTTCTTTCAAGGTATCTGTATCATCATCCATATTGTCTTAGCGAGGAGACAAACGGGAGGAAGAAAAACAAAGTCTTAGCATCTCTTTGAACACCTGAATTCATTTTTCTAAATTAGCTAGTATACACTGATTTCAAGGTCAAGAGTTGATGATAAAGACACCATCAAAACTAACAGAGATTCATATTGTGCTATAAACCTAGTGAATCACCTAGGTCGGGGAAAAGAATACATGTCTCACTTATTCTCCCCCCAAAAGAAAGCTGTGCTTTTTATAGAAAGCACATGGAAGGCAGCCTGGGTGGCTCAGCGGTTTAGCGCCACCTTCCGTCCAGGGCGTGATCCTGGAGTCCCGGGATCGAGTCCCATGTCAGGGTCCCTGCATGGAGCCTGCTTCTCCCTCTGCCTGTGTCTCTGCCTGCCTCTCTCTCTTTCTCTGTGTCTCTCATGAATAAAAAAAAAAAAAAAAAAAAAAAAGGCACTTGGATGCTGACAATTATAATAAACTGCTTTGAATTTAACAAATAAGACATTCTCTGGTGTAAAAGTCCAGAATTCCACAATGTTAATAAATAATCAATCAATTTGAACATGTACACATTAGAAACTACAGGGGAAAGGGGCTCCTGCTAGCTCATTTATCCAAAGCACCACTGTCCTGGTGAAATGAATAAAAGCCTAACTCTCATATCTATCCTGAGAATACAAATTTCTGTTTGTAGACATTTACTGGATTTATATGATCTCAGATGACATTATTTACTTTGATTTGAATGTTCTCTCTGGCATAAAAATAAACCGGGTACCTCTGAAACAAATGAAAAGATACCTAGATACCCCCGATACAAATGCATCTGTAATCTACTAGAGACCATCATTTTGGCATGACACAAACTGTAATGTCTTTGCCATGAAATGATTGAATACTTAAATGATAGGTATTCTTTTTTATCACCAATTCTGTCCACATAGTATTTAGGATCAATTTGCTGCTCAAATGTAAGGTTTGAACATTTTAAAGTAAATAAGAAACAAACCATAATTGTCATGTTTATTTTAACTTGGCTAATCTTATTTTTACTGTACCTTTATGCACATGTGAATATAAACAAATTTTTATTTATTTTTTTTTATAAACAAATTTTTAAATATATTTATCTAAATATGAGCAAGCAAACAAACATATGAATAAATACAAATAGAAAACACCTAAGTCTTCATGAGATCTTTATTCTATTTTTTTTTAAAGATTTTTATTTATTTATTCATAGAGACACAGAGAGAGAGAGAGAGGCAGAGACACAGGTGGAGGGAGAAGCAGGCTCCATGCAGGGAACCCGATGTGGGACTCGATTTCGGGTCTCCAGGATCACACCCCGGGCTACAGGTGGCGCTAAACCACTGTGCCACCGGGGCTGCCCTTCATGAGATCTTTAGAAAGTTAAAGGTCACACTGATCTCCTGAAGGGGTCAATGTAAAGGAAAAGCTTTACAAAGAAAAACAGCCTCTATTACAAACATTACTTTGGAGAACAAACATAAGATTTCACATTCAATGTGGAACAGAGATCCTTCTTTGCCAGAATGAAATGATTTCTAATCCAATCAGTGCAGAGCAGGGTAAGCTCCTAGTTCATTTACATAGTAAAAGGATTACACATAAACTTACCTGCAAGGATTACATTCAAACTGGCTAGCTGAGAAGAACACATAAGTGATGTACACTGATTCCTTCAGAAGTACAAAGTACAATACCCACTTAACAGTCACTTCGAGGTACTCAAATGGTTTTATTGCTATTCACATGGGCAGGAAATAGCCATGCCAGTGCCTCTGGATTCCACATGCTGCTGGACCTACCAGCTTTTATAGGAACACTTCTCTAAATAAGATGGGTTTTCTGGTAATTAAGAAGATCCTGAAAGGAATCAGGTAGAATATGGCCACTAAAAATTTTAAAGGCAAATGGCCCAGAGTGGACAATAAAGGTAATGATGATTCGTTTACACAGTCCTGAGAAGAAAGTTAAGAAGTGGAAATAAGGCTCAATGTCCACACAAAAAAATGGTATCTTGCTGCAGTTTGCTGTTTGTTTAAAGAAACTAAAGAACTGGGGTGCCTGGGTGGCTCAGTCAGTTGGGTGTCCGACTCTTGGTTCTGGTTCAGGCCATGATCTCATGGGTCATGAGATCGAGCTCCGAATCAGGCTCTGCATTCAGCGGGATATCAGCTTGAAAGATTCTTTTTTTTTTTTTTTTAAACATTTTATTTATTTATTCATAGAGACACAGAGGGAGAGAGATGCAGAGACACAGGCAGAGGGAGAAACAGGCTCCACGCATGGAGCCTGATCCCAGTCGCCGGGATCACACCCTGGGCTGAAGGTGGCGCTAAACCCACTGAGCCACCAGGGCTGCCCAGCTTGAAAGATTCTTTCCCGCTACCTCTCCCTGCCCCTCAAATAAATAAATAAACTTAAAAAAAAAAAAAAAAAAAAGGAAAGAAAGAAAAAAGAAACTAAAGAACAAGGTTTGGACTCTACACCAGGGTAAGATGTCATTCTCTCAGCAAACTATTGTATATAGCAACAGTATTCCTGTTAACTATGAAAGTCAGAAGATGCTTGCTCGTGCCCTTAAAATTATGGCTTTTCTTTTTTTCTTCCTTTTTTCTTATTTGATAGAGAGAGAGCAAGCATGAGCGGGCAGAGGGAGAGGGAGAAGGAGAAGCAGGCTCCCCACTGAGTAGGGAGCCTGATGCAGGGCTCAATCCCAGGACCCTGAGATCATGACTTGCGCTGAAACCAAGAGTCAGACACTTAACTGACTGAGACATCCAAGGGCCCCCACTTTGTAAAAAGAAAAAAAAAAAAGATTTTTTAAAGTAATCTCTATACCAACCATGAGACCTGAACTTACAACCCCGAGATCAAGAGTCGCATGCTCCACCCACTGAGCCAGGCACCCCAAATTGTGGCTTCTTAAAAGCAAGAGAGACACCGCAGTTCTCAAGGAAATGAGATGGCCTGTTTTTAGATTAGAAAAGATATTAGAATAAATTTTTAAGTAGAGTGATTTCAGCCACAGAGCAGAGACTGTCCATAGATCCTTATGATTCAGCCAGAAACTTAAGTATCCAAGCCAAAAGGCAAGGAATGGTTGCTTTTAAACAGAGCATCAAAGACTACTCATTGGTGTTAGTATTTTTTTTTTGGTAGAGGATGGGGTGGGATGTCCCTGCCAACGGCAAATTATAAAATAGTAATTTAAAAGGAAGGACAATTTCCTGATTTCCACACTATCCTATATTATCAAAGCTAAATACTGATAGTGTGGGTGAGTTTAAATGATCCTTGATAATAATGTATCCTAAGACACCAGTAATTATAAGCTGCATGATTGATTTACTAAATTTATTTTTCAGGAAGAAAGAAACTACTGCATTCAATGCTTACGCAGACAGTAACCCTGATTCTGGAAATATTAAATGTGGGGGAAAAAAGTACCTATTAGAATCAAGGAGATGCTGTGTGTTTCTTATTGAGAGACTTCAGAGTTTCTGAGGATAAGCCAATTTCTGGAAAGAAAGATGAACCCACCCGGAGGAATGTTCTGGCCTTAGAGGTTGTTTAAAATAAAATCCAATTCCAGGAAGAAAGGAGAGATCCTTTTATGAATGAGTCGACACAACCTCAGAGTTGCCTTTGGGTATAACTCCAGGTACTTGCCTTTTGGCGGTTAATATACGAGATATGCACAAGGATAAGATTTTTATAATTCCTCCACTTACTTCTACAAGGGTCAGCATTCTTAAAACAATGATTGTCTTTTTCTTCCTCTTCCTCTGTTTGTTTTTTCTTCCCAGGCTGATGTTGGAATGTTTTTCTCAGGACTGGCTTCCCGCCATCTTCCTCCACTTCAATCTCACAGGTAGGCTCCAGGTGTGGCATTGGCCTCTCTTCATCTGAGTTGTCAAAGGGCTCATTCAGTACTTCTGTCGTCTCAGAAATGGTCTCAGTTGTTACACTGCTGTTGATCCTCCTGCGTTTACGGCCCCTTTTCTTCTTTAGCACAAAAGGCCTCTGAAATTAATTCCAAACATAATACATAAGAGCTCATGAGAAATTAAATGGTTGAGTCGATATGCAGCAAACATGTACGGAAGGCCTGAGAATCTTACACGTAAAGACTTCTGTGATGCCTTTGTACTTAACCTTCCATTTGATGTTTAACATCCCTCTCGGGCTCAAACTACACAGGCAAGTGTTTTCCAAATAAAACAGTTGTTTACTCAAGAAGATGCTTTGAGAGGGAACATCGCCTCAGCTTAACTGTAGATTTTAAAAGCTAAGGTTTGCTTTTCTAGCATACATTTTCCAAGTACATTGGTACTTGCAGACTCCAATATCCTGTATATCATAGCTATTCAATCATCACAGACACAGATGTTTCCATAAGTGTTGCAATAATCGACTAGCCACTGGGTCACTCATTTAATACTTGATAATTGTTCAAGGAGCACCTGCTATCATCAAAGCACCAGAGGAGATCTGATGGTGTACAAGGCTAACCTATTTGCTCCCCATTTCATAGGGCTTTAGAACGGTGAAAAGGG
Source organism: Canis lupus dingo (assembly GCF_003254725.2). Lineage (NCBI taxonomy): Eukaryota > Metazoa > Chordata > Mammalia > Carnivora > Canidae > Canis > Canis lupus. Next base: position 25,672,365 of record NC_064246.1, on the reverse strand, counting down.
AAGAGGACAGGGTAGGAGAAGAAAGGATTATTCTGTTTAAAAGGTTAAGAGAATCATGTATTGATGACTGCAGGGATGTCAGCAACTGATAATTTTACAAAATCTTTTATTATAGAAGGCATCTTAAAAAATTAAAAGACATGTCAATTCTGTCTTATTTATATAAGATAGGATTTTTTTTTTTTCTAATTGCACCACAGGCTGGCACAGATGACTCTCCATAATAGCAATTATAAAATACTTCTGCCCAAGCAAAAAAGTATTTAATGAAACAAAATTAAAATACAGGAATAACAGAATTGCTGCTAAAATGTAATCTGTCAATAATGGGCCTGAAAAATTATTTAAAATACACTGCAAGAAGGTTCAATACGTTGGGTTAAAACTGTAAATAAACTGTATCCAAGAATTACTGTTGACTCACATTAACTCTCTGAATGTTCACATATAAACCTGATAATCACATTCTGTAACTTAACAATTATGATTATCAACACCGCCGGTTGGCCTGCTCTCCCTAACCGACTATAATTTTCCCAAACATGAGTACAGCCAATATAAAGAACTGGTTTTCGGGCAGCCCGGATGGCCCAGCGGTTTAGCGCTGCCTTCAGCCCAGGGTGTGATCCTGGAGACCCAGGATCAAGTCCCACGTCAGGCTCCCTGCATGGAGCCTACTTCTCCCTCTGCCTGTGTCTCTGCCTCTCTCTCTCTCTGTGCCTCTCATGAATAAATAAATAAAATCTTAAAAAAAAAAAAAAAAGAACTGGTTTTCTTCAGATTGAATCCACTTATATGATGGGAGTCCGTAGCATGCCTTGGATAATCCTGGTTTTTGATATTTTTAAGACAAATTTCTTTGTAATATATACATAATACCTGAATACATTTTCCTCGTAAGAAATCAAAAGATTACTCAGAAGCTTGAAGTTCACTTTATGGGATGCTCTTTTCTACTCCTTGCCACAGCTGCATTTCCACTAAAAGGCTACCAAATTGGGAGTTAGAACAGCAAGTTCTTTGACAGGCAGTACACGGGATGACCTTGGGGCAAAGCCTCAACTGGTGCTATTTCTTTAAGTCTTGGGTATACTAACAGTATCTGGTCCCTCACTAAGTCACAGATAGTGAAGACAAAGATATCAGATCCGGGTTAAACAATTACCTAAAGACAAAATCAGTTTTTTAAACTTTCTGCACAAGGTATATCTAGAGAGACCACCAGGCTATAAGAAATTTCAGCAATGTGACTTGGCCACAAATTTAAAAATATCAGCATCAACACAGAGAGTCTGAAATACCTTCTAACAATTCTATGCAAGAACAAGAAAAATAGGAGCACTGGGCTTGGACTCAGGGCAGTCATCTGGTTCTGGCTCCATATCTAAGGAGTTGTAAGACCTTGGACAAGTCTCTTAGCCTCCCCTAGGCCTTGGTGTTTTCATCAAAATGCACTGAAGGTGGTTTTAAGTGCTCTCCAAGGCCCCTTTCTGCTTCTACACCCTGACTTACTCTAGTCCCACAAACCAGCAGGTGGCAGTAACTACTAGACTAGGAAGCCTGCCTGTCCCTGTTTTCCTGTCAGGGCCACTAACAAACCTCAAAAAGTAAACACAATCATGACTGTAAGATAAACGATGATGATATATGATAGGGAGGACTGAATACAAATAAACTACATCTAAAGAATAGAGAGTGAAACAAATACTAATAGTTCGCAATGACAAAATTTGATTGAAATGGACTCAGACTGAAACTCTAAACAGACACATACCTTTCTCTTTATGGCAACTGATTGTGGTTTAGTCAATCTCGGAGGAGAACTCTGAATATTTTCTTCTTCTTCTTCTTCTTCTTCTTCTACTTCTTCTTCTTCTTCTTCTTCTTCTTCTTCTTCTTCTTCTTCCTCTTCTTCCTCTTCCTCCTCCTCTTCTTCTTCCTCTTCCTCCTCCTCTTCCTCCTCTTCTTCACTGCTCTCCTTAGACAGCTCCATCAGCTGCCCTCGCTCCCCTGCCACTGGCCGGCTCTCCGGGGAATGCAAATATTTATTTTTCGATTGTACTTTTGCAGGTGATTGCCTACTGTTCGCTCTAGAGGACAGGATTTCTTGCTCCTCCTTTTCCCAGCAGCTAGCTTGTTCCATTAAGCGCTCAGCCTAAGGCGGGGGAGGGTAAAAATGGTGGGCCAGTGAAAGGGCAGTTAAGCCAGAGCCTCTAAGGATCAAAGGCAAAGGATCTCTTAAATCGTTTCTGATCAGGACAGTCAGCCAGCCAAGCAACATTCCAGCTGCATCATCTTAGGACTCTTTTGCATCAGTTAGGATAACAAATCAAAGAAGATTGGGTTTCATGGGATATTTAGCAGTATTAATGATGCAGCGAATTGATTTGAGTCCTTTATCACTACATTACATGCTCACTGGCATGGAGCACTTTAAGCAAGTTCATAAACACAAAGAATCGATTGACATTGCAGCCTTGGAGCTCAGCACCAAATGTGATCTGATTACATGCTGTCAGTAGTGAAAAATGCTGCTTTGTGATCAATGATAAATGTTTCATTTTTCATACTCAATTCAATAAAATTATCATGTCTTACCATGCAACCTCAGTTAGGATAAATTAGTGCCATATCATTTCACAAGCTCCCTCTACATAACCAAGCCTTTGACAACGACGGTAATGACTTTCTTAGCTTAGCTTAAGAATGCTGCAAGATTGAAGTCACACAACTTAGGCAGATGAAGCCAATCATTACCTCTTTCTCAGCTTCTCGCTCTTCTTCAGAAACTGCAGCATTAGAAATTAAAATTGGGGTCCACCTTAGGCTTTCTGGATCAAGTTCATTGGTCCGGGAACAGGTTTTCAGCTTTTCCATGTGGCCCAATATCAACTTTTCCCTTCTAATGATGACAAATCTGTAATGTGACGAAGCAGAACAAAGTGCAATCAAAAGCTGAAATTTCATTTCACCTTCATACGTTGACAAATGCTAGCACTATTACCCAGGGTACAATTGATGAGAAAGCTCATCAATGAAAAGGTATAGCAAATTGAAATCTGACCAGCAAAAAAGTATCATTTCCTGTTTCCTATTTAGGAGAAAGCTTTTGATACTGTCTTTTATCAACCTCTTATGTTAAACTAGAATGTATCCCCTGCCCCCCCACGTCAGGGACCCTTTCTGGTGTAAGATGCTTGCAAGGCAGCCAGCGACGCCCAGGCCTTGGTACTCACCTGCCATCCCTTTTGTCAATCATATGGAGGTGCTGCAGAGTAGTGGCAATGTCATGTGGGCACATGCCCGTAGCTCTGCTGATGGCTTTGATGCTGATGTGCCTCTCCTGGTGGTGGTAGAGATATTCTAAGATGACGCTCTTCCAGTAGGCCAGGTAGGAGAGGCGGCCCAGATCAGAGAGTGGCTTTTCAGGAGACCCTGCCTGGCCTTCTCTTCTAGAAAGCAAATAGCCTAGGGCAGAAAAAGCCAAAGTCGACCTCATTGTGGTGTTTTCAGACATTGGAACAGGGGCCACTTGGAAAGAACGGAAGTAGCAAGGAGGTAAAAATGGCACACCAGACTTTACGTATGCAGTCTCTTCCCAGTTGTAGGGATTTGATCTCCATGAAGTTTATGCTTTTGAACCTTTTATAGTAGCACTGTAAGTCAACTCATATAGCTAGCGGCAGCATTCCAAATATACGTCATGGCATATTAAACAAAGCTAAGGTTGAGGACGTTACTTCTGATAAATTTCAACATCCAAGTTTCCCACCAACTTTAGATTCTTTCAAAAAACGAAATGTCAGGCACTTACTCAGAAATCCTGTCGAGGGACCACCCCAAACATTAATGGGCAAGTTGTTTTCCACAGGAAGGACCTAATGACCCTTTGACAGCTGGGTCTTAATAAAAGAGAAGGGTCTCTGTTGACTCAGATTCTATATTGCTTGTTACATTTAACTAGTCGGCTGATCTGAAGCTTTGTTTTAGGACTCATAAAAGAATGTCTTTTAAGTCGACTGCTGCAACTCACAACAGCTCCGCTAGCTCTATTTTCACCTCTTTCATGTAAATTAATTTATAATCCCACCCCAGAACGTTGCTTCTACAAATTAAAACAAAACAATCTCCTTAAAACAAACTGTTTCATGTATATTCAGAAAAATCCCTGAGCATGGTAAGCTTTTGAATGTGCATTCTACAGCATTACGGTGAAGGTTCCTTGGCAAAGGGACTTTAAAATGATTTAAAACTTTAAATCCACTTGAAGGTAATGAATGAAAACTGTGGCTGTGTTGGTAATTAAGAGCCACTTATGGAGCAGAGAAGAAATGCTATAAACTAATGATGTCTACCTTGCTCTAATTATCAATTTCAATAGCCTCACCTTCCCAAACTTACCAAATTTAAACAAACATCAACCACATACAGTAGGTGGCAGCAATTACAAAATCATGCTGCTCTGCAAACCACCCAAATCTTCAGCATTTTTCTTCTTTATCTACATTTCCAAAATGGCTGCACTCAAGGATTTTCTCAATTTTGGATTTTTTTCTTAGAAGGAGAAATCATGCCTCTGATGCATTTTCCTGCCTTTCAAAAATCACTGTAAATAATGCAGAAATATAGAACAAGAAATCCAACCTGGCCCTAGAGGGGTATAACCACAGCATTTTGCATTTTGACGGTTTTAATCCGAATGCCATTGTAAAGAATGAGCATATATTTAACTTTAGGCTTTCCTGAAGTCTTTTGACTTATTTGGGTCTTTAACTCATGTGTAAGTGTAATGTATTTGATTGAATGCAACAAGCACCACAAAATATTACAGTCAAACCACCGTCGACGCGTCATTCAGCTGCATACAGAGGCTTTCAAGAGCAGTGTGTCAGGAATGCTAACAGTGATGACCACGGTGTTCAAGCCAGCCCAGAGTGTGCCCTGTCAGTTTGGAGAAGAGCTCTCTGTCGCTCAAGTACAAAGGGTGCCCAGACCTCACAACACAGATAATTGGCACATCTGTCCCCTGCCTCCTAAGTGCTTGGCACATGCTGAGAAATTTACTCAGTTGGCTGGGGGACCGAGCTCTGTACCTCGGGGGGGCGGTGGGGGGAACAACACCCTTGTGACCATGAGATCCCCCAACTACAAGTCCCCTGCAATGACTGTGCAACTGTGCAATTCCCTAGTCCCTCACCGGTTCTCATCTGAACCCCACAGTTAGGGACAGAAAGCCCCACTCCCACAGGTCAGTAGGAGGAGGACTTCTGTAAGACCCAAGGAGTCAGAAGGTGGTAAGTGCCCTTCCTACCTTCTGTTCTCCGCTACTACGAGCAACCTTACCCAGAAAGCACAGATTTCTTTGTTCTGTCTTCTCTTCCTTCAATTCCCACCCTGGACCCAGTCAGAATCCCCCCAAAACATATTTTCCACAGCTGTTCATGTTTTCACACTCTAAGGCAGCACATGCACACCTTATCAGGGCCTCCACCTAAACTGGTCAGGCCATTGGAACTCTCAGGCAACCTGGGGTCTGGGGAGAGCATTTAGGCATTAATGTTTCAGTGCCTGGGATTCCCACCAGGGTAAGTGGCAATCTCCTGGGACACACCCTGTGACTGACACTGCCACAGGAGAGTCCTGAGGCCCAGGGCAGGCTGGGAGGCAGCAGCAGGGCAACAAGCATGCACTCACTGAGCCCACTGGGTCCACTGGATTTTTGCAGCAAGCCCTCCACCCTGCACCAGTGAAGGCTACAGGGCAGGAAGGCTACCAACAACTGCCAGGAAGTGAAACTCTCCCAGGTGCTGGGGAGAAAAAACTGCAAACCCAAACTCCAACCAGAAAACAGCAAGGCTGGTGTTCAGGGCTCTTGTGTGCCAACATTTCAGACCACACAGTGCCACTGTCCAAAGCTGTCCCTGCATTGCCTGAAGTTAGGTCTTCTTGCTCTGACTCCTGAGACCCTCAGGGAGCTTATACCAATGGAAGGAATCTGCACGTAAGCTGAAAGGCATTTGTAAGTCCATGGTCTCTTCCTGAAGGAGAAATTTTTAAATTAAACAGATCCCATTTCCACAATTAAAAGGACCAAAGGTAAATTTCTGAATCCTTAGTACCTAAGTGAAATCACTTGTAATATGTTAAAATGTATGGCTTAGAAGAAAAAGTTGTCATGTTTACTCCATGGGTGCACTACGTGGATAAAGAATAAAGAATTTAAGCTTCACCTGCAGCAGGCACTTTCCCTCAAAAAAACTGTAGCTGGTAGCACTTCTGTACTCTGACCTTTCTTTTCTTTTCTTTTTTTAAAGATTTTATTTATTTGAGAGAGATAGTGAATGAGGACAGGGAGAGAGAGAATCCAAAGCAGACTCTGCACTGAGCACAGAGCCTGACATGAGGCTCCATCCCACAACCTCGAGACCTGAAACCAAGAGTCAGATGCTTGACTGAGCCACTCAGGTGCCCTCTACGCTGACCTTCCTGACATGGAATGATTTATATAATGAATGTCTTGCTATCTTTTGTTTCCTTCTCTCCCTTTTTTAGGCTCCTCCAGATCCTAATCACTGTAAAGCCAATTGAGAGAATAATATTTGGTGAGAACATCTAGGTTATTGAGTAATTTGAGAGATGCGGTGGTTTGATGTTACAGCTCTTAAACTTTTAACTTACCAAAAAGATTCCAAATAATTGATCTAAGATGCAGGGAAATAAAAAGCACTTATCTTGGAAGCCGGTGAATGATCCTGAAAGATCTGAAACAAGTACAATACACCCCTGGTGAATAGATTCCCATGGTGCTCGAACACCTTTTCTTAACTGAGGATACTTTCAATCAGAAAACCTGAACCATCCCTGGGGAAACCTGGCTGTTCAGACTAAAAACAAAGTGGTGTTTGGAGGGCAAATTCTGGTAGCTGCAGTATAATTAATTGCTGATGAAATTATTCCCTTTAAATTGTCTTTGAGGCAGAGGTGCTGGTGAACAGCACTTACTCTGTGATCAGGAGACTTGTAATTGGAAATTGGCCCACAAGCCCCTCAGCCGCATCAACTAACTATCTTGATACTATTGAAAGCTGGATTTCTCTTCTGCTTCACTAGAACTACTTATCCAAAGGAAGACGAGGTTCTGAGCTTCAGTGTATGGACCACACTCTTAATTCATAAGAGTATCAAGGTGCTTGCTTAAAGGGAAAGTAAAGAGCACGGGGATCCCTGGGTAGCTCAGCGGTTGAGTGCCTGCCTTTGGCCCAGGGCGTGATCCTGGAGACGGGATCGAGTCCCACATCGGACTCCCTGCATGGAGCCTGCTTCTCCCTCTGCCTGTGTCTCGGCTTCTCTCTCTGCATCTCTCATGAATAAATAAATAAATAAAATCTTAAAAAAAAAAAAAGGAAAGTAAAGAGCAATGTGATGTCTGCAAAAAGTAGCATTTCTAAGCTGTGCTGACTGCATAGGACCCAAATTTACCTCACTGCTGTTAAGGCTGACCTACTTGTAGTAAGGGAGTCAATTCTCATGTTAACTAGCCCCGATCCCATGTGTTTGAAAAGGTTAACTCCATTCTAGGGAGAGGGAAAAAAACAACAACAAACTGGTAGAAAGTTGCCTCTGTGTGGACAGATCTATTAGGATAAGGAGGGAACTATCTAGACAAGGTCAAGATTTGTTTTTACAGACCTAAATTCCCAAATTAATTGAGCTCCCAGCATATTAACTACAAGGTTAACTTGTTTAATACAAAACATGCCTTCCTTTTAACCTAGTAATATTTCAAAATTGTAGACTGGACCAGAAGTGGAATAATAATGTTCATGGGTAAGGATTTCCTCCCCACAAAGGCAGCCACCCCTCACCCTTGCAACCTTCATCTCTACCATCTGGAACCAAACCATACAAACTTCCTCAAATACAAAGTGTGAACTCTGGCAAGCTACTCCCAATTCCCATCTGTCTGGATTATGTGAGTCTGGGGTTACTAGCTGCTTTTAGGGGAAGATAATCTTCAAGGATTACACACCTTTCATCAGACACCTGTTTAGCTCAGCAAACTTTGCTGAAAGGTTCATATCAGTAGGCAGCACTGGGTTTGCAAGCCTGGGAACTGACACCAGGCCAGGGATTTATGGCAGCTCTTGAGCAGAGGAAATCCGATGGCTCTAACCGTGTATCTCATGGCTAGGGACCGAAATTCACTGGTCTGTGCTCATCTGTTACTAGTTTTTGGGGTTAAGCAGCCCTGTGACCAAGTGGATGAATGGTGTGTTATCAGTTGAAATAGTGATAAATGAACCTGACAGGCTATTTATGTCTCCTTGCTGAAATCTTGTGGTGATTTTGCAATTAGTAAGGAAGGAAGCTGAACCTGAGTCTTCCTACTGTTTTCAGAGAATCTGAGCATTCCAAATGACCCGTGACCTGCCAGATTTCTTACTACTCTCTATTTATTAAAAGACATAGATGCATCCCTAGCAAAGATGGAGATTTTGAATTTTTGGATTATTTTATGCTTTTAAGAGATTGGTCTTGAAAATGTGAATGTGGCATCTTTCCCATAATTCTTTTTTTTCCTCCCATTATTCTATGGGCTTGAAATCCTTATAAAACAATTCGAATAAATATGTTTTTTAAAGATTTTATTCATCCATTCATGAAAGACGCACACAGACACAAAGAGGCAGAAACACAGGCAGAGGGAGAAACAGGCTCCATGCAGGGAGCCTGATGTGGGACTCGATCCGGGGTCTCCAGGATCATGCCCCGGGCCAAAGACAGGCACTAAACCGCTGAGCCACCCAGGCTGCCCGATTTCGAATAAATATTGCCTGACCTTTCTACAGACTTCTATGTCTTCCTGTAGACCAGTGGTTTTCAAAGACTGGGAGACCAGGACTGGAGACTGGACTGGGAGACCAGTCTTTGAAAGACTGGCAGTATCAGCATCACCCGGTAACTTGTTAGAACTGCAAATTCTTAGACCTATGAACCAGAAACACCTGGGGCAGGACCTAGCACTTCTGCTTTACCAAGCCCTCCAGGTGATTCTGATGCACACAAATTTGAAGACCACTGCTATAAAAACTCTGCTATGGAGCTGCTGGTTTTGATGAGGATGTGAAAACCACCTTTTCCAGTAGGAGAGCCACTGGATAGACAGTGGGACTAAAGAATCTCAGATGGGCAAGGAGACCGCACCCAGCAACTTGATGATAGAGAACTGGGGATAGGAATCTCCAAAGTCCCACCTGAAATTCAGACTGAAATTTAACAAGAGGTCATTGATTTGCTAAGTGGTGTTGTCCATAAATTCTAGGTCTGTCTTCTCAACCTTCATTGTACAACTACCTCTCGTTACAACTAGATTCTGAACTGTTAGATTAGGCATGGGACCTGAGATTCTGCATCTGTAACAAGTTCCTATGCTATAGGCCACACTTGCCTTGCGAGGGTTTATATTAAATCAGTGGTTCTCCAGCTTTTTGGTCTCAAGATCTTTTTACATCTAAAAAACATTATTTAAGAGTTTCTTTATAAGAGCTATATCTATTAATTTTATAGAGAAATTTGACAAATATTTATTAATTCATTAACCGATAAACTCATTATGTGTTACCATATTTTTTTTTGAAAAAAATTTATATTTCCCAAAATACAAAAGAAAATAGTGAGGGAAGTGGCACTGTTTTTGCATTTTTGCAAATCTCTTCAATGGCTGGTTTGAGAGAAAAAGCTAGGTTCTCCTATATGCTTTGGTATTCAATCTGTTGTGATAACCACAGGTCATGAAACTACTTGAAAACTCCAATGTACACTCGTGAGAGTGAAAAGGATAATCCAGCATCTCAGTATTACTTTAAAAATAGTTATGACCTTGTGGACTCCTTGAAAAGGGCCTTATGGATCCCCTGGGGTCCCCTGGATCATACTTTGAGACCATCTGCATTAAATTAAAAAATGACAAGAATTTTTAAAAGTTGAGCAACAAGGCCATAGGTATTTTAAAACAATATGGCACTTATTAAATACAGCAGACAGGTCGTTAAGAAGCACTACAGGTAGCTTACAAGCAAAAGTGCTAGAGCCAGACTGCCTGGAATGGAATCCAGGGCCCACTAAGTACCAACAACGTGACCCTGTCTGGGCAAGTTATTTAACCCCTCTGCACTTCAGGTCCCTCATCCATAAAATTTGGAGTAGAATTACACCTATCTCTTAGGGATGTCGTGAGAATTAAATGAATAAATACAAAGCATGAGGAATGGTGCTGAAATGTAACATGTTAGTTATTATCATTACTCAACCTACTGAATGAATGAAATCTCAAGATTGTTTGGGTGACTAGATACACTTAATATAGGGGCAAGAAAGAAAACATGGAAGAAAATGTGGACAGAAAGAAGATGACGAACTGCTCTATGGGATCAGATCGAGAAGAGCTACCTTTCTTTTCCTACTTAGGCACCTAAAAATCATTCCATGTATTCCAGTGCCTCACACAAAAGTTCTCCTACCCCTGCCCCCCAGCTAGCCACTCAAATATAAATTTAATTAAAGAAAGAAGCCATGAAACACACACACACACACACACACACACACACATACACACCATAATCTGCCTCAGGAATGGTCTTAAGAAACTGGTGACTGCAGTTCACAATGAGCACAGTTCTGTGCTCCCCAAATTCCCTTTGGCCCTTAAGTCCTTAACTTCAAGGACTATCCTCAGAAAACAGCAAGGCCTTCAAACCACAATAACAATGACTGCTTGAGGGCGTCAGAAGAACCCAGAGACAGTCCCAGGATAGATGAAACAAAGACCCACATGTTCTAGAAGACCCGTTTGTCCCTGGGAAAATGGTCTGAGCCAGTGAAACCCAGAGACAGGAGACAGCGGCTCTTTGCGGGGAAGGAAGGCTGGCTGCTCTGAGTCATATACTGTCTCTATCTAAGTCCCCTTCTAAGATCTCCCTTCTCACAAGCGTCTCAGCATACAGCTCAGGATGTTGAGCTCTGGCTCAATTACGCGGAGGTAATACTGGTGTTTCTTACTGAACCCGGCACCCTCTCTACTTCTTTACTTCTTGGCCAAGTCTACTCGGGAGAGGAACGATGCTCCTTCAACTTTTCCCCCAGGGGAAGGGGTATGGTAAGGGCATGACTCCCCTGCTGTTGTACGTTCATGTAAAAACCTACAGACCACGCTGGAACTTACCAGATGAGTTCCATGATTCTGTGACTGGGGGTGAAGGGGGTGGTCATTCTGTGTGTCAGTCACCCGGAGAATATATGAACTCACCTATTATATGAGAACTCACAAATTGGGCATCAGGCAGCAGGCAAGGAGACGCTCCTCCCTCTGTGGTGCCTTTGTGTTGAGGAGGGTGAACACCTGTGAACAAGCTTCTGAGTTGGGGATGACCAGGGCAAGAGACAGACCTCGGTGAGATAGTCATAGGCCAAAAGTGAGTCAATGGTATTTTTATAACTGATCATCTATTTCACTGAGAATGTCTTTCTCCCTTTTTTAACCTCTCTTCTATCCCAGTGGTTCTCAACCCTGGCTATACATTAGAATCACTTAGGGGCTTTTAAAAACTACAGATGTCTGTACCCTACCCAATTTCAACTCATGCTTATCACAGGCCAACCTGGTCATAGATGTATCACAGGTTATATTAAGCAAAGAGTCCTGAGTACTATACGATGGCCAGAATGTTAAATAGGGGTGCAACATCAATCCTACTTCTTCATTATGGCCACCCCAAAGGGCGGTGGTGGTAGCAGTGGTGCCTAATGAGAAATCCAAAGTGGAAGGTGAATCTTGGGGAAAATGGAGGGATCTAAGAGTTGATGCTTAAGGCAGGAGATGGTCACTCAGTAACAAGAACTCACAGGAGTTTTATTTCTTTAGATGTTCAACTGAGGAATATTTGCTTCTGTATTGTCATGTCACCACACCAGAATGGTTCTGGTCGGTGTATTAGAAGAAGAAAATTTTTCTAAGAAGATGATCATATATGAAATAAATTCAGCCTCTCAACTTCTTAGTTATGAATGAAAATGAGCCACTTCTGACAAAGGTTAAAATGATCGAGGAACAAGAGATGTGTTAATATCACTTCCTACCAAACTCAATCATTTGGGGAAGAAGTTTTAAAAAATATCTTTTCCTTAAATATAACTGGGAAGTAACTACATCCTTCAGAAAGCCCATTGTTTATGACAAATCTAACTAAAGCTCTGATCTATCACCCAGAGTCCAGTTAGGTTATGATAAAGCACTAGTACTACGGCCTCTGAAGTGCCAGAAATTAGAAAGACATGTCAGAATAATGCTGTCTGCTTTGATCTTTTTTGATTTTCCACAGTTCCCATCAGTTTTAAATTCTGAAAATTCTGGGAAAAACAAATTTACAAATACAAAACATTTTTAAGATGAAGTAATTTGGCATTTTAAAATTATTTCCTCTAAGTAGGAAAAAGTTTACTGTTAGAGATTTAATCTGAAAAACTATTTCAGAAACAAATTCAATTCTTCCAAGTTAAAACTTGGATAAAATTTTCACATCTAAGTAACAAAATCCTGGTAACAAGAATTTACCACTGAGAAGTTGTGAGATTTTAAACATTGCATTAAACACATACACACTTCAAATAAAGCATCTGCTCTAAGCAAAGAACTGCATATACTTTTAATGCCTCACTTGTAAGACTATTCTTCTGTTGCTAAAATATTACAACTCAACTTTTCCTTATATAAACTAATAAAAGCAAAAACTGGAATTTCTTTTGGCCACTATTCTAGGTCTGAGGTTCTGTGGGGGCAGCTGAGCTATGTTCACATCTAGTTGTCTGGTCTAATCCTACCTGCAGACTAAAGGGAAGTGCTTCTATCAGCATGGACACTGCCCCTGATTTCAGAACCAAGCTCTGGGAGACGGAATGGTTAGAAGAATAACTCTCCTTTCTATTTGCTCTCCCACAACCCACCCAAAATTGTGTATGTGTATGTATCATCTATAATTTTCTAAAAACAGAACAAAAAAATGTTGTAATCCTAATTCTGAGTGATAAGCTTTCACACAGCAAATACAAATCTATAGCAAGACTGAAGAAAAGAAAAAAGTGGGGAATATAAATCTGTCTAAAAGTTTTCTTTGGGGGCGCCTGGGTGGCTCAGTCAGTTAAGCATCTGCCTTCGACTCAGGTCATGATCCCAGGGTTCTGGGATTGAGCCCAGTATCAGAGTCCTGGCTCAGCGGGGAGTCTGCTTCTCCCTTTGCCCCACCCCTGCTCATACTTTCTCTTTTTCTCAAATAAGTAAATAAAATCCTTTAAAAAAAATAAAAGTTTTCTTTGTTTTCAAATTACATTTCAAAAGGAATTTGTTAGTTTTTGAGATGTTGAACAATCAAAGCACAGACCATCACCCAATCTGATTGATCAATTAATGTCGAGAATGCAAGGTAGAGAAACGATCTCTGGTTACTGAGGCAAACATTTCTATCCCACTGGCCTATAGAAATCGAAAACTTCTCTTTTCACTTATTTTTTATCTTCCATATGCTTTCCAACAGGATTTGAGGTAAAAAGCCTCTGGCAATAAATAGTGGTGTTCCCACTGGGTTACTGATGAGCCCATTTTGACAGATACGCAGCACACATGCAGGCTGGGGTGGATGCTGGGGCGGGATGAAGTGTTCCATTAAGTGGCTGTCTGGTTTGTTGGTAGATTTGGTGTCAGGTAGGTATCTAGCCTTTAATCCTATAGGAATCTTAAAGTCCAAAGTGGCTAGAGTTAGATGTTAGCTGTTGGAAAAATAAAAAAAGTAAGCAGTATCATTGCTGGCAGTATTTATTAAAAGATGCCAGTTAGTAGGTGATAGCTTCCTCAGAGTCCACTGTTTACACTGCCTCCCTAATACCAGCAGCACTTAGAGTTGAGACGTCAGTAATAATATATTAATATCAGCACAGCTTGGGCCACAATATTATCCCTGTGAGCCTTTTACTGTGGGGTCACTGTTAATCAAAGAATCTCCGTTCATCTTTCCAGGGACAGGAACGGCTTAGTCGTGTGTTCAACAGCTGAGTGTGTCCTGTGTTCCAGGCACTTTTCTAGTTAGGGGTGTGCACAGACACTCCATTTTCTAAATTTAATAAGGAAAAAAGCTCTGGGAGTTTAATTTCTTAACTACTATGCAACTGCTGAACGCAAGAACCACAAACTACATAAATAACAGGAACTCAAATAGACATGTTAACAGCTAAAGTTCATTTTTAAGAATCAATTCAATATGCTACATGCAAGCAATCAATCACACTGCAATCATCATTTACAAATCAAAGTACAAGGCAGATACTCATGGGGGTACATAGAACTAGGTGGAAGTGTGTGATTATGGACGAGCAGATTGAAACTGTAAATTATGTAACTGTCTCTTGTAATTACCCTGCTTGAGAACCAAAAGAAACTTCCTGTATAATTTTGCAGGAGAATGGGGATCAAGATACGGAATTGCTTTTTAGTTGGTTTTAACCCTTCAACAGCTATTTAATTATGTGTGATAAGGTCAAAGAAAGTTTATGCTTAATTTATGAAAAGTTGGCAGGGGGGGTATTTCAAAGTAATCCTCTGAAAAGCTCCAGATTATTAACGAAAACTGATGATTTCTCTTCCTCTTCAGGAAAGATTTATCTAAATTATTGGGTAAAATAAACAACATTTAAAACAAATTCACAGACGTCATTCATTTTATTTTCTCTCTAACAACATTCGTTATGGTCTCCACGTTTTTAACTAGATGCCAACTTGAAAAGCTGCAGGAGTAGAAGGCTGTCAGAGTCCTCAGAAAGATCTTCTGCCTTGGTAGGGAAAAAAAATCTCATTAATTTCCTTAAATTCATGGAGAAAAGTTCCAACACTGGGCAAACCACAGGGCAGGACTTCTAATCTATGAACAGAGGACCATCATCTTCTTAAGAAGAAAGAAGCCTGTGGTTTTTTTTTTTTTTGCAATAAATAATAAGCAAAAACTTCATTTCAGCATTTTAAGACATTTTAGCAGTTTTCTTTCCCTTTCTTAAAGCCTAACTTTTAACCTCGTTTCTCTTCTGTAAGCACTGCTTCTGGTGCCTCAAAAATTGCCCCAAATATCAGACAGAACTTTGAACATCCAGCGTTCTAGAGGAAGCAAGCTACAGTGGTGCTTTTCCTAATTTTAAATCAAAAAAGAAAAAGAGAAAGAAAGGGAGGGAGAGGAGAGGGCAAGATGGGAGAGACAGATAGACAAGGAACATGAGAAGTTCCAATGCTGCTGTGGCCTCTCTGTATCGTTATCTTCTCTCCCACCCACACCTATCCTGCATTGCCATCCTTTGTCTGATTGCACTATTTTATCACCACTCTGTTAACATACAACCCTTCAATTATGTTTCTCCAGGTTTAAGAGTGGAAACACGATTTACAGGAATGCAGTTCTCTAATGGACTAGACGTAACACTCAAGAGGATAGGATTCTGGTACATTTCAGTACATTTCCTTCACATAAAACTAGTTCTGCAAAGTCTGATGCAGCTCCCAATACACCAAATACCCATGTACTGCATTTTGATTTTAGAGCAGCAGAAGTGAAAAACTGTATCTCTTTTATTTTACTTTTTATTTATTTTGTTTATTTTTTATTTTTTAGGGAGAGAGAGGGAGCGTCGCTTGGGGGGGGGGGGGGCATGGAGAGGTGGGGGGAGGAGGAGCAGAGGGAGAGGAAGAGAGAGAATCCTAAGCAGGCTCCATGCTCAGTGTAGAGCCTGATGCAGGGCTCAATCCCAGGACCCCAAAGTTCATGACCCAAGCTGAACCCAAAAGTCAGTCAGCTACCCAGGCGCCTGAAAAAGTTTCTCTTTTAAAAAACATCATTAACATTCATGCCACCAATAAATCAAAAAAGTTTCCATTTTAGGAGTTAAAAAGATCTAAGCTCCAAGACACATATTTTAAGACCATCACTTTCTTAAAAAACAATAAAAAAAGGCAAAAACAAAACACAGATCTAGAAAATGATATTAAACAAATATATAGCTTAAAGAATGATTACAAGGCACCTGCCCCTGTAATCATCATCCAGGATCAAGAAACAGAAGTTTTCCAGCCACCCTGAAAAATCTTCCATTCATCCCATCCCAGTCACCCTTCCTTTTTTCCTCACAGGTAACTACTAACCCAACTTTCAAAGCAATCCGTTGTCTTTATACTTTTATCACCAAGGTGTCCCCAGGGACTACCATATAGTCTTGTCCATTTAAAAAGTATATCTCTTAAGGCTCCTGTAGTCTATGGGTTCCTCTGTCCACCCGCTTTCTTTTCCTTATAATTTCTCTATTGATGAACTGGAGCCATCGGACCTATAGAGTTTCCACAATCTGGATTTTGCTGATTTCATACACATGATGCAGTTTAATCCCTCTTTCCTCTGTGTTCCTGCAAAATGGCAGCTGTATCCAGAGGCTTGGTCAGACTCCGGGTTGAATCCTGTGGCAAAACTATAGGCCCCTTGTTCAGGAGGCGCGTAACTTCTGCTGCTGTTGAAGATCAGGGTCTAGGTCAGTTAATCCACTGGCAGACGCGCAAAGTGGCCATGTTTCAATTCTATCATTTCATTCGTTAGCTGGAATATGTTTACGAAAAGCTGTTTTCCCTCATTTACTATTTGGTTATCTAGTGGTAGAATTCATATAGCATAGGCAAGCTAAATGTTCTATTTATCCATTTTTAAGATAATGAACCGGTTCCTATCATCCTCTAAACTTGTTTTTAAATGTCTTTATGAATGTGTGAGTTTAAACATTTGATGAGTTTCAATCAATTGCAATTGTCTCCATATTTATTGTCCCGTGGGAGCCTCTTCAGGTAAATCCTGAGTCCTTTTGATAAGACCCTAATAATTTTTGCCTCCTTGCTATCTAGTATAAAAGAAGAAACACTAAAAACACTCCTTTTTACAGAAAGAATTCTCTACTTCCTTTTAAATGATTCGTTCGATCTGCGCCCCACCCCCACGCCAAACAACATACACGTTGTTGTTGCATATGCGACATATATTGCATACAGTGAGGTCTACTGATAGCACATTTCCTCAAGATTTCACCAACACATTTTCATTTTTTTCAACGTGGACAAATAGTTACATGCGTAACCGAATCGCTTTTAATCCACTCAACTCTTTTAAAGCACTTTATAAACTTTAATTTAAAACAACATTGTTGAAAAAAAAAAAGGAGCTCCTCTATGATGTTCACCCCAAGCAGAACTCAATAAAAATTACAAAACAGAGGTTTTTATATTAGTAAACATGAACATGTACCACTAATACTTGAGTAAGAACAAGCTAACCACAAATTGATGGGGTAGAAAAAAAGAAATCAGATTCCCAACTAGTATTTTCCTACCAGAATTCTAAACAAATGAGAGAAAATCTTCTGCTTTACCCAAAACAAATTGATGTGGAAAAAAAATACTGCCTTATGGACGAGCTGAAATTATAAATGTGCTGGTTAGAAATACCATCACGAGAGGACATTATCCAACTATTATCTTCGAATACTGTGCTACAAACATAATACAAGCTGGAAAATATATTTAAAGAGAATGGCTCCCTTGAAATCAAAATTAGGTATTGTACTAATCTCAACCCATCAGAACAGAATCTCTCTTGACCTTGTTTGTTGAAAATGTACAAATGTGCCCCTTGCAGGTACCTTAACTGGGAAAACGAAGAGAGTTGGAGTCATTTCTTTCTCTCTCTTTTTCTAAAGATTTTATTGATTTACTTGAGAGAAAGAGTGAGAAGCAGCAGCAGACTCCCCACACTGAGCAGAAAGCCTGATGCGGGGCTCGATCCCAGGACCCCAGGATCATGACCTGAGCCAAAGGCAGACACTTAACTGACTGAGCCACCCAGGCACCCCGGCATATCCTCTTCTGTACTGGCACAGCCACGTGTGCCGCCCAAACATACAGCATCACATGCCTGGGATGAATCCTTCGTGTGTCTGACTACCCGCTGATCTGTGTGCATGGCTGGGACTCTATATCCTCATGCTCTCCTCACCTAGGCCAACTCTGGCACAGTCTGTGTAAAGCATGTTTACTGTAGGAAGTGATGAAGTAGAATAAAGAAGTGGAAAAAAGAGACTGAGAAGAGATTTCAGGTCAAGCCAGCCAAGTGACTGTGGGAGGCGCTGTCAGGGACACAGAGAAAAGCACTGAGGAGATCTAGGCATTCCTTTATTCACTTACTCCCACAACATAAAGTTTTTTGGCTTGCCTACTACGTGCATCCCACGGTGCTCACGGCTTGGAGTTCTGCAGTGAACCACCTGGCCCTCATGATAGTGCCGTCAAGCTTCCATTTGCTGCTGAAGGTAGGTTTTCCCGTACTAATTATGTGAATAGAATTTGCCCAGTAGTAGGGTTTCAAAATGACTCACTACAAATGCTGGTCAGCATTCGAAATCCAAACAGACAAAAGATTTGTAAAAACAATCCACCTGCATGCCAAATCTTGAAAATATTCTGAGCTATGTAAGCCGAAACAGTAGCTGTAGACCGTATGTTTCTTATTTACAACGTTTTCATTGAAGCAATGAATACAAACTATTCTATAAGAGCTATTTATTTGCTCTTATTTATGACAAGCTTTGTTAAAAAAAAAGATACATAAATAAATCGTTAGCTGCACTGCCTCATGCAACTCATTTCTATGCATTCAGTAACAGTCAACCTCTGAATAAATCACCGAGAGCTCAATTTTCAACCTTGATGTTATCTTTAACGTATTAAAATATATTGCACTTCAGCCCAATGTCATAAAACAGTCATGACAAAGGCTTTTAGCACAACATATTATAATGAGAAAGTAAGGAAAAGTAGCCATTTTCCTTATTATATTATAAACTGGAATCCTATTAAAATATATGTCACCATTATACTTATTCTTCTGTAAGTCAGAACATGTCTTCCAAAATCCAGCAGAAGTCTGAGGACACAGCTGCTGGTCCTATCTTTCCACAAGTGTCAGGGCAGAGGTGTGGGAAGGGTTCCTATCTTAGAAAAGGCTATAAAGGACTGGAGCCCCATTTCAAAAGCATAACTTATTATTCTTTAATGATTGCCTGGACTGTGCTCACCCACGGAGGAGAGCTGCCAGGAAAGCTATGCAAAGAAAAAAGCTTTCTTGACAGTTCCTTAACGCTAAAGTTGGACTTTTCCTTCTAAAATAAACGCATGAAGAAATGAATTATCTGATAAAAGTCAGAAAAAGATAAGTTTCTCTTCAATCAACTGTGTGTAAATGTGAATTTGGTCACAGCTCTCATCTCTCCGCCCAAGGGTTATAGTAGATAATGGCAATCTTCTTTCGGATGCAGCTTAAACGATCCTTAGATAGAAGCTGTGCCTGAACAAAATCACGGGCCCTCAAAAGGAAGCAGGGCACACCCGACATCATATGGAAGTAAGTAAACCACAGCTGACTGATTATCTTCTAATAAAATACAATTCTTCTTCGTAAGAATCACGTGTGAAGAGAGAAAGCTTTTCGCACGGTAATTCATTCAACATTTGGTCAACAAATAATAAGGACCTACTAAGTGCCAGGCTCTTCCAGGAGGTGACATTGCCCCAGAGAACAAAGTCTCTATCCCCCAGGATTCTTACTTCTGGTGAAGGAAATCGGCAATAACCAATACATACATAAAGGACACATGAAACTTTCTAAATGGCTTTACATGTGTTTGGCCTTTAGCAATTTTTTTTTTTATGGTCAGTGCCACTGACAAAAGAGAAACCATTAAATAAAAGTTGCATAAGTAAATAAATACCACATGTCAAATTTATAGCCCCTTCATTCAATTTGCTTACAGGGAACCAGAGGGTTTCAACCATTTAATATGTCCCCAAGAGACAATGTCACAGTCCCTCAAGACACACCTTTGCTTCTTGGCTTGTAGGGCTCAGAAATAGGGGAAAGTGAAATATTCACAGTGCGACCTACCTATGAGGGAACTGATGCCAAGTGCATGCTTCATGGCCTCCACCCCATCATGGAGAAGACAGAGTTCACATGTTTCGCTGGGGTTAAAGGACGAGGCTGCTCAGAGTAGGGGGTGGGCTGGCCATCAGGAGGCTGAAGGCAGTATTATTGTGCCTACCTAGAACCATTCCTGGGTTGCCCATTGGGAAGTGCAGCGATATCCAGACATTCCCTTGTTAGAGAAGTGGGATGTGTCACTGGGGCCTGTCAGGCCAGGACCCAGCTCCTGGAAAGAATCTGCTTTCCCATGAAATTAGACTCAACTTGCTTTCAGAGAGAAGTCAGTGACCCATATACAATTTCAGCATCTTCGAGCTCACCAACAGTCAGGGGAAACATGGCTATATTGTACACAGACAAGTGGATTCGTAAATTAAAATGCCTACTTCGTTGCAGATAGGCCTGCCAATATCAAAAATTTGCTCCAAACAAGCAATTTTCAGGTAGGATGAAATAACTCTAAATCTTTCCTTAAAGGTAGGCTTTAGTTTTATGTTTTGAAAACTTTGTAAGTGGCAGCCCTTTAAAGTAGTCTGTTCAAGGCAGACTATTAAAACTGGAAGTTGCTAGCTGACAATCTCAACTACTATGACATGTATTCCTGAATCCAGGTACCATATATTACAACATTTAAGCCAGCAGCTAGCATCTAAGACGCAGGGAAGAAGTATTCTCTTTGTGAGAGTGGATATGGGTTTACCCTCTGAACATCACTCCCTTCTAGGTAGAGATGAGGTACATGGTTTTCTTTCTAATTCTGCTTGATGAACTTAGAAGGGCTGTGAGAGCTAGAAGCGGGAAACCAGACAGAAGACACTTTCTTGTTCTAAGGAGCGCTTCCTCAGGAAACCAGCCAAGAATTACAAGAAAAGACAAGCCTGGGCCTCTCTAGGTACCTGAGAGATCCCTGTCATTAGAACTAGAAGGGGAAAAGAATGAAGGTGTGGAAGATTAACCCACTAATTCTCAGGGAGAAAGAAACTAGATATCCGGAGGCATCCTTCCTCAAAAGTTTCCTCTATTTCCTATTTTTCTTAAATCCAGGTATGTGTGTATGTGTGCCATTTTAAAGAAGAAAGAAGTCAAAGGACATTACTGGCCACACTTACAGCATGACCAAAGTCATAACTTGTAGGCACAAAGCGGGTCTTATCTTCTAGCAGCACTCACCAAACACAGACTCAAGTTATTAAATAGTATCCATGCCTCCTGAAAGCCAGATTTCAACAGAAATCTCTGAAAAGGTCAGCAAAGGATACTTCCTGAAATGAGTGCCTAATTCATTCAATCATGCCTTCTTCCTCTCGAGTTCTAGTCCATGAAGGACAATCCTGAGACACTGTATATATTTTAATAATGAATAAAGGAAGCCAAGAATTAAATATGCTTACAAACTTTCATGATTAATCTACAAATAAACAGATGCTAGTTTTTTTTTTTCAGATGCTAGTTTTTTAAAAAAGGCCTAAATGTACAGTTAATGGATCATTTATATAACTCATCAACTTCTTGCCTATATGGGAGTCTCAGAAAACCAAACATATAAGTTTGTAGACTTTTGGATCCACTGTCATCTACCCTTAACAAAAGCTTCCCCAAGATTATGCAAAGGCTGAAACAAACAAGAAAAAAAGTTAAGAGAAGATTTAGAATTCCTATAATTCTAGTTAGTATGTTTGATTATTTTAAATTAGGAAAGAATGTTGAATTTCATCAAATGCCTCTTCTGAATTTGTATGAAACAGCCTATCTGGATTATCACTTTTTGATTTTCCCATCACTGCTCCCTGGTCTTCTTTCCACCAGGGCTCCAGCCTCTGTAGTTTAAAAAGACAAAAACTAGGCTCCTGTGCCCCCAGCCCTTGATGGTTGAGCTTTCTGAATTCACTTTTTAAAAAACCACATACACCACAGTCCTTCAAAGTATACTTCTTAAACCTTATCTTAATCTTCTTCTGTGGGCACCAAACACTGGCTGGGGACTGGTTTTTGGACAAGTTTAGTGACAAGAGTAACCAACCTCCTAAGGTCTTTGCAAAGATGAAGCAAATTAACCTGTGTGATGCAGGGGACAGTGCCTGACACACAGTGAGTGCCCTAGAAAGGTCAGTTGGGATTACGATTATTGTTGTTGCAATGCTGACCTCTTTTGGCTTCCCTGACACCTTTCTCCCCTGATCTTCTTCCTCCTTCTGGACCCTTTTTGGTTTCCTTGATAAGTCCTTTATCCTCTATTAGCTGCTAACATGTTGGAACTTCAAGCACTCCATCCTCAGTCTTGTCTCCCTACATTCTCCCCGGTTATCCTCACCCATACCTAAGGTTTCCGCTGCCACATTACGCCCACCACTCCCAGGAGCTCTTTTTAATGAATTCCCCTACTGAGCTCCAAACTCCAAGGAAAGCTACATAGGAAGGAAAAAAAAAAAAGAAAGAAAAGAAAGAAAGCTACATAGGGATGTTCAAAATCACAGTGGAGGCAACATGGCCAAAGCTGCACTCACTACCTTTCCAGCCTCAGTTCATCCATCCATTCATCTAGCATTTACTGAGCAGCCCCACATGTCAGGCTGCTGCAGAACAGGAAATACCTGCCTTGTTTCTGCGTATCCTCACTGCTTCTCCCCAGGTCAGGCCTTTGCGGATTCTTCTTAAATTAGTTTTTTTTCTATTTACGGCAGGAAGTATGAATAAGAAAATAAAAATTGCCTTTAATTCTAATTCCAGAAGTCTGTTTCTTCCCCTTCTTTGCATATACTTTTTATGTAACTGAGAACATATATATGTATAATTTTGAAAGCCATGTATTTATCATAAGCATCTTATTTGATTAAAAATTCTTTAGAACATAATTCTTAATAGCTAATAATATTTGTTATATGGATGTACCATAATTTTGTCAGGGGAATGGTTTTGTCTTACTTTTGAATATTGAGATTTTTGTTTCTACTATAAAAAAGGACACTGTGATAGACAAATGTACCAAAACATCAACTCTTTGAGTAAAAGAAGTGTGAGGGACTTAAATTTCTTTTGGTATTTGATCTATGTTTTTCTAACTTTCTACTATGAGTTTATACTGCTATATTTGGGGTGGGGGTGAAAGGAAAAGGAAAGTCCACTATTTAAAACACTAACACAAAACACGTTATAACATTAAATATGAAATTAACGCATACTGATTAAAGTATACGGATTTCCTTAGAATAAATTCCTTTCCAATGTTTTGATATAGTCTGTCAAAGTTCTAGAAAATGTCTACCAATTTATACTTTTTCCAGTGTAAATATAACAGTCTACCTCTGTCAACTTAGATTTGGCTATATTTAAAAGTCTTTGCT
Organism: Canis lupus dingo; assembly: GCF_003254725.2. Taxonomy (NCBI): domain Eukaryota; kingdom Metazoa; phylum Chordata; class Mammalia; order Carnivora; family Canidae; genus Canis; species Canis lupus. The sequence goes on along the minus strand of NC_064246.1, from coordinate 25,648,925 downwards.
AATTTGGTAGCCCAAAAAAATTAAAATCTTACAGTTATTTGAATTTTCATTTTTTCATTTTTAAATCACCAACAATTTTTTTCTCATTCTTTTTTTTTTTTTTTTAAAGATTTTATTCATCCTTTCATGAAAGACACAGAGAGACAGACATAGGCAGAGAGAGAAGCAGGCTCCATGCAGGGAGCCCGATGTGGACTCGATCCCCGGTCTCCAGGATTATGCCCTGGGCCAAAGGCAGGCGCTCAACCACTGAGCCACCCAGGCATCCCTTTTCTCGCATTCTAATTAGCCTTTTGTACTTGACAGGCTTTGGAGCATAGTGGCTAAGAGTTCAAATGCTCGGCCTCAAACTACAGCTACGTCATTTGTTGTTCGTGTAATTGTGCCTTGTTTCCTTACCTGTAAAGCAAGATTAAAAGGTCTCAATCCGTGCTGTAAGGACTGAATGAGCTGAATGAGTCTGGACTCTTGGGAAAGTAGCTGGGACATAGTAGGCCCTCAGTCAATGTCAGCAATGGTGCTGCCACAAGGAGCTCCCTTTTCTGAGCATTCTGCATTCATGTCTTCTGTTCATTTTTCTATTAAGGTTTATGCTTTAACACTATCAAATCTTTCCTTTTAAATATTTGTTTAAATACTAGAGCTGTCAAAGCTTTGCCTGGCATGTTTGTTGCAAACATCTTTCCCATTATGTTTGCTTTGAAATATTAATCCTTTTCAGCATACAGACATTTTTTTTAATCTTGTTAAGCCATCTGTGTATTCTTTTGCAATTTCTTCCATTTCCTTAAGGTTTAGGGTTAAGATGTCCTTGACCATCCAAAGACCAGATGATTGTATATCCTTTCTTCTACTCTTGTCAACAAAGGTTGTATGAAGAGGTAAAGAAATGAATGAAGTCATTCTTTGCTATCCTCCTCCATTATCCACTTTAGAATCAGATAAATGCATTTACAATAAACACACCAGTGAGTTATTGAAGCCAACTTCTTTCACCACTACCTGGCACAATGTTCTGCAACCTACTGCTGAATCAGTTTGCTTTCCTTGGGTCAGCTGAGGATAGGTTTTGCATCCTGCTTCCCTAGGCAGGGTTCTGGTTCTGGAGGCTTCAGTAAAAGACAATTCATTACAAGCTTATCTACTGCCCAGCCAAGAAGAGTCCTGAACTAAAAGCATATATAATAAACCAAACTTGCTACATAAGAATGTATCAGTCAAAATATGTCCAAGGCTACTCACTACAGCACTTTTAAAACTATGAAATATTGGAAACATCCTGTACGCCCACACCTAGGATAGTGGACACAGAAACTGTACTACACAGTGGAGTACAATGCCATCACAGACAACAATAAGATCTGTAAGAAGTAATATGGAGTGATTTCCAGGATATACTGTTCAGTGGAAAAAAGCAAAATGTAAAAGACTATCTATAGTATGCTCCCTTTCATGTAAGAAAAGAAGAGGAATTAGAAAATACACATCTTCTCATTTGTACGAAAAAACCACGGGAAGGATCCGTGAAAAACCAGTGAGGTCAGCGACCTGCAGGGATGGACTGGGGGAGGGGGATGACCCTTCTCAGAGTGCACCCTTTAATGTAGTTTCAACTTTGCGAATCATGTTTTATGTTTCAAAAACGAAAGGCAACAAGGATATAGGAAAACTAAAGTGGTTAACAAACAGAAACAAACAATCCTAACTGTATTTTAAATGAATGATATAACCACACTGAAGGGGGAGAAATGAAAAGAACTAATAAGCCAAGTAACAATCGAACACAGTATCTTGACTAAAGACACTCTGGATAGTTAAAAACAAACATATATAGGGACACCTGGGTGGCTCAGTGGTTGATCAGATGCTTCGGCTCAGGGTGTGATCCTGGCCGGGGGATCCAGTCTGACATCAGGCTCCCTATAAGGAGCCTACTTCTCCCTCTTATGTCTCTGCCTCTCTCTCTCTCTGTCTCTCACGAATAAATAAATAAAATCTTAAAAAAAAAAAATACAAATACTGACCTCTAGTTTGGATTGGAGGTTTGGATATCTAGGTGGTATGAGTGAGCCATTATGAAACTACTTACTCTGTAGTCTAGGGATGAGTTCATAAGGAAACAGATTGGGATAACGGAAGTCAAATTTCTCACTGTCAGAGAAAAGAGTTACAAATATGGAAATGTGGAAAGACAGGATGAAATCTTGTGGTGGTACTGACCTGGAATGCCAGGCTGCAGTATGAACTCATGACTGGGGTGTGGGGTTTGGGGTGTGCATGTTGCCCGTGTGCATGCAACACACGGACAAGACAGAGATGGGGAGGACTTGAAAAAATTTCCTGACTAAGAAGAGAGGGAGTCTCTGGTTCCAGAAGAAAACAGATATGCTTATCAACTTCTACCTTGACAGCTCTACCACCCACCTGAGTTCTAAGCAAAGAGTCACAAACCCCAAGAGGTGGTTTATGAGTGGGCTAGGAGTTAGTACCCGTTTGTCACTTTGGCCAAGCTCTGCAAATGACTTCCTGGGGAGCTCGAGCTTGGGCAAACCCCAGACAGGCTGTTCCAGGAAGTGTGAGACAACAACTAACTCCCAAGGGCAGAATTTGGTCCCATGGATGACCATTCCCCCTCTGCACTGTCCTGGAGAACAGTGTTCAAACTTTGGGATTTGTGATTCTTTATATACACACTTATACTGCACCCATGTCTCTACTCTAGTGTACAAGTGGGCAGCTGGGCAGCTACAGCTTTCCTCCTACTGCTCTATTGTCTCAGTTTCCTAAACTGGCAGTTACTATAGACAAGATTATTTTCCTGCCTTACAACTTTATTTGAATTGCTGAAAATGCATCCACAGACCAAAAGACCCCCAGGCTCATGTACAAAATAGAAATAAAATAAACCTAACCATTAAAAGGTCCCTTAAAAAAAACAGCACATTTTAGAAATCCAGTAACCTTGGTTATCTGTTTTGCCCTGAGTTCTGAATTATGAGGTTGACAAGGATTATGAGAGGTCATGGGATTTATCTCCTTACTCTGCAAGATTGGATCTAAATCATTCTAGAAAGATATTTATCTACTATTATTTTAAGTAACTCCAAAGAAGGAGATGCTATCAATTTTTTCAGCAGCCTACTCTATCTTCTTTAAAACCTTTGTGGCTAAGGAATTTTTTATTTATTTATTTTTGGTTTTAAATGGAATTTCTATTGGGTTTACACCAGTGTCCATTTTCATGGAGTATTGTAAAATTCTTTCCCCAGTTTTCTTCTCTTTGAAGAAATAATATCAAGCCCCTTTCAACTTTATTCAAATCATTCACCCCACTCCTTCACCCACCCAATGTAGGGGCAATGTCAAGGGTATAGGAAAGAGGAAATCTAAAAGTTACACCCTCAGCACTGTACTTGCCAGACATACCCTAATGGATGATCATCCATTAGTCTGGATGGCTTGGGGCCATCCAAAAAGGTTTCAATGGGCTCCACAGTTCCTCTTTAAAGATACACAGCAGACTCAAATACAGTTTTCACTAAAATGTTTAACATAAAGATTAAGGTTGAAAGGGAACGTCTTTGTTCATGGGTTGTTTACTTAAGGAAAAGGCCTTGGTACCAGATCATGCTGTACAAACAACATGCTACTGTATTTAGAGACTTGTGTTTTTATCTGCTAGTACTTGTCCGTTTTTATTTTTAACCTTAGGTAGAAAATTATTATGGGCAGTACCGTGTATCACCTTGGAGATTCCATTCAAATCAAGAAAAGTACATCGAATGCAGATTATTGATTATACTGTTCTACTGAAAACAAAGAAGGTATCCAAGGGGTTTATAGACAGTTGGAAGTAGGAAACATCAGTTATCACCACAAAAACAGGAGTTGCGTCTGAGTGCTATGTTACAGACTAATGGAGCTAAGAAGGGAATGAGATGGATCTCCAGGAGGCGGGATCAAACAAACAGGAGAGGTTCCTGAGCCGGCTCTGAACACCGGGTAGGATTCTGAACAGACTGAGGCTGGGGAAGGAGGAAGTGATCACTTCAGGAAAGGGACTGCATAAACAAAGAGGGGAATTATGGAAACATGCTTAGAATGTCTGAGGAAAAAAAGATGGGCAGATGAAAAAGCCTTAAAAACTCAGCTGAAGTAGGTATGAGAAGACCTTGTATACTGAGCTCAGGAGTTTGACTTATTCTGTAGGTATGCAAATGGTAAAAGTATCAAAAGTTTAGGGCTTGGATGGTTGCTATGCACATCAGAAACCATAATGTTTATGCACAACTTATAAATGGTGGCCACACACAAAAAAAGGGATTTGCCCATAGAACCGATTACATTTAGAACTCTGTAAAATAAAAACAGTGACTTCCTGGTAAGATGGCCCTCCATGGGAGAACTGGATTAGAAAATGAAAAATAAGACTAAGATAATGAATTAATAACTAGAAATATTAATTGAATATAAAAAAGTCACTAAAAATACTTCAAAAAAAAAAAAAGAACAACCTCCTCTATGTCAATAGATTGTGCAAATCCATCTAAAACTGCTATACAGTCATTTTATACCCCAACCATAATATGTCAATATCTAGAAATATAGATTTGGACTCAACACATGTCTTCATGATTTTCCTAGAGCACGTTTTACATTGTGGTTTTTGCATTTGATGTAACTTACAAAGATTATGTAATTTCCTAGATTTTCCTTCTTTCAGTTTAAAGTCAGACAAACTACAGTCTGGTAATGAAGAAGCACACAGTTCTTGGTGACAGACTTTTATATGGTCAGAAATTACTATTATCATGGATGCTTGGCCTTCATGTTATCTGGGTATTTTGAAATGAATTCCTTCAATGTAACCTTAGTGCTCCGTTTACAGACCCCATATAATATAAACATAATATAAACAAGGGGGAAAAAAACTACCAATATTTTTTACATTATCCTATAAGGTGCATACTTTTAAATACCATTCTAATTTTAATTGAAGAGATTCTGAAGATGCAAATGTGTATAAAAAATGTTTCCTGGGCAACCTCTAGGTAAAACATTGTAATAATTTCCATAATAGAAAAAGGGAAATTAACAAAATGAGATAGTTATTTCTACTAGAAAGACTCAAAGGATAAGCCACCTAAAGGATTGTTTTCCTATGTAGAAATATTCCTTTCTTGCTCTGTACTGATAAGATTACAGTAAAATTTTAGAAAGCTGAAAATCCTTTTAAATAATACTTCCGTTAGCTTTAATCACAAATAATTGCCTCTTCTGGTGCTAATGAGCATGAGCACCATGGAATGGAATGTAATTCTGCAGGTTCATTCAGGGTAATGGCTTTGTGAGCTAGTGACACTGCCGAGAAATCTAGTCTCAATTTCCTAGAGCACAATAAATGAGCAGCAATAAATTTTTCACTTGAGGAAGATTTTCTAACCTATGTAAATATGACGAGAAAACCTCTTATCTACTGATAAAAACAACAAAGTGTGTTAAATAAAGTTTTATGTGTTAACTCTTTTTCCTTTAACAGCCATCAGCTCTCTGGATCATGAAAGTAAGTAAAGCACTTCACTTACTGAAATCAATGAGAAACCGTCCAAATCCTTGCCTTTGGTGCTGGGGCATGATCATTATGCAGGAGACATTATACTTCTGCTGGCAAAGCTTTTCCTGAGGGAAGGAGAAACAGATCAAGTATGTCAGAGCTCTGCTGAAGTGGGCAATTCCCCCACACCTGCCACCGTGCTTGTACACGAGTCCACAAAGATGAGCCAATGAGTTAGGTCAGAATCAAGCAGAATAATCCTACTGTGTTGATCATGATCAATCAAACTATCAGCTAAGAACCAACCATCCACTCCAGGCATACCTCTCAATTATATCTTTACACTTGGAAGTTGGTCGCAGAAAACATGAATAAAGAATCCAAGTAAATCTGAGCCAAATGAAACAGAATGCAGACAGTATGCAAGAAATGATCTCCTTGCTCAAACACCTTGGGATATGGGGGAGAAAAAAACCATCCGCAGAGTCACCAGCAGGGTAGGGTAAGACTTAGCTTGGTCCCCTGCTAAAGAACTTTCAAGTCTTCAACAGCAATCTGTCTTCCGCCTTTGACTAAATGCCCCAGTGAACCCAAAATTGTATATGTGTAGGTAGATCTGCACAGATACATTTCTCTTATGGATAAAAAGTCAAAGTAGAAAAAGCTAGAGAAATTATTGGCATCTCAAACAGGAAAACAAATCACAACAAAAAAAGACACGGGCAACAGGAAAGCCCAAAGCCTCTGCACAAATGTGAGGCCAAAATATTACCAACAGTATGAAACCAGGAGGAAGACTGGGAAGAGTATGGTGGGAAACAGTTCTTATAGTTAAGGAAAAATTTGCAATTTTCATGGGATGTGGCATCAGAGCAGCAATATTTTATTCAGAGTACACAGAAGCAGCCAAAGCCTCCACAGAGACGATCTGGAAAAGGCTTCTGAGGTTGTGAATGCTCTGGCCAAATATAAACCACAAATAAGACTGACCACAAATGGTACTAACCACATGAAAGAATTACTTCAGAACACCCAGATCTTTAATGAACCTATTTGAAAGATCACAGGAAATTGTTGTGGAAAAAACCCTACAGGGCAGAATTAGACAGTTCTTTGTGAAAAAGATGTGCTCCCAACATTTGCACATTTGTAGCTGTCCTTGGAGCCTCTAAGAAATGAGAAGGAAGAAATAATGTGTGTTAGTTTCCCTAAGAAACTGGATTGTCCACTGGATGTGGACATCAGAGGCAAGTGTTCAAATAATTAGTCTTCTTTGCAACATTAGACAAATAAGTCACTCTACCTAAAAAGAGATGTACTCTGGGTTGAAAGGATTCATGCGTTCTGCTACTCTTTTCTTTGTCCCAAACTCCTCCTATCTTTAGAGTTTGTAAGCCAACCCAACCCTCCGGTCCACCCTACTCCTATCCTCTAACACGTGTTACCACAGCTAAATTCTAATCTATGGATAAAATAACTCTTCTTTCCCTCCTTTTTAGAGTCCTCTACTTTCTGCTTGGAAAGTCATATGTATGTAATGACTTACGCTGAATTTTTCTAGGTCATCTTGGCCATTCTCTAGCTATAATCTCTAGAATTTGGTTTAAGTATGGCCCCAAAGGGCCATAGTCCTTCACACTCCAATTGACACATTACAATATGGTTTAATTTGCATCTATCTAGTCTAGATAGACTTTAAAATTGTTTTTTTTTTTAAAGATGAATTTTTGTTTTACCACACTGCCAAAGAATGAATTTCCCATGCACAGTAAGAAATGACGGTAGTTACTGCCCTGCTGTAAAAGAAACTGTGGCAACGTGAGAAAAGTTTTGCTTGTACCAAGTAAAATGCTGGGTCCCCTAAGAGAAGAGAGGCAGAAACTGAAACCATTAAGTCACCATCAACTGGAGACCCAGAGGCCAATTTGAGATAAGGACAGCAGGCACCATTAAGCATCTACATTTAAACACAGACACATTTAAAGAAACACCATTTTCTTTCTTCTTTTTTTTTTTTTAAAGTATCCTCCACACCTAGCATGGAGCCAAATGTGGGGTTTGAACTCATGACCCTGGGATTAAGACTCAAATGCTTAAACCAACTGAACCAACCAAGAAACATCATTTTCTAACAAGAAGGACCAATCGTGAACACCATTCTTTTTTTTTAAATCTCTATACCCAACATGGGGCTCAAACTTACAACCCTGACACCAAGAGTTGCATGTTCTACCAAATGAGCCAGCCAGATGCCTCATGACTACTATTCATTTTTAACTCATTGGAAAAAAAAAAAAAACAACTTTATAAACCAATACAAAAGGTAAGAAATTTTATACATTATATAAATAGATTTCTTATTTACTGTTTTGTTTTGTGTTAATTCTCTATCATCTCTATCATCTATCATGAAATGCGAATTCTCTAACATTTAATCTGTTATGTGCAAATTAACTTTTGTTTTGTTACCAAATCTGTGGATTAAAATTTTGAGGCTATTTCTCATGAATGCTGTCATTTATTCCTATTTTTGTTTATGACCTCTGGGGATTCTAAAATTTAGTAAAACTGCAAAGAACCTTCTTGTATACTCTTATCTTTTGATATTCCATGAAAATAACACTTCCATAAGGCATTTCATTCACCTTATGCAAGAGTAGATTCATTAAAATTCATATGCAAAAATATATCATAAAATAAATAAAATATAGGATTGAGACCATTTAACCGTGTGCATGGAAGTCTTACAGTTACCATCCTTGCACATCAAACTATCTCCCAGGTGACTATGAAAAATTAAGCTTATTACCCGGTAAATATCTCCAAACTCAGTTTTTCCTTATTACACGAGTTATTATCAGAAGCCTCTGAGTAAAAAAGAAATTCTATCCACTCAGTATGTCAAGGGCTTCCCTATGCCAACCGTTGGAGATACTTAGGCTTTCTAAAAGGTGAGGCTGCTTTAGATCTTAAAACAATGGCATAAAGAGTAAAAGACAAAAGAGTAAACACAGACATTGTATCACCTTGACTGTCCAAATGCCAACGTTCCAACTCACTGAAATACTAATGATCACAGAGGGAATACAGTGAGGAGAAATGAGAACCATCTCTTAAATGCTATGCTACACTGAAAACCTTCATGTTGACACCACTGGGGGGTTGGGGGGATAAGCTTAACATTTAAAAAATCAAAGATGCTAGGTGGTAAGACAGCAATTATAATGTTACATGGTTGCTGACAGTCAAGACAGCAAATACTGCTGAGGTCCTTTACACACTTTCTAGGCACGATGTTTACTATTTTTGTTTTGTTTTTTAAAATAAGCTCTGAACAAGAATCTGAGCTTTTCAGAAACATGTAACAGTCATTCAAATTATAGTCATAAAAAAAAAAATCCCTGTTCGAAGAATTGGTCTCTACCAAAAACATTTTGAATAAGAAAATGAAGGTCATACTGGCTCTTGTTTTACCTTAGAGAAGTATCCAACCAGATGACAGCCCTTTTCATCATTTTTTGTAAGGACATAAAAAAGGAATGGCTCGACATCATAATACAACGTTTTGTGGTCCAGGAAGAGCTTGGCTAACAAGCAAAGGTTTTGGCAATAAATTTTGCTCATATTCCCATCAACCTAGCAAAGAGAAACAGACAACATTATTTAACATAAAAATACTGCTCAATATAAAATTATTTTAAACGGTATTTTGGAAAGTATATAATTTTATTTCCAAATCCCAAACTGAGAGATTAAAATATTCCATTCAACAAGTATAAAGTCAATCAGAAAACAGCTGTCAGTTGGCAAATAAGAATTCCACTTTTTCTCTTAAATTAGGGTAAATTTAAGTTAGATTAAATCACTTTAAGTTACCTGAAGAAAGCTGAAACCACTAACAAAAGAGTCATTCTTATTTGCAATTTACCAGAAGTAAAAAACAATCAGACATGTCCTCTCTGTTTGAACAAAGTAAATCTGAATTAAAGAAATGTAAACACATCAAAATACCACTCAAGTAAGTTAAACTTTATGTTGTCTTCAAAAGGACTTCACGTAAAAGTAGGTGAACAGTATTATTCTGATTCCTCAGAAGTGTAGATTAGCAAAAAGAGGATTCCATTTTGGTTTTATACCAAGCATCATTTTAAATATAATTGGAAGAGATAAAATTTCTATGTTGGGAATACTTACAGAGAAAGTGAGATGAATTTCAACCTACAGTAAGTACCATGATTACAGTCTACTTCTCTTTAAAATAAAAGAATCAAGCTGTGATACTGATGGTTATATACAGGAGGCTAGGCACAGATGCCAATTTCTTTGATCAAATGTAGTTACTTGTTGAAAACCAAAAGCACAGCAGATTCAAGAATTTCCCTAGCACTATTCTTAGGGGAAATGGATATTTGCTAACCAGAACTCTGTAACAATGAACTTGACCGTTCACCAGTCTCATGTGGACCATACAGGTTCTCATATTGCACAAATTATTTTTAGACTTCATATAACTATTTCCCTTGGATGAAACCTAGGTCCCACACATAGCAACATAATCAAATATGGGCAACAGACACAGAGGATACAATTCTCACTTTAATTAAAGGAAGTTTTTATGTATTTGAGAGTATGGTCCTTTCGGAAATGGCAGTACATTACAAAAAAGGGAAAGACAGAGAGGTATGTGTCCATGAGCCAGAAAAACAGAGAGAGGACAATGCTGAAGCAAATTCTTAATAGCTGTGTAAGGTCTAAAACGCATGCTTTCAACAGAGATAAAGACAGGAAAGTATTAATTTATGATTACTCTTCATTAATTGTAGAGGTTATCCAAGAAACTGCTAAGAAAAAAGTTTCCTATATGCTGTTCTCTAAATATTAACTCAGATTCTAGAATAGGGACCTGGGCACAGATAATCCAGTTCCTTCAAATATTTTTATGTACAGACTCTATTAATTTTTTTTTTCATTTTTCCTGCCCTGATCTCCGTTATGCTTCAAAAGCACCTGCCCTGAAATAGTGGACCACTGCTATCAGACTACCAAAACTGACTCTTAAGTCTCTCCCAGGATTTTTGAGACCTTAAACCCCACAAGTAGATTCATGCTGATTTACATAACTGTTACTTAAAGGCAGCAATATGTTTTGTCCTTCAGGAAACAACGAAACAGTGATTTTCATTTCATTTTGGTTATAAGAAAGGATCCAAGGTGTGAAGGAAGGAGCCAATAAGAAAGTTGAACTTGTGATATTAGTTAAACTTCGAATGAGAATAGCTCTGCTGTCTCACCTAGTTGGGGCTGAGTGAGTAGCATCCCAGGACTAGCTAAACAACCTGCATTCAGCTTTCCTTCTAGCCCAGGGATCTTTAGTGGGAGTCAACTGTGCCTCCTAAGCAACACTGACTATGTCTGGAGAAAATCTTGCTTGTTACAACTGGAAGAAATGTGATACTCCGAGCATTTAAAGGGTAGGGGCCAGGAATGCTACTGAACACTCTCCAATGCACAGGATGCCCCTACTACAAAGAATTTTCTAGTGTGAGAAGTGAATAGTGTCCAGGTTGAGAAACTCTTTGCCTATCCTTTAGAAACAACTAATATATCATTAAATCTTCCCAGCAAAAATACCCTTCTTCCTTCAAGCTTATCAAAAGATCCTAATAAAACCAGGAAGAGGGTCTTTAAAAAAAAAAAAAATCCTAAGATGCAGCTGGAATGACTAGGTTTTCTAATTGGCCTTTGGAAAAAGTAGCGGGGGGATCCCTGGGTGGCACAGCGGTTTGGCGCCTGCCTTTGGCCCAGGGCGCGATCCTGGAGACCTGGGATCGAATCCCACATCAGGCTCCCGGTGCATGGAGCCTGCTTCTCCCTCTGCCTATGTCTCTGCCTCTCTCTCTTTCTCTCTCTGTGACTAACATAAATAAATAAATATTAAAAAAAAAAAAAAAAAAAGAAAAAGTAGCGGGCCCTGGCTTCTCTGTGAGAGGTACCTATGTATGACCCTCCCCTCTATCAAATATAATGCAAGACATTACACACCAGAACTAAAGTAAGATGTGGGGCAGAACACTACATTTCAGTCCGAACAACTCAAAAATAGAGACACTGAATGTAAAACTGTATCGCAGAGAAACAAAGACATCATGTCTGCTGTGCAAGAAAGGCTTGTTCTGAGCACCCGTGCATGAAAACAATGCGCCACAATGGGTAAGGAGAAGGGAACTAGGCAGGGTTAACAGAAGTGCTCAAATGGAGTAACAAGAATAAAGGTGAGAATTAAGAATCCCTGAGAAGAGGCAATAACACAAAAGGAACAGCCCCCTCAAGGTACAAGTGACACAACTAAACTGGACCCTTGAAACTGACAATAGAACATGATTAAACAATGAAATTATACCCAGGCAAAGACCTTTTGCTACTAAATCAGTTCTGAACACACAAACTGTCTTTAAGACATCACAATGACAAACACGTGGCCAAAAGGGGTTCCTGTGAATAGCAGAGTTCTCCAGGGGTGGCCATGTACCCAGATGAGGGGGGCAGTCCCAACATCTGCTGGGGTCTCACCAAAAGGATTATCCACCCTGCCAAGAAATGGATGGAAACACAGGTGGCTGTGTATTGAGAAGATATGTACAGCTGCTCAATTCCCTGGAAGAGTGAGCACCTGCCAGACATTGGCTGGAGCTGTTGAACAAAGCTAATTTCTCCTGCCAAAGAAAGTAGAATTTACAAAGAGCTGAGAAGATCATAAATTCACTGGTGAATATATCTGGTGCAGACAGGGATTTGGGGAAAGACAAAAAAAGTTAATGTGATGAAGTAGGAATTCATCATCAATCTAAATGGTTGCTCAGTATGGTTAAACATTCCAAAACATGGAGATAGTTTAAAGAGCAGTCTAAATTTGAATGCCAAAATCAAATATACTGTGCACCTTCTAGAAACAAATTAGTACATGATCAACAATTGGAAGTACTAGGTCTCAAAAGCAGAGTCTTTTAATTTACACATGCTTACCTCAAATACTGAAAGGTCTCTCCTTCGGTAAATTTCATTTGCTGGAGGATGAAACCATCCACATTTCTTTGAGTGTCTTAATAAAATATTTTTACTTTTCATATATTTAAGACAGAATTCACACAGGTAAAGCTTTGGTAATCTGTTAAAATTTTAAAATCAAAGAATTTATCAGATTGGTTATAGTGTTCAAGGAAAAAATTATTAAATATTGTTCAATTCTCTCCAAGTCATAATAAGCCTGTATAATAGTATTTTCAAAAAAAGAAAAACAGAAAGTCAGCAGTAAAGAGAACATACAAACCTTATGTTATTTTTCAATATAATAATATTTGCTGCCGTTTTTTGGTTAACAAATCATTTGTTTCCTCAGAAATGTTGTACAGACAAAAAGATTTTCAGACCTGGAACCATTACTTGAAAAATCAACAATAAGGATGGCCTGCTGTCAGGTAAACAGGAATATTTTTCAAATTTCAAATTTAATGTCATAGTGTCAGTAGTATATATGGTCAATGATGTAACTGTAATCATCTTTTACTCAGATGGAAGTGAGTTCATTATTTTCAAAAGTGATCTGTGTACATATAAGGCAGAGAAGTCCTAGAAGTTAGTTAACACATCTATTGATGGATGAGGTAACTTTAAAGTTTTATCATAATTCTATCTATCTATCTATCTATCTATCTATCTATCTATCATTTATTTATCTCTGATCTATCATCTGAAGCAATAAATGTAGAAAAATCAAAAGATCTTGTTTCTACCAATTCTACTGACTCTGAATAACATTATACAAACAGATTTCTCCCCCGTGATGACTTTTTCTGAGAACCTTTAAAATTATAACATTTTTAATGTGTGCCCTATCACACTTTAACACATTGCTAGAATTATAAGAAAATGTTTAGAAGCACTTTTTGAAGTCTTTGGGGTATGTAAATTGGTAGGATGGTTTTGGGGAGAGTTAGCTACAGACTCAGATAATTGTAATTTCGAACCTTGGAGTTATATACAAATTTTACTCAAAGCTCTCAGAACACCTGACTTATGATTACCTAAACCAACTGAAGCTCAGAAGTGTTTTCAAAAAATTGTTCAAGAACACACAGCCAAGGAGATCCCTGGGTGGCTCAGCGGTTTGGCACCTCCCTTCCGCCCAGGGCATGATCCTGGGATCCAGGATCGAGTTCTACATTGGGCTCACTGCATGGAGCCTGTTCCTCCCTGTACCTGTGTCTCTGCCTCTCTCTCTCTCTCTCTGTGTCTCTCATTAATAAATAAATAAAATCTTAAAGAAAAAAAAAAGAAGAAGACACAGACAAGTGATACAAGCTAGAAAGAGAAACCAAGGCTCCTGACTAATCTTACTCTGCCACTTAACTTCTAAAACACTCTCCCTGTTTCCTCCAGGAGATGATGGGCCAGACACCTTCATGGTGGAGGAAAGGACAATGATCTATTCCAGAAGAAAAGCAAGTTTGTGATGGCCAAAACTTTGTAGCCTAAAACATTTGAGAAAATACTAATAAAGTGTATCTTGATGTATCTGAAGGAAGAAATCTACTCACAAGTTACCCATTTTTAGATATATTAGTTCAAGACAATTTCACAGCTAATCTTAGTTCAAGACAAAAGAAAACTCCAGGATCATTATTTTCTCTTCATTTTTAACAAGGTATCACAAATGGCTCTAAAAGTAAAGATTTGGGGAAGGGTCTCTTAAGGCTACCCACTCCCACCTACTTCCTTTCATTTTTCTATCTTCTGCTACATTTCTATAAAAAACTTGAAAACAAAATGTCAGAAATCAGAGATAAAACGAACAGGCCTAATTAGGAAAATAAACAGGGAAATGAGAAGAAACCACCAAATATTTTACAATGGCCAGTGTTTTTTCTCCTTATTTGGTTTCATACACAAACAATATTTGTCCAATTAACCAGAGAGAAAGCATGGACTTAGAAGCTCAAAGACAAAATTTACAACGCCTGTGCAACAAGGAGTGGAAGGAGTTTACATAGACTAGTGAACACTACTATAAAAAGATGCTGGCAAAAGTAAGAGTTTTGGAAGCGCTTATACTTGACTATCAAAATTTATGTCCTGAAAACCATCTAATTCCTGCTTCAGAACTGAGAATTCCCCTTCCTCACATATATGACATTCAAGTTATATACCTTCTGGGCTGTTCCATTACCTTGCATATTCCTGTGGGTAAGGCGAGGAATACCAGGTTTGGATTTCGTATTTCCCGAATTCTATTACAGAAGGGTACCGGCCACAGTCTTCCACTCCACTTTCACACTCTATTTTCTGTCAGAGAAAAAGAAAAGGAAGGAAATAAAATATATGTATTAGAAGAAGATTTCTTCACTTATATTTTGGTTCTTTCACCAGTGGACATGAAAACCTATCAAGGACAGAACATTCATCTTCATGAGGGAATTTTCATGTTGTTGAAAACACATTAGAGGGCCTTGTAAAATAACAATCAACTTTGCAGAAGATTCATATATAAACAAATACCCTATGAAACAGTATTACCAAGACAGGAAATGAGTACAAGGTAAATACATGCAAATGTCCATTGACCTGAATTTAATGGCCTGGTGCAATGCAGTAACACTGAGTAAATTAGAAGATGACCCGGCTGTTAGACACTCTTGTGAAGTAATAGTGATCCCAACTGTTCTTGTATCATCAACTGGGGAAGTCTGCAGTTTACTATCCATCTTGTCTCCCAAGCAGTAAGCTCCATGAGGTTAAGAATGTTGCCTGCCTGATTCACTGTGTTATTGCCCGCGTGTAGCAGAGTGACTGCTACAGGCAAGAAATGTTCTTGAGTGAAATGCCAGTGTTACTGCACTGGAAAGAAGGGGCTTCACATTTAACAGTGCCTTTCAGATAATGGCATGTTGTTCATCAAAGTCTACCTATGAATGCCAGAGGTAGGCTAAAAATTTGAAAATATTTAAGGACTTCCAATTTTAAAAACTAGGGGAATTTTTGACATTTATTTTTGCCAAATGAAAACACTACAAAGTATACTGATGGGACAGAATGAGGAATGGAAATATCCAATAGCCCCTTAAATTAGAAACTGTCACAAATATTTAGCCCAAGTGGCTGCTACTAAAAATAAAGCCTTAGAGCCTACAGATAGCCCCTCCTCGCACTAAAAAGAAAGTGACGTTGAGTAGAGAGGACTATCTGTGAATAGTTTGCCATAGAAACAGAATGTGGTCTACTGACATAGCAAATCCACGCTCCATAATAAATCTGTCCTCAGAAAGTCCAAAAGCCTTACCTGTTCCCTGTTTTGGTGACAATAAACTAACTAGAGTTACTATTTTAAGTGGAAGCATTTAAACAAATTACTGGACAATGAAAATAAAAGTGATTATAACTGATCATCCAACACAATATTGTCTTAATCAATGCCAAAGTGTTAAAATTACGAGACATTTTTCATATGGCTGGCCATCTGTGTTGGAAGAACCATTGGTAAATTTAAAAGCGATGTTCTTTTTAACCATTTAAAACTGCTATTTTCTAAATTTCAGCATAAGTCATCAGAAATCTGTTTCTTCACACGGAGAAGGATTTTTCCAAAGCTGCCTCAACTACTGCTAGTTGTATTTTGTGAGACCAGCTGAGCCCTGACCAACTTCTGAGCATGGAGACAACTCTATAAAGTCACTGTTTTTGAATCTGCAGTCAACAAAAACAATCATGATAATAGTTAAAGGACTGCAAAGGATTTTGAGGAGGGGTTCTTATAAAATCAAAGCAGTAAATTCATCAATAGTCACATATATAAAAATGACATATTATCCTTATTACTATAATATGTGGTATCCTGGCCTTACCTCCCAAGAAAGTTCCTGGGCCTGCTTAAAAACATCCAAATCCTCTTCTGTAACGGTATCCTTGTTTCCAATCACATTTATATCTGTACTTTCTTGTTTGATGCTTATTTTGATTTCAGTATCTGTCATTTAAAACCAGCAGAAAGTGCATTCACTGACTTGAATCTTGAGTAACCACCATATATTACCAAAATGGTACCAAATTAGCATAGTGGGCAAATAGGGATTTTTTTTAAGCTTTATAAGCTTTTATGTCTAAGCACTGCTCAAAGATCCAGCAGTACCCTTTCCCTGCTGCACCCAAATTTTTATTTGAGTTACCACTGTCATCTTTTTATAGTTTCAATAAATAAATGAGGGAAAGTAAGAGCCATACAAAGCAAAATAATATTTTTCAACCGATATTAGAAGTTATATCAATGTCTAGCTATAGAATTCCCATTATCCCTTTCGAGATTAAAAAAAAATCTACCACTTTGTCAAAATGACATATTTTTTTTGTTTTTTTTTTATTTTATTTTATTTTTTTTTTTTGTTTTATAAAGGGTAGCAAATGTAACGGGCCAATTTGTTCAATGAAATCATGAAATCAGTTTTCTCCCTACAGTGAATACACACACAGACACACTCACACCCAAAAGCACACTTCACAGAATCACAGATCGCGCTCTGTTGAGAAGGAAGCAGAATGAACTTGGTCATGAGAAAGCGATGGAGCAGAGAGGGCTGAGATGAGGAGCTGGATCCCCCCTGTTGGAATCACTGACAGCACACAAGCAAGCAGCGCTGTGGCTGAAGAGGCGGCATGGCAAAGTACATGGCAGAAGCGTGACAGTGGCTACTCATGCGGGACCACAAAGCCATCAGCGACACTATGAAGGCATCTGGGGGGGTCCTAGTGTCACTACGGATGGAAATAAATAATAAAAGGGGGGAGAGTATTAGTTGGAAAAAACATTTTGGAGGTTTAGTCAGCATCAGGAAAAGGTCAAAGTTTCACTGCTTCTGTATGAAAGTGAAGTGAGAACAAGAGAAATAGCTAAGACCTATGTGACAAATAGGAATTGACTGATTGATTTTTTTCGGGGTTGGGGAGAAAGGGACGGGACGCAGGTTTGGTTGGAGCTTTGACCTTTTGCTTACCATCATCCTGATCAGGTTTAATCCTTCCGTCTGTCAAGCTCCCCTTCCCTGGTGAGGGGGTCCCCATCTGAGGGGTCACTTTATATTTTAATCTGCCTAGCATCCTGTGCTTTTTAAGGAAAGTTGTTCGCTTGAAGTGAGCAATTGCTTTAAAAATACGTCCTCTAGCCATCCCCCAGCTAGAGGAGGAGGAGTGAGCAATAAACCTACTCCTAATATCTCTTTTTCCAAAGAAATGGGCTCTAGATTTTGCCGTGGAAGATAATTCAGTTTTACGACGCATACGTTTGGGTGGTGCATAACTTGGGTGTCCCTTTTTCCGAGACTGTCCCTGAGTGGTATAGATATGAGAAAGTCCATCAAAGAGTGCCTTCAGCTGGCTGTTCTTAGTAAGACTGCTAAAAGAGGGCACACTGGACTGGCTAGAAGAACTCTGGGGAGAGGTAGAAGAAGTGGAAGTGCTGGACTTTTGTGAACTGGGGCTCTGACCAGAGATGGGGGTTGGGGGTGGAAGTGAAGAAGGTGGAGGTTTTAGCTTTTGTGTGGTACCTGTAGCCAACACATGAGAAGTGCATGACTGTTTCTGAGAGACCTTTTTCCTTGGACGATAGTGCTTTGAAAAGTCTATTATTTCACCTCGTGATCTGCGACCATCAGGTGATGGTGTAAAAAACTTAGTAAGGCCATCAATGAGCCCTTTGGTTTTCTTGTTAACTTTAAGTGTAGAGGCAGAAATGTAGGTGGAGGTGGTGGTGATTTTGGTGGTGGCACCAGGCCGAGTGGGGTCTGTAACAGCCAATCTGCTGCTTGAGTCCTTCCCAGATGCAGCATGACCAGATGAAGGTGTGGTACAGACTTTAGTCTTTTGACCCCTACCAGGTGACCCCCTTCCTGTGAATGCATTCATGGATCCTTCATCACTGGTTACAGACCTAGGCAAAAATTTAGAGAATAGTATCAGCATTTAATAATAGAATTATAAAGGTAGCTAAAACAAATTTATAGCAACTAGATGCATTCAATGTGCTTAAACTTAAGAAGCTGAACTGCAACCCTAAGAAGTGTGCGTGCGTGTGTGTGTGTGTGTGTGTATGTGTGTGTCCCCGCCTCTGTCTACGTGTTTCTCTGCTGAAACAGGTAGCAGCCACTACATGTGCATGTCATGGTTCTCCCAGTGCCCATCCAAGAGGGCCTGGAAGAAGCCACATGGACCCAAGGGCAAGAGAAGGAAGAAATTCTTGAAGAGACTAAAAGAACAACGCAATGCTTTCATTATACTTAAATAAAAATGTTACTCCCTGTGTGGTCACAAGTAATTATGATTTCTTAGGTCTTTTAAAAAGTATTAAAGGACATAAGTCATAAGCATTACCTAGAAGTGAAAGAATAAGCTTATCTAATCTCTGGTGTGAAGCAATTTTAACTCAACTAGAAAATTTATATAAATAGAATTTGGGTAGGTCTATAAATTAATACTTTTTTTTAAAGAAAACATTAAAGATATCCTCTTCCTCTCAGCAGTTTAATGCTTAGGATGATAAGATAGCCAATAATACTCTCTAAGTAGAGGAGACAATTAATTACAGCATAAAATATTGCTGAAAAAAGGACAACAATAGCAAAAACTGAAGAAATGATTAAAGAAAAGCTACAGCAGGTCAGACATGACATGGAAAGTCTGGTGAAGAAGCAGCACATTTACCATGGTCATTATCAGATACTTGGCATCAGAATCTTTATAAACTATTTCAGCTCATTGGAGGCTGGTTCTACCCATCCAGCTGTGTGGTCAATAGAGACCAGAGGCCTCCGCTACCACAGCTGCTTAGAGGAACAGCAGCTGCCTGCCTTCACCTCAGGCTAGGGCTTGGAAAGCTACCCATCTTGCAGCAGAATTTTATTCAATAGAAACATTTGCATGTGAATTATGGCAGTGCTGGGGCCCAAGAATTCACTTTAAAAATTATCAATTTAGCTGAAGGCTCGTAATGAAGAAATGGAAGCCTGAAAATGATATGAGATTTATTATCAAAATATCTTAATTACAAATAGAAGAGCGCATTTTAGTGGTCATCGTGTACATTAACAAACAGCATCAGTAGTCAACTGCAGTGGATTCTGGTGTGGATCAGCTGGGTGAGCTACTGGGCTCATGTGAGGCAGCTCTGCTGCCAGGAGCCTTGGCTGACACCACGGATACAGCCAAATCAGGTGAACACTGGAGATTTCTGGTGTCACAGTGAGGGTTACCAATAAACAATCATCCGAGCTAAAATGTTTCACATTAGAATGCTGCATTTGGACTGTATCTGGAATCGATTGCCCAGAAAGGATAAGATGCTTATAAAGCATGTAAAAAGGAAAGCTCCCTAGACTGTCTTAAAAATTCCTAAGCTCAAAGGACAATTTTGGACAAACAAAAAGTTAGGACTGGTGCCAGATGCAATTTTCAGCTGTGTCCTTTGTTTAGAAAGTTTATATCCTAATTTGGTTTTTTTAATTGGGCCCCGAGGATACAGTCCCATTTTGAGAACAATGCTTACACAGGATGAATGCAAAAACATATAATTTCTACTTCAAATGATGCTAATATGAAAGATTTTATTCATAAATGTTTCATGTTTGCCTCGAGAAATTAACAAAGATTCCATTTAAAAATGTCCACCAGTTAAAGGGCTTTCATAAAAAAAAAAAAAAAAAACCACTATGAAGGAACATGCATTTTCTATTTCTACTTTGGAAGACAAAGGTGCAGGAGAAGATGGTTTTTCTGAGAGCAGGTAAGGTAGTGAATTGCTTCAGATAAAATTAGGGATAAGTGTAGCAAAGTAAGGAAGACCTGGTGTTTGTTCATAGTGTGTGCAGAGCATCTATTCATTTCTACAGCACAATGACCCTAAGCTTCAAGAAACAGATGATGCTTTTATTGATAGAACTAAGATGGTCTTACTGATAGAACTACTTTAGGTATTCAACTCCTTATTTCATGTAGATCATCAACCCTACACATCCATTTCTCCCCTTATCCATTCTCTACTTCTAATTCTTGCTAAATGTTCTACTGGGCTTTAATGGCAACAGGTTGGTAGAAATAAGGTTATCACAGCAGATGTGCAGGCAACTGCGAATATATCATTTCATATGTATGTCTGCACACATGTGCATATACCGAATGGTTCTAACTCTTTGTGTGCAAACATGGGACAGTCATTTACATGTTTCTCAGAAGCTCCTATTTCATAAAAGGGATCTTAGATGCTGTAACACTAAATTAGCACCAGAAAAGAGAAGTATTTTTTTCTAAAATGCTATCCGGAGTGACAGGAGATTCACTTATAGATGTGAACAAATCCCTCTCTTGTTTTAAAATCTCCATAAAAATATTTATATAATTAAGCTCTTCTAATGCTCAGCCAGTAATAAAGTAAGCAGAATGATTGTTTCCAATTCTTACATTCTGCTTCCATCCTGCTGCTTGAAAAATGTCACTTAGCATCACAGATACTGCCAACAGAAGATCCCCAAATGCCAATTGTAATTAAAAATGTTATTTTCAAAAAATTTCCACAGCTTATATAAAAGGAAAACTATTCCTCATCCCGAGTTTGTAGAATGATGCTAAAAAGTTAATGGAATCTAAGGGGGTTACAATCGCCTATATTTTAAAGCAGAACATAAAAGATTTCTTTTGATAAGATCTCAACCTACAACAATCGTTGCTTTAATTTATTTTTCGGTCGTCCAATGGGTTTTGCATATCGTCGTTTTATTTGTGCAGCTTTCTCATGAAGTAGTTTTCTTCCCTTTTTCTTTGGTCTGCAGACTTGGCAAATCCACATCCCTGAATTAATATATATATGAGAAAAATATTTTAATGTTTCATTTTAGGAGAAGATATTATATATAAACTGCAGCTGAAACAAGCTGCCCAAGGATGCCTGTATGTAGAACTTTCATTCCAGAAGGTAGGTCATTCCCTTGTGTCATCCTCCTCAGGAAGCCCTCATTAAAGATCAGTTTCCCCTCCAGGGTCACAGTGGTGAGAGCAGAGGGTGCCCCTATCCCGAACCCTTCCTAGAAGCTTTTCCCAACATGTCACCAAACCTCCCTCCACCACATAAACACACAGGAAAACCCAATCCTGTCAGATATTATATATCTTTCGATTAGAGGGAGACATATTCAAGCCAATAGTTTTTGGAATTTCTGGTAAAAATTTTTTTTGTTTTATTTCTTTCTGGAAATCTTCCACACTAAAAAACAAAAAACAACAACAAAAAAATCAGTATAAAATATAATTTATGATTTAAAACAGAATTTTTAAGTACTCTGGAGCTGCAATAATTAAAACTATACATCTGGCATAGGGAAATAAGTCACTGGACAAGAATTTTTAGATCAAAAAACTGAAGCCTATAGAAAAGTTTAGCATATCAAAAGGTCGTATTTCAAGTCAGTGGGGAAAGGATGAAATGACTCAGTGAAGTGGTGATAGAACAAACAGCCATCTATATGGAAGGAAAAGAATTACTTCCTATCCTTTATAAAAATAAATTCTGGGCAGATGAATATTATGACAAAATTAAATGTTAAAAGTACCAGGAAAAATATGTGGATATTTATTTAATTTTAGCATGACTGACATTTAAGACTGAAGCCATAAAGACAAAGATTCATGGATTGGACTACATAAAAATATAAAAAGCTTCTACAAATCAGTAAGAAAAAGGTGAAAACATCAAGAGAAAAATGATTAATGGGTAAAACCAAGCATTTTACAAAGATGATATACGAACAGCCAATAATCAAACACAAAATACGTTCACAATCTCACCGCTTAAAGAAAAAAATGATCAGACATCTTTTTTCTCTATTATCAAATTGGTACACATTTAAATAAGAGCACTGTATTTCATCGATTCTGACACTATTGATTATAAACAGTATCTGATTTTTTTTTAATGTGTCTTAGACTCAATGAAATATAGTAATGGTGAGTGTTGGTCATAATACAGGGAAACAGGTATTCTCACACACTGGTGGTCGGTCTGAAAACTGATACAACCTTTCATGTACATAGCCTTTGATCCAGCAATTCCTCCCCTAGGCATTTATCTTAAGGAAATAATTGTGGATGGAAAAAATTGAAAACATTTGTAATGTCCACCATAGGGACTTGGTTAGGTAAGTTAGGGTTTGTTTATACATGGGGTTGCAAAATCAAATATATTCAGAAGCCACCCAGCAATAATACATATGACTGAAGCAAGCTGGAATTCAAGACAAGAGGGAGGAGTGATAATTGGGACAAGTTTGAACATGGATCCTCCACCTAAAGGATGCAAATTAAAAATTATAAAAATGTTGTACCAGCTCGCCTGTCATACATTTAGAAGTCTTAAAAATATATGTAGTACCAACAATGCCTAACTGAGGTACATAGTCATCAGGTTTGTAACCCCTGCTCTATACTCTGGAGTTCTTTGCACTCGTTAAAAACTGTGTTCAGGAGAAGATTTAATGATGTGGGGTTGTTAGAATCTCATAAAGATGGAAAAAACATAAGATTACAAAAACATGTATAGAATGTTCCAAGTCCTTTTTTAAAAAAGGTGTATAGAGAGCTGGGAAGGAATTTCTAACTGATCATTCTTATTCCTTTTTGTCAATCTATATTTACTAAAACTTTCACAATAAAAAATAAATAAATTTTATAGAGAGGCAGTTATTTTTAATGTTGAATGGATTATAAAGTGAAGAAAAAGAGGCCAAGCTAGCCTTACTTACACAATAGAGACAAAAATCCATATGCCATATGAATATATTCATGTAAAATACTTCAGATGCTCAAGTTCAAATTATCAACTAATGGCTAAGAAAAGTTAGATGGCTCCTGTAGTAGGACTTTGGAGACATCATTACAACTATCATACAAAACTAGGTAAGTTCTCACTTCTGAACACGGTACTGAATAATATGGAGAATGTTCTAAACTTCAGACCTACCTAATCTAAACTTATTCCAATAAGGAAATGGTTTTGGGACAGGAACACTCTTCTCCCCACCCTCCCCACCCCCCCGTGCCGGAATTATCTGAGTCTTTATTATATACACTACCCGCAAACTAAATGCTTTTACACTCCTCTGTTTACAACCTATGCCAAACCCACAAGTATAAGGAAGGTGGGAGGGATGAATAAATGCTTACGGAACCTGTATACCTCTGAGCAGGACAAGGCTAATGAGTATGTAATAAAACAGATTTTTACTATGGTTTAAAAGTTCACCTTTTGGCATTCTGGAAAGTGGGGGGTCACAGCACTCCATATGGAATCCTCTGTCACAGGAGTCACAAAAAAGCATATTATCCTGTAAGATAACATATTAGAGAGTAACTGAACCTGAAACCAGCTGTAAAAGGCCACAAATTCTTCTATTATCTGATTAATAATAATAAAATATAATGAAGGGGCAGAACGATCTGTGTTGAAATTTGACATCAGATGTATTTAAATCTTTAAAAGGAAAAGAGCACCAGTCTACAAAAATGAAAAACCTTAACACTGAAAACCAGCAATTTACCTGATGGATTATGGAGAGCCATACTTACTGCATTTTTGCCTTGGATTCTACATGCACTGCAGGTCTTGCATTCGATGCACTGCCACCTTAAGGCCTTTACATTTGTTGTTAATTCAGGACAAAATTTCAGACAGGATGGGTGTCCTATAAGAATAAAAAGCAAATTGCTTTATGGGAATGGTGTTTAGGGTTTTGAAACTCTCATTCCCTCATGTTTGATAGATAGCAACAATGTCCATTAAAGACCTCAAGAACTTGAAAATGCAAAAAGATAAAAAAATTCAAATTATACTTCCCTTTCTACCTCCCCCACCCCACCCCCACATGTAACTGAGTGACTATACAGATGTTTCCCTAAGAGAAATTTGGGAAATTTATACCAGTTCCCACCACAAGGCTTGGAGAACTTGAAGATAACGTATGTTCCAAGCATGTTCTCATCCCTGTGCCTTCGGTTCAGCTGCTGGCCTGGCCTCCTCATCAACCACCATTTACCCAAAATTTGCTGGTTTACTGGACTGTGAGAAGAGTATTAAAGTCCAAATAAATCCTGCTCTATGTAATGAAATCATAAAACTTAAAACGACAGCTAACAAAAAAAAAAAAAAAAAAGGGCTGCTTAACGATACAATTACAAATGCAAAAAAAAAAAAAACCCATTATTACACAGAGAATATGCCATTGCTGAGATATACAGAGAAGATACCATTGCCATTTTGCCCCTGGGTCCCTGAATTTAAATTCTAAAAGTAGGAGCAGAAATTTGGATTTGGGAGTTAAGAAGTTGCCATAATGATCCAAGAAGCATACCCTTGGCAGGTTTCCCCCATTTTTCTGAGTATTCAACTTTTTTCACACTGTTTTGAGCACATTTTTTCATCTAGCTTCACTCACATCAAGGAAGAAAACTGGGAACCGGGGGGAGGGGGGGCGGGGGGAACAACACCATTCAACAAAACTACCTGGGCCATACTGAGTCAGAGATTCCTCCTAAAGGTTTAGAGACTGTGAGCCTAGACTCTTTGGAAGACAGTTCAGTTTAAAATGGGATGGTCTTTTATCACACAAACCTGAGGTTTCTAAACTTCATTTTATTTTTCTAAATCTGGCCTTAAAATAGTAAGAACATTAGTAAATCCCATGTGAAAGAACTTATAACCAAGCTGCAAAAGAAACCTGAGGGTAATAAAAAAAGCAGATTCTGCAATTTCAAAACTGTTTTATAATTTCCTGACTTTGGCAGGCTCATTGTTTAAATATGTATTTTGGATTGCTGCCAAAAAGGTCCTCCTCCCTAAAGCTTAACAGGTGCTTCATAAAATTCCACCCACTAGGAGATTTGGCTTTTTGAAGTAAAAACATTCAAAATCAATCATCAATACCGTTAATAAAGCATACTATTCCTGAGTTAAAAAAAAAGATCCAAACATCTGTATTTAAGATGTTGAACAAATAAAATGTTGTCATAGGATTACAACCTCGGGCTGTAGAGACACCCAGGCAGATCCATTTAACCTATGACACCATTCTTTTATAAGGGCTCCTCTCATTCAAATGAGAAGTACAGAGGGAGGAAGTTGAAATATATAAAAATGGTATCAATCACCTCTTTCTGCTTAGGAATAGCAAACAAAGACAGCTTGCTTGTCTACTTTAAAAAGTATACTCTGAAGGGGGAGCAGAGAGATCTACTTTGATCACGGATTTCCACCCCCCCCCCTTTATATAGTTATGGGGGTAAGAACTCAAATTTTAAAGAACAGCAATTTAAATTCCACCCTTAAAATAGGTCCCATCAGCTTAAAAGTATACCATTTACTTCTCTTTTTCCCCCTTTTTATTACTTCCTGTAAGTCATACATCACTGGCACATATGACCTCAATTTCATGCACTACATTTTTCTCTACGTTTAAATCTGCTTTTGTACTTTGTAGCTTAATATTTAGTAACTAGGGTAATTCACATCTTATTATATAGTTTACTATTTATTCTCACAGAGATCCTATGAAAATACTTTTTAATAATAACACATTTTGAAAATTAATGGATTTCAGCCACTGTCAATCAAGAGCAAGGAATAGTCTTCCTCTTATTGCTTTTTCTCACTTTAAGCAGTATTATATCTCAAAACAACCATTTAAGCTACCCTATCAAATTCTAAAATCTTCAGCCTATCTTTCCGTTAAGCAGCAATCTTACCTTTATTTAACTCAAGAGAATTGGCCATAGATCCCTTCCAGCTCTAAATTTCTATAATTCTGTAAAGGAAGCTGAGGGATGAAGAACCATTTCCATTTTATTTTCTTATGACCACTTTAAATAACACAAAAGACTGAGTCTTGATATACCACTACACAATTTTACTAATTAGATAAAGGATAAAAATGGTACTACTAATAAAATTCCTTATCTCTCATTTAACCATTCCATAAACTCAACAATTCCCTCTAAAATGTAGGATCTCTCTGCTGACACAATTCATAATGGTTTGTCTTTTTAGAGTTTGTTTTACTTTTGTGATGTGTAGTTTATCAGATGTGAGAGCATAATATGTATTTATTCACTCATTCATTCTTATTACAAACACATATGAAGCACTAGTCACTTTAAGTAGTTTTATCCAGCAAAACCAAAGGAATATTGTTTAAAATTTAACAAGTACCAATGAAACCACAAACCAGTAGAAATAATTTTTGGAGGAAGTACTGTGGGAGAAAAAAAAAACATGGGTTCTGTAGTAGATAGAACAATGTCTATGCCACAATCCTTTGTATCCTGTACCTATATTACCTGACATGGTAAAGGGGACTTGGCAGGTATGTCTAAGAGCACAGGGCTTAAGAGGACGAAATTATCCTCGGTTATCTGGGTAGGCCCAATCTAATCATGAGTACTTAAAAGCAGACAATCTTTTCCAGATGGGTTAGTAAAATGAGATGAAAAAGGAAGGACATGAAAGATTCCACCCAGCTTTGATAGCTTTGAAGACAGAAGAATGGGGAGACAAGCAGCCAAAAAATATGGGTGGCCTTTGGAAGCTAGGAATGCCATTCACCTAACATCCAGCAAGAAAATGGGGATCATGGCACAGCCAACATCATACTCAATGGTGAAAAACTGAGAGCTTTCAGGATGCCTGGGTGGCTCAACTGATGACTCTTGGTCACAGGGTCATGAGCCCCATGTTGGGTAGAGATTTTGCTTAAAAAATAAATAAGTAAAATCTTAAACAAAAACAAAAGCTGAGAGCTTTATCCCTAAAATCAGGAATAAGACATGAATGTCTGCTCTTACCATTTTTATTCCAAAGAATACTGGAAATCCTAGCCATGGCAATCAGACAAGAAAATAATAAAAGGCAGCTACACTGGTAAGGAAAAACTAAAACTTTCACTACTTGCAGAAGACATGATAGACTGCATCGAACACCCAAAGACACCACCACCATAAACTACTAGCACTAACAAATGAATTCAGTAAAGTCAATATATATAAAAATCAATCTACAGAACTCTGTTGCATTTCTATAGGCCAATAATGAAGCAGCAGAAAGAGAAATTAAGAAAATCCCATTTACAATTGCACCAAAATTAATAAAAAATACTTAGGAATAAACTTAACCAAAGAAGTGAAAGACCCACATTCTGAAAAGTATAAAACATTGAGAGAAATTCAAGATGATGCAAAGAAACAGGAAGACATTCAATGTTCGTGGATTCGTGGATTGGAAGAATATATATTGTCAAAATGTCTATACAACCCAAAGCCATCTACAAATTTAATGCAATTCCTATCAAAATACCAGTAGCATTTTTCCTAGAACTAGACCAAACAATCCTAAACTTTGTATAGAACCACTAAAGATCCTGAAAGACCAAAGCGATCTTGAAGAAGAAAAACAAACCTGGAGGTATCACATTCAGATTTCAAGTTATATACAAAGCTGCAGTAATCAAAACATTATGGAACTGGCACAAAAATAGACACATAGATCAATGGAACAGAATAAGAAGCCCAGAAACAAACACACAATTATATGGCCAATTAACCACTGACA
The DNA here is from genome assembly GCF_003254725.2 of Canis lupus dingo. Taxonomy (NCBI): domain Eukaryota; kingdom Metazoa; phylum Chordata; class Mammalia; order Carnivora; family Canidae; genus Canis; species Canis lupus. Next base: position 25,620,693 of record NC_064246.1, on the reverse strand, counting down.
AACAAGGCAAGAATATGCAATGGGAAAAAGACAGTCTAGTCTCTTCAACAAATGGTGGTGGGAAAATTGGACGGCTCCCCGCAAAAGACTGAAGCTGGTCCACTTTCTTATACCACTGACAAAACAAACTCAAAATGGATTAAGGACCTAAATATGAGGCCTGCAACCATAAAAATCCTATAAGAAAGCACAGGAAGTAACTTCTCTTCAATGGCTGTAGCAACTTTTTTTCCGGATATGTCTCCTGAGGCAAGGGAAATGAAAGCAAAATTAAACCATTGGGACTACATGAAAATTAAAAAGCTTCTGCATAGCAAAGGAAACAATACACAGAACTAAAAACAGGCTACTGAATGGGAGAAGATATTTGCAAATGACGTATCAGATAAAGCATTAGTATCCAAGATATATAAAGAACTTATAAAACTCAACACTGAAAAACCAAATTATCCAATTACAAAATGGGCAGAAGGTATGAACAGACATTTCTCCAAAGAAGACATACAGATGGCTAGGAGATACATGAAAAGATGCTCATCATCACTTATCAGGGAAATACAGATTAAAATACAATACAATATCACCTCATACCTGTCAGAATGGCTAAAATAAGAAACAACAAGTGTTAGTGAAGATGTGGAGAAAAAGGAGCCCTCGTATACTGTTGGCAGGAATGCAAACTGGTGGAAAACAGTATGGAGGTTCCTCAAAAAATTAAAAATAGAATTACCATATAATGCAGTAACTGCACTACTGGGTATCAACCCAAAGAATCAAAATCACTAATTCAAAAGGATATATGCATCCTGATGTTTATAGGAGTATTATTTATAACAGCCAAATCATGGAAGCAGCCCAAGTGCCCATTGATAGATGAATAGATAAAGATGTGGTGTATGTGTGTGTGTATAGCAGAGTATTATTCATCAATAAAAAAGAATGAAATCTTGCCATTTGCAACAACATGGATGGATCTAAGAGTATAATGCTAAGCAAAATAAGTCTATCAGAGGAAGACAAATAAATACCATATGATTTCATTCATACGTGGAATTTAGGAAACAAAATAAACAAAGAAAAAAAAGACAGTCAAACCAAAAAACAGACTTTACTATATAGAGAACAAACATATGTCACCAGAGGGGAGGGGAGTAGGGGATGGGTGAAATAGGTGAAGGGGATTAAGAGTACATTTCTCTTGATAGAGCACTGAGTAATATTTAGAGTTGTTGAATCACTATATCATATACCTGAAACTAATATAACACCATACATTAACCATATGGAATTAAATATATATATAATATATAAAAATACATAATATAAATAATATTCACATTAGCTTCATGGTAAAAGAGATTCCCAAATGTATAGGGGGTGAAGAGATAATACAGAAAGCTTCCGGTTACTGATCCTGAGTTGAGAAAGCACATTCATAGTGGAATCAGAGAAGAAATCCAGACTGGATCCCTGAAGAGCAAGAGAGGCAAATTCTTTGGACATTTTTAAATTTATTTCTACTAGATTAGATTCTATTTTCTCTATCTTGTGTGATATTTTTTCAAATATCAGGAAATATTATCTTGGAAAATAACTTTGCCATCTTTTTTTTTTTAAGATTTTATTCATGAGAGACAGAGACAGAGGCGCAGGCAGAGGGAGAAGTCGGCCCCATGCAGAGAGCCCGATGTGGGACTTGATCCCAGGTCTCCAGGATCACACCCTGGGCTGAAGGCAGCGCTAAACCACTGAGCCACCTGGGCTGCCCCCTTTGCCATCTTTATAAGATGACTTCTGAAATATATACAAGTATTTGTTTAAAGAAAAGAAGAAGGAAGGGGAAGGAAGGGGAGGGTAGGAGGGAGTGAGGGAAGGAGGAAGAAAGAAAAAGAAAGAGAAAGAAAGGAAGAAAAAGAAAAAGAAAAGAAAAGAAAAGAAAAGAAAAGAAAAGAAAGGAAGAAAGAAAGAAGAAAAAGAAGAAAGAAAAAAGAAAGAAAGAAAGAAAGAAAAGAAAAAAAGAAGAAAGAAAGAAAAAGAAAGAAAGAAAGGAAAGAAAGAAAGAAAGAAAGAAAGAAAGAAAGAAAGAAAGAAAGAAAGAAAAAGAAAAGAAAAAAAGAAAGAAAGAAAAAGATAGATAATGGAGGGCTTGGTCCTACAAACAGAGGAAGTGAGTTCTGTCAACAACTTTGTGGTCATTTACAGCAGCAAGGGAAAACTAATGAACACTCTAACACTGGGTCCCTTGGACTGGCTATCTGACCAACCATCTATCCATCTGAGATACAATAAGGAAAAAGGACAGACATTTTAGATCACATAGTCTCTAGCAGGAAAGAGACACATTAAATCAGAATTAGAACTAACGTGTGATAATAGATGGCTCAGAGATATGGGCAAATCTAGCAGGAGGTTAGAGGAAGTGCTCCCTCAAGAAGAAACCCATAGGATGAGTGGGATTAGATGGGGCCAGTGGAGGTGCAAGATGGAAGAGGTAGCAAGTGCTGGGGAAAAGGGGAACATGGCACACTCACAGAGGAAGGGTTCAGTAGAACTACTATGCACAATATGAGGGGGAAGTGATGCAGAAGAGGGCTAACCAAGAGAGGGTCTGGAGGCTATAGTAAAGAATTTGAATTTTTCCTAAGGGCAATTGGTAGCCACTCAACTAAATCTGTGAATAGATTTCACTTAGCCTGCAGCATGGAAAAATGGATGAGGGGTGGGGGGTAGGGGATTAGATTTAGGTTATTACAATAGGAGACCTGAGGGGGTCTGGTGGGAGTGTGTGGATATAGAGAATGTGGGATATACATGAGAACATACAATCAAGATACTTTTGGTGATTCCTTGGTGTGAGAGAAGAGGACAGAGGATGGCTTGTGGCCATCGTGAGTGGCCAGTCATGTGCTGTTGGCTGCAACAGGAGATCCCTAAGAAGTACGAGGTTAGTTTGCTCAGATTTCTGTTGTTGCTGTCATGTTTGTTGCTTTGGGGTGGCAGGGATCCTGCAAGGATACTTAATTCTGAGATACCTAGAGGGTGCGAAGGACAGAAGCCTGAAGAAACGTTCGGGGATGGATAGAGACAAAGGAGCTAACAAGAGACGTGTGAAAGGAAGTGGTGACAGAAGACAACACAGTATCAGAAAAGCCAAAGGAAATGAACATTTAAGGCAGAAGATTTCCAACAGACCAAACAGAGCTGAGGACTGGTTGGTGTGACCTGAAAGATGTACACTAGAGTCTAATACAGACGGAAAACTGACCTCTGGATTTTGCTGCCGCCCTGCATGATGTCAGTGCAACAAAAGGGCAGGTACCAGGTTTCTGCTTCCTGCTTCTCCGCTTGTGGGCTCGAGGAAGCTGGGGCTCACCGATCCTGCCCTCTCCCACCTCTGTACTCCTCTCTGGGTTCCATCCTTACGTTTCTCTCTGGTCATGGGTCTCCTTCCCAACCTAACCATTCAATCTGTGTCTACTCAATGTGATCCTGGATATCCAGCCAACAAATCTCTGAGGACTTTTGTCCAGTGACCTTAACCCACTAGGTGATGTCTTAACTAGGTTTATTCATCAGCATACCGCACCTCACAGCTGATCGGAGAGCAGAGTTTTGTCCAAGGCTGACTACACACATAAAGACAAACCCAGAAGAGACTTCAGGTGTCTTGAGGGCAGACGGAGATTTGGCGCCACAGATCCTGTGCCCTTTGCTGTACACAAGGTGTTTTTTTCTTACCTTCCCAGCTGCATCACAGCAGCCTCTCTCTTGCTCCCGGTTTCAATGAGCTTCCACTTAGAATGATGCTGTAATTTTGAACTGTACACTTATCTTAGATTTGCTAATTTGAAAACACACATGCACACAACTCATCTGTAAGTAAGATTTAACCACCCAGCAATCTGAGCAGCAGACACAAAATTTCATTTGGTATAATATCTAATACTTATGTGAAGCTAATTAAAGATAATTTGGTCTTAATGAGGCAAAGAGAATATAACAGTGTTAATTTCAAAGTAGGCTGATCCATGAAAGTCAAGTAAAATCACTTCCTAGGCCCAACATTCCCAAAGACCTAAATATGACTATCTGATGATTCCCACAGTCGTTATTAGTGGTTAGAATGAATAATCCTTCACATCTGTTTTATAGTTCCTGATGATCTTCATATCACTGGATGCTCATGACTACCCTACGGATGCAGGGATGTGGATATAGCATCTGCATTCACATTTTATAGATATGAAAACTGCAGTTACACAGCCAGTAAGCAGAAGCCTGGAAAACTGTATTTGAGGCTGTGCACTCTGCACCTCACCTCATATTTTTACTACCTGCAAACTTGAATTATTTTTTCAAAGGAACTTTCAGCAGGAAAAACATAGTTAAAAGAAAATACTGCCCATTTGTAGCACTGAGCCACCTTAAAAATAGAGACATTTCTAATTGGCTTACTTTATGATGTAAGGAGAAGGAAACATTTATTACTCACATCTATGAAATCTAAGCAGAGTCTAAGTGTGACATCATACAAATGGTACTTCAGACACAGGCGACTAGAAATCAACAGGCACATATGGGAAACACATTTAAGAATGATCCTCCTTATGGGTTGCCATCTATATTTCCTTTTTCTGGTTTTATACGGCTACGGGTATTTTTTTCACATAAACATTTTACATTAGGGAGTCCTTTGATCATTACAAACCGTTTCAATTCAATCTTAGAACCAATGGACTCTTCTGAGTGTGAGATAGTGGCCATTTCCATAGGGCAACTAGGGGTACGACCCATTCTGTAATTCTCACTATAGAAACTGGACTGGACCATGCCAATGGGGCTTCCACCATTATCAGAAGGTACTATTGAGCCATGCCACCCTATTTTATTACCTTTGCTCAATAATCATCAAGTGTCACAATGGAACATCATAACTACAAGAATTCCCTCCCAAGCTCTCCAAAGAACAACTATATTTTACTTTCATTCTTCTATTTAAAGAGTAGTACAAAGCGGGGTCTGCTCCTCTGATCTACCAGATGAACTGAATGTCTACAATGCATCTTCCTGAGACAGGAACAATGTTTTTTTTCTTGACTAAAGTAGCTAAATCCAGATTGGCACTGTATATTCAAGAGAGTATTAAATGAACCTCGACACTGAGCCAGATCCCAAGGTGGAGTCCAGAGAAGTTCTCTTAGCCATCCTCTACCCTAAACAAAGGGACATGATGCCCTCAGGGATTGAATTTCTGTCATGACCCATACCTTGACTCCAAAGCCTCAGCGTTTTTCAACCTGAAAGGAGGGAGGAGAGGGGGGACTGGCTCACAAAATGACTCTAGCTATATAAGCCTTCCAACACAGTATCCTTAGTGCATTCTTCTCCATTTGTTAAAAGAGAAAACATAACATTATACCTACATACCCTGGTAAAGTAAGAAACTTGAGGGAAAAAAAATTTCGGTGACCTCAAAGTATAAAGGAGATCAAACCTCTCCTTTGGCAGGTTTTCAATTTGGGAAAGACGAAGGGAGATTGATTACATCAGAAAATCTAAGATCTACCTGTTTAGAATTACACCTTTATATCTTGTGAAGGAGGCCTTGGAGTTATGATCTAGTAGATAATGATCTCAAATTCCTTATCAACTCAAGTAAGTGTATCAGCAGAGGTAAGGAAATATATGAAGGGAACTTTTCTTCCCACATTTAAGAGCATTGTTAATCTGTCTGGGAGCCCAGACACATAGATACTCAAAAATAAATAAATAAATAAATAAATAAATAAATAAATAAATAAATAAATAAATAAGGCAGTGAAGGTAGTTTCTAAAGTATTACCTTAAAAATCACAAAGGGTAAACCCTAGACAAGTGAACACAGCTAAACTGATCAGGCAGTTAAACAAAAGAATAATTCATTCAGAGTGAGCCTCGTGAGAAAACCCAAAAGATAACTCCAGAGTCAGAACTGATGAGTGAGAGGCTACCTCACCAGGATGAAACAGAGAGATTGTAGGGTTGAAATTTATTAAACTGAACATACAGATAATGTTTCCATGCCCTTTTGTCACTATCCATGATACCATGGGCAGGTAAAGAATTTTAATGAATCTGTAAAGCCCATCAAAAAGAGTGTCAGAATCCATTTCTCAGGCAGAGTTTGAAATGTCTTATTTCCAAGGCTCTCCTCTCCTAGCCGGGTCCTGAAAGCTGCAGAACCACACAGAGCTCATCCAGTTAAATCTTTTTAAGAGGAGGAAGAATCATTACATAACACTGGCATTCCTCAGTATGAAACATTTCCTCTAGCCAACCATCAAGTGGCTGTCAAAAATGATGATAAGCTTTGGAATTACCTGCGGCAATCAAGGACAATATCCAACACGCCAAATAATGACAATGGCTGACGTTTATAGCACACTTGCCATAGTGTTGTAGACCCTGTCCTAGGCTATTACGCCCACAAAATCCAAGAGGTAGGTGCTACCAGCATCTAATTTTCTAGTGAGGAAATCAAGGCACAAAATAGTTAAGTAATTAACTCCAGGCAAAGGAACTGGGCTATGGCTGGCTCTTGAGTTTTTCTTAACCACTACACTATACTGACTTCCTGAACGATAGTATGCTATATGGTATTTTGCAGGTTTGTTTTTGTTTTTAAAGATACCCATAATTAAAGAAATACTTGGTTGTGAATGTTAAAATAACACTGGGGAAAAGTTTCAGTAGGCTGAGAGAAGAAAATGTAAAGATTAACACAAAGAGATTATATTTTAAAAGTCCAATTAACTACTATTCAATCTGTTGAGGGTGTATATGTGTGTGTGTGTGTATGTGTGTGTGTATATATACACTTTGCTCATCTACCTCTCCCTCTGCCCTTCCCCCTGCTCACGTTCTCTATCTCTCCCTTAAATAAAGAAAAAAATTTTATATAAGTATAACATACATATACATAACCTAGGCAACTAACTATAGCACACGATCAGCTAAAAGGAAGACTGGCTTGGTAAGACAAAGTCTTTCCATGTAAGCACAATTTGACTTTTATTTTCCATTTTATTTTATTTTATTTTTATTTTCCATTTTAAAGGCTGGTCTTAAAATCTTAGATTGAGAAAAAGGCAGGGGTATCAGTACCTTGACAGTATTTTGAATAATATTGCAATTTGCCAACGGTCAGTCCCGTGTCCCCACCTACCCATTCCTTGATTTCAACGTCACTTTCTATTTGACCACTCTTTTGCTATCTTACTATAGGCGGTTTGAGTTTTTTTCATGCCTAATGATTTCTTGATTCTGTCATTGCAGTTCTCCAGGATACTGCCCCTTTCATTTACTCACACAGAGCTGGGTTGTAATACTAGATTTCACCAGTAGGCGTCATGACCTGAAACACTACATCTTCCAACTCCAGTGTCTCATAAACTGAGACTGAGGGTTATAGAAAACAAGTGTTCTAGTTGTATTCAGCTTAAAAACTTAGAATTCATTATACTGAATTTACCTGCAATATAAAACACTCCCTAGTGAATTACTAATGCTGGTATGAAATCAAAGCTTAATTATAAATATTAATATATAGTGTTATACAAACATATATAATATCTTTGTCACTGCTAATATACTTACCTTTCTTCCCTCTACCTGCACTTACTTTTAAAATTTACAACCTATGCTATAACCAAATAATTGCTTTAAAAAACAAATGCAAGTGTGATAGAGATATAAATAACATAGCTATAGAAGAGGCACTGTACAGACATACAAAACAATACCAACTTACCGCTACTGCCACAATCTGCACAAGAGAGGAGTTCTTCTGGTTTCTTTTCACGATTTGATTCCTTAGTCCCCAAACAGAAGCTACATATCGGAATGGGATCAGCACGGGGCTATGATAAAATTAAAATGGAAAAATACTGTCAGTTTTCCATTTCAAAATTAAAAAACATTACAGTCAAAGGCAAAAACACTGCTGAATAAGGTATTCCAATCAACATTTTCTAATAAAAAAAGTCTCCTTAATTATTTGATGCTAAACTATTACCTAAATAATGCATTTAAGGGTAATATGTAAGATACAGAAGTAATTTTTATTAAACTAATGAAATCTAAGGCCTTTATATATTATATAACCTTGCTAAAATGAACATTATTATTAAAGATTCTTTGGGGGTGCCTAACTTAGCTGGCTCAGTCAGTAGAGCATGCTACTTGATCTCAGGGTCATGAGTTCGAGCCTCGTGTTGGGCATAGAGATTACTTTAAAAAAACATAAAAAAGGGAAATGAAATTATGGGAAATCGCAATCATTCCCATAATTTATAGGCCTATAATACATTGATTCATCTATTCAGCATTATAGTTTATGAATATCACCTAGTTGTCATTTCAGATTGTTCAAGTAAACTTTATCAAATTGGGGCACCTGGGTGGCTCAGTCAGTTAAGCATCTGCCTTCTGCTCAGGTTTTAATCCTGGGCTACTGGGATGGAGCTCTGTGTTGGGCTCCCTGTTCAGCCAGGAGTGGGCTTCTCCCTCTGCCCCTCCCCCTGCTCATGCACTCTCTCTCTCTCTTTCTCTCAAATAAATAAATATTTTTAAAAAACAAAACTTCATCAAATGTTTTAGTGCAGGTTACTATTTTTCATCTATTAAATTTTTGACGTAAAATATCGGTAAGTTTTCAGGTGATATAATAACAGAGCTGGAACTGAATAAGAACTTTAAAATTCTGTAGGGTCACCTAGGAGGCTCAAAAGATCATTAACAAGGACTTTCTGGCACCAAGGTCTTTAAAAGTAAACCACATCATGCCACACAAAGGAGATAAACTCTCAATCTCTGAAATTCCAACTTTAATAAAAAAAACAACAAAACATTTGTCTAACCCCCAGTACTCTAGCTCTCACTGAGGAAGTTGCTTTTAACAATGTATTATGTCTGCATACATCTCAGTGTCTCCATTGGTATTTATGGCTACCAGCGATGCTAATATTCCATTCATATGAATAGTTGTGCCTACAGATCTGGTCACATTTATTCTGAACAGCCAAAACTGTATGAAAATTAAAATTTTATTGCATATTCTAAGCCTTCACACATGTTGTCTCTAGCCATCTGAATGTAACTAGAACGTATTTATATTTGAATCTCATGAATCAAAAATTCAAGGCAAGAAAAGTTAGCATAATCATACATGTTTTTTAATGTAAATTAAAAACAAGACTTTGCAAGGTCTAACTTTTAAAATACACATCAGCATAGAATAAACCTCTCATTTGTTCAGCTACTTTATCCCAAATGCCTAATTAATACATCGCCTGATACACAGTAGGCACTCAAAATATATGTTAACTGAATAAATGGAAGAAACATATGCTAGTTGAAAGAAGAAACCCTCATCTCTAAGATAGTATTTCAAATGGTTATAATGATTCCAACAAATGTCTTGGTTCACTGTGAAAACATGTCATCAGAAACCAGAATTCATCTTATGACTGAGGATTTGCAAAATTGTTCAATATGATTGTTAATTTCATCTTACAATATGAGTGTTCATTATCTTGCCCTTATTTTCAGTTTAATTTGTTCTTTTAATATGCACAGGCTTTACTTTCTGAAGTAGCTATGCAAATGTGTTTTTGTAGCCCCACTTAAAAAGCAGAGTATAAAACACTTTGTACTAGAAAAACCCAAAAAGACAAGCTACAACAAATTGGTCACTGACTCTAGCCACAATTTTTTAAATGCCAGATAATCAGCACTGCATAATTATGGATCCATAGTTATTACTTGCAACTGCTCAACTGTAGTACCTTGGGAACACTTTTGTTCCTTTAAATAGCAATTAAAAGAACAATCTGGTTTTAAAGTGACAACATTCCCCTGATAGATTCTAGCTAAAACCCAGTCTTTGTACTAATGGGATTCCTGCTTTCATTTGATATAACAATGCTCAAGCCATTGCTGCCATCCTTGTGGTGATAAATAATTTACAAAATGTCACATATCATTCATGCAATGAAACAAATCCAAATCCGCAATCCCATTTTTCTTTCCCCAATGAATTTTTAGCTGTAAGAAAGACATGGCCATCAGCCAGCACTCGTGCTCATTTTTCGTTTTTAACTAAAGGTAACACAAAGGACAAAGGTTGCTAGTAGTTCATGGCCAGAAAGACTGATGTCCCGCACTCTGCCCAATAATAGAAAGCATAGATGCTATCACTTCACGCTACATTCAAGTGAACCCCACCACCACGCTGATGTATGCTCACAACCATTTATTTTAAGGATAACTATCTCACAATACTCTATAAAACCACTGCATTATACAGAAATGTCTACCCTGCTGAATTATTGATAATTCAAAGCACTTTTTGCTAACCTCAGTATAGCCGAGTCTAATTAACTTTAAAAAATTGTCACTTGTAAGAAATGGAACTTTTACAGTAATGCATGTAAATGGGTCACAAAATTATTATGATTCACTACTCTCAATCAGACTTCATATAAACTGTTTCAAAAAATAATCCCTGGTAATAGATTAAAATGGATTGTAGTCAGAAAGAGGTCCAAATAAAAAAAAAAATTAAAAAAAAAGAGGTCCAAATGAATGGCAATTCGATTCTACACAAGTCCACCACAGACAAATCATATTTAAGAGGGCTGAAAATGAAACAAAACATGTCCTAATTCTTAAATCACTTTCTTTGAAATTTCACAAAGGCACCTAACCTGTTGATCACATTTTCTTATCAACATGATTAAATATTTCAAACTAATCTCAAGAATTAACACCTATGATGGATAGGTTTAAACTCTGCAACCTGCTCAGGAAGCAACTCCTCTTCATCTCCCAAGCGATGGTCCCAGTGTAGCTGCTAGGTTAGAGGCCACATTACACTATCTCATTTAATCATCCTAACAATCCTGCCAGGAATGTTTATTATTATGTCCATTTTCTAAAAGTTCAACTGTGGAACTGTGATTCAAACACAGCTGTCTTCACTAAAGCCCATTTCTCACCTTCAGTACTTACTATCCTGCCCCCTACTTCTCTCCTCTCAGAAAAACAAACATTTAAAATTATCTTTCCATCAGTGGGAATAATGCTTTATTAATGTGCTCATAATCTTCTCCATTCAATTTCTCCCAAGACGGGGATCCCTGGGTGGCGCAGTGGTTTGGCGCCTGCCTTTGGCCCAGAGCGCGATCCTGGAGACCTGGGATCGAATCCCACGTCGGGCTCCAGGTGCATGGAGCCTGCTTCTCCCTCTGCCTATGTCTCTGCCTCTCTCTCTCTCACTGTGTGCCTATCATAAATAAAAAAATAAAAAATAAAAAATTTCTCCCAAGACCAATGGCATCTTTCTAAAACTATTTAAAAAGCAAACACTAATATCCTATAGATTATTTATTAATTACAACAGCAAAAAAAGGTACCTTAACAATGGAGACACCTCCTTAACGAAATGATCAAACCTATCACTAGTACATGACAAACTGACACTATGTGTCTCCCAAGTGTGGCATTAAAGGACTCAGCACAGCTTATGCAGTATTCTTGCTGGAATTATTTACCTCAAATCTAACCATAAGGAACAAATCAGGCAAATCCAAATTTAGGGACATTCTGAAAAACAACTGGTCTGGACTCTTCGAAAAATGTCAATGTCACCTAAGACTCAATAAAGGGCAGAACCAATTTAGGCAACTAAAGTGCCCTGAAAACTAAATACAAATATGGATTCTGGATTATTTAAAAATTACTCTGGGGCACCTGGTTGGTGCAGTTGGTTAAGCATCAAACTTTGGGTCTCAGGGTCCTGAGATCAAGCCCTGTACCCGGCTTGGCTCTCAGTGCAGAGTCTGCCCTTCTCCCCACACTCTCTTGCACTCTCTCCCTCTAGAATAAATCAAAACATCTTTAAAAATATTTACCCACAGCTATTAAGGACATTATTTGGATAATTAGGGAAATACTAAATAGTAGACAATATATAATAAACTGGATAGAACAAATTTCTTCGGTCAACACTGAAGTTGTATTTATGTGAGATTGTCCTCATTCTTGGCAATTATGTGCTGAAATATTTTGGAGTAAAGTGTCATGATGTCTATAACTTAAGTGTATATACAATTTTCCAAGCAAAACACTGGGGATGGGGAAAGGAAATAGAATAGTACCCCTCTCCACTCTTAAAAAAAGATCTACAAAGGATTGTATTACTATATAATTGGATTACAAGCATTTATAAAATAAAGTATCTCAATCCAATTAGTGATTCATGGGCAATACAGAGGACAGAGGATGTGTCAATCCATACTGTAGGATACCAACACTCTCGAGGACAAATGACCCAGTTTTCTTCAACAAATAAATTAAAAGGGAGACAGAGTGAGCAAGCAAGGAAGAGAGAACAACAGATACAGGATAAGAGCCAATAGATTAAGAGAGATTTAAAAGGCTAATATGCTGATCACAGTGTATGGTCCTTATCCTGATAAGGATTCAAATAAAGTATAAAATAAAACAAAATAGAATACCCACTAAAGGAACTGGGGCTAGTCAGCCTTAAAAAGACTATTGGAAAGGAACAAGCTGGATGTCTTCATCCAAGGGAAAGGGTTAGATTTGTTCTTCATGGCTCCAGGGTACAAAACTTGAACAGGGGGCAGCCTCGGTGGCGCAGAGGTTTAGCACCGCCTGCAGCCCAGGGTATGATCCTGGAGACCCGGGATCGAGTCCCACTTCGGGCTCCCTGCATGGAGCCTGCTTCTCCTTCTGCCTGTCTCTGTCTCTCTCTCTCTGTGTCTCTCATGAATAAATAAATAATTAAAAATTAAAAACAAAAAACAAAACTTGAACAGGGCTTACTCTAGAGGAATTAAACTTTCCAACAGAAAGGTCCAGAAATTGAATGGATTGTTTTTCCCTGCTTCCTTTATTTTCTTTTTAAAACTGTGGTAAAATATACATAATGCAAACTTTACCATCTTAACTATCTTGAAACATACAGTTAAGTGGCATTATGTATTTGTTGTACAACCAATATCACCATCCATCTCCAGAATTATTTCATCTTCCCAAACTAAAACTCTGTCCCCCTTCTACTTTCTGCATCCATGAATTAGACTATTTATTCTAGGTACCTCATATAAGTGGAATCATACAGTCTTCATGGAATAGATCATGGAGAGGCTAGATCAGGATTGTGAGGATGCCACAGAAGACAAAGCAACCTCACACAAACTGGGGATCAGGGACCCTTCAACAGTCCTTTCCAGGTCACATATTTTAATGATTCCATGGCTGGATAGTCTCTGAGGCTCTTCCCAACTCTGCTTTATTTTTTTTATTGAATTCTATTAAACTTAAGACATTTTAAAAGTCCGCAGGACTCTCAACCTCAAAATTAAATAACCTTTTCTGAGAAAACATCCTTTAATTCCAAGACAATTCACTTTCAGAAGGTTTATATTTGTTCATGGTTACTTTTGTTTCTGCCGAGAAGGAAACATGTTTGTTAACTTGTCAGTCTAAGTAAATGGAGAAAAAGAAAGTTCTTGCTAGATTGGAGCCAGCTGCACATCCTCTTTGACGATCACAAAAAGAGGTTTTGTCTCCATGATCTCTACTCAGCATAATCAGGGATACAACATAGCCCTCTCGTCCCATCATCCCCTATGGATTCATCTCCTTGAGTCATCTAGAACTTTCCTGAATCTACTTAAAAGACATACCATGTGAGTAGTTCCTAGTGTTAAAAGAAACTCAGCATTTTTCATTCATATATTCATACCTATATCATTGTATGACCTGGATTTCAATATTGATCTCTAAGCCACAGGTTTCCTCAACCATAAAAGGGCACAATAGTGTCCATGTTGTCTACTCAGGGGTTCCTAAGGCTCAAATACATGTGAGTGTGTGAAAGTACTTTGTACACTATAAAACTCTAATCAAATATTATGATTATTGCAAAATGCACTTTGGCTATAAAAATAAAAAGAACAAACAACTCCAACTCCTTAACAAACATCGGCACAAATGAATTGTTGTGGAGTTTAGAATTATTCTATAATAGACTCTGACTCTGAGTCCCCATGATAAATATTAATCTTAGAGGGTTTTTTGTTTAATGAATTAATCACGGAATAAAAGAACAGGATAGAAAATGTCTAAATGTCTTGATTGAGAGCCAAGAGGCTTGATTTAATAAAAGGAAAGGTCAAAGAAAAGGATACCAAAGGAGGAAAAGCACAAACAAATATAAAATTGTAAATGAATAATACCACAAAAATAAACAAAGATGAATATAAATCCTTTATACCCAAGTATCAAACAGTTGATCTTCAGAGAGCGTTTTCTACACTTTAGCTCAGACAACTTAATTTGGTAACTCCAAAGTGAGTTGTATAAAAGGGTTTTAAGGCTCGTCCGAATGCATCTCTTTAAATTGCACCCTTTTATCATCTTGTACCGCAATCTGAAGTTTAAGTAATGCTTTGCTGTTTACCAGAATGCTTTTGTCAAGTGTCTTACAAGTGACAAACACAAAGCCTGTGAGACAGGATTGTGGCTTTTTCTGTCTCCGTTTTACAGGGTAAGTTAAGTGCCTCCCTAAGGTCACACAGCTATCAAGAACAGAGGGACCCAGTCTGCTGACTGCAAGCCCTTTGCTCTTGCGCTTTTCCATGGCTGGTCCCTCATTTCCTTTGGAGCTTGATTCAGATATCACCTTATCAGAGAGGCTTATCCCCGACCATTCTCTCTGAAATTGCATTCCACTAGCACCACTCTGGATCCCCCAGGCCTTGCTTTATTTTTCTGCGTCGCATTCATCACTGCCTGACATATTCTGTATCGTTTGTCTATTTTGTTTCAGTTACTCAACTATCAAAGCTCCATTCTGAGGGCAGAGACTTTGTTCACTGCTGCAGCTCTAGCTTCAAAGCGCATATGTTGAATAAATGAACAAACTGCTTTGAGGTGAGGAAGTGGTTCCTCTGGTTCAACAGGTCCCAGAGACGACTGTTCTTTAACACATATCCTAATAACCATAATATGACGTGGAAAGCAACCATCAATGCCAAGGTGACTTCCATGGCTGTCCAATCTAAAGGCTTTTTTCTTACTCTGACCACTTATAATGAATGACCATTTGGGTATAATTGTACTTTTCTAAGTATAACCCGACAAGATAAAACCAACATTTAAATATCAGCTGGGAGGAAATCATCTCACGTGATAGTCACTATAAGTTGTATGTAAAATAGATCTGGGGATGTGCCCAGTTGCTAGTAACCTGTCAGCCAATTTACCTCTTTATTCTCTCTCAAGAAAAAATTCACGTTTAAAAAAAAAAAAAAGTAGTGATAGTCAAGGAAGATGAATACCACTGAGGGAGAATAACAAAATTATAATAAGAAGACAATCAATCTATTAAAAATAGTTTACAAATTTTGGTGGTTTATTATCACTAGTGAATTATTTCCCACAAACTTCACTACTGATTACACAGGTACAAGGGAGGTTAAAAAATGTTTTGTTTTTAGGGTAACTTTTTGACACTTCTCTAATAAAGAACTAGATTTTGTTTCTTACCACTTAACCCACTTATTCACTGATCAAGCCCACTCCTAATTAGGATATAGATCACACACACTCAGCATTTCCCTTTACGGCAATCTGCTGTAAGATGTAGTCTTTGAAAATACACTAACTCTAAAAGTAGAAACTCTCGTGATGATCTAAATTGTCCTGGCTTTGAGGAGCATTATCTTGTTCCTGTCGGCATGTGCTGTAACTGTGCTCAGTATAGCTATGTCTCTGCAGGAAGGTTTGGTGACTGGCTCACCTCGTAGCTGTAGTGGGGCCACTTCAAATCCTTCAGGGGCACAGGAGAACCTTGTTTGTGACATGTCTGTTGCCATTTTCTCTGCACTCACAGATCCTTTTGTTTTATTATAAGGCTATTTATTCGTGCAACTCTATTATGAATTTTGACCTGAACAGATGCCTAAATAATTTCTTCCAGAAGATAATTGGAGATACACTTATTATAAGACTTCTCACAGGCAACAATTTGACCATAATTTTACACTCGCCACATAGATTTTTGTTATATCACCTCCCCTGCTCATTATACTTCTCTGTGGGTAATTGGTTCTGTGAGGGAGCACCACATTATCCCCACTGGCTTTGGATTGAGTTTCTGCATTACTCTGGGCAAAAGGATTTATTATTGCTAATGTATGGAGATCTTAAATGTGACTGCTATATTTTACCTCCTTGTCACAGTGAAGAGGGTTCTCTGTATTTTAAGAGTGGCAAGTAAATTAAATCTAATAAAATAAAAATATTTAAAAGCATCCCTATACATATTTATAAATATGTCACTGCTTTTTTCATTTAAAGAATCACTTCGAAACAAAAACAATATCAATGAGCAATACTGGGAAATGCCTGCAGTCGGAGATTGATTTAGAAGTGGAAAAATAGTAAAACCTTGGCCTCAACGAAATAAGAAAGGGAGAAAAGGGAAGACTTTCTAAGAACATCAGCCCCAACAGTTATCAATTGTGTGGAGCTAATTGAAATGCTTACACTGTATCTGTACTCTAGAACTTGTTCTAATTAGGCAGGTGGGCCATTTATAAGAGTGCTGATTAAGGAAAGGGATTCTATTGGAAGGAAAGAAATCTAATCTGGCATACTGCATTTAACAATAGCATCTCATTTTTGGGGGGTGTTATTTATTTGTTTTGGTTTTTGGAGATAAAACCTACAAATTTGCAGAGGGTGGGGAAGCCAATGGAACAATTGCCTTCCCCAGCATCTTTAATTTCTTATCTGGACAGGGACTTGGCTTTTAAGATTTCATCTGAACGTCTCTCCTCCACCCCTACCATTAGAAACTGCAGATACTGCATTTATCTTCTTAAGAGGGATCAAAGTCTGATTCAACACAGCTGGAAATTCAACACATGGTTACAGGAAGTCTGCTTAGGATTTACAAACTATTCTCTTTGGCAAGCATGTCACAATATTAGCAATATAATATAAACTCTACTCTAGGTTTTGAAAAATGGAATTTTAAAATCAATTCACATTCAAGTGTCACAAATCTTTAATGTTTCTTTTTTTAAACTTTATTATTTTTTAAAAGCAGTTTTAGATTTACAGGAAAATTGAGGGGAAGGTACAAAAATTTCCCCTATCTCCCTGCCCTCACAGGCATAGTCTCCCCCATTTATCAACATACCCCCACCAGAGAGGTACCTTTGTTATAAGTGAAGAACCTATAATGACACATCAAATCACCCACGCCCATAGACTATATCAGGGTTCTCTCTTGGCATTATACATTCTGTGGGTTTGGAAAAATTTATGATGACATGTATCTACCAACATGGTATCATACAGAGTATTTTCACTGCCCTAAAATATCCGCCTATTTGGCCTCTCCCTGCCCTCTAATTCCTGGCAATCACCGATCTTTTCTACTATATCCATAGTTTTACCTTTTCCAGAATGTTATATAGCTGGAATAATAAAACTGGCTTTCTCAGTTGCCCTAAGGCATCCATTTTAATCTAGATGTGGTGCCAACTACCCCACATAGGCACAATGTGAATCGCAGCCATTCTCATTACCAATTCCACCAAGAGAAACCTGTGTTAACTGCTCAGAGACACAGGCTTTGGATTTGTTGTAATTAGATTCAAACAGGGAAGCAAAATGACAAGAAGAGACACAGGTAGATAGATATTAACAAACTAGAAAAGTCACATGTTAGTTTCTCAATGTTATCATCACCATCAGCACCACCCCTGACAATGTTCTGCATTCAGAGACTTATGCCAGTTAAGATGGTATGTACTGTTCAATAAGTTACTAATGTTTACTCAGCACCCAACTATGCCAAGGAGACTATAATTGGTACTCCAAGTGCTTGTTATCACAGAACCAACAGAAGTAGTGTAATTCCATTACCACACTTAATTCTCAATTGCCCTGTGGGCACATAAACCATCTGGTGTACAGAATTTCCACGCCCTTGACTTTTCTGCTTTTGTTTTCCTCACTTTCAGACTACCTCTGACCCTTTCAACTGTAGTAGTCATAAGCGGTAGGAAAAGAGAATTGTTTGGATAATTACTATCTGAACGTCAAGAGCTCTGATCTTGTTTTTTTTTTGGACTCTTCCCTAACCTCTTTGTGATAGAGGGTCTAGATCTAATGTCTTAGGCCAAGCACCACACGAGCATTTAGATGAACGTTACTGGTGACTCTGTGCTCTTTGGTGCTCCAGCATCCCTGCAGGCTGTGTGGGAATTGCACAAAACATAAGCCTCTCCCCCTAACAATGCAAGCTACAGCAAGGCCAGGAAGAAACACCAGATGTCACAGGCTTTCCCTCCAGGGGCAAAGATTTTTAAGCTCAATTTCCTAGAACTTTAAGTCTTACAGAAGCCTACTAAAGGATATGCAAGAGGTAAAGGAAAGCTCTTTGTCTTTGTGAAATCTTTTTTCTTTTTTGTATATTTTAAGTTAAAGCTTAGTACACTGTGAGCTCTTTGAAGGAGATCCTTGTTGTTTACCTAAATCACCATACATAATGAAGAACTATACACTGTAGATGTTTGATAAATATTTGTTGAATATATAAATTTAACATTATTTCTCATACCTGGTACTTTCTCATCATTTCATAAATTACACTTTTACTTTAGTATATAATGGTAAATGAAGAAATAATAGAACAGCATATGGTTATGGGCGGCAATAAATACTTTTTGAATGTTTGCCCATTTAGAACCTTCACATCCACCCTTATATTTTTTAAATTGTAAAATATACATAATATGTACCACTTTAACCATTTTTAACTGTAAAGTTCAGTGGCACTAAGTACATTCACATTGTTGTACAACTAAGTTAATGTGTATTTTACATATAATGAAATGGACAGCTCAAAGTTTAGAAAAAAATGCATACACTCATGTAAACACACCTCTCTCTCAAGATTTAGGACACTCCCATAACTGCAGAAGTTCTCTCCTGCCCCCTCCCAGTTAAGTCCTTCCCAAGCAGCTACTACTCTGATTTCTACCACCATAGTTTGATTTGGTCTGGAACTTCATGTAAGTGGAACCAAACACTGAATTCTTTTAGTGGGGCTTCTTTCAACTAACTTTATTGTCATATTCATCATATTGCCGCATATATCAGTAATTCATTTCATTCAGTTCTTGAATAAAACTGTTAAGAACATTCTTATAGAAGTACCTTTGTGGACATATGTTTTCATCTCTTGAGTAAATATCTTGGGGTAGAACTGCTGGGTCATAAGGTAGGAAGATGCTTAACTTTACTAAAAACCTATAACTAGATTAATCAAGAAAAGGAGAAAATTACCAAAATAAAAGGTAAGAAGGGGTATCACTACAAATCTTGAAGTCATTAAAATGATGGGAGGTGACAACAGCTTTCTGCCAATAAATGAGACAACTCAGATAAATAGGCAACTTCATTGATCGAATTAACAACACAAGAGGATGTCAGAACATCTGAATAACTCTAAATCCATTAGAGAAAATGAGTCATTTTCTCTAGGCCCAGACAGCTTTGCTGGTGAAATCTTTCAAAGATTTAAGAATACCAATCTTGCATGATCTATTTCAAAAAAAAAACAAAGAAAGAGGAAATATTTCTCAACTAATTTTATTAGGCCAGCATAAGTCTGATACCAAAATCATATATGAAAACAATACAATAAAAGAAAATTAAAAGAACAACCAGTATCCCTCATTAACATAAGCTCCTATTTGTTTTCTTCTTAAATTTTACTTAAAAAAAAATCTCAACTTTACTAAGGTATAATTGATATATAATAAAATGTACTCTTTTAAAGTTAAATACATATATTTATAGAATTGTCACAATAGAGAAACAGAATCTTGTTATCACCTCAAAATTTCCTTTAAGAGTGATTATTTGAAGGGGATTAAGAATACACTTTACTGAGCACTGAGCAATGTATAAAATTGTTGAATCACTATATTTTATACCTAAAATGAATAGAATACTGTATATTAACTATACTGGAATTGAAAACAATACAAAATGAAACGAAAATCAAAAGACAAGTTCCCTCAAACATTTCTGCAGTTCATTCCCTCTGCAGACCCAGGCAACTACTGATCTGCTTTCTGACATACATTATTTTGGCTGTTTTTAGAATTTCATGTATGAAATCATACTATATATACTTTTTTGTGACTTCTTTATACTCAGCATGTTTTTTATATTCATCCATGTTGTTGCATGTGAGTAGTTTATTCCTTTAAATGTTGCATAGTATCTCACTGAATAAATATATCTTAGTTTATCCACTCACCCATTGATGTACATTTGCAATCTACAGTTTTGAGCTTTATGAATAAAGCTAATATGAACATTCGTGTAAAAGTCTCTTCGTATGTATGTTTTCGTTTCTCTTTGGTAAATACTTACAAGTGGAATTGCTCGGTCATAATGTTAAGTGCATGCTTAACTTTATAAAAAGTGTCAGTTCTTCCATAGTGATTGTACCATTTTACACGCCCAGGATTTGCCTTTGATATTGCCAGTCTTTTAAATTTAACCATTCTGAGCAGTGCATGGGCATGTCTTGTTGTTGCTTTTAATGTGCATATCTTTGATTGCTAATGATGTTAGATATATTTTCATGTACTGAATGGACATTCAAATATCTTCTTTTGTGCAATTTCTGTTAACTCTTCTGCCCATCACAACGGTCTACTGCAATATATTGCCAGACCCTCTACAGTGAAAAACGTGTTGTCCCAGCTAGTGAGAATGCTACAGGATGTTTTCACTTGCCACTCTCTTCAGGTACAGAGAGTTATGTCATCCAAGGACATGAGACATGCCCCTTCCTGAAGTGGCCCATGTCCAAGTGGTACAAGTCCTCATCACTGACTGATAAAGAAATATATAAAGGGAAGCTTAACTTGACCCAAATCTTTTTTTTTTTTTTAAAGATTTTATTTATTTATTCATGATAGTCACAGAGAGAGAGAGAGGCAGAGACACAGGCAGAGGGAGAAGCAGGCTCCATGCACCGGGAGCCCGACGTGGGATTCGATCCCGGGTCTCCAGGATCGCGCTCTGGGCCAAAGGCAGGCGCCAAACCGCTGCGCCACCCAGGGATCCCTTGACCCAATTCTTATCCCAATTCTGTCCAACCCTGAAGAATCAATCTAGCTGCAGAGCTACATATGAAGTCAGCCAAAGCAGATACTGAGCTGCATCACTGCTCTGCTCCTCCCTCTATAGGATGCAGCTTCGTTGCCCATCCTCCCACTACAGTGATAATACTAAGGGCATCCCTTAATAAATATTCTACATACAAAACTTTTATCTCAGAACCTGCTTGCTGAGGAACGCAACCTGTAACACCTATATTTTAAATTGGGTTGTCTTACAGAGTTGTATGAGTTCTTTAAATATGTATACTGAATACAAGTCCTATGTCTGTATGTGTATATATAATAACTAAGCATGCTAAGAATATCTTCTCTCATGCTGTGGCTTGTCTCTTCATTTTCCTAACAAATTCTTTTGAAAAACATCAGTTTTTAATTTTGGTGAGGTTCTATTTATCAATTCTAATCTTTGTGACATTATTGAGTCTTCCAATCCATGAACATTGACATTTCTCCATTGGTTTAGGTCTTCTTTAATTTCTTTCAACAATGCTTTACTGTTTATAGGTACACCTTTTGTTCATAATTGCTAAATTTATCCCTATGTTCATACTGTTCGATGCTACTGTAAATGATAATTCACATTTCTGAATGTTTGTTGCTACTATACAGAAATACGACGGGCTTTTGTATATTAACCTTATAGAATTGCTTTGGTCCACTCTACTTTTAGTAGCTTTCTTAAAGATTCCTTAATATCTTCTAAAGTATAAGTAATCATAATCTGTAAATAGAGTCAGGTTTAGCTCTTTCTCCCAATCTGTATGCTTTTCATTTCTTTATCCTACCATATTGCATTGGCTAGGAACTCAGTACAATGCTGAATAGAAAGATAAAAGGGGGCATATTTGTCTTACTCCTGACTTTAGGAAGGAACTGGTTGGTCTTTTACCATTTCTAATGGTGTTACCTATGTTGTTTTTATTTTAAAAGATGCTTTGTATCAGACTGATGAAATTCCTTCTAGTCCTAGTTTGCTGAGAGGTTGTTTTTTGATTTTTTACTATGATTTTTTTTTACCATGAATGGATTTTAAGTTTTGTTGATTACTTTTCCTAAATCTATTGAGATGATCAAATGTCTTCATTTTAGAGTATTAAGCCAACCTTGCCTGTCTGGATAAATCCCATTCTGGATAAACTTCATAGTATATTATGCTTTTTATATCTTTCTGGTTGATTTGCCAATACTTCCTGAAAGATTTTGGTGTTTATGTCATGAATAATATTGTTTCATAGTTTCCCTTTTGTGCAGTCTTTGGTTAGTTTTGGTATCAAAGTAATCTTGGTCTCATAAAAGGAATTGAGATGTGTTTCCTCCTACCTTCTGAAGGAATTTATCTAACACCTGCATTGGTAAATGATTGACATACTTCACCATTTACATTTGTTGTCTGAGCCTGGAAGATTCTTTGTAGCCAAGTTTTAAGTTATGAACTCAATTTCTTTTAATAAATATAGAGCTATTCAGATTTTTCTGTGTGTGTGTGTGTGCGCGCGCGTGCATGCGTGCACACTGTGGTGATCTGAGCATTCAAGGAATTTCCCTGTTTCATCTAAGTTGCCGAATTTATTGGCATAAAATTGCTCATAATATTGCATTATTCTTTTTACATCGTCAGTGATGTCCCCTGTCCCATTCTGGTATTGTTAATTTGCGCTTTCCCCCTTTTTTGGATCAATCAAGCTAGAGATTTTAAAAAGAACCAGCTTTTAATCTTCCCTACTTTCAATGTTCTTTATTTGCAGAAAATGTTGATTCCAATGCAAAAACCTTATTTGTTATCATCACTGTCACTTTCATCATTATCCTAATACAACAGAGAGAGCCATATGGCTATTCA
Source organism: Canis lupus dingo (assembly GCF_003254725.2). Lineage (NCBI taxonomy): Eukaryota > Metazoa > Chordata > Mammalia > Carnivora > Canidae > Canis > Canis lupus. Next base: position 25,597,563 of record NC_064246.1, on the reverse strand, counting down.
GAATGACATTTTCTTTGCCTTGGATATAGAGTAGTCATTCATCCTACTCTGGTGCCAATTCTACATCACTCCTAGGAGGCTTTGGGAGGGGAGAGGGTAACACTTAGTGTTTTAATATAAGAGGAATCCTACTAAGAACTCATCTCTAGATAGTGGTTCTTAATCAGGAGGAAACATCAGAATCACCTATGTAGCTTTTGAAATACACACACACACACACACACACACACACAAGTCATACTCCCAGATTTTGATTCAACAGGTCTGGGGTTGACATTGGCATTTTAATTTTTTTAAAAACTTCAAGAAGATTCCAGTGGTATCCAACTTAAGAATCAGAACTGGGGATCCCTGGGTGGCTCAGTGGTTTGGCACCTCCCTTTGGCTCTGGGCATGATCCTGGAGTCCCGGGATCGAGTCCCACATCGGGCTCCTTGCATGGAATCTGCTTCTCCCTCAGCCTGTGTTGTGTCTCTGCTTCTCTCTCTCTCTCTCTCATGAATAAATAAATAAAATCTTTAAAAAAAAAAAAAAAAGAATCAGAGCTGAGTGATTAGGGCATCTAGGAGTGCATGCTCAGGAGAGTCTAAGGTGTGGGAAAGTACAGAGCAATGCAGCCACTGATATTCACTGCCTACTCTTAACAAATGTAGGTCTAAGGGCCCCAAAGACATAAGAGAGTTCTTGAACAAGCTTTTAAAGGTAAGAGAAAAAATACTTAAATGTTAAAAGACATAAGCTGGGCTTAAGGGGCACCTGGCTGGCTCAGGAGGTGGAGCGTACAACTCTAAATCTTGGGGTTGTGAGATTGAGAAACATATGAGGGGTGGGGCTTACTTTAAAAAAATGTTTTAAATCTCTTCAATGCAAGGTTATTTTGTTGGTTTTAAAATTACATATGGAGCATCTGAGTGGCTCAGCTGATTTGAGTATCCGACTCTTGGTTTTTGGCTCTGGTCATGATTTTGGGGTTATGGGATCAAGGCTCACATTGGGCTCCACACTCAGCATGGAGTCTGCTTGAGAGATTCTCTGCCTTTCCCTCACCTTCTGCCTCTCCCTTGACTTGGGATCACTCACTTGCTCTCTATCTCAAATAAGTAAAATCTTAAAAATAAACTTTAAAAATTGTGTATATATAATATATAATATAATTATAAATTTATTAAAAATAAAGTACAAAGATACACAGAATGGGAAAGTAGTCTCCCAGCTATGTCTAACCCTTGGACATCCAAATCCCCTTTCTAAACTTCCTTTGATAGGCTTGACACATACAAATATATAACATCTTTATTTTTTTTAATTTATTTTATTTTATTTTTTTTATATAACATCTTTAAAAAAAGGGTTACACTATTTTCATTCTACCAGATAGAGGTTATTGCCACCCTTTTGCTTCTACCAGAACGTACATATGAGGATTTGCATGTGCAAAAAACCCGGTAGGATAAATTCCTAGACATGAGATTGCGGAGTCACAGAACATGGGTACTTTTAACTGCATGAGGTTGTACCACTACATAGTGCTAACATTTAATCTTTTTTTTTCCTTGTCAAGTTTAGCTTAAATTTGTTTTTCAAATCATTTTAGAAAAAAGTAGATTCAAAGGTCATACTTTGAGTAAAAAGAGTATTATCCTTACCACCTAGTATATGATAATACAAAGCTGTGCCTTCACAATCATGCATAATTTGTGATTCATAATCAGCGTTCTTGGATATCCTCAGAACTTTTATTTTGGAAGAAACAAAGAGGCACCGGCCAAACAACAGAACAGTAAATGAAATGCTACTCTCCCATCCAATGATTTTGTAGGATCAGTATGTAAAAGACATCATCTTAATACCAAATAATCAATTAAAGTATGATTTAAGAGTACTGTCCTGTGTGTGTATGTAAGAAAATAAGGTGTATATAACAATTGTTGATACTGCAAGTAAAAAGGAAACTCTCCAAAGCAAGTTTGATAGATACCAGCCCGTAAAATTTCAGTGTTCTTTTTCATATTCAGTATCATGACAAAGAACAATCTGAAATCAGTGAGCACAGACCCATCTAGGGAATTATATTAGTATTGTCAAGCATGGTTCTTCTCTCCCTCCTTTCTCCCTCTTTCCAATTACCTGCCACATGTCTGTTGGAAGGCACAGGCCACGTGATACTGCTGGTAGTCCACTGTTGGTAGTGATATCTAAATTATTCAAATGGTTTTGAGGATAGTTTGGGGGTGGGGGGGAGGCAAGGGTGACAGGAAAATATGTAGATTAGTGCTTCTCAAACCTTAATATGCAAACAAAACACCTAGAGAGCCTGTGAAAATGCAGATTCTGATTCAGCAGTTCTGGGGAGGGCCAATGATTCCACATTTCTAACAAGCTCTCTGGTGATACTGATACCACCGATCTGTGGTCCACACCTTCAAGTAATAAGAATAGATACCTTTAAACAGTAACCCCCAAATTACTTATATACCACTTTGGGATAGGATTTTCCATTTCAATATGAGGATTCACCAAGGAGCAAACCCCTGGTATTAATGCCCTGAAGGAGAAGCTATTATCATAGTGACAGTAGTAGCTGGTAAGTTGTAGTTAATAATAGTAGCAGTAGTAGCAACAGTCATTGGCAGCAGTGAAGAGTACTCACCATGAACAGATACTCGGGTAAGCACTTAATCATTTAAATGTCAGAAGGTAAGTACTATTGTTTCCACATTACAGATGAGGAAGACGAAGAAGTTAATTTTCCCAAGACAATTATGCTCCAAGACCACTGCAGAACCCTCGTCTCTGATTATCAAGTCTGCCATCACTGTGTAGTAATGAATGTCATCATTTCTCAACTTGACACAAGGGAGGGGACAATTGTTTAAATGCCTTGTTTTCTAGTTCCTGTAAAGTCTGGCTTAGATAAATAAATAGATCATTGTAACTGATCACTCTGGGTTAAGGTCGGGAAGAATTTTAAACTATTATTTGACACTACAGATAATATACCCCTGGATAATCAAGACTGGCTGTGTGTTCAGAGGTCACAGAGATGATCATGTTGTTGTTTTTTAATCTCTCGGATCTATTGGTTAACTATAGTGTGACAGAGGGAAAGAGCTTGCTTTTGAAGTTATCTGAAGACTAACTTTGGCTACAATATGAATTCCAGCATATTTGGCTTCGAATCTACATTTTACGCTTTTCAGAGATCAAGCTAAACATACAGTTCTCAGTCAAAAAGCCCTGTAGTGTAACCTGATCTGAACGGGGGCGCATTAACTCAATGCCAAATAAAAAGCATGATCGCCTTATTCCACACAAATACCATTCTCGGATAGGCCAATTAATCATGAATATAACTTTTCAGACATTACATAATTTCACATAGACTTGCTTCTAGTGCCTGCCAAAGAAAACAGCAATTTGTATCACTAGGAATAAATCTACATTTGAAAAGAAATAAAAGTTACAAACATGAAATAGCTCTGGTCACCTCTTTCATGCCATGCTCCTTCATAATTTCTCTAATACTTTTATTTTATAAAACACGCAATAATAAAATGTAAAATGATATAAGCTGTGAAATCACATAAATAAAGTAAAATAAGGAGATCCAAGTAATTTTTATACCAACAAGAGTAGCAACCTCTCAGGTATGGGTAATCTCACTAAAATACACACACACACACACACACACACACACATATATATATATATGCACACTTTTTTTATTATGACTTTATTAGTCATATGCACACTTCATACTTCTTGGTCCTTCAGTATTACCCAGACAACACTGGTATATTAAATCATTTATTGTTATTTTTAGAAGATTCCATTTTCCCACCTAAAATTATCTCTGTTTTCTAAATAAGTGTTTCACTGATACATTCCATGGTAAATCAGGAATAAGAGATTAATTTAAAAGCAATCCACCAACATCTACAGCCAATATTTTAAAATATAAAGAATCAATATAAGCTGGTAAGTATTCTACTTAGAAAATATACCCATCAGGGTGGCTCTGTTAGTAAAGCTTCCAACTCTTGATTTCGGATCAGGTCTTAGAGCTGCTTAAGAGTCTCTGTCCCTCTCCCTCTGCCTCTGCCCCTCCCCCCACCCACGTGCATGTGCTCTCTCACTCTAAAAAAAATAAAAATAATAAAAATTTAGAAGGAAATAAAGAAAGATAGACATAGCTATCAGCCCAGGATTGCCTTCAGCATGTTCATAAAATTCCTTAACAGAATATTTACAGGCAACAAAACTGGGAAAACAAAAGCAATTAATTATCCCCACGCCAAATACAAGCTGTACTGAAGATATATCTGGCTCTAAAGGGACGCATAAAAAGATGCACATTTATCTGAACAGTCCTGACAAGTCATTTTTAAAAAAGGTGTTGTCCTTCACACTATCTTTTTTTTTTTAAGTAATTTCTCTATCATTTACTTAAATTTGGGGACTACTGGCTGCTTTTGAAACTTTCCCAAGAAAAATCTGTCACCTAATCATGATCACTCCAAAGCATACACGTGCCCATACATATATATGGGACTCTGGTGCTAAAAGCAAAGGCCAGCCTACCAATGCCAGATATTTAGTAGATGTGCACAAAGAACTGGGACAGTGCTTCCTAAACCCTTGCCTCAGCTAGGATTTTGTTAACTATTTTGTGTTTTGAGTTTACAATGTATTTTTTCATTTCTTAAAAAAAGTTATATCACTCTGAAAGTTTTCCCAAACTATGTGACTATGATTGTGTAGATGTGTATGCACACATGTGTATAAATGTGTGTGTATAAAATATGACATTATGCCCTTCACTCTCTCCCCCCAGTTAATAAGTAATAATAATAACAGCTAATATTTATTGCCTACTTCTTTGCACCAGTACTGTGGGAAGTGCTTAAATTATTTCAACAACTTCAGGTAGGTGTTATTATTTTCCCAATCTTATTAAGGAGGAAACTGTGGCACAGAAAGCTCCAATAATGGGCCCAAAGGAGCACAGCTGCAAGTGGCAGAGCTCAGATTCCAAGTCAGGCAGTTGACCTTAGAACCTGCTTTGTTCACCCCCGTATGAGTCTCTAAATTAGGAACAGTAACCAGAACAGGGATGGGATATACTGTTATTACACATAAGTCAAGGGCAAGGGTCATTTTGGAAGTGGGAAGCAGAGGTGAGTTTATAATGGGGGTGGATATTAGAGGAAGAAGCTATGGGAGGTCTATTATTGTGAGAGAAGATGAAGAGGAGACCATCAGCAATTCTCCGCTTAATTCAAACCGACTTTTACAGAAGATGGGATTTCAGGAGTTATTTAGAACAGAAGAAAAAAGAACAAGAGAGTCTAAGAAAATGACAGTGCTTGGGAGATGGCTCAAAAGACTAATGTAATGAGTTCACAAGCAAGGTGAGAGAGAGAATAAAAAAGCTGGGGACCTAAGTAGCAGATGAGAGTAATGAGATAATCCAGAGCCTGCTGGTGACTGGCTTTGATGCATGGGGCGAACAGCTAGAGTAGATGCAAAAGGAAATGAGAAACCACTGTAAAGATTTAAGGACTGGGTAGGCATGGTCAGGAAGTCCTCACAGCAGGAGTAACCGCCCATTCTAGGAACTTGGAAGAGAAGGCAAGGAGAGGAGATGGACTCGTCTAGAAGCTACTGAATTTAGTGGATTCCATGATGATTTCATAAAGACTGCTGTTATTCTGGACACGTCTGTATGTTGAGGGGAAAAAGTCAGCCAGAAATTGCTCAAAATTCAATAAATCTTCAGAAAATATTGCCAAGGCAGAAAACTTCCTAATGCCTTTGCCAGTACAGCTAATTGCTTAGCAGTTACTGGCCATGATCATTACAGAAATTGTAGACAGTTTAAAAGTCTTACACCATGAGGAACGATGTCTCAAAGCCCTTGAAATTTTTAGGGGTATTTGGACGTGCTCTGAGCAAAGTTCTTTACCCATGTCACCAGAAAAAAGATGATCATTTTCCAAAGAAAACTGTTATGTTGTCTCCTCCATTAAGTCAGTTATCCTCAGCTAAGATGTACATATGAATAATTTATACTCACCTGGAATGGTTAACATATGTGCATACTGTTCCAAAGATACAGCCAGTTTTCTTAACAGTCCAGATCACAGAATTCCTACCAGTCCTTCTCATTTCATGAAAGGGATAAAATACAAACATTTGGGGGGTGGGGCATTTTACTGGCTATTGATTTAGCTTTAAGAGTATTTCACAACTGAGTCCTTTTTAACAGCATAAAACCAGGGGCATATCTAATCAATACTGAACATCTACCTTGCAGTTGGGGCTCATGAATTAATCAGCATCTACTCAAACCCAAAGCATCAGGCAAAAATCAACAGTGACCTAAATCTCTATGAACACTGTAGAATCACCCAAACGGATGTTACTGGTTACAATAATGACAACAAACTCAAATCCCAACCACAGGCAACAAATCGAGTACCTCTGTTCATGAGTTATTTATTTTCAGGTTACCTCTTTTTTTCCAAGGACGAAGACCAGAAATTAAGTGTTGCCACATGCAACACTCTTACATTGCTGTATTAGGCACATCATGTAACGCTACAAACCAAAAGCTGAGAAAAGGCCAGGGATAACCCCAAGGCCACGTGGCAAAATAACGGGGTGTGGGGAATCTGGATCTCTCCACTTGATTCAATGGTCTATTGTTAGGCCAAGTAACCTATTTCCTGGCCAGCCAGTGAGACAATGGAGGAGAAAATGGTGTGTAAGCAGAAAGTCTTTCCTCATGAGCTGCAAATTATATAAAGAAGGTTTTATTTCTAATTATGGTCATATAATTACAGACACTTTAAGGAGAAGAGCCTGTTTGTTCTCCCTGGTGTGAGCAACTCACTGATTTAGGCTCTCTTAAAGCCGGCAGCCAAGTGGCAGTGGCAGAAATCCAGGAGTTCCTAGAGGAGAACAGATGGACAGCTATCCTAAAAAAAAGAGCTCCCTGATGTTGCCCAGCAATGAGATGTGAGAGCTTGATAAATATACCAGCCTCATTCAGGTGTTATATGTATACATGAAAGGGTTCACAGTATAAGTAGATATTTTTCTCATTGGGTAGCAGACAATACCATGCTTGGTATCCCTAGTCTCTCTCATTTTTTAACAAGAGGTGTTTCCAAGGCTTCCTATTTGGAATAAATCTACTTCCACTAAGGATTATTTTGATGCTTTTCCTTAAGTTTGATTAAAAGAAAATTTATATATTACCTAAGTTTTTAGAACTTATTACAGCAAGTTTCTGAAAGATTGTTGACCTACATTGTAGTAAAGGAATTAAGGGCACAGAATCTGAAATCAGACTCACTGGGTTTGATTCCCAGCTTTACCATTTTCTAGTATGACCTCAGCCAAGTATGTGACTCTTCCTTTAGTTTCTATATCTGTAAAATGGGAATAACAACAGTTGTGCGCATTATATGAGATCACATATACAAAGTGCTTAAGACAGTATAGAGCATGTGGTAACTTTTTGGCCAATTTTTTTTTCTAATACCTACTACTTCAATGGAACAAGAGCACAGACTGTCTATCCATTATGCCATACATAATTCAAAGAATAAGAACATATGACCAATGCCTTGAAGGATTTACACATTACTTGGTGAAAAATCATAAATACATAATTCCAGAACATGCTTTCAGACAACAAAATCTCACAAACACGTTTCTTGCTTTCTTTAAGAGTATATCCTATGGAATGTTCGAAAGTCACATTTATAATTTTTTTCTTTTAAGATTTTATTTACTTATCAGAGAGAGAGAGAGCACAAGCAAGAAAGTCACATTCTAAAAGGCCAGTTCCAAAAAAAATAAAAAATAAATAAATAAATAAAAGGCCAGTTCCTTGACCACATTTCCCCCCCACACCACCTCTTTTAAAAGAAAGGTATGGAAAAAAAAAAAAAAAAAGAAAGGTATGGTGAACAATTTGACAATTAAACATCACAAGAATTGTTATATGAAATTGTATCTGAATAAAACTAGGGGGGAAAGTTGTCCTGTTTTCTTTAATAAGTCCATAAGGCTAAAGAGATACGTGCACATTTACTATATACATGACATCAGACCTGATGCTAAAATTCAGGTTCTTAAAGTTTTATTTCATTAAAGTTGTATAAAAGAACATTAATTATCAATAGAAGTATAAAAGTTGAGTTAAGTCAATCCATAGGGCTTTTATAAAGAGGTGAATTTTGATGCAAATTTTTAAATGGACAGTGGGAGAGATTTTAGTTAGAAATAAACTGCACAGGTTAAGGACATGGATGGAAAAGGGAGAGGTGGTGGCTACTGTGATTAAAATATATGTACTTGAGCAAGGATTCAGGCAGGGACTGGGGAAAAAGGGAGGTCCTTCAGATAAAGAGCCAATTTGGCAAGAGCCTCAAATTAAAAAACAAACGAATAAAAAGCCTATGCTCTCTAAATGACCACTATGTGACAGCCTCAGCAGTAGAGAGCTCTTTATTTCTCCACAAAATGCTCAACACTAGTGGCTAATAAGCTATTGTCTAGGACACCTGTGCACTTCTGCTTCCACCTGTTGAGTTCTGTGCTTAATCGTGTTTGTTTTCAAATCTATTTATGTCAGTTATGCTTGTTACTATAATTAAATACCTTAAGCAAACATTGTTCTCCAACATCTAATAACCTATGTGTACAACAACAGTTGTAATCTCTACGGACACGTAGTCGGATGTTTTCAGATCAGTTTGACTAACAGTGAAAAAAATTATTACAAGATTTGGAGAAAATTACAATATAGAAGAATTCTGCATTCAGACTGCTTCACAGGTGCCTCTAAGGAAACTCAGATTGAAAATTCTTGAGAAAAAAGAAACTCCAACTCATGCTCAAAGAAAGGACCTGGAGCCTCCATTATATAACTGGCGAAGACAGTATATATAAGTTAAAATATTAATTAAATGTTTCACAGGGACGCATGGGTGGCTCAGTTTGTTAAGCGTTCAACTCTTGATCTATCAACTGTTTCATGAGTTCAAGCCCCACCCACACTGCCCAGCATGGAACCTACATACATACATACATAAATATATCATTTTTAATAAATAAATGTCTATATATATAACTTTCAATTCCTTTTAACATACATTTTTATTAACCTACCAATTCTTATCACATTAAATTTAAAAAGCTCCTATAATGAAATCAAGTGGACCATACAATCATTCTTGGAAAAAAAATACCAAAAACTTCATCTAAATACAAGTAGGGGAAAAATCTAAACAAATGCATAAATTTTTATAACTATACTCATTGTCAATCTTCTCATTTCAGCTAAGTCTACATGAGCCAAAATAACAGGTAAACTTACATAAAAAGTTAAATGTCTTGCCCATAAAACTCCTAAAACTGAAATTAAACAGATATTTGTATTGTCAAGACTCACCTTATTATGTTTTCATTTTATCTAATGCAAAATAAATACTTTATGTGTAGGACAAATAAGTCTAAATAGATATTAAGTATTTTCGCAGTATCGTAAAATAATCAAGAAAGGATAAATACTACAAGAATAATCACTCTGTGAAAAACAATTTTCAAATAATGTTATTGACAGACTTTTTTTTAAAAAAGCATTTTTTTAAATTTCATTTATTTATTCATGAGAGACACAGAGAAGGAGAGAGAAGTAGAGACACAGGCAGAAGGAGAAGTAGGCTCCATGCAGGGTGCCTGATGTGGGACTCGATCCTGGGTCTCCAGGACCACAACCTGGGCCGAAGGCGGCGCTAAACTGCTGAGCTACCCGGGCTGCCCTGTTATTGACAGATATTTAAGACCTATATAACATTACCATAAAGAATGCCAAAACTACCTACTTGTCCTCACCTTTTTTCCTTGAGTGGGTTAAAACATAGGTAAGAATGACACCTAGGATATATTCATAAGAATTATTTTATTTACAATTAATTATTTTGAGTACACACTTACTGATTATGTATCTGAAACTAGCAGCCCAGTAAAAGCCACATATATTTTCCTATTAATTACCCAGAGCAGGTTATTAATCATAACTGCAAACAAATTGTCCAACTGATAGCTCCTTGGTTTTTTTGACATGACCATTTCACAGATAATTAGACTATAAAACCACCAAATAGGGACTGTGTCTTGGACTATGTCCTATACATGATGATGAATACACTGGTGGCGCTCAGTCAATGTATGACTAATGATAACACTGCCATTCGTTTATTTTTCAAATACTTTATGTTCACTGAAAAATATTTATCACAGGATTTCACTGTATGCAAGAGCATCTGTAACACAGGGTAGAAACGGAATGTTTTCAAAACAGAGCCTGGAAACATTAGCCAGAACTCAGGCGGCCAGTATTTGGGGATTTTTTTGGCAGGCACATAAAATAGATCAGACATTCCAGTTAGAAAACTAAATTCCCCAGCAATAGGTAGAAGAAACCAATTTCATTCAAGATAAATGATTACTTTCAAAGTCCATTAAGAGGAAAGAATCTCTGGTAGAAATACGCATAAAATAGTGAAAGACATATATCAGATATGTGACGAGACCCAAATCACTACTACCTCGTATTATGTAGCATTTGCCATCAGAGAGCCCCCAAAGCTTCGCAAATTATCTGATTATAAATCACTGAGCATATCCTGACAAGGGTGAGGACACACCTTGGACAAAAACAGTCTGAACATTTCTAAGTACTATCACACAATGAAAGAGAAAAACAGTCAGCAAGGGAAAACCAAGGTTCTTGGCTTAATGCTCAACTCACCATCTTGTACTTATCAAAGTCATCTTAAGAGTCATTATTCTAGGGTTACTCTAATGTTGTCTAAAATCTAAAAAATGTACATTCATTGGCCCAAGGTCAGTGCTCAGTAAGTACTTGCTGACTTGATGTCTTAATTTTTCAAGAAAGGGGCTATGAAATCTTTTGAAGTTTTAACAACTATGTATGAAAACTAAAGATGTCTTTCTCCAAAAAGGTTAAGTTCATATGTCAAGTGACATAAATGAGCTAAGAATTTTAAGGTACAGAATAAAATCCAGGCTCTCCACAGTGATTAAAGAGGTAATTCAAGTTTTTCTTACAGAGAGAAGAATAGAAAATATTACAAATATTTATTTCTCCTGTTGGATTTTACTAAATAATATTTACTTTTCATCTTTTTTCCTTCTTGCACACATAGTACTTAGAACTGAAATCATGCACTATTACACTTGATTCCCACTCAAACTATCTAGCATTCTCTGTTTCACATGCATGAGTCTTATCCACTCAATCACAGCGCTACTTTCTTGAAAGAGGGTCTTCCACTTTTTACATCCTCTTCAGGGCTTAATGCATCATCAGGATATAACAGACTTCCAAAACATTACTTATCAGGCAAGTGATAATTTAACCAGGCAAAGAGAAAGTAAACTCTTGCATCTGGCACAAGCAGGGGATACTTGCTTGATTCAAATATCCTAGTTCACAGAGTAGGATTAACAATTTCACACATTTTGAGCAAAGAATACAATATTACAGCTATTCAAAACACAACTTACTTTCCTCGACTTCTGCAATGTACACTCTTGCATTAATACCCTTGATGAAATAGAGGGCTGCCAGTTAAAAGAAATTTCCAAATAATCAAATGCCAGGTAGACCATTTCTTTTTCCTGGAGTACTCTTTGGGGATGAGTTCAGATGTCTGACTCATGATCTGGGTTGGCTGGCATAAGCCTGAGAGTCCTCTAGTGCTTAAGCTCAGAGGGTCTCTTCTACCTGCATTGCAAAGCAGCATGTGACCACTTGATCTGCATGCTTCCTAGGATGGAGAGCACAGGGTCCAGGGGCAAAGATCAATATGAAAGCTGCCAAACAGTCTTCAGACAAACTTCAGTGGTACTGGATGCCTGCAAACAGCCAAGGACATCAACAAAGGCAAGTGGGTTAAGAAATAACACAGCATCCGCTCCAAGCCCGGAAGAGAAAAGATACCTGAGGAAGGGTGAGAGGTGAGGGGCTGTGGAGATGAGCCACTGAGAGAACCCAGAGCTCCCGGAGGCTTCCTCATCCCCCCTCCACCCCGCAGTGAATAATCTAGCCCATCATTACTTCCTGATATTCTGCATCAGAAAGGATTTTAAATGATCTGTTTTTTAAAAAGGAGATTTTCAATTTCCTCAACAAGTCTATGACAGCCAAAAAAACATTTCTTACAGCAGCCTCTAGTCAGCCAAGGAGAGGTGCCTCCTGCTGAGCCGCTGGCTCCCCAGTTCAGATTTCCTGAATCACTCAGGCTTTCCTGAGAGGTTTCTTTATATTCACAGAAACAGTGAGGTCTCACTCCACAGGGATCTGCTCTAGGCAGTCCCTTGCCAGTTGACAGATATGACTCCTAATTCATTAGCAGTCTGTACTACTGGGGTGGGGGTTGGAGGGATGTACACAAGACTGAAAGGGGCCTTGTCAAGCACCTATGCTGGGCCAACACACGAATTGGTAGGAACTGTTTATTACATCAACATCTAGGTCAAATCTAGAACACTGGTGTCCTTACTAAGATTCGGAATTTATATTCCTGCAATGTGCATTCTAAGGGAACAACAGTATGGTAGTAATACTTACTGTTGATTATGAAGATTCCACTGCCTTTCATCTATTGAATATGCTTAACTCTCACTACATTACAACCCTGCCTAAGAAGAGGAAGGACAGAGATCCCAAAATGAAGGAACGAGACACAGAGCTGACTTGACTAGAAGTCACTCCTTCCTGGGAGAGCCAAGCAGAGGTCTCCGATGTATCCTGAGGAAGCTATAGAAACAGATACATTCCTTCATGAAACTTCTGTCTGACGCCTCCATGGGAAATAAAGGACAAAACTCTAGAATTTCAAAGATATAACATGGACCTTGACCTAAAGGAGATTTGAGACGACATGGAAGGAATGAGGTGGCATGCAGGCATTGGTAGGTGAAGAAGACTAGAACACTTGTTCAGAGGCATGAACCCAAGAAAGGATCTGGGTCAGGTTTTACTTCAACTACATAAAAATAAGTAGTTTGTATTTTCTCTTCTAAGCAATAGACATACAATGGTGTTTTTGTTTTTTTATCACACGTAACTTTTTTGACTAGTCTAAATCTTCAAGTGCGCATCTAATCGCAGAATCAATTATTCACTGTGTTCACAATATACCTAGTAGTATTAGGCACCCAGTCACATACTCCCTGTGCCCTGCACCTATTGCCACCATAACTGCATGGTTATTATGGTTATTTGTGTGTTGTTTTCTGCACTGGCTGCCCTGCCCTCCACCCTGCCATGAGCTATATAAGCTCCATGTGGTACAAACTGCATCTGTTCTGCTTACTGCTCTATGCCTACACACATGCCATAGCCACATCTGGCACATAACGAGCACTCAATGCATTCTTTCAGTGAATGAATAAATGTCTATCGGGCACTGTATTATAAAAGAAGTTCTACTCTAGAAGACAGAGCAACATCCAAAAACTAATGATAACACTATGTAATGAGTGCTGTAAGAGTTATTGTTCAGGAGCTTTGAAAACACAGATAAAGGAACAAATAATCCAGTTCAGATATCCCCCTACACATCACCCTATATAGACAGTTTCTGCCCCTTAATAATTTGCTTTTATAACAAATACTCATCCAACAGAACCTATATTATTCTGTGAAGGAAATTTAAGCAATAAAAGTGACTCAATTTCCAGGTATAGGTTTCACAAAATGCTTTATTCTCTGCCAACCACTGTGATTACCAGCGCCTTTGTAAGGATTATCAAAAAGAAATGTTATTATAAAGAACAGACTAAACCTAGACCTACTTAGGAAATACTCTTCATTGAAAATTTTGTGGGTTGGGGGGGGAAGAGGGGTGAAGCCTAGGAAGAGGGGTAAGTATAGAATGATTATCACACACACAAAAAAAGAGATTTTATATTTTGGTTTGGATACAGAGGCTAAAAGATCTCCTTTAGCATCCCATAAATTCCAATAGTAGACCTTCAGCTTTCAGATGTTAAGAAATAGTTTATGTCCCAAAGGCTCAATTAAAACAAAGTTGAAAAAAATAATTCAATAGAGCAAACTGACAGATTCCATCATCTGATTTCATCACAGAGCAGTAGGAAACATTTAACTGGCCTATGGAGAGATAGAAGAGTGGTTCTCTTGGCTGGAAGGCACACAATCCAACATTCTGTTTTTTTGGCAAAAGGATCAGAATGTCCAATCAGCACAGTGAGGAGCAAGTTGTAGAATTTCTAATTTTAAAAAGTCAATTTCATGGCTTAAATGTGGTGTTCAATGGTAATGAATACCTTTTCATTTTTAAACCTGACCATAGAATTAAATCAGCAACATCCAACTAAGATAGATATTTCCGAAGGTAATGTCCCTTTCTTTCAAAGTTAAAACTCTTAATATCCACTTGGCTTAGAACATGTTTTTTAGTCATTCCCATTCTTTGAATCTTTGCCTAACACAAGCTTTCATTTGGATACACCACTCCCATTGATGTTTATAAGAATGTCTTGCTATTAACCTCTAACCCAATTAGTCACCAAATTGGCAGAAAACATTGCTATTTGGAAGCCAAGAGCTTATGAAGGAAGTTTTAAAAAAAAATCTGAGCAAAATGAGCTATATTATGACTTTATTTATAGTTTTTAAAGATATTCCAGGAGAACTACAGTTACAAATTCAGAAGAAAAGAAAGTACAGGTCCCTTGTTTGTACTGCCACAAGGAGTAAGACCATTTTAAATAAAAATAAGTTTTAAAAAATTTAAAGGTACCGCCCACCTTCTACCACATGCAGGCTTTCCCCTTTACTCTCACTACTACCTCTGTTCATCTCAGTAAATGATAACTTTATCCTTCCAACTACTCCGGCCAATAATCTTGAAATCTTCTCACTTTTTTAAAAAATATTTTATTTATTTATTTATGACAGACACAGACAGAGAGAGAGAGAGAGAGAGAGAGAGAGAGGCAGAGAGAGAGGCAGAGACACAAGCAGAGGGAGAAGCAGGCTCCATGCAGGGAGCCCAACACGGGACTCGATATCGGGTCTCCAGGATCACGCCCTAGGCCGAAGGTGGCGCTAAACCACTGGGCCACCGGGGCTACCCTCACTCTTTTCTTTTAAAAGATTTATTCATTTTAGAGAGAGAGAGAAAAAAAAAAAAAACCATGAGTGGGGGAGGGGGAAGAGGGAGAGAGAGCATCTCAAACAGATTCCCCGTCAAGCATGGAGCCAATGCTTGATCTCACAACCTCGAGATCATGACCCCAGCAGAAAGCAAGACTCAGATACCCAACTGACTGAGCCACCCAAGCCCCAGTCTTCTCTTTTTATAGTACTGTACACTGAAGTCTACCTACAAATTCTGTTGGCTCTACTTCAAAATATATATAGAATCTGGCCACCCTCTCCACCATCAATACTAGTCTTAACCCTCATATCTCTTGCTTGAAATACCCTTCTCAGCTGGCCTCTTTGGTGCTACCCTACAGTTTATTCTCAATACAGCAGCCTTGTTAAGACAAATCAGTCAGATCATGTCTCTCATCTGCTCAAAACCTTGCAAAGGCTTCCAATCTCACTCCCAAGCTAAGCCAGAGCCCTTCCTTCCTGTCTCTACCTCATCCCTTTCTACTCTTCCTTCTCACAACCACTCCAGCCACACCAGCCTCCTTTCCATTTCTGTTTCTCAAACATGTCAGAGTGCTCCCTCTCTTCTTTCAGAATCAAATGTCACTTTCTCAGAGTGGCCTTTCTAATCAAACTAATTAAAATATCAATCTTCCCTCCCCAACCCTGTCACTCATTAATCCATCTTTATTCATCTCCATAGTAATTATCACCAAGTGACATGCTATACATTTACTTATTATCTGTCTCCTCCCGTTAGAATGTTAGAATGTAAATGAATTTCGAGGAGCGCACAGGCCTGCTCTGTTCCTTACTGGATCCTCCGTACCTACACCAATGCCTGACATACAGCAAGTACTCAGGAAATATTGGTTGAATGAATGAATGCTAGCCTTCTCCCACTTCTTACTTCTAACAATGGAATTGTTAGCCCATAATTCCTCAATAAAATTGTCTTGAGTTTATATCTCAAAGATCTGTTTTAAATTTAACTCTTATTATCCTGACCCTGCATGCAATAAACAGGAACTTGAGAAACCAACTTAGTCACTTTCTAGTTAATCTTAGGGACCTGATTCTTTCCAATAACCCCTGCCTGCTTCTGAGGGCCTGAACTTTCTTCTGTTACAAGGTAAAATTAAGTGTTTCCCAATTCTCAGTCATTCCCAGACCCCCTCAGTGATTTTGCTTCATCCACACATCATCTGTGTTATTATTGTCTTTTTAACTTGACTCACTTCTGTTCTTTTTAAAAGTGCATATAAAAAGAAACTCATCTTAAGTAGTAATATCCTTCAAATGACAGGTTTGAAGCAGGCTTTCTCCACCCAACCCCGATACTATTAATATAAAAGTACTGACATAGAAATGCAGTGTTTGTTCATAGCCTACCACCAGTGGTACAAAACCATACCTTGGATTCACTGATGTAAACCAAAAAGTTTACCATGGAGCCTGAAGTACCTTTAGTAAGTCTCGTAAGTCTCTCTCTTTCTCTCTCTCTCTCTCTCTCTCTCTCACACACACACACACACACACACACACACACACGTGCACACTCCCCACCCACTACCTGCCTTTGCTTTACACGATGCAAGAATTCAAATCACAATAGAATCAGATCCTCTATGGAGTTAAACATATCATGAGGAAATGTCTAGTTTCCTAGCCAAATTAATTTAGGACACCAAAGCTAAGCACCTAAAGGGAAAATCTGTTCAATTACCTATTGAGTCCTTTTGCAAGATATTATCTGCTAAAATATTCTGTTATGGGTACCTGGGTGGCTCAGTCAGTTGAGCTAATGCCTTTGACTTCGGTCATGGTCCTGGGGTCATGGGATCAAACCCCATGTTGAGCTTCCTGCACGGTGAGGAATCTGCTTCTCCCTCTCCCCTAGCCCCTCTCCCCTGTTCATGTTTACTCGTGCTCTCTCACACAAATAAATATTTTATAATAAAAAATAAAAAATAAAATGCTCCAGTAAAGACCAAACTTGCACATTTTCCTAGAAAAGTTCTTTATTTGAGCACCATTCCATTCACCTATATATGTATCCATATTCTTTCCTTCCTCCATAGTTGCTGCCTTCCTTCCTTTCTTTTAGAAGGGGCAAAGGGCCCCCCCTTTTAAGAGTGGGAGTAAAAATGCCTGGAAGACAGTTCCTAAACTTGTTGGATTTTTTCATAATACCAATTTTGTAGTTTATTTCTAGTGCCTTATCAAATGACTTAAATATCTGATTTGAGAACAAAGATCTTTTACAAACTAAAATAGCATCCTTATTCTCAAATGTTTTAAAATGTTGAGCAGTATTCCAGACTTGATTCAGACACCCCATACAATAACAAGAGTTATTTTAAGAAAAAGCTTCAGATGGACATGTCTACGGAAGCTAATACTAATGTGCTGTTCTTCCAACGAAAAGGTTACTGACCTATCAGTAGGAGTTGTCTTTTCTGGCAGAGATGATAGATTTGCCTTGTCTTATCTACACCCCCTGCTCTGTCCCCATAATGAGCCATGGCATACATGTGCAAGACAGCTGGCAAGGGGGAGTCAGGGTCTGTGGCCATGGGCCAGAGCAAAGCTTACCAACCCACTCTGAGCCTGGACCTATGACCCGTGTCTCATTAGCACCTTGCTCCAAGCAACTGAGCTGCCACAAAAATCAACAGTGGCTTAAGCCATTTTGTCTACAAGTGAAACAAATCAGGTTAGTCTGACAACCAATAGTTCAAACAGCCATTAGAGAATTGCCAAAAGTACAGAAGAACCACTAGTGAGGAAGAATTACATGGGTTTTACAGTCCTGGTCTGGGGAGCCCCTTACCAAAGCAATGATGAATTTGGAAGAGGAGCAAGAATATAATAGGCAAGTCCGTTCTGAATATATCAAGTATTCAGCGCATGCTAATGGAAGATCGTAAGAGGAGCACAGCTACAGCTTCATAGATAATACCCTTCTTACTCAGCAATTAGGACATACTTGGGTAGATGCTCTGGTCTAAAAATACTGAGATTACTGTAACCCATTTACATGAGGAAACCATTTGATATAAAGCAAAATGGAACAAAAATAAATCAACAGCAAATCAAGCTCAAAAGAAATTTATACAAATATTTCATTAGCAAAATGAAATGTTTTGATTTCTAAAACATCCCAATAATCTTTCCTTTTAGGACACACACAAATTAATATTAAGAAAGGTTTCCTGTGTACCACTTTATGCAAGGTTTTTAGTGGTTACTTTAATAGGGGTTATCACACCTTGGGGTGGGACAGTAAAGGCAAAGAGAAAAGTAGACATGGCTATTTTCAAATTGCAACAAATCTCTTTCTGAAGAACAAAAGCAGCCTTATGAACAATGAGGAGACAACACCAGAGGTTGGAAAATTGCTGCTTTAATCTGATTTAATCAGTCAATCAACCAAGAGATAGATATAAAGAACCAATTATCCAGTTACCATTGTAATAAATGCTATGCAACATGGATAAGAAGTATCAAGACAGAGCCCATACCCACAAAGTTTACCATCTGGTTGAAACCCTAAGATTAACAAATGTCAAAAAAATAATTCAACTAAAATACAGATCTAGTATAGGCAGTAAATGCTGGAGGCATTCTCCTGGTGATGACCAAATAGGCAATTCATGCCAACCCTCCTGCTAAAGACAATGTAACAAGCTGAACAAAGTAAATGTATCTTCACATAAGCACCAAAGAGCTGAGATGGGGCTTAACTCTCTGTCCAGACTGGTGAGGAAAGGAGGCTGGAGCAATAAATCCAATAGTCAGAGCCATTTTTGTCCTGAGGTTATTTACCAACCCAGGAAGAAAAGCTGAGATGAAACTGTAGTGGCCTTAAAGGCCTAAAATGCTGGAGGTCTCTACTAGGCTAACCCCTACTATGAGCTGGGCTACTCCTAAGTGGGGGGATGAACTCTAAGTAACCAGCCTATACATGGATTAGCAGCTCAAATCATAGCACCTGGATTGTGAACCTGGACTGAGAAGGTCTTGAACTGCTCCTGTTCAACACAAGCATAAAGTAGAAGCACATGAAAATGCTGGGCTTCAAACCATTTCTATGAATATTTTTCCAAAAAAAAAAAAATCTAACATAAAATAAGGCATATAATCTAACATATAATCAATTAATGAAGTGACAAGGCACCATGAGTCAGAATTAGCAGAAACTAAATAAACAACACAACCAGACCCACAGAAATATCAAATATTGAAAACACAGGCCAAGATTAAAATACAATTACCTTTACTATATTCAAAGAGCTAAAAACCAAGCTTAAAAATTTGGCAACTGTCAACCATAAAATGTAACAAATTTATGTAACTAAACTATACAAATAAGTGAAATAGTCAGAAAAAGACAAATATATGATTTCTTTTTTAAAAATTTTTTTTTTTTTTAAATTTTTATTTATTTATGATAGTCACACAGAGAGAAAGAGAGAGAGGCAGAGACACAGGCAGAGGGAGAAGCAGGCTCCACGCACCAGGAGCCCGATGTGGGATTCGATCCCGGGTCTCCAGGATCGCGCCCTGGGCCAAAGGCAGGCGCCAAACCGCTGCGCCACCCAGGGATCCCAAATATATGATTTCATTCATATGTAGAATTTAAGAAACAGACCAGATGAACACAGGGGGAGGGAAGGAAAAATATAAGATGAAATCAGCGAGGGAGACAAACCATGAGAGACTCTTAACTATAAGAAACAAACTGAGGGTTGCTGGAGGGCAGGGTGGGGGATAGGATAACTGGGTGATTGGTATTAAGGAGGGCACTTGATAGAATGAGCACTGGGTATTAGGTGCAACTGATGAATCAGTAAACTATCTCTGAAACTAATAACACACTTTAAGATAATTCATTGATTTTAAATACATAAATAAACAATGAAAAGGGTGATTCCTGACTACATTTCTAGTTTCATCCCTCACTATGCTCGCCTCCATTTCTCTTCAGTGGTTTGCCTGTCTACAAAGTTACCACAGCATTTCATGTATTCATGCCAAATACTGCTCCCTTGGTCCACAATGTCCTCCTCCTCCACGCCAGTTCTCTGAAAATAAAAGTTCTCTCGTTCTGTAAGACCTACATCAAAGGTCATTTCTTCTGCAAAAGCTGCCTTCACACTGATGCCCAGTGAGGTAGTAACTCTCTTCTCTCTATTCAGAGAGTATAAGAGCCTTCTCCAGCAGGCAGTTTAAGGAATTGTGTTGCTATTACTTGTATATATGTCGTCTACCTCATTAGAGCTACAGGATAAGGGTCATGTCTCTTCTATTCTTTTATCTCCCTACCTCTAAGCACCAATCTCAGTGAGTAGACCATAGCAAGCATTGTGAACTGTTGGCTAAGGTGATGAAAGAAAAAGAAAAGAACAAGGAAATACACAGCAGATTGGAGGAGATTAAGGAAGAAACAACAACTAAAGGCAATGTGAGATCCTGAAATGGATCCTGGGACAGAAAAATAGCAGGAGAAAAACCGGTGAGGTTGAAGTAAGGACTGTGGTTTATTTAATGGCATTACACCAGTGAATTTCTGGTTGATAACTATATTATGGTTATATAAGTGGTTAATGTTGGGGTAAGCTGGGTAAAGGGTAAAATCTACTACTTTTGTAGTTTTTCTGTATTATTTTCAAAATGATTTTTTTCAAAATTATTTTTTAAAGGTGAAGAATTATGAAATTATAGATGTCTCAAGGAGATGTTCAGTTTTATACAAAGGGCTCAGGTGTGCAATGTAAATAAATAATGGGACAGGTCAAAGGAATCACTGCTAAATCTATACAATCTGACTTTTTACCAAGAATAAATTCATGTACACATACACTGCGTATAATTAAAAGACCAAGTCAAGCAAATAAATTATGTGAGAAGTACAAAGCAAATTTAACATAGCTACAAATATGCCTATGGCCAATGCAGTCAATAAAGATACTCTAAAAAAATAAAGATTTTATTTATTTATTCATGAGAGACCCAAGAGAGAGAGGTAGAGACACAAGCAGGAGGAAAAGCAGGCTCCACACAGAGAGCCCGATATGGGACTCGATCCTGGGACTCCAGGACCATGCCCTGGGCCGAAGGCAGGCACTAAACTGCTGAGCCACCCAGGGATCCCAATAAAATCTTTAAAAAAAAAATTAAAAAAGAAAGAAAACTATGCCACTGATAAAATTGCTGAGATTGTAAAAATACAAATGTGAAGGGTCAGTTTAACTTAGGGAAAAATATGAATTATCAGGGAAAGCACCAATTCAGAAAAACATTTGGAACTACAGACAGAAGTGAAAGTGCAAAAGTGATGTACAAGACAAGTTACCATTAAGGCATTATGATGTCTCACAGGGTCACTACAATGGCAACACCAATATAAAAAATTAGAGATTTTAAATACTACAATCACAGGGCGCCTGGGTGGCACAGCTGGTTAAGTGTTGGACTCTTGTTTTCAGCTCAGGTTGTGAACTCAGGGTCAGAGATCCAGCCCCATGTTAGGACACTCTTTCCCTCTCCCTCTGCATACCCCTCCCCCGTGTTCTCTCTCTCTCTTGAATAAATAAATACATCTCTTTTTTTTTTAATAAATACATCTTTTTTAAAAAAATACTACAATCACAAGCAATGTAAGTTAATTTTCAATCCTCTTTGAAACATTGATAACAGCGTCAATGGGCAGCAATACTGGATTGGTGGATTTGGACAGATCCACCCGCAAGTGTAATCTTCTGAAACTGTTTCCATTTCAGACAAAGGTAACTAAATAATTCTTTATCTGAAAGACCTATGATGAAGAAAGGAAACACTCTTTCGTTCTACAAATATTCCCTGAACTGCCTTACGTGTCAGGCACTGTGGGAGAGTTGGGTATGCAGAAAGATAAAGCCCTCGCTTTACCGGGTTTACAATGAGACCAGTAAATGTGACCGTGTTATGTTAGTGTAAAACAGAAGCCAGTCACATCTACATCAGGATCTAAAGCCTGAGTTAAGAGTCTTTAGATCTTAAGAGTTAGATAGACAAAAGGAGTGGAGGTGTGAGGTAGGGTTCTTGCAGATGAGGTATCTTATGTTGAAGATTTCAAAGTACATGGAGCATGGCCTCTTCGAGGAAGTAAGGAAAATCAGCCATGTACAGTGGGATGGAATAGAATATGAATTGATCAGCCTGCAGCATGATTCTCAAAAATACATACAGACTTATACGGATGCTTTATACAACTGGTTCTCTTCAGCGACACATAGTAATAATTTATCATTATGACTACCACTACTTTTGCCAAAGTAAGAATACGTTTTAATGAAAAGCTGTATTTTCAAATATGTTTGCCTTGCTTTTAAGGAATCTGCACAAACTAGGCTTTGAATACAAAGCAGAATCTGTCAACAGAAAAACTAATCAATTTGTACTGAGTATACACTGGAATCATAACCTAGCTATGCAGGCCTTTTAAATTGTTGAATACAGAAATGGATGGCTCATTATTAAAGAAATTCCTAATTTCTTGAACCAGCTGCTTGGAAAAGTTACCAATTTTGGCTGAAGTCCCTTACTCATAAGATCCTAAAATTTTCCAGAAGAAATAAACTGCTTTAATCTTTGAGTAAATAAAAATTAAACATGATAAATACTGAATTAACTAAATCCAAGTTAGTTCTAAGCATCTAATATCAGGAAAACTACGTCGAAAGCTACCCACATAACAACTCTTCAATTTAGAAAGAATTCATTTAAATAATAAATCTGATTGAATTTTATTTCTCATTTTTTGTGTGTGAGAACAGCATCTGTTTTCTGTCCTTGGACTTTTCATTTCTGGATTAACTAATTGTACTTTGAGAAAGCACAGTGATACACTGTAAAAAGAAAATGCTACAGTCTTGCTAAATAAGTAACACTTAAAGCTCATGCTAGGCTTGAGGAGAGGTCTATGGTACTGGCCTGAGAGAACTGGAGAAGCAAGAGACACAGGTGTTTGGGCACAGCTCTCTGCTGGGGAAGCCCAGGTGATCCCCAAAGGTCAGGTTGCCTCATGTCTCCAGAAGCAGATATATAAGCAAGCCCTGGGCATACAAGTTTTCTTTCACCTTGTATACTCTGTTTTAAAAAAGCAAATTTTTGCTTGACTAATGTCAGGGAATGTGCTGCTTTAGCATGATCAAAGTCTAATTCAATCCTTGTAAATTCTAGAAGCAATTACCATTATGAGAGTATTTAAGAATCTATTTGAAAGTTTACCAGGAGGATGCTTAACTACAGATTCCCCTAATAAAAGATTATCTGCAGACTTCCCTAACATTACAAAATAACTGCACTGAATAGCTTGTTATGCCAACCTTCTCTAACTACTCTGCCTTCTTTTCCCTCTCCTTAGACCACAAATTCAAGTAATACTTCACAAGACACTTATTTATCACCAGGATTATCATATAACTACCATTTATGGCTAGATCCCTTTTTTGCACTTGACCGAACTCCCCAATCAATAGCAACAAGGACACTTTGCTGTCAAAAGCTGACAGCTGCTCCAGCTGCTGGCTCCCCCAGGGTCGATGTTGGGGAGCCACGTTAAAGAGCTCCTGCCAGGCCAGCACAATACAACATGATCACTCTGCTAGTTCCATCACAACATGAGACATTAGACATCAGGTAGAGCACCAAATTGCATGGGTCATTAATGAACTTGGCCAGAACTAGGCAATGCCACAGAATAAGAAATGAAGGAAAGTGTCCCAATGATATGTACAAATACAAGACAATACATCACAGCTTCCTTTGTACTTGCAATTTTGAAAGCCAAAAACTTGGATGTGGCTGCCCATATTATAAACTGCATTCACAGGTAATATAACTGATGTTAAAGAGAGAGAAATAGGAGAAAGCAAACTGCCTACGGAATAAATAACCTTTCTACAATACAAGCAGAGACCTAAATAGAAGACATATGGCTGAACTTCTGTGTAAACAGATTCACAATACAGGAAGTTATATATCTGATTGACTATTTAATAGAAAATATATTAAAACATAGATTGAATATAAAACAGATAAATTCCTCCTCCAACCTTTTCCCCTACTTCAACTTTTAGTAACTATCATAAATATATATGCAAGACATTTGAGTAACATGCTCAAGCAGCCTAGAAATTAGGATATGTGTAGGGTGAACTCAATAGCTACTAAGGATATACTGAAAAGGAAACAAGACTAGAAATCCTTTTTAATATAAAAGGAAATACAATTCTGGAAAACAATCTGCTTTTTAAAAAGTAATCACAGGGGTGCTGGCTGGCTCAGTTGGTGAAGCATGCCAACTCTTGATCTTGAGGTTGAGTTCCAGCCCCACATTGAATGTAGAGATTCCTTAAAAATAAAATCTTAAAAAAATAAGTGGGGTATGTGGCTGGCTCAGTTGGTTAAGCATCTGACTCTTGATTTCAGCTTAGGTCATGATCTCAGGATTGTGAAATACAGCCTAACATCAGGCTCCACATTCCATGGGGAGTCTGCTTGAGATTCTCTCTCTCTCCCCCGCCCCCTCCCCCAGCTCATGCATGCTTGCATTCGCACACATGTACAGTCTCTCTCTCTCTCTCTCTCCCTCTAATAAATAAATACATCCTTAAAAAAAAAACAGGTAATCACAGGTAATCAAAGAGTATGTTCCACCCCAGATTATGGGCATAATCTAGAAAATGTATTAAAAAATCTTAAAGGAAATATAATTTGAAATAGAGGCAAGAATCAAATATTATAAAATAATAATTTATAATGAGAAGAGAAAGCATCAAGAGAAACCAGTGACATGGTCCTATAAACATGGCATAAACCACCAGGTAGACTAAGACCTAAAGTGCATGAAAACAGTTACAAATTATGTTCAATCAACTTAAAAAAATGTTCCCACATTCACACAGTCATATACACATATATGTGGCCACTTAAGAGCATGAATCCCAGAGGAATCCAAATAGTGTTTATTGAATATTCTCACACATCTCGTACTGCTAGGCTACTTGTGGAAATCAAAGAAAAATATTACTTTGAAGATTTAGTAGAAAGATGTTTTATAAATGAAGTACATTTAAAAAAAAATATGTGTTCTTTTAAGAATGACAAAAATACACAAAATCCTCTCTAAGAATCAAAGAAAAGTGTCTTAAAAATGGCACTGAGTAGGCTAGAGAAGATAAACAACTCAAGCCCAAGATGGGAGAAGAAATGGTTAAGAGAGGACATAGTGTCTATATACATATATATTTATACTCTCTGCCTTTTTGTCCATAAACGATGATAGTACTACCTGCTTTATGGAAGTTCAAGTTTCAGGCCTAGACAAACTTCCTCTTAAATCCAAGAAGACTTACCAAGGAGGTTGCAGATCTGTAGCCCATTAAGTCTGAAAAGTCAAGGGGAGTGGTCAAGGTGCCAGAAGTCTGAACGGGAGCAGATGGTTTGTGTATGTATGCATGCACACATACACATGAAGAACAAAAACTTAGACAATAACAGACAAGAAAATACTGCATTTACTCTGCAAAAACTAGAGAAAAGTTAAACACATTAATTCTGAGTACTCTTATCTTTAGGAGCTAACATGGAATCAACTAAGCACTACACCTCAAAAACTAAGCTCCCTCCCCCATTTGATGAGGTTGTTGGGACTTACAGAAAACGCCACCCCAAAAAGGCAGTTAGTACATCCTTTTCATGCTAGAATTATGGAGAAATGAGAAAAATCAGCCTAAAGACCGGTGACCTCACTAATTGACTGAGAAACTGCAGTATAACCAAAGTAGACTGTTGAACAGAGGCACAACAATTGGAGGTCTTTCCTTTGTCTCATCCTACTCAATATGTACAGGACCTCAGGAGGACAGCAGGAGCATACAACAGTGAGAACATGAGGGGAAACTGACAGCAACATATGAAAGTAGATGACCCTCCTCCCTTTAAGTGGTTTGGGATCTAAGTTTTTCAGAGTGAGGATTGGAAGCTGGGCACTCTGCTCATTGTATGAATACTACAACTACTCCACAATATTTCATTTGAAACAGAGAAAGGGAAAGAGCTGGTATCCGGTCAATAAAGAACTGGACAAGGAACCAATATTCTGCACAATCAAGAGGATAAATTCTATTACTGATTTTAGGGAACAGGCCTGGCTTCACTTACACTTTAGTAAGGCCAATATAACCAATTCTTCTGTGATATAACCAACCTTATTACTTTAAGTAAGGACGATATAATCAAGCATGTGCCCATCACTTACTTTGCACCATCCCTGACATCATCATATATATATACTTGCAGACATAATAAAGAAATCTTGGTTCAGAGTCCATAAACTCAAGAACTGGGGGAAGAATTCATAGGTCATCTGGAGAAGAGGAGCCAACGGAGAATTTGAGCTGCAGTGAGCCAAATCCCTAGGGCCTATCAGAGTAGGGATAAACATAAAAAAATAAAGACATATAAAAAGAAAGAAGGAACTAAGAATTTACATTAAGGACTTAAATGACAGGATATTATTTAATTAGAAGAATATATAAACCAGATCATCAGGAGAAATACATTTGATTGACCCATATAAAATTGCCATTTTTATAGGTCAAAAATAGTCAGATTTCAGCAACTTCACAAGATTCAAATGAATATATGCTATAACGCACTTCGCATTGGGTAAGACTGACTTATTCGGTATAACTGCCCTGAGAGCACCAGAGGGAAGAGAAGCTTTAGCCTCAATATGAAGGTTGCACCAGACAAATGGGGCAGCCAAACTGGAAACTGGAGGTGTGCAAACAACAAGGTACCCTCTCTCAAGAGACTTCTGTAGTGAGTGATCCTTAAGATCCCTTCTGAATTACTCTAAAGGTGCCTGTCCACTGAGTCTAATCAAATTCTGGTAGCTTTGGCTCTGTCTATGGCTGGGAGTGGAGAAGACAGGCAAATGTGAAAAGAGTGTCCTGAAAAGAGAAGGACAAGAGAAATTCAGGAAGGCAAGCAAATGACCATTTCCGCCAGTTTCAGGTGCCACCCTCTACAGAACCTGTACATCATCTCACCCTGAATGGTGTGAAATCTTCACCAACATCTGCAGGCAGAAAGAATGAAGCCTGTTAGTACAGTCAGGATTTAGCACCACTGAAATGCAGTTAAGGGGTCTGGAATGGAAGGCTTCAATGAGTTAAAGGGACTTTAAATTGTAGAACTGTGAGTGGGCGGGTTTGAGTAGTTGGGTAGGGATGGGTAGTATGGGACAGGCACAGTGGAGAACACTCCAGGGGCTAAAGCTCAAGCAGCAGTGAAGAAGACAGACAAGAAACTTCACTGGACAGAGAGGCTGGGACGGTGAGTCAGGGAAAGCGGGCTGAGGCCAAGACTGGAAATCATCTTGATTGCCAAGCTCAGGCTTACACTTAAAGTTTGTTCACTAGAGACTTTTAAGCATAGTTTATAGACAAAATGGAAGGCTAAAGGATATATTTCATGTATTCATGTACATGTCTGAAACATAAGTCTCACAATGTTTAGAATCTGACAAAGAAAAGCAAAAATATGTTTTATCAGTTGTTTGATTTTTTTCTATTTTTCAAGTCAGATTTTGCGGAGTTTCACTCTTAAGATTTACAATCCATATTAAAAATGTCTCATTTTTATGACACAAATTTTTGTACACATTTCTATCACACATGTTATTAGACCATGTCCATCCAGCATTTCCTCTCTAATGAAAATACAATAAAAGTTATTAATGAAAACATTTGAGCTGAGCTCAAATATAAGAAGGGCAATAACAGCATATATTCTGAACTTGCATGCAAGGCAGTGGCATTTCAATGGGTAGGCGGAAGCGGTGGTCCACCCATGGTACAGGCAATGAGGGGTACCTTGTCTGTAGAGAATTTAAAAACAGTAATAAACTGACTCAAAGTCAGTCTGCCTTTTTTTTTTTTTTTTTTTTAAATGATAGTCACACAGAGAGAGAGAGAGAGAGAGAGGCAGAGACATAGGCAGAGAGAGAAGCAGGCTCCATGCACCAGGAGCCCGACGTGGGATTCAATCCCGGGTCTCCAGGATCGCGCCCTGGGCCAAAGGCAGGCCCTAAACCGCTGCGCCACCCAGGGATCCCTCAGTCTGCTTTTTTATTATCACTTTGCACTGGCAATTCTAAACAATTCTATCTAACTTCTCCCTGCTGGAGCAGGATGGCTCCCATACAGTCACCTCTCCTTGGCTCGGTGTAAAGGGTTTTATAGCATGTCTCTTTTAACCCTCATTTCACAGACATGAGATGAAAGGCTCAGGGAAACTGGGGCAATTGGGAGAATGAGGATTTTTTCCAAGCAGTCTGATTCCTAGGTCTGCATGTTTAACGTATAAGCTACTACCACTCCAGGAAAATAAGCAAAAAAGACAGCAGATATCCCAAGTTCAGCTCACCTTGAGAGTCAACAGCCAAGTTTGAATGTCACCTTCCATTAGCCTACCTCCTACTTTTCCATCATTCAATCAACAACTGACTGCCTATAGCTCACAGAACACTTTTTTACTTATTAATTCGTTGCCCATTTCTTGACAGTTTCCCTAGAGAATGAGGCAGTTAACTCTGCAACATTCTTGGCCACTGTGGCCTGAGGCAATGATCTCTCACAACAGATGGCAACAGTAAAAATCTACCTCATGAAAACATTCTAGACTCCTTAGCATTCATTTTAATGGGCAAAGACATCTATGTTTGTGTACTGTCAGAATCCCCATAATAGAAAAACTTTTTCTTAATTGCTTCAATTTTAGACCATGCCTTTTAATGGAAGTCACCACACTGAGGAAATGCAGGAAATAAATAAGTAAAAAACAATGTATTTGCATTTCTTCAATGGTTAAAAATTTAACTGTGCACGCAACTCATTTCTTGTCAATTTCTCTATCTACTAAGTAGAATGTTAAGTTACAATGTTCAAAAGTTCAGTGAGGGTAGAATTTGTCTAATAATCTAAAATCTTTAGACCATAAAACTACAAACATAGGCCACTGCTATCAGAACCTTGGAAATTACAGTGAGGACACTGTGCATCATCACATCACCCAACTACTAAAGGGAGAAAGAGAAATAAAATTGCCTTGACAAATTTAAACCTTAAGATCAACACATTCTACATATGTGTAGAACTATGTAGTAACTTCAGAGATGCAAAATAGCTTGCAAGCCTGGACTTCTAAGTGCTGGGTATATTAACCTGGTTATAAAAACAAAGTGTCAGACAGCAAGGTGGTCAGTCAGTGATGGATGCAGAGACTAAGGTAGTGGTAGGAAGGATTCTAAGATGGCCTTCTAGTATATACATCCTTTAGAATTCCCTCCCCTTGAGTGTGACATGAGGACCATGAAAATGATTTCACTCCCATGATTAGGTCATGTTATAGGATCAAGGTGAGGGGAATTTGCTAATGTAATTAACCCTCCCAATCCATTAATTTTGAGTCCATCAGGAGGGAGACCAAGCAGGGTTGGCCTAATTTAATCAGACTGGGGTTTTTTAAAGGATCAGAGATTTGAAAGATTGGAAGTGTATAAGAAATCTTCAAACTAACCTTCAAAAATCAAAAACCTATGTTGTGGAGAGGGTCATGTGGCAGGACAGCCTCTAGGAGTACAGGGCCTCAGTCCTACAACCACAAGGAACTGAACTCTGCCTACTTTGGACTGGCAAAGTGAGTGCAGTGAGCTTCAAAGAGGACCCCAACCCTCAGACAAGATCACAGCCTGAGCAGACATCTTGATTTCAGCTTGGTGAAGCCCTGAGCAGACGACCTAACTAAACTATGCCAGCACTCCTACCTATAAGGAAAGAGATATTAATGTGTTGGTTTTAGATGTCAAATTGTGGTGACTTGCTAATACAGTAATTGAAAAGAAATACAGCAAATCTTCAGATAAGTTGGAAGTGCCCATCTAAACACTGTCCAGGACATAAGGGAAGGAAGGCATCCCATGTTCACTAACACGAGTTTGGCTTTCATACTCCGGTCTCCCTTCACAGAAATAACATATTGACCATTCAAACTGAGAATCTTGGACCTTGGGACAATTACTTCTCAGGAAAGCAAATATATCACACTCAGCTTCCAGAAGCTACCTACATTCCTTGGTACATGACCTCTCCATGTTCAAAGCCAGCAACAGGGATCCCTGGGTGGTTCAGCAGTTTAGTGCCTGCCTTCGCCCTTGGGAGTGATCCTGGAGACCCAGGATCAAGTCCCACATCGGGCTCCCTGCATGAAGCCTGCTTCTCCCTCTGCCTGTGTCTCTGCCTCTCTTTTTCTCTGTGTCTCTCATGAATAAATAAATAAAATCTTAAAAAAAAAAAAAAGCCAGCAACACAATGAATCGAATCCTACTCATGCTTCAAATCTCTTTCTTTCCAGTAACCATAACAAACTCCGTTTTTAATAGCCTACCTGGATACTTTCCCTTTGCCATTCAAGGAAATGCAATCACTGGAGTGCCATCTCAACATAGTCACAGGTTCCACCCAAAATTCAAAGGGTTGCACCAAGTACAGGGGTCATTTGGGGGCTCATTCTTAGAATTCTGCTCAGCACACTACACCATGGCAAATCTAACAAGATAATAAAGGCTACCCTGGGAGGGTGCCTGAAAGAAGAAGCCAGCTTCCTAAAGAAGGTATCTCATGGCTGTCAAAATTCACATTCATCTCAAAGCAAATAGGATATTTCCTCCATTGATATATTTTGGGTACACACAGAAATTATATTTAATAAAAATTAAACAAATAACACAGACCAAACACTGGACAACCACTTACTATGAGGCACTATGTTAAGCATGAAAATATATATAATATGAAAATGAGGGCAGCCCAGGTGGCTCAGGGGTTTAGTGCTGCCTTCAGCCCCGGGGTATGATCCTGGAGTCCTAGGATTGAGTCCCACATCAGGCTCCCTGCATGGAGCCTGCTTCTCCCTCTGCCTGTGTCTCTGCCTCTCTCTCTCTGTCTCTCATGAATAAATAAACAAAACCTTTGAGAATAAGAAAAGAATAAGAATAAGAATAAGAATAAGAATAAGAATAAGAATAAGAATAAGAATAAGAAAATGTATATGGGACACCTGCATGGTTCAGTCGGTTAAGTGCCTGCCTTCGGCTCAGGTTATGATCCCAGAGTCCCAGGATTGAGCCCTATGCTCCACTCCCCACTCAACAGGAAGTCTCTTTCTCCCTCTGCCCCTCACCCCACTGATGCTCTCGCTCTCTCAAATAAATAAAATCTTTTTAAAAAAGGAAATATACATAACACCCCTCAGAGGAATTGATAAGTAATGCAAGTCAAAGAGAAGATAATATGAAATGACTAATGATGTCACACTTAATATTAGTCAGAAGTCCAAGAATTAATAAAATATTCATATCAAACTGCAGAGCTTTTAAAACAATGCATATAGCCAGAAGTATTCCTACAAACATCACTGGTAACTAGTAGATATGAAGACCCTTAAAATATTACCAATATGAAGGAAAAATTGCCAATAGGATTCTAAACTTTGAGGAGTGTTTAATGTGTATACAATTTTTATGTGTAAATGAGAAAAAAATACAAAATGAAATATGCAAAAGCTGTTAGCTATTTGAATGGTGGGATTACAGGAGATTAACTATATTTTTATTAATTTTTTAATGGTCTCATTTTTTTTTTCAATAAGTATGTAGCACTTTTATAACCGGGGGAAATATATTAATATTTGTATCGAGCAAGTCATGGCATTTGGTCCAACCAACATTTCCTTCCAGCCAAAACCTGTCCTGCACATAGGCCTTTGATAGAGAAAACAGGCAGTTTTCACATAGCACAAAAAAGATGAGTAAGTAGAGGCCCCACCACTATCTGAAACCTGAACAAGAAAATCAAACTTGTCAACAGCAGAAACAAGAGCTGAAAGGATACAAGAGAGCTGAAACTAGGAAGGGCCACAACAAATTAACAACACAGAACAGAAATGATGAATAAATAGACGCTATGGGTGGGAGAGGGAAGAAGGAACAGAGAGGAAAGCAGATGCAGAGGAAGGCAAAGATAGAGACAAACCAGATGGGCGGATGGCAGACAGACCAGCAGAGAGAGATGGACAGACAAATGGACAGAAAGCCAGAGCTAGCTAGAGTCCAGTTCTTCTAAGGCGCTTTTGATCACTCAGAATTTTCCAGCCCTCCCTTTTTCAAAAATGATTTTTCATTCCTTTCGACCAAAATGAACAGCATTAAGATGACATTAAAAATATTACTTCTAGGGATCCCTGGGTGGCGCAGCGGTTTAGCGCCTGCCTTTGGCCCAGGGCACGATCCTGGAGACCCGGGATCGAATCCCATGTCGGGCTCCTGGTGCATGGAGCCTGCTTCTCCCTCTGCCTTATGTCTCTGCCTCTCTCTCTCTCTCTCTCTCTGTGACTATCATAAATAAATAAATTTAAAAAGTTAAAAAATTAAAAATAAAAAAAATATATTACTTCTAGGGATGCCTGGGTGGCTCAGCGGTTGAGTGTCTGCCTTTGGCTCACGGTGTGATCCCAGGGTCCCAGGATGGAGTCCCAAATCCGGCTCCCTGCAGGGAGCCAGCTTCTCCCTTTGACCGTGTCTCTGCCTCTCTCTCTTTGTGTGTCTCTCATGAATAAATAAATAAAATCTTTTAAAAATATATTACTTGTAATATATTACTTGTAAAGCCTAAAAACTAAAATGAAAGGTGAGTTTTTAAACGTCTTCTAAAAGATATTTCTTTATTTAGATTGGGGTTCTCTTTCTTTTCTTTTTCTTTCTTTTTTTTTTTTCCCCTGCTTCTTCAAATCTAGTTCCTCCCGAAAGCTGGTGGGAATCTGGGAATCTCTGAATCTCCCCACCCCCAGTATTCACAAACAGAGCAATCCCAGCTAGAAAAGGATTTGCCTATTAGCCACGCTATCTCCACCAAGACAGCAGCCTTATTAAATTACAACTGTTTGAACAAGGTCAAGCACTCAGAGTTTAATTCAAAGTGTTTCCAGGTATAATGCTGTCAGGTCAACTTAAACAAGCCAACAGAGGCTTGGAGCCTGATTAAATATTAAAACAGAATCTTTCACATCTGTTTTTACCCAAGGATGAAATTACTGTACATCACTTCAACCAGCTCATTAATACACTATACACACATCTTGCCTCAAAGGTTACAGGAATATCAATGCTTCCGAGGCCTGCAGTGAAGCCTGCTCACACAGCCAGAAGTGAGGTCACTGCATACTTTACAGGACGTCAATACTTCTTTACAAAATGTGAGAGATAATCAGTTAGACATAGACACATTTTAAATTAAAGGATGAAAACCTCCATGAAGTTAAGCCAGTTGCTTTTGATCTGAACTTTTTAATCATCCATTCAGTTGGCTTTGATAGGTAACTTGATAGCACATGTTGAGCAAAAATTTTGATTCAACAGTAATTATTTTATAAAATGGAGGGCTGTCACATCCAAATAGATGGCCACGGTGACCACATTTTTTAACTTACAAAAGCACACATATAAAGGCTCACAAGAACACTTTAAAGCACAAATATTTGGGACACTCAGAGTATAACTTCCCTGGTATATTAGGTAAAAGAGTAGTTGAAGATTTGCTACTTTAAAAACTACTATATAACAGGGAATGATACCTGGACAGTCTAGAATTACTTCAAGTATTTCTGTGTCCCCCACAGTTGAGAGGTATGTGTCATGGGTGATAGGTATGTGTTTGGGGGATGGGTATGCATCCCCTATAACTGAACCCAGTGAACAATTTAAAAACCGCAGTACTATCTATGCCATAGATTGTAACAGGTATACTTTGCGGCTGCTATGCACATTTCCTACCTTTTCCCCTTCCATTGGTACACCATTCCCTTTCTTCTGGGGAATGCTACTTCCATTCCTGGTCCTGGAGAGCGGTCACTCACAATGCCCTCGCCCCCTATTCACACAGATAGACACACCCCTAAACCACAGTCCCCAGGCCTCTGGTGACAGTAGCTGGTCTAAGGGTTGGGCACATGAGTCGGGCAGGCTGTTTCTCTATGTTTCTTTTTTTTTTTTTTTTTTTGTTTCTCTATGTTTCTATATGCGTGTTGAGAGACAAAAGTCTTTGGAGGCTGGAATTGTTCACCTGGCAGGATGTATAGACACACAAGTCCCCATCCCCAAGAAGAGAGCAGATATGAAAATTACGTATACAGAGGGAGCAGAGCTTAAGATGCAGAGAAACAGCCCTGACCACATTCTCTGAGCAACAGGAGCCAACTGAGCTTAGTCCACCTCCACTTTCCGTTTTGAATATTAGATGTGTCTAGATAATATTAACATTGCTACTCTGACCTAAGGTACAGCTGAACACATGCTTGCTCTAGAAAATTCTACTGATCTCTCTTTCCTTAGGTTCCACAGAACTTCAGCTTCTACATTACCTGCAGATTTTAACTTGCACTGCCTTCTTATGGTTTCATATGTATAAATGATTTAAAGTTTTAAATTTCTTGTTGCTGTTTATTAAAAAAGAATATAAAGACAGCTTAAATCTAAGATATTTTAAATTATGTTGTTAGTTCAAGATAAGCTAGGATAAGGATGATAAATTCTAGTTCTGTAGTATTTGACCAAAAATGAAGATGCTGGTATTTTTTTTTTAATTGATTTATGATAGTCACACAGAGAGAGAGAGAGAGAGAGAGAGAGAGGCAGAGACATAGGCAGAGGGAGAAGCAGGCTCCATGCACCGGGAGCCTGATGTGGAATTCGATCCCGGGTCTCCAGGATCGCGCCCTGGCCCAAAGGCAGGCGCCAAACCGCTGCGCCACCCAGGGATCCCAAGATGCTGGTATTAATGTTATGTGTGGAGTCTCTGTCACTCCAAATTGCCATATCTTGGACATTCAAGTTTCTTTTCAAGAAAAGAGATCAACTTCACACACAAAAAAAGAGAGGTTATAGTGCATAGATCCCTCACAAAAAAAAAACTTCACAATCCAATTTGAGGCTAAAGGAAAATTATTCAAGAACCAGTTGTTGGATTATGGAATTTTTAGAACCCACTTAAAATGGTGATATATTATCTAATTTAAAGAATAATTTGGGAAGTGAAAATTCAAAGGTTCATTTTTCCCCCCAAAGGTATAATGACATTGGAAAATGAAGGTGACTAAATGTAGAGAATTGTCTTATGCTTCTTTTTTCTGCCATGGTAAATCGCATTTTCAGTGGAAAGACCATGGAATGTGGAGCTAGGAGACCCAAGCAGGAGTTAGTTCTTGCTCTGCCACAAGCTGACCATGTGAAGACAAAATAGACAAAACTTCTCTTGAACCTGCGTTGTCTTAGCTGTACAACAAGAGTAATGCCCACCTTACCCATGATATAAGTAGGCAATAGACCCACTGACATTTCAACATCTGAAGAGTAATATCCAAATAGAAGTCGCTGTCTAGAAAAAATAAATTAGTTAATATCATGTGTTATGATCCTAATCCTCTCCCAATTTTATAAACGAGAAAACAAAGCTCAAAGAGGTTAATCCTAACTTGTACAAAGCCATAGAACTGGTACAAAAGACAGGTCTGTCCATGGAGTATACTGCTCCCCATCAAAGCCTTGCCTTCAATAACTACAAAACAAGGAAGCTACACACCCCGACTCATGAGGATCCAAGTTAGTTCTAGATCTCTTTGCCTGATTTACAATTGCATTTCACATGTGCTGAGAAGATAAAAGTTCCATAATAGGCACTTTATTTGTCCATTTTTATTAAATACACAGTTTATTATCAACAAAGAAAAGGTCCAGCAAATATACATAAGGCCCTATTGTGTTTTGTTGAACAAAAAAAACTTTTACAGTATCTATGCTAGGCTTGGTATGGTTATGAAGCTAATTTAACATGGCAAAAATATCTGCAACTGAATTCTAGTTAACTTCCTATGGAATTTTCAAGTTCTAAGAAATAAAATAGTTCCCAAATTTTCAACCTTGGGTGCCAAAAAAGCAACATAGATAGATCCCTACTTATAGGTTCATAGTGTTCATTTACTGAATGTAAACTGTGATGAATATATTTACATTTTTAATAAGATGTATCTTTTATAGAAAAGCTGAAATTTCCTGACTAGTGACTTATATCATGACGCAAGTAGAAATCATTTAAAAATCAAGTGCATCTTGGATGAAGCTCATTGCTAAGATGCAAAAGAGATGCTCACCACATCTTTTATCCTCTGTAGGATGTGAGCAACACACCTTGTTAGGAGGTTACAGAAAAAAAGAGAGTCTCCAGGTAGTCATGACTCACTGGGTGCTCTCTGCCCACAAGGCCTGATGGAAGTTGAAGGAAGTAATCAACCTACTGGGCCAAGGGTAAGAGTTATGGATGCCCGTGGGGCTGCCACAGTGGGCAGAGGGCTGTAGCCCAAGGGCTACTAGGCTGGGCCAACACTCTGGGTATACAATCTGATGATTTCTGGGACAGATACTTCATGTCATGTTGGGGTGAGGAGGAGAGGCAGAGGGGAGGTTCCCTGATGTGTATGCCAGAGTATGTCTGGGCTTGTTTCAAGGGTGGAGAAAGATGCAGTGAAACCAGAAGGTTACGGAATTATAATAAAAGCATTCAAATACTTAGGGGGAAAAAAGGCTTTTTGAATTCTTAAACCATTAACTTTAAACACCAATAGTTAATGAAATACAAAGTAATTTGTTTAACAGAACTCCAATACAGCACAATCTTATACCACACACAAATTCATACTTGAACGATATAATCAAGCAGAGTAAACCATACTAAATGTAAAGTCAATAAATTCTTTTTTGATTGTTCAGCCCCACCTCCACCACCAGAAGACTATGAGGAATTTAACAGAAGGAAATTAATCATTATAATACTTTGGTTCAATACTCAGCTACAGTGAAATAATTTGAGCATTAGTACAGTTTACTTGAAATAAGATTTAAAGCAGCATATTTAAATGAAGCAGAATTCATTAAGCAACCTCTCAAAAGGATCATTTCCTCTAATTATTGCTTTTATAACAGAAGACAAAAGCAACCCAATGTAAGTTCATAAAATCCACAATTAGCTGCCAAAATCTTACCGGATAAAATTAGAAGAGAAAGGATATTTAGAAGCACAATTGGTAAAAAGTTCTGCTGTTCCTTTAAAAAAGGCATTTGCTCTTTCTTTCCACTCATAATCATTTAAAGGAGAGAAATATCATGGGCCAGATATTGTGGCAGGTCCTCAGGAATGAAGGGGGAGAAAAGGAGAAGACCAAGTTGGATGCTCCAGCAGCTCACAGTTCTGGGGTAGAGGGAGGAGGGTTAAAAAAAATCCACACACTATCTCCAGACAAGTGTTCTAACATGAGCTGCCATGTAAGAAGCTTTGGGAAAAGGAAGCTAGTTGAGTGAAGAATCTCCACATTTAAGCAGTGCCTTCCAGGAGGAGAATGAACCTGAACAACAAGGTAAAACCGGAGGGCAGGTAAGTCATTCCATATCCCATGCAAAAGAAACAACAGTGTGGGAAAGGATACCAAGGATGAAATGGGAACCTTTGGACAGATGAGGAAGGAGTGGGAGACAATAAGAAGGCATGATGATGGGGTGCACAAAGTTGCAAAGATTCATGGCAACACGATTATGGAAGAAGAGTGTTTCAGTCAAACTATGGAATTAATTCAAGGTTTATGCCTTACTCAATAGGGCTTGCTGGGAAGATACTGAAGACCTGATCAAAATCTGTCATATTATCTACTAAGCTTTTCAGTCTTCCAAAGCATTTAATAATTATACTATTTTAACTGCAAACAAAAAATATATGTGTATGTATATATGTATATAATTAAAGGACAAAATGAAAAGACAATCTATGAAACAGAAGAAAGTATTTTCAAACTATATATCTGATAGGAGGTTAACTAATATCCAGAAAATATAAAGAACTGTTACAACTCCAACAACCAAACAACAATATGATTTTTCAAATGGGCAAAGGACTTGAAAAATGGCTAGCACACACGTGAACAGAAAGTCAACACCACTAACCTTAAGAGAAATACAAACCAAAACCACAATGGGAAACATCCCCACACCCATCAGAATGGTCTCTATCAAAAGAACAGAAAAGAACAAGTGTTGGCGAAGATGTGGAGAAATCAGAACCCTTGTGCATTGTTGGTGGGAAGGTAATTTCCTGTAGCCATTACGGAAAACAATACAGAGATTTCTCAAAAAATTAAAAATAGAATTACCATAGGATCCAACAAGCCCATTTCTGGGAATGTACCCAAAAGAAATGAAAACAGGATCCTAATGAGGTGATTTGCAACACATTCACTGCAGTGTTATTCATAATAGCTAAGAGGTGGAAGCAACTCAAATGTCCATCAACAGATGAATGAATAAAGATACTGTGGTACATACTTATATTAGAATATTACTCGGCCTTATGCTACAATATGGATAAAGCTTGGGAATATTATAAGTGAAATAAGCTAGTCACAAAAGACAAATCTTATATGATTCCATTTACATAAAATATCTATGGTAATCAAACTCTTAGAAAGTAGAATGATAAGGGGCTCCTGGCTCACTCATTCAGTCTTGGGATCGTGAGTTCAAGCCCCACGTTCAGCACAGAGATTACTTTAAAAAAATAAAAATATTAATGGGATGTTTGGATGGCTCAGCTGGTTAAGCTTCAACTCTTGATTTTGGCTCAGGTCATGATCTTGGCATCATGAAATGGTGCCCCTTGTTGGGCTCCAAGCTCAGTGGGGAGTCTGCCTGAAATTCTCTCTCCCTCTCCCTGCCCCCCTGGATAAACTCTCTCTCTAAAAAAAAGAAAGAAAAAATCTATTTTAAGAAAAGTTTTTTTAAATGTACTGTACTATCATATACTTTAATTTTAAAATGGTTGAGATGGTAAATTTTATGTCCTGTTTTTCACCACTATAAAACAAACGAATAACAAAAACAAAAAAAATTTACAATTCAAGGTTGCAAAGTTCCAGCCTAATCCATAAGGAGTCCCTAATGCCAATATGCAGACATGACCTGTATTAGCTGTATAGTGAGTTACCAAATTTACAGTGTTTCATTTATAGGGAAATTTCAACTTTCTCAGATGACACAGTAATTGCTGGCAAAACTCGATGCCTAAAATCTGCAGCGTACAAAATAAACGAAACTGCACGTAATTATAAAACTCAGCTCTAGTCAACTGGCACGGAGACTGTTGACTATGCCATCATGGAAGGATTTTTCAGGGTTCTGTAACCTAAAACTACTGACTGGTAGCTAGAAGTTAAAAAAGAAATCATGATCTCAAATGAATATAACCAAATTTCCAGGTATTAAAAAGTCCAGTCTAGTCTAAATCAAAACTGATTTCATCCAACGTGAAGCTTTTCCCCTCCTCAGACAAGCAGTGAGGTGAGGGCAGGGGTCAGAGATGAAAAGAGGCAAGTGTGAGGAAAAGAAAATGGAGAAGCCTATCCACTCACTTGTCTAAGATCTTCTGGCCTGTAAAAGAGCTGCCAGTTGAAGGAGCTCAAATGCATGTGACTCCTTCACTAGGACCTCTATTTGGCCTGATGCAGGGAATGGTACAATTGCTCATTGTCCTTGGCCCATCTCTCACCTCCTTCTCTGAGCTCCTGCCCCTGTAGTTCACCTATACCTGCTTTCTGCTGGGGTCCAACAGCTGGCCTGCTAGGCAGTCCTGGTACCGGGGAAGGTCTTTCAAGATGACTCACAGTTCCCCTTCAGGCTGACCTCATGGTTAGTAGTTAAGGTCAAGCATTTGCCAGCCCCTCTCCACACATCCCCCACCCCACACCAGGGTAGTTCTAGTCACGTGGTTGTTTTCCATCTCTGTGCTCACAGACATCCCCAAACTCCAGGAGACATGCACCACAATCTCAAGAACTCTTCCTTAGGATTTCATTCTAATCTCATACCAGTTTGGGCATCTCAAATAGACTGGAGGGAGGATAGAGAGAATTCTCACTTCCTCCAGGAAGAGCACACTCTACTACTCCCAGGAGTTCCTTGCATAGAATCCTTTCTAGTCTTCCTGGCACAGCCTGGATTATAGGGTGGGGGATATAATAGTTAGTAGACCCATTTGGCCACCTCTTGACAAATCTTGCAAAAGAGATTCTAGAGTCTCTTTTCAAACAATGTATTTACCACCTACTGGCAACAGTTTTGGGGCCTGCATCAAAATCTTAAACAACAGGAAAACTTCCATGTAACCTACTGTAATATATTTGCATGGTAATCAGAAAGAAAAACCATGAAGATTCCATCCTACTGAGGTACTCAGTTATCCGGTGCCCAAGGTACTTTTGCAAGGCCTAAAATTCCTCAGAGGACAGTCTGAAATTCAGCTCTATTAAATATTCAAAGAACACCACAATTAAGCACAGAAGATATCCACACTACTGAATGCAAGCTGTTGGTTGGCAGACAGTGTCACCATGCAAAATCTTGGACTGTCTGTCACCCAATGCTGAACGTTCTGATTCTCTGCACAAAGGTGGTTAGAGGTACCAGTGCAAAATGTACAAAAGTAAACACTGTATTAACACCAATGTGTGCAACTAAGACTATCCAGGAAGGAAATCTTGGTAATTTTAGCAACTCTGCCACTCCTAACTGTCCCTGCATCTTAGAACATTCTGTCCAGGCTCAAACTCCAGGGTAAGAGCAGTCGGCAGGCTGAGCCTAAATAGTGAGCCCACCCCATAACTCCCAGGAGGAAAGAACAGGAAACACTCATTAGACTTACACCGGCTTCAGCAGAAGGTAAACCCTACCACGGCCCACCAATGCGTAACCTATAGTGGACATCTTCCTTAAAGAACTCAGAATGTGAGTCAAAATGATACTAGCAATGAGAAACAATTTTATTTCTGGCAGTCCACATTACATGCCAGTATCATTTCGTCTAAAAACTAATTTATAAAAGCATATCACCACCACAATCTGCCATCATCCGTCAGAGTCAACAAAAAAAATGAAAGCTCCCAGAAGGGCTAAGATCATTAATGCAACGCTGATAACAAAGACACCAGGAGATTATTTAATTTTTTATGTCATATCATGTTAATTGTCATGTTTAAATTTGTAAATTGTTGCTTGTTTAAAAATCCATTTACTAAAATAATAAATAATGCATGTTGTGACATATTAGTGAAATTATTATTTTTTAAAGCATCACAGGCACAGATGAATAACCAACCATTTCAGTGCAATTGCTTATACCATTCAGGGAAAAACAAGAGGATCTGATTAAGTTACATCACGGCAGAAAAAGCAAGAGCTGCTACAGCATTTCCCTACTGCAAACTGACCCTCCACATTTCAGATTCCTAAGGTCAGCTCAGCAAGACTCCTGGAGGAGCCAAAGCCAGAATCCAGAAAGCTAACTGGAAGCTTCCTACCAAAGGCAGTACTTGAAGCAGTAGCAGCATCAGCTAACATGGAAGCTGACCTGGCAATGGAAAGGTGGCCAGGTTTAAAAGAAAGGCTGTAAGGAACCACCAGGACAAAATATTTCCCAAATCATGCTAGAGGAAAGAGAGCAAGAATCACAGCTTTGCCCAAAACAATGTTCACTCATTTTCATCTCTCACTAACTTTAATCCATCAATCTGTCCTGTTCAATTTTACCTCTTCATGCAGGACTCAGCTCTACACTTTCACTGGATAGGGGTAAATAATAGCACCTCCTCTGAAAGTGAATTGGTTCTTTGCAAATGCTGGCAGGCAGAGAGAAAAACCAAAGCGTTTAACACAAATGTAATTCTGAAATTCAGCCATTTATGTGCAAAAAACTCCTATGTTCTCACAAACTTTTAACACAAGATTCAAGCCTCTATCACGAACCCTTAGGAAATAAACTTGAAGTGAGTGAATTAAATAAAAGTCAAACCAATGATGTTACAAAAATACCTGGTAACCAGGAGATTAAACAGAAAACATGAACCTACTGAGTCAAGGTCAAACTCCTAAACCTGACATTCTCAGCACTCTGTGGTCTGGCCATAAGCTACCTTTTTAAATCTTACTTCCTACTGCTTCCCTTTTATACACCTGTTCTATATACCTGTTTGTATGCCTGTACCAAGGAAGCTACTGCTCACAGTTCCTCATATTCTTTGTGTGCCTTTGTTCAGTGGCGAGCCCTCCTTTCTTTCCTTTGCATCCCTCCTTCAAAATCACAGGTCCAAATTCTACAACCACAAATGACATCTTGGCCAAGAAGTCTCCAGGGACTGCTCTCTCTTTCCTCTGGCTCCCACAGCTCTGCCTGTCATCTTACAATAAACTACACTCTGTACTTTTCTTTTTAAAAATATTTTATTTATTTATTCATGAGAGACACAGAGAGAGGCAGAGAGACAGGCAGAGGGAGAAGCACCCTGGGATCACGACCTGAGCTAAAGGCAGATGGCTCAACCACTGAGCCACCCAGGTGCCCCCACTCTGTAGCTTTTTAATAGTCATCATTGGTTAAAGTCTCATTAGTACACTCTCAGTGTGTATCTACACAATGCAGCTCTCATTTATGACAAGACACTCACACTATGCCCTGTTTACATACAAGGATCCCAGGGTCCAGCCTCCAGAGCAGAACAAACCCAACCTCCCACCTATGGCAGGTCATCTCCTACCTGCCTCGTTATACCCTTCAGACATTAAAGCCCATTTACTCCTTTCGCTCTTCCCCACTAACGCTTAGTTCTTCACCCAGACATTCTCCTTTCAATGTCGTTAGGTAATGTTCCTTGGTTTGACCTAGTTTCTGCCTCACCTTAGAATTCCTTCATCCAAACAGTAGATGGGATACCACGGACTGGGTGTGCCTTAGGGAACCCCCAAGCAGGTGGATGAGTAACTCTGCAGTAATTACCCCTGGCTAACCAGGCTCCACCTTATAGATTGAGGCCTTCAATCTCTTCACATAGGCAGGAAAGATAAAGATAGAGTAACCAGCCCTGGGCGCAAGAGTACTAGTCCCCTTAGACCTCAGCACACAATTCTCTCCCATTGACTCTTTACAGCTATTTAACTTCTTAGTGAGCTGAACAATCCCTCAGTCACCTGGGCCTTACTTACAGTTCTCAGATGAAGCAGAGTACCTAATGGCAAACGTAGACGGAAATGGCTCAGGAATGAATTCATTTTCACAGATAAAAAAAATTTCAGGGGTGCCTGGGTGGCTCAGTCAGTTGGGCATCCAACTCTTGGTTTTGGCTCAGATCATGATCTTAAGGTCATAGACAGTGAACCCCAAATCTGCTCTATGCTCAATAGGAAATCTGCCTGAGATGCTCTCTCTCTGCCCTCCCCCACTATGCATATGCTCTTTTTCTCTCTCTCAAATAAATACATTTTAAAAATTTTTTTCAAATAATACAGATGATACAGATGAACTCATGTCTCTACTGACATCTCCTCAATCCCATCCCAGTTCTTCCTTAGAGTCCTTTAGTAATGCATTTATGTAACATTTGTCATTAAATCTAATCTTATCATTTATAATATACATTATATTTCACCAAGAAAGAAAAAGTCTAAC
Source organism: Canis lupus dingo (assembly GCF_003254725.2). Lineage (NCBI taxonomy): Eukaryota > Metazoa > Chordata > Mammalia > Carnivora > Canidae > Canis > Canis lupus. The sequence goes on along the minus strand of NC_064246.1, from coordinate 25,553,631 downwards.
TATTAAACTATGCCACCAATTGATAGATACACTGATTTTAGAAATGTTAACATGTGAAAAACATGTTTTAGAATCCATGAAGGGACGCCTGTGTAGCTCAGCAGTTGAGCGCCTCCCTTTGGCCCAGGGCATGATGCTGGAGACCCGGGATCAAGTCCCACATCGGGCTCCCTGCTCCTGGCTCCCCAGAGGGAGCCTGCTTCTCCCTCTGCTTGTGTCTCTGCCTCTCTCTCTCTCACTCTGTGTGTGTCTGTGTGTGTGTGTGTTTCTCATGAATAAATAAATAAAATATTTTTTTAAGATCTTATTTATTTATTCATTAGAACACACAGAGAGAGAGAGAAGCAGAGATACAGGCAGAGAGGGATGCAAGCTCCATGCAGGGAGCCCGACGTGGGATTCGATTCCAGGTCTCCAGGATCACGCCCTTGGCTGAAGGCAGCACTAAACCACTGAGCCACTGGGGCTGCCCAATAAATAAAATCTTAAAAAAAAAAAAAAAAAAACAGAATCCACAAAAAACACTTGGAATTCAATGATTTTATATATAGATTTCATATGTACAACACATACAGAATCTATAAAATGTAATACATATAGAAGTGTCTAGTTATGAGGAATTTTTTTACATAAATGTGATAATTTCATAATTTTTCTCAAGAAAAATTTATCAGGAAGAGTTTCCCACATCAGTTGCATACAGATCTGCCACATTTTTGGGTGCTGCATACTACTCCATATGCTAGATGTATCACCGTGCAGTTAGTTATTCTGTACTTTATCATTATTTAACAATGATGGAATAAGAGTATACCCATGTGTATCTTGTTTGACACAAAATTTACTGAATCAAAGATATCTGACCTTATTTTCATAGATATTGCCAAATTACCCTCCCAAAAAGGTCTGAACATTTACATATGTAAATGTACTTACTTTTCCTCACTGTTGTCAGATTGTTAATCTTTTTAATTTCTGCCAAATGGGAGAAAATCATACCTATTATTTTGCAGAAGGTTCCTTATATTTTATGTATTTATCCTTTGTCTATTACATGTGGCCTATTTTCTCCCAGTCTCCCATTTGTCCTTTAATTATATTTGCAGTTTTGCTGTTAGTGATGCAGACATTTCAAATCTTCAGAAAGTCAAATTTACCCATCTTTTCCCATCTGTACCCAGACTACTTACTTTTGGAAGTATTTTCCTCTAATAGTTAACCCATTCTTTGCAAACTCCACTGATGTTCTGGCCTGGAAGGGCTCGGAGGGAGATGGGATATACTCCCACAACCCACACACTGGAAAATTTCCACACAGTTATCCTGAGCCCACCTCTGAAAGGGGCAGGTGCCAGTCAGTGCTGTGCCAGCCTGTAGGCACTATTTCAGGAAGGACTAGCCAGTTCCCTTCCTTAATGTCTGAAGCAGAAGCCTAACCCATTCCAGGCTCTGTGTGCCAAACCATTCCAGGCTACATGTGCCAACCTAGTCAGGCTGACATCATGGCCCAAGGCCAGAGACCAAGGACCCAAGCACACAGACAGGCAAGCATCCCACTATCCATGGCTGAGTTCTGAGCCAGGAGTGTCTGGACACCTCTTGTGAAGACTGTCAACCCATCTCCCCGTTCTCCCTCGGTCTCAGATGTGACAGGCTGCCTGAAGAACTGTATCCCTGACCTGGCAAAAACAAACCACAGAGCAGTGGGTAACTCTGCTGATTTGATCCTCACAGGCCCAGCTGCCAAGACACAGTCCACGTGACACAAGTCCCCTATCCCAGGGAGCTGAGGATCTCCTCCTTCCACATCTGTACCATGAGATCAGATCAGTAATTGCTATGCCCAGCTCACCACTGTTTACACGGTCTCCCTTTCTTATTCCATAACCTACTGCTCCAGCCTGTCTGAGCTTCACCCTTCAGGCCCTCATGACTCACCCAACTGCCAGAAAGAGGGCCCAGGACAGTTAGGTTCCGAGTTCCCTGATTCTAAGCAGTATTAAGTGAGCTCTGGTTAGTGGCACAGTGGGAAGACATGGGGGTGTGGATGGGTAACAGACTGGGGGAAACACACACCCCTCTGATATAAGTTTATGATTTATTTAGCTAAAAACATCGAACTCAGTGAGCAAGTAAAGTAGTACAAGTGGGAGCAGATGTAGCCTGTTTTTCTGTGGCTTTTATTTGGCCCCTGGGTTTCCAACTAAGAGCACAGCCAAGTGAACTTTGGTGGGGTCTTACTAGTTTGGAGGGGAAAAAATAAAGCTGAATTCTTACTGTGACTTTAAAAAAGCTGGCTTGCCTAACAGTCCCTATACTTCTGTTTAAGAGAACATTTGTCTCCATCAGACACTCCTGGTTGTTGAGCAAAACTCAGCATTATCAATAATTTCTCCTCGTCCTGGTGAGGGGGAGTGTGGATGGGGAAGCAGCTATGTTCAATGTCTCTACCTCCAGCATTCCAGAGTCTGGGGGAAAGTCCATCTCCCAGAAGTGGGGTGCACCCAAGGGGCCTGCTCAAACACATCTGGAACTCAGCAGCAGAGCTTCTTGCAGCGCACACCTGAAGAAATTCCAAACCCACTTCAACCCTCTCTCAACCAAAATTAATCTTGTGTGTTAGAGTTGATACGCAACTCTATGTTCTGGGATATAAACAGTTCCTCCTTGAGCTGTTGTTAAGCCCCAGCACTCCTGAAAGCAGTGAAGCCAATCCTGATGATAATGCTCCACTTGGCATTCTCTGTTTTAGGACAAAAGTTGGCCTCTCATGGCCTCTGGAGGAAAAAAAAATGGAAAGCTCCTTGAGGGGACCACCTAAGTTCCACTCACCTCTAGCCTTCCCATTTAGTATACTTCTTTATACACAGGGAATATTTTCCAAATATTTATTCAATTAATTATATTGGAATTATTTTTGGAATGAATACTTGCCTTCTCAAAGAAGTTCACTTCTAATATATTTAAGTCTGATAAACTCACATCTTTGTTAAAGTCTCTCCCTATGGCTAAGAGCAATACTATCCATTATTAATTTCAAATTTAACCAGCCTCAACTTCCAAACCAAAAACAAAGAAATCTGAAATCCCAGGACATTATTCCAACTAAATGGAAATTTTCTACATGCTCTAGATTTCTCCTATCCAATATGGTAACCACTAACCACTTGCGACTATTTAAATTTTAATTAAAGAAATTTAAAATTTAATTCCTCACTCTCACTAGCCACATTCTAAGTGCCTAACAGCCGTATGTGCCTATCTTACTGAACAATGTAGGTATTGAACATTTCCATCATTCTTTTGGTCAGCACTGCTCCCAATGCATTATAAATCTTGAAAATCCAAAGAATTCTTAGCTTGCAGCCAGTATCGGATCATCAGAGTGCCATAATTAAATTTAAAAATACACTGCTCCTTTAATTAAAACAACAGAAGGAAACACTCTCACTGATGAGTAGAGAGAGCTTTTATAATAATAGATTTGTCTCATCACAATGAAAAATTTAAATGCAGCAAAATTCTCATCTATCTCTGGTTGCCAAAATTAATATGCTATGCAGAGGGCAATGCATACTTGGAGTCATATGAATCCTCTCTTTGGACAGATAACATTTCTGGTTAATGGTCATTTAGGGAGCTAATTTTTTACATAACCCTTAATGTCCTAGGCTGAGTAGAGTATGCAAACATCTAGGAAATTTTCAACCCAGGGATTTCAATCAAAATGCATGCATATAAAACCAAAACATCTAAGTCTTCTAAGAGCTCAAAATTTTAAGCTAGGAGAAGGGAGCCATGAATATGTTAAGAAACTATGTAAATTAGAACAAAGGAAGCCTCTAGGTGAGCATCCTCCCTCCCCCTCCCACTAACTGCCAACATTCCTTAACAGACTAAACACACATATAGGGAGTTAAAGAAAAGGGATCTTCTATTTCTTTTATAGAGTTTGAGGACATTGAGACTCCCAGGTAAAAGTCCCAGGCAGCAAAGTTACAGCTCTGGAATAAAAAAGATCTTCTCCCACAGTGAAGCAATGAGAAGGATAACAAGTGTGCAATGAAAAATAAATCAAAACCCAGATGGATAACAATATACAGAAGGGGAAGCCCAGGGGTAGAAAAACAAGATAACTTATCCAAGAGTGTCAAGGTATAAACCAATGCACTGGAGTTTGAATTTTACACGTTTTTGTAAGTATTTGTGTGTTTTCATTGGGTTGTCCATGATACTGTCCAATAAATTAGGCTTTAATTGCCCAAGGTCATTCACCAGTTCTCTCCTGAGATATGCTCTACCTTAAGGACTACTCCCAAGGATCACAACTCCACTTTGTTTTCAGCTCAGTTTAATGCTGGATCCTAAGGCCTAGGACATCCTACTAACATAAAGATCAAAGGAAAAACATCCCTAAAATATTGCCAGGAGGGCAGCTAGAGATACAATGGGCGATCGATCAACAATTGGGAGCTTTAGTGATGTCAACTTTTATCTTACCCAGTCTCCTCCACAATATCTCCTGCTCCTTAAACAGTGGTTGTCCTTTCATACCCGACTCCTTATTCTCATGAAATCAAACTGTATTTTCTCCTTTGTACATACATGTTGTATGACAAGTCAAGAAATCCTTAGACCACGATGGGTAGAACCATATTAGACTCACCTATTGACCTTGACTTTTTACTGGAAAATTTTAAGTGGTAAAAGTTTCATCAAGGTAAGAGTGGAATAAATGAGAAACATTTTTCCCTCTACTCTACACATTCATTATTTCAATTCTGTTGCCAACTGTTTGTAATCTTTTTATACACTCTCAGGAACTCAAGAGAAAACAGCCCATGAGTCATTCTCCCAACAGCATATAAATGATGAAAAATATATTATCAAAAAATATATATTATCATATGCACACTATCATTCATTGAAATTTTTATTTAGCTGTTTTTAATAAAAACCCCTATGATCATCTATATTTTAGGCATGTTACAAATTCTAGTAGATCTCTTAAAATTCAGAAGAAAGTATGTGGACCAAAAAAAAAAAATTACTGTATCAGCCTTCAGAAAGAGTTAAAAGGTTTTTTTCTTTTCTTTTTTTTTTTTTTTAAAAAAAGGAGAGTCCCAGTGGCTCAGCAGTTTAGTGCTGCCTTCAGCCCAGAGCATGATCCTGAAGACCTAGGATCGAGTCCCACGTCGGGTTCCCTGCATGGAGCCTGCTTCTCCCTCTGCCTGTGTCTCTGCCTCTCCCTCTCACTCTCTCTCTCTCTGTCTCTCATGAATACATAAATAAATAAATATTTTTTAAAACATTTATTTATTTATTTGGGAGAGAGTGAAAGACAGCATGAGGGGTAGGGGACAAGGGGGCAAGGGGATGATGGGAACACACTCCCTACTGAGCATGACCTGAGCCAAAGGCAGAGGCTTAACCAACTGAGCCACCCAGGCACCCCTAGAAGGTTTAAAATATTTAAAACAAAATGTTAAAATGCTTAAAATATTAAAAACAAAATATTTTAACTGGAATTTATCAGACTTTCTAAAAATTTATTCACTGAGACATTAGAGAAGAAATTAAATTTTTAAACAAAGACAATTTTTTAAAGTAAGCAATCTTACAAAATGTTTATCTAACAGAATCCAGGCATACTGGCTACAGCATCTCTATTGACATACCTAAAAAACCACAAATTACTATGAAATAGGTCTGGAAACATGTGGCCCACGTAGAAAAGGTCTTTAACAAAGAAAGAATTCTTTCTAAATTACGTCGGTACTCACAAGGTAGAACAACTGGTTATAGATGCACAGCATTAGTCACATACTAAGTAATGCCCTTACTAATAAGAGAATATGTCTGAACAGTACACTTCTTTTTTTCTTTCCCTAAAAAACTTAATCAATAGAGGTTAGAATTGAGAGGCATATGGACTAGTTCCAAGATATAAGAGGATGGATACAGAATGAAATTATCGTTAAATATTAACTAAAAGTCACACACGCAAGAAAACATATACTGTGCATCACAGTTTTAGGATGAGGTGAAGGAAAAGAGGCACGCAGCCAGGTTCCTATTAACAATAAGATGAATCTCTGTTTGGGATCCCTGGGTGGCTCAGCGGTTTGGCACCTGCCTTCGGCCCCGGGCCTGATCCTGGAGTCCTGGGATCGAGTCCTGCATCAGGCTCCCTGCATGGAGCCTGCTTCTCCCTCTGCCTGTGTCTCTGCCTGTGCCTCTGTCTCTGTCTCTCTCTCTCTCTCTGTGACTCTCATTAATAAATAAATAAAATCTTAAAAAAAAAAAAAAAGACTAATCTCTGTTCAAACAGGGGAGGACGGCAGAGGAAAATCTTGAAGAAGGGTCAGAGCTCTAGGCTCTAAGTGAAGTGAAGGATCCTTTAGACTCGGGGAGTCCCAGCAGACACATCCAGCCCAGGTCTCAGCTTCAGGTAGAAGGGGGAGAGAAGGGAAAAAGGTTCTTTCTGATCCATTCTCTCAACCATGTCATCCACGAAGGGTCTACATTAAGACTTCTTTCAGGCCACCTGCGTGGCTCAGTCGGTTAAACATCTGCCTTTGGCTCAGGTTGTGATGTCAGGTTAAGGGGATAGAGCCCTGTGTCAGGCTCCCTGCTGAGCAGGGAGTCTGCTTCTCCCTCTCCCCCTGCTCCTCCCCTTGTTCAAGCTCCTTCTCTCTCTGCTTTCTCTCTCAAATAAATAAAATCTTTATTTTTTTAAAAAATATTTTATTTATTTATTCACGAGAGACACAGACTGAGACAGGGAGAGGCAGAGACATAGGCAGAGGGAGAAGCAGGCTCCATGCATGGAGCCTGATGTGGGACTTGATCCCGGGACTCCAGGATCACACCCTGGACCAAAGGCAGGTGCCAAACCGCTGAGCCACCCAGGGATCTCCCAATAAAATCTTTATTTAAAAAAAAAAAAAAAAAAAGACTGCTTTCAAGGTCAACTCAGCAGGCAGCCTGGCATCAGGAGGGCCTCTGATTCTAATACTCTACCCCCACATGTGTGCTAGCTAGTGCATGTCTGCAGCACAGGGTTTAACATGCATACCCTGCCAGAGATAACATACAATTCTTTTCAGTATCATTATCAGTCAATTAATCACAAGTACTACGGAATCAATCCCAGGCTGCTGTGAACAGAGCCCCCTAGAGTTGAGTAACATTGCAGCCCTAAGACACCTGGTCAAAATCTCACATGCGCTAAGCAGCTCCATGGAGTTCTGCTTCCAATATGCTCCATGGATTCAATATCACTTATTTCTCATTGTAAATTATTAAATTATTATTTAATAGTTTACTCAATATTTTGTATAATTTATAATTAAGTTATTATCCTATATTAAGCTATTATTCAAATTCAATTATTAAACTGCTTTTCAGTCTTTGTCAGCCTAGTCAAGGTGGTTCCATCCTCAAGAGATGAAACACTTACCAAAGAGAATATGACAAGGCTAAGGTGGCAATCATCCTGGTTTTCCTATTGACTGTGCAGGTGATAGCACTGGAAGTCCTGCATCCCAGGAAATCTCAGTCCCAGGCAAACCAGGACACTGGCCACCCTAGATAAGATCCAGAAGTTGGTAACTACCAAGATAATATTGCCCTAAGAAGAGTACATACAATGTAATACCAATAGAGACCCATTTCCACCGCCTTCTTCTTTGCATTCTAACAACAACAACAACAAAAACTGGAAAGCTAAATTCGTGACTTCCCAGACTACCTGCAGCTAGGGGATGGCCATGTGACTCAGCTCAGGATAATGAAATAAAAGCAGAAGCCCCTGGTGGGAAGGGGGTTGCCTCATTTCCTGAATAAGAAGGAAAAGCCTCACCAAGAGAAGGCTTTTGCTGTTACCCTTGGCCCATTCCCTCTGTTCCCATGAAGAAGTGATGCCTAAACACAAAGCAGTTACTTTGTGTGAAGGAGACAGAGCAGGAGATGAGCAGAAAGCCTTTATGCAAAGGCCCTGTGTCTGGATGGCACTGTGGCAGCACAGGCAGCTGGCTGTGTGCCCCAGGGTTCCTCCCCACGACTGCTGCCAAGAGGACAAAGAACTCCTGCACATTCTATCTCCCCTGAAGTTCTCCATTATTTGAAGTGAACATATCCCTAGTTTATATCACCTGTGAGACTTCTTAAGAGTCAGCAGGCCACTCCAGGCTTAAAAGGTACTCATAGGAAACAACGTAAAAGAGTAAATTGTTTTTTTTTTTTCCAGCAGGTATGTATATTTTACCAATAATAAAGGGGGGGGAGGCGATCAGGGATGAATAAGGCTTGGGTCAGACATGGGATAGGGGTGTTTGCTGGGTATAACAGCTGGGTAATTTTTTAAAAGCTGTAAGGGAATATTTTGTTTTCCACGGCCCCAAACCAGGTGTGAATGTCAATGCTACAAACCGCAAAATGGCCTCTTCAAAATGCCAAGGAACTTTCCTGAAATGTTCCTGTTTGAGTCAACAAATGCTTTTTCTTTTGAAGCTACAATAGATACTAATCTTTCCACTTTGCAGATGAGAAGACTGTGACTCCAAGATAAAGTAAAAGGGCCAGAATCACATAGTTCAAAGGTGGAAAAGCCAGCATCCAGTCTAGCATGAGCCCAAAGACTCCCCCTCCCCCTGCCTCTGGCAGGGGCATGTGGAACATGGACTAGGACACCCTGAAAGGTGCACCACTCTGCCTGACTGAGGAGAGGGTAAGTGGAGACTACACAGTGGCAGATATAATTTCATCATGATTTCTTTAAAAAAAAAAAGTGTTTTTAAACAAGTTTGATTGCATTGTAAAGAGGCTTTTTACTCTTAAAGACTTAAAGATTTATATGTATAAGATAATGAGATGTATTGTGAATAAAAGTAACATTTCTTTTTTTTTTTTAATTTTTATTTATTTATGATAGTCACACAGAGAGAGAGAGGCAGAGACACAGGCAGAGGGAGAAGCAGGCTCCATGCACCGGGAGCCTGACGTGGGATTCGATCCTGGGTCTCCAGGATCGCGCCCTGGGCCAAAGGCAGGCGCCAAACCGCTGCGCCACCCAGGGATCCCAAAAGTAACATTTCTATTAAGATATTTACTAATACAGGGGGCTAGCTGGTGGCTGGTTTGCTCAGCTAAATCACGGGTTTGATCCCTGGAATAGGCCAAGAGGGTAACAATTTCCATATTTAATAAAAATTTATTTAAAAAAAACTATTTACTAATACAATTATTACTTAAAGGGAACAAATTGAGAAGTAAAACTGCTTCGAATACACAGTAACAACGAACAGGCCCACTTCCTAGGCTACTCCTTGACGTCGGTATTCCCAGAGACCAGTTCTCTCCTCTGCAACTGTCATCCCTCACAGACTCCTGGCTCTCATCCCACACAATTTAGATTAGAAATGTCTCTGCATTTTGATCCATCCTCTCAACCCACACAGATGCTGCTCTACACCGGTTCTCCCTTACCTCACTTAGCATCACAATCCCTGTCACCAATCTCTCCAACCCACAATTGATGTTTCATGCTTCCACCTGTTCTGTACCTAAAACATAAACCCTTCCTCCTGTGCTTTAAAGCCTACTTACAGAATAAGGTCCAATTTTTTTTTTCCTGGACACAACTCTACTGTCTTCACAGCTTCATCTCCCACACAACTTCCCAGAGCCATACACTCTATTCGGCCATCCACTACTTACCATTGCTCTTACATGCAATCTGGGTCACATCTCCAAAACTCTGAGCTTGCTGTTCCCTCTGCCTAGAACGTCCTCCCCACTTTTGGGCTATCTGGTGCACTCTGATACTAACTTCAACATAAAAGTTCCTCCCTCTGCAAAGCCTCCCCCCTCAATACAAAATTCTCTTTTGTGCTCTCAAGGTGATTCGTTCACAAGCCCAGGCACTCAGCATACAACATTACCATTAGCTGTATGGTTCATTTACTGATGCATCCACCCTACTAGACCCCAGCTGACCACTCTACTATACCCATATTAGGTCCTCAGTGAATAAATATGGAATATCTGATGAATTACTAACTGTAAGTGAACCCCATGAATCCTAAGCTTAAAGGAAAGAGTTCTCTTACTCATTTCTATATTCCTAACATGAACAAATCTGAGATGCCCAATAAATGTTTGCTAAACTTATTATAATAAAAGCCCCTTGCAAAAACGTCTCCATTTAAAAAAAAAAGTCTCCATTGGGGCACCTGGCTAGCTCAGTCAGTACAGTATGCAACTCTTGATCTCTGTTGGGCATGGAGCTACTTAAAAATAAATAAATGAATGAATAAATAAATAAGTAAATAAAACAACACATCTCCATTGAGTTATGATTTAATGTCACCATTTTCTGTGAACTGAGAAATAACATCATTGAAGGAAACTTCAATACATGTATTTCTGAGTTGTCTGAAATTTTTCTTTTTATATAAAAGCATGCTTTTTTTAATTTTTTTTTTGAACAATCAGGTATTTCCCTTTTAGGGAAGAGGAGAGAAGAGGGAAGAAAGATTGTCAATTGTGTTACTCACTGTTGACTATATAGGATTAAAATTCAAAATAAATTGCCTTTAAATTCAGAAAAAGCAGGGAAAAAAATTATCTTCTCAAATCTCTGTCTCCCCGTCTGAGAATTAAAGTTTTAAACCACATCATTCTCTCTTCTCCTTAGCTTCTAGGATATTTAGAACCAAATTATTCATTCCAGACACAGGGCTTATCTGTTCCTTCATCTTAATTATTTTTGATGCTTTGAAAAACAGATTAGTATATTAAATATATTTTAATAACCTAAGTGACCTAAAATCATTTTGGGATGCAGGCATAGTATAACCGCCATGTAATAGCTGAAATTAGGCAGACACTTAATGCAGCTTGATCAAAACTACAGTAAAGCCTTGAAAAAAAAAATTATCTCTGAAATCTTGGCAAAATCATCCCCCCTTTTTTAAATTATTTCAATGAATTTTAACTAGCTTTCTCATATTAATTGGGATCTTTAAACCATTACATATTTAGACATCATTTAAAATCTTCCTGTGGAAAGCAGTAGACTACCCATATTGACACACAAAACCTTAGCTCTACATTATTCTTTTCCCAGAAACCCTTGTGGTCAGCTTAATTTTGCTTTGGAATAAAAGGTCTACTTAAAGTGAGAAATAATTCTGTGTGAGAACTACAAAAGCAGTAACTCCTGAAAATAAAATTCTGTCTTGATACTTACAGATGCCTATGAAATATACTACAGGAAAAAAAAAAAAAAAAACAGAAAGTGAAGATCAGCTTTTAATAAAACAAGACTTTGTGTGAAAAAAAGTAACACCAGTCACAAAGAAAGAACACTTATATAGATCTTCCACATTCCCTAAGTAACAGAGGAGACACGCTCCTAAGAAGTTGAGCTTATTTTTCTACTGCCATAGCAGAAACATGGGAGATACATTTACATTTTCGGAGTACTGTTGACATGAAGTTCCAAGTGTAAATATTTGTTCCCTTTTGGTTTATAGATTTCACGATGATAAAATTCTGTGTATAGAGCCACTAATTAAAAAAGAATCTATTTGCCTAGTAGGATGCTTGAGGTTGTATGTTTATTCAAGATGAATAAAATGGTGCACACTAGTAAGAAATGGGAATTAGAATTTTGAACTTTATTGGTTTAACAAGTTCCTCTTGGGAAGGAAAAGAGAGTTCATTTGTCAATTCTAAGAAGCTCCTTCAGATGATAATTTGTGTGAAGATGTGGCAGTTTAGTAAAAATGACTGTCTCTCCCTGACCTTGAAAGTAAAGAAGGATGATGTGTGATCAAGAAATAGCAAATTAAATGTTTTTTAAAAAGGAGACCATTTTCCATTATTTTGATTTTTAGGCTCACTTACTATCACCATTTAATGGCAATCTAGTAACAAGGTCCCCTCAATTGTTCAATATCGCTTTAATATGCTACTCAGGGAACCAGCTAAACAACATTGATTATCACATAACACATTCAGATGAATAGCCAGCACTGCCACTATCTTTCTTCTCTACTAATCTGGAATCTAGACCTTAGGCCCAAATTGATTTCTTATAATAAGCACCACTGCCACAAACAAGTCACAGTTATTGAGTTTTTACTATGTGCCAGGGACTGTTTGAAGCACTCTGTGTATTAACTAATTTAATTTACCAAACAGCTCTGTGAAATGAGTACTATTATCACCAATTTATTAAATACAACATTTTAAAATTAAAAACACATATATCTTACACAGAGGAGTAAGCTCTCAAGATAAGTAACTTCCCTTACTGCTAGTAGGTGCAGAGCTCAAAAGTGGGGAGTCAATTCTACATAAATTGATATTAAGCCCTCCTTTCTCCCCTCCACAAGCACCTTCTCTAGGCTTCCACATGGCTTTCCATGGCTTAGCTCAAAAATCCTTTGTCACTGTCTTCCTTTCTCTTACCCATCCTGGGAATCTGGCCTCGGGCCTCTGCTCTTCTGATCTGCACTTTTCCCCAGCTAAGCTTAGTTAGGTAGGCTCATCAGCCCCATTCCAGCTATACACTCAGGAGTATCAGATTTGTATTTCTATGCTCACACCTCTTACCCAAGATCCCGACTACCAAACTGAACACACGGAGTCTCTATATGGATGTCCAAGAGGCCTCTCAACTTCATGACCAGATAAAGAACTACAGATTTCTTTTTCTCTCAAATCACATTTATGCATCAGCCTCCAGCCCTCCCTACCAGTAAACAGCATCATTATCTACCCAGATTCATCCTTAAGTCCTTCTTTCTATATTCTACATTCAATCCATTACTAAGTCCTGTTGGCTTTATCTCCAAAGAAGATATCTTAGATCTGACTTCTTCTCCCTTCATTCTCCTCGGATTCACACACTACAGTTTCAAGGGCCATTTTTCTGAGGTCCCAATACCTGTGGCTTGTTTTCAGCTCACGATTTTCACCTAGGCTGTTGCTTCTGCTTGAGACTCTCTTCCCTGAGGCAAAGCAGTATCTTCAGTTTTCACTCGGGTCTGAACTCCAATGCCACCTTCCCAGACCAGTCCTACTAAATCTTTAGAGCACCTATCACTTAATACAACTGAGGGAATATTATGGTTTTACTCAGTAATGTGCTTAAATGTAAGCTTCTTGAGGGTCACATCTGTCCTGCTCATTCCTCTACCGAGAACAATGCCTGGCACACAGCAAGCACTCAACACATGTTGACTTTAAGACTGAAAGGATGACTATGAGGTCAACTAAGAAAACACTGACTTATAGCCCATCAATCATTACAGAAATAAACAACACAAGACAGCCAACAGTAGCCACCCATGTGAGTTTGTCTTTTGCTTTCTTATTCCCATGGGAACTGCAAAACCTCTGTTTACAATAATCCTCTGCATGGCTTTCCAACTTTTGACTGTAACTCAAAGTAAAAACTGCATTTTACATAGTGATCTAGTATATACATAGATACATATTGAACTAAAACAAGTTGCATGAGACCTTACTTACCCTTTCTACACAGGACAAGCTGTTTATTCAGTGTGTTTGTTTCTTTAAAGATAAAGTAGCTATTCGCTACATTGATTTCACAACCACCTAATGGGAAAGAATTCAGTGTGAAGAGCCCTGATCTCACGCTTGTATTTTGGTTTTTCTGGGTAAAGTAAGTAAATTTAAAAAAATTTTTTTTTTTTATATAGTACATTTTCTGCCTGTATTTGCTACCTTCAAATGAATTGCTTCTCCCCAAGCCTTCCCTCACCTGTGAGACAAATCCCTCTGGTAACCACCCATAGAGGAGCTGACTGGACTAAACGGATTGGGGGGAAAGCTGTTGGAATTCAGTCCATAACCATCAGGGAGCCCCAAAGGGCAACTTCTACGTCCCCCTCTTCCCGCTGGCCACCACATCCAATCCATTAGCAAGCTCCGACGGTTCCACCTCCACAACACATTTCCGATCTGTCCTCCCCTCTCCCTCTCTACTGCAACACCAGTGCATGGCCATCCTCCTAGTGTCCTCCTGCCGGCAGGACTGCCTCTCCTGCCCCCATAACTTCTCCCACACACAGCAGCCTCAGTGACCTTTAAAGTTTTATTCTGAAAAACTTTCAACCCTACAGAAAAGTTGCAAGAAGATTACAATAAATACACATATGCCCTTAACAATTTGCCACCTTTGATTCTTCCTTTTTATTCTGAACCATTTGAGATAAGCTGCAAAGATCATGAACCTTCACCCCTCTTAAGAATAAGGACATTCTCTTCATAACCACAATGGACTATCAAATTCAGAAAATGTAACGTTGATATGATGCTATTATGGTGCATAGTCAAATTCTGCCATTTATTCTAATTCTGTCTTTTAAAGCAACTTTCCCCTCACACACACACTCCAGAAACACACGTTTCACTTAATTGTCACATCTCTCAGTGATGTTAAAAACACAAACCAGATTGTATTGTTCGCCAGCTTTAAACTCTCTGCTGCCCTGCCATGGGTCTCTCTGCTTCAGCTACATGAGATGCTTTTTTCTTCCTCAAACACAAGTACTGAAGCCTTCCCTCCCTGAGCTCGTCAGCTCTTCCCACAGCCGACCCCTTCTCATCCTTTCATCTCTCCTCGGGAACTTTCCAGAGCATGATGTGTACAGCCTCACTTCTTGGTTTTTCTCTTCCAGCTGGCTCGTGATTTCCTTCATGTCACTTAACACAGTCTGTGATTACCTTCTTGGTTTATTTGCTTATCGTCACCTGTCCCAGTAGAATAAAAATTCTATGAGAGGAGGGGTGTCTCTGAGAACAGTGCTTGGCTCAGAGTATGCATTCAATAAATATTTTTGAATGAATAGAGGAAAGAATAAATAAACTGCTAAAAAAAAAAAAAAAAAAAAAGAAGTGGCCATGTAAATGACATCACTGGGTAAGGCTGCATGCTGATAGGTGCAAGTCAGTAAAACCCCTTCTCTCCCACAAGGACAGTACAGTATGCAGTCACACCTGGGAAGCATTCACCATTAACTCTCACCCTAATGGTTTAGCAGACCAGAACAAGGAGTTGTACAGTGCTGGAAAGATACACATCCTCAACTTGAAAGGAAAGCCCACAGTGGTATAAAGAAAGGTCTGGCTCTGCAGTCAGAAGATGAGGTGGGACCGCTCAATGTCTGACCCTAACTCTCTGGACCTCAATCTCCTCAGATGTTCAGTGAGGATAATGTCCATTCCTCAGCCCATTTGAGAGGAGAAGGTGCTACAAGACATTGAGTGGCAGGCCCTTTAAACCTAAAAGGAAAATAGGCTTCTGAACAGAAGTGAGGAGGAAGTAAATTATGGCATATAACCAGGCAGCAGTAAATAATCCTTTATTACTGGAGCGCTTGGGTGGCTCAATCGGTTATGCATCTGATTCTGCATTTCAGCTCATGACCTCGGGGCTGTGAGTCCAGCTCCACGCTAAGGTGGAGGCTGCTAAAGATTCTCTCTCCCTGGGATGCCTGGGTAGCTCAATGGTTGAGCATCTGACTCCAGCTCCAGGCATGATCCCAGAATCCTGGGATTAAGCCCCACATCGGGCTCCCTGCATGGAGCCTGCTTCTCCTCCCTCTGCCTATGTCTCTGCCTCTCTCTCTTTCTCTCTCTTATAGATAGATTAGATAGATAGATAGATAGATAGATAGATAGATAGATATAGATAAATAAATACATACATAAAATCTTTAAAAAAAAAATTCTCTCTCCCTCCGCCCTCCCCCTGGCCCCTGAGTGTGCACGTGTGATTTCTCTCTCCCTCGCTCTCAAAAAGAAAAAAAAAAAGAACCACCTAAACACCTCTCATAATGAGCACTGGGTAATGTATAGAATTGCTGGAATCACTATACTGCACATCTGAAACTGATACAATACTGTATATTAACTATCTGGAATTATAATAAAAAACTAAAACAAAAAACAAAAACACAAACAAGCAACCAATCAACAACAACAACAAAAAGTCCAGGATTGTGTCTGGCAGTCTAGATACTCAGTACTTCCCTTCTCCCTCCTATTTAGCTCTATTTGGACCCAGGGCAGAGAGCAGCTCCAAATATACAAGTAGACAATAATACACCCTAAAGACAAAAGCTGCTTCTGGGCACATGGGCTCCCAACCTTGCAACATTTCAGCAGAAGCAACATGATCATTTGTGAGGATTGTGCAGAAGGGATTCAAGCATGGGTTCAGCTACACGGCTTGTAAAGTCTCTTTCAACTCTGATATTCTATAATTTTTTTTTAAATTGAATCAAGTATGCCCCTGTGATAGGCAGCATGGATGATAAAAATTAAGTTTAAGACATAGTCTCTATCTGCAGAAAAAGCATTTGACAAAGTACAACATCCACTCATGATAAAAAATCCTCAACAAAGTAGGTTTAAACAGAACATACCTCAACATAATAAAAGCCATATATGAAAAACCCACAGCTAACATCATCCTTAATGGGGAAAAACTAAGAACTTTACCTCTAAGGTCAGGAATAAGACAAGGATGTCCCCTATCAACACATTTATTCAACAGCATACTAGAAGTCCTAGCCTCAGCAATCAGACAAAAAAAAAAGAAATAAAAGGCATTCAAATTGGTAAAGAAGTAAAGCTTTCACTATTTGCAGATGACATGATACAGAAAATCTGAAAGACTCCACCAAAACACTGCTAGAGCTAATAAATTCAGTCAAATCACAGGATACAAAAGCAATCTATAGAAATCTGTTGCATTTCTATATACCAATAATGAAGCAGCACAAAGAGAAATTAAGAAAACAAATCCGGGGGACCCCTGGGTGGCTCAGCAGTTGAGCATCTGCCTTCGATCCAAGGCATGATCCCAGGAACCCAGAATCGAGTCCTGAGTTGGGCTCCCTGCATGGAGCCTGCTTCTCCCTCTGCCTGTGTCTCTGCCTCTCTCTCTCTCTCTCTGTCTCTTATGAATAAGTAAATAAAATCTTTAAAAAAAAGAAAGAAAACAAACCCATTTACAACTGCACCAAAAATAACGATACCTAGGAACAGACCTAACCAAAGAAGTAAAAGACCTCTACTCTGAAAACTATAAAACACTGATGAAAGAAATTGATGACACAAAGAAATCCCATTAACTGAAAGAACAAATATTGTTAAATATGTCCATACTACCATATGTCCATATTTCCATATGTCCATATGTCCATAAATATGTCCATACTACCAATTTATAGATTTAATGTGATACCTATCAAAAATACCATGGCATTTTTCACAGAACTAGAACAAACAATCCTAAAATTTTCATGGAACCACAAAAGACCCTAGACACCCAGAGCAATCTTGAAAAAGAAAAGCCGGAGGCATCTCAATTCTGGACTTCAAATTACATTACAAAGGTGTAGTAATCAAAATAGTATGGTACTGGCACAAAAACAGACACATAAACCAATGGAACACTAGAGAAAACCCAGAAATAAACTCACAATTATATGGTCAATTAATCTTCAACAAAGCAGGAAAGAATATCCAATGGCAAAAAGTCTCTTTAACACAAAGTGTTGGGAAAAAAACTGGAAGACTACAGGCAAAAGAATGAAACTGGACCACTTTCTTACTCCGTTGTAGTAAGGTAGTACCATCTCTGACATCAGCTGTAGCAGCTTTTTTCTAGATATGTTTTCTGAGGCAAAGGAAGCAAAAACAAAAACAAAAATCGGCACTTCATCAAAATAAAAAGCTTCTGCACAGAGAAGGAAACGATCAACAGAACTAAAAGACAGGCTACCGAATGGGAGAAGATATTTGCAAATGACACATCAGATAAAGCATTACTATCCAAAATATATAAAGAACTGGTGGAATTCAATACACACACCCTCAAAATGATCCAATTAAAAATTGGGTAGAACACATGAACAGACATTTCTCCAAGGAAGATGGCCCACAGACACATGGAAAGATACTCAGCATCACTTACCATCAGAGAATGCAAATCAAAACTATGAGATACCACCTCACTCCTGTCAGAATGGCTAAAATCAAAGACAAGAAGCAACAGGTGTTGGCAAGAATGTGGAGAAAAAGGAACCTTCTTGTACCGATGGTAGGAATGCACAAATTGGTGCAGCCACTCTAGAAAACAGCATGGAAGTTCCTCAGAAAATTAAAAATAGAACTACCCTATTACTGAGCAATCATCCTACACAAAAACACTGATAATACAAAAACACCAATTCAAAGAGATATAAGGACTCCTATGCTTATAGCAGCATTATTTACAACAGCCAAGATATGGAAGCGGCTTAAGTGTCCATCAATTGGTGAATGGATAAAGAAGTGATATTGTGAATATTATTTAGCCGTAAGAAAGAATGAAACCTTGCCATTTGCAACAACATGGATGGAGCTAGAGAATATTTTACTAAGTGAAGTAAGTCAGAGAAAGATAAATACCATATGATTTCACTCATGTGGAATTTAAGAAACAAATGAGTGAAAGGGAAAAAAGAGAGAGGCAGACAGACAAACCAAGAAACAGACTCTACTGTACAAAACTGACAGTTACCAGAGAGGAGGTGGGTGGGAGAGATGGGTGAAAAGGTGATAGGGATTAAGGAGTGCACTTGTTATGATAAGCATCAATGATTAAAATTAAAACTTCTGAAAACTTAAAAAATAAAAATTTAAAAAGACATAATCCCCATCTCCAGGGAGCTTACAACTAGTCTAGAACGTCAAGGCCCGCAGAACTGAGGAGTTACAGATAGTACCAATGAGGAAGACAGACAATAGAGATCACAATGCTACAAGGGTTCAGAGGAGGAGAAATTCCTAATGGCAGGGAGACTGTCCAAGAAGAGGTGAAAAAGTGCTCACCACAAGAAAAGGATATTCTTTAAAACTACACATAGGGACAGAGGCTAACCAGATTACTGTGGTGACCATTTCACAATATATACAAATATCCCAACATTACGTTGAACACCCGAAACTAATATAATGTTGTATGCCAATTATACTTCAATTAAAAGAGAAAAAGCAGCAGCAGAAGAAGAGGCAAAAAGGCTGCTAGGATATTATGCTCTGTACTGTGCTAATTAACATTAGTGGTACTATTCTTCTCAAGCCGCTGGTTCTGGCCTCGGCCTGACACACACAGCCACGCACAGACATCTGCTACGCAGATCATGACATGGAACAGTAAGAAGGAGACAGGAAGGTCTGTAGAAGAATCCAAGGGGGCAGGAGAAGGGTAAGCTTCCAGAAGAAACAAGCAGGCCCTGGCGGCAGAGGGTACAGAGGAACAAAGCTTGCAGAATTGAAATGAAATTAAGTGACTGAAATTGACTCCTGTTACCATTTGCTCTCCAACAGCTCAAAGGCTGATCTTCCACCCCCTCGATTCAAAACTATGTTTTAAAATGTCAGATATTAAATGTGACTTTTGTTTTAATTTGATTCCTTTTTTTTTCCATCTGCAGATAGGTACACATTATTCTAGTAAGATTTTTGTAATATCAGGCAGTTGGCTTTCTCACACACCTCAAACATCTGATTTTAGACCTTCCTAATAACCACTACATACCCCACAGGGTTACATGTAACACCGTCTCTTCTTTCAACCAAATTCTAGTCTCAAATAATGACAAATCCTAATGTCTTTTGTAGTACAAACACTTGCAATTGTTTAATTTGTTTCATTAGCTCATAAAAGTGTTTCGCAGGAAACAGCAATTAAAGTAAGCTCTTTCAGTAGACAATTTAAGTTCTAACAAGCAAAATGAAAATGCAGAGATCAAATGTATCTATTTCAAATCAGCTGTTATCTGATAGGGAGACCCACTGGTCATCATTAAATAGATTCTTGCCGCTGCTCATCCTAGATCAAGATACAGAGTAGCCCAAGTGAGAAGCTTTCAACTGTAAATGCAAACCAAGGTCTGCCATTCCAATAACCTGCCCTTAGGACTTTCAATTAAGGTCTCACATTAAAATGTCTCTGTTACCTCTAACACAGGATCAGAAAACATATGACACATGTCTCCTGATCATCCTAAACACCCTCTCCAAAAGCCCTCCAAGTTTAGTGAAAATCTGTCCAATAGTTTCTAGACAGATTGTGTATTTCTGTGCTGCAGTTAAGAGACAAATGAAAACCTAATTTTAGCTAATAAATAATAGAACTACTTGCACTCATTCAACAGAGGTAAGCAAAGAGATAAGTTCCCTGTGTTTGTGGATCTTTTTCATCTAGAAAGGACAACTGAAGTTAAAATGTAACTAGACAAATACATAATTATAAATAGTAAAAAGGCTAGTAAGAAGTATAGAGCACTTTCTTGGAATTACTAAAGAGACCTCATTTAGATGGGAGGTTTAAAAGCCTTTTTAAAAGATGACGTTTAAAATGGAAAATATTGGTGTGCCTGGGTGGCTTAGTTGGAAGAGCATGTGACTCCTGATCTCAGGGTTGTGAGTTTGAGCCCCATGTGGGGTGTAGATTACTTAAATAAACTTTAGAAATAAATTAAAATGGAAAATATTTATGAAATTATAGTTTTTTTCAAAAGCAAAAAAGGCAATTGCAGATATGCCTTGATTATAATTATGGAAAAGGACATGCACATAGACAAATGCAGAAAAGAAAACCAAAACAAAATAGTTGTATTGGAGTGCTAAGATTATGGACAGTGTTCATACTCCAAAAAAGTTTTTAATGTTGTTCCATTATTTTTACCATAATTATGAAAAGCATTGACATAAGAACCTGAAACCCTATAAGAGAATTTTTAGTTTGCCTTTAAGCTTGACCAAAAAACTGGCTCAGTAATAAGACTGGTAGGGGTGCCTAGGTTGCTCAGTCAGTTGAGTGTCCAACTCTTATTTTCGGCTCAGGTCATGACTTCAGGGTCCTGAGATCAAGCCCTGTGTCAGTCAGGGTCCTTGCTCAGTGGGAAGTTGCTCAAGATTCTCTCTCTCCTTCTGCCCACTCCCTTTGTGCTCTCTCCCTCTCTCTCTCTCTCAAATCAATAAATCAATCATGTAAAACAACAACATCAGGGCAGAACAGAATATGAGCCTTGAAAGCTAAAAGCCTTGGACTCCAATATGGCCCCGGCTCTAATTAGCTGTGTGATACTGGACAAGTTACTTACCCTTCCTGGGAGACTGTTTTGTCATCTCTAAGATGGAGCTAATAAAACCTGCCCCATAAAGTTGTTGTGAGTATAGAAGAAAGAACTTATGTAAGGGGCTTAGTCCAGTGCCTAGCACAGAATATGTGCTTACAAATGTTGGTAGGCATTATGACCATTACTAGCATATCAATCCAAATAAAAAAGTGGGCTCTGAATCAAAAATCTCCCAGGCCCAACAGATGAGCAAACAAGAGAAATCAGATGGCTTCTCACTAATCATATTAAATGATTTCTCTCTGACAATAAGTACATCAATGAGTAACTACATTCATTTTTTTCTGAGGACACCTACACTGTACCCAGAATAAAACCAAAAAGATCAGTCTCCAAGAAAAAAATCTTCCTAAAGAAATGAGCCACAACATTTCAGCCATTTACTAAAAACAATTAAGAACATCCTTATTAAAAATGAAGCCTCCTGGGGCAGCCGAGTCAGTAGAACATGCAACTCTTGATCTTGGGGTCATGAGTTCGAGCCCCACACTGGGGGTAGAGTTGGGGGGAAAAAAAGAAAGAAAATAGAAGAAGCCTCTTGAAACAGTTTCCAGAAATTGAGATGGAATCCATATAAAAAATGGCAGATTTACAAAGCTGGAATTTGCCAAGAAATGATATCACTGAGGCATGCTTTAGTTTCCGGACTATTTGTGAAAATAAACTTAAAAAACAACAATTCCAATCAGTCTATCATGCATCTGCAAACATAGACTCTGCCATTAAATTAGAATGCTTCTAACATCAATTAGGACATTTTCTTCAACTTAAAACATTAGGTAAAAAAAATTCTGAAGCATTCAGCCAAATACTCAAAAAACCATTGCTTTAATCATGTAGTTAATTGAGCAAAAAGTAAAAATGTTTTTGTTCATTCGCTTCCATCAGAACAGAAAACAGTGTCAAAAGAGAAGAAGGCTTTCACTATTGCTTTGTTGAATACCTGGATTAGACTGACCACCCTTTAAGATGGTCTTTGTGTACTTCAAAACTCAAACCAAGCCACACAGAGCAGCTGCTCACTGACCAACTGGTCTGCAGAATTCAATGAACGACAAAAGGTTACCTTAATTCAATAAGATAATCAGCACACATTTACCCACCACCCAGAGTCTAACCATCTGCAAGGCGGCAGAGCCAAATGCCTATAAAACAACTGGCAGCGTGCAGACATGTCCTCGTGTCCCTCATGTCAATGAAATTTCTCTCTTAGCAACAGCTAAAAAGAAGCTGAACTTTCAGAAAATCAAGATATCATGATCCAACAACTTGTTAGTAAGTTATTTTGAGTGCCACTGAGATTTCCAGGCCAGATGGGTAATATGTTTTATTCAATTGAGTCTTATACTAGGATAACAAAATGTGAGGCAGACTCGATCTGGATCCTTTCATTGTTCAAGAGGCAGAGCAACCTAGTGGCTTCCAATAACAGCAGGAACAATATAGCAGGAAAGAAAAGAAAGAAAAAGAAAAAAAAAACAGCAAAACCCCAACCACAAGAGCAACTTCAGAGCAAAAAACAGTGACAATTTAGACTGAAAAACCTGACATCTGCCTTCAGCCAGGATACCATTCAGCTAAACATGCATCTGTAGTGATCAGAACTACCAAATAATAATGATGATGATCCAACACAAGAAGAGCATTATAAACAGAATTCAATATAGAAGTTTATTTTCTTCCTAACACACTACACTTATATCAATGGAGGCAGTATTTCCCAAGTATGGTGATGCTTTGAGGTGACCTGAATCACACAGAGTGATAAAAGCTGTTCCCTTTTCAATTTTCTTTCATACTCTCTCATTAAGTTATGGAGAAAGTCTCAGTTTGGTGCTAATATGTCTTTAACACCTCTATAATGTTTGCTAATGTTCCTTTGAGAGAGCAAGCCCCAGGCTCAGAGCCTTGGCAGATAAAAGTATCCAGCCACATTTTAATAAAACTTTTGAAAGTGACTTTTACAGTTACCTTCTATTTATGACAAGGAATGCTTGTTTTCTACTTATGGTAATAACAAAGTTTCTTTTTCAGTAGATCTATTAAAGAAAGTGAGGGAATTTAATTTTAATAAGTATTCTCATTACATTTATTTTTCCAAATTTACATTTTGAAAATATTTCAAGCCTACAGAAAAGTTGAAGTAATACAATCAATGCTTGTATACACTTCATCTAGATTCACCAATTAACATTTTTGCCTCATATCTTTATTCAGATCTGTATCTACACTCATACATATGTATTTGCAGACACACACCGCTGTTATGGTTGTTGAACCATTTAAAAGTTAGTTACATCAGCATGACACTCCACCATTAGGTATTTCAGAAGGCATATCCTAACTTGTAAGGACATGATCTCAGATAACCAAAATGCCATTATCATACAAAGAACATTAATGCCTTAATTTCCCCTAATACCTGGCCCAAATTTAAATTCCCTAATTATCTCCCAATACCTGATACGGAAACCAAGGTTCATGCATGGCATTTCATTTGTTATACCTGTTTAGTGGGGCAATCTGAAAGAAAATATTAAGAATATGGGCCGCCTGGGTGGCTCAGTGGTTGAGTATCTGTCTTTGGCTTAGGTTATGATCCAGGGGGTCCTGGGATCGAGTCCTACATCAGGCTCACTGCAGGGAGCCTGCTTCTCCTTCTGCCTATGTCTCTGCCTCTCTCTCTTTCATGAATAAATAAATAAAATCTTAAAATATATATATTTAAAATATAATTAATACAGATAGTGCATGAAACTAGCAAAAACTGTGAAGGAAGCACATTTTGGTTTGAAAACAATGAACTGATTAATGGCTTCAGAGGAATGAGGGAAGGAATAATGTAAATAATTAACAAGAAAAAAAGACCTCTGCTATTAAACTAAACTCATGCTGATAGTACACAAAGTTATGAAGGAAAATATGTAAGATCTCTTTTTTAGAGGGCCTTCAAAGAAGACAAAAGTAAGTCAAAAGATCATTGTCAGATCATACACTGTCTTCATTGAAGGCCCTGTAAAATATGATACATGTTCAAAATAACTAGTTCATCTCTTTTATTAAACAGACATTGTGTTAGGGGCTTAAATTCATTATCTCATTAAATCCTAATTGACAGCTCCATGAAGAATATTTTTTTATTCCTAGTTTACAGATGAGATGACTGAAACTCAGGGAGTTTGTATAGGCCACTGTTTTCTTTCTATCACTAGAACTTTCCCAAGAAGAATATACTCTTACATTTCTTATATACCTAAAAAAATAAATTTCAAAAAAACAAAAGAACCATCAAAATTATGAACCTATTTTTTGTTAAAATACATATATAAATCTATGTATCATATTTATTTACAACTGCTTTATAAGTGCTTAAAAAATACAAATCATTAACTGTGGCTATCTCTGGAAGGCTGTTTTAGGGGAAGAACATGCAGGGCCAATGAAGAACAACTTTTTACTTTAGATGGTAAAATTTGACATTAAGTATTACTTATATAACTTCCTAAGTCAAAAAATGCAAATTTTAAATTAAAATATGCACATACTTTCAATCATACTATGCTGCCACATATATATCTCCAGTATTATCACCCATTAAATATATTTGGTTTTAATTTAATGGTAAAAAATATTTAGTTTAAATTATTTAATAAGAAACTATGTAATTATTTAATAAATTCCAGCACAGATTTGGATATATCATGCATTACATCACAGCTTCTAAAACCCAGTATAGTGTTTTATCTCTCTTGTATAATGTTGTATTCTTTTCTCCTTCCCTTCTCCCTTTCTCCTCCTCCTGCCTCTCTCTCTCTCTCACACACACACACACACACACACACACAAAAGTGCCCATGCACATACACATGCACACACACAATCTGGTCCTCTAATATAAGCTAACAAAAGGATTGGCAACAGGGAACAAGCTTACTAATAAGAACACTTCTTTATTCATTAGACATACGTTTATAAAATGTTGGGGGTATATTTATTAAGACTGAAATTTTAGAATATGCCAGGAAAATTTACCAAAGGACTGTTACTTATTAAGCTAATAATACACCATGAACATGTGGGATTCATACTCAGAAAGCAAGGATAGTTAAATATTTGGAAACTGGTTATTATGATTAGTCACATTAAAGATTAAAGGAGAAAAATCATATCTCCATAAAACGTGAAAGATATTTGATAAAATTAAAAATCCACACCTGGTAAAACTTCATTAACATAGCAAATACATAAGCCAGCATCATGTTTAATAGAGAGATACTGAAGTATTCCCCCAAAGCATATTCACTATCACTAGTATTCATTAACATCATGGAAAACAATATATCATGCAAACAGTAACGGCTACGTTAATATCAGAAAATGGACTTCAACATACAAGTTGTTACTAGATGGGTGCGTGGGTAGTGCAGTCAGTTAAGTCTAATCTGACTGTTGGTTTTGGCTCAGGCCATCATCTCAGGATCATGAGACTGAGTTCCGCGTCAGGTTCTACACTCAGTGTAGAGTCTTGTTTGAGAGTCTCTTTCCCTCTTCCTCTGCCCCTCCCAGCTCTCTCTCTCTCTCTCTCAAATAAATCTTTTTTTTAAAAAAAGTTGTTACTAGAAGAAAAAGGACATTATATAATTATGAAAGGGTCAATAAATGAAAAAAAACATAGCAATTATAAAATAGGCACAACAAGGTCTCAAAATAGGTTAAGAAAAAATGACAATATTGAAAGAACAGACAATTCAATATTATACTTTCAATAATAATCAAGCAGAAGATCAACAAACATAAGTCTTTTTTTTTTTTTTTTTTTTTAATTTATGGGGATCCCTGGGTGGCACAGCGGTTTGGCGCCTGCCTTTGGCCCAGGGCGCGATCCTGGAGACCCGGGATCGAATCCCACATCGGGCTCCCGGTGCATGGAGCCTGCTTCTCCCTCTGCCTGTGTCTCTGCCTCTCTCTCTCTCTGTGTGACTATCATGAATAAATAAATAAAATCTTTAAAAAAAATAATAATTTATGATAGTCACAGAGAGAGAGAGAGAGAGAGAGAGAGAGACAGAGAGACAGAGGGGCAGAGACATAGGCAGAGGGAGAAGCAGACTCCATGCACCGGGAGCCCGATGTGGGATTCAATCCCGGGTTCCAGGATCGCACCCTGGGCCAAAGGCAGGCACCAAACCGCTGCGCCACCCAGGGATCCCAACAAACATAAGTCTTGAATAGCACTACAAACCAACTAGATCTAACAGACATCTAACAGTCAACAACAGGAGAATACACCTTTTCACGTGCACTTGGAACATTTTTCAGGATAGAACACAGGTTAAGCCATAAAGCAAACCTCAATCAATGAAAAAGGACTGAAATCATACAAACTATGCTCTCTGACCACACTGGAATGAAATTAGAAACCAGTATAAAAAAAAAAAGTCCCCAGCAAGAACAAGAGGAAGAGAGAGGCCCTCAGCTGCTGGGGAGTCATGCCCCAACTTAATCCCCCAACACACTGAGAATCTCCTGACCTCCAATTTACATCCTAGACCCTGAGGAAGGAGAGGGGATTGGGGAGCCCTACCTTGTCATGTACCATCAATAAAGTATACTGTACCCAGCCAAAAAAAAAAAAAGTCAATTTAGAAAATGTACAGTCCAGTGTAAAGCTTTGAGCAACGCTGAATGAGAGGAAGGTAACTGGTAAGGTCAGGTGGCAGGGTAGGGGCCAGAGTCTGACAGGCAACAGCTCAAGGCATGCCCAAAAAGAAACCCATTCCCTACCAACTGTGTCAGATTTAATACAGCAAGGATCTCTGACAAATGCACTTTTACATCACTAAACCCAAGAGCTAATCAGCTAAAATAAACCCTTTTCAGAACCCTCAGGTTCACAAAATGATCATAAGAAGTTAGTGAAACAGGCTGGCTGACATACAGAGCTAGCTAAAGACCCTCTAGTACTCCTTTTAGGGGCAAATGATTTCAAGGGGGGCAGCCCAGGTGGCTCAGCAGTTTAGCGCCGCCTTCAGCCCAGGGCCTGATCCTGGAGACCAGGGATCGAGTCCCACGTCAGGCTCCCTGCATATGGCCTGCTTCTCCCTCTGCCTCTCTCTCTGTGTCTATCATGAATAAATAAATAAAATCTTTTTAAAAAATGATTTCAATAAATATGTTCCATAAATCTTTGGAAATGGGAATACTGTATCATGGAGGCCACTTGCATCTTCCCTCTTCTCCTACATTCCAAAGTAAAAGCAGAGACAGAGAGCTCCACAGGTTAAATAAGGTTAAGTGAAATAAAAGTTGGAAGAAAAAAAAAAAGAAATAAAAGTTGGAAAGTTACTTTAATTAAAATTTCAAGGGCAAAAGCAAAACTGTAGTAAGAGATTTCTGGATTTCTCACTCTACTATATGATTTTCTAAAGGCACCATAAATTAGTGGGAAAAGTAAGAATTACAATATATGATATTGAAACAATCCGTTTGCTATTAAAGCAAACACACAAAAAACAGATCCTTACACCATTTTACCAAAAGAAAAATTACAGGCTATTTTAATAACTTAAGTATAACACTACTAACCACAATCCAAAAAAAACAAAAGGACATATTAGTAAATGCCTTCTCTGAACCCAGGACAGAGAATAACATTCTAAAAATAACCAAGAAAAATCACAAAAATTGAGAATAGCATACAGTACACTTCATAGCTCTGCCAGAATAATATTTGCATACTTATAAAAATATAAACACTATATACAAATACTGATGTAAGCAAAAATAAAGGTTTAACACAGATGCAATGGGAAAGGGAAGGGAATATGCATGTAAGAGACCTTTATTCTTATTTTTGCTTGGCAAGAAGTCAATAGAAAATGTCTAAAGTTGAAATTTAAGAAACAGGATGTAAGAATGCTGTTTAATACAGAACTCTACCTTCCAGAAGAAAATTAGTAAATATGGTTCAAAGAGTTGAAGATGATTGCCTCCAGGGTACATGAAGAAGGATGAGGAGATAATCACACTACAGTTATTGAACAATGACCATTAAACATTAAACATGTTCGAGTTATTCATAATCAAAGAAACGCAAAGGAAAATAACAGGGGTTCACTCTTCCTCTACTAGGAAGCTAAGTGGATGCTCACTCTACCTCCATTGTGACAATATGTTCCAAAGGTCTTAGAAAATGAATTCATGTTTATGCCCCAGTATAGCTCCTCCAATAATCTCTCCTACGGGAAAGAATTACCTCCGTATACACAATTTTTTAGTAGCAATATTATCTGTGAGGGCAAAATAGGAACATCCTGTATGTTGAAAAACAAAGTCACAGGAGATACTTCCAGCCATTTAAAGTCACACTGCAAAGGATAATCAACAATACAGAAAAAGCCTCACAATAGATTTTAAATGTCGAAAGCAACATATAAAATTATATAGCTAATGTATTCCTCTTTTTATTTAAATATAACAAATATATACACATAGGAAAAAAAAAGACTGGAAGAACATAAAAAGTTTTTAACAGTAGTTATCTATAGGGTAAAATCTACAGTCATGGTGTATCACCCCCGAACCTTTCTGTATTTTTCAAAAGTCTGAACAGTGAACACATGTTACAAAAATACACTTTTCAGACTATTTAAATAACAAGAAGTGGGGAAGATCTACAGAAATGTAGATTTTAGCCACCCCTAGCCTCTGTAACTAGAGCAAGTGTCCAAAAGGAAAGAAGGTCTTTATTAGAAGGTGATACAGACATCTATTCACACTCCCCCCACCCGGCCCCCAAAGCAGAAGCCCTGCTGCTGGCCCCTCCACAACCTATCATGGCCTAGGAAAAGCTCACTACCTTGCCATCTGAGGGCCATGCAGTTGGAGCAAGCCACCCCCATTCATCTGTTTTATCTCAATTTGTCAGCTGAGGAAACTGAGACATAGACTAGACTTGGCCAGCAGAACAGTCAGGATCTGAACTTCCAGAGCCTCTTTTTTTAGAATGATCTTTAAGATCCCTTTCAGGGACTCCTGGGTGGCTTAGCCATTGGGCGTCTGCCTTTGGCTCAGGGCATGATCCTGGCCCTGGGATCAAATTCCGCATCGGGCTCCCGGCAGGGAGCCTGCTTCTCCCTCGGTGTTTCTGTCTCATTCTGTGTCTCTCATGAATAAATAAATAAAATCTTAAAAAAAAAAAAAAAAAAAGATCCCTTTCAGCAGAAACCAGGGCCTCACCCAATTAACACGTGGAGGCTGTTTCCTCAATCACCTGACTCTAGCACATCTATAAAAGAAAGTTAGCCTCAGGCAGAAATTCCCAAACTTCTGCTGCACGTTGACATTACCTGAAGCTTTTTTTTTTTTTTTCTGCGAGAGAGAGAGAGAGAGAGAGAGAGAGAGAGAGAGAGAGAGCGCGCACATGCGGGTAAGAGCACAAGCAGGAGAGGAGCAGGCTCCCCAATGAGTAGGAAGTCTGATGCTAGACTCTGGAATCATGACCTGAGCCAAAGGCAGATGTTTAACCACCAGGCTCCCTCATCTGGAACTTTAAGAAGTTCTAATGCCTGGCTCCCATGTTCAACATTGATTCAGCAGGTGTGGGGTATGCTCTGAGCTTCAGAATTTTTAAATGTTCCAAAGATGATTCAAATGTACAGCAAAGTCTGAGAACCACTGGCCTATGTCAAATGATTTGTTGAAAGAGGGGAGAGGGAGAAATTCCAGAAAAATACTCATAAGCATAAAAGCCCAACAATTTGCATAAAATTTCAGAGGTTCACAACCCCCTGAAAATAGACCTTGGACCTTACCTTAAAACACATAAACTTGGGGTCACCTGGCTGGTGCAGTTGGTTGAGCATCCATCTCTTGGTTTAGCTTCAGGTTGTGATCTTGAGGTCAGGGGATCAAGCCCCAGATTGGGCTCTGCACTCAGCACAGAATCTGCTTGGGACTCTCTCCCTCTCCTTCTGCCCTTACCCCCTAGATGCTCTCTAAAATGGATAAATAAATCTTCAAAAACAATACATGAAGTTGGTGATCTTAAAGTTCACCTGCAATTCTAAAACCTTATTCCTCAGTTAAATTATCATACAATAGTTTTACTGAATTAATTTATGGTAGACAAGAAATGAATGTGATGCTTTTTGGTTTTCTACTGAGCCATAAACTACAGCTTTAATTAATCAATTATTTCCTTTGGGATGTGTATTTGGGAAAAAAATAAGGAAAAGAGATTAGTCATATAACCTTTACTTTGTTTGGCACAATCCAAATTCTAGTTTAACCAAATGCAAAGATGTCTAGATAAGTGAACAGCTATTGTGAAGAGAAGGGGTTGGTGCGTATCAAATCATCTTGGGAAACTTGAGGGTCAAGCAAATTAAATTTCAGAACTTCTCAGGAGTTTAAATCTCAGAAGAGGGGCTCAGTTGGTTGAGCATCTGCCTTTGGTTCAGCTCATGATCCCGGGGTCCTGGGATTGAGCCCCATGCCTGGCTCCCTGCTCAGCAGAGAATCTGTCTGCTTCTCCCTCTCCCTCCGCCTCTCCCCATGCTTGTGCTCTCTCTCTCTCAAATGAATAAATAAAATCTTTAAAAGGAAAAATAAATAAATAAATCTCAGAACATTAGGGGACGTGGGGTGGGATGACAGTGATGGGCACTCAGGTGGGCAGTTGACAGGATGAGCACTGGGTGTTATGCTATATGTTGGCAAATTGAACTCCAATAAAAAAAAAAACTCAGAACATTATTAGCATCATGAACATCTTAAAAAAGAGTACTTCATTCTACCTCAGAACATCATTTGGGGAAAGCCAAATGTAGTATGTGATGCTATACTATAAATTTTAAGGGCAGCCTGGGTGGCTCAGTGTTTTAGCGCCGCCTTTGGCTCAGTGTGTGATCCTGGAGACCTGGGATGAGTCCCACATAGGGCTCCCTGCATGGAGCCTGCTTCCCCCTCTGCCTGTGTATCTGCCTCTCTCTCTCTGTCTTTCATGAATAAATAAATAAAAATTTTTAAAAAAATTAAGTTTTCTCAATGACTATTATAAACACTAAAAGGAACTTAGAAGTCCAAGTTTATAAGAATCCATTCAATATCTTTAAAATAAGTTTTTCTTCATGAGGTAAATAAGAGGCAGTATTGCATAGTGGTTAAGTATACAGACTATAGAGCCAAGACACTTGAGTTTGAATCCTAGCTCTACTACATAACAGCTCTGTGACCTTGGGCAAGTCTTTAACCCCACATGCCTCAATTCCTCCCTTCGTAAACTAAGAATGAAAAGAAGTACCACCTCATAGGTAACTTAACTGTATTTTTTTTTTTTTTTTTTTTTTTTTTTTTATTTTTTTTTTTTTTTTCTTTTTTTTTTTTTAACTTAACTGTATTTAAAGCACTTTACGTAGTACCTGCCTCACAGTAAACAATACAGAAACGTTGGTGGTTATTATACATTCCTATAAAAAAAAGACCTCAATCACTCTGAAAATGAACACTACCCACTGGTCATTTGCGAAGGAATCATATAGCTGCATGTCCTGGCAGGTTTAACTGATAATCATGATTACCATTTGAATATCGTTTATATTTTATAACTCCTATAGTGCCTGGTACAGTGCTTTATATTTTAAAATTCTATAGATACGTTGATTTCATCCAAATAAATGAGATACCTAGAAAGTGATGATGTGGCTATACTCAAACCTGTGTGCCAGGATTAAAACATCAGCTCCAACACTTCCTTTGTACTCTTAGGAAAGGTACCTTCTCTAGCCTGTTCCTTCATCTGCAAAATTCCATCAATAACAGTACTTATTTCTCAGAGTTCATATAATATTATTTTGTATATAATAAATACTTTATCTGGTACACAGTAAGCACTGTTTAATATTAATATCTTCTGCATGTTTTCTATAGAGCCTTCAAATCTAATATGAACTGTTTATTATGCACACTTTACAAGGTACATGTTTTAGCCACGTTCTTTTGCTTCTGTTGACATCACAGACAAAATGGGGAACTTAAAAATAGTCAAAAACACAAATAATGAATTTTAGGAGAGTCACGGCACTTCCTGCAAGATACATGGTAAGGTTCTACTATGTCAGATTAAAAACGACCTAAAAAGTGTGGTCTTGGTGATATCTATTTATTTCATTTTGCTCTGAAATTTTCAGAAGCTAGAAAAATATATACAATTTGCACCTGATCAATGTTTTGCAAACTGCCTGCAGGATTGTGTTCATACACCAGTAAGATTTATTGCTAACCAACATGCCATGCTAAATTGAAATCAAGATATTACACAATTTTCCAATAAAGAAGTAATTTTATAACTTGGTATAAATGCTTTGTGAGGATGTAATTGTTGGCATCTCGTTATATTTCAATAGCTGGTGGAAAATGAGATAAGTTGGAAGGTTTACAGAGGGTCAGAGCTCATCAGATGAGAGGATCATCTTTTTTTATCAGCTCTAGAAAGCACATTTACAGGCTGATAACTAAACAGTTATTCTTTAAAAATTGGAACAGTCAGTATTTCCAAAACATTCCAACTAAGTGCAGCTACTATGGAAGATTCTATTAAAACACTGTGAAATGAAAGAAAAGAATCCTTGAGGTTAACTGCCTTTGTGAATCTTGATATTTATCTTTTCTGAGTTTTTACTAAGAACTCAAAGAATATAATATATATCCACCTGTGTATTTTTTTCCCAACTTTATTGGGAAAATTGAGATACAATTGATATAACATTATAAGCATGATGCTGGTCTTATCCAAGTAAGTCAGTTTCTTTTTCAGCCTATTTAGAGTTTTCTAATTAAGGATTAAAATTTACAGACATAAAGTTCTTCTGATGACAGTATTTAAAATGTCACCAAAAGCCTATCTTATTAAGTGTCTCATATATTTTTTTCATGCACTCTGTGGGCAGTTAAAGAAAGACCCTTCTCTACAACTTTAAATGCACTTCTCAGGGAACATTTTGGATGTCCAAACTCCTATTGTTAAAAACTCTCGAGCTATTACTGCCAAATTCATCCTTCAGTTTGACTTTTGAGTCAAGAAACACTAAGTGGAAGCAGGAGGCAGCCCCTGTTCCTGTTCTTATGGAAATGATTCAGGAGGTACTATCAGACCTAGAGCTCAAGCCTCTTCACTCCCAGCCTACAGCTAGCATTAACCCCATAAACTGTGATTCATTCTTTTCTAAACAGACTTATAGACCATGTTACATCATTGCCACCACACCTTTCAAAATTCACAACCTCCAATGTAAAAACTAATTTAGGTGAGAATACTGAAATCACTGTCTGGTGGGCAGATTAATGCACCAGCATCACCCACCCCCCAACCGGTGTCCACTTCCTAATACCAAGAACCTGTGAATCTGTCACCTTATATGGCAAAATGACCCTAACAGGCAGGATTAAGTTAAGGACTTTGAGATGGGGAGATTATCCTGGATTATCTAAATGGCCCTAATCTAATCACATGAATCCTTTAAAAGCTGTTCAGGCTGTGGTCAGAGAGAGATCTAACTATGGAGAAATGGTCTGAGAGATGCCATGCTGCAGGTTCTGAAGATGAAGGGGATGGCCAGAGCCAAGGAATGCAGGCAGCACACGAAAGCTGGAAAAGGTGAGGGAGGAAACACATTCTCCTCTACAGATTCCCCTGCCCACACTTTTTTTTAACTCAGTGAGACCCACTCTGGACTTTTGACCTACAGAATTGTTAAGACAATAAATTTGCATTGTTTTAAGCCACTAAGTTTGTGGTAATTCATTACAGCAAAAATACAAAACTAATAGATCTACCAGTACCTTAGCCAACTGATCAAATAAACACCACCAGTAAAAAAAAATAAAATAAAATAAAAAATAACCACCAGTAATGAGACAATTTAAAAGGATGTATCTCCTGACATGACACCACCCAAATAGTATTCTTTTTTTTTTTTTAATTTTTTTTTATTTATGATAGTCACAGAGAGAGAGAGAGAGAGAGAGAGGCAGAGACACAGGCAGAGGGAGAAGCAGGCTCCATGCACCGGGAGCCCGATGTGGGATTCGATCCCGGGTCTCCAGGATCGCGCCCTGGGCCAAAGGCAGGCGCTAAACCGCTGCACCACCCAGGGATCCCCCAAATAGTATTCTTGCCAAAATTATTAACCTTGAATCTGATCGTGAGGACACAATCAGATAAACACTAATTGTAAGACATCCCATAAGACAATTGGCCTGGAATTATCAAAAATGTCACCGACCGGGGGTGCCTGGGTGGCTCAGTTGGTTGAGCGTCTGCCTTCAGCTCAGGTCATGATTTCAGGGTCCTGGGATCACGCCCCACATCAGGCTCCCTGCTTAGCGAGGAGCCTGCTTCTCTCTCTCCCCCACCCCCTGCTCCTGCTCTCTCATAAATAAATAAACAGATAGATAGATAGATAGATAGATAGATAGATAGATAGATAGATTTTAAAAAAGAAATGTCGCTGATATATTATGTGACACTTATACTCAAATAATAATAAATTTTTCAGGGGATCTCTGGGTGGTGCAGCGGTTTAGCGCCTGCCTTTGGCCCAGGGCGTGATCCTGGAGACCTGGGATCGAATCCCACCTCGGGCTCCCGGTGCATGGAGCCTGTTTCTCCCTCTGCCTGTGTCTCTGCCTCTCTCTCACTCACTGTGTGCCTATCATAAATAAATAAAAATTAAAAAAAATAATAATAATAAATAAAAAATAAAAATAAATTTTTTAAAACTGTAAGAAAATTTAAAAATACCAAAAAAGCCACTGATGTAAAAAGCAAAATAAAGAGGGAAAACTGTTCTCTATTAAAGATATAACAATCAAATGCAATGCACAATCCTTTTTTTTTTTAAGGTTTTATTTATTTATTCATGAGAGACACAGAGAGAAAGAGGCAGAGACATAGGGAGAGAGAGAAGCAGGCTCCATGTAGGAAGCCTGATGCAGGACTCGATCCCGGAACTCTGGGATCATGCTCTGAGCCAAAGCCAGATGCTCAACCGCTGAGCCATCCAAGCATCCTGTAATGCAAATCCTTAACTGGATCCCAGATCAGAAACAAAAGTTATTAATGAAACTTTGGGACCACTTGGGAAAATATGGTGTACTGGATAACACTCTTGTTTCACTGCTGAATTTCTTACATGAAATAATAGTATTGTGGTTGTATAGGAAAACGTTCCATAAAATTATTATGACAATATTATGATATCAAGATGTTATAATGGCAGACGTTATGGTATTAAGATGTTATGATGTCTGTCATTTATTTTCAAATAGTTCAGCCAGAAATTATGACTATGTACATATTTGTATACACACAACTTAAGAGCGAGAGAAAGAACAAATGTTAACAACTGGTGAATCTAAGTGAAAGATATACAGTGCTTACTGTATTACTCTTTCAACTTTTTGAAATATTGCAATTTCACAAGTTACAAACTTAAGGGGGAAATACCTTCCTGGTTCCCTTCACTACCTACCTTTCCCAGTCTCCTAGCAAGCTGCTTACAGCCTAACTGGAATAGCTTATGTTCTTCAAACAGTCCACACTCTTCCATGAGCAGACTGTTTTCTGCAGTTACTCACATCTCAGGGCTCAATAGGTAGGGTTGAGTTTTGATATCAGATAGAAGTTTCTATATGATATTTAAAAAAAAGAAAAAAACAGTTTTGGAAACAAGGTGATCAAGTATCAAACAGGAATCATCATTCGATGTCCTTAGCACTGGCTTTGAGTCTGAGCATTCTCTGCTTACGATTGTTTCTCTTACCTCATATCCTATTTCTTGAATTTCATCATTCCCACTTATGATCTGAGAGAGTCACAAGCATGGTAGTACACCATGGGCAAAAATCAGGACTGGCTGCATCAGAAACTACTACAGAAACATTCAAGTGCTGCCTGCCTCTGGCTCCCAGCCCACATCACTCTGAGTATCCCAGGCAGCCCAGACCAGAGCTCACCTCCTTCCTGTAGGCCTCATTGCTGTCCATATGGCAGCTTACTGACATCAAAGAAGATGGAAGAAATTATCTAAATTCACCAGGCTAGTCCCATTCCCTCCCTTGAACTGTAGAAGAGTCACTGATATCTCAATTACCTCTTCTGCAATACCTTTTTTCCCCTGCATGGTAAGATTTTGCAATGCTAAAAAAAAGGGGGGGAGGGAGGGTACTGGACTAACAGATGGAGGATTAAGAACAAAAGACCTCCCTGACAGGGGGAACAAGAGCTAAAATGTTTGTATACCTACCATAATAGTACAGAGGAACAAAAATTGAACTTGTAAATAAAATTAAGTTGTTCTTCTGAAACGCCTGTCTAGCTACAGACAGGAAAAGGCCCAGCATGGTTTCTATGTATGTTATGCTGTTTCTAATAGAAAGGACACAATCAAGCCAAAACAAACATCTGTTAAACAGTTAAGTTTGTTAATGAAACAAAATTGCAGCTGGTTTTATCAAAGATCAAAAGTGAAGCAAATTAGAGAAAGGATGTCTGAACAAAGCTGGTTTCTAAAAAATAATGGCTAAAGAATTCTAAACCTACTTGTCAAATTAACACAAATCCTTCCTGGATTTTACTTAGACCACTGATTAGTATTTATTTTGTAGCTTTGTAAAGACCAGACTAACAGTTTAAATCTAATAACATTCACTCTAGAGCTTTTGTCTTACAGATTTTTCGAAGTACTACCTTTCAGAAAGCAAAAAGTTACACTCTACATTAATAATCTGTGACTTAAAAGGCTCACATATAAAAGGAAAAACAATAGTATACAGTTTGCAACTCCTGGAGACAACTCTGGGAAAGCAGTCCAGCCCCAAGCAGAAGCCTAATAACAGATTAGCACTTCACAACATGCACTGTCATACCTCTTCTTCTTACATGTATAAACTCCCCATCGCCACCTGAGGTCTGTGAGATAAGGGTACCTACACACAAATAAAAACATGTTTTCTTCATGGCCCTGCTAACTCACAATGTCACAAACAAATTACATGGCTGACTCATTTGCTAACTTTGATTTAGTAAGCTAATTGATGTTTATGTACTCAGAAACATTAATAGATCAGAGAGATCAAGGTACCTGAAGAGGCCGACTCACATTTGAAATGCTGGTGTAACTAGAGGTGAGGAGTTTCATCAAATCTACTGTAGTTTACGTATCAGCCAAGAAAACAGTTTGTAAACAAAACAAAAAGTCATGGGTTTGACCATCAAAATTTGCCAGCACAATGATACAACAATGGCATTCTCATGTACCCTTTGTACGTGATTAATGCACAAAGAAAATACCTAAAAAAAAAAAAAAAATAGAGAAACCTTAAAATGTACTAGTTATTAAAATAAAGTTTGAAGAGAAAGAATGAATCTAAACCTTTGCCATTCCAGATCCTGTCAGAATGAATCAGCAAACAGCACTTAACTGCTAAATAACTTCAAAGCTATAAACCTAGATTTTGTTGGCACCGCCAATATAACAAATGTGGCTGTTATAAGCCAAACAGGTACATGGAATAGAACAGTAAATTCCTGAAAATTTCCAGAATTAGTCAAAAACTCACACCCATAGCATCCCTGATGTTTGGAAGAAAATGACATTAGGAAATCAGAGGAAAGCAGACAGATGTACATATACGTATCATTCCAGACAGGATCATGTGTTGTCAAAAGGGCAGCTCCAGTATCAAATATGTCTAAGATCCAAAGAGTTAAAAAGAATGTTTAAGACTCATTTTCACAGTCAAAAATCCTCTGACATAATGTTGCTACCTCACCTGAAGCCTGTTTCATTAGAAGTCTAGACAAGTCCCATCTTGATAAAAGCTCCAAAGTAGAACAAGCTGTCATGCCTCAGAGTACAACAGAAAGACTCATTCACTGTTCATTTTATCTTTCCCTTGACCCGACTAACTAGTTTGAGACAATCCAAGTGCTCTTTCAATAATGCCTCAACAACTGGTATTATCTGCACACAAAAGTAGTCCTCGGATAGTCTGCTATTTGGAAGAACTACTGAGGCTTAATTGCAGAAACAACATAAACTTCCAATATTTTTCCTTCCCTGACCCTGAAACAAGCAGGTATTTGGTCCATCTACTCTTCTACACCGTAATAGGTGTCTGTCTGACTTCAGTCATTCTAAAATAACTGACTTTCATCCATTCCAGTTCCAAAATTCAGGTTATACGGAAGAGTATATTTGGCGATGTTTAGGGCCTTATCCAACTTTCAGCTGAATACACATAGCTAAGCACTCTTTTGAGAAATGTGACATCTGCAATACAAAGGACACCAATTCAAAGGAAAACTAAGAAGGTCAACAGAGAGGAGGACACTTGGATTCTCTATAATTAGCAGATAAAAAATACACACATTTCTGCCAAAAAAGATCCAGAGTCTGAGACTATGAACAATTCCCCTAGGGCCAAGAGACTTCTGGAAGCCTGCCACATCAAAGAACAATATGGACTAGTGAATGGTCCTTCACAAAGTACAAGCGATTGGAAAAGTCCCAGAGAAAGACAAGGAGGGTCTCTCTCTGGGGCAGGGATAATGGGACTGGAGAGGCGAGGATAAAGTATAGAACACCAGGGATCCCTGGGTGGCGCAGTGGTTTGGCGCCTGCCTTTGGCCCAGGGCGCGATCCTGGAGACCCGGGATCGAATCCCACGTCGGGCTCTCGGTGCATGGAGCCTGCTTCTCCCTCTGCCTGTGTCTCTGCCTCTCTCTCTCTCTCTGTATGACTATCATAAATAAATAAATAATAAATAAATAAATAAATAAATAAATAAATAAATAAATTTCATGTTAAAAAAAAAAAAAAGTATAGAACACCAAAGTAAGGGATCTAAAAATAATGTCCTCTTATTTATGGCATTTACACAACACAAGAAAGTAACATATAACACTAATCTTATATTTACGGAAATATTTCATACCAATAACATTGCCAAAAGCCCTAATAAAACATCTCCCTAAAAGGGAGTGGGGGACAAGCAGAATAAACAACTGAACAAGCCAGGACCACAAGTGATTTTTAACAGTATTGTCTCTCAGCCCCATTTTGGGTCATCTGTGTTCCTTTTTAAACTCATCTTCTTTTTTCTTATGGACAGTATCATTGTTTTTTAATCCTGTTTGAAGGCTTCTGCAAGATTCTGATAGAGTTATTTCATTTCTTCAAGGAAATAAACCATCAAAAGCCCTACCTGAGAAGCATCTCCCTTTCCAGCTATAGCAGCCTAAAATCAGAGTGCCTGTAGTATGGATATACTGGAAACAATATTTGATATTTAATAAATTATAGCAAAATATCCCCAATAAAGTGAAATACCATGGAATCTGTTTAAAATAGAACTAAACTGATTTCATAAAAATGCTAACGCCCAAATATTCAAATGGAATCTTAATGCTACAGTGTGTGGTGATAAGTGAAGTCTCTCTTAGATTATTTGACTTTCCAAAGTCCTCATAATCTGACCTAATTGAGCTTTACCACTTTTAATGAGAAACACTAATACTATCCTTTAGGAGTTCCCTCACCAAGTCAAAGATAAAGTTTTATCTTCAGTGGTTTAATTCATTTCCATATCACCTCACCAAAGAGAGCTTTCTTAAATAAATACAAAGAAGTTATGCTAAGGAGCCAGTGTGGTAATATCCAATTTGAATTCTAGACTATCAGAAGATGTGCAATTACATTTCAGAAAGGAAGGAGCCCTTCTATTTTAACTTGCATTGTATTCCTCCTAGCAGCCATGCATAGGAATGATGATGATGTTAAATCTAATTAGACACAGATTTACTACTTTCCTTACTGCTTTCCCGTATTGCTAATATTATAAAATAGTACCTGCTTTAAAAACTGTAATAAGCTCACTGCAACTACCAAATTTAAAATCCCAGAAATCTACTTGTTGAGGAAAAACTGCTTCTAAGCATTTGAGGAAATGGAAGAGATATTTTTATTGTTTTTTTTTTAATTTTTATTTATTTATGATAGTCACAGAGAGAGACAGAGAGAGAGAGAGAGAGAGAGAGGCAGAGACACAGGCAGAGGGA
This sequence comes from Canis lupus dingo, assembly GCF_003254725.2. Taxonomy (NCBI): domain Eukaryota; kingdom Metazoa; phylum Chordata; class Mammalia; order Carnivora; family Canidae; genus Canis; species Canis lupus. Next base: position 25,513,275 of record NC_064246.1, on the reverse strand, counting down.
GAAGCAGGCTCCATGCACCGGGAGCCCGATATGGGATTCGATCCTGGGTCTCCAGGATCGCGCCCTGGGCCAAAGGCAGGCGCTAAACCGCTGTGCCACCCAGGGATCCCGATATTTTTATTGTTAATAAAAAGCCAACACTGTTGACCAGTACACAGCCCAGCAGTAAAGACTTCTGGAGTCACACTGTCTCCTTAGAATCTTGGCTTCACCACTTACCAGCTCTATGAGTGATCTTGAGCAAATTACTTAGGCTTTGAGCCTCAGTTTTTCATGTGCAAAATAAGGATAATAATGCAATGGCCCTCACAGTTATTGTGTAAGTCAAGGAGATAATAAATGTAAAGCACTTGGAATACTGCCAGCATTTAACACTTAAGAAATGCTAGTTATTATTTGTACTATTTTTGGTTTCATTTTCACAATTAAATGAAACTACTCAGCAAAAGTAACTAGAGTAACAGCTTCTCTGAGAGACATCAGTTGGCTAAATTGTGAGATTACTCCATCTCTGTACCAACAGTTGTCATTTATATCATAAATGTCCTCCAACAATGCAAACTCTACAGATTTCTAACACATCAAGAACGATGATAATCTGCCCTTTGAATATATTAGAGAAAGTCCCATATGCACAAAACCATAGTACAACCAGTCTACATTCAGACCTAAGTTCAGCAGCTATAAAGGAATAATCATTAAAGTCAACAATTAGCATGGTTTTAGTATAAGAAACAACAACAACAAAAAAGAAACAACAAATATTTTCTACAGTACTAAAATACTCACATTGGCTATTTGACATTTTGGGTCCATTTGAGAATCTGACAAGATAAAAACAAAACAAACAAAAAACCAGAACAGACCCTAACCCTAGAAAAACATGTGACTACAGACGGCTTTATATGGAATTTCTGGGGATCTGTGGTCTCTCCATCCCAAGCTCATTCATGGGCCCAGGTTAAGAATTTCTATTACATTTACTTAGCAAATCCACATGGTTGTAAACTATCATTTATAATCTCAAAGGGCGGGATCCCTGGGTGGCGCAGCGGTTTGGCGCCTGCCTTTGGCCCAGGGCGCGATCCTGGAGACCCGGGATCGAATCCCACATCGGGCTCCTGGTGCATGGAGCCTGCTTCTCCCTCTGCCTGTGTCTCTGCCTCTCTCTCTCTCTCTCTCTGTATGTGACTATCATAAATAAATAAAAATTAAAAAAAAAAAAAAAAAATATTATAATCTCAAAGGGCAATATTCCATTTTTTTAAGGTTTTATTTATTTATTCATGAGAGACATAGAGGCAGACACAGGCAGAGGGATAAGCAGGCTCCCTGCAGGGAGCCCGATGTGGGACTCGATCCCAGATCCCAGGATTACGCCCTGAGCCGAAGGCAGACGCTCAACCACTGAGCCACCGTGAGCCACCCAGGTGTCCTGCAATATTACATTTTCAAGGAAAAATGACATTGCAATATATAATACAAACAATTTAACAGCTTTTGGTCAAATGGACTTGAAATGATATTTATTTCTTCTTTTTTAAGAATTAGATGATTAAATTAATCCTGCAGCTCATCTCCAAATTCCATTAAGAAAAAAATTTTAGGATACATTTTCTCTGTTTTCTTTGTCCTATGATGATGCTAACTGGACAATATAAAAAGATCAGCATCATAGAAAGAACAGTAACAACTGCATGCTAAGCAATAAATCACTCTGTTCTCAATCCTAGATACTTTCAGACATGAATTTTCCTTTAGACTAAAAATACTTCCATACAGATGCTGCATGAAAAAACTGATAAGGTTAGCAAGAAATGATGGGCAAGGTTAAAGAGAAGGATAGGAAAGGGGCTGTGGAAAATTTGTAGTGACTCCTATCTCAAGTTAAAGATATCCCCTGGATCACAAATTTACTGAAACAAACTATGAAGTTGCCTAAAGCTACCTGAATTAGTCCATGTACCTGGTAATTTAATTATAAAACCTTAATATACCGCAGGGTAATATACAGGTTTTAAAAATAAAGATATCCAAATCTATCAAGAAATGGCTCTGCATTCCCTTAAGGAATTTCCCCATGGCGTATAAGCTTTTATAAAAATATTTAATGAGAAACAGAGGTGCTTAACATGGCTGTGTCAGACACAGGAATTAGGATTTGAGTCACTCAATATATTTTTTTGAAACAAATGTTATTAAAATAATTTTTTCTTTTTGCAGGTTTACTTACTTCTTTCTGTATGCCACATTTTCTTACAAAGAATTGAGGGCTGGTTACACAAACACAAATACCACCAAAAGATAAAATAAATTTGACAAAAACTAATAAAATAAAAACATGATTAAGAAACAAATGCTAAGATTTAGATTAGTCTGTAGAAAGCAAATCACCTGATTCTACCCAGTTTCTGGAGCTGGGCCTCTATCAGCTCAAAGCATGGAGGGAAGCAGAATTCATCTCAAGAGCTAGCAGTATCCAAAAAGGAAAAGCAAGCCATCAGCCGCACAACTTTCTTCTTAACACTTGTGTTTCCATCACTTCTAGAAATATAGTCAATACATACAACCACCCTCTTCTAACCACAATGAAAGGCCTGAATTATTACAAACAATTTGCTGCAGCTCTACTTTGGTTTTAGTTTGGGAAGTAACTTCAATAGCTTTGAAACGAAACAAAAACCCTACTCCAATACCTAAAATTGGAGCTGTCACTTAAGGAGAAATCTCCCATGGGTGTATAAATACTACAGAAATAACATAAGACCCAAAGAAACCAAAGAGTATAAGAAAAGATACAGGATGAGACAAAATAAATATTCACTTTCGCCCACTGAGAAGTGGACAATAATAAATGACTTTACAAAGGCAGGATTTGGGTCACACATTAAACCAATTCCAGAAATGCACAGGTTATCAGTATTAACCTAACTAGTCTATAGTCTTCTTCTCTAGAAGTAATAATAAAGAGAAAAATTTACCAACTATACCTCAATAAAGCAGAAAAAAATAAATTATAAATAATTTTAAGATTTTAAAAGAGGGGGTGTCTGTCTGGGTGGCTCAGTGAGTTAAGCATCATCTGCCTTTGGCTCAGGTCATGATCCCAGGGTCCTGGGATGGAGCCCTGTGTCAGACTCCCTGCTTGGCTGGAAGCCTGCTTCTTCTTCTCCCGCTCCCTCTGCTTGTGCATACTTTCTCTCTCTGATAAATAAATAAAATCTTAAAAAAAAATAAAATAAAATAAAATTTTAAAAAAGAAAAATGTACAATGGCCTTTCTGAGATTTTTAAAATATATATGGTCCTGCCTTGATGAAGGAGGAGTAAAATTATCTATCCAGGTCCCTTTAAGCACTCACCAATTAAAGCTTAAAAAACAAATGACATAATCATCATATTCAATTCTTAACTGCCCAGGGAGGAAGCCCTCCATACACGGTAAAACAATACAGAACAATTTATATTATCAACAACATATACATTTTAAAATATAAAAAAGCCTCCTGTAAGGCAAAACAGTTGATTTCATTCAACTTCACTCGGAACTTCTGTCCATATAAAATTTAACTGAAACTGTACAAGTCAGATGGGCATTAACGACCTTCTCTTCACTTACCTGGTCTTTCTCATGGGGTAGAAGGCTGACAGGTGGTAGCGAGGATGGGAAAGCACTGGGATATTTGGGAGCCCCTTTGCCATCTAAGCTCCCATAATTGACCCTGTACTGCGGTCCATCTTTCAGTAACCTCCCGTTGTTCACTGCACGTTTGGCTCCTAGTCGCAGCCGCTGCTGAAAGGCTGGGTTGTTGGTGGTGCTTGTGAGATCACTTTGACTTCTGAGATACTTCTCGATGTTCTTCAGGGAGGAGCCATTTGGCTCCTCAAGTCCTTCAATTGCTCTCCTTAAAAGTTTATTCCAATCCACATTCCGGAGATCATTGCATGATCCCCTAGATCCCTTGGTTGACTTAGGAAAAGTGCCTGGTTTAACTGATGAAAAACGCCCAGGGTTGTCTGGGTCCTTATAGGAGGCAAGGCCTTTGTTGGTGACTTTGAGAACTGAGCCATCCTGAACACTGAGTTCCAGCTGCTCAGAGACTGTCTTCTTATCCAACCCGTGGGAAGTGCTGACTGCATGGCAAATTCTCTCTTCAGAGGGTCTTTGCTTTTGCTTTTTTATCTTCTGTATAGCTTCAAGAATCCACTCTGTATAAAGTGGGTTTGCAAGTTTTACCATGGTTGACAAATGACTTCTTCAATACCAAAATTACCCATAGAGGTTCTCCTTGTATTTAACAGAACTTGAACATTTAAAAGTCATTTACAACTCAACAAATGGGCAGAATATTCCAGATCTTATTAAGCAAAACCTCACAAACATCCATCCTTAAGAGATTAAAAACAGGACACACGGGCAATGTTGATAGATGTCTATTTGACCAACGGGAAAGACTGCATTCGGGCGAAGAACATCTTTCACAAGGAAATCAAGACCTTAAAGGATAAAAAGGGGGAAAATGTTCTTAATAATGGAACTGCTAAAAATAAAAGACTCTTCAGTATTACTTTCCAGATGCAAAAGGACCACAGAAGTAATGACAGGCAGGTATTATGTAACAAAGCCACAGTGACTAAATTTTCTAACCAGAAATTGGGTCACAGTCTGAGAAGGAAATTTTTTTAGGATTTTCACTAGTTATTTATATGAAGTCACTTATGGGGCATTTAAAAGATCACACCTAAGTTACTTAATGGATTAACTCTTATTGAAATGAGTAAGTTTACATGAGTGGTTCAAGATAAATGTCTATCATAAACATAAAACCAACCTCAAAGAACAAGTCTATGAAACAAAAAAAATCTTGTGAAAGTACAATTGACCCTTGAACAACGCAACAATTTTGGGCACAGAGTCAAAAATCTAAGTATAACTTCTGACTCCCCAAAAACTTAACTACTAGCTTTCTGTTAGCTAGAAGCCTTACCAACAACATTAACAGCTGATTAGCACATGTTTTCTATGTTATATTATATACTGTATTTTTACAATAAAGTAAGCTTGAGAAAAGAAAATATTGTTAAGAATATCTTAAGGATGAGAAAATACATTTACAGTACTATATTTATCAAAAAAATTCCACGTATAAGAGCACCCACACAGTTCAAACCCATGCTGTTCAAGGGTCAACTGTATATTAACCTTACTTCAAGAAATATTAAACTTGAAAAAAAAAAAAGGCAGTAATCCTGATTCTTCTATTTCAGTTAGATATTATATTTCCCAAGTCTCACATGTAAGAAAATTTCCCATCTCGCCACTTCCATGGAATCGTATCCGCCAAAGGGTCTGTGACACTCTCTAACCCACAGGTTGGAAAACTGAAACTAATATGGTAACTTAACCCTTCACCTTTTAAAGGAAGGTTCATACAAATCTGATTCCAGGTAAACAGTGGTATGGCTCTCTGAAAGCCTCCTGGTGAACACCAAAACCACCCTATATCTCCAATCTATATTTAGTACTCCTGCAAAGAACACCAGAAGAAAGTGCCCTGGCTGGGGAGTTCGGTCAGATCTGGGCTCCAATCTCACCTTCCACTGATAATATCCACATCTGAACTCTTTTTATAGTTTCAAGTTGACAGACTCTCTTCACATGGAATTTGTCATCTAATCTGCCAAGACAATTCTATGTGTAAACTGAGGTCCAGGGGAAGATGGAGTTCACTCAAGGTAACAGTCTATAGTAAACTTAAAGCTAAATGCCATTACCTAAAATCCAAGTCCTGTGCTGTCTTCACCACAGGAGCCACAACTGCCTCTGCAATCAGACTAATGGCATGAATACCAACTCTACCAACCACTAGCAGAGAAACCCTGGGTAAGTGAAGTTTCAGTTACCTTACCTATAGGACAATAATAGTATATCCCTCACAGAGGATTGTTAAGAGAATTAAGTGAATATATCTAATATTCAACATACCATAGCTATCATCACTTCCACTCATGCAAGGTCTGTACACTTTGAAAAATGTCTCATAAAAAAAAATTTAAATTTATCTCTGGTTATTTATTTAATGTATCTAAAAGGGAGAAATAACATCTTTCCTCAAAATGTTAGCCAGATATAATGAAAAACATAACATTTGCTCTGTTGCTGAAAAACTGGGCCACTGAACTATACTTGCTCAGTCAGCTTGAAAGAATCAGTTTAAAAAGGACTGTCCTCTTTGCCATCAGGAAACTGTAGATTCACTCCATTTTTTCCCCCTCGGATTCAGAAACTTGGGGCTAACAGGACTGTAGAGGTCATCCTATCTAATCTCTAGCTATCCAGTAAAAGATCCCTTGTTCAATAACCTCAACAGATGGGCCATCAAGTCTTAAAATACTTCCAGGGATGGAGAACTTGTCACTTTTTGAGGCAGTTCGCTCCACTGTTGGACAGCTCTAACTGTAATATATTTCTTACTCACAAGAGCCAAAGACTGTCTTCCCAGAACTTCTACCCTCTAGTCTTGATTTCCCTAGAACAATCTCGAGAAACTCATATTAGTTATTTAAGATGACAGGCCTTCAAATATTTGAAAATGAGAATCTTTGGAAAACCATTATTGAACCAAACCAAAATTGAACTCTATTCTACCTCCAGCCCTTCTTTAGACCACTCATATTCCAATGCCTCAACACCTCCACATCACATGGTTTTCAAGTACTTCCTTCTTCTGGTTGCTTACTAGTTTGGGCTAATGCCCATCTTAAAATCTGGCAGTCCAGGCATTATTCAAGCATAAATGTAATCCAATGTTACATGAACTTTCTTAACAGTGTTGCCACACAATTGACTCATGCTAAGCACACAGTCCAACTAAAAATCCCAGACCTTCTTTCAAAAATGTTGTCAAGCTGAGTCTTTCCATTTCCTTCCTTGTGCAAATATAAATGCTGGGATTTAAAATTTATTACAGTTCAAGTTCATTTTGTTGGTTTGAGTCACTCTTCCAACATATTAGATCCTTCTGAATCTTAATTCTGTCATCTATGTCATCTGCAAACCCAAGAAGTGCTCCCTTTTGTGTCATTATATAAATCATTGAAAAAATGTTGGACTTGGAATATGGTGTGTGTTTAGGAATGAAATTACTGGCTTTCATAGTGCAACTACTTTCAAGATAGAACATGGGAATCATTGTGTGTTAGTAAGTTTAGAATAGGACACATCTTTCCAAAGTAAAATGGTTTAGGGCAAAATTTCATTAGAGGACATTTCACTATGTCCAAATAATTATTTCATCTTTCATCATTTACTTAGGATGAATCAACCAATTTAATTTGATTGTACAAAACACAACTGTAGGAAGCAGGAGAAAAGGTCACAGAAAAGTATCCAATATTGCAAAGGTGCTCTCAGGCATCTGGGTTACACAAGTAAATGAACATACCTTAAAATAAAAACCAATAAATACTTAAAATATACCTTCATGGCAAGCTATTACCACAATCTTTACACACAATCAACAGAATCGTTTGTATCCCTTACCAACATATTTCAATATCTTAAAAATATAATAAGATAAGGGAAAATACCAGAATTGGAACTCCAAATGTATTAACAGTCCATGACAAAAAAGAGGATTGTCCAGATCTTCACGCAAATCTGCCAAAGGAAAAAGAGTAAATGTTAAGTTGGGCATAAAGACATCCCTCAAATTCAGGGACAGTTTATGGATCTTCACAACTATCTAATACAAATAACTGCAATGAACTTATTAGCACTTTTCACTAAAGGGTATTTAAGAACATAGAAATCAGGACGAGAAATGAAGCCCCAAAGCAGTACTTAAATTTTGTTCTTCTTTTCAGAACAGACGTGTTTTCCAAATTTTAAAGGGATCCCTGGGTGGCGCAGCGGGGATCCCTGGGTGGCGCAGCAGTTTGGCGCCTGCCTTTGGCCCAGGGCGCGATCCTGGAGACCCGGGATCGAATCCCACGTCGGGCTCCCAGTGCATGGGGCCTGCTTCTCCCTCTGCCTGTGTCTCTGCCTCTCTCTCTCTCTCTGTGTGTGTGTGTGTGTTTGACTATCATCAATAAATTAAAAAATTTAATAAATAAATAAATAAATAAATAAATAAATAAATAAATAAATCAGGTTGTGACAGGGGTGCCTAGGTGGCTCCATCAGTTAAGCAACCGACTCTTTTTTTTTTTTTTTTTTTTTTTTTTTAAGCAACCGACTCTTGATCTCAGCTCAGGTCTTGATCTCAGGGTTGTGAGACCAAGCCCCCCGTTGGGCATAGAGCCTACTTTAAAAAAACAAAAACAAAAACAAAAAAACCACCACCACCAACAACAACAACAAAAAACACCAGTACTGAGATAGAGTCTAAGAAATAATCACATCATGAGGGAAAAAAAAATATTGGAATTACTCAAATAGCCAGGCAGGTGTAACATCTTGTCTGAAAACAAAAAAAAAGTCAAGTGATGTTTGAGGCTCAGTTATTAACTTTCCAGGAAACATTCACTATTTGTCCCAAAGGTCACCTGGCATCTACATACTGACTGGATAATCAAGATATGGGGATCCCTGGGTGGCGCAGCGGTTTGGCGCCTGCCTTTGGCCCGGGGCATGATCCTGGAGACCCGGGATCGAGTCCCACGTCGGGCTCCCGATGCATGGAGCCTGCTTCTCCCTCTGCCTGTGTCTCTGCCTCTCTGTCTCCCTCTGTGTGACTATCATGAATAAATAAATAAAATCTTTAAAAAAAAAAAAAAAAAAAAAAAAAAGATATGGCCAATAACTGCACCTAAGAGAAGGATGTACCAGTTTCCACAAGAGTATGTACTGACACAGGTCACATTTTAGGACAATATTGATCATTTTCACTTCAAAGTCAAAAAAATAAATTTAAAACAACATTGTGAATAATTGCATTTTGATCTTATACAAAATAATCAAGCAACCTTAGATCCTTCTTCTCCCCGCCCCCAGCCACACACACCCCACTCCTCAATTTAATCTCAAAATTAGCTCTCATCTGACACCAACCAACAGAGTTAATTAGGCAGAAGCAGATGTAACTCAGCATCTCCATGCTACAACCAGAATCAGTGTTAAAGCGCGTGCGCACATGCACGCGCACACACACACACACACAGAGCCAGGAGAGGAACAAAATCCGTAGTCTTTTATCTGTAGCCAATTCTCAACTAAACACATGTATATTACCTACTTTGTATATTATCCACTGCAAATTTTTTAATCTTAGGAGAGTTTGTTACTGACATCCCACTGGCCCCACTATAAATTGGTATACTCTAAGAGAATAGCTTGAAAACCAATTTAATTTTAGTCTAAGCAGTATCTAACTATAAAGACAAATCTAAAAGAAAAAAATGCGTAATTCATTCAAAAGCCAAATAGAAATGCTTTTTTTTCCCGATTTGGAATTATCCACACCACTTCTCTTTTTTAGAGCACTAGGATTTGTTTCACATGTAGATAGGACATTGTATCAGAAGTACAACCCTAAAAATCATTATTCTCTTTTCATTTTTTTTCTATAAAATTAAAGTTGGACTAAAAGACTATCAAAAAGAGAGTGAACCATTCCAAATTAATTCTGGGGACTCATGTTACATCAAATTAAATTATTCTATTTTCTAAGGTTTTGAATCACTTTATTTTTAACTACAAAATAATATCAGTAAATTATACGGTTGTATGGATGTATTTACATCATTCATTACAAACTATTCTAAACAGATCTAGAGAAATGCTTAGTCCAAAACGAGCTTTTGGCTTCATTAGTATTATATAAATATCAACACTATTCAGAAATATTCATGTCAGCATAAGAGGAGTCAAAATACCCTGGATCATAAATATTATGTGAAACCTCCTCAATGCTCTCACTAACGCTGTGTGTCGTTTCAAAATCAATGTCATAACACTCGAGTCATGTTATAGATGAGCCAAAAACAGTGGCTAAAAAAAAAATAAATAGAGATTAACAATAGAGTTTACTCTTTTGTCATTCTGGGTTTTACTTGCTAAGTTATTTTTAGCTCTCTCACTTTTATATGTTCCTGGATTTTTTCACAGCCTTTTATGTAACTGAGTGAGGAACCACAAATCTTCTGAAACAGAACATACACTGCTGAAGGGAAGAGACCTTAACTTTTTTCCTTGTATAACCACCCAGCACAGACTACTGGCACACTCACTCAAAACGGTGTCCTCAGTTAACAAGTATCTGCTGTCTGACGACATCAAACATCAATCCATACGATGGTATTTGTTAACTTCCAAGTCCTAGATACATCTATTTCCCTGAAAATTGATGCCTGAGGCCTCAACTATATGAACTGGAAGGAGAGGTTACAAATACTAATCAAAGAACAAGCAACAAAATTTACCAAGATATTCACTCTATGCAGCCCTATGATAGGTGCTAGAGGCATAAGAAGCAATTCAGAAACAAAGCACTGGTAGTTCTTCAAAAAGCTAAATAGGAAATTCCCATAAGACCTCACACTTCAACATCTAGGCATATACTCTTATGAACTGAAAACAGGTACTCAAATAAGTACACATACACACCTGTTTGTAACAACGCTATTCACAATAGCCAGAAAATGGACCTAGACCAAATGTCCATCAACAGTTGAATGGAAACTGGGTGATGGCATTAAAGAGGGCACATGATGGAATCAGCACTGGGTGTTACCTGCAACTGATGAATCCCTGAACTCTATCTCTGAAACTAATAATATACTATATGTTAATTAATTGAATTTAAATAATTCTTTAAAAAAATAAGTAAAAAGTAAAAAAAATTAAAAAGTTGAATGGATTAAGAAAAGGTGGTATATCCATGCAGTGGAATATTATCCAGTCATAAAAAGAAATGAAATACTGATACATAGTACAGTGTGGATGAACTGTAAAAACATGCTGCAAAGGAAGCCAGAAACAAAGTCATATGGTATAATTCCATTTATGTGAAACCTCCAGAATAGACAAATCCATATGTAGAACATAGATTGGTGGTGTCTGGGGAGTGGAGGGATGAAGAGAAACTGTTTAATGGGTAAGGGATTTTATTTTAGATTGATGAAAATGTTTTGGAACTAGATAGAGGTGGTAGTGACACGACATTGGCAATGTACTGTCACTGAGTTGTTAACTATAAATGGTTAAATTTACGTTATGTAAATTTCACCTCAATAAGTAATAAAAAGGGACTCCTGGTTGGCTCAGCGGTTGAGTCTGCCTTTGGCTTAAGGCTCTGCCTTTGGCTCAGGGCGTGATTCTGGGGTCCTGGGACCAAGTCCCACATTGGGCTCCCTGCATAGAGCCTGCTTCTCCCTCTGCTGATGTCTCTGCCTCTCTCTCTGTCTCACATGAATAAATAAATAAATCTTTAAAAAAAAAAAAAAGGTCATTAAAAAATAAAAAGCACTAACCTGGTACCAACCATTTTCTGACACCTACTATAGACCAGGCACTTTACACAGATTATCAGTACCTATACACAGATTATCAGTAAACCATAAAACAACTCTGCGAAGTAGCACTGTTGCCCTGTTTTGCAAAAGGAAAACTGAAACATGACTTGGTCAAGGCTTCAGACCACCAAATCATAATGGATTTTACTTGAGATGCTAAAACCTAAACTCTTTCCTGTGTCTCCACTGGCTTTTAAATTAGCCTCCTTGAATCTCTTAAGAGAAAGTGCCTGGGGTATCACCCACAGATGCCCCTGGGGGTTAACACTAGGGCCACACAACTCCTTGCACCCAACAAAGGAGCTCCATTTTAACTATCCCATTCATAATGGGTTTCTCCTTAAGATTCACTTCACAGAAAGGGATCCTGGCTACAGAAGGAAAAAAGTCTGGAAACCACCGTGACTTTATCTGAGTGGGTACAACACCCCTTGGATGGATGGGACACAAACTGGACCTTGAAAGACAAGGCAGAAGTTGGATAACCGCCTGGGGTTCTTTACCTAAATGAAAATTCAAATCCTTCAGGTCCAGTAAGAACTGACACCTTCTCAGAAGCTCTACGTCCCTTTTGTCTATCAGGTCGCTTTTTATGATCTTAATATTTTAGCATTCATTTTCCACTTTGTATTATGCTCGTTCGTGTACTGACTTCATCTCCCTTACTAGAACTGTGAAAATTCTTAAAAACAGGATTCATGTTTGGTTTCACCTTTGCATGTCCCTAGATTTCCCAGGACCACCGCTTGAAAGTAAGAGGGGAGCTGTGCCTTTTTGCTAAGTCAATGCATCAGTGAATGAATGAAGGGAAACCAGCAGAAAGTACAGGAGCTAAGCATGAACGAGCCTAACAAAAGAGACACCAAGTCCACATGCATGCCTAGAGCCAGTACGTGTTGAAGAGAAGAAATAAAGTTGGATTAACAAAAACCAGGCTGAGCCGTGTGAACATGACAGATGAAGTAACAGGAAGCCCGTGCAGAGGAGTGACACAATACGGCATAGTCAAGTGCACCCACACACATGCACAAATTTGCTGAAATGTTTGACTCACTCTGGCACTAGCATCCGTCCAGGATAAGCTGGAAGGTAGGATGACTGAACAAACTAAAGCAACCAGTACGTCATCTCTCCCAACATCAATCTTGTTCAACGTATATTTATGAGTCTAACTCATCAGCAAGCCCAGAGTAGGCACTCAATAAATGTTAATTGAATTGAATATTTAATTCACCATTTTTTTGGAATAATACTAAATTCTTTCTCACTACTCATTAACATAGAGTTTCCAATTCACAAGCTAATAATGTTTTCCGAGGATTTCTAAGAAGCTAAATCACCATGAAAATTATCATTTCAACTAATACATATTATATTAATTGGAAGTTTAATTTTTCATGTCATGCTCTCCTAGTTGACAATATCCTTGTTATGTCATTAAACTATAATTGTGTAAATCTGCTTCAACAAACAATAACTGAACCATCAATAAACTATTATGGCTTCCATAATCCCTAACAAAGATTAGTTTCAACATCATCATCACAAATTAGTTGAGACATGCCCCAAATCTCCTGGTGAAGCCCAAGAATTAGGTTTGTATAGTCGTCCCTACATTTAAGTGCTCAATAGTTTCAGTCTCTAAACTTTAATCACACTGTTAGGAGCCTCACAGGAAATTTGATCCCTTGTAAAACAGAGGATTTTAGAGACAAGATGAAAAGTCACTTGAAGTCATCAGGCCTTTGGAGCCAGGGTACACTGATTAGTAATGATGATATTATAACTAAGCACTCTCACTTAAGAAATAATCAACTAAATTTAGAATGTCTTTTTTTGGCATTTAAAAATTCCTATTCAACCCTAGATTTCTTCCTAATTATAAATTAGCTTTAACCAGGCTTTAATGACAAAGACTGAGAACAACATATTGAGAAAAAAGAATCTGACCTCTGAATTTTTACAAGATTATTTTGAAAATACAGATCATATGAGAATTCTGCATCACCTTTATTACAAACGTCTTCAAACAGAATATACTATATAGCCTGTAAACCAATTAGGGTTCCCCTTTGAGAACGAGAACCCCAAGAAAATTATAGATCTATTTTTAAAAATGAACACATGTACATACAGACATGTGCATACAATTTCAAGGATTTACAGGACCTCTATCACCTATCCCAAGACTCCTTAAGGTCCACTAACTACTCTAACTTTACTTACTTTAATATAGATGGAGAAGTCAATAATTTTATGGAGTTTCAAAGAAACTATGTGTGCTTTATTTTCTTAAGAAAGATTCTATTTGACAACAAAAGAGAGCACCACGGGGTGGGGGTAGGAAGTTAGAGGGAAAAGGAGAAGCAGACCCCTCACTGAGCATGGAGCCCTAAGCTGGAGCTAGAACCCTGGACCCTGAGATCATGAGACCTGAGCAGAAGGCAAATGCTTAATCCACTGAGCCACCCGTGAGCCCCTCAGTATGCTTTAATGAGGACATGTTATATTACAAGTAAGAAAGGTACCCTCATTGGTTTTGGATACTCATCAAATCGGCTTCTGAAATCTTCATTCAATAAGGAGGTATGCTGTGGTGGGACATATCTAGAAAGTTCAGGGATCAAGTCCCCACTTTGCCAGCTAACTAAGCTGTGGAATACTGGACATGTTAATCAATCTAATCTAAGTCTCAGTTTTGTCCTCTGTGGAAAAGATTATACACCCCTGTTTGGCAGAACTGTTAAGAGAAATAATTGAAATAACAAATATGAAAGAACCAAAAATGGTGGCAGACACATAGCAGGAACACAATAAAATGCTAGCTCATAAAAAGAAAAAGGGCAATACAGTCAGCTGGAGACCTGTAAAATCTAATCTGGCTGAACTTCTGTCTATCTGACCATTTTCTCCTAAGAGACAGGGGAAGTCAGCACCTGGTCCTTAGTTATAGTTGCAGACAAGTAAAAATTCAAGACAGAGTTCAGAATAAAGTGAACAAAAGCAAAAATAGATTTGTAATGGCAAGGATGAGGTCAAGAACGATGTATTTTACTCAAACATTTTTTTTAAGGTCAATAAAGCTTTTAGAAGAGAATACTACATAGGAGAATATCTTCTTGACCTGAGGGTAGGAAAGAGTCTTAAAACAAGACACAAAAAGCACTAACCATAAAGAAAAGACCAATAAATTTGACTCCATTAAAATTAAGAACTTCTGTTCATTAAAAGACACCATAAAGTGAGTGAAACAGCAAGCCACAGAATAGAAGTAGGTGTTTGCAACATACACACATGACGAAGGATCTGTATCTAGAGTAAATAAAGAACTTCGAAATACCAATAAAAGACACAAGGCCCAAGTTTTAAAATAAATAAAAAGGACAGACGTGGACAGAAATTTTACAAATGAGGAAATCCAAACAGCCAATAAATATATGAAAAGCTATTCAACCTGGTTACTAACCAGTTAAATGCAAAGTTTGCCAGATTGGCTCATTTGAAAAGCTAGCACATCTGAGATTTGAAGAGGACAAGAAGCAATGGAAATTCTCACAGATCACAGAAGGGAGTGTGGTCTGGTACAACACTTTGGAAAACAGTTTGACTGGTATCTAGTCAAGTTGAAGATACGCATACCTCATGACTAGAGTGACACACAACTCATCATCCAGACACTTTTGAGAATTAAAGATGTTATATTAGTGGTTACACTGTGACAACAGGCATAAGCTAGGATAAATGGTTATAAATGGTCACCCCGCCTATGAAATAGCAATTCCATTCATAGGTGTAGGCCTTAGAGAAATATATGCACGTGTGTTACCAGTTGACGGCGACAGGAACACTCATACCAGCTTTATTCACAATTTCCCCAAACTGAAACAACTCAAATATCCAGCAACAGTAGAACAGATGATTAAAAACGAAGAAGAAGAATAAGAAGAAGAAGAATAAGAAGAAGAGGAGGAGGAGGAGGAGGAGGAGGAGGAGGAAGAAGAAAGAATTGTGCAAGATTGTGAGTCTTACAAAAAAGGTGCTTTGGAAATGCAAATTAAAGCATTTGAAGGGAAGAAAAATATCCCTTCATCCCACTTCTCCCATCCATGTAATATTACCATTCTTCAAGCATACTGATCACTATAGCTCACACATCCCCAACTTCCATAAAACAATTTCCTTTCTGCTTACTTTATACAAATACCAGCAAGTATATGCATGTGGAAAACTGAAGGTATTTTGTAGAAAACGATCTGAGAGACTGAAAAGTCACCTGTTAGGAATCCTGGCATTTAATAAAGCCAGACCAGTTGGTTAACTGGTATGTAAAAATCCATTAAGATTTCTGAAGTACATTAAAATTACTTACTAAAATTCCTCGGCTACCTTCCCATACTACCCTATTTTACCTTTCATTCACATTATGCCTTATGTCTGACAGTTTCAATCTTATCTTCACAAGATGTGCATGAGATAAGCATTTGGTATAACGGCAACAACAGAACTTCCACTCTACTCAGAGGCCTGGGTATGGCTGGTAGGCAAAACTTACTACTGACCATGTCATCACCACCAAGTCATTCTCCTAAATTCTTGCTTTAATGTTACCACCTTCCTCTAGCTTCTCTCTCTCTCTCTCTCTCTCTTTTAAGTCATCATTTCACCTCCCCAACCTTCAACCAAGTCGAGGTTCTCAGGTAAAAATCTTATCCTTTACTGAAACATGCAATATTTTCCTATTCTTAAAAACATAGAAAGGTTGCCCCAATCCATTTTGATACATATGTGAAGAATTAATGGGTAAGAATGGAATGGATCGAAGTATTTTATTTCGGGGCTATCCCAGAAAACTCTGGGTTACACAAGTAAAGAAGAATGTACTTCATTTACAGTAATAACAGTAACTTTTTTGCAGCACCACAGAATTTACACTATCCCAATATAATTAATTCCCATTTACTACTTTCGCCTCCTGTCCATATACAGGAGAGTCTTTATATACTCTTTACCTTGAATTTCTTGGTACCTCCCTCAACACACTTGATACTTGGCTCATTGGTTCTTTTTTCTTATTTTCCACATCTGTAATTCGTTATCACTATTCTCTCACAACCTCTGCCCAATACTGTGTTTATCATATCCCAATGCCTTCTCCCAAATGCAGGGCTTAAACTCCTTCCTGGGGCACAGGAAACCATCTGTACTCTAGCGCCTCCTCTCCCACAACTTCCTGCAGCCTACCCGTACCAAAGTACTCACAAATTCAAAAAGACACAGTGTCCTTTCCCAAGGTAGTAAGTACTCAGGGCCTCCCCCTGACACAGACATCCTGCCCCACCTTCAAGACTCCAGCTCAAGCTTCACCCAAGAAATCCAGCCAGTCAACAACCTGGTCTCCCAAACGAACACCTTTCTTTGCCCGGGCCCCCACTCCTGGAGCAGTTCACCAAATCACATTCACCCAGAACCACTGCCCAGCCCCACCCTTTTTTTTTTTTTTTTTTTTTTTTTTTTGGTCACACCCGCCTCCTTTTCTCAGTCCCCTGTATCCCCCATCCCCATAAGATCTTCGGCTACAGATATGCTCAAGTTCTGTTCTGCTGTCTTATTATCCTTCAAGACTCCAAGCATAGCCATGTCATTCTTCCATGTTTTTTTTTTTTTAATGCTGCATAGACCCCAGATCTCCTTTATAATTCCAATGCCGAGGTACCCAGATACCTGCTTCCCACCCCAGCACCTGTACTTGCTCCTCACAGTCCTCCAATACTTCCCCCCCCATCCAGGGATCTACTCCGCACTGCGTTCCACTCCTCTCCACACCCACCACACCCAAACCCATTCTTACTGCCCCCACCTAACTGCAATCCCCCTTCCGCAGCCTCCCACCTGCCCTCACACACCCCTCAGATCCCCCTCCCCGTGTCCAGTGTTGCACCTCTCCCTCCCCTCACTCTGCACCTGCTTGCACACCTCCAGTTCTCCCTCACCCACCCCCTCACCAGTCTCTCACAGCCCAGACGCTCACTGGCCCCCCACAGCTCCTACCCGGTCACTCCCACTCAGAAAACCCCTCCGAACCCCCGCCTTCCAACCACTCGAGCCCCGCCCCCCCGACATCGCCCCGCCCCCTCCACCATAGGGCCCCGCCCCTTGCCCTGGAGGCCCTGCTGAGGGGCGGGGCCTGTCCCTCCTCCCTTTTCCCCCGCCCCCTACCGTCACGCTCAGGGGCAGCCTGACCCCGAGCGGCCCCGCGGTGACCCTCGCGCAGAGGCCTGTGGGAGGGGCGTCACAAGCCCCCGGCCCCCCCCCAACCTTCCGCCCCCCTCCCGCCCAGTCTCCTCCCCCTGGGAATGCGCGGGGTGGGTGACAGACCTGGCCGCGCGCCACCGCCACCGCGCCTGCCGGGGGCGCTGCCGCTGCCTGAGAAAGAAGCCGCGGCTGCCGCCTGGAGGAGGTGCCGTCGCCTCCGCCACCGCTGCCGCCGCCGCCAGGGGTAGGAGCTAAGCCGCCGCCATTTTGTGTCCCCCTGTTGTTGTCGTTGACATGAATCCGACATGACACTGATTACAGCCCAATGGAGTCTCATTAAACCCGAGCCGCGGCCCCGCCCCAGCGCTGCTCCATTGGACGAGACCGCAGACACTTAGGGCCACCCGTTGGCCTGCGGGCCTGTCCGTCACGCACACACTAGCCACTCTGCAGCCCATTGGGGCAGGTTCCTGCCGGTCATCTCGCCTCCGCATAGACACACCCCTCGACCCATCATCCCCCCCTCCGGAACCACCCCGCGGGCGGGTCCACTGCCAGAGCCAATCAACAGCCCGCGGGGCCCGCCTCTCCGGGGCACCTATTGGTCCAGCCCTTTTTCTCTCTCCCAGACACCGCGCCACCTCTACTTCCCCCTGCCCGCCCCTTCTACCTCTGGCCATGGATTGGGTCTCCTCGCAGGAGAGGCGCTCGGCCTCACAGGCTGCGGACGACGCCAATCAGGGGGCCCTTTCCCTCTCCCCTCCCCCACTCAACCCCAAATCCCCTAGCCCGCAGCTAAAGTTTGTGTGAGAGCTGATCGCTGGCGGCGGCCGCAGGATTTAGGGGTGGGCGCGGGCGGGCGCGCGCGGGCGGGCACGCGAAGTTAAAATTCGAGGTTCTCAGTCGCCAGCTCCCGCGGCGGAGCGCGCGGACGGGCGCGCCGCCCGGAGCGTTCCATCCCGCCCCCTCCTCCACCCTCTCCCGTCCCGTCCCGGGCGACTACTCGCCCGCCCCCTGGCTCGCATCCTTACCCCCCACACGCCCCTACCCTGCAAGCCCCAGGCCGGGTGCAGGCAGAACGATGTCGCTGCAGCCTTCCTCGCCATCCCGTGCCGAAGGGGAGCAAGCCCCTACCCGCCGGGCGTGCACCCCCCGGCTCCACACTCGCCCGTGTCTGCAAGCACGTGCACCGTTCGCCGCTGCCTCCAGCCACCCCGGTCCCCGGCTAACCTCGCCTGCAGCCCGGCCAATCGCTTGCTGCCCTTTGTTGCTGCAGCCCGGGTCTCCCCGCTGCCTTCCTCAGCCTCCGCCTCGTCCTTTGCCAGCCGCCCGGGTCCGCAGCGCCGCGCTCCCCCCGCCCGGGACCCACCGCCGCCGCCTCCTTCTCCTCCTCCGCCTCCTCCTCCTCGGCTCCGGGCTGCAGCGCACAGAGCCCGAGGCAGCGCCGCCCAGCCCCGCTCCCCCCGCGCCGCCAGCTAGCCCGCCCGGCCCGGCCGGGGGCGCAGCCTGGACCCCGCCCGCCCCAGTCCCCGCCCCGGGGGTACCTGCCTCCGCCCTGGGGGGCTCCGCTCGCCGCCCTCGGGGGAGGGCGGGGATGCCGGTGTCCGCGGGAGGGTGGGGAAGCCTGGGCCGTTTGGGGCGGGGAGTGTGCCCGCCAGGGCTGGGACTGAGAGGTGAGGTCCTCGCCAAAGCGCCCCCCCCTCCCGCCGCTCAGGGCCCCAAACTTCGTCCTCCACCCGGGCCTTGCACCCTCGGGTGATCGCGGCAGTTTGGGGGTAGGAGATGCCTCGGAAGCTGTGTCTACCCTGATCAGGAGGAAGAGGGAGCAGTGACATTCAGCGACCGCGGACAGGGCACGGCGGCAGCATCCTTGGGTGGGAGTGGGGATGTCAGACGCGGGCAGGAGGGGGAAACTGCCCGCTCCAGATACCCTCTCCCGGCCTGCGAGGAGCTGGAGAGCTCAGAGCTGCGTTCTGAGTGCTTTCTTGGGCGGTGCAGCCGGATGGCAGAGGTGCTGGGGGCGGGGGGAGTGGGGGGAAGACCGCTGGGGGGCCCTTCCCCCCTCTCCTCTAGCCAGCGCTCGAAGGAAGGCTGATGGCGAAGTTCGGTTTTCCAGGCTTCCCCTGGGCCCCCCGAGTTCCTGAGGCCCACATGAGGGAGGCTGGGGCTCCTCTGGCCGCCCAGGCGAGGCCACTCTGACGCTGCCCACATGCCTCCCAGCGCCCTCCAGACTCTGCAGCGAGCGTCCCTCGCTCTTCCCGAGGATGGATGGGATGCTGGCAGGGGAGACTCCAGAAAATAGGCAAAAGTGGGCTCGAGAAATGGCTCCTACAGAGTTGGAGTACGAAGTTTCCCTTCCGAGGCGCCATTTCTTGGGGGGGGGGGCGAGGGGGGGGGCTATGGCTTTGTAAAAGAACCAAGTTCCAGGCTTGGTGGCCTGGCTGGAAAACCACCTGTTGACTGAAGTCTGTCCCCTGGAGTCAGGCAGATCTTGGGCCCTGGCAGGGTGAGGCAGGGTGCCAGGGAGAGGCCCCCCAGCTTCCTGCCCTCTTTGACTCCAACATCCTCCATCCTCACGCCACTGACACTGCAGCAGCATCTTCAACTCCCCATTCAAAACCACTGTGCAAACTGGGGAGGTACTTTGTTAGAGCAACTTATCTCAAACAAAACAAGCGGCACCACCGTGTCAACAAATGCAGAGCACAATACACACTTCACTTTTTAAAGATGTCTGCTCCTTTGGGGTGTGAGCTGCCCCTACTTACATGCCTCTTGGCAACAAGGTGAG
This sequence comes from Canis lupus dingo, assembly GCF_003254725.2. Taxonomy (NCBI): domain Eukaryota; kingdom Metazoa; phylum Chordata; class Mammalia; order Carnivora; family Canidae; genus Canis; species Canis lupus. The sequence continues at coordinate 25,492,719 of NC_064246.1, read as the reverse complement.
AAAGGAGCGAAGACAAAGGGCACAGAGTTGGATGAAAGGATAGAAAAAGGGAGAGGGGAGCAGAAGAGTTGTAATACTACACTCAAAACTGTCACCGGTTCCATTATAAACCCCTTTTATAGGTGTTTTATTACTTGGTTGTTAGTTTTTAAAACACAAACCTCTTTAGATTAAATCTTGGCATTCACAGGCTCAGCTCAGGGATACAAAACACAGGGAAAGTTCCCCCATCCACCACTGGCTTGGCTACTTTTGAGCTACATTACTGATAAAACAAACAAACAGCGGGTTGGGTTTCCTCCGTCTCTATCTCTTACTTAGTATCTTCGGTAGCTGGCTCAAGGTGAATTTTTACAAGCCATTAGTTCATAATTCAGCCTAATTCATTTAGGTATTTCAAAGAGTAGGACATTTATAAGGCATACTCTTTTTATAATGCAGGTGCTGGGGTTTTTATTCTCCAAGAAGTTACTAAGTAAACTTAAGAATCCTGGCAGACACGTTAGCCTTTATGCTCTTTTTTTTACCCCTATGGTCTGCCCAGATGCACTTTATTTTGTAACTTAGATTTGAGTCCCCCAGACGGCATTTTATCTCAAGCAATAAAAATAAACCATGTCTTAATTAAAAACAAGTTTCAAAACCTCAAATCTGAGCACTCAAACTGAAGTATGGTAAAGAAGCAACCAAAGACATTAAAAGCCGAAAAGTCCACATTTAAGATGTCTTCAGCCAATGAATTCTGGGAGATTTATGAGCATCTAACACCCGCTATCACTAATGAGTTAGCCACATGAATTTCCAGGGAGACACCTCAAGAAAAGACACCTTTAGAGAGAAATGGGCCTTATTTCTCTAAGCTTGTGCTCCACTAACCCCAGAGGCTGGCAACCACGGAAGAAAGACATATCTTTATTCAACATCTTGATGTGTTTTTGGAGATTCTTTTCTTAACATAGTTTTCTAATGGGCATGGCAAGGAAAGGGAATGTGTTGCTTTCCCCTTGAGACTTCCCTCTAAGGTTACTTGTCTTTTGAGAAATCCTGGCTCTTCAGATAAGTGGAACTGGAAAGGATAACAGAGACACAGCCAGAGATACTTAATGCTTACTCCTAAACCTCTCTCTTATCTGTGGTATCTCAAGTCCTCTGCTGAGCTAAACAGCTCAATTAAGAAGTTAACCTAGAAATAACTTGAACTGAAAACCAACATCCTGCAGAATTTGCAAGCTAACTGTGCTGAGGATTATGAATCCAGGGGCTCGCTTAACCCGTCCTCCCTCCCCCAAAACAGCTGCCAGGGGCCACCTGGCCAAATTACAGGCCAGAATTACCAACAACTGCATTCATACTGCTTGGTGAAGTCCATAGATCGTGGGTATCAGAATGATCTGGGAATGAGTGCTTAAAACACAGTTTCCTTGACCTACCCGAGAGATTCTGATCCAGTAGGTGTCAAGTGGGGCGCCCAACTCTACATTTTTAGCCTATGACTCGACTAAAGCTTGTGCTCACAGAGTTTGAGAACCACTGCTAAACTGAATCCTCTTCTTCCCCAGCTGGAAAGGAATGTTTATTCTGTGAATGTCCTAACTAGGTTAAGTACATCCCTAGTACTGGGATGATTCCATGGTCAGATCTGTTTGTCCTTGAGTCCTCAGAAAGGATAAGAATGCAGAGATGCTTCAGGAGCTGAAGGGAACCTGGAGGGTTTTGATCTGTTGGGTTTGTTTACTTGCTCTGAGGCAAGTCAGACAAACAGCGTGATAAGAGTATCACTTCTACAGACACTAACAGGTCTTTCTGAAGGAAATTAGGTAGGGAGGCAGGAGTAGGGAACCCCAACTGATTTGTCCAGACCTCAGTGCATGATGAACCTATTTCAGTTGGTCACTTAAAAAGCGCTGGTCTGCACCCCACTTCCAGTGCCACATGGAATCCCCTCTCTTCATTGACCAGAAACTGTGTCCCCTTAGGATCACAGTGGCTAGTTATGTCAGTCAAGGGCAGAGGGGTTTGGGGGACGATTGGTCAAATCATCAGTTTTAAATCAGGTGGCAAATTTAATCTCTAGCTTTATGTAATGAACGGCCTATATTATCCCAAATACCGGTGTCTGTACATACCTCCCATTTGTGCGTTCCTGCTTAAAAACCCTTAATGTCTCTCAAATGCATTCTGGATGGAGTCTACACTCCTTTGTTAATTTACCTCTAAGGCTGTGTACATCTGTACACAACCAGTTATTCATCTCTAGCTTCTCCCACCCCAGCACACTCCTCTACACACGGCACACGCTGTTCCCTCATGCATCCATGCCTGCCCTCCCTACCTTATCTGATGAAGACCTTGAAGGAGTCCTCCAAATCCCTGCTTGGCTGCTGCCTTTCTATGAAGTTTTCCTGCTCTTTTCAGGTAGCTGGTAGGACTTTGAGCATACTTTAACTGCAGCCCTGGCACTTGTTAAGTGCGCTGTTATTATTTGTTGAATTATGGAATAAATGAAAGTGCTTTCCACACTGTCTTGTCACATGTTGCCCTTCTGTTTTCCTCACTAGCTTTTCTACTGCACAAATCAGCTGAATCATCTGTGTAACTGCCCTAGTACCTGACACACAGAAGCTACTTAATAAAGAAACAGGATGCATACATACCTGTGGTTCCCAGGCCTGGCTGCACATTAGAATCACCTGAAGAATTTTTCAAACAGCCTAGCGCCAAAGTCCCACCTGAGGCTACTTAAATAAAAATACCCGAGGGTGTGGCCCATTCATCAGGGGGGTTTTGTTGTTGTTTGTTTTGTTTTGTTTACGTAGACTCCACGCCCAACATGAGGCTTGAACTCCTGCCTGGGAGATCAAGAGTCACATGCTCTACTGACTAAGCCGAGCCTGATGCTCCTCAGTCGTCATGTTTTGTTTTGTTTTTGTTTTTTTTTTTAAAGCACCCTGTGCTGGCAGGGTAAAAAACCATTGATTTATATAAACCAACAGGATACCTGAACATTAAGTGCGAAACTGAAGAAGAGAGGAGGGTTATAAAAGATCTCAAAATTCGCTAAATGTTGCTAATTTTAGAGAGGGCAGAGTTCTCGGGGATCTTTTCATTTTTGTTGAGACTCAAAGAAGTGGTGGCCTCTAACTAATCATAAGAGTCTTAATAAAGATTCAGTTTCTAGCACCAGGCTATACCTGAGAAAATTTCAACTACTCCAATAATTAATTTAATTATTCCCAATTATTTGGACCTTGAAATTTGGAGGAAACTGACAGAGTTGCCAACTTTTCATTTTGGTAATAAAGGCTTTTTTTTTTTTTAAAGAACTGACTGCCATCCACTATCTGCATCATCACATAGAAAAAAAGGCACTTTAGCCCCCAAAATAATAAGAAAAACATACTCTCTGAATAAAGGTAGCTTCCCCCACCCCCCATGAAATGAAAGTGGGCAGCTTTACATGAACAAGTACAATTTCTTTCTACTCCCCCCCCCCCGCCCCGCCCATCTCAATGCAGACAGTGAGTCTGAGTCTGACTTGCTGACCTGAGTACATTTAGGAATCACTAAGCTACACTTTTCCAGGGATTAAGAAACTATAGATCATGTTGAGTCTAACCACTAACAATTTTCCCCAATAGACCCTACACAATATACTCAACTGATCAAAGGTGGTTTTCCCTTATCCTATCTTCAATACAGAAAGAAAATACATCTCAGAGGGCCAGGGGCAAGGGAATATGGAAGAGGGCACCAAGTTAAAAGTAGGACACCAGATTTTTACCCGTTTCTGCCACCAACTACTGTGTGTTCTTGGGCAAATCATGAAGTAGCATTGCCTTAAAACTTGAGTTTTCTGGGACAGTCTGCTCTGCATGGGATATGTATCCTCAGAGCTCAGCACAGTGCCTGATTCATAGTAGATGCTTAATAAGTATTTGAGACATTATGAAGAGATTAAATGGAGGTTATTTTACATCATATATATAAAATGGTCTTAGCTAAGGCCCCAAATTCTACAACTTATTTAAATAGTAAAGTAGGGGGATCCCTGGGTGGCGCAGCGGTTTGGCGCCTGCCTTTGGCCCAGGGTGCGATCCTGGGGACCCGGGATCGAATCCCACGTCGGGCTCCCTGGTACATGGAGCCTGCTTCTCCCTCTGCCTGTGTCTCTGCCTCTCTCTCTCTCTCTCTGTGACTATCATAAATAAATAAAAAAATTAAAAAAAAATAAAAAAATAAAAATAAATAGTAAAGTAGGGATCCCTGGGTGGCGCAGCGGTTTAGCGCCTGCCTTTGGCCCAGGGCGCGATCCTGGAGACCCGGGATCGAATCCCACGTCAGGCTCCCGGTGCATGGAGCCTGCTTCTCCCTCTGCCTGTGTCTCTGCCTCTCTCTCTCTCTCTCTCTCACTGTGTGCCTATCATAAATTTAAAAAAAAAAAATAGTAAAGTAAAAACAAAGTAAAGTACAAGTCTCTACCTTTATTAATGTATTACTAACTTACCCTGTGATTCCTAAAAGGTCATTATTCTCGTATGTAAAGTACCTGAAGGACTTTTTTTAAATTTTTTCTTTATTTATGATAGTCACACACAGAGAGAGAGAGAGAGAGAGAGAGAGAGAGAGGCAGAGACACAGGCAGAGGGAGAAGCAGGCTCCATGCACCGGGAGCCCAATGTGGGATTCGATCCCGGGTCTCCAGGATCGCGCCCTGGGACAAAGGCAGGCGCTAAACCGCTGTGCCACCCAGGGATCCCTAAAGTACCTGAAGGATTGATGAAAGAAGGAAACTTTTTTTTTTTTTTTTTTTTTTTTTATTCAGAGAGAGAGAGAGACTGAGAGGCAGAGACACAGGCAGAGAGAGAAGCAGGCTCCATGCAGGGAGCCCGACGCGGGACTTGATCCTGGGTCTCCAGGATCAGACCCCGGGCTGCAGGCGGCGCTAAACCGCTGTGCCACCGGGGGTGCCCAAGAAGGAAACTTCTGAATAACTTTTTTTCTTACTGCATTTTTATTGTAAGAGTGTCATACATATTTGTTATACAAAGTATGGATAATTTTTAAAAAAAGAAAAAAAGAAAATAAGGAGAAACATTAGTTGTAGGTCCTTACACTGAAAGACAATATTTTGGGACATTTTCTTCTAACTTTTTAGAAGTCAATATTTGTATTTTTAGTGGAGGTTGAGATAAAATTTTCAGCTAAGGAAATTAGGTAGTAAAAAGTAACTTACAAGAACTTACTAGAATGTGGAGCCTGGGGCACCTGGGTGGCTCAGTGGGTTAAGATCTGCCTTCAGTTCAGGTCATGGTCCCAGGGTTCTGGGATGGAGCCCAGTGGCAGACTCACTGCTCAGAAGGAGAGGGAGAAGGAGTCCGCTTCTCCCTCTACCTCTGCTCCTCCTCCCTGCTTGTGCTCTCTCCCTCTCTCTCACACAATAAATAAAATCTTAAAAAAAAAAAAGGAAAAAAAGAAAAAGAATGTCGAGCCTATATGAGAAGGTTTTTATTATTATTCCATGTCTGGAAAAATCCAATTTTTAAATGGAATTACAGAGCCTGATACAGTCTTTCCAGCCATTGGGAGCTCAATGCAGTCAACCTCCCATCATTCAACTTAGCAAACCTAAAACATCCCAAAGAAGGCCAAAGGGATCAGCCTGGTCAACCATTTTACCAGCTTGATGCCTTTCCTTTTTTTTTTTTTTTTTTTTCCCCTTTCCTGGTATTAGTAACAAACTGCTTGTGGGAAAACATGGTTGAGCTTGATCATAACAGCCTTGGCCAGAAATTCCTTCAGTGTTGCGATTGGGTTTGGTTTATATTCTCCAATTTGCCTTGCACATGGTAATAATAAATGACATTGAATAAAATAGAGGTTAGAAATCTGTTATCTGGGCAGCCCGGGTGGCTCAGCGGTTTAGCGCCGCCTTCAGCCCAGGGCATGATCCTGGAGACCCAGGATCGAGTCCCACGTCGGGCTCCCTGCAGGGAGCCTGATTCTCCCTCTGCCTGTCTCTGCCTCTCTCTCTCTCTCTCTCTCTCTCTCTCTCTCTCTCTCTGTGTGTGTGTGATGAATAAATAAAGAAAATCTTAAAAAAAAAAAAAGAAATCTGTTATCTTCCTATCTAAATAAAGCCTATGTTCTAAAATTCATAAGTTAGACTGTAAACCTCATAAGCTTAAAGATTTCTTAGGCAGTGTTTTACACATCATGGGCATTCATTAGGTACATGACATTTGGATAGGTACATTTCCTAACCACTGTAAAACAGAACTTCCTGTTACCAAATCTAAAACCACTTTTTCTAAACCTAGTATGTTTGTTGAAGAGTATCTTTAAACATTTAACATTTTAGCATTTGAGCAATGAGTGTGTTTTATTTATCATATACTACATTTGCTATTTGGGTTTTTGTTTTTGTTTTTTGCTACTATGTATATACATATATACTTAGACTGGAACCAGTCCCACCTAAGACCAAGAGTTCCATGCTTTAAGGAGCTCCTCTCTATTCCCACAAAAGCTCTAACTGCCCCCCTCCTCTAGAGTTTGTGACCTATTAATCTGCTCCATGTAGCTCTTCAGTGGCTGATGTGACTTGACATATATCTATTAGCTGAGACTGAGATCTTTTGTTTCCTTTCCATTGTAACGCCACACAGTGAGTGATAACATTTAAAACAGTCTAAATGGGCTCCTGATTTTGTTTCCTGAATCATAACAGATTACCCGAAATATCAATTCCAAGTTCAGTCTCTATTTGTAGTTTGTAGTATCTCAATCTCTGGCAGAGAGATCATGTTCACCAAATATTCCCTGTGCTCCCTTCCAGTTCACAGCCCTTCTTTCAATTAGGTTAGAACGGTGTGGCTAGTTTTGGCCAGTGGATGATGAGCAGGAGTGGCATGCGTTACTTCTGGGCCAAGGCAGTTAAGGAACCAGGGTAGTCACTCTCCATTCCTCTTTCCCTTCAGAAGCATCTCAGAAGCCATGGGTCCCAGATGAGGAGCTACAAGTTGGCAGAGGCACCTTTAGCCTGGATCCTTAAGTGACTGAATGGAGCAGATTCTCCCCAGCCTTCTACACACTCCCCACCACTTGGTTTGACATGTAATAGGAGAAATAAGCATTATGTGAAGCCAAAGTGATGTTGAAGTTTGTCTACTACAGTAAACAGTACTGTCCCAAAATCTAAATTAATATAGTCCCAAAAATACAATACTTTACAAATACCTTTCTTGAATCTCAATGACTATGTCGTTGAGATAAAAGCACTTCCCTCCCCACTAATTATCCTTCAAGGGCCCCACTTGACTGCCCACTGGCCATGGTTGTGATGGATACATCAACTCTACCAAGTTGCGTTGGAACTTCCCCATAGTACTTTAGCAAAACTATTGATGAGATGGAAAGAACTGAAAAGCGGATTTGTTTCTCCATGTGAATAAAACCTGTGAAAGTGGGCAGCCCGGGTGGCTCAGTGGTTTTGCGCTGCCTTCAGCCCAGGGCCTGATCCTGGAGATCCAGATCGAGTCCCAAGTCGGGCTCCCTGCATGGAGCCTGCTTCTGCCTCTGCCTCTCTATGTCTCTGATAAATAGTCTTTAAAAAAAAAAAAAAAAAAAAGCTGTGAAAGCCAGAAGCAGTAGTGTCATTCTCAGGCTAGAATCTACTGCTTTGCCCTGACCTGAGAGAAAAGCAAGTCAGAATAACCTTAGCTCTTCAGCGTGACCATGTTGGTTGGCTTCCAGATAGTTAACTTTCTCAACGCCGTATGAGTTGAGCTTTTTTTTTGTTTTTAAGATTTTATTTATTCATGAGACACACACACACACACACACACACACACACACACACATACAGAGGGAAAGACACAGGCAGAGGGAGAAGCAGGCTCTATCCAGGGAGCCTGACATGGGACTTGATCCCAGGTCTCCAGGATCAGGCCCTGGGGGGAAAGGAGGCGCCAAACCACTGAGCCACCCTGGCTGCACCTGAGTTGAGCTTTTTTGAAATACGGACATTCCTTGGGAAGACAGCTGCTTCTTCAGAGAGGGAAATTCTGTCCCAGCCCATGCAGTAGCGCCTTTGCATCTCCTCAGCCTAGTCTTGGAGCTCCCAGGAACGACAAATGACCTGGGAGCTGATTGGCAACGTGGCTAGGAGAAGCACATTCTCTCCCTGCCAATTAAAGGAGTAGGGGGACTGTTCTGGTCCTTGGGTTGTAGGATTCTGTGGCTCCACGCAACACCCCTAAGGATAAACAGTGTGGAAACGGCGTGTCACAGTGTCCTGAGGGAGCATGTTTGCTGAGCACGGCTTCCGAGAGCTCGGTGTAACTATATTGTTAATAATAGCTAGCAGTTAGGCAGTACTTAGAGTGCTAAGTGATTTCCCTGAACTGGCTCATTTGATCATCGCAATATTTCTTCTTAAAAACTGCTCTTATCGCCCATTGTACAGACCGGGAAACCGTGGCCTGGAGGTGCTGAGCGGCCGGAGGTCAGAACTGCTGCGCCCGGAGGCCGCCGCGGGTGTGGGCGCCCATGGGAGCAACGAGCCCGTCCTATGCCCCGGGGGCCCGCGGGCCAGGCGCAACCCCGAGACCCCCGGCCTCCCCGGGGCACACAGGCCCCAGGCCCTTGGCGCCACCTTAGGAGGGAGGCCAGCGAGGGCAGCGCGGTGTGGGGCAGAAGCAGGAGAGGGACAGGCCGGCGGGGGCGGCGGAGCCCGGGGCGCGTCCCCTCCCAGGCTGCAGGGGCTCTGCCCTCAGAGCTTTGGGGCGCGCAGAGGCCTCTCCACTCCTCCCAGAATCCTTTCACAGGGATCGAGCGAGGGCCCAGGCCCCCAGGCCCCCAGGCCCCCCAGGCCCCCCAGCGCCCCCCAGCGCCCGCCGTGGCCGCCCCCGCCGCCCCCACCGCCCCCACCGCCCCCGCGCCGGGCGATGCTCCGCGCGCCTTTGTCATTCCGCATCCCACGGTGCCAGCTAAGTCACTCAGCTGTCACAATCCGGCCTGGAGCTGCGGGATACAAAATAACTCCGGCGAGACCTCCCTGGGGCGGGGGCGGGGGCGGGGGCGGGGGCCGGGCGCTGCGGCGAGCAAAGGAGCACCAGCTGCAGCCCGCAAGTTGCTAAATTAGCCGGGCTGTTGTTTTGCTTTTAATTTTTGTGCGAATTCAAGAATAGGTCGCGGATGTCTTGGCAGCGCGTGAATGAGACCCTTTCCGAGAGAATTCACCTTGCTGAAGGGCCGCTGTCGGGCGCCCAGATCCCCAGTGCGAAGCCTGCGCCCGCCCTCCCGCGGCTGGTGCCCTGGCCTCCCTTCCCCGCGGCCTGCTCCCCCCCAACCCCGCGCCCCCCCCGGGGGGCCACCGGCTCCTCTGCCTCCCCAGGCCGCGGGCCTGCGCCCTTGCAGCCGGGAAGAGTGAGCCAGGCCCGGCGTGGCCTCTGCACCCCCTCGCAGTCCGGGAGCCCTCGCCCAGCCCGGTGGCCGTGCAGAAGGTTCTGGAAGTGACAGGCCTGCTCCTGGAGGAGCTCTACTCTGCGCTGAAAATGTGAGCCTGCCTCCGGGCCCTGCAGCGCGCGAGTCCTAAGGCCATCAGCAGCCTGACCTCACCAAACGGAAGGAAAGGGACGTTCCGGGATGGTGGCCCCAGACCATCACCACAATTCCTTGCACTAGCAGAAAGCGATACATAGATGCGACAGCCTAGTTAGTGTTGGTATTATTTAAGCACCACACCCAAGTCCTTGCTGGCACCTGGCCCAGTGTGCCCCAATTCTCCCAGGGGGGTTTGTCCCAGGTCTCCTCGTCTTGGGTCTGCAGCTCAAAGGCAAGGACACGGAACCAGAACGCCCCACCTGCTTGCCTCCCCTGCTGCTTTTGCCCACAGCAGCCAGCGTCTCAACTGAGATTAGATAAGAATTGACAGGTTACATTTTTAAGAAAGTTTTTTTTTTAACATTTTATTTATTTGTTCATGAGAGACACAGAGAGAAAGAGGCAGAGACACAGGCAGAGGGAGAAGCAGGCTCCATGCAGGGAGCCCGACACGGGCCTGGATCCCCGGACTCCAGGATCACACTCTGGGCCCAAGGCAGGCGCTCAACGGCTGAGCCACCCAGGCGTCCCAAGAAAGTTTTACAGATTTCAAAAAATACATAGTCGACCACAAACACTTAACAGAAGAGGGGAAAATACGAACGTCTAATAAATGTATGAAAATGCTCAGATTCACTAGTTATTGAAGACCTGTGAGATGCTATTCTTTTTCCCCATTCCAAAATAGCAAGATGAAAATATGGAATCCCCAACACTGGCCTGAGTGTGACAAATGTAGCCCTCAGTTGAAAGTGTAACCTGGTAGGAGACTTCCGGAAAGTAATTTGACAAAGTTTATCTAGAGCCGTAAAAATGATCCACTCAGATAAGTGGAGCTCTAAGTCAGGGGCTTGGGAGACAAGCAGATAGGAGTCCTGACCACCCATCATTCCAGTTGTGTGCCCCAGGATGAGTGACTTTCCCTCTTTCTTAAAAATTTTTTAAAAGATGTTATCTATTTATTTGAGAAAGAAAGAATGAGAGAGTGAGAAAGCACGAATGGGGGAAGTGGGAGAGGGAGAGGGAGAAGCAGGCTTCCCGCTGAGCAGGGAGCCCCAATGCCAGGGGCTGGGATGCTGGGATCCCGACCTGAGCCAAAGGTGGATGCTTAACCCACTGAGCCACCCAGGCTCGACTTAGCCTCTTTTGAATCAATTTCGTCAAATAGGAGAAAAATGGGGCTGCTCCTCCCTACTTCACAGGGCTGTTGTAGGTAAGAGAAAAACATATAGGTCGCTTGACAGTAATGCTTGCTGCAATGGTTGTTACAAATTCCCTTGGGGTAGGAGACACTCGGGTGGCTCAGAGGTTGAGCACCTGCCTTTCGCCCAGGGCGTGATCCTAGAGTCCCTGAATTGAGTTCCACATTGGGTTCCCTCCAGGGAGCCTGCTTCTCCCTTGCCTGTGTCTCTGCCGCTCTCTCTGTGTCTCTCATAAATGAATAAAATCTTAAAAAAAAAAAATTCTCTCGGGCCAGCAATCTGGACTGTCCCAAGAAAATAATCTGAGATGTTGGAAGAGATTCATATACAAAAGAAGTCTATCTAACATTACTTATAAAAACATGGAAACCAGTCATGTACCCGGCATTAGGGGAAAAGTTAAGAAAATTCTCCTACAGCCACATAGTTTTTCATATATAAACTCTGTGATAGCACACGATATCCACTGTTCTGCACCTTGCTTTTTTCACTGAGTAGTATGACATTTTGCAAGTTTTAAGTGTGCCTGCAGGATAAGTGCCTAGCATTGGAATTGTCGGGTCAAAGGATGTGCATTTTACATTTCGAAAGCTATGGCCAACGTGCCCCACAGGGAGGTTGTTCCAATGCACACTCCCAACAAATACTGGAGAGCCTGTTTCCCCAGCTCTCCACAATAAAATTATCAACCTTTTATTCTTGGCCAAGGTGAAAGTGGTATCCCATTGAAATTTCAATTTGCATTTCTCTTATAATGAGTGATGTTGAGCACCTTTTCATATGTTTAAGAGCCATTCGTATTTCCTTTTCACTGAATTGTCGGCTCAAGTACCTTTGGCCTCAGTTTCTATTGAGTAGTGGGTCTTATTTATTTATTTATTTTTGCATTGTTTTAGCCCTCTGACACAAATGCAAATGTATTTTTCCTCCAGTTATCACTTATTTTTAAGCTTTCTTTTGGTCGTTTTGCCATTCACCTTAAAAAAAATAAATTGTCTAGGTTGTAAACAATTGCTTTTCCTGTGCTGTAACACACTCTATTGCCTGTACCCGCTGACTTCTCGCTCTCTCTGGGCTCCTACAGGGCAAGGAACCATGACTCTCATCTAGTTCACCCCGTGAAGCTCCAGTGGCCACCCACCAGTGACTGTAGTCCCACCTTGAGAATGAGTGCCAAGAACCTGTGCCCTTGTAGGTAAATTTACGTATACACAAGGAAGAAACATTCTCAATTTCTACCAACATCTGCCCCTGCCACAAGACAGTCACATTCAAATTCTGACAAAAACATAGTGAATTTTCATAGTAATATCTCAGCCTCAGAGTTCAACAGCCTCAACATCCAAGAACACATGAGTTGAGACATCCACCCCCGGCCTCCCACCCAGCTCAGCCCCAGCCCAGCCCCTGGCAGACTCACCATGCTCTGGGTCCCCACTGAGCGGGCTGACAGGCAAGACCCCATCCAAGGGGCCTGGATCAGCTTTGGAAGACCCTCAACTGGTCTCAGGGGCCTTGGAGGAAAAGGAAAGTCCCTTTCCAACAGCAGAGAACAAGGTGGCTCAGATTGTGTCATGCAAATGTTTATTTCTAATCTATGGAGATTTTGGAGCATTCCTGGCCTCACCAGGAAGAACCAAGAAAATTCAAATTAAAAAAAAATGGAAGAGGAAGAGAGTACAGAACTATTTATAGCCTTTAGCCAAGGTGGGCCATGCTAGGCTATGCTGCCTGGGTCCCAGATATTCCTGGCTGATCAGGGGCAAAATTGAGCAGAGGTACGAAATTAAACCTTGTCCTTGGACTGACTGCATTCTGGAGTTTAGCCATCAGTATGGGTTTTCTAAGAGTCATATTTCACAAGCGAGGGACTTCGTTGTGACACGAGAAGGGATGTGTTCAGGCGTCTGATACTCTACTCTCATGGTTTCGCCCCCTCTTCCCAGAAAGCACAAGGGAGCCAGTCTGCACTATGACTCCAACCAGACCAGAGACAGCGGAGATAATTTCATATTTTTGCATATCGTCAAGGTTTTTTTTATTTCAGATTTTTTATTTGAAAAGATATGTCAAATTTACAGAAAAGTTGCAAAAACAATGAACTCCCGTACACTCCTCACCTACATTCGCCAATTATTTTTGCTACATTTGCTTTCTCTCTCTGTATATGATATATACTGTTGGTATCTTTCTAATGAACCATGAGAGTGAATTTAGACTTTTACCCCTAAATATTTCTATCTTTGCTGCTAACATTAAGGACAGCCTTTTAAATAATTACAGTACAATTATCAAATTCAGAAAATTTAACATTGTTAAATTACTGTTATCTAATCTGCAGTTCATATTCAAATTTCACTAATTGTCACAATAAAGCCCTTAATAGCTTTTTTGTTCCCAGACCAGGATCCAATCCTGGCTCCATTGAGTTTGTTTTGTCTTCTTAATTTCCTTTAATCTAGAAGAATTCCTTCAAACTGGTCTTTATGACCTTGATATTTTTAAAGATTACAGGCCAGTTCTGTAGAATTTCCTTTAGTTTGGGCTTTCTGATGTTTTCTCCTGATTGGATTCAGATTATGCATTTTTATAAAAATACATTTAATTGCTCATGCTTCTTTGTATAGTGTAACCAAATTATCAAGTGAGTCACCTTTTGAAACAAGTTTTTGCATTATAGTTCATATTCATTTGCAGCTTACTTTCTAATGCACTGTTTTCTACATTTTTTTTTTACTATCTTGGAAACTTTCCAACACGTAAAACAAATTTTTTTGCATATAGTGTTTATCCTTTTTTGTTTCTGTCTTGGATTCGGTGGGAGGGTTTTATTTGTTTGTTTTCATAATCCTTTGGCCCAACATGGGGCTTGAACTCACCACCACACACTCAAGAGTCGCATGCCTCACTAACTCAGCCAGATGCCCCTAGTGTTTATTCTTTTGAACACCGATCAGGGTGTCTCTCTTGCTTGGCTCACTCTCTTTTTGTCAGTTGTGTTTTGCATCTGTTTAGACTATTTGGATATTGACAGTTTATTTTAAAATTAAAAAGTCATCCCCCCCCCCAGACCAAGTGTCTTTCATCCTTTGCATCCCTGTGTCTAGCAACAATACTACCTGACAACAGTCAGGAAGCCTTTGGGAAATGCTGGTTGACTCAGGGAGTTGATTTTGTGGCTGTGGACTGGATTTTCTGAATTCAGGTCCTCTGCAGCAAGTGGTGCTGGTTGTTATCAATTACTGTACACATTGAGAAATAGGGAACTTCGGGTATTCCAATTTTACAAAAATTTCTTCCGTTGATGACTTAAGTATCTCCATCATCCAAGGAGCCCAAAGTCCACCATCTTTAATGGAAACCCTACTTGAGCACTGGTGCATTTGAAAAGGAAAGGCCCAGTGTGACTGGGGGTGGGGAGCTGGCTGGTCAGGAGCCTGGTTTCTCAGAGGAAAGACTCCTCCCAGAAATGCAGGTAGAGACAGGCCAGAGGCTTTCAGCCTCTACTGAAGGACACCAAGCCTGAATGCAGAGAATGTGACCTCAATCACTCCTTAGTCTGAACCTTCTAACTCAAAGTATGGTTCACAGTCACGTCCGCCAGAAGCTCTGGGCACTGGGCGGGCTGGCATCTGCCCACCTCTCCGGGCTCAGCCTCTCCCACACCATGTTTCTCTTCTCCTCTCATCCCTCTTGGTGTTTGCTTCATGGATGAGAAGAGGCTCAAACTCACAGAGAATTATACAGAGTTAAACTAGAATGAAATATCCGTTTAAATTGATCAGACTGGCAAAGATCAGAGAGATTCATTATACCCAGGAATGTGGCCCAAAATACTTTTATACACTTTCATATATTTTATGACATCTGTTTGAATTTAAGGTGTCTTTACCTGCAGATCAAACAAGTCCACCTTGGGACTCTCCTGTAGAAACACTTGCAGAAGTGCAAAAAGAAATATGTCAAAGCATGTTTGCTGTACCTTTTTTTGTAATAAGGAAAACATGGAAACTGCTCACTCAACTGTCCTCCAAAAGGGGCTGATGGGATGGTACAATTGGCTGTCAATCAGCTTAAAAAGAACAAGGTAGATCTGTGTGATCTACTAGGAAACATGCCCAAGATGTATTGTCAAATGGGAAAAGCAATTTGTGAAGCAGCTTAAATATGGTTATTAATATTGTGAAAAAATTAGTTTATATCTTAATATATGCATGGCTAAAAATCTGGAAAACCTAAACTACGAGCAATGATTAGCTCAGGAATGTGCGATATGGGAGGCTTTCACGTTCTCTGTTCAGTACGTTTGTGATACAAAAAGTTTTATAAGAAATATTATTTGAAGAGATTTGACTCAGTGCGTGGGGCATGCAACTCTTGATCTTGGGGTGAGGAGTTGGAGCCCCACGATGGGGAAAGATTACTTAAAAAAAAAAAAGGAATATTATTTGAAAATCAGACAAAGAACCCACAAAGATTTTGAAAAAGCCCATCAGTCAAAAAAAAAAAAAAAAAAAAAAGGTAGTGTGTGGGACCAGGAAATTGGCAGGAGGTCCCGATGCAGCAAGACTGACCACGTGTTGACCATGAACTGAAGCTACAAGAGGGCTACGTAGAGATTCCTTCTATTCTCTAAATTCCTATATGTTAGAATATTTCATAATAAAAACTAAAACAACAACAAAACAACCCACGAAAAAGCCCTGATAGGTTGGGGAAGAGCAAGCACAGGCTGTATGTCAGCTGCATAAGGGCAGAGTTCTACAGAGGTCTTTAAACATCTAAGTTTAGGGATCCCTGGGTGGCGCAGCGGTTTAGTGCCTGCCTTTGGCCCAGGGTGCGATCCTGGAGACCCAGGATCTGGAGACCTGGGATCGAATCCCACGTCGGGCTCCCGGTGCATGGAGCCTGCTTCTCCCTCTGCCTGTGTCTCTGCCTCTCTCTCTCTGTGTGTGTGTGACTATCATAAATAAAGAAAACAAATCAATTTCCAAGATCTTTATTAAAAAAATAATAAACATCTAAGTTTAGATCTTAGTAGATAGAGAAGGAGGTGCATTACTGACTTTTTAAAAGTATGAAAACTGACTTTCAGAAAGATTACTTTGTGTAAATCGAGCTGAAGAGAAGGATTAGGGATGAGGAGACTGACTAGAAATCAATTTGCCACAGGCCGGTGGCAAAAAGGCAGAAAGGAAGGATCAGTTAAGAGGTAGGATGGAAGTCACACAGAAAAGCTAGGGATCCCTGGGTGGCGCAGCGGTTTAGCGCCTGCCTTTGGCCCAGGGCGTGATCCTGGAGACCCGGGATCGAATCCCACGTCAGGCTCCCGGTGCATGGAACCTGCTTCTCCCTCTGCCTGTGTCTCTGCCTCTCTCTCTCACTGTGTGCCTATCATAAATAAATTAAATAAATAAATAAATAAATAAATAAATGAAAAGCTAAGGTGCCTGGCTGGCTCAGTCGGAAGAACTTGTGGCTCTTGGTCTTGGGGTTGTGGGTTTGAGCCCTGTGTTGGGTGCAGAGATGACAAAAAAAAAAAAAAAACTTAAAAAAAAAGTCATGGTGACTGTTGGGGAGGTGTGAGAGGAGTCCCAGCTAACATCTCAGTCCTACTTCACAGGACCTGGGAGGCTGGTGGGGCCATCCACAGCCTTAGGGACCCATCTGTCTTTTGAGGACCACCCTCCAGACGCTTTGCCCGTGCTGCCCACCCAGGAAAGCATCCCAGCCTCTCCAGCTGCCTTTCAGCTCTGGCTCTTGCCTAGATTAAGCAGAGTTTGAACAACTGGCCTTTACCTTTATTCCACCTTTTCCCTCTCTGTTCCTCCCAACACCATTTTCCATTTCTTTTAGGATTCTCTATTTGGCTATAGGCGTTAGCCAGGTTTTGTGGGTGCATGCGTGCATGTGTGCGTGTGTGTGTTATATTGTTCATTTATTCATGTGGTGTCTTTATGTACCTACAAGCCCAGACAGTGTTCGAGTACACACCATGCTGAATAGGATAGACAAGTCACTGGTCCTCTGGAACTTCCCACCCATTTTCCCCCATCACAGAAGTAGTTTTGTTTGTTTTTCTCCTTTAAAAAATTATTATTATCCTTGAGATAGAATACATATAACATAAAATTTACCATCCAAACCATTTTTATTTTTATTTTTTTTTTTCCAAACCATTTTTAAATATACATTTAGGCATTAATTACATTCATTCTTGCATGACTGAAACTCTGTACCTATTAAATAATAGCTTCCTCTTCCAGTCCTCCTCCCTGCCCCTAGCAACCACATTCCACTTTCTGTCTCTATTCTATTTCTGTCTCTGATTAGATCCGTACCTCAGATAAGTGGAATTATACAGTATTTGTCTTTTTGTGTCTAGCTTATTTTATTTAGCATATGGTCCTTTGGGTTCATCCATGTTGTAGCATGTGTCAGAATTCTTTCCCTTTTTAAGGCTGAATTAACATTCCATTGTATGTATATACCATATTGTCTTGAGTTGCTTCCACTTTTTGCCTATTGTGATCATGCTGCTGTGAACATGGGTGTACAAATATTTCTTCTCATCTCTGCTTTCAGGTCTTCAGGTATATACCCAGAAGTGGAATTGATGGATCATATGGTAATTCTATTTTTAATTTTTTGAGGAACTGCCGTACTGTTTTCTATAGCAACTGCACTATTTTACATTCTCACCAACAGTGAACCACAAAGGTTCCAATTTCTCCAAATCCTCACACACTTCTTATGTTGTTTGCTTGTTTGTTTTTACAGCAGCTATCCTTTTTTTAAAAAAAAGATGTTATTTATTTATGACAGATAGAGAGAGAGAGAGAGAGACAGAGACACAGGCAGGGGGAAAAGCAGGCTCCACGCAGGAGCCCGACATGGGACTTGATCCCGGGACTCCAGGATCGCACCCTGGGCCAAAGGCAGGCACCAAACCGCTAAGCCACCCAGGGATCCCCTATTAGCCATCCTAATAGGTATGAAGTAGCAGGATACATTTTAAAATATAAAACTGATTTACAACTAATATTGCTCCAGGATATATGATTTTCGATTCAAAAGTGTCCTTCCCACTGTATTAAACCGCCACAATCAGAGGCCGAAAGCTTTGGGAAGGACCAGCAGTGAGTCACCTTCTTGCCAGGTGCCTGACCCTACCATCCTGAATACAGCACACTGGCCGGTTCAGTTTACTCCATATAGAGTTGCTCTTTATTTATTTATTTTTTAAGATTTTATTTATTTATTCATGAGACAAACATACACAGAGAGAGAGGCAGAGACACAGGCAGAGGGAGAAGCAGGCCCCAAGCAGGGAGCCCGACATGGGACTCAATCCCAGGTCCCCAGGATCATGCCCTAGGCCGAAGGCAGCACCAAACCACTGAGCCACCCAGCCTGCCCTAGAGTTGCTCTTTAGATCAGTTTTTTACATGAGTTAATTCATATGAAGCACTTAAAACAGGGCCTGGCATATCATAAACTCTGTGTAAGAACCCGTTAATAAAATAATAAGAATGTTTTTCCAGTTTTGTGGCTTCTTTGGAGCTACTGATGGAATGTAAGAATTGTATATAACACTGGAAAGAAACAGTAGTTCAGCAAACCTTTCCTGAAAGCCTGTATGTCCAGGATTGTTTGAGAAACTGGAAGCGGACAGAGAAGATGGCCCAGCACAGCCCAGGGGCTGTGGCACACCAGTAAGAACAGCTTCTGAATGTCAAGTTTCAGCTCACCCTGAATTAAAAACATGAGTGCTCAGCTTGCTTGGACTCCGTAACAGTACCACATGCCGGGCACAGGCCCGGGCATTTTATCTGCCATTTGTAATCCTTACCATAACCTTCTAAAGTAGAGATTAATCCCAGTGTACAGATGATGAAATCTAGACTCTGTGGGGGTTAAGTGACTTGTCCAAGATGGGGGCAAGGTAGGAGATAGGTCTAGGAGGGAAACAGTGCCAGCTTGCCAGACCTGCGGGTTAATGAACATCTGCCTTTTCCTGAGTCTTGCCACAAGCCAGGCCCAGGCTAAGCCTTTACACATGGGACCCATCATGAGGCTCATCATTAGTGGAAGAACTCTTCAGGGAGGGACTTTCACCAAAGAGGAACAGGAGGCAGAGTGAAGCTAAATCATAAGCTAGGGAAAAGTGGGATCACCCTCCAGTTGCCAGACACCTGGAATGGTGTTTAAGCACTGCCTAACAGCTTAAAAGGAGACCTCTTGCATCAACATCGCCTGGGGTGGGTATCAGAATGCAGACCCCAGGACCCCCACCTTGGACCCACTAAATAAAAATCCGCCTAGGCTTTGGATATTTCAGGAAAGCTTTCCCTGGAGCCTGGAAGTAAGGGGAATGGCCCACCAAGAGTTAAACCATGAAATCAGCATTAAAGAATCCAAGCAAGATATGCAGTCACCTCTAAAGGGACAGATCAGTCTTCCTCTTCCTTCCTAACACTAACCAGATTGATTGTACTAGCAAAATAGGGGATGAATGCATAGGAGAAAATGTTATGACCCTGGCATAGATGAGGCCCAAAAAAGTACAAACCTTAAAAGGATTCAAATATTCAACTGCATAAAAATTAGAAACTTCTGTACAACAAAAGATGTCTTTAAAAAAAAAAGTGACGACAAGCCAGAGAGGGGAGAAGATATTTACATTACACATAATCAACAACAGATTGTGTACAATTGACAAAAGCTCAATATCTAGGATATATAAAGAACTTTAAAAAATCAATTTAAAAAAAGGGGAGGAGGGCAGCCGGGGTGGCTCAGCGGTTTAGCGCCGCCTTTAGCCCAGGGCCTGATCCTGGAGACCCAGGATCGGGTCCCACATCGGACTCCCTGCATGGGGCCTGCTTCTCCCTCAGCCTGTGTCTCTGCCTCTCTCTCTCTGTGTCTCTCATGAGTAAAAAAATCTTTTAAAAAATAAAAATTAAAAATAAAATTTAAAAAGGGGAGGAGAATCTTAAAATATTGACCAAAGGACATGATCAGGTGATTAGAAGAAAAGCCCAAACCACAAATAAATGTGTGGAAAGGTGCTCAACTTTACCAGGGATAGAGAAATGCAAACTGAAACCACAGAGAGATATTTTAAGGGCCGAGGAGGCTAGGCGGTGAATGAAACTTCACACACACCCATACCCATGTAAAGTGGGACATGCTCTTTGCAGAGAAATTTGGCGAGAACTAATAACATTAAAGAGGCAAATACCCCACGATCTGGTAATTCTTCTAGAAAAATTCTCCCACATGGGCTCAAGGGACAAATAAAAAAATGTCCACTGTATCATGGTGTATGATAAAAATGGAGACATTTTAAACTAATAGAGTGAATAAATAAATGTATATCCTACAGTAGAACACCATGCAGAAGTTAAAATGAATGAACCAGATGTAACAATAAATATCAAATACATGAATCAACTTTTTTTTTTTAAGATTTTATTTATTTATCTGAGAGAGAGAGCTTGAGCAGGAGGAGGGGCAGAGGGAGAGGGAGAAGCAGACTCCCCACTGAGCAGGGACCCTGACTTGGGCCTCCTTCCCAGGACCCTGGGATCATGACCCAAGCCTAAAGCAAACCACTTAACCAAATGAGCCACCAGGCACCCTGACTCAACATTTTATTTTTTATTTTTTTTAATTATTATTATTATTTTTTTAATTTATGATAGTCAGAGAGAGAGAGAGAGAGAGAGAGAGAGAGAGGCAGAGATACAGGCAGAGGGAGAAGCAGGCCCCATGCACCGGGAGCCCGATGTGGGATTCGATCCCAGGTCTCCAGGATCGCGCCCTGGGCCAAAGGCAGGCGCCAAACCGCTGCGCCACCCAGGGATCCCTGATTCAACATTTTAAAATGTAAGTCAGATCATTGCACCCCTCCTCTGCTGCAAACACTCCAGTGGCTCTCCATTTCACGAGGAAAGAAACACCCTTACAATGGTGGAAGCTTCTCCATGATTGGTATCCTCCATCCCAACTATTATTTTTCTGACATTACCTGCAATGTGCTCCATGGCTCCCTCGTTCACTTCCGTCAAGCCTTGGCTCAGATGTCACCTTTAATGCGAGGCACACCCCAACCACTCAATTTACAATTTATAATTACAATTATAAATTATAGTTAAATATGCTTCTCCCCTGGATGCTCAAGTCCACCTGCCCTGTTCTACTTTTCCTTTCTCTCCTTTCAGGTGCCCCATGAATATGGTTTAGTTCTAAAGGGAGAGAAAGGGATGCCTGGGTGGCTCAGTGATTGAGCCCCTGGCTTCTGCCCAGGGCATGATCCCAGAGTCCCGGGCTGGAGTCCTACCTCGGGCTCCCTGCGTGGAGCCTGCTTCTCTCTCTGCCTGTGTCTCTGCCTCTCTGTCTCATGAATAAATAAAATCTTTAAATAAATAAAGGGAGAGAAAGAGCAAGCCACATTATTTGGCTTTCCCATTCTTTGCAGTTATTCCTCTTTTTTTTTGAGTAGTCTGTTTGTTTATGAGTAGGCTCCACATCCAACAAGGGGCTTGAACTCATGACCCTGAGATCAAGAGCAACATCCTTTACATGCTTTTACATGAGCCAGCCAGGCACCCCTCTTTGCAAAGTATCCATTCATTAACTCAACAACTATTTATAAACTACCTCCCCGGGGCAGCCCGGGTGGCTCAGCGGTTTAGCGCGGCCTTCAGCCCAGGGTGTGATCCTGGAGTCCCGGGATGGAGTCCCACATGGGGCTCCCTGCATGGAGCCTGCTTCTCCCTCTGCCCGTGTCTCTGCCTCTGTGTGTGTGTGTCTCTCTCTGTCTCTCATGAATAAATAAATAAAATATTAAAAAAAAATACCTCCCCTGTGTTGCGCCCTCTGCTACATGAGGATATACAGTGATGAACAAAATCAGACATTTGTGGGACCTACAGACTCATGCTACAGGCAGTGCTAATGAAACACTCCCATAAAGAGCACTTTTTTTTTTTTTTATGTTAAATACATACACTGGCTTTTGGCTGTGATGGAGAATGTTTTATAGAGTTAGTGGGCAAGTTTTTTGTGTGAACATACATTCTCATTTGTCTTGCTTTCTTCCTAGGAATGGCTATGTCATATGGTACTCTTTGATGGACCTTTGAGGATATGCCAGACTGTTTTGTAAAGACGCTGCCTCATTTGCATTCCCAATGTACAAGAGTTTTAACTTCTCCAGATTCTTGACATTTGTTATGTTTTATTAATATTATTATCATTATTATAGCCATCAGAGTGGGTGCAACATGGTATCTCATTGTGGTTTTGATTCACATTTCCATGATGGCTAATGATGTTAAGCATCTTAACATGTGCTTAATTGGCCACTTGTATATCTTTTCTTGGAGAAATACCTAGTCAGATCCTTTGCTTGTTTTTAATTAGGTATCCTTTTATTTTTTATTTATTATTTTTATTTTTATTTTTTATTTTATATTTTAAATATTTTATTTATTTGTTCATGAGAGACAGAGAGAGAGAGAGGCAGAGAGAGAAGCAGGCTCCTCTCAGGGAGCCCGATGTGGGACTCAATCCCAGATTCTGGGATCACGCCCTGAGCTAAAGGCAGACGCTCAACCGCTGAGCCACCCAGGTGTCCCTAGGTGTCCTTTTATTATTAAGTCAATACTTTGTGGTTTTCAATGTGCCATACTTCTTTGTGAACTTTATTTCTTTTTAAAGATTTTATTTTTATCTATGAGAGAAAGAAAGAAAGAGAGAGCAGAGGAAAGAGCAGAAGGAGAGGGACAAGCAGACTCAGCTGAGCTGGGAGCCTGACGCAGGGCTCCATCTCACAACCCTGAGATCATGACCTGAGCTAAAATCAAGAGTTGGCTGCTTAACTGACTGAGCCACCCGAGCACCCTTGTTACTCTTATTTCTAAATTATTTTGTTCTTTTTGAGTAAAATATTAAGTTGTAAATTTAATTGTTTCCTCAAGTTTGGATCGGTCAATGCCAATGTATATAAATACAATTGATTTTGGTATATTGAGCTTGTATCCTGCAACCTTTCTGAACTTATTTATTAGTAAAAATAGTTTTTTTCTGGACTCCATAAGATTTTCTATATACAAGATCTTATCACTTGTGAAAGAGATAGTTTTCTTTCTTTCTTTTCAAATCTGAATGCCTTTATTTCCTTCCTTGCCTAATTGCCTTGGTTTCAACCTCCATTACACTGTTGAATTCGAGTGGCAAGAATGGACATCTTTATCTGTTCCTAATGTAAGAGGGAAAGCTTTCAATCTTTCATTATTAAGTATGATGTTAGCTGAGAGTTTCTCATAGGTGCCCTTTATCAGAGTGAGGAAGTTCTTAGTTTGATGAGTGTTTGGATCATGAAAGAATGGTGAATGTTGTCAATACTTTCTCTGCATCTATTGAGATCATTTGTTTTTGGTCTTTTGTTCTATAAGTAAGTGAGTTATGTTGATTTTTGTATGTTAACCCGACCTTGGATTCCTGGGATAAATCCTACATAGTTGTGGAATATAATCCTTTTGATATGTCACTAGATTTGGTTTGCTGGTGTGTTGTTGAGGATTTTGCATCTATATTCTTAGGGGATTTTGGTCTGTAGTTTTCTTTATGTTGGTTTTGGAATGAGGGTAACATTGGTCTCTTAGGATGAGTCTGGAAGTAATCCTTCCTCTTCTATTTCTTGGAAGTCTTTGTGAAGGATTGGTTTTACTTCTTTAAACAGATGATAGAATTTACCAGTGAAGCCATCTATCTGGTCCTGGACTTTATATTGTTAGAAAGTTTTTAAAAAATTTTTTAATTTTGATTTATTTATGATAGTCACACACAGAGAGAGAGAGAGGCAGAGACACAGGCAGAGGGAGAAGCAGGCTCCATGCACCGGGAGCCCGACGTGGGATTCGATCCCAGGTCTCCAGGATCGCGCCCTGGGCCAAAGGCAGGCGCCAAACCGCTGCGCCACCCAGAGATCCCTGGAAAGTTTTTGATGACTGATTTGGTCTTTTTACTTATTATAGTTCTATTCAGATTCTCTATTTTTTCTTGAATAGTTTCAGTAGTTGATTCTTTCTAGGAATTTGTTGATTTCATCTAGTTTGCCGATTTATTAGCATACAATTATTCATAGAACATTTTTTTGGGTACAAGTAGCAATTCATTCTTGATTTTAATAACTTGGATATTGTGTCTTCTCTGTCTCTATCAGTCTAGCTAAATGTCAATTTCATTGATCTTTTCAAAAAACTAACTTTGGGTTGTTAATATTCTCTGTTTTTCTATTCTCTATTTCACTTATTTCTGCTCTGAACTTTTTTCTTTTCTTCTGTTTGTGTAGAGTTTAGTTTGCTCTTCTTTTTCTCATTTCTTAAGGTGAAAGTTTAAGTTATTAAGTTGAGATCTTTCTTCTTTTTAATATAGGTGCTTAAAGCCATACATTTCCTCCTAAGCATTGTTTTCATTGCATTCCATAAGTTTTGGTATGTTGGCCTTTCATTTTCATTCATCTCAAAGTATTTTGTAATTTCCCCTGTGACTTCTTTGACCCACTGGTTGTTTAAGAGTGTATTGTATAATTTCAAAATATTTGTGAATTTCCCAAATTGCCTTCTGTTATAGATTTGTATTTTCATTTCGTTGTGATCAGAGGCATATTTGTATGATTTCAATCCTTTTAAATTTATTGAAAAAATTGCATGGCCTAACATATGGTCTAATCTGGAAAATATTCCATGTGCACTTGAGAAGAAAGTATATTCTGCTATTGTTAGTGTATTCTATAGATGTCTGTTAGTTGGTTTATAGTGTTTTTCAATTTTTCTATTTCCTAGTTGATCTTCTATCTAGTTATTCCACCCATTATTGAAAATAGGATATTAAGTCTTCAACTATTTTAGTGAATTGTCTATTTCTTGCTTCAGTTCTGTTTTTCCTTCATATATTTTGGGGCTTTGTTTTATACACACACACACACACATATGTCCATAGATATATGCTTATTTTAATTGTTTTGTCTTCTTAATATATTGGCCATTTTATAATTATATCACCTTCTTTGTCAGTAGTAACTATTTTTATTATAAAGTACATTTTATCTGATACCTCTGTAGACATCCCAGCTCTTTCAGTTACTGTTTGCGTGACATATATTTTTCCATCTTTCTGCATTTAACCAATTTGTGTCTTTGAATCTAAAATGTGTCTCTCGCTCTCTTTTTTAAAGATTTTATTTATTTGTTCATGAGAGACACAGAGAGAGAGGCAGAGACAAAGGCAGAGGGAGAAATAGACTTCTCAAAGGGAGCCCAATGTGGGACTCCATCCCCAGACCTGGGATCCTGCCCTGAACCAAAGGCAGATCCTCAACTACTGAGCCACCCAGGCGTCCCTAAAACGTGTCTCTTGTAGGGGCAACTGGCTATGTCAGTTGGAAGAGCATGTAACTCTTGATCTCAGGGGTCGAGTTCTAGTCCCATATTTAGTGTAGAGATTTCTTAAATATTTTTTTTTAATTAAAAACAATAGGGGCACCTGGGTGGTTCAGTTGGTTAAATGTCTAACTTTGGCTCAGGTCATGATGTCAGGGTCCTGGGACTGAGCTCCCTGTCAGGCTCTGTGCTAAGCAGGGAGTCTGCTTCTTTCTCTCCCTCTGCCCCTCCCCCTGCTTGTGGTCTCTTTCTCTCTCTCATATAAGTAAATACAGTCTTTTTTAAAAAGTTTAAAAAAGGGGATCCCTAGGTGGCTCAGTGGTTTGGCGCCTGCCTCCAGCTCAGGGCGTGATCCTGGAGTCCTGGGATTGAGTCCCACATCCAGCTCCCTGCATGAAGCCTGCTTCTCCCTCTGCCTGTGTCTCTGCCTCTCTCTCTGTGTCTCTCATGAATAAATAAATAAAATCTTTTTTTAAAAAAGTTAAAAAAATGGGGTGTCTGGGTAACGGAGCGGTTGAGCATCTGCCTTTGGTTCAGGGCATGATCCTGGGATCATGGATCGAGTCCCACATCGGGCTCCCGACGGGGAGCCTGTCACCCTCTGCCTGTGTCTCTGCCTCTCTCTCTCTGTCTCTCATGAATAAATAAATCTTTTAAAAAGAAGTTAAAAAACAAAATGTGATGTAGACAAAATATAGTTGGATTCCTTTTTATCTTTTCTAAAATCTTTACCTATTGATTGGAGTGTTCAACCCATTTACATTTAATTTAATTACTAATAATATAGGATTTACATTTGTCATTTTGCTATTTGTTTGCTACATGTCTTAAGTCATTTTTATTCCTTATTCCTCCATTCCTGCCTTCTTTTCTGTTAAGTAGATATTTTCTAGTGTGGCATTCTAATTTCATTGTCATTTCTTTCACTATATTTTTTGAGTCATGGTGTTTTGGGTCATTTTGGTTCCCTGGGGGATGGCAGTTCACATCTTAAAGATTTATTTATTTATTTGAGACAGAGAGAGAACACACAAGGGGGCGGGGAGAGGGTGCAGAGAGAGAATCCCCAAGCAGACTCCCCACTGAGCACAGAGCCTGATGTGGGATTTGATCCCAGGACCCTAAGATCATGACCTGAGTAGAAATCAAGAATTGGTTGCTCTTCAACCAAGCCACCCAGGCACCCTTGCAATTCACTTTTTTTTTTTTTTTAAGATTTTATTTATTCATTCATGAGAGACAGAGAGAGAGAGAGAGAGAGAGGCAGAGACACAGGCAGAGAGAGAAGCAGGCTCCATGCAGGGAGCCCGACGTGGGACTCGATCCCGGGTCTCCAGGATCATGCCCTGGGCAAAAGGCAGGCACCAAACCACTGAGCCATCCAGGGATCCCGCATTTCACATTTTAAATGAATGACTCTTCTCACTCTGGGACAGAAAAAGTGCCCAGCTGACCCAGGACACCTATCTCTCTGCTCAGTGTTTTCCAGACTTTACAATGGGGTATCTGTATTACTGTCTTATCACTAGCTGAGCTGTACTTTTATTTGTGAAAAGCTTTATTTAAATGAACTACTCAGGGCAGCCCGGGTGGCTTAGCGGTTTAGCACCGCCTTCAGCCCAGGGCCTGATCCTGGAGACCTGGGATTGAGTCCCACATCAGGCTCCCTGCATGGAGCCTGCTTCTCCCTCTGCCTGTGTCTCTGCCTCTCTCTCTCTCTCTCTCTCTCTGTGTCTCATGAATAAATAATAAAATCTTTAAAAAAAAAAATGAACTACTCTTGGGACGCCTGGTCAGTGGGTAAAGTGTCTGCCTTTGGCTCAGATCATGATCCTGGAGTCCCAGGATGGAGCCCCACATCGGACTCCTTGCTCAGCACAGAGTCTGCTTCTCCCTTTCCTTCTGCTCCTCTCCCCACTTGTGCTCTCTCTCTCTCTCTCACTCGTTCTCTCTCTTAAATAAATAAATAAAATCTAAAATAACATAAATGAACTGCTCTTTTACTTAAATGTCCTCAAAACAGAAGTAGTTTTTTAAGATTTTATTTATTTGAGAGAGAGAGCGAGCACATGCATGTGTGGGGGAGGAGCAGAGGGAAAGGGAGAGAGTGTCTTTTTTTTTTTTTTTTTTTTGGGAGAGAGTGTCTTAAGCAGAGGCTTGAGCACAGAGCCAGACTGGAGGCTTGATCTCAAAACCCTGAGATCATGACCTGAGCCCAAACCAAGAGTCAGATGCTTAACTGATTGTGCCACCCTGGCACCCCCAAACAGAAGTTTTATACCAATATCATAAGTCGAAAATCCTGTCTCACTTGCCTTCATTTAAAAATATACATATATAAATACATATTTATATATATTTATTGTATATATGTGTGTGTTATTTTATTTTATTTTATTTTATTTATTCATGAGATACAGAGAGAGAGAGGCAGAGACACAAGCAGAGGGAGAAGCAGGCTCCTCTTGGGAGGCCCAATGCGGGACTTGATCCTAGGACCCCAAGATCATGACCTGAGCCAAAGGCAGATGCTTAACAACTGAGCCCCCCAGGCATCCCTGTGTGTATATTAATTTTACAAAGACTATTTTGTGTGTCCTGTAAAGTGGTCTCAGGTACCATACTTTGGGAAACACCACTTCTCATTCAGCACTCTTCCTATCCTCTGCACTGTCCATTTACTTGGCATGTGGGAATTTCTGATTTCTTCCTGTCTTTTGCCTTCCCAGGGACTGAAATGCTGTGTCCTATAGAAAACAAACATTTATTTGGCTTAAATGTATGTATTTGGCTTAAATGTATTTGGCTTTGAATGTATCTGGGGTCATCTCAGGATGGTCCAGCAGAGCCCATCAGGCCTTGGTGCTCCAGTCTGCAGTCTGCTGTCCATCGCTCCTCTTCACTGCATGCCCGTGATGCCCACTCCAAGGGGAAGCTGCCATGACCTGCCCCTACGTACAAGGCATTAGACTTTAATGACCTGTAAATCTGATTTCCCCCCAAAAATGAAGATAAGGGCCTATGTGAATACTTAGACCCACCAGGAAAAAGAAATATGTCATTATTACACACCATGTCATGGTCTCCCAATAGTCCAGGATTGGTTTTGAGGCTGTGGAACATAAAGTATCTCTAAACACGCTAGGAGAAATTATTTTATTTTTCTGATAATTTATTTTTTTGTAAAATATCCTACATAATTATATCATTGCTACTGATTTGTGATTTCCATTATAAACAAGTTTGCTGAGAGGTTCATAACTCTGCGTTGGTTTCCATAAAGCGTCTTTTTGGCAGGTAGATTGTTAAATTGGATGCAAATCTTCTCTCTAAATTAAGTGAAAACTTGTTAAGTCACTTTATTTAGATCAAGGAGGGATTTTGATTTATTTTTGGAGAGGGTACAAATACTTTTTGATCCTGCCACTTCCCACAGCTATAGGAGGCTGTTTTACAAGGAGAAGCTGGGGAAGGTTGCCTAGGTTCACATTTAAGTACTACCGAAAACTGGAAGGCCCTTTGCCTTCTTGGATGCTGAGGGGTGGAACCGCAGGCGACAGGGAGCTAGAACCCAGTTCCCCTGTGCTCTGCTAGGGGACAGCCCAAGCCTGCCTGCAGCTGTGTCTTCCACTAATGTCCCACCCCCAGCTGTGCCCCTCTTGCCTGGCTGTGGTCACCACAGTTCAGTGCTGACTGAACTGGCCCCAAGTGTCATCAGGCCTGGGAAGGCCTCTAGGTTCCCAATCTTTGGTCCCAGCCTCCTGCAGAATTTGATTAGAAGAATTTTAGGGGGGGCGCCCGGGTGGCTTAGTCGGTTAAGTGAACAACTTTTGATTCGGGCTCAGGTCATGATCTCAGGGTCCTGGGAGCATCGGGCTCCGCCTCAGAGGGGAGTCTGTTGAGAGTCTCTCTCTTCCTCTCCCTCTGCCCCTCCCCACTCAATCTCACATGCATGCTCTCTCTCTCTCTCTCTCTCAAATAAATAAATCATAAAAAAAAAGAAAAAGAAAAAGAAAAAGAAAAGGAAGAATTTTAGGGGCTCTCGTGAGAGGGACTGGTCCTCTGGCCAATCCAAGTGACTGTTTAGTTCCCCAGGATCCCAAGCTGATAAGTGACTGTAGCAAATAAATCACAGTCACTAATTTCCAAATATAAAGTCTAAAAATCCCATCCAGATTCTCTGAAAGAATATTAGCTACAAGTTTTTCTTGTAGGGCTCCAGCGAAGTCAATGATAAAGTGGTTTTTGGCTTCCCTTGTGTCGGTCTTCTTAAGTGGGTGTGAAGGGGAAGGAAGGTGTCTTTTGACACCTTCTGTTTGCATTTGTTCTTTTGAGCATTTTTGTTTCTTGGTGACAGCAGCTCAGTGACCACACAGAGAAGAGCAGAGGCTCTGCCTTTGGTCTGAGTCATTCCCTTGTGTTCACATTTTCAGGTTCACACAGAATAATTCCTATGAAGAAGAATTCATTCTCCACCATTAACATACCAGTGATTCCTGCTTCTCGCACTAGATGTTAACATCCTGTATGTCTGGGAGGCTGCAGTTGACCTGCCTGGAGCCTTTCATCCTTCCGTTTCCCCTCCCTGGAAAGCCACCTGCATTTTTAACTGACCATCTCAAATGCCAAGTCATCCAGGTTGCTTTTCCATCTCTCCCCGCTTGAGATATCCACAGGGCTCGGTGCATTTCTCCTTGGGCTTCCCTCACCCCCCCACCCACTGGACTGTGTGCCCCGTGAAAACAGCACCTGTGTCACCTCACATCCTGTACCCACTCCGACCACCTGGAGGGGCTGACTACATATTTATTGAATGAAATCAAATGGCATCTCTCTTTGCTTCTTTATTTTCTATCCCCTCCCGCCCCCTTTGAACCCTTGGCTTTAGTCTTTTCACTAGTTTCTTGGATGTACTTTCTTTCTGTTCATCCACTCTCCATTCATAGAACATCTTTGTGTGCCTTCCAAGTATCAGGCACTGGAGTAGGCCCTGGGGAGGTCACAGCAAGCAAAATACTGTCCCGGGGGCCAAGAAGCCCCAGTCTAAAGCAAGGGACAGGGAAGAGAGAAGGACACACTTCTAGAGGTCACTGATACAGTTTAGGGAAGTTGGGGAGGCCTTCCAGGGCTGCAGTGTCTAAGCTGAGACCCCTGGCATTTGCTTGTGCATCCCCTCGGCTTGGAAGTAGTCTCTTCAACCCCTGAAAGCAAATCCATACATTTCTCTCCCCTCCAAACCCTCCTCCTGGAGGTGGTTCCTCCCTCAGTTTTCCAGATGGTTGCCCACTTGGTCCTCTGACATCCTGCTCTTTCTTTCTCAGGGTCTGATGACATTGGCAAGATTTTGTTCTTCCCCTTCTTCCCGGTTGGGCCCTCACCTGGATGCAGATGACTTCTCAAGGTGTGTCTCTAAGCCCTGTCTTCTCGCCTGAAATACGTTGCTACCTGCCAGCTGGATCCAGCCTGCTACAGATACCCTGCTACATCCTCAAACTCTGCACAGAACAGAACGGCATTTTTCTTTGGAGTAACTGCTCCTGAGACAGGCAGGTGGTAGTGGTTATTCTCTGAAGGTTTTAGGCTGGAACCAGGTAGGAGGCAGGGTGCCACCTGCTTTTATCTTTTTTGATAATTGATACAAAGTCTACTCTTGTCATGTTCTCTCCCAATTAGATGCATTCTTTTGTGACAAATACAACCATACCATTTTATTTTTTGTCTCTAGTCATTGGTAAGTGTTTCTAATGTGCTGGGTTAAGAATCCCCAGCCAATAGCTTCCTTCTCAGATGTGGCTGGTGTGGGCTGAGCTCCCCATTGGTTGGGTTTGCCAACTGGGTGGCCAGTTGTCTGAATACCAGTCAGTACTGCTAGTTTAGGGGGGGTCATTTCCAATATTCACCAAATGCTTCCAGCTCTGCTAGAGAATTGCATTTCTCAGCCCCCTGGTGGTTGGGTGGGGCCATGTGTGCGACTCAAAGCTCAAGAGTCCTGCGGGGGAAGTGCTGTGCCCCGGCTGGGGCATTTAATTGTGAGTGCAAGACCCTTCTGAGATCCGTCCTTTAGCATGGTGACTGGAAATATTTGCAAGGACAGCTGCTTCCCCAGCCTGGGCCCTTCAATGAGGAGATGTGAACAGAGGCTCCAGCCGGCTCATGATAGACACGTAGCTCAAGTGAGAAATAAACCTTTGTTGTTATGAATCACAGAGGTTTGGGTTGCTTGCAATGTATCTTATCTTGACTAGCATTCTACTAGTGTGAAATGAAGTCATATTCAGCACCTTTTATATTTCAAGCATGCATCCTCCAATTTTTATAAGTAAAGAGTTGACATATCAATTTCCATGAACTTTGTAGATACAATTCCCCAAAGCAATAGGTTTTCCTCTCTCTCCAAACAATGGTTGAAAATATGTACATATTAATAAATAGCACATATTTTACCCAAACCGAGCCTGTGTAAAATCAGACTGTGTAATGCACTTAATGAGTCAAGTTGGCAGGCCTACGCGGACTGCCCAACTTGCCCTAACCACAAGCTCGCTCTGCTTGGGAGTCTGGTGGCTGCCTCAGGTCCTTCGTTTCCACTGTCACTCCCTTTGACAAGTCAGAAGAGGGGTTTCCACTGGTGTCAACGCTTCCATTCTTTCTCACCCTGTTCTAACCTGCCACCCAGAGTTTCAAGTCAGAAGCGCCCCTCGTAATCACACACCCAATCCTCAAACCCCAGCACAGAGAAAGGGAAACCAGGTAGTACCACCTCCAAGTGGCAGAGGATGGACGCCCCTGGGGTCTAGCCAAGACCAGTCCTTGCAGATCCTACAATAGACCTCATCGCTTCCCCTTCAAATGCTCCTCCCTCTGCCGGAAGCTGGTGGTGAACTCCCTCCTCCTCACCCCTCCCGTCTCTGCTCAAATGTAATCCTTGCCATGAGGTCAACCCTGAGACCTGGATTTAAAATTGCAACCAGTTCCTCTCACCTTCCTTAACACTATTCCTGTCCCTGCCTGGCCTTTGTCTTTCATCCACAGCCCTTAACTCCACGTAACTTCCACATCATCTAAGTTCGTGTGTATGTTGTTTCTTTCTTTCTCCAGTAGAACGTGAGCTCCACATAAGCAGGAAATTTTGTCTTTTTTTTTTTTTTGTCAGTCTTGTATCCCAAGTAAACAGAACAGTGCGAGGCACAAAAAAGATGTTTAATACGTATCTGCTGAATGAATGAACAGGGTGGGGCCAGGCATCTGTGACTTTGAGAGACAGCCCAGGTGAGCCAGGCTGCGGAGCAAGATGAGGAACTGCTGCCCCATAGCCCCTAGTTCATTGACAGTGCGTGCAGCTATTGCTCTTTTCTCGATTGAGACCTAAATGGTCAAGCAAGTTCTGGTTTATTCCTGCCTGTCAGGGACAGCATCCTGCCCACAGCTGTGGCAGGGAAAGGAAATGGGGTGGCTTCTGTGTGAGCCCATGGTGGCTGCTTCTCTCAGTGCTCATTATTCTAAATGGGCACATACCAAAAAAGAATATAAATCATGGGGATACAGAATAATTTTTAGTGACTATTAAATTTGGGATGGAAGTGGAGGACATGTTTTTTTTCCTCCTGAATTAAATGTTCAGAGGAGAGGTCTCCCCGGCTCCCTGTGGCTGTCAGGAGAGCATCTGATGTCTATGGTGGCATCAGTCTTGTTCTGAATGTTAGAGTACCACCAGGGAGACATCGTACCATGACATTGGCCTCTGCAAGAGAGGAAACATCATAGTTGGCAAGCACATGGACTCAAAATTTAAAAAAAATTTTTAACTTAAAGAGTACCATTTGTTCTTTATTTTTTTGTCTGAGTTGTATTATGCTCTTGTGTATTTTTCTCTGTCTTCTGTTTGCCACATTCTTTTCCTTAGGATTTTTTTTTTTCAATCAATAGACTATCTTTTAGAGCAGTTTTAGGTTTACACCAAATTGAGTAGATAGTAGGGAGAGTTCCCATATATGCCCACCTAACACAGTTTCCCCTATTTTTAACATCTTCCATTAATGTGGCATATTCATTAAAATTGATAAGCCAATACTGATACCTTATTATTAACTAAAGTCTATAGTTTATATTAGGGTTCACTCTTTATGTTGCATATTGTGTATGAGTTTTGACAAATGCATGATCCCAAGTATCTGCCATGACAATATCATACAGAGTAGCTTCTCACTGCCTTAAAAATCCTTTGCGTTCCACCTACTAATCTCTCCCTCTCTTCACTGAACTCCTGGCAACCACTGATTTTTTTACTGCCTCTATAGTTTTGTCTTTTCCAGAATGTCATATAGTTGGAATCATATAGTACATAGACTTCTCCAACTGGCTTCTCTTACTAAGCACTTACTTTTTTTTTTTTTTAGAGCAATAGGGATTTTTTAATTTTTTTTTTTTAAAGGCCAGTCAGGGAGAAATTCGTCAGGAAAACACGTTTCATGGGATATCTCATGTTGGTCTCTACATGAAGGCACCACAAAGCTGCCCCCTTCCCTGGGGTCCCTTACCCCCCCTCCCCCGCATGAGGGCTCAGCACAGTTCACCCAACAAGGGCCAGCCACATAGAGGGAGACAAAGTCTGCATACCTCCCCGGTGAAGCCGCACCCCATAGAAGGTGAACATGGTGACAGCTCTCTGCAGGCTGGAGACAGAGCTGCAACTAATTCTTGGGTGTCTACGTGCATTTCAGGCTCTGTTCTCAGCAGAGACCTTATGGAGGGTCCCCAAATGCAGGTGTCAATGGGACACAGGCACACCACCAGCAGAAGCATCCGTGCTCAGGGTTTCCACCCCAGAGGCTCCCAAGAGGCCCTGGTCTCCAAAGTGCATTCCATACATAAGGGGTGACTTTTCTAGAAAGCTGCCCTATTACCCGCAAAGGGGCTCCAAAGTCATCTGTGCAACCACTCTGCTGCTTTGACACTTGCAAAAACAGCACCTGTGTACAAATGGGCAATATAGGGCTGTTTGGGATGTAGCCCTGCCAAATCCTGGTTCCTTTAGGTCTTTTCATGGCTTGATAGATCATTTCTTTTTATCAAGGAATATTATTCTATTGTGGGTTACTACAAATTGTTTATTACCTCTTTATCTTCTGAAATATATTTTGGTTGCTTCCAGTCTTCAACAACTATGAATAAAGCTGTTATAAACATTCATGTGTAGGTTTTGTGTGGACATAAATACCTTGGGTAATACTTTGAGGTGCAATGCTGGATTGTATGAAAGGACTATGTTTAATTTTGTAAGAAACTGCCAAATTGTGTTTTGAGGTGGCTGTACCTTTTGCATTCCCACCAGCAATGAATCCAAGTTCCCGATGCTCTATATCCTTGCTAGCATTTGGTATTGTCTTTTCTTTGGATTTGGGTCATTCTAAGAGGCATGTAGTTGTTTAATGTGTAACTCCCTAATGACGTGATGTTGAGCATCTTTTCATATGCTTATTTTCCATCCGCATAACTTCTTTGGTGAGAGTCTATTCAGGTAATTTGCCCTTTTTTTTTTTTTTAATTTGCCCATTTTTTAACTGAGTTGTTTGTTTTGTATCAAGTTTAAGAGCTCTTTGTATATTTTGGATACAAATCTTTTATCAGATATGTGTTTTGCAATTTTTAAAAAAGATTTATTTATTTATTTATTTATTTATTTATTTATTTATTTATTTATTTATGATAGACGTAGAGAGAGAGAGAGAGAGAGAGGCAGAGACACAGGAGGAGGGAGAAGCAGGCTCCATGCCGGGAGCCTGATGTGGGACTCGATTTCGGGACTGGGCCAAAGGCAGGCGCTAAACCGCTGAGCCACTCAGGGATCCCCCATGTGCTTTGCAATCTTTAAAACGTTTTTATATTAATTCCACTACTGTTAACATAGTTTCAGGTGTTACAATATAGTGTTTCAACAGGTCTATATTTCACCTGGTGTTCATCACAAGTGCTCTCCTTAATCCCCATCACCTATTACAAATAACCCCACCCATTTCCCCTCTGGCCACCATCAGTTTGTTATCTATAGTTAAGAGTCTATTTCTTGGCTTGTCTCTCACTCTTTTTTCCTTTGCTCATTTGTTTTGTTTCTTAAATTCCACATATGAGTGAAATCATATGGTATTTGTCTTTCTTTGACTTATTTTGCATAGCATTATATTCTCTAGCTCCACCCATGTTGTTGCAAATGGCAAGATTTCGTTCACTCTTTTTTTTTTAAGATTTTATTTTTAAGTAATCTCTCCACCCAATGTGGGGCTTGAGCTCACAATGCCAAGAGCAAGAGTTGCATGCTCTACAGACTAAGCCTGCCAGGTGTCCCACAATTTCATTACTTTTTATGGCTGAAGAACATTCCATTGTATATATATACCACAACTTCTTTATCCATTCAACTCTTGATGGATATTTGGGCTGCTTCTACAATTTGGCTATTATATATAATGCTGCAATAAACATAGGGGTACATGTATCCCTTTGAATTAGTGTTTTTGTATTTTTGGAGTAAATACCCAGTATTTTTTTTTTAATTTTTATTTATTTATGATAGTCACACACAGAGGAGAGAGAGAGGCAGAGACATAGGCAGAGGGAGAAGCAGGCTCCATGCACTGGGAGCCCGATGTGGGATTCGATTCCGGGTCTCCAGGATCGTGCCCTGGGCCAAAGGCAGGCGCTAAACCGCTGCGTCACCCAGGGATCCCTACCCAGTATTTTTTAATATAACAGCTTTATGGAGATATAATTCACAAATCATACAATTCACCCTTTAAAGTAAAATTTCAATAATGTTCAGTATATCTAGAGTTGTGCAAACATAACCACAATCAATTTTAGAACATTTCATTGCCAAAAAACAAACAAACAAACAAACAAACATGGCTGGGGTGCCTGGCTAGCTCCGTAAGGGAAGCGTATAACTCTTGATCTTGGGGTCATGAGTTTGAGACCCAGGTAGGATATACAGATTACTAAAAAATACAAATAAACTTAAAAAAAAAGATACCCATGCCTATTAGTAGTTACACTCTCATGCTCCCCCAACACCTCTAGCCCTAGACAATCACTAATTTACCTTCTATTTCCATACATTTGCCTATTCTGGACATTTGCAGATAAATAAGATTGCATAATATATGATCATTTGAAATTGACTTCTTTCATTTAGCATAATTTTTTGAGGTTCATCCATGCTGTGGCTTTTATTAATGGTTTATTTTATTTTATTTTTTAAGATTTTATTTATTTATTCATGAGAGACACACAGAGAGAGAGAGAGGCAGAGACACAGGCAGAGGGAGAGGCAGGCTCCATGCAGGGAGCCTGATGTAGGACTGGATCCCTGGTCTCCAGGATTAGGCCCTGGGCCAAAGGCAGGTACTAAACCGCTGAGCCACCTAGGGATCCCCCTGTTTATCTTTTTGAGGAACTGCCAAACTGTTTTCCAAAATGGCTACACAATTTTACATAGCCAGCTGAAGTGTGGGAGGCTTCCAAGTTTTCCACATTCTCATCAACACTTGTTATTGTCCATCTTTTAGAATATGGTCATCTTAGTGGTGTGAAGTGACATCTCATTGTGGTTTTGGTTTGCCTTTTTCCTTTTTTAAAAAAATATTTTATTTATTTACATGACAGAGAGAGCAAGCACAAGCAGGGCGAGCTGCAGAGGGAGAGGGAGAAGCAGGCTCCCTGCTGAGTAAGGAACCTGATTCAGGGCTCCATCCCAGGACCCTGGGATCATGACCTCAGCCTAAGGCAGATATTTAACTGACTGAGTCACCCAGACGCCCCACGGTTTCCATTTTCCTGTTGACTAACGATGTTGAGCGTCTTTTTATGTACCTATTCACCATTTGTAGGTCTTCTTTGGAGAAATGCCTATTCTGATTCTTTGTCCATTTTTAAATGGAGTTGTTTTTCTTTTTGTTACTTAGTTATAAGCGTTCTTTATATATTCTGGATACTAGACCCTTATCAGATATATAATTTGGAAATATATATTTTCTAGAGCATTTAGAATGTAACTGAATCTCCATACAAGATCCTTCTAAGTATAGGCTGACCCCCTCTCTGAAGCTTGAATCTGTCCCACAGGACAGATCTGAATAAATTGCGGGCCTGTCTCTCTTTGGATACATCCAAGGTAAAAGGAAAGTCATTGCTTTTTTCTTTTTTTTTTTTTAAGATTTTATTTATTTATTCATGAAAGACACAGAGAGAGAGAGAGAGAGGGGGGCAAAGACACAGGCAGAGGGAGAAGCAGGCTCCATGCAGGGAGCCCGACGTGGGACTTGATCCAAGGTCTCCAGGATCAGCCCTGGGCTGAAGGCGGCGCTAAACTGCTGAGCCACCGGGGCTCTCCATCATTGCTTTTTAAGTAGTAAGTTCAGTTAATGGTTGACTTGGTCATAATGGTAACAGCAACAGCCACTATTTTTGGGGCCTTTACCTCAAGATCAGATATATTATTTTCTTTTAATTCCTGCAACTACCATCTGAGGTAGTTGTTATTAGTCTATTTTACAGGGAAGCACAGAGAACTTATTTGCTCAAAGTCAAACTATTATTTTAATGATGCAGATCTAGGTTCAAACTAGGTCCATCTGACTACAAAACCTGTGTTGCTAAGTACCATTCTTTTTCCAAATATGTGGCTGTGGTAGAAAACAGATTTGAGGTTCTCTTCCCCTCTCTGGGCACGCAGAAGGGCTACATTTCCCAGAGCTTTTTTGATTAGGTGGGACTGTAGTATTATTTCTAGTCTGGAGCTTTTAGGCTGAGGCATCTAAGAACAGGTGTAAGTTCTCTTTCTCTTTTCCTTGTTGCAGTAACTCTGGGAGCCATGAGATTGTGGAGCTCTGACATGAAAGGTGCCTGGATCCCTACTGGCCTGCATTTAATTTGCATGAGCAAGATACAAACTCTAGGTGTTAAGCCTCTGAGAATTTAAGGTTTGTTTGTTCTTGTAATGTAGACTCTCCCATCCTGAGTATTAGAGCTGCATATTATAATTGCCTCCATTTATTTTCCTTTTGATTGCAGTTCTGCCTTCTAGGCAAGGACATGCCACATAATATCAGTTTCTGACACTTGCTATATCATTTTATTTGTGTTTGTCTCCCATGTGCTGATCTCACGGCACAGAATAGTTATGATCTTCTTAGCAGGTCAGAGATTATGTTTCATATTTCTTCTTCATCCTAGCAGCTCTAGGCACAAAATTAGTGTGGAAGCAATGCTTGTTAATTGTTAAATCTATAATAACCAGAAAAAAACTATTTGTATTTATTGTGGATTTCACAAGTCATTCTTCATTAGGCTTTTAAGTTGAGTTGAGGATGCTGTTCTATTTATAAGTCTGGAATACTTTAGCAATTTCTTTTAAGGAACTTTTAAATAATAATTTGGTCCCATTTACAAATTCAGTTAAATACTTTCAGCCATTTAAAACTGCATTTATAAATGTAATATATTCTATTTCCTTTTAAAAAGTACTTCAATTGTCTAACTGACAAACCCTCCCTAAGGACTTAAGTAATTTTTATAAATCTAATAAATTAAACATACAGATATGGTGAACCTAATTTCTCTGAAATGTTTTACTACCATATATAAACTTGGTAAGTTTTCTACTTAAAAATCATAAATGTAAATCAATGATTTGATTACATTTTTCTGAAACAAATACAAATTTGTACAAAAGTTGAAAGTACAGAGACCTTTTTCTAAACCATTTGAGAGTAGTTGCCAATCTGATGCCCCATCACCCCTGAATCTTTTAGTGTGTGCTTTCCTACAGACAAGGACATTCTCCTATATAACCACAACACAGCCATTCAAATCAGGAAATTAACACTGACACATCACTATTATTAACCCTCAGACCCCATTCAAGTTTTGTCTCTAGTCCCAACGATGTCCTTTAGAGCAAAGGCATCCTGTTCAGCATCATGTGTTCATGTGGTTGTCATGTGTCTTTGTTCTCCTTCAATCTGGAACAGTTCCTTAGCCTGTCTTTGACTTCCATGTCCTTGATATTTTTGAAGCTTGTAGGCCAATTATTTTGCAGAATACTCCCTGGTGTGGTATATCTGATCCTCATGTAGGTTCAGGCTATGTGTCTTGGGCAGGAATATTACAGAAGCAATGTTGTGTTCTTCCTACTGCATTCTATCAATTGGTGTGTGATTTCAGTTTTTCGCATTGTTTTATCATGTTCACTTTTTTTTTTTTAAGATATATTTATTTATTCATGATAGACTCAGAGAGAGAGAGAGAGAGAGGCAGAGACACAGGAGGAGGCAGAAGCAGGCTCCATGCCGGGAGCCCGACGCGGGACTCGATCCCGGGACTCCAGGATCACGCCCTGGGCCAAAGGCAGGCGCCAAACCGCTGAGCCACCCAGGGATCCCCATCATGTTCACTTTGATTACTTGAGTACGGTGGTGTGTTCACTGTAGACTTAATTTTTCGTCCCTTTGTAGCTTAATATTTTGAAGCTATGCAAATATCCCGATTTTGTTAAAGTTTTATAAAACTTCTTGTTTGTTTGTTTATTTATGCCTCCATGTTTCTTATTTTGTTCAATGGGTTATAATCCATTACCTCCATTTTTTGTTTTGATTCCTGTAGTATCTCTAATCAAGCTGGCTTGTTTCTTTTGACATGTTGCTGTAATTTTTTGAGCATTCCTTTGCTACATGACACAATTAGATGTTTTGGGTTTATATTGCACCTTCCCTACCCTAGCTCTGGAATCATCCATTTCTCCAAGGAGCCATGAAAGAGAGTATGTAGAAGCCAGGACCTACCCTTAGGGTATGCCCATTGCCATTGGGGTAATGCTGCTCCTGGTCTTTCCATGGCACAGAAAACAAAGAGGAAATTGGCTTCCATTACCCTTCATATGTTTACTTATTTGGTCAATAGCTATGTATTTATTAGTCAATCAGTCTCTCACCGGGGCTGCCACCCTCTTTTCCCTGCTTGGACTCTCTCCCCTCCCCCTGCATGGATCCCTTCCTCATCCTGCCCTGGTCGGCTGTGGCTCCTCACTCATTCTGAAGATACAGTAGATTCTCATTTGAGGTAGTTCTGTTCTATAAAGTTGTTGCAAACACTGAATTAGTGAGTGCCCAATCTTTGCTCCTAAGAGAAATACAGAGTTAGGTTCCTGAGGGCCTCCGGCCACATTCTTGTTAACCAATCAAAACTACCTTGTTTTATGTGCATTTCTGTTTAAGGCATCTTACTTAATAGATACTGTTGATTCATTAACGTTCAATTCACAGCCAACAGCGGTATATATAACCCATGCCTGAACAAAGCTTATCTAACACACATGTTCTCTGTAACATCACGGCCTTCTTACATTTGGGAAAAGTGGGCAGCACTTCAGGACTACGCTTGGTGGTCATCTTAAATAGTGAAATCAGCAATAAATAACAAAAATGTGAAACATGTGGCACTAAGTAGACAAGAAAAGGACAGTAATATTGACAGTACGAGAGTTGAAACAAGGCAGAGTGTCGCCTTGTTTGGCCTTGGCTGGGAAGGTGTTCCCGCGGTGTTTCAAATATTTTGCCGTGCTGTGCATGTCTGTGAATGACTGCAAAAGCACCATCAGTATTGATTTTGAGGTTACAAATGCATTTTAGTCAGTAGGTGAATTTGCAAATATGAGATCCACAAATAATGAGGACTGACTATGAATCTACTTTGCTCTGCCTCACCTAATGGCTTTCGGACAGTCGGGGAAGGGAAGGAAGAGAAAGATTGACTGCATACTTGAAATTACAGTCACAAGGCTGAGCTGTTACATGAATAGGCCAAATTCCTTTCAGCATGGTAAGTACATAAAAAACCGAATAAGCACAAACATCTCAACTTGAACATATTAATACCATGAGTATTCTTCTTTTCAACATTCCCATACTTAATTCTAAGATAATTATCCATTAAGGGGATTCTAGTATCTCACACAATTTCTGGAGTTATCTTCGCGTGTATTTTTTTTTAAGGTTGCTGCATTGACTTGCTTAAGATTGCAAAAGCACCAGAGAAGTGGGCGGCTGATGAGATTCTTGTTGGTGACCTTGACGGGATTCAGGGAATCCGTGTGCTAGTGCTGGAGCCACTCGTGTAGGATCACAAGAGCCAGCTGTGCTGTCTCTTCCCAGCTCCATGTTCTGAGCCTTGTGTTAGTAATTTGAAATTGGCTATGTTGGGTGTATTTGCACCATGGAAATCTGCAAATGCTACAAGTCAGGGCTTTTTTAGAGAACCGGTTGTTAAATCTTAACCAGCATAGCACTGCCATGAACCCATGAACCCTATTTATAGTTGCTGTGCCATTGACTCTATAACCCAAAAAAGGGAATGCTGACAACTGACAAAGCCAGAGACCTTCTAACCTCTACTTGCAGAAGTCTTCAACCCTTATAGTGCTTATTTGGATACTGCATTTCTTTGGCTCTTAAGATAGGTAACCTCAATTCTAAAGATTTAAGTCTGGTGGATTCCTGGGGTGCCTGGCTGGATCAGTGGGTAGAGCATGAGACTCTTGATGTTGGGGTCATAAGTTTGAGTCCCATGTTTGGTGCAGAGATGACTAAACTAAATAAATAAACTTAAAAAAAATCTGGATAAATCTAATGGGCTCTTGAATTCTTTTACCTTCTTAGGAACATAACTCTTACAGTATGGACATAAAATCTGACTGAGTCTAGGCCCTCTTTCTTAGCTTTGTCCAGTTCAGTCATGACTTTAAAGGTGATTCTATATCCCCCTCCCCGTCCCACCATCTCAACCTCCAGCTTGGTGCACTTCCTCCTGCAGTATCCAGCCCAGAATCCTCATGCTATAAACTCTCCCCATTTCTTTTTTCCCAGTTAGGGTCCTTTTGCAGATAAGTGCCCTGGCCTCCGAGCTTGGCGGGGCAGTTACCCCCTCCCCTACAGGTCTCCTTGAGCTGGAGGAGCCACCATGTCCTCCTTCAACACCTGGCACCAGCATGTGGACAAAGAAGTCATGCTGTTGTGCTGATCCTGGTGACTCAGGCTGTAAAATTGCAGGCCAAGTTGTTAAACTCGGATTCAGGTAGACAGCCAAACAGAGCCACGGCTGCCCTGCATCTGGGTTTTGGCAGACAGAGCAGTTTCTCCATCTGCGGGAGCCTTGGTGTGGCCTTTCCCTCCAGGAGGCAATGCCAGGATAATTTATTGGGCCATAATTGTTGAAAGGAATAGTCCTTCAGGCCATTCATTGAGGCCAAAAATGTTTCTTTATTGAGCATTCTCAGTGTTCTCAGCCTTGTGCTATGTGGAGTGTGCGCGAGCGTGTGTGTGGGTGTGTGTTGAGAGAAGAATCACAAAAAAGACCAAGCCCTAGTCATTCTTCTGTGATTTATCGGTTGAGCAACAATAGAAAGCAGGATATGCTAAGCGTAGTGGCATCTGACTGGTTCAGTTGGTGGAGTGTGTGACTCTTGACCTCAGAGTTGTAAGTTCGAGCCCCATACTAGATGTAAGGATTATGAAAAATAAAATCTTTAAAAATAAATTAATAAAATGAAGTTTTTTTTTTTTAAATAGGAGTATGCTAAATGCCAAATAAGTAGTAGAAACAGAAAACGCTAAAGATTTTCAAAGGAAACATTTTTCATCACTCTGAAGAAAATCCTTCACAGGGTTGGTCTGAAGGATGGATAGGATTTAGTCAGTGAAGAACAAGGTGAAGGCACTTCACCTGGAAGAAGAGCTTATGGGATGGGTCTGGAAGGCCAGGTGGCTGGTAGGCACGCAACTCCTGAGGCTGCTCCTGGGGAAGGTCTCCTGAGAGAAGAGCTGGAGATGTGGGCAGAGGCCACATGGGAGGGGACTGCAAATGATGGGCAAAGGAATTTAAACTCCATTTGGTAGGAAACAAACCCTTACCGAAAGTTTTTGTTTTAAAGATTTTATCTATTTGAGAAAGAGAGAGCACAAGCAGGGGGAGGGGCAGAGGGAGACGCAGGTTCCCTGCTGAGAGCAGGGAGCCCAACATGGGGCTCGATCCCAAGACCCCGAGATCATGACCTGAGCTGAAGGCAGACGCTTAACTGAGCCACCTGGGCGCCCCTCACCAAAAGTTTTTAAGGAGAGGAGTGGCATGATCTGGTTTGTGTCAAACAAAGTTAAAATTTCTGTTCTCACCATTGGAGGTATTTTCTCTAAGAGGAGCTTTAGTGATGTTCTGAGGTTGCTGGGCTGAGGAGGTCATGAGTGATGGAATAAAGATGGGTTCCTAAGGACGTCTCTTCTCTGCTCACTAGGCTCTTCTCGTCTGATCACCATCTGCAGTAGATATCAGAGATAATAAGGTGATCCATAATAATAATGATAACCACAAACAAGAATAGGTAAAATTTACTGATTACTTTCTCTGCACTGGATCCTGAGCTAAGCACTCTACTCTGATTTTGTAAAGTACTTATATCAATTGTATGAAGTAGATACTATTCTTATCTCCATTTTACAGATGAGAAAACTAAAGCAGAGAGAAGTGAGGGGATTTGCCGAAGGCCACACAGACAGAAGTGACAGTGGGAAGATGAGAACACAGCACTGTCTGACTCCAGGGCTTGAGCTCTGCCCTCCTACACTGTATATATTCTCTTCTGAGATGAGTCACTTTCTCTGTGGAGGAGTCCCCAGGATAGCTGGGCAAGATTGTGAAAAGAAGGCTGGATTTCAACCCAAGCAGGTGGTTTTGCAGGTGGTGGAAGGACCACATCCAGAGGCTGAAAGAGAGTGAATTCAGATCGCCTTGGAAGGTGGTTGCTAGTGCATGTTACAGGTTTAACCACCATCATTATAGTTCAACTAGCTTCACGATGAATGAATGAGTGAACAAATGAATGAATTGGTTGCTAACTGGTGGCCCACAGGGTATCTGTTCTAAGGATATTTTTGTCTCACATGCTGTTAAAAAAAAAAACATAGAGTCAATGTTTTAAAATCAAGTAATTTTTAAAAATTCAGAATTCTAAATTCTGTTATGCAATTTGGAAATCTGGCAAGAGTACATTTGCATTTCTGCAGAGCTGGAGTCAGCTGGAGTAAGCAGCAGCTGTCCCCCCATCCCCGCCCAGGCCAAGGGGCTTTGCTCCCCTGTTCATGGAGCCCATAGCACTCAAACAG
The DNA here is from genome assembly GCF_003254725.2 of Canis lupus dingo. Classification (NCBI taxonomy): domain Eukaryota; kingdom Metazoa; phylum Chordata; class Mammalia; order Carnivora; family Canidae; genus Canis; species Canis lupus. The sequence continues at coordinate 25,448,259 of NC_064246.1, read as the reverse complement.
AGTGTGTACTTCTCCAGTCTCATTGATCCACTTATGTCACCTCCTTGGTCTCCATAGGTATTTGATTTTGAAACCCTGTTGACAGATGCTTCCCTAAATAATCATAGGTGAAGTGAAAGTGGGAGGAATAGCAAGAAAATGCATAACATTGTGATCCAGAAAGACTTAATCAATAAATGCCCATCTAGTGGAAGTTTCATAAAGATAAATATAAGGTCTTATAACCCATTAAATCAAGCGTGCTAGTGGGGACACAAGGATATGGCTTAACAGTAATAAACTAAAAAAAACCCCACAAGTTTTAGTTGAAGAAAACCTCAATGTGAGTCAACAGTATGATGTAAGTGTCAAAAAAGCTGTGACTTTAGGCTATATTAACAGAAGTATATAGCAAATGTTTGGCTTCCTCATAACAGGGATTAGAGGTATACTGCATAGCCTCCCGGGAAGAGTACAAATTAATTTCACAGGGTGGAGACTGAGGGAGGCCAGATATTGACACAGTGTAAGGAAGCTGCCCAGAGCTGCCCAGAGACTGAAGAGCTGCGCAGGAGGTGGTATGTTCCCTGGAAACTAAAGTGTTCTAGCATAAGCAGGATGACCACTTGGCAAAAATATGGAGTAGTAGACGGGAATGATCAGAGGAAGATTGGTGTCAGAGAACTTCAGGTCCATTTTGACTCTGACATTCCATGATTCCATGTACTATTTTTTTTTTAAAAGTCATTTATTCATGAGACAGAGAGAGAGAGAGAGAGAGGCAGAGACATAGGCAGAGGGAGAAGCAGGCTCCATGCAGGGAGCCTGATGTGGGACTCGATCCCGGGACTCCAGATCATGCCCTGGGTCGAAGGCAGGTGCTACACCGTTGAGCCACCTGGGCTGCCCCGATTCCATGTACTAAAAGTCTTTTGGAGAAAGGGAAATGAATATTAACCTCTTTGGGCCATATCATGTGTGCCAGCTACACATATGGCACCAGTTTGGCAGAAAGCACTTAGGCTCATCACTGGAGGGCCCACCGTGGTGCTTCAGATGTGAGTTGGTCTGAAGATGGCATTTTGCTACCTCGTAGGTTTGTGGAATGGCCAAACTTGCAATGGAGACATGGCACACATTTAGGAGACACGTAGGCGGTGAGGAAGTAAGTGACAGCGCTGTATACAAACAACTTGCTAGTTATCAGGGGTCCCTGTGCAATCTCAAACCAAATCCGGAGGTTTGCTCCCTGGCAACACTTTGTAACCAGTGGGTTAGCAATGGGTCTGTTGTATCTAATACATGACTGCAGCGCACAGGAGAAGATGCTATGCTGCGGAAAAGAACATGGGCTCTGGAGTCAGACAGCCTGGGTTCAAATCCTGCTTCAGGTAACTCATGTGTATAAGGCAGATAATCACATCTACATACAAGATATTATATAAAGTGTTTTTAACTTAGTAAACGATCAACAGAAATTAGCCAAAGACTTGTTTTTCTTTATGAATATTTTTAAGATTGGCCTGTTTTTCTCATTTTCATCCTGCTGTGGTTGGTCTGTGAGGCTGCTTGGATTTCAGCAGCTGGGGCCCTCTAGAGAAAACATGTGTTGAGGAGACTGGATGGAGGGATTAGAAGACATGAGCTCCAGTTATGGGCAGGATCAACCTGCTGTTCACACAGAGATCGTCACCAGCACTTTTAAAAGGGAGCTCCCGGGGTGCCTGGCAGGTTCATCTGTAGAGTTTGCGACTCTTGATCTCAGGATCATGAGTTCAAGCCCCACGTTGGGGGATAGGGCTTACTTAAAAAAATCTTTCAAGATAAAAACTTCAAAAATTAAAAAAATAAAAGGAAGCTCCTTACTCGTCATCTACCTCAGTATCTTCTATAAGAGGCTCTGTGGGAGGAATTTCTGTCACCAGCTCCTCAAAGTGCCACCTGCAGGTCCTCAAAATGCCAAGCACACCCTGACTGGGGCCTTTTTCCTTACTGGTTCTTCTGGCTGCAACTCTCTTGCCTCAGAAATGCGCATGACTCAATCTGTTTCTTCATTCAAATATTGCCTTGTTGGAGGAACCGCCCCTGAGCAGCTATCTAGAATAGCATCTCTCCCCTTGTCCCGATTTCTCTCTCTTGCCCTGAACACCACCTGACATATGATGTAATTAGTTCTTATCTCTGTGGCCTCACTAAATGGGTGTTCCATGAGAGCAGGGACTTGGTCACAAACAGAGCTCTTGCCCCAGGGCCTGGAAACTGCTGGTGTATGTTAGGTCTCAATGGATGTTTTCGGGTTGGGTACTTTACTATGGCTTTCTGGGTGGCTTTATTGCTTCCCAGAAAACCTCTACCCCAAACCATCCTGAGTCCACTCTGAGTAATGGGTCTATGAGCCAAATAGCAATGCCTAGGGAGAGAATGCTAGGCCCCTAGCACCGGAATGTTACTGTTTTGTGATTGGCTCCCTTACATTGGCTTCCCTGCTGCTGCTAAAGGTAAACAGTAACAGCAAGAGACGGAGCAGGAGCAGTGGCTTCTGGAAGAATGAGACACTTATTCACATAAAGGGGAAGCAGGACAAAGCGCCCTATTTCTACGGGGCCACGCAGAATAATCCCTGGAAATGGGGAACACTTACCGGTCCTGTCTTTCAATGGTCCAATTGTCTGGCACCACAGAGCTGTGAAGGCTGTTTATAGATGGGCTTTCACACTTGAGCAAGGAAAGAGTCTACTTCTGATTGTGCAGCTGGAGGTAGACCTTTAATGTGTCTCATCTGTGTACAGCTACTGCACTTTACTCACGTGGAAGATCATGTTTACTCCTTTGGCCCTTAAAGGGCTGATCCTGTTGAAGCAATTATTCCCCAGCAGTCCGCGTGCTGTCTAAACCTGTATTTCAAAGCTGTGTTTGGCATTGGAAATAAAGTCAATTGGCTTGGAGGGTTTGTTTTGTGTGTGTGTGTGTGTGTGTAGCATTTGGCCTTGTTGGGCAGTGGGAACTTTAGGGCTGACAGTTCAGGGAGTATCTTCTGATAGGAAGTGGTCGAATGGGTTCAGCTGTGGATCTTAAATGAGGAAACATTTTTGGATTTCGATGACTGTAATTTTGTTTTGCATGATATTGATTTGAAAGACCTAACTGATAAAAGTAAAGCCCTCCCAAAGTGGGGGGGTGAGGGCTAAAAAACAACATTTAGATTTTAGAAAGATAATCAATTCAGCCGTTAGCTGTATTTTGTATTCTGTACTTGTCCCTCATCACATTCAGCATAGGCAGCATTTGTCCTTGACACCAGAGCTTGCTGTAAGCTGGTTCTGGCCACAGAGAATGGACAGAGGCTTCCCACCTCTCCTTCAAAACAGGGGACAGAAATGTGGTGAGAGTATGTGTTTGATGACTTCTAGGATATTCAATGCCCATAAAAAAATGGCCAAGGCCCATATAGAAGATAGGCAAAGATCATGGCCTTTTATTAAGGACCTCCCGGCATGTTATAAGCCTACCCTGGAACAAGCATACACATACCTATTTCCATCTCTGTGCTACATCCCCTTGTCTGATTCAATAAGGTGGTGAGTCATTACATGATGGAGTCTATGAGTCATTCCTCTGGGCCTAGAAAGTGCCTGGCACAGAGTGCTCAATAATGATTGTTGAATAGAATCGAATGATCCCAAAACGGAATTTCAAAAATGGAAGGACTTCAGAGATCATCTACACCAAGAACCTGATTTCATAGGGGAGGTAAGACAATTTGCCTAAGAACCCAAAGGCTGGCAGCCACTAACGACCTGAGCCTTTATTTCTCTGCCAGACCTTTTTTGAAAAACAGAGCTAGGCATGGCCTTGGCATTTGTGAAACATCTTTCAGGTGTGTGTGTGTGTGTGTGTGTGTGTGTCCTGGGTCACTAGTTTCTTTGTGCTTGTAGCATAAAGAACAAAATCAAATGTCATCCTCCTAACACTTTCATTTATAGATGAGGAGGTTGTGATACAGATTCACAAGCCAGTTTGGGATCACACAGTTGGGCATGCGGCAGACAGAGCCAGGACCTCCTTATTCCCAAGGAGGTAAGCCTGGGGTTTTCCTGGGTGACCCAGCACCAGGATCTCCAGGGCACTGTGAACCTTGGGGAGGTGAGACCATGTCATCCAACCACAATAAATCACTCCCCAATGGCAAAGACCTTAAACCTGTGGCAGTCCTTAGTACACACTAGGTACTCAGAAAGTATTTGTTGAGTGAATCAACTACTAAAGGTATTTTGAGGTGGACCATGTAGAAAAGGCTGTAGGGTTACAGCATGAAAATAAAGAGACCCATACCCTTGAACAGAACATTTATATCTAAATGAATCTTGTCTTTCCAAGAATTCACCTCCTGAGACTATCTACATTTATTTCAATATGCTGCTACTGTTTAAAACTTTTGAAAGCTCTCTTTTTGGCATTTTCTCCTGAGTGTTTGAATTAAGTCATACAAAACCAATGTCAAAAAGAAAAAAAAAAGTGTGTGTGGGGGGGAACACCTGGCTGGCTCAGTCTATACAGCATGTGACTCTTGGTCTCAGGGCTGTGAGTTTGAGCCCCATGTTGGATGTGAAGATTACTTAACATTTTTAAAGAAAATAGGATAAAATAAAACCAATGTCATTGTTTTACAGTCACATCTTCTTTTTTGACCTAAGTATAACTTTCCCAGTCAACCCTCCCCATCATATTTATCATATTTTACTTTTAAAAGGATGGTTATTAAAAGTCTTTTGTGGGCAGCCTGGGTGGCTCAACAATTTAGCACTGCCTTCAGCTCAGTGTGTGATCCTGGAGACCCGGGATCAAGTCCCACATCGGGCTCCCTGCATGGAGCCTGTTTCTCCCTCTGCCTGTCTCTCTATGTCTCTCATGAATAAGTAAATCTTAAAAAAAAAAGTCTTTTGTATGCTAGCATTATTGCCTTCAAGATTTAGAATCCAGTCACACCATATATAAGAGCAGTGAATACTCATTGAATGCCAGTCACTGTGTTTATAAGCACTTCATAGAAAATGATTTATTTTATCCTCACAACAATTTTATTTAATTTTTAAAGATTTATTTACTTGAGCAGGGGAGACAGACCCTGCGTGCCCTCTAGCATGAGCACAGTGGGGGGAGGGGAGGAGGAACAGGGAGAGGGAAAGAAGATAAAATAGACTCCCTGTGGAGCACAGAGCCCAGCACTGGGCTGGATTTCACAACCCTGAGGCCATGACCTGGGCCGAAATCAAGAGTCAGACACTTAACTGACTGAGCCACCCAGGCACCCCTCCCCACAACGACTTTAAACGGTAGGTATGGACATTGAAGTTGAGAGAGGTTACACAGTTGCCTGGGGACACAAATCTGGGAAGAGACAGGTTTTGAATATAGGTCTGACTCCAGAGCCCAATGGCTTGAACATTCTGATATTTACCAAGGAGAACACACTCTTCAGCGGGACTTTTTTTTTTTTTTTTTTTTTTAAAGTAAGCTCTAGGCCCAATGTGGGGCTTGAACTCACAGCCCCAAGATTAAGAGCAGGATACTCTACTGACTCAGTCAGCCAGGTGCCCCTCTTGAACATGATTTTTAAGGGCTCTGTGGTATTCCATCATATACTTGACCATAAGTTACCAGAGCAGTTTTCTATTGCAGAACATTTTAATTATTTCCATTAAAAATATTTTAAGGAATTCCATGATGATATCTTTGAACAAAAATCATTACATACATTGCTTGATCTTTCCTTCAGAAAAAAATTCTAGATACAGCATTTCTAGATCATGTTTTATTTATTTATTTATTTATTTATTTTATTTATTTTATTTTATTTTATTTTATTTTATTTTATTTTATTTTATTTTATTTTATTTTATTTTTTTAGGTCATGTTTTAAAAGCTTTTAACCACTTTCTACAGCATCTGAAGTCCTTGCTTCCCAGTATTTATATTATCATTATTTAAATCATTGCCAGTCTGAAGTATAAAAAGATAACTTATTTTGATTTGTATTTTCATGTTTATTAGTGAGTATAAACACTTTTTTCATTTGTATTATTCTTTTGTGAATTGTCTTTTGTTCATTTTATTTAAAAGGTTGTATGTATTTTTCCTTCTGCTTTGCAAGACTGTTTTTCAAATTAAAGATAATAAGCCTTTGTCTATCATATTGCCAATATCTTACCCTTGTTTGTGGTTTGTTTTTTCATCTAAAAAATCAAATATAAGTTTTAAAATTTTATATAGGCAAAACTATGCATCTTTTATGATTTTTAAAAAGATTTTATTTCATTTTATTAAGATTTTATTTATTTATTCATGAAAGACACAGAGAGAGGCAGAGGCAGAGACACAGGCAGAGGGAGAAGCAGGCTCCATGCAGGGAGCCAGATGTGGGACTCGATTCCAGGACCTGGGAACACGAACTGAGCCAAAAAGGCAGATGCTCAACCACTGAGCCACCTAGGTGTCCCTGATTTTTAAAATATTTTAAGGGGTCCCTGGGTGGCTTAGTTGCTTAGCATCTGCCTTCGGCCTAGGGAGTGATCCTGGAATCCTGGTATCAAGTCCCACATCAGGTTCCCTGCATGGAGCCTGCTTCTCTCTCTGCCTGTGTCTCTGCCTCTCTCTCTCTCTCTCCCACTCCCCCACTCTCTATCTCATGAATAATAAAATCTTTTTAAAAAATTAACTCATAGAGGTGTCTGGGTGGCAAAGTCAGTTAAGCTTCCAACTTTTGGTTTCAGCTCAGGTTGTGATTTCAGGGTCATGGGTTCAAGACTTGTGCCAGGCTCTGTGCTCAGTGCAGAGTCTGCTTAAGATTTTCTCTCCCTCTCCCTCTGTCCCTTGCCCCGCTAAAATCGATCAATCAACCAATTAATCTTTAAAATAACTCATGTATTTGGAACTTTACTTTGATGATTGGCATACAGTAGGAACTCAAACTTAATTTTTCCAAACAGAAGCCAAGTATCCTAGCACTATTTGCTAGCATATTTCCCCCTTTGATTTTTTTATTGAGATATAATTGACATATAATATCATATTAATTTCAAACATACAGCATAATGATTTGATATTTGTATATATTGTGAAATGATCACCACATTGTCTAGTTAATATGTCACCATAGTTATAAATTATTTTTCTTGTGATGAGAACTTTTAAGATCTACTCCCTTAGCAACTTTCAAATATGTAATACAGTATTATCAACTATAGTCACCATGCTGTATATTATATCCCCATGATATTTATTTTATAACTGGAAGTTTGTACCCCTTGACCCCCTTCACCTATTTCACCCTCTGATTTTAAATGCTACTTTTATCATATACTAAATAGTTATTTATATTTGGGTCTGTTGGAAGGTTTTAAGTTTTATTTTACTGATATATGCCAAATCTCGATGTTTAATTACTCTGGCTTTATAATAGGTTTTAGTACTTAAGATATCCCCTCATATTTCTTTTTTCCTCCCGAAATTCATTGACTCACCTCTTCCAAAAATCTCTTTTGGATTTTAATGGGACCTGCGTTACATTTATAAATTAATTTGAGAAGAAGTGACATCTTTATAATAATTGCATTTTCTTATCCACAGATGTGGCATGTCTCTTGTGTATTTATCTTTATCTTTTTTTTTTTTTTTAAAGATTTTATTTATTTATTCATGATAGTCACAGAGAGAGAGAGAGAGGCAGAGACACAGGCAGAGGGAGAAGCAGGCTCCATGCACCGGGAGCCCGATGTGGGATTCGATCCCGGGTCTCCAGGATCGCGCCCTGGGCCAAAGGCAGGCGCTAAACTGCTGCGCCACCCAGGGATCCCTATCTTTATCTTTTTTAATACAACATGTTTTATTTTTTTGTTTTCAGGATTATTTCAGAAATATTTCTTTCCTTTTTCCATCTTTATTGAGGGAGAATTGACAATTTAAAATTGTATATATTTAAGGTGTATGACTTGATGATTTGATACACATATCCATTGTGAAATGATCATCACAATGAAGGTAATGAACATACACATCACTTCACATAGTTGACATTTTCTTTTTTCTTTTCTTTTCCTTTCTGTTTTTTCTGTTTTTTCTTTTCTCTTTGTGATGAGAACATTTAGGGTTTACTCTCAGCAAATTTTAAGTATACAATACAGTATTTTTTAAGTGTAGTCACATTGTTGTACATTCATTTATCTCCTTTTATGTACCTTGGTAAAATTTTGCTCTTTAATTTTTTTGTCAAGTAAATATTGAATACATATTGTTAAGTTTATTCTTGGGTGAAACATATACATGTACACACACATGTGTATATATACATTTTTATATACTTATATAGAATTGCTATAATTGGTACTTTTTCTTCTCATTTTACTTTCAAATGGATTATTGATAGTGAATATTCATTCAGCAAATACTTACTGTCTACTGCATGCCAGTCATTTTGTTAGATACCAAGACTATGCTATGTACCAAACAGACACTGTATATAGTATTAATAAATTTTAAAATATTGATTATATTTCCATTTCTGGGCCAAGTTCTGCTTGGTAATGGAATATTATTTAACATATTGTACTGATGGGTTAGATTTAGTAGTAGTCCACTTAGGCTGTAAGTGTATTAATTCCATATAAATAAGTGAGACTAGTCTGGTCTAGCCTGTGGAGGGTATGTGTGTATGTTAGCTTTGTAAAATAAATTGGAAACCTCACCATTATTTCTATAGCATATATAGCTTTGGAATTAATTGTTTCTTATTCCTTGGCAATGACTTGAACAATCATCATGTTCAAGCTGGAAGACTAAAATTGGGCAAATGCCCCAGGTTTCCTGAGTCTCAGACCTTTGAAGAATTTATGGAAGCAAGACAGAATAAAGATTTATACAGCAACAAGCCAAATGGCAAGAGATGTATTTCATGCTTTGGTCCTGCCTTTTCTCTGGGGAACTGTGGCCTTGTATGTGCATTTCTTGGAAGGACTGGCTTTCTTTTTCCAGGGAGGACCACCAAGTATGACCCCATTCTAGAGCTTTCCAATACTCTTGGTTGGTGCCAGGCTGGGCTGATGACTGGAGGCAGGGGTGACCAATTGGCTTTGTATGGAGTAGAAAACTCCAGTGATGGCAAGCAGGGGGCAAAAAGCAGCATCAAGGCTATTCCTTTCTCATAGAACCTCCCCATAGGAATTGCAGACATCAGACACGAATAAAAGTCCAATGTTGCCCACTTCTTTTCTTTATCCTCTGCATCTTTCTGAATTTGCACAACCGTAGCTAAATCTATCAGACCAGTTCCATGCCTGCTGCAGAGCCCAATGTCAGAGCCAGTTTGCGAGCCCAAAGCCTTGGTTCTGTGATATGATTCCTCCCATAATATTTTTATTTATATCCCTGAATGTGTCTTCCAATTTTAAAATTTAAGCACCACTCCCCTTATCTTCCCTGGCAAAGAATTTTTAAGCACACAGGGTTCCTAAATTTTTTTCCAATAACTCTTTTTTTTTTAACTTTTTTTTTTTTAAAGATTTATTTATTCATGAGAGACACAGAGAGAGAAAGAGAGGCAGAGACACAGGCAGAGGGAGCAGCAGGCTCCATGCAGGGAGCCCGATGCGGGACTCGATCCCAGGACCCCGGGGTCACGCCCTGGGCTGCAGGCGGCGCTAAACCACTGAGCCATCCGGGCTGCCCTTCAGTAACTCTTGTATTGGTTTTCTACCGCCATGTAACAAATTGGCACAATTTAGAAGCTTAAAACAATACTCGTTTGTTATCTTACAGTTCTGTAGTCACAAGTCTGGTGGTAAATTCCTTCAGATTCCAAAATGCCCAAATTGAGATATCTGCAAGGCTTTTTTCCTTACTGGAGGCTCTGGAGAAGAATCCTCTAACAAGTTCACTCTGGTGGTTGGTCAAATTCAGTTCCTTATGGTTGTAGGGCTGAGGGTTGTAGGTCCTGTTTCCTTTCTGGCCATCAGCCTGGAGCCCTGGGGCCCCTCTCAGCTTCTTAGCTTTCCTGTATTCCTTGTCACATTGCTCCTATGACTTCCAAGCCAGCAATGGTGCATTGCGTCCATCTCATGCTTCAAATCTGCCTGACTTCTCCTTCTGCCTCATTTCTCCTACTTCCTGTTAGAGAAAGTTCTCTGCTTTTAAAGGCTCACCCAGATCAGCCTGGGCTCACCCAGATCATCCAGAATAATCTCCTTATTTTAAAGTCTGTAACCTTAATTACATTTGCAAAGTCCCTTTTGCCACGTTACATAATATGCTCACAGTTTTCAGGGATTAGGACATGGACATCTGTGGGATTGCTATGCTTATCAAAGCTTTCATTTCTTTATTTTTCATACAGGATATTTTAGGATCATCTTTTCCCTTGGAAAGGAAGACAGTTCCATCCTTTTGGAAAAAATAAACTGCCAGTCATCTTCATGCCCCAAACACACACAGACATCATGCTTTCAGTTTAGGACCATAAAGTTATTTGATTCTGGCATCAAACTCAGTAAAATTCATTTGGTGGACTTAAAGATCTGAGACAGCCAAATATTGACGCACCATTAGGTGGCACTTGATTAGAAAGCTTGCTTCTGTCTGAACTTTCCCAAGGCAGCAATCTGACAAGATGGAAAGAAAACTCTGATGTAAATGGAGGAGAGTGGGGGATGGCATCCTCAGTCATTACATGAAAATCATTAAAGACAAAAACTATTCTAGACTTGAAAGTAATTTGTACATTCAAGCTAACTTTAGAGAGTTTAATTATTACTTAGAAAATGTAAACAGGCTATTTAAAATCTTTTTACACATGATGATTTTTAAAAATCCTGGGGTCAAAAAATTACCTCTAATAATTTTTATTGGCTGCAACATTTGTCTTATGCTAATAATGAGCAAATTTCCATGGAGTGCTTATTATATGCAGAGGAGGCATATCATGAGCACTACAATGTCCTACTTACTCTGGCCCATATTTTGCACCACGCTGTGTTTCTCTGAAATGGTAGTATACAACAAAAATATAATTCCAGCCATATATGCAATTTTTCACAGCTTTTGGTTGAAATATAATTTATATGCCATTAGTTTTACGTGTTTAAGGCATATGATTCAATGGTTTTTAGTATATTTATAGAATTGTGCAACCATTACCATATTTTAATTTTAGAACTTTTTCATCATCTCCAAAAGAAAGTTTGTATCCATCAGTAGTCACTTCCCCGTCTCTCCCACCCTTAGGCTTAGGCAACTACTAATTCATTTTCTGATTCTACAGATTTTGCTCTTTCGGACTTTTCATATAAATGGGATCATGCAGCATATGGTGTTCTGTGATGGCTTTTTCACTCATCATAACACTTTTGACATTCATTCCTATTGTACCATGTATTAGTATTTGATTTTTTTTATGTCTGAATATAATATTCCATTAGGTGGATGTAGCATTTATTTACCATTCATCAGTTGATGGACATTTGAGCTGCTGCTGAGTTTTGGTTATTATGATTAATGCTACTATGGAGATTCATGCACAAGTTTCTTTGTGTGGACATGTGTTTTCATTTCTATTGGGTGGATATGTAGAAGTGGAATTGCTCAGGTCTGATGATTACTCCATGTTTAGCTTTTTGAGGAACTGCTCCACTTTTGTTATAACAGCTATAGCATTTTATATTATTAACACATGTAATTTTAAAAATAGCTTTATTGAGGTGTAAGTGACATACAATGAAATGTACATAAAGTATATGATTTGGTAAGTTTCGGCATATGTATATAGCTGTGAAGCCATCTCATAATCAAGATAACGAGCATATCCATCACTCCGAAATTTCCCTTATGCCTCTTTGAAACCCGTTCTTCCCACTTCCCCCTTCCTATCACCCCATTATTCCCACGCAACCGCTAAACTGATTTCTGTCATGATGGTTTAGTTTGCATTTTTTGGAATCTTACATAAATGAAATCACACAATATGTACTGATTTGTGTCTGGCTTTTTTCATTGAGCATAATTATTTTAAGATTCATCCATGTTATTTGAATATATCAATAATTCATTCATATATATGGATGAGTAGTATTCTCTTGTATGTATATACTTCAATTTGTTTATCCATTCACCTACTGATGGACATTTGGATTGTTTCCAGTTTAGGGCTATTATAAACAAAGCTGCTATGAACATTCATGCATAAATCTTTGTATGAATGTGTGCTTTCATTTTTCTCGGGTAAATACCTGAATGCAATGTTTGGATTATGTGGTAGGTATACATTTAATATTTTAAGAAACTTCCAAAATTCTTTCTAAAGTGGTGTTACCATTTTATATCCTGCTAGGAGTATATGAGACGTCTAGTTCCACCGCACCCTCACCAATACATATATGTTATGGTCAGTTTTAGTTTGATTTGATTTAATTTAACTTAATTCTATTGATTCCAATCAGTGTGAAGAGATACTTCTTGTTTTAATTTGCACTTTATTAACTGAATAAATCTGACAGGTTACATTGTCTGAGTTTAAGGTGTACAACACGTTACTTTCATACATTATATATGACTGCCAATGTCGTGATATTCATATTACATAATTATAGTGCAAATTTATTGTCTATATTCATTATACTGTGTATTATTAGCTCTCTATGGCTTATTTACTACTCATTACAAGTTTGCGCCCTTAAACATCATCACTCTTTTCTCCTCCCACCCATATGCTGTTAACCACCATTTTACTCTGTTTTTTTTTTTTTTTTTAAGATTTTATTTATTTATTCATGAGAGACACAGAGGGAGAGGCAGAGACATAAGCAGAGGGAGAAGCAGGCTCCCAGTGAGGAGTCTGATGCGGAACTCAATCCCAGGACCCCAGGATCACGACCTGAGCCAAAGGCAGATGCTCAACCGCTGAGCCACCCAGGTGCCCTTTTCTAGCTAGATTTAGAATCAAATTGATATGAGACAGATTAACAGGAGAAAATAAAATTTAATAGGCATACCTACAAAGAATCCACATAGACTTGAAAGCCCCTATGTAGTTATCTTTTATTTTATTATTTATTATTTTTTTAAAGATTTATTTATTTATGACAGACATACACAGAGAGAGAGGCAGAGACAAAGGCAGAGGGAGAAGCAGGCATCATACAGAGAGCCTGACGTGGGACTCGATCCAGGGTCTCCAGGATCGTGCCCTGGGCCAAAGGCAGGCACCGAACCGCTGAGCCACCCAGGGATCTCCCTTAGTTATCTTTTAAATCAAATAGGTTAAGAGTTACAATAAAAATACATTATCTAAAAAATATTTACCCATGTATACCCTGACCAGTGTTCTTTATTTCTTTGTGTGGATTCAAGCTACTGGCTAGTGTCCTTTCATTTCGGCTGGAAGGACAAAGGGTATCTTTTAGGGCAGTTTGGCCAGCAATGAACACCCCAAACTTGTTTTTCTGGGAATCTCAATTTCACCTCCAGTTCTGAAGGGTATTTTTGCTGGATTCTTGGCTAATAGTTTTTTGTTTTTGCTTTTTTTCTGTCAGCAGTTCGAATATGTCAGCCCACTGCTTTTTTATTTTTAATATATTTTTTTTCAGGTCAGCTTTAGGTTCACAGCAAAATTGAATAGAAAGTACAGGGAATTACCATATACTCCCTGCCTCCCCTCCATGCACCGTCTCCCCTACGATGAATATTCCACACAGGAGTGGTACATTTTTGCAAATGACGAACCTACATTGACACATCATTATCACCCAACTCTATATATTACATTAGGGCTCACTCTTGGTGTTTTACATTCTGTGGATTTGAATAAGTGTATAATGACATGTATTCATTATTACAATATCATACAGAAACAGTTTCACTATCCTAAATATCCTCTGTGCTCTGCTTATTCATCCCATCGCCCTTCAACCTCTGGTAACCAATAATCTTTAGTTTTTTTAAAGTTTCTTTTTTATTTAAGTAAGCTTACACCCAACATGGGTCTTGAACTCATGACCCTGAGATCAAGAGTCACATGCTCTTCTGACTGAGTCAGCCAGGTGCCCCGTCAACCACTGATCTTTTTATTGTTGCCATAGTTTTGCCTTTTCCAATATGTTATATAATTGGAATCATATAGTTTGTAGCCTTTTCAGATTAGCTTCTCTCCCTTAGTAATATGCATTTAAGCTTCTTGCATATCTTTTCATGGCTTGATAGTTTCTTTCTTTTTAGCACCAAATATTATTCCACTGCCTGGATGTACAAGTTTATTCATTCACCTATTGAAGGACATCTTGGTTGCTTCCGACTTTTGGCAATTATGAATAAAGCTGCTATAAACATCTGTATGTAGATTTTAGGATGGATGTAAGTTTTCAACTCTTGGGTGGAATACCAAAGACTGTGATTGCTGGGTCAGTATGATAAGAGTATGTTTAGTTTTGTAAGAAATAGCCAAACAATCTTCAAAAGTAGCTGCGCTATTTTGTATTCCCACCAGCAATGAATGAGAGTTCCTGTTGCTCAACGTCCTCAGAAGCATTTTGTGTTTTCCGTATTCTGGGTTTTGGCCTTTATAATAGGTGTGAAGATGTTTTAATTTGCAATCACCTGATGACCTGTGATGTTGACCATCTTTTCATATAATTAATTTTCCTTTGTATGACTTCTTTGGTAGGATGTCTGTTCAGGTCTTGGGCCTACTCTTAACCAAGCTGTTTGTTTTCTTATTGTTGAGTTTTTTTTTTTTAAGATTTTATTTATTTATTCATGAGAGACACACAGACACAGAGGCAGAGACACAGGCAGAGGGAGAAGCAGGCTCCATGCAGGAAGCCCGACATGGGACTAGATCCGGGGTCTCCAGGATCACATGCCCCGGGTTGAAGGCGGTGCTAAACCGCTGAGCCACCCGGGCTGCACTTATTGTTGAGTTTTAAGAGTTTTTAGTATATTTTTGAATAACAGTCCTTTATCAGATATGTTTCTTGCAAATATTTTCTCCCAGTCTGTGGCTTATATTTTCTTTTCTTTTTTTTTTTTTTTTAAGATTTTATTTATTTATTCATGAGAGACACAGAGAGAGAGAGAGAGAGAGAGGCAGAGACACAGGCAGAGGGAGAAGCAGGCTCCATGCAGGGAGCCCAACGCAGGACTTGACCCCGGGTCTCCTGGCTCACACCCTGAGCCAAAGGCAGGCGCTAAACTGCTGAGCCACCCAGGAATCCCCCCCCCGCCCCCCCGTGGCTTATATTTTCATTTTCTTGACCCATTATCTTTCGGCTTTCCTGAATCCTTTTTTAAAAAAAAATTATTTATTTATTTACTTACTTATTTGAGAGAGAGAGAGCCAGCATGAGCAGGAGGAGGCAGAGGGAGAAGCAGACTCCCTGCCCAACAGGGAGCCCAACTCAGGGCTCAATCCCAGGACCCCAGGACCATGACCCAAGCCGAAGGGAGACTCTCAACTGACTGAGCCACCCAGGCACCCTAGCTTTCCTGATTTCTTCTTCTTCTTTTTTTTTTTTTATTAAGATTTTTATTTATTTATTCATGAGAGACACAGAGAAAGAGAAAGGCAGAGACACAGGCAGAGGGAGAGCTTTCCTGATTTCTGATGAGAAATCCGTTGTTAACCTTACTGAGGATTCCTGGTATGTGAGAGTCTCTTCTTTTTTTTGCTGCTTTCAAGATTCTTTGTCTTTGTCCTTTGGCAGTTTGATTTAATATGTTTGATTGCAAATCTCTTTGAATTTATCCTACTTAGAGTTTGTGGATCTTACTGGACAGGTAGATTTATGTTTGTTGTCAAATTTGGGAATATTTCAGCCATTACTTCTTCACATATTCTTTCTCTCTTCTCCTCTTTTGGGATTCCTATTATGAGTATAGTGATATGTTTGATGGTGTACCATGGGGCTTCATTTGTCTTCTTACTCTTTAGGCTCCTCAGATAATCTCAATTGGGCTACCTTCAAGTCTCTGATTTTTTTTCTGCCTTGTCAAATGCACTGCTGAACCCCTCTAGTGATTTCATTTCAGTCGTTGTAATTTTTAATTTCAGAGTATCTATATTTTTTTAAAGTTTTTTTTTTTAAAGATTTTATTTGGGACGCCTGGGTGGCTCAGCGGTTGAACGTCTCCCTTCCGGCTCAGGGTGTGATGCTGGAGTCCTGGGGATCGAGTCCCACATCGGGCTACCCGCGTGGAGCCTGCTTCTCCCTCTGCCTGTGTCTGTTTCTCTCTCTGTGTGTGTCTCTCATGAATAAATAAAATCTTTAAAAAAAAAGATTTTATTTATTTATTCATGAGAGACACACACACACACACACACACAGAGAGAGAGAGAGAGAGAGAGACATGGGCAGAGGGAGAAGCAGGCTCCACGCAGGGAGCCCAATGTGGGACTCGATCCCAGGTCTCCGGGATCACGCCCTGGGCCAAAGGTGGTGCTAAACCACTGAGCCACCTGGGCTGCCTTATTTTTTTAAGATTTTATGTTTAAGTTATCTCTACACCCAATGTGGTGTTTTAACTCACAACCTCAATATCAAGAGTCACATGCTTTATAGACTTGAGCCAACCAGGTGCCCCTATTTGATTCCTTTTTTTTTTTTAATTTATTTATTTTATGATAGTCACAGAGAGAGAGAGAGGCAGAGACACAGGCAGAGGGAGAAGCAGGCTCCATGCACCGGGAGCCCGACGTGGGATTCGATCCCGGGTCTCCAGGATCGCGCCCTGGGTCAAAGGCAGGCGCCAAACCGCTGCGCCACCCAGGGATCCCATATTTGATTCCTTTTTATATTTTCTATCTCCCTATTGATATTCTCTATTTGGCAAGACATTATGCTTTCCTTTAGACATGTTTTCTTTTAGCTGTTTGAACATGGTTAAACTGGTGATTTAAAGTCTTTGTCCAGTAAGTCTTATGTTTGGGCTTCCTCAGAGACAGTTTTATATTGGTTGCTTTTTTTCTATGTATAGGCCAATACTTTCTTCTTCTTTCTTGCATTCCTTTGAGTGTGGAAGATGGGAGTAGGGCAAGGTAAAATGCCATGTAGCTCACCATTATCAAGATGTAGCCATTTAAATTTTTTTAAAAAAAATTTGAGTATAGTTGATGTATGCAGCCATTTGTCTTGTGCTCGCAAGTTGCTTCAAGTTTTTTTTTATTACTGTTCAGAATTCTGAAAAAGTTGATTCTCATAGTTTTTGCTAGTTTTTAGTTGATCTTATAGAGAGGTAGACTTATGGCATTCCTTTCTCAGTTATTTTCCCTGATGCCTCTCTTCTAAATCTTTAAAATTTAGCTTACTTTATACTTGCAGCACTACTCTTCCCATTTGCCACATTTCAGGTGCTCAATAGCCACATGAGGCTAGTAGCTACCATACTGGGTAGAGCAGGCCTATAAGAATATAATCACATACTTATTTTAAAAATATAGATGAGAAACAAGGTCTCTAATCTAGTTGCTTTCTTGTACCTGGGACAGGATTGATTTAATGGCAAGGTAAGTAGGTACTCTATGAACCATAGGTAGCAAATAATAATAACCACCACTTCTTATTAAGCACATTTCTTTTTTTTTTTAATTTATTTTTTATTGGTGTTCAATTTACCAACATACAGAATAACCCCCAGTGCCCGTCACCCATTCACTCCCACCCCCCGCCCTCCTCCCCTTCTACCACCCCTAGTTCATTTCCCAGAGTTAGCAGTCTTTACGTTCTGTCTCCCTTTCTGATATTTCCCACACATTTCTTCTCCCTTCCCTTATATTCCCTTTCACTATTATTTATATTCCCCAAATGAATGAGAACATATAACGTTTGTCTTTCTCTGATTGACTTACGTCACTCAGCTAAGTACATTTCTTAAAGCTCAATAACATTTGAAGACTTATACATATTAAAGCTTTTATTCTTTATGAAACCTAATGCGGTAGGTATTATTGCACTTTAAAGATTCAGAAAGCAAAGCACCAATAAGTTAAGCGACTTACCCAATGTCTCACAGCTAAAAAGTGGCAGCGTCAGGATTCAAACCTTGAATGTCTGGTTTAAGCCCATGCTGTTAACCACCACTCTATGCTACTTAGCAGACCTTAAAGAAGGAAATCAGAGAAAATTATTTTGACCAAATGAGGGCGGAGTGGGGAAGAAACACCACTATATAGAATATTAAAAACATAATACAGTCCAAAACACACTTGCAAGAAAAAACCTTGCATTTTTATTGTGCTCTATATACTTACATCTAGCACATTACTTGACATTTAAGTGGTGAATGTTTGCTAAATGAATGAATGACTCCTGCATATTTATACATTGTACTAGGTCTTCCAAAATGTCTCATGCAAAGTCATTTTAAAGAGCGGAAACTGAAGCTCAGCAAGGTGTAATAATTTTCCCCTTTAGTTGCTAATTAGTGCAGGGATTAAATTAGAGCCTGGTTCTCAAATTCTAGCCACATTATAGATTTTCTTTTTTTTTTTAATTTTTATTTATTTATGATAGTCACACAGAGAGAGAAAGAGAGGCAGAGACAGGCTGAGGGAGAAAAGGCTCCATGCACCGGGAGCCCGACGTGGGATTTGATCCTGGGTCTCCAGGATCGCGCCCTGGGCCAAAGGCAGGTGCTAAACCGCTGCACCACCCAGGGATCCCAGATTTTCCTGACATAGGAAAAGATCAAGAAGTCACAAAGGATAAAAGATTGCAGCGTATCACACAATCATGCTTCATTTATATGCATATAGATTATGTAGTTTTTTTTTTTTTAAAGATTTTATTTATTTATTCATGATAGTCACAGAGAGAGAGAGAGAGAGAGAGAGAGAGAGGCAGAGCGAGAAGCAGGTTCCATGCACCGGGAGCCCGACGTGGGATTCGATCCTGGGTCTCCAGGATCACGCCCTGGGCCAAAGGCAGGCGCCAAACCGCTGCGCCACCCAGGGATCCCAGATTATGTAGTTTGGATGGGAAGAGAAGGTGGTCCAGCTGTCGTACCCTGGGTACCCTTTTCTCTTGCCAACTTAGGGAACAGACTTTTAAGAATGAAGATAAATAGGAAAGAAAAGAGGGTTCTATCATAGAGAATGTGATCCGAAATATAGGCAGATAATATAAACAATTATAGCTGTCCTGGCAGCTAAAATGTTTGGTGACTTTGCCATCCCCAAATCTCTAACTCACCACAGGGATCTGGAGAAATGAGAGAGGCCTTCAATGAGCAAACATTTATTCAGCATCTACTATGTGGCAGTGGATAGTCCTACCTTAGAAGAAGGCATATACTAGCAACTAACCTGGGGGTTTATTTTTTATTTTTTTGAGATTTTATTTATTCATGAGAGACACAGAGACAGAGACAGAGACACAGGCAGAGGGAGAAGCAGGCTCCATGCAGGGAGCCCGACGTGGGACTCGATCCTGGGTCTCCAGGATCACGCCCTGGACCGAAGGTGGGGCTAAACCTCTGAGCCACCTGGGCTGTTCTAACCTGGAGGTTTCGAGAAAACTTTTTATTTTTTATTTAAAAAAATATTTTATTTATTTATTCATGAGAAATACAGAGAAAGAGGCAGGGAGAGAGAAGCAGTTTCCATCCAGGGAGCCTGATGTGGGTGGGACTTGATCCTGGGTCTCCAGGATCAGCCCTGGGCCGAAGACAGGCGCCAAACCGCTGAGCCACCCAGGCGTCCCTGGAGAAAACTTTTTAGAGGACCTGACTTTTGGATTGGATCTACAACTGAGATCTTGTAGAAGAAAAACAGTAATCCAGACAGAGGCATGAGCATAGTTCTATGTTTGGGCTGGAGTGAAGGGTTACAAGGAGGGATAGCAGTAGGAAGGCTGTTAAAGTGGTTAAGTGGTGGATAGTCAAAGAGGGTGGAGGCTTCTTGACACTGAAGGGGGCAGAGGGTTTTAAACAGATGAGGCAAACAACCAAAACATTTACAACCATTCTGGATGCAAACAATCATTCTGTGTTTCACTTTCAGTACAGTATTCAAACATTACATGACCTATTCAACTTTATTATAAAATATGCTTTGTGTTAGATGATTTTGCCCAACTCTAGCTAATTCTGAGTACATTGAAGGTAGGTGAGGTTAAGCTATGATGTTCAATAGGTTAGGTGTATTACATGCATTTTCAACTTAAAATGCATTTTAAGTTGTAAGTAAAATATTTTCAACTTTTGATGGGTTTATCAGGATGTGATCCCATCATAACTTGAGGAAGATTTTGTATTATGTTCTGTTTTATCTTCTTCCTGAGATGCTGCTATTGATCAAGTTTCATAGGTTTTCCTAAATACTTTATATTTTTTCCAATTAGGAAAAATTCCAACCACACAGAAATGTTGAAAAGCAAACATGTATTTACAACCTACATTCTACAAAATTTAACATTTTGGTGTACTTGCTATATATCTCTTCATCCCTCTTTCCATTCATCTCATTTTTTGCTGCACTCCACTGTAAGTTGAAGACATCAAGGCACTTCATCTCTATTTTTTATGTATATCATTAATGATAAACTAGAGTTCATTATTTGAGTTTTTTGTATGTGTGATTAAACAATCATGGAACTTAAGTAGGACATTCTCCAAGTTTTGACAAATGCATACACCTGTGTATCCCCTATTATGACATGGAACTTCACTGTCAGCTAAAATGCCCTTCATCTCCCTTCCCAGTTTCCACTTCTCTCTCCCACAAAGCCAATCTTTGGTCTGATTTTTTCACTATAGGTTTGTTTTGCCTGTTCTAGAACTTTATATGGAATCTTACAGTTTGTGCTCTTTCATGTCTGGCTTCTTTCACTCAATAAAATGTTTTTGAGATTGATTCATGTTGTTTTGTCAGTAATTTCTTTCTTTTGCTGAGTATTATTCCATTGTTTGAATATACCACAGTTTTTATCTATTCTCCTGCTGTTGGACAACTACCCTGTTTCCAGTTTTTGGCAACAATGAATAAAACTGCTAAAAATAGTCTAATACAAGTCTTTTTGTGGACATATGCTTTCATTTCTCTTGGGTAAATACCAGAGTGGAATGGCTGGCTCAAAGAATAGGTGTGTTTAATTTTATTAGAAACTTCCAGGCCTTTTTCCAAAATGGTTGTTACATTTTACACTTCCACTAGCAATGTTGCTTCACATCCTCTCTAACATTTGGTGTTGTCATTTAAATTTTAGTCATTCTAGTACAGAACTAACTCATTGAAATTTTAATGTTCATTTCTCTATGACTAATGATGCTACATACTTCATCATGAGCTTATTGGCCATTCACATATTTTGTTTTGTAAGGTCATCTGTCTTTTCATTGTTGTAAAAGTTTTTAATATAGTCTAAAATAGAAGTTCTTTGTCGAAATGTATGTGCTGTGAATACTTTATCCTGGCCCGTGGCTTGTTTATTCATATTCTTAATGATGTCCTGATGAACAAAAAAAATTTTTTCGAGTTCATTTTATCAGTATTTTTTTCTTTTGTGGTAAGTGCTTTCAAAGCCCTCTCCAAGAAAC
This sequence comes from Canis lupus dingo, assembly GCF_003254725.2. NCBI lineage: Eukaryota > Metazoa > Chordata > Mammalia > Carnivora > Canidae > Canis > Canis lupus. The sequence goes on along the minus strand of NC_064246.1, from coordinate 25,426,713 downwards.
TTTTGCCTATACTCAAGTTGTGAAAATATTCTCATGTATCTTCTTCTAATAGCAGAATACTTTGGCTTTTATGTTATGGCCATGATCCATCTCTTTTATGTATAGTGTGAGGTAAGGTTCATTTTTTTTTCTCATATAGATATTTAATTATTACAGTGTTGTCTATTGAAAAGACTTTCCCTTCCCCACTAGATTGCTTTGGTACCTTTGAAAGATGTCAAACTGCTTTTCATATTTAAATTTATTTAGCCATTTATAAAATGTTTTTACATATGCATTCTCTTAACATCCTCTCACTAGGGGTGGATAGGTTTTCCTCATTTTACAGTTGAGAAAACCAAGGCTCAGAGGAGTTCAAGAACTTGTCTAAGGAGATACAAAGCTGAGGACTAGAACATAGAACTACTACTGAATCATTAAAAGAAGTTTACATTTTAAACCTACTTTATCTAATGGAATTATTACTAAATGGATACTTTTCTGAAGGTGATATAGTAACATAAATGAATAAGTGCCTATCTTTTTTTAAAGGTTTTATTTATTTACTCATGAGAGACACACAGAGAGGCAGAGACACAGGCAGAGGGAGAAGTAGGCTCCATGTAGGGAGCCTGATGTGGGACTCGATTCTGGGACTCCAGGATCACACCCTGGGCCAAAGGCAGGGACTCAACTGGTGAGCCACCCAGAGATCCCCATAAGTGCCTATTTTTATATTTCAACACTGGTGGTAGTTTCAGACCGCCAGCCAAACACATGCTTCCTTTGTAGCTTGTGTCTAAAACAATCTTTCCATTATGCATGTTTGTTTCAGAAGGGTAAAAAATTACAATACTTGCTTTGCAAAACTTGGTAAGAATAATAGCTTTTAGGTAAAGTTGCTTTGACTTTAGTTAAGATAAAAAATGTATTATCCTTACCCTGATCTAAAAAAAAGTCTTAACTCTGATTTTTTCAGAGAAATAAAGCAGTATTTAAAGGTACATCAGGTCGCCTGTGTGGCTCAGTCAGTTAAGCGTCTGCCTTTGGCTCAGTTTGTGATCTCAGGCTCCTGGGACTGAGTCTCACACTGGGCCTCTCTGCTCTGCAGGGAGCCTACCTCTCCCTCTCCCTCTGCCTTCTTTTTTCTCTCTGAGTAAATAAATAAAATCTTAAAAAAAGATAGACGGAAAAATAAGAAAACACAATAGCTACTCTTGCTTTTTAAAATTTCTCTTCTACTTTGTAATATACTCAAGCACCCAGCTTGTCTTCGTTTTTTTTTTTTTTAAACATTTTTATTTATTCATTCATGAAAGACACACAGAGAGAGAGGCAGAAACACAAGCAGAGAGAGAAGCAGGCTCCATGTAGGGAGCCTGATGTGGGACTCGATCCAGGGATTCCAGGATCACGTCCTGGACTGAAGGCAGATGCTCAACCACTGAGCCACCCAGGCATCCCACCTTTTTCTTTTTCTAAAAAAAGATTTTATTTATTTATTTATTTATTTATTTATTTATTTATTTATTTGAGAGAGAGAGAGAGAGAGAACGTGTGTAAGTCAGGGGAGGAGAAGAGGAGGGAGAGAGAAGAGGAAAGAATCTCGAGCAGACTCTGCATGGAGCTTGATGTGGGGCTCAATGCTGGGCTTGATCTCACAACCCTGAGATCACGACCCAAACCGAAACCAAGAGTCTCACACTTAACCAACTGAGCCATCGAGGCACCTCATCTTTTTCTTACTCAAGAATAATATTTATAATGATAAAAATAGCAGGTACTTATTAAGCACTTACTAGGCATGTAGCTAGCATTATATACTTGGTATTCTCTCTTAAGTCATCTCAACGATCTTGTATTATCCCATTTTATAGAAGGGAAGATAAAAGAGGTTGAGTAATTTGCCCCAGGGTATATAAAGATAATTAAATCAGACTCCAGAGGTTCTATTATGCAATTCTGTCTCCCTAAAACAGTGACTCATTGCCTCAAATACTAAGTTATTTTTCAATGTATTATGTTGTTCTATCACCATCAATGAATTAGATATCATTTCAGGGCCCAATATTAAATAATGATCTTATTTCTTTAGTTTATTGAGCACAGGGCAAAGACAGAAAAAAATTCCCATATGACAAGTTTTTTATTTGTATCAAATCACAGAGTATCATAGGTAAATATAAGATTATAATTTGAATATCATAATTTGGCAAACTATTTAATTATCCAAAGTTTATTACATGTTTGAGTATGTGCTAAAGAGATTATTTGGCATAACTTGGCAAGATATATATTTCCGTACCTTATTTGACCATTTATTATTTATATATGTGGTATACATATATGTATGTATACATATACACACATACATATATACATACACACAATTCTAAATTAAATATACTTGTATAAAAAGCTAAAGATTGATGTGTTAGCATTAATTCCTGTTTAAAAATCTATTATATTAAATTGCATCTGCATTCAAAGCAGAAATGTAAAAAAACTGATCAATTTGCTAAATACACATGAATTTACAAAGTAATTGAAAATGAAATAAAAATTTCCATTGAAATGCTGTATTCCTGTTTAATCAACATTTAAGTAGCACTATCAAACTACGGAAATAGACATTATTTTTTTAGGTTGTTGAGAGAATAAAGATTCTACTGAGCATTACTATACTCCCTAAATTAAGAATGAATATTATTATAGTAGGAAAAGATGGCAGATAATTTTCTTCTTTATTAATATGGGAATTCTCAGGAAGCAATCAGAGCACTATCTGTACTCCTGGGCTTGGGTTTCCTGCTTTTCTGTCAGTGGAAGTCTGGCTTCTCAGGAAAAGTACAGCCAGTCCGCCTAATTATGACGCTTGCTGCATAGTGACCAGCACGGATGCATTCAGTCAGGGGCTTGTCAGAGACCAGTTGAGACAGAAAACCTGAAACACAGACAAAAGGGAAGAACATGAATATTGTGTAACGGCATCAGAAATATCATACTGAGGCCAAAAAAAGGTCTATGTACCTATCCCTTTCTTCAGTGTTGATATTAAATGTTAAACCTCAAGTGTTAGAAAGTTCTTCCTCCAAACATCATGAGCTTCCCCAATATATATTTTTAAAGATTTTATTCGTTTATTTATGAGAGACACACACAGAGAGAGGCAGAGACATAGGCAGAGGGAGAAGCAGGCTACCCACGGTAAGCCTCATGCAGGACTTGATCCTAGGACCCCGGGATCACAACCTGAGCCAAAGGGAGACACTCAACCACTGAGCCACCCAGGCATCCCATTCCCTCAATATTTCTTTTAAGAGCTCAAGTTGGGACAGGACCACTCACCATCAGTCATTTTAATCTTTGTACACCTAAAACATCACCACACTTTCCTTCAGTTTTGAGATAAAGAGGTTCTGAGTAGGAAGTACTGGCCAAATAATATTACCTTGGGTTTTTACAGTTGAGACAGTATTATTTATCCCTCTCTCCATCTCTCTGGATTCCTTATGTGCTGTTATTCCTAGCATATTGCTTTTGGACAAAATTCTATCATCTGGATGTCTCTCCAAGTACAGATTTAAGAACTGAAGAGTTACAAAGGATCTTACATCTCCCTTTTACTCCCAGAAGCAACAGTGAAATGATTTCTATAGTCAAACACCATGGACCAACTTGACATTAAAATAAGTGTGATAAAGCAGAAAATAGTGTTGAGGATTTCTATTTTTGACCAAGAGGAAATAAAAAGAGCCACATTTACCCTTTCTCCAGAAACAACTAAAATAAGGACAAAATATATGAAACAAAGATTTTCAAATACTGTAAAAGATCCATGAAAGAAGGGAAATAAACGGGATAAACTGTAAAACTGATGTACTTTTCCCCTTAGAGAGTTACCAGGCTACAACACAAGGAGCAACATCCTAGGCAGAGCTCGACAGTCTCACTGAGTTGAAAAGGTAGATTTAGGAGTCTAAGTAGAACAAAATTAAACATGTAGGCAGAATGATCAGTAAAAAAAGAGACAAGACATAAATTACCAGTATTAGGAGTAAGAGAGGTGATGTCACTATAGAATCTATATACACTAAAAGAATAATAAAGAAACACTAACAACTTTATGCCAATAGATTTGTCAAGTTAGATGAATTGGACAAATTCCTGGAAAGACACAAACTATCAAAGCTAAAGCTCAGAAAGAAACAGATAGCCTGATTAGCCTGGTATCTATTAAATATATTTATTCTATACTTAAAAAGCTTCCCATAAAGACAATTCCAGGTCCAGATGGTGTCACTGGTGAATTCTACCAACTATTTATGGAGTAAAAATAATATCAATGCGGGATCCCTGGGTGGCACAGCGGTTTGGCGCCTGCCTTTGGCCCAGGGCGCGATCCTGGAGACCCGGGATCGAATCCCACGTCGGGCTCCCGGTGCATGGAGCCTGCTTCTCCCTTTGCCTGAGTCTCTGCCTCTCTCTCTCTCTCTCTGTGACTATCATAAATAAATTAAAAAAAAATTAAAAAAAAATAATATCAATGCTATACAGTAACCTCTTCAGAAAATTGAAAACTGAAAATACTTCCCAAATTATTCCTTGAGGCCAGTATTACTCTGATACAAAAAAATGCAAATATTTTAAAGAAAATTTTAGCAAATCAAATCCAATAGTATATTAAAAAAGATAAAAAAAGAGAGATAATAAATTATTATCAAGTGGGGTTTATTCTAGGAATGCAAGGTTGGCTTAACATCTGAAAATTAATCAGTGTAATTTACTATAAATAACAAAACCATAAGATCACTTAATATAAAGAAAATGCATTTGGCAAAATTCAACATACATTTCTTTCTTTTTTTTTTTTTAAAGACTGTATTTATTTATTCATGAGAGACAGACAGAGAGATAGAGAGAGAGAGAGAGAGGCAGAGACACAGGCAGAGAGAGGCAGACTCCATGCAGGGAGCCCGATGTGGGACTTGATCCCAGGTCTCCAGGATCTCGCTCTGGGCCTGAAGGCGGCGCTAAACCACTGAGCCACCCGGGCTGCCCTCAACATACATTTCTAATGACAATTTTCAGCAACCTAGAATAGAAAGGAACTTCTTCAACCTGATAAAGGGCATTAAGGGAGGGACACCTGGGTGGCTCAGTGATTGAGCTTCTGCCTTTGGCTCAGGGTGTGATCCTGGAATCTCTGGATCGAGTCTTACATCAGGCTCCCTGCGTGGAGCCTGCTTCTCCCTCTGCCTGTGTCTCTGCCTCTCTCTCTCTGTGTCTTTCATGAATGAATAAGTAAAAATGTTTAAAAAAAAAAAAGGGCACTAAGGGAAAAAACTTGACAGTTAAAACGGTGTATAATGTGGGATGCCTGGGTGGCTCAGTGGTTGAGTGCCTGCCTTTGGCTCAGGCGTGATCCTGGGGTCCTGGGATTGAGTCCCACATTGGTCTTCCTGAATGGAGCCTGCTTCTCTCTCTGCCTATATCTCTCCCTCTCTCTCGCTGTGTCTCTCATGAATAAATAAACTTTTAAAAAATGGTGGATGATGTAATGTATTCCCCTTAAGATCAAGAACAAGAGAAAAAATGTTTGTTCTTAAAATTGTACTGGACACTTTAGCCAGTGCAATAAGGCAAACAAAATAAATAAATAAAAAGTATCAATTGCTCACTTTGGTAGCACATATACTAAAAATTGGAATAATATAGAGAAGATTAGCATGGCCCTTGCACAAGGATGACAAATTTGTGAAGTGCCTCATATTTAAAAAAAGGGCATCAAGATGGAGAAAGAGGTAAAGCTGTCTTTATTTGCAGATGGCATGATTGTCTATAGTTTTCAATAGCTCCCCCACCACCCCAAGACATCTGGCAATGTCTGGTAATTTTTGGTGTTCACAACTGGGGCAGAGGGTGCTACTGGCATCTAATGAGTAGAGTGATGGATGCTGCTAAATATCTTACAATGTCTATGATCTGAGATTGAGAAATTACTGGTCTTTAGAGAATATCCTACAGATTCTAGAAAAAAGTTACTAGAACAAGGAAGTGATTTTGGTGAAGTTGCAGGATACAAAAATCAACTGAATTTCCATACTATATATACATCATGCTGTGTGTATATATAGTAACTGTATATACTAGCAACAGTTAGAAATTGATATTAAAAATATCTTTTACCACACTGTCAAATATGTGTAATACTTGATAAAAGTATTAGACCTGCACACTGAAGATGACAAAACAATGCTGAAAAAAGTAAAAGAAACCTACAAAAATGGAGAGATATCAAGTGTTCACAGATCAGAAGATTCAATATTGTTAATAGCTCTAAGAAAATTTTCAATGGATTTAATGTAATACCAATCAAGTCCCAGCAGGCTTTTCTTATAGAAACTGACAAGCTGATTCTAATATTTATGTGTAAATGCAAAAGACTAAGATTAGCCAAATACACCTTTGAAAAACAAGACTACCTGAGTTAAAACTTATTGTAGGGCAGCTGGGGTGGCTCAGTGGTTTAGCACCACCTTCAGCCCAGGGAGTGATCCTGGAGACACAGGATCGAGTCCCACGTCAGGCTCCCTGCATGGAGCCTGCTTCTCCCTCTGCCCGTGTCTCTGCTCCACCCCCCCATCTCTCATGATAAATAAATCTTAAAAAAAAAACCTACTGAAGAACTAAAATAATCAAGACACTATGCTATGGCATAAAGAGAGCCCAGAAATAAACCTATTGTCAATTAATTTTTGACAAAAGTATCAAAGTAATCCAGTGGAGAAAAGATAATCTTTCAAACAAATGGTATTAGAACAGCTGGATGGCATATTTGAAAAAGCAAACACAGTTTGGCTGAAAGTTAATAGAACAGACTTCAACCCTTACCTCATATCACCTACAAAAATGTACTTGAAATGGATCTAGACTTAAATGTAAGAGCTAAAACTATAAAATTCTGAGAAGAAAACAGAAAATCTTAATGATTTTGAATTTGCCAAAAATCTTTTAAGTAAGACTTAAAAAGTACAAGCTTTTCTAAAGGAAAAAAATAACTGGACTCTGCCAAATTAAATACATCTACACTTCAATAACAAGAAACAACCCATTTAAAAATGGGTTCAAAAGTGCTGAAACTAATATTTTAGCAGAAAAGGTAAACAAATGCCAAATAAACTCATGAAAAGATGTTCAACACCATTAGTCATTAGGAAATGTAAATTTAAATCACAATCAGATACTACTGTCAACCCATTAGAATGGCTAAAATTAAGAAGACTAACCAATACAAGTGTTGACAAGGGTGTGGGTCATTTGGAACTCTCATCTGATAGTGGGAACATAAAATGATAATACCACTTTGAAAACTGTATGTCAGTGTCTTAAAAACATACATTTACCATATAATTCAGTTATTCTAGTTCTAGGCATTTAACTCAAAGTAAATGAAAGCATACATTCACCCCAAAGATTTGTAGTGAATGTTCACAGCAGCTTTATTTGTAATAGCCCCAAACCAGAAATGACCCAAATGTGGAAAAGAGGCAGGAAGGCAGGATTGCAAAAGTGCATAGGAGTAGTGGATATGTCTACCGTGCTGGTTTCATGGATGTATGACTATACAATGGTAAAACTGTACACTTTAAATGGTAAAATTGTACACTTTAAATATGTGCAGTTCATTGTATATCAGTTATAGTACAATAAAACTGTAAAAGGGGAAAAAGTGTTGTAGTTACAAATAAGACAGTTCAAGGACAGAAGAATCTGGGGCTACTTTCCCTCGAAGGGAAACGTGAACTGCTTAGCAGTACGCACATACTCAGAAGAACAAATAATGAGAAACTGTTCTGTAGCCAGACTTCCCTGGCCCTGGCAGCCTGATGGGGGTGAAGATTAATTGAGAAGCTGTGGTATAATGACCTGCAGAGAACATTATAAGAGATTTACATCTTCTCTTCTCTACCATTCTGACCACACAAGCTTTTTCCCTGTCAGATTTGGGGAATGCTCTGTATCTAGTAAAATAAGTATTCCCAACCAAAGAATAAAATTAATTTGGTTAATGGAGTGATATATTTTGAAGACATTTGCTTAGAATGTGAAATCACTCCCTCAAGAGGTTTAGTAAGAGTATTTTATCATTGAGTTTTCAGGTAACAGTCAAAGGTCAATATTAACTTTCAGCCAAACTGTGAGACTAAAAATGCTCAGCCCACACAGTGAATGGAGCAGACGCCAAATTCAGACTCAGATCAGCTTACAATGGAAACACATCTATGAGAAGCCTTATAAGCAACATCTGTTTTCCTCATTCCTTCTGGTATGATCTTTGTGAGAAAAAGAAAAGCTTATGTTTATGAAATATTTTTGTGAAGCATAAGTACCAGCATCCTTTTTCTAAGAGAAGAGCTAGCTGATGACTGAAGTGAAGTACTCTGAAGAGACATTTGCTTTGACAAGTGGCAAGCCTGAATGCAGAAAAAAGCTAAGACCTTTGCCCCAGGTGAATAACAATTTTTAATAATCTATCTTAAAAGTTTTGTAAAAGTGGTTTAAACAAAGGGAGGTTATATTTTAAGAATCATAAAGAATCCCATGATAACATGAATAAACATTCTAAGGTTAATTCTTTATTGTGTAAAAAATATATAACCTAATTTACCATTTTAACCATTTTTAAGTGAACAATTTATAGCATTAAGATCATTTTACAAAGTTGTGTAATTACCGCTTCTATCGATTTCCAGAACTTTTTCATCACTTCAACAGAAACTCTATATTCTTTAAACAATACCTTTCTATTCCTCTACACTTCTGGCCCCTGGCAACTGCTACTCTGTTTCCTGTCTCTATGAATTTGCCTGTTCTAGGTACCTCATGTAAGGAGGATCACACAATATTTGTCCTTTTGTGTCTGGCTTATTTGACTTACTAGAAATGTTTCCCAAAACAATTTTTTTAAGTTAGAATTTTTAATTATTAGCTGACCTAAAGTGTATTTTAAATAAAACCCTTTATTTGGAAATAATTTCAAATTTATAGAAAAGTCGCAAGAATTAAAATAATGTGAAAAATACCCACATATCCTTTACCCAGATGCACTTACTGTTAACATTTTGCTCCTTTTGTGCACATATACTCTCTCTTTTATACAGGTTTTGTCCTGAACTATTTGAGATCAAGTTGCATGTATCATTCCTCTTTACTTCTAAATACAATGTTTCTTTCCTGAGAATAAGGCTATTCTCTTACATAATCAGTTATTAACTTTAGTAACACTGTTAGAATACTGTTGTCTAATCTTACTCTCCATATCCCAGTTTTATCAATGTTCGTTATAGCACTTTTTCTCCTTCTAGGATAGAATGTAATGTAGGATTTGTTATGTTTTTGGTCTTTTATTAATATTGAGCATTTCCTCGGACTTTCTTTGACTTTTGTGACAGGGACATTTTTGAAGCATATAGTCTTTCCCTACTTCCTATTTAACAGAGTGATTCTCATTTTGGGTTTGTCTATTTCCTTGTGATTTTAAAAAAAATACAGTTTATTTATTTATTTTATTCATGAGAGACACAGAGAGAGGCAGACACAAAGGCAGAGGGGAAAGCAGGCTCCACACGGGAAGCCTGATGTGGGACTCGATCTCAGGATCCCGGGATCATGACCTGAGCTGAAGGCAGATGCCCAACCACTGAGCCACCCAGGTGTCCTGATCTTCCTCTATTTTTAAAAGGTATTTGCATTTTGGGGATATTATTCTAATAAAGTATTTTTTAGGTATGTATTTAATATATACAAATGCTATGACAGCATGGAAACAAAGTGATTATTCACAGCTTAGTCAATGAATGTGGTGAATTTTAAAGAGTGTGGTTAGCACACACTATAGCAGATAAGTATGGCTTACAGATACATATCAAAAAAGAAGTTTGCTTTCTTTTAGTAAAGATTTTAGGTCTATCAGGAGTTCAACAAGAAAAATCTTAAATGACTGACTTGGCATATGTGTTCTACATGAAAAAGTTCCCTAGGAACCCTCTTTTCTTGATGGTTCTTTTCCTGTTCTTATGGTCCTCATCAATACATTATGTTGAAATCGAAGGGTAACGGTCTGCATATATGCCTTTCAACATAGTCAAGAGAACAGAAACAGAAGGTATAACACTGGAGAACAAGAAACATCAACATAGGTTTCCAGTCAGGAACTCATATGCTGAGCCAGTTGTTGCCTTTCTACTTTGGTTCCTTTTCTGTGGGATCTGTGTAACTCCTTTCTAATCCTACTGCTGATAGGCTTATCCCACAGCTCCTCTGACTTTTCTGAAATTTAGGTCATGTCATGGACCTTAGGTCTCAAGCTGTTGAGGCAGATGGTGGGTTAAGGCTTCTCACTGACAATGAATTTGGTTCCTAGGGCTAGTACTGGCTAGCTCTGAATCTTGAAACAATCACAGATCCAGAACTATCAGAATGAACCTCTGTCCCTTAGCGATTAGTATAGCTTATTACCTTCTGGTTTCTTTTTTTTAAAGACTTTATTTACTTATCTGACAGAGAGAGAGAGAGAGAGAGAGAAAGAAAGAGAGAGAAAGAGCATGAGCGCACAAGCTGTGGGAGCAGCAGGAAGAGGAAGAGGGAGAAGCAGGCTTCCCACTGAGCAGGAAGCCTTATGCGGAACTTGATCCCAGGACTCTGGGGTCATGACTTGAGCTAAAGGCAGACACTTAAGTGGCTGAGCCACTCAGGCACCCTACCTTCTGGTTACTTTCATTTGGGTTTTTCTTTTACTGATGTTAAGGAGAGTGATCAATTTTAGGATAACTGAATGTAGTATCTGTGATGAGACCTGAAACATGTTTAAAACTGTGCAGAGAGGAGGAGCTAGGCTAGTTTCCTCAAAGCACAGAGAGGTGGAATGGCTGGTGTGGGCAAATGGCAATATAATTTCCTGACTTAATTTGTCCATTTTATGTAGTTACTGTATAAGTGATATACTACTTAGAATTTTCTCAGTGTCATTTACAGAAAAGTAAGAAATATTGTCAGTAGGTATGAAAGCCTTAATCAATGCACTTAAGAGCTAGGGATATTTTAGAAGGAAATGAACAAAGTCTGTAAGTCAATTTTTCTTTTCCATATATAGTTCCTTCTCCAATAGTTTTCATGGTGGGCAGAACTAAAAGTCCAGTAGGCTCCATTATTGTTCATTCAAATTCACAACAAAAAGAATGACTAAGCTTTTCTGGTTGTCATCAAGAAAGCTGTGCCACACAGACTTTATGAGCTTGAAAGAATTAAGGTGTTTTGTCATTGTTGTTTTGATTACTGATTCAGTTTCATTGCTAGTAATCGGTCTGTTCAAATTTTTGATTTATTCCTGATTTAGTTTTGGAAGGTTATATGTTTCCAGGAATTCATCCATTTGCTCTAGGTTATAAAAAATGGCATATAAAATTTCATAATATTCTCTTATAATCCTTTGTATTTCTGTGGTGTTAGTTGTTGTTTCATTTCGATTTTTGCGTCCTCTTTCTTTTTTCCTTGATGAGTCTAGCTAAGAGTTAGTTTATCAACTTTGTTGATTTTTTCAAGGAACAAGCTTCTAATTTCATTATCTGTTCAATTGTTTTTTAAGTCTCTATTTCATTTATTTCTGCTGTAATCTTTATTATGTCCTTTTTTCTACTGGCTTTGGGCTTTGTTTCTTTCTTTTCTAGTTTCTTTAGGTATAAGGTTAGGTTGTTTATTTGAGATTTTTCTTGGTTCTTGAGGTAGGCCTGTATTGCTATAATCTTCTCTCTTAGAACAGCTTTTGCTGTATCCCCAAAATTTTAGACCATCGTGTTTTCATTTTTCACCATGTATTTTTTTAATTTCCTCTTTGATTTCTTGGTTGACCCATTCATTGTTTAGTAGCATGTTATTTACTTCATGTATTTGTTTTCTTTCCAGATTTTTCTTGTGTTTAATAAAGAAAAGGTAAATAAGTAGAAAGGAATCTGAGCATAACACTAAAAAAAAAAAAAAAAAAAAAAAAAAGCCATCAAACTACAAGGGAAGAGAGCAAGAAAAGAAGAAAGGAACAGAGAGGAACTACAAAAACAACCAGAAAATAAGTAACAAAGTGGCAATAAGTACATATCTATCAATAATTACTGTAAATGAAAATGGACTAAATGCTCTGATCAAAATACAGGGTGACTGAATGGATGAAATAAATCAGACCTAACTATATGCTGCCAACAAGAGACTCACTTTAGACATAAAAACACATGCAGATTGGAACTGAAAGGATGGAAAAACACCATGCAAATGGAAGCAAAAAGAAAGCTGCAGTAGCAATACTTACATTGGTCAAAATAGACTCTATCTATCTATCTATCTATCTATCTATCTATCTATCTATCTATCATCTATCTATTATCTATCTATCTATCTATCTATTATCTATCTATCTATCTATCTATCTATCTATCTATCTATCTATCTAACTATCATCCATCTATCTTTTAAGTAGGTTCCATACTCAACATGGAGCCTGATGTGGGGCTGAGATCAAGACCTGAGCTGAGATAAAGAGTCACTCAACTGACCGAGTCACCCAGGTCTCCCTGGACAAAACTGACTTTAAAACAAAGACTGTAAAAGCAAGAGACAGAGAAGGACAATACACAATAATAAAGGAAACAATTTGGCAAGAAGAACAATAGTAAATATCTATGCACCCCAAACAGGAGTTTATCCTTGCTATTTATACCTAAATACATAAAGCAACTACAAAGGAAGAAACTGACAATAATATAGTAACAGTAGGGGACTTTAACATCCTACTTACATCAATGGATAGATTGAGACAGAAAAATCAACAAGGAAATAGTGGTTTTGAATGACACATTAGACCAGATGGATGTAACATATATACAGAACATTCCATTCAAAAACAATAGAATACACATGCTTTTCAAGAGCACATGGAACATTCTCCAGAATAGATCACACTTTAGGCCACAAAACAAGTCTCAATAAATATAAAAGGATCAAAATCATATCATACATCTTTTATGAACACAATGGAAGAATGAAATTTAATAATTCACCTTTTACAAGTGTTAGCATCTTGTATTATTCTCAAATTGTTTCTCTAATGATCCTGCATAAGTACATATCATTGATTATCTCTTTATTTCTTACATAGTCCCGAAACTCTTTTATATATGGTAGACTACATTATGTATATGGAGAGTAAAACATTTGAAAGAAGTTACAGAGTATATATAATTTTCTTTAAAAATCACATTTTAGGCTAAATTTAAATTCTTATACATTTAGAAAGGATAGTACTTCGTTTACCTGATAATATAAACAAATGCATATGTGTTTGAAGTAGTTTTTCAGTCATATAATTTTTCTAAGCCATATAATTTAAACATCAGAGAAAACTAACAATGTGAAATAGAGTAATATCTCAGGTACAAGACTTGAAGCAATAGCAGTTGCCATGGTCATGGATATTACACTTTCAATGACCACTCCTTAGGACTTTACTTAGAGCCTGTCTAATTCAAGAAAGCAAGGGAAATTTTTTTCCTGATTGTAAAAATAATAACCAATAAATATAGGACAAAACAGTAGAATTAAGAAGTACATAAAACACACATAGTCCCATTATAGAGAGTAATCAGTCTATTTAACCAACCGAGCCACCTAGGCATTCAATAATCAGTTCTATTTAATACACCATGGAGATCTTAAGAGCAATAAGACTAAGAAAAAAAAAATAGTATAAAAAATGAAATAAATTTGCTAATTTTAGTTAAGAGAACTGTATATAGAAAACTCCAAATAATCTATAAATTGTTGGACTTAGGAGACTCTACTCTGGAAAAATTACTGGATATAAGAGAAATATACAAAAGTCTATATATATATATATAATTATTATTTTTAAAGATTTTATTTATTTATTCATGAGAGAGAGAGAGAGAGAGAGAGGTAGAGACACAGGCAGAGGGAGAAGCAGGCTCCATGCAGGGAGCCTGACGTGGGACTCGATCCCAGGACTCCAGGATCACGCCCTGGGCCGAAGGCAGGCACCAAACTGCTGAGCCACCCAGGGATCCCATATATATATATATCACAAAACAAAATGTCAGCAAAGGTTGATCCTAAAATCTGTAAGAAAAACAAAGAAGCAACAATAGCCAAACATTTCTACTGAAGAAAAATAAAGACTTGCTTCACCAGATCCAACACTTATTTACTTATTTTTTTAAAGATTTTATTTATTTTTCCATGAGAGACACACAGAGAGAGGCAGAGACATAGGCAGAAGGAGAAACAGGTTCCCCTAGAGGAGCCTGATATGGGACTTGATCCCAGGACCCTGGGATCATGACCTGAGCCAAAGGCAGACTCTTAACCACTCAGACCCCAGGTGCTCCCCAGGTCTAATTTATTATAAAACTTTAATAATAAATATGGTGTGGTATTGGCATAGGTATAGATAAATAGTGCAAAGGAAAAGAAAATATATTTTTTAAAAAAGATTTTATTTATTCATTCATGAGAGACACAGAGAGAAGCACAGACACAGGCAGAGGGAGAAGCAAGCTCCTCACAGGAAGCTTGATGTGGGACTCGATCCCCAGACCCTGGGATCACCCCCTGAGCTGAAGGCAGACACTCAACCACTGAGCCACCCAGGTGTCCCAGAAAAGATACTTCTGAAATGGGCCTATGCAAATGGGAAATCTTAAGCTTCAATAGAATTAGCATTGTGAATCCATGGTGAAAGGATGTTTATTAGAAAATAGTGTTTAGGCAGCTAGTTTTTGATTTGGAAAAATAAAATTATCTTATTCCATATTTTAAAAAATCCAGATGTATCAAGGAATTAAATGTGAACGGCAAAACTGTAAGACATTTAGAAAAAAACAACGAATATACTAATGTTGTAGGGGTAAGAAGGATTTCTTAAATAAGACACAAAAAGCACAAAGTATATAAAGTATACTTTATAAAGTAAAAGACTAAAGTATATAAAGTATACTTTATAAAGTAAAAGACTAAAAAATTCAACTATGCTGAAATAAAAACATTTGTTTCTCCAAAGATACCTCAAAGAAAAGGGAAAAAACAAATCAATTTTGTTTTCTGGATACTAATATCTAGTTAGTACTAATCACGCATATCATATCTTAATATCTTAGTATAGATATTGTCATGTAGCCTTTTTCCACTTAAGATATGATCTAAACAATGTGATACTATTTTTCACCTAAGAGATTAGTAAAGATAAAATTAGTTTATATACTGTATTATCAAAGAGAGCAAACATAATTATATACTGGAGTGTAAATTAGCACTTTTTTTGAAGGGCACCTTGGTAATATCTATCAAAACTGTAAGTGTACAGGTGCCTGGCTGGCTTAGTTAGAAGAACATGTGACTTTAGATCTTGGGGTAGTGAGTGCGAGCTCCACATTGGTGTAGAGGTTACTTAAATAAATAAACTTAAAACAAAAAAAAAACACCTAAGTGTACAAAGCCTTCAAGCTCAGCAATTCTTCTAAGAATTGGAAATGGCCTCTAAGCTACATATATGCATATATGTGTACAAAGGCATATGTATAATGCATTCATTGCAGCATTGTTGTAATAAAGAAGACCAATTTAATATTAATACTATACTATATCTAATATATAGAACATATTAAAATATCCTTGCTTGTTGCAGTAATATCCTTTATAGATTTTTTTCCTGTTTTGGAATCTAATCCAAGATCCATAGTTCCATTTAATTGCTGTGTTCCTTTAGTTTATATTAATCTAGAAAAGTACTCCCTCCTATTCAGCATTTCAAAACTGGCATTTTTGAAGAGTCTGGCTAAGTTATTTTGCATAATACCCCTCAATTTGGGTTTGTCTAATATTTCCTCATAATTAGATTCGGGTTTAACAAGTTTGGTAGGAGTGTTACAAAAATGATACTGTGTCCTTCTTAGGGTATTCCATTGGGGGTACCTGATGTTGATTTGTTCCATCCTTGGTAATGTTAAGTTTGATTATTGGCAAGGGTAATATCTACCCTCTTTCTTCTTACAAAGGTTTTATGATTTATGTTAAAAAGAATCCATCAAGGGGCTGAGTAGGTTAAGGGTCTGTCTTGGCCTTGGGTAATGATCCCAGGGTCCTGGGATGGAGCCCTGCATTGGGCTCCCTGCTCAGTGGGGAGTCTGCTTCTTCCTTTCCCTCTGTCCCCCCCCCACCCCGACTGTGCTTGCTCTCTCTCTCTGTGTCAAATGGACAGATAAAATCTTTAAAAAAAAACCCCACATATATACATACATACAGAAACGGGCTGGCCTTCCTTCGGCTTCTCAGCTGCTCCTATGTAGTGCTTACCTCTTCCAGCCCCTTACACCTCAACATTTCTCAGGGTTCTGACCACTGCCTCTTCTCCCCCGCAGAGTCCCCACCCTGCTGGGCGGGGAGGGGGGTGGTCCCCTTGCCCCCGGAGCCTCAGTTCACATCTCCGGGCTGATGACTCCTAGAACCCCGTGGCGGCCAGTTCCCTCCCCTGAGCTTTGACCCTTTGTAATCCCACTGCCCATCTCTATCTGACTCTTGCACTTGAATTTCCAACTCAGCTGCACTTTTCATCAGTCCCGCTGCACCGGCTGAGTTCTCCCTACTTCTTCATTTTAGTGAAGAGCTCTGACAGCCACTGTGGCTCACGTCAGTGACGGCTGTCACCTTGGGCTTCCACTTCTCAATTAGTCTCTTGATTCTACCTGCTTTCTCCCTCTCTGTCAAATAAATAAGTGAAATCTTTTTTTTAAAAAGTCCATCAGTTTGAAGAGGGGAGTGGTTAAATCCATGGAATGGAATAATATAAAGCAGTTAGCCAGGATGAGGTAGATCTTTATGTGTTGCTATGAAATAATCTTCAAGATATAAGTAAATGAAAGATCAAGGGTATAGAACACTAAGCACAGTATATAGTATTCTCATTTGATAAAAACTGGGATACTTACACATACACAAACTTATATATATGCAGGATATTTCTGGATGGATTTGACAGAAACTAGCAGAAAGCTGCCTCAAGGAGGAGAATTAGACGATTTGAGTAGGAGCAATGTTTACTTTTAATTGTATCTATTACTTTTCTGTAATGTATCTATCTTTTTGTACTGTTGTATTTTCTACTTATTTTATTATTTCTGCAATAAAAAGTATATTAGGAACATTTCCCCATATCTTTAAATATTCCTAGAGACCATGCATTTTAAATGTGGATACGGCATAATTCACTTAATCCTATTATTGGATATTTAGGTTGTTTCTATTTTTTTAAAGATTTTATTTATTTATTCATGAGAGACAGAGAGAGAGACAGAGACAGAGACAGAGAGAGAGAGAGAGAGAGAGAGAGAAAGAGAGAGAGGCACAGACACAGGGAGGAGCAGGCTCCATGCAGGGAGCCCGATGTGGGACTCGATCCTGGGACTCCAGGATAATGCGCTGAGTCAAACGCAGATGCTCAACTGTTGAGCCATCCAGGCGTCCCTGTTGTTTCTATTTTTAAAATTATAAATAATACTGTGATGAATATTTTTATAACATTCTTATGGCATTAATCGTTGTGCACATTTTAAATTTCCTTAGGATAAATTTCTTTAAGGGTAATTAATAATTTTTCAGGCTTTACATACATATTGCCAAATATCTTTTCAAAAAGATCTTATTAATGTACACTCCCAATAGCATCCTTGCTATTAAAAAAATCTGTTTGGGGGAGTCTGGGGGGCTCAGCCGGTTAAGCGTCTGCCTTTGGCTCAAGTCATGCTCTCAGCATTTTGGGATTAAGCCCCACATGGGACTCCCTTCTCAGTGGGGAGCCTTCTTCTCCCTCTCCCTCTGCTTCTCCCTGCTGCTTGTGCTCTTTCTCTCTCAAATAAAATAAATAAAAATCTTAAAAAAACTCTGATAATTTGAAAAGTTAAAGGCAGAATCTTGTTTTAATTTACAGTTATTTATAAGGGAGGCTGAAATTTTTTTTGTTCATATGTCTACTAGCCATTTGTATTTCTTTTTTATAGAAATACAACTGAGAATAACTTTTACCTCTTTTTCTATTGGAATACTTCTCTTCTTTTATTGATTTTTAGGAGACATTCCCAGTTTGTCTATATATGTTGCAAATACTTTTCCTTACTCTGTCACTTGCCTTTTATTTTTACCGTGATACAGATATATTAATCTTTTCTTTAGTAAATTTCCCACTAAATTTAGGCTGAGAAAGGTCTTCCACACCATGATATCAGATAAATATTAGACTACCTTTTCTTTTAGTTCATTTGTGGTCATTTAACTCTTTATTCCATCTGGAAATTTTTTGAGTAGGATGATTGGTAGAGACCAATCTTTGTTTTTTCCAAAAAGTTGTATTTTTGTTCCACTACCATGTCTTTTTTTTTTTTTTTGAAGATTTTATTTACTTATTAATGACAGAGAGAGAGAGAGAGAGAGAGAGAGAGAGAGACCGATGTGGGACTCGATCCTGGGACTCCAAGATTATGCCCTGGGCCAAAGGCAGGTGCGAAACTGCTGATCCCTTCCACTACCATGTCTTAAGTAATCCATCCTGTTCCAGTTGTTTTTAAACAATTGGATTTTATTTGTTTTTAAACAATTGGATTTTATTTTATTTATAGAAGAATTGCAAAGATTTTACAGAGTGCAATTATACTATGTTTTTCTTTCCATTTTTCATCTTTGGTCAGATCCATGCAATACACTTTAGAAACTTTTTTTTTTAGAGAGAGAGAATCTTAAGCAGGCTCCATGTTCAGTGTGGAGCCTAATGAGCTAGAGGGGCTCAATCTCATGACCTTGAGATCATGACCTGAGCTGAAATCAAGAGTCAGATGCTTAATGGATTGAGCCACCCAGGTGCCCCCACTTTAGAAACATTTTTATTCAAAATAAAAAAAGGCAAAAATTTTATGTGCATCTAAAAAGACAATTATCATTTTCAGATTTAAAGGATGATTTTATTTATTTATTTATTATTTATGATAGTCACACACAGATAGAGAGAGAGAGGCAGAGACACAGGCAGAGGGAGAAGCAGGCTCCATGCACCGGGAGCCTGACGTGGGATTCGATCCCGGGTCTCCAGGATCGCGCCCTGGGCCAAAGGCAGGCGCCAAACCGCTGCGCCACCCAGGGATCCCTGATTTTTTTTTTTGTTATCTGCTTTTCTTATCTCCTATTCTATAATAAGCAATATTACTTTTATAATTCAAAAAAGCCAACAATATTATTTTAAACAATAACATGGGGATATTTGACTATTCAGATGAGTTAAGAATAACACTCAAGAATTTCAGCTAAGTGATACTGTTCTAACAGTTTTCCACTTATGCCTTTAGAGTTCATTAATAATTACAGCCACTTGGGAATAGAGCTTTCCGCAAAGTAAATCAGTGTAAGTATCAGTGTAAGTACAATGAAATTGGTCACTCTTCTCAGAAGATTCCTCAAGGACATAAAGATCTTAACTACTTTCTGTATTCTTACACTTAGGGAAACACAGGCTGTGTTAGGGGGCACATCTTAGAAAGTTTCTGAGGAGACTTTAGCGGAGTCTTTCTTCCCCAAATGAAGTCTTCATCTATAGAAACTATATGCCAAGTAAATCAGTCTGCATCTTTTGAAATGGAAATTCAAGGACCAATGCTTCCCTAGCAGGGGTTGCTGGGAAAATTCCTTACAGAATTAAGCAGAAAGGATCACTGTACTTGGATAGAGTGGCTATTATGTGATATCAATGAAAACAAGCTTTTTGGTAAAAACTGTGAGGTCACTGGCCATAGGACACTCAGCACCATAGCACACCATAGCTGATGAAGCTGAGAAACACTGGGCACACACATCTTCCGAAGATACTGATAAAATGAGATAGGTGGGAAAAAAGCTTTTCCACTTTGGTACTTAAAAAAAAACAAACAAACTATTTTTTTGGAGCATTTTTAAGTTTACAGAGTTCCCTTATACCCTCTTACTCCTCATCTCTCAGTTTCCCCCATCGTTGACATCTTGCATTAGTGTGGTATATTTGTTACAACTAATGAGCCAATATTGATTCATTGTTTTTTCTTTCTTTTTTTTTTTTTTTAAATAGAGAGAACGAGTGCTCACAAGCTGATGAGGAGGGGCAGAGGAAGAGGGAGAGAGAATCTTAAGCAAACTCTTTAATCTGCATTGAGTCCCACTCGAGGCTCCATCTCATGACCCTGTGATGTGAGCCACGATCAAGAGTCAGATGCTTAATTGACTGAGCCATCCAGGTGGCCCAATATTGGTTCTTTATTAACAACTAAAGTCCATGGTTTACATTAGGGCTCACTTTTTGTGTTGTTCATTCTCTAAGATTTGGAAAATGTATAATGATCTATTTTCCACGTAATAGTATCATACAGAATAGTTTTGCTGCCTTAAAAAACTCCTGTGCCAGGGCACCTGGGTGGCTCAGTCAGTTATGAGTCTGCCTTTGGCTCGGGTCATGATCTTGGAGGCCTGGGATTGAGTCCCATGTTGGGATCCCTGCTTAATGGGGAGTCTGCTTCTGCTCATGCTCGTGTTCTCTCTCACTCATGCTCTCTCTCTCTCAGATAAATAGATAAAAATCTTTAAAACAAAACAAAACAACCCTATGCCCTACCTATTTCTCCCTCCCTACTCCGACTCCAAGTCCTTGACATACACTGATATTTTTGCTGTGTCCATAGTTTTGCCTTTCCCAGAACGTCATATAGTTGGAATCACACAACATACAGACTTTTCAAATTGACTTTAATTTAGTACTATGTGTTTAAGTTTCCTCTGTCTTTTCATGGCTTGATAGCTCACTTCTTTTTGTGGTTGAACAGTATTCCACTGTATGGGTGTGCTAGTTTGTTTTGCAGTCACCTATTGAAGGACATTTTGGTTGCTTCCAAGTTTTGTCAGTTAAGATTAAGGCTGCATCAACATCCATGTGTGTTCATTTTAACATGGACATAAACATTCAGTTTATTTGGGTAAATACCAAGGAGTATGATTGCTGGGTTGTATGGTAAGAGGGTGTTTTTTTTTTTTTTTTTTAAAAAGATTTTATTTATTTATTCATGAGAGACACACACACACACAGAGGCAGAGACACACACAGGCAGAGGGAGTAGCAGGCTCCACGCAAGGAGCCCGATGTGGGACTCGATCCCGGGTCTCCAGGATCATATCCTGGGCTGCAGGCGGCGCCAAACCGCTGCATCACTGGGGCTGCCCTAAGAGGGTGTTTTTAAATCTTTTTTTTTTTTTTAGATTTTATTTATTCTTAAATAAAATAAAAGCCCTCCCATTGCAGGGAGCCCAATGCGGGACTTGATCCCAGGACCCCGGGATCGCACCCTAAGCCGAAGGCAGACACTAAACTGCTGAGCCACCCAGGCGTCCCAGTAAGGGGATGTTTTGTAAGAAATTGCCAAATTGGGGCAGCCCAGGTGGCTCAGCGGTTTAGCGCTGCCTTCAGCCCAGGGCCTGATCCTGGAGACCTGGGATCAAGTCCCATGTCAGGCTCCCTGCATGGAGCCTGCTTCTCCCTCTGCCTGTGTCTCTGTCTCCCTCTCTCCCTCTCTCTCTCTGTGTCTCTCATGAATAAATACATAAAATCTTAAAAAAAAAAAAAAAAAGAAATTACCAAACTGTTTTCCAAACTGGGTGTACTATTTGCATTCCCATTAGCAATGAATGAGAGTTCCTGGTGCTGCACATCCTCACTTCATGGGTCATACCTATAAACCCAGTAAGTTGGTAAAATGATATGGCTGAAAGAGTGCTTTTTCCATTAAAAACAATTCTTAAGACTTACTTAAAAAGAAAACCTCCTCAAACAAAATGGACTGTTTAAAAGTAAATGCATTATACCAAACTCACTTATCTATTCCACTGTTTGGTAAATTTATTTACTTTATTGTATGTTTTTTGTCTTCAGAAAGCTACATGGTTCACCTCAGATTCTGTGGGTACTTTTGAGGGCTTTGGCTTAGATCCTTGAGGACTGGGTCAATGATCTAATGAGTCATTTGAATTCTTGTCTGTTACAATACTATGATTTCCCTACTGTCTCCATCCCTTGCCCAACCTCAGCTCATTCATTTAAGTTATCAATGTTCTTTATACATGAGTAATATCAAACTACACAGTGTATAGTAGTGACAAGTTAATTACATAGTTATTAAGAGATAATGTGGGAGTAGTAACATAAGTTATCATGTAATTTACCTTTGTTCTTTGAGACATTACCATGTAATTAAAGCAAACCTGATATAATATTTTACAGCAACTAACCGTGCTGAATTCTATATTACCTCTATCCTGCTCCCTGTAAAATATTTGCTCTCAGTCATTTCTGGGTCAATTTGATTTTTTAATTCTTTGTTTTCCATCTTTCTTAGATATCTATACTTTAGTGATGATTTATGTGCTTTCTTAAACTGGCCTGCTATACCTTTTAGATCAATAGTTACCAGATACATGCTGCCACACAGCACATGAGAAAGTCAACTTAAAGACTGTATTTTTATTACATATAGTTGCTTTAGAAAATAAGATACATACTTAAAACTTTGACTAGTTTAATCCTGAATTTATTAGACTCATGCTACTACCACTCTTACACTTGATTTTTTATTATAAGAAGTGAAAAGGAAATAAAAATCTAGAATGCTATCAAAAATACTTTGTTTTGGGATCCCTGGGTGGCGCAGCGGTTTGGCGCCTGCCTTTGGCCCAGGGCGCGATCCTGGAGACCCGGGATCAAATCCCACGTCGGGCTTCCGGTGCATGGAGCCTGCTTCTCCCTCTGCCTGCGTCTCTGCCTCTCTCTCTCTCTCTCTCTGTGTGACTATCATAGATAGATAAAAAAAAAAACAAAAACAAAAACAAACAAACAAAAAAACCCTTTGATTTATTCAGTCAACAGCTATTGAATGCTTACTAGACATCATGATTCAAAGATGGATAAAACACAGTCTTTGTCTTTGAGAATTTTATAGTTTTCGGAGAGAAAGCTACGTAGATACATTAAAAATAATCCTAGCAAAAGTGTGAAGTAGGAACGAACTAGGAAAGAGACTGTTGGCAGAGAGATCAAATTGGAATCTAGTGCAGTATTTTAGAAGTGGTTCTCAAGTGTGGTCTCTGGATCACCTAAGTCCCACCCTAGACCTACTGAATTAGAAATTGCATAGGAACTAGCAATTGTCTTTTAACAAATGTTCCAGGTAATCTTGATGCATGTTCAAGTTTGGGAACTACTATTCTAGGTGATAGATAATAAGGACAAGAAGGAGAAAAAAACAGGTTTAGTGATCTGATGTGGGTACTGATGAAAAGTTAAGCAGTTAAGGACAATTTTGTGGCTTGAAGCTGAGGAAACTGTGTGGATAAGGAAACATGGGGTATTTCTCAGGCTCAGTTCATGTCAAGTGCTCTTCACTAGAGATTCTTATTGCTTTCTCTGGGGAGGAGTTACTTTTAACTCCACTCCTATAACCTGTCAGTGGAGGAATGCCAGCAAAGATCCCAGGTAGAATAGGACAGAGGCGCTATTATTTGATGTACTGGATATTCACTGGGCATTTTGGCAAACTAAATTTAAAGATCTACAGAATAATTTCACTATATTCTGTGAAATCTTGAGTGGGTCCTCTGACTTGTATGCCACTGCCTATTATAGCAGGAACTGGTATATAGATTTATGACCCTGAGAATGAATTTTCTTATTTGTATTATAAATCCTTAGGACAATTGATATTAAATGTTGCCTTCTTTCCTAACATATGTTTGTTTACTCTCCATACTTACCTCTATTATTTTTCTTAATCTCTATATGTAACATGGGGCTAGAACTCATGACCCTGAGATTAAGAGCCACATGCTCTACATACTGAGCCCCTCCATATTTATCTCTATTTTAACTAGCAGTAAGAAATAGGTAGCTGTGATCAGCCTCTCTGTTACTGGATTAGTTACATACAGATGTTAGCATGGGTTAATCTTTTTTATTTTTTAAAAGATTTTATTTATTTATTCATGAGAGACACAGAGAATGAGGCAGAGACACAGGCAGAGGGAGAAGCAGGCTCCATGAAGGGAGCCTGATGTGGGACTCGATCCCCGGTCTCCAGGATCCTGCGCTGGGCCAAAGGCGGCGCTAAACCGCTAAACCACCCAGGCTGCCCTTAATCTTTTTTTAAATTAAAAAAAAAAATTTTTTTTTAGCATGGGTTAATCTTAAATCAAGGCAACTTGATACTAAAGTATGGCCTAAGCCCAGGTGGCTCAGCGGTTTAGTGCCCCCTTCAGCCCAGGGTGTGATCCTGGAGATCCAGCATCGAGTCCCACATCAGGCTCCCTGCATGGAGCCTGCTTCTCCCTCTGCCTCTCTCTCTCTCTCTCTCTCTCTCTCTCTGCGTGTCTCTCATGAATAAATAAGTAAAATCTTTAAAAAAAAAAAAATAAAGTATGGCCTACTCTGCTATTTCCCATTCCACACCTTCTGACAAAATCTTTTTAAATCAGTTTCTTAGCTATATTGACTAGAATGGTTTTTTTAAAATTTTTTATTTATTTATTTATTAATTATGATAGTCACAGAGAGAGAGAGAGAGAGAGAGGCAGAGACACAGGCAGAGGGAGAAGCAGGCTCCATGCACCCACCAGGAGCCTGATGTGGGACTCGATCCCGGGTCTCCAGGATCACGCCCTGGGCCAAAGGCAGGCACCAAACCTCTGCGCCACCCAGGGATCCCATAGAATGGTTTTTATTTAATGGTACAGTGCAAGTTTGCTTGCAGGTGGCCATGTGGCTGATTCATTTATACAACTAATATTTACTGAGTATTTACTCTGTGCCAGGCACTCTGTTGGGTCCTGGGGATACACTGGTGAATAAGACACATGGAGTCCCTGTTCTCTTGAAGCTTATATTTTAATGAGGGAGATTAAAAAAAAACTCAAGTAATAAGTTAGTAATTAAGATAACTAAGATAATAAATAGGTAAATAAGATAATTCCAGAGAGTGTAAAGTGCTAATAAGGAAAATAACTGTGTGTAGCAGTAGAGAATAGTAAAGGGACCCTCATTAGACAGGATAATTAGAGAAGAGGTGACTTCTAAGTTGAAACTGAGGATGAGAAAGAGATAGCCATGTAAAGAGTAGGGATAGACAATTCTAGGCTAAAGGACCTCTACACGCAAAGTGTGCAAGACCTAAAAGAGAAAGATCAGTACCACGAGAGCACATATGCAAAGCTGAGAGCAGCATGAAATACAGATAGCAGATCATATAGACCCTTTCAGGCCACTACAGGAGTTTAGATTTCTAGTCTAAGTGCAACTAGAAGCCACTGAAGCAAGGAAGTGAAGTAATTCAGTTTCTTCCTAAAAGAGTTTTTGGCTACTGTGTAGAAAATGCAATGGAGAGCAAGAAAGAGTGAAAGTATGAAGATCAGTTAGGAGCCATTATAGTAAGTAGAAAACAGGCCTGATCTCAGGTGATAGGAGAAAAGTGGATGGATTTGGGGTAAGATGATTTGAGATATATTCTAAAAATTGACACCAAAGAACTCACTGAAGGAATGGACAAATGGAAAGGAATGGGTCACCAATGCACTGTTGGTGGGAATGCAAACTAGTGTGGCCACTCTGGAAAACAGTATGTTACAAAATGTTACAAAGAAAACTACAAAATGTTACAAAGAAAACTACCCCTAATACTATTGGGTATTTACCCCAAAGATACAAAAACACAAATTCAAATGGATACATGTCCTCCTATGTTTATAGCAGCATTAATTACAATAGCCAAATATGGAAGCAGCCCAAGTGTCCACTGATAGATGAATGAAGAAAATATGATGTGCATATATATATTTCATTGTGTATATATATTACTCAGCCATAAAAGAGAATGGAATATTGCCATTTGCAAAAATGTGGATAGAACTACAGAGTATAATGCTAAGTGAAGTAAGTCAGTCAGAGAAAGACAAATACCATATGATTTCACTTGCATGTGGAATTTAAGAAACAAAACAAATGAGCCAAGGGGGAAGACAAACCAAGAAACAGACTCATATTTACAGAGAACAAACTGATGGTTACTAGAGGGGAGATTGGTGGGGGGATGGGTGAAATAGGTGATGGGGATTAAGGAGTGCATTTGTGATGGGTGATGTATGGAATTGGGTGGTGTATGGAATTGTTGAATTACTACATTGTGCACATGAAACTAATATAAAATTGTGTGTTAACTATACTGGAATCAAAATAAAAACTTAAAAAAATTGAATCCTAGGTTTCTAGCTTGAGATTCGGGGTATTTGATGTCTCATGTATTGTGTGATAGGTAGATTCTACTGTAGACAGAGTTTCAGGACCATAAATATGAGAAAAAGGGTATAGATTGGCATACAAACATATATGTTTATAAAGCCCATCCATCCATTACCCTTTTGAGAAAAAAAAATCACCTCCCCTCTAGCATTGCTGAGGAGGGCAGTTGATGTATTTTGTGCATGTAAATCAACCCCTACTACTAATTGAACCAAGTGGAGGGCATCTGACCCAAGAGCAAACAACTCTTGATTCTGCCAGTGTCCTACTTATGAATGGCACAAAAATTGAGCTAACCTAGTGTTTTCTTTCAGGAGTCAGAACAGAAAGCAAAGAAAGACCAGAAAGCTGATTGTGAGGTAGGAGGAAGCACAAATGCAACGGCAGCTGAGTAACATTACTGTGTAAGCAGTGGAGTGAAGATCCACGAATATCTGCTGTTCAGGTCTCTAGAATTGATTTGAATCTAGAATTACCATCTAGCTCCACTCTCAGTGAAAACCTGTCCAGTTCTGGCTCTTGTTTGAAATTCCTTTTATAACAGATAACACTTAATGAGGCCTTATGATGTGTCAAGCACTGTTCTTTACAAGCACTATTTAACTTTCATGATACCCTAAATGAGGCCAGGTACTCATTATTCTCATTTTTATAGATGAGAAAACTAAGGCTTAGGAAATGTTAAGTAACTTGTCCATAGCCTACAACTAGTTAATAGCAGTACCAGGACTCAAATCTGTATCTTGTGAAACACTGTCTTAATCATTATTTTATACAGTCTTCCTTAAAAAAAAAAAAAAAAAAAATCCTTATCCTGAGCTAAATGAAATGGGTTTCTGATCTTTTTGTTCAAAGGAGTTAGATGAAACAGTGCCTTAATTCCAAAGTATGGCTGCCTAACTATCTCTTGCCCTCCCTTCCATGCCAAACAAGCTCCCTCACATACTTGTCATTCTTAAAGAAGATTGAATAGAACAAAATATATGGCTGTATTGTGGGGATTTTGAAGTGTACATGTAAAAAATAGGATGATATGTTACAATCATAAGTCTATATCCTTTCTTTTTCCTCTGCTTTTGAATACTTTAATATAGAATAAAGATCTAAATACAACTGTGAAGGAGCGCCTGGCTGGCTCAGTTGGTAGAGCATGCAACTCTTGAGTTCAAGCTTCATGTTGGGCTTACTTAAATTATAAACACATAAATACAACTGTGAAAATCCAATTTCCTCCTCTGTCTTCTGAAAGAGCTCTTATGGTACTCTCTTATGTAACAACAACAACAACAAAAACTTTATAATCTACTGTTTTGTGGCTTAAAGACTTAATTAACTCAGGGTAGAATCTGGCTTATAACTACATAGCATTTCAGAGGCAAAGAATTGCACCCCCCCAACATCTTTCACTGTCCTTTTTGACAGTCTGTTGCTTCTAGGCTTTAGAAGAGGTCATCCTTCAGATTATCATCATTTTATTAGTCATTTAGGCAGGCTGGGGCAGTAGTACCAAAAGGCATGAGAAGTTTACTACACTGCAATGAATAAAGGATTACAGATATGAGAGGAAGACTAATTTTAAATCTAATGGCCAAACTTATTTTAAATAAGTTTTCAGTTTTGTGTTCATCATCCTAGCTGAGTGATTTTTTTCAACCATGACATTTTTCTAGCCATTTGCAAGAGGGTTGGCAGAGTGTTTATATGAATACCGTTCATCATATTCAATAGCTAATTCGGTTTCTATAGAAGGTAAGCAACCCCTCAGTCTGACCTTTCCCTTTACACAGATGTGCATCAACTTTTATCTTTAAGATGATGACTAATTCATAGCAAGCTAGAATATTTTAGATTCTTCTTTAATGAAGAACGGTATTTAGAAACAAGGGTGGCATTGACAGTTTTATGTGTCTAGGTCATGTTGTGCTACAGAAACATTTAAGTTTAATAAAGATGTTAACAGGATATTTTTTCTATAACAACAAGTGTTTTAAATATTTTACTACTTCTTTAAAGTTGATTTTTCAGAAAAATCATCTATTTCTCCTGCTGGTATGAGTATAGATCACGTCCCTTTACATTGTGTTCTGCTGTTAGCCTAATTACTAGAGTGAGAAAAAGTCTGGAAAACCTTTACCCATTAAATTCACATATTTAACAAGTCACAACTTTGAAATCTTGCTCTACCTGAAAGCACCATTAAAAGTGCTTGACTATTATTACTAGAGGAAATTTTTAATAAAAGCTAATTAAGCCACAAAACTCCCAAGCGGTTAACTGATTTTAGGGGCTAAATTTCTGGTACTTCTAATTATCCTCTGATGGCTTTACTTAGTGTTTCACAACCATGACAGATGACAATGAAAAGCTGCAGTGAAATTCATCCACCCTGACACTGTGCTAAGCACCGGTTTCTCCCTCTCCAAGTTAAATCAATACTCTGTTTGAGTAAACACATTTACAGCTTTATTAGGATGTCTTGCTTGTTCTGTAACAGCTACTTGAAGCTGTGGTAACAAATCGACTCAACTCAGTTAAACCTAGAGAGCTGGGTAAGAGGCCCATCGATAAGGTTGTTATAAAAATAAACTGCAGGAGATCAGAAAGCTGGAGCAAACAGTCTGGTAAATGTCAATATTTTCCTTTACAGAGGATGACAAAAACAGTGAGATCATGTGGAAAGTCTCCCAACCCCTTAAAAATGTTTCTTGTTTCAATTGGATAAAAGCATTTCTACTTTTTTGTGCACAACTCTTCTGAATGAAATTTTTGCTTCCTAATTCCCATATGCATCTGGAACAGGAAGCTGATGTAAATATTTGGTATTCTCCTTGCTGTTTCAGATTCTTTATTTTCCTTCATATTTAGAGGCTTATTTTGGTCCTCAGTGACTTTGTAAAATGACCTTATTCAAGTTATCTGGAGTACCTGGGTGGCTCAGTCTTACCTTCTTTTTATTAATTAAACAAAAGTTTTATCATCTACATTTGGGAGGTCATTGCAATGCAGTATTCCCTCTTGCTATGATATCTGTGAGACCTGATGTTGTACTTTCCAAATTAGGCCTTCCATATTTATGTATTTAGCAAGACCAAACAGTGTTAGCTTTAGACAGGCCACACAACCTCCTGACTAGTGATAGTACATAAAAATGTCTGCTACCTATTAGGAGAGAGATTCCACAGTGGCTGTAGTCCTACCAAACAAGAACTCTTATACCCTCTTTTAGATGTTCACAGGTTGCTCAAAGGACTAACATCTGGCAGGAAATTCCCACTTCAATTTGGCTAGCTTAGACTACCCAGATGTGACAAAGTAATGGTTTCCCCCAGCAGAAAAGTGCTCTACATGTAAACTCTTTTTCTTTCATTTTCTATGTAGTCTACTTAGTAAAATTTTGTTTTGTTATGCTTTGACTTCATGTTGATTACCAACCAGTCATGAACTCAAGTAACAAGTTATGACCCATACACTAGAAAACACAGATTTTCTGGAAAAAGAAAGTCAACAAACATTAAATTTTGAAATAACTTAAAAAGTTACTTCGCCTGCCAGGGTAAGGTCTGACTTAGTAGATATCTGCATAATGAAAACCAAAGCCTAAGTGGTGTCAGATGGTGCAGTGACTGACATGGACAGGAAGTCAATTCAGAGCAAAGGCTCCTTTGCAATAGCTCAGCACCACACATCCTCCCACAGAAAGTGAGCAATTGAGCAGCATAGTATAATATATAAGAAAGTGGCCGGTGCTAAACTATAAGGATAACTTATTTCCTCTTTATGGAAATCTGTCAAATTCTATTAACATGGCACGCGATACTGCATTTGAATTAAAAACAAAACAAAACAAAACACAGAAACCCAAACACTTTTAAATGCTCCCAATTCAGGAAAGACCCTGAAGAGGACCACTAAACAAGTGCGTTTTACTCCTATAGATAAGTTGTCCATCTGCCCCAACCCCTTTCAAAATAATGCTTTAAAAATCATGAAACAGCAATGTTCAAGATCAGGTTAGAATCTGAATTTTCAACCTAATGTGTGATCTCTTCATGTGGTTCTCAAAATAAAAGTTTAGGATTTGCTTCTGTTTTTAAGTTGAAGTTAAACATCTTGGATACCCACATGCCAAGAGAAAGTACATCAAAGGCTTCTATCCACTTGGGATTTTGACTCTTGACCTATATATTTCCAAGCGACCTATATAACAGACTGCTCGATGGACAGTTTCATTTGGGTTATTAACAAGTGTAATTACTGGACCATGAATTAATGAGTCAGGAGATCTGGCTCCCAGTATTGCATCCCTTTTTTTGGGATTCACTTTCCTCATCCATCAAATGGGGACTTCTGAACAGAAAATGGTTTTCATACCCAACATTGAGTTATTCCAGGGAATTACTTTATGAGCCACCAAATAAAATGTAGATAAGGCCACATAAGGGTTTGTTTAATCTCATTTCATTCTGATTCAGATAAGACCTCCTTTGAACATAGTCTAGTGACTGAAAACAGTTTAAAAACCTGAAAACCAAAATATGTGATTTTAAAAATATTCCCTTTCAGCACTAACATATTAAACGATATAGTTAAAAACAAAAAGACTCATCAGGACAAGGTCATAGCTCCTCAAATAAGGAGATGATAGCAAGCTTATTTATGTGAGCTTATTTACGCTCTAATTCATTAAGCAAGATAACTCATATTGTTATTATTTAACTCAACGTAAAAACTGTTATTTGATCAACTGACAATTCCTCACAGCAGGGTGGTTCTAAAATTTTAAGAGCATTTGATGAAAGAAACTGGTTTTTAATTTGCCATCTATTTCATGGACTAGAAATAAAACAAACATGTCTCATCTCTATAAAATGTCAATGTTAACTGGATAATTAAAAGAAAAATAAAGAGCTTGTACTCATACCACAGATTTGGGAATTCATATTCTGAAGTAAGTAGAGTTGTGAATTTAGTAACAGTGTAGCTAATTTTTGTTTATTCAGACCTACTGATTGTAAACAGCTTTATAACATCAGAGGTTATGTTTCACACAAATTTTCTTTTTTAAAAAAGATTTATTTATTTATTTATTTATTTGAGAGAGAAAGAGAGCACGAGTGAGCAGGAGCAGGAGGGAGAAGGAGAAGCAGATTCCCTGCTGAGCAGGGATCCCGACGTGGGACTTGATCCCAGGACCCTGGGACCTGACTGAGGCAGATGATTAACAGACTGAGCCATCCAGGCACCCCTACAAATTTCCATATAAAGAGTCTGGCAAATTGTTTCTAATGACTTATTTACCATGACTAAGACTTCTGCTGGGTCCCTGGATTAGCCAGTACTACTAATCTGATTTTATTTTGATTTTATTAATTACAAAGCCAATAAAAGGTATATTGTACCAAATTCAAACATAATTGAGACAAGATTTAAAGCTGAATACTTTAGCTTCATGAAAACTTACTATATTGCTCCTATCTTTTTTTTTTCATTTTGGTACTGACTGATAAAATGTTGGGTCATAGATAGGT
The DNA here is from genome assembly GCF_003254725.2 of Canis lupus dingo. Lineage (NCBI taxonomy): Eukaryota > Metazoa > Chordata > Mammalia > Carnivora > Canidae > Canis > Canis lupus. The sequence goes on along the minus strand of NC_064246.1, from coordinate 25,394,748 downwards.
ATCAGTCTATAGACTAGTGTTTAGAAAACCATTTTTATTATTTCTCCTCCCCAGAGAGGAAGATGATATATTAATAGACCAGAGTATAACAAAATAATTTTAGGGGTAAGAACTCTGGGGTCAAACTTTGAGTTTTAATTCAGGTTTTCACTATGATATGGAGCATATTTAGTCTCTTGTACCTCTGAGACTAGAGAACTGTCCAGCTGAACCTAGACCCAGTTGCCAATCAACAGATTTGTGGAGCTAAGTAAATGGTTGTTGTTGTAGGTCACTAAGTTTTGAGGGTAGTTGATTATGTATACAACTAATACATGGTATATATATATATATATATTTTAATACATGGTATATTAATTAGACATGTAGCATAGGTAAAATTGACCAAATCCATGTAATAGCAGCTGGGGCCACTAATTAATTCAAGTTAGTTCCATTTGATTTCCCAAATATTCTAGCCCAGGAAACTGATACACATGTATTTTGCCATGTCACAATTCTGTATAAAAAAATTAACTTTTTTTTAAAAAATTTTTATTTATGATAGTCACACAGAGAGAGAGAGAGAGGCAGAGACACAGGCAGAGGGAGGAGCAGGCTCCATGCACCGGAAGCCCGACGTGGGATTTGATCCCGGGTCTCCAGGATCGCACCCTGGGCCAAAGGCAGGCGCCACCCAGGGATCCCCTAAAAAAATTAACTTTATTTATGACATTTCCTCTGGTCCTCTGCCACGAAATGCAGTCTTATAAATATCAACATTGTTTTCTTGGAATAAACATTTTTTAGTAATCTTCAAATATAGGAAACTTAGGTTCATATTTGAACTTCAGGGTCTGAGAGTCTATATGGCTCAGACAATCTCTGTCTTACCCAAATCTCCTGAAGACAAAGCCTTTTGAATTCTCTTATCTATTTATAATTGTTTCTAAGTGGAGGCCATCCAGTATATTAGATCTTTGAGGAAACATTCATGTTTGTGAGAAGTTCCAGACTTCATAACTTAAAAATCATCCAGTATTCCATGGGAACTAAAGTTATTTCTCTTTTTTTGGTCATGACTTGAGAAGCGTATTTACCTCTTTTAACCAACAAAAGCTTAAATAATCTTAGCCAATGTTCTTGAAATTTGTTCCTGGTCCCCAACAGCTTTTCTAAATGTCTGGATGTTAACAGTAGAATAGCATGTATGAAGTATTCTCTGAGTGTGTATGGTGTGAATCTCCCTTCCACCCCCATGAACTTGAGCTGCTGTGGTGAATTCATATTCCTAATGATGAAGTCAATTTCATATCTCATTTGATGATTTTAAGGAAAATTGCTACTTAAGAAATAAAATACCAAAGATGTCCTACTACAGTTAAGAGATAGGGAAAGGTATTATTGTTTCCTTGGGGGTAGGGGTGTGGTGGGGGTGGGGTGAGTAGCAGTATGCAGCTCTCATTTTGGTCACCATCAAATTAATCCTCTGCATACAATGGTCTTATGAAAGTTTTGATTTTTGAGTGAATTAGTGTTAGAAATAACATTTAAGTTATTTTCTAGTTTTCTGAGTTGGAAGCTAAGAAAAGAGGTGGTGGAGGAAAAAAAAATCCCACAAGAATTCTGTACCACTTCTTTGCAGAGCACAGTTTAGCAGCAATTAAGAAGAATGGGGGAGTAAGCCACACATGTTTGGGAAAAAAAAGGTGAGACCAGAAAATACAAAGATAATTTAGACAATCTCCATGACTCTCATAAGTATAGACATATGGTACAAGAGAAGGAAGTAGCATCCTTGTTTTAGAAACTTAAATCTTTTTTCCTTGACCAAATTTCTTTTTTTTCTTTTAAAGATTTTATCTATTTATTTGAGGCAGAGAGTACAAGTAGGGAGGAAGGTCAGAGGGAGAGGGAGAAAGATTCCCTGCTGAGCAGGAAGCCCAATGTGGGGAGGGGGGGGTTCAATCCCAGGACCCTGAGATCATGACTTGAGCTGAAGGCAGATGCTTAACTGAGTCACCCAGGTGCCCCCCAAATTCTTTTCTGAACATGAATTAGAAAGTATAATTAATGTTTCTTTTTATTAGATGGGGAAATAGGATAATTATGTTGTGATTGCTAAGTGGCTTTAATAGTTCATGTATATGCTGTAGATATTATCTTTTAGGGTAATACATATTCCCTGCTAAACCTGCCATGAAAAACTTAAAAAGTATTACAGGTAGCAGAGTTACTTTACTGTCATTCAAAAGAAACTGTTCTAAGCTATATATGGCTCTTAACCACATTTAACGAAGCTTTTTTAATCCTAAGAATGTTGGTCCTTGGGTGAAGTCTTCAGTCTTTTATCTGAGAGCTATATATATGTGCTTGGGTATAATCTGTCAAAGGTGTACTTACTTTTAGTCTAAAGATGATTTGTAGATCTAGTCCATATTCCTACAGCTGCCATAAAACATACAACTAAATCATATTAGATTAACACAGGCTGGTATTGACAGCCCACTGGGAACATATTGATTAGGTCCCTTTCATGTTATTTGTTATGATTTTTCTTCTCAGTTTCATTTACTGGGAAGACACAGGGGAAGAGATTTCACCAGGAACAATGACAGTGCCTGTCACAAAATGTTCTCAATGTTTCCATTTGTTACTATGGCAGTGACAAAGAGGGTTCCAAATGAAAAGGCAGACCTGCTGTGACAAAGCACAGCAGGACAACAAGAAGAAATTTTCTCCTGACCTGGGAAATTAGGAAATCACACTTAGAGATTATAGAATTGTCTCCATTTCCAAGGGTACAATCGTAGCACTTGGGCTTTTGAGGGAAAATGTGAAAAGGGTAGTTCCATCAGGCCTGGCTACGGACAAATAAAGGGCAAATGTTACAGAGTGCTTAAGATCTCCAAATAGAACAAGGAGGCATGCTTGTAGAGGCTAGAGGGAATTGTCACTGTTACTGAACCCCTGAGATGGAACTATGAATTTAATTTATGTACATTTGGGGTATTCATTTTAACATTATACATGAAAATCTATGATGTACTGTAGTTATATATCTCTTATGTGGCTAATAAGAACACATGACACTCTGGTACTGAGATATGTGATTAGCACAGGGTAGATGAAGTGAGGCTTTATCCAAGAACTTGAAATTGGGACTGGAATACAGTTATGCAAAGTCACAAAAGACAGAAATACTCTTAAAGCCAGCAAAACTTAAAAGTAATAGGAGGAATATATTATCTATCTAAAGATAGAATGTGTCAATCAGAGAGGAGATATGTTAATCAGGTAATAAAATAGTGAAGACAAAGAAACTACATAGTAAATGTAAAAGTTGCCATCACCTCTCCATTCATGTTCAAGGTAGAGAAGTATGTTTCCACAGCTGGAGTATTTCCAATCCTACTAGAAAGGCTTTCCCTAGTGCAGAGATGGAAGTAGGGGTTTTTAACCAATGGATTTTTTAGTATTTCCAACGGAAAAGACCATCTCTATTGTAAGAGGAATGCATTAGCCTGGTGCTATTAAATGGTTGATTCATATAGCTCCTTGTATTTAGATTCCATGCTGACCCAGCAAGTTTATGATCTGTCTTTCTGTATCTCTGTAGTGCAATCAATTCTACTGCTTAGCAAAAAGCTCCTGGTTCAAACTCACCGGGGACTATAGTCCTTCGATTATTTCCCCTTTCATTTTCTTTCTTTTCTGCAGCAATCTTACCCTAGAGTCCTCAGAATCCTATCAGATAACAAAAGCTCCTGTTCAATACATGAAATCATCTATTCAGATAACAGAAAGATTCTCTTTGGCAAAACCCAGCTTTTGTTAGTAAGGCTGGTCTGTCGCTCTCAGTCTCAATGATGAGATTTCCCTAAAAGTTTAGAGAAGCAATATAGTGCAGTGAGTAAGAGCCCTGACTCTGGAACCAGACTTCCTGGATCAAATCTTGGCTCTGCTACTCTCTAGCTATGAGACTGTTATCCAACTCCTTTGTTTCAGTTTTCTCATCAGTAAAATGGGGTTATAAATAAGCCCAAGTGGCTCAGGTGGTTAAGAGTCCAACTCTCAATTTTGGCTGAGATTGTGATATCAGAGTTGTGAGATTAAGTCCTACATGGGGCTTGGGCTCAGGAGAGTCTGCTTCTCTCCCTCTCCTTTTGCCCCTCCCCCTGCTCGCACACACGTGCTTGCTGTCTCTCTCAAATAAATAAATAAACCTTAAAAACAAAACAAAACACCCCTACTTCAGTGAGTGTTTATGAGCATTAAATAAGTTAACATATGTGAAATGCTTAAGATGCTTACTAGCCAGTAAGTACTTTATAAATGTTATCTATTACTATACTGTAGAGCATGACTTACATGAATGTGCTAAACATGCCAAAATAAGTATTTCAGTGCTAAAATGACATTAGAGTGTTCATGTCATTACATGACTCAGTCTTTCAGGATCTAATTATCCTGGAAACTGATCAGAGTAGGGTTAAAGTGAGAAAAATGGCTACCAGTAAAGTCCTGCCTACTGTCAGCCTGCCTTCCACTTTATAGTGATTTCAACAGTACGTAGTGAAACCCAGTATTTGGATCCAGGGTATGATGAAAGTGAATAAAGTGAGGAAGCTGCCAACATATTACACAGGGGTTGACAAATTAGAGCCTGAGGGCCAAATCCATCCTGTGGCCTGTTTTTGTATAACTGAGAGCTACAAAAGGTTTTTACATTTTTAGAGTGTTATAAAAAACCAAAACCAAAAGCAAACAAGCAAGCATACAAACAAACAAAACAAGAATAATATGCAATACAGCTTGTATATGACTCGCAAACCTAAAATATTCACTATCTGGCCCTTTACAAAAAAAATGTTGTGGATCCCTGTTCCACACTCTTCCCTTACTACTTACTTCACTGTACCCTAACAGTAAATATGTAGGTAGGTAGAGTGAGATAAAAAAGAGGCTGAGGGATCCCTGGGTGGCGCAGCGGTTTGGCGCCTGCCTTTGGCCCAGGGCGCGATCCTGGAGACCCGGGATCGAATCCCACGTCGGGCTCCCGGTGCATGGAGCCTGCTTCTCTCTCTGCCCCTCTCTCTCTCTCTCTGTGTGACTATCATAAAAAAAAAAAAGAGACTGAAAATTCTCTAACAGACAGCCCAAGTGTTTTCATGAGGTAGTTCATTTATTATTCTTACCATAGTACAAATGGGTAGCTAGCTGTTCCTACTTTAGTACCCTAGGAATGACTTCTCTCTCCCTCAGAAAGTCCATATATTCTTACCTAGTCTGGGAACATTATAGGTAGTTAGGCATTCATAAAGGAGCCTGTTTTTGCAGGGCTAGGTGGCCCAGGACCCAAGGTACTGACTAATTAGGTCACCATCTTATTTATGATGGCCTCATGATATGCCCTACGAAATACTAAAAAAAAAAAAAAAAAAAAAAAAAAAAAAAAAAAGAATACTTACTATTTTAAATATTTAAAGTACTTAAATAATGCACACACAAGGCGTAGGTTTAAAAGCTATGTACTAAGATTTCTGGTTTAACTAATTTTTTTAAAAAAAGATTTTATTTATTCATGAGAGACACAGAGAGAGAGGCAGAGACACAGACAGAGAGAGAAGCAGGCTCCATGCAGGGAGCCCGATGTGGGTGGGACTTGACCCCAGGACCCCAGGATCATGCCTTGGGCCAAAGGCAGGTGCTAAACCACTGAGCCACCCAGGTGTCCCTGGTTTAACTAATTTTACGCAAGAAATCCATAGTGTTTCTTTAATGTATTACAGAATTTAGCCTGATTCTGGATAAGATATTTTTAGCCTACGTGGATTTATAACTCTGAAGAAATATGGCATAGGAAAAAATAGCTAGAAAACACTCTAATCAATGATGAAGCCCCTAAGCAAAGACAAAAGATACAAACATGACAGTAAAGTAGAATGTTATCTGCAGTATGTACTCTTTCTAAAGAATAGGGCATGGGGCATGCTATAAGTATACTGGTTAACAGCTCATTGAAGAGTTGGCATGTTGGTGAAAAAGATCATTAAAACAAAAGAACATCTATATTTGAAACAATACAATGTTAAGACCATCACATAATATAAGTTTCCCATGGGACGCCTGGGTGGCTTAGCGGTTAAGCATCTGCCTTTGGCTCAGGGCGTGATCCCGGAGTCCTGGGATTGCGTCCCACATGGGTCTTCCTGCATGAAGCCTGCTTCTCCTTCTGCCTATGTCTCTGCCTCTCTCTGTGTGTCTCTCATGAATAAAGAAATAAAATCTTAAGAAAAAAATTTGAGGGCAGTCTGGGTGGCTCAGCGGTTTAGCATTGCCTTCAGCCCAAGGCCTGATCCTGGAGTCCCAGGATTGAGTCCCACTTCGGGCTCCCTGCATGGAGGCTGCTTCTCCCTCTGCCTGTGTCTCTGCCTCTCTCTCTCTCTGTGTTTCTCATGAATAAATAAATAAATTCTTTAAAAAATTTTTTTTGAAAAAAAAAAAAGTTTCCCATGATTCAAATTATCTTTTAAGGAAAGGAGGACAATGATCAACTCTATTTGCCTTTTTTCCTTGTTCAGCTTGATGTTATAAGAAATAAAGAGAGATTGAGAGGGACTCTTCTGGATTACCACTCAGGAATCTAAAGCTTTCTAGAGAGTCTAGCTTACCTACACTTAACTAGAAGGGGTTTAGACATCAAAAGAACCTTTGGAAAAAAAAACAAAAACCTTTGAACCAGATTTTAGATCAATCCAATTCATCAAGCTAAGAATCTCCTATTGTCTTCATCTTATTTTTGAGTACTCATTCCAAAAATGACAGTCCTTATAAATTGCGCCAGTTCTTACTAAGCCTTGATGAGACAAAAATTTAACTCTTCCTAGTATATTTATAAACATTTAACTATTGCGTTAGATGTTTTAACCAAATGATATAATCCAAAGACATCATTCTTAGTTAATATTTACCAAAATTTGTTTTAAAGAAAAGCAATGTGTTAACATTTAAGCCCGAAAGGCTAAGAATATACTACATATTGTACTTGATACAGTTTGTTTATGTAATATTCTCACAGACACAATCTTGTGAAGATGACTGGGGTACAGCACAACAGCAAATTATATTTAAGTCAAAAATAAGTATTCTTCCTATAGTAAAATACCCTCATAATACTCAAAGCGACAGTAGCATATGGAAAGAACATTAGGAGTTAATTATTTAAAAGAAGAAACTATTAAATTCATAAACCTTGGCTATGTGGTAAAGGCAAGGGTTAAAGGAAATGTTTAACTTATAAGTATGAAATAAATGAATCTGTACCTCCAACAAATGCATCTCCTGCTCCGTTGGTATCAACAATTTCTTTCTGGTCTTGATCCAAGACAGCAAAAGCGGTGACTTCACTTTCTGCAAGTAGAGCCAAAGAAAGGCAGACTGACTTTTCTTTGTAACACCCAATACACAAACTCACCTAGTAAAGTTTGAAACTCTTTCATCATTCATCATTCAGAGAGAGAGGCAACATGAGTTCTATATTCTGTACACGAGTACTTGGGAACCAAGGTACAAATTCATCTGTAAACAACGCTTTTTATGGGTAATTTTCAGCATACACATACTGTATGTGTTTTGTTAGAGTTATACCTACGTCGATCACATATTTTGGGAATGACTATAAAGCACAGCAGTACCTTTTTGGACAGTACAAATACTTGAACAGAAACTACGATGAAAGAAAATATTTGTAAGGACTGGATCCTGGATCTCTAATAAAGCTTCAAACTTGACTGCATTCTTGGCAGTGAAATCTTGGATAGAGTTAAAGAGCTGTAAATTTAAAATATATAAATAACGAGTCTTGGGTGTTTCTCTACAGAAAATCACAATGGCATAATAAAAATATAACTACTATTCTGTTATAATTCTTCATGCCAATGTTAAGAATTGCTGATTTTAGTTGGCTTATACAAATAACTGAATCTGGTTACTTTTTACAAGGAGTCGCTATTTCCTTTAAACTGTCAACTAGCAAAAGGAAAAGCTAGGTAGAACAAAAGGGACAGTGCAATGGGTTCTTGTCTTATAGTAGTCTGGACTAGGGCTTGATTGTTTTGACTATAAAGTAACCTAATACAGAACTTTAAACTTGGCACATGACAGTGGAATGGAGTTATTTGTGATGAAATTTGGCCCAGAGGACATCTGAAAAGATTGGACAGTAGTTTTTATTGGTGGCCAGAATTTCTGAAATCACAAATTTGCATCACTTATGGGGAGAGATGTGGCCAAAGACTTGTGAACTTCAATCTCCTCTAAGATCAAGAGAGAGGGAAAAGGAGATATTGAGCACCTCAGGGTCTCAATAAAGAATATAAGAATCTCAAAAAGCATTTCTGTCTGCGGTCTGTTACCTGGTACTAATGGATACTTTCTTTTTTAAAAAAATATTTTATTTATTTATTCATGAGAGGCACAGAGAGAGAGAGAGAGAGGCAGAGACATAGGCAGAGGGAGAAGCAGGCTCCATGCAGGGAGCCCAATGTGGGACTCGATCCTGGGACTCCAGGATCACGCCCTGGGCCGAAGGCAGATGCTCAACTGCTGAGGTACCCAGCATCCCTAATGGATACTTTCAAGAAGAGATAAATACAGATATGATAATGAAAATAAAATCCTACTGGAAAGATTGATATTCAAGAAGAGGATTCTTCATTTAGTGATCCCTTTTGACCATATGACTGCAGATGCTGAGAAGCATCTATTAAAACCCTTTAAGTAACTAGCTTTCCACATTTTGTAACACCAGGACCTATATGGTAGTTAGCAAGATTCTGATTAATTGAAAGTTAAGGCATAAATATCTAGGATTAAATTTTCTAAGGAGTATGCAGTATATACTGCTACACAGACTTTACTAGAAATAATTCGGGGGGATCCCTGGGTGGCGCAGTGGTTTAGCGCCTGCCTTCAGCCCAGGGTGTGATCCTGGAGACCCGGGATCGAGTCCCACGTCGGGCTCCCTGCATGGAGCCTGCTTCTCCCTCTGCCTGTGTCTCTGCCTCTCTCTCTCTCTATTTATATATAAAAAAAAAGAAATAATTCGGAAAGGGCTACCATCTGATTTAGGAAAAAGGACTATACCATAAATATTTATAAAGAAATCTGATTTTATTACTTCCAAGTATAAGTCATAATATAAAGTAGGACCAAACAGCCACTAAATTAGTAAAATGAGCTAAATTAATGATGCCATTACCATTTATAATAGGGTTACATTATGTAATAATAAAAGAGGTCTACAAAACACTTCAGGTAATGTGTTAATAGAAGAATTAATTATTGGATTGTAGATTTGAAAAATAATTACATATAAATGATAAGTAAGCCATAATTAGATATAATTCCTTGAATTCTTTGAAAAAGTCATGGATTTTTGGTTGGATAAATCTTTATTTATGAATAGAACCTAATTCAAAATGGATGAGATTACCTGGAACTTTGCTCTTAAGAATCAGGACTTCTTGGTCTAAACTACTAAAAAAAAATTTTTTTTTTAACTACTAAAAATTCTAAATGAATGGTTTTCTGGATATATGTGTATATCTTTGATATGTTTTATCCTTAGATGACATAGAAGTTCAATTTCTTGTAACATAAAGAATTATTTTTCACCTTTTCTGCTTATTGATGCAAATAAATATATAAGAATACTAAGACTGTAAAAGAGCTGTCATGAATTGGAATGGATATAGTCTAGTCTCTATTACCTTCTGTATCTAGCTCTTATGCTATGAAAGCTCCTTTCAAAATACCCTGAAAATTTGCAAGATCCTGAAATGTGTTCTGAATTACTGAAGAAGGATTTAACAACATTCAATAATATTTAGGTTCAATTATATTGTTGAGACATTCTGATATTTTTTTGAAATGAAATGATCTGTTAGTTTACAGAGCTATTAAAAAACCCCCAACACACACACACACACACACACACACACACACACACACACACACAAACCCAACACGGGACACCTGGTGGCTTAGTGGTTTAGCGCCTGCCTTCGGCCCAGGGTGTGATCCTGGAGTCCCGGGATCGAGTCCCACATACTCCCTGCGTGGAGCCTGCTTCTCCCTCTGCCTATGTCTCTGCCTCTCTCTCTCTCTCTGTCTCTTATGAATAAATAAATAAAAATACTTTAAAAATAAATAAATAAAAATCCCCAACACATCAAGCACCTATGTGGCTCAGTTGGTTAAGTGTCTCACTCTTGATTTTGGCTCAGGTCATGATCTCATGGTTGTGAGATCCAGCCCCACATCCTCGAGCTCTGCACTCAGCATAGAATCTGCTTGAGATTCTTTCCCTCTGCCTCTCTCCCCACGCACTCTCTCTCTCTCAAATAAACAAATAAATACATCAAAAAAAAAAAAAAAAACCTCACACAACTAACTAGACAGCATTTACCAGCATGACCTTTTCCATAGCCTTCTAGACCATCTGTTGTATGAACATATGAAATACCTCACTAAATCTTAAGATACACTTATAGGCATGAACATTATTCAGCCAATGAGGCCAGGACACTTTCATGACTCACTTAGGTGTAAAATGGGCCTGAAGTAGCAATAATAGCTTTGTCTTAGTTCTAGAAAAATGACACTGTTAGCTCTGATCAAGTGCTTCTAAATAAGAGCGTAAGATACATTAGAGCCTTTTATTCCCATGACTTATTCACTCCATAAGTGGAAGCCTGTATGTCCCACTCTGTTTCACCCATTTTGTTCATCCCTCTATCTCCCTCTCCTCTGGCAACCATCAGTTTGTTCTCTATATTTTTAAGTCTGATTCTGCTTTTTGATACATTTGTTTCATTTTTTAGATTCGACATATAAGTGAAACCATATGATATTTCTCTTTCTTGGTAGGACTTATTTCACATAGCACAAAACCTTCTAGATCTACCTATGTTGTTGCAGATGACAAGACCTCATTCTTTTTATGGCTTCATAGTATTCCCCCCTCTCTCTGTGTCTCTCATGAATAAAAAAAATATATATATATATCCCACATCTTCTGTATCCATTCATCTATCCATGGACACTTGGGTTGTTTTCACATCTTGGCTACTGTAAATATAGTCCATGGTACTGGAATAGTGTTTATGATGACAGATTGTAGCTACATTTGTGGCAAGCATAGCATAATGTATAGGGCTATGGAATTACTCTGTTGTAAACTTGAAACCGATGTAACATTGAGTGTCAACTATAGTCAGATAAAAAGCTTTTAGGGGATCCCTGGGTGGCGCAGCGGTTTAGTGCCTGCCTTTGGCCCAGGGCGCGATCCTGGAGACCCAGGATCGAACCCCATGTCGGGCTCCTGGTGCATGAAGCCTGCTTCTCCCTCTGCCTATGTCTCTGCCCCTCTCTCTCTGTGTGTGACTATCATAAATTAAAAAAAAAAAAAAGCTTTTAAAAAGTAGTAAGTGTGGGTAGCCCGGGTGGCTCAGCGGTTTAGCGCCGCCTTCGGCCCAGGGCATGATCCTGGAGACCTGGGATCGAGTCCCATATCAGGCTCCCTGCATGGAGCCTGCTTCTCCCTCTGCCTGTGTCTCTGCCTCTCTCTCTCTGTGTCTCTCATGAATAAATAAATAAAATCTTAAAAAAAATAAACATAAAAAGTAGTAAATGTATGATATGTGGAAGAATATTGCTAATTATACATGGAATTACTAATAAAAAGAATTAGTGACTTTTAAAATAGCTTATGATCTTTTTTGTTGTCAAAATATTTTATTATTAAGTAATCTCTATACCCAGCGTGGGGCCTGAACTCACAACCCCAAGATCAAGAGCTGCATGCTATACTAAGCCAGCCAAGAACCTGAAATGATTTTTTGTATCTTAAAAAAAAAACAAGGTAAGTCAGAGCCACTGTTTCTCAAAACTTTCCAAACATTTTGTAAAGTGAGAAGGAAAAGGACTGGTAATAATTATTATTCCTATTTTCCAGATTTCTATAAAACTACAGGATCATGAACTTCCTTAAGCAGACAGGAAACAAAAAAGGATATTCAGTTGATAACAGATTTCTTTGGTATCATTTATTAGCTATCTGTCTAGAATCAAAACATCCTCACATGTATATAATGCTAAGTCAATTAGTAGAAATAGTAAGTTCATGCAATATTTACCTGAAAAAATGATAAAATTCAGTCGCTCAATGCCAAACTACTAGATCAAATGCTTCTGTAGCCCTACTGCTACTAAATTAACTATGTATTTTAGCATTGTATATATATAACCTCATGATAATTAACATCCTTAGAAAATTTTGTTCAAGATATTTTAAAATGCCATGTTTTGTCCCTTCTTTTGGTCACTTTTTTATGTCACCTTTAAATTGTAGGAAAGATATAACTGTTGGAAGATAGCAGGATGAGGTGTTTACAATCTCAAGGTAGACAGGTGTTTTCAATTGCAAGCAGCTGTTTCAACCTCTGCCACTGCCTCTGAATGAACATCACCAGGCATGGGAAAGATTGAAAAGTGATGGCAAAATCTTCACCACAAAGTGAAAAATATGACTAGGTAAAAATCAGAACTCTTGAAATTCTTAAAAGTGGCTCCTCTACCATGGCCATTCTTTATAATGATGTAATATCCACAGTATTAATGTTTTTGTTTGCTTTTTTTAAAAAAGATTTTATTTATTTATTCATAGACACACACAGAGAGAGAGAGAGGCAGACACACAGAGGGAGAAGCAGGCTCCATGCAGGGAGCCTGACGAGGGACTCAATCCCGGGTCTCCAGGGTCACACCCCAGGCTGCAGGCGGCGCCAAGCCACTGCGTGCACCATGGGGGCTGCCCTGTTTGCTTGTTTTTTTTTTATTAACCTTTTATTTGAACATAATTTTAAACTAATAGGAAAATTTGATGAAAAATACAGAGAACTCCCATAAAATGTTTATCCAGATTTACCAGGTTTTTAAAAAAGATTTTTATTTATTTATTTATTAGAGAGAGAGAGAGAGAGAGAGAGGCAGAGACACAGGCAGAGGGAGAAGCAGGCTCCATGCAGGGAGCCCGATGTGGGACTTGATCCTGGGTCTCCAGTATCAGGCCCTGGGCTGAAGGTGTTACTTAAACCGCTGAGCCACCCGGGCTGCCCAGATTTACCAGTTTTTAATATTTTGCCACAATGTTTACTTAATCTTTTCATATATATGTACATATTATTATTTATTGTTTTAAGCTTTTGAGCATGAATTGCTTATATCATGCCTTTACTTCTTAATAATTCAGTGTGCATCTCCAAGAATAAGGATATTCTTTTAAGTAACCACAATACAGTTGATAAATTTAAAAGCTTAATATTGTTATTTTATATAATCTATATTCCATATTTCAATTTGTTAATTGTCCTGTATTTTACAGTTTTTTTCCCATCCACTACAAGATTCAGTCCAGAATTACACAGTGCTTTTTAGTTACTTTTTTTTTTTTTAAGATTTTTAAAATTTATTCATGAGAGATACAGAGAGAGAGAGGCAGAGACACAGGTGGAGGGAGAAGCAGGCTCCATGCAGGGAGCCCAAAGTGGTACTAGATCCCAGGTCTCCAGGATCAGGCCCTGGGCTAAAGGCGGCGCTAAACTGCTGAGCCACTCGGGCTGCCCATTATGTTTGTTTTTAATTTAACCTTTTAAATAGGTAGTGCATACACAGAGTTAAAAAATACAAATTTATTAAAAGATATCCTATAAAAAAAACTTTCTCACCTCTTATCTCCTATTCATCCAGTTTCTAATCCTACTGCTTTCCAATGTGGTTATCACTGCTATTGTTTTTCTGTAAATCCTTCCAGAATTTCTCTATGCACATTCAAGCAAACACATTCTTATTTTTTTCGTTTTTATAAAAGATTTTATTGATTAGAGAGACAGAGAGAAAGAGAGAGAAGGGGAAGGAGAGAGAATCTGAAGCAGGCTCCATGCTGAGAGCAGACCTGGATGCGGGGCTCAATTCCACAACTGCAAGATCATGACCTGAGCTGAAACCAAGAGTTGGAGGCTTAATGAGCCACCCACGCACCTCTTCTTTCTTATTCTTTTTAAAAGATTTTATTTATTTATTCATGAGAGACACAGAGAGAGGCCGAGACAGGCAGACGAAGAAGTTCCCCAAAGGGAGCCTGATGTGGGACTCAATCCCAGGACCCTGGGATCACAACCTGAGCCAAAGGCAGATGCTCAACCACTGAGCCACCTAGGTGCCCACCCCTCCTCTCTTTTTTTTTTTTTTAAGATTTTATTTATTTACTCATGAGAGACAGAGAGAGAGAGAGAGAGAGAGAGAGGCAGAGACACAGGCAGAGGGAGAAACAGGCTCCATGCAGGAAGCCTGATGCAGAACCTGATCCCGGGTCTCCAGGATCACACCCTGGGCTGAAGGTGGCATCAAACCGCTGAGCCACCCGGGCTGCCCTCCCTTCTTATTCTTAAACAAAAAAGTACCCATCTTTGTGGGTGGCTCTGGACCATGTTTTTTTCACTTGGAAATCGTTCTTTGTTGGTAAGCAGAGAATGTCTGCATTTTTATTGCTGCATAATAGTCCACTGTATGGATATACTTAAATAAATTAAAGCAGTCTTTTATTGATGGACTTTTAGGTTGTTTTCAGTCTTCTGCTATTATACACAATGTTGCAAAGCACTAATGCTTTTATTTTAAGTAGACCCTAAATTTAATTATTTGGCTTTATTTAAAAGCCAAAGTCAATAATTTCATTCCTACTTTTTATAGGGAACTGACATACGAAAACTAAATTGTTATACCAAGAGCATGAAATATGCCTGTGTCAAAGAATAAGAAAAAAGTGAGAATCCAGGAAATGCTTTTCTTTTCATTAGGATATACATACCAGGATATGAGCAAAGACACCCTGCTCAGCCTGCCCTAATAAACAGGGTAATGAAACAGATGACAAATTCTACTAATAATAGAGATTTATAGAACAATCCTAATTAACAAGGACTTTTGGGGAATGAAGAGCTCTGGGTTAATTTAATTTTCTGGTTAACTAAAGAAAAAGCAGAAAGTCTTTTTAGTTAGAAATCTTTCTAAATGTATTAATATAATAATATACCATGACATCCCTGCTTTAATTAGTTTAGTTTATTAAACTGAATGAAAATTTTCTTTGATAATAGAGAATCCTAGAGCACATGTTAATGTCATTATTCTGAACATCAATTCTTATTGTAGCTCCAAAGGTGTAAGTGCTTTCATGAAAGGTAGGATAAATGGAATGGTTGGAGGAACACTGGATTAGGACTCAAAAGACCCATGGTTTTAGTCTGGTTTTGGTTCAGCTACTTTATTCAATAAATGCTTATTAAGAGCTTATCATATGTCAGGCCCCCAGACTGGGAATACAGATGTGAATAGGACACACAAAACCCCTGCTCTCATGGGACCTACATTTTAGTGAGGACAGACAGTATACAAGAAACAATGAGAAAGATAATTTGAGATAATAAATGCCACAAATAAAATAAAACAGGATGATATGATAAAATATGACTGGGGAGGTAAATTAATTTAGATGGTTGCTACTTCTTTACTGAGGAGGTGATGTTTGAATTGAGACTTCAATAGCAAGAAAGAGCTAGCCTTGTGAAGATCCAGGTGCAGAATATTCAAGAGCAGAGGCTCTGGGCTAGCAACAAGCTATGTGAACTAACCCTTTTTAAGTTTAGGAAGGCTACTGTCACTAGAGTGTAGTGAGTGTGGAGAGATCAAGAGTGTGTGGCTGTTGGTAGAATTTCATCCTATATAGAATGGGAAACCATTGGAAGGTTTTTAAATTTTTTTAAGATTTAAACATTTTATTTATTTAAAAGATTTTATTTATTTATTCATGAGAGACAGAGAGAGGCAGAGACACAGGCAGAGGGAGAAGCAGGCTCCATGCAGGGAGCCCGACGTGGGACTTGATCCCCGGTCTCCAGGATCATGCCCTGGGCCAAAGGCAGGCGCCAAACCGCTGAGCCACCCGGGCTGCCCTAAAAATTTATTTTAGAGAAAGGAGCATGCATGTGGGAGCGAGGCTGGGGTGGGGGTAGGGGTGAGCAGGGGCTGAGGGAGAGAGTAAGAAAGTTTTTTTTTTTTTTTTTTTTGAGAGTAAGAAAGTCTTAAGCAGACTCAGTGCTGAGTATGGAGTCTGATGTGGGGCTTGATATCAGGACCCTGAGATCACCATCTGAACCAAAACCAAGAGTCGAGGCTTACCTGACTATACCACCCAGGTGTCCCCACTGTAAGATTTTAAGCAGGGGAGTGACATAGTCCCATCTTTGATTTAAAAACGGCAGCCTTATATAGAATGGACAGAATGGTGGGGGTTGGGAGTAGAGTCAATGATGCTACTTTTCAAGACCTTGCACAAATAACCACAATTTTATTATACTTAGAAGATGGAGAAGAGTGCCTGGGTGGCTCAGTCAGGTAAGTGTTCAACTCTTGATTTCGGCTCAGGTCATGATTTAAGGGTCATGGGATTTAGCCCCATGTTGGGCTTTGTGCTCAGCAGGGAGTCTGCCTAAGAGTCTCTTTCTACCTCTGTCTCCCCCCCTCATTGTGCATGTGCTCTCTCTCCTAAAATAAAGAAAAAAAAAAAAAAAAAGAAAAATGAGCATAATACTTGTTCTAGCTATTTTCTGTGATTCTTATATGGATTAAGTATTAATGTTATGAAAGTACCCTTTCAAATATAAAGCCCTATACAATTTTTAAAAATTCTTAAATATGGTTTATTACTTTTCTCCATTTCTGATGGATCTCTCTATAGGGATTATAGAGAATGCAAAGGCTATGGTTTTCACCTCCTCTTATGTGTTTGTATGTTTAAATGTAATACATATTGGTATATACTGATAAACAATTTTATAAGGTGTTTTTAGGAGCTTATTTTCTTCAATCAGGTAACAAGTATTTGTTGAACACTTGCCATGAGCTCCTTCTAGATCCTTCTAGATCCTTTGGGGGAGATATAGGGGAAATATTAAGACATGATTTATCTTCTGAAATAACTTATAACCTATACTGAAAGAAATCTAGCACATGTGAAAGAATTTGTGAAGTATCATACAATGTAATATTTATTATAACTGCAACAGGATTTCAAAGGAAAGAAACAATGTGAATTTAATTAACTGGAGATGGTTTCATGGAGAAGACTGAACTTAAGCTAGGAAGATATGGATAGTGAAGAGGAGAGGAAATAAAATATATATATATTCCAGGAGGCACAGAGAAAGAAACAAGCTTAGGTAAGGAAAGAAATAATGCAAGATGGGTAGGGTCCAGCCATCTCTAGGAAGACAAATCTTTGGATTTAATACATCAAACAATGGGATACAATTGCAGTTTGTGAGCTAGCAAAGTGACATTCAAGTGCTTACTGTGCACTAACTACTACAGCAAGTGCTTTATATACTTCATATCATGTATTTCCCACGGCAATCCCACAAATTGACCTGACTTTATAAGTGAAGACACTGAGGCTCATAGAGGTTGTCAACTGCTCAGGGTCTTGGAGCAAAGTACTTTGGGATCAAAGAGAGAGAGAGAGAGAGACAGAGACAAAGACAGAGACAGAGAGAGAAAATAAAATGGGATTCCAAAGTGACCATTTGAGCAATGTTGCTATCATTTTTTCTGAAAAAAAGGTGAGCATGGGAAAAAAGCAAGATTTTGATTAAGCAGTATATAGCATTTAACTGACATTTAAATCCTCTCCCCCTCCTTAAAAGATTTTATTTATTTATTCATGAGAGACACAGAGAGACAGGCAGAGACACAGGCAGAGGGAGAAGTCAGCTCCATGCAGGGAGCCTGATGAGGGACTCAATCCTGGAACACTCGGATCATGCCCCGAGCCAAAGCAGATGCTTGACTGCCGAGCCACCCAGGCATCCCTTAAATTCCCTTTCTAAGTTGGGTACTGATAACTAAATTTGACCAAATTAAGTAGATAAATACTCCACAGAGAATAGAGGCAGTATAATACTGTATTAAAAATATAAATCTGACTGCTCGGGTTCATATTCCCAATTACTAGTAAATTCCCATATACTAGCTCATAACCAAGCCAAACTCTCTATGCCTCAATTTTCTCATGTACAAAACAGGGACATTAACACTAATTATCTCATAGCATTTCTGTGAGGCTAAATCACTTAACACATATAAGGCATTTAGAGCAAAAGTTGGCACAAAGTAATCATTTAATGAATAAATGAACAAGAATTATTAATCTTAAAATAAGACTTTTGGGTATGGGAGATTGAGATCACACTTGAAATTGCTGCTACTGAAGGCATGGTTTTGATATGGAGCACTATGATCATTGTTTGCAGTAAAGCCTCTCAGTTTGTTCATGTTTTCTTTGAATTTTCTACAAATGTTTCAAGTAAACGTCAGTTAAAATCTTCAGTGCTGAATATGGACAGGTAACGAGTAGAAGAGTGTTTGCTTTGAATATGAAAATAGTTTTCCATAGAAAAGTGACTGAAGGGGTGACTGGGTGGCTTAGTTGGTTAAGCATCCAACTCTTGGTTTCAGCCCAGGTCATGATCTCATGGGTCGTGAGATCAAACCCTGCATTGGGCTCCTGCACTCAGCAGGGATTCTGCTTGAAGATTCTCTCTCTCTGCTCCTCTCCCCACTCATGTGTGTGCACACACACTCTCAATAAATAAATAAATCTTTAAAAAAATCGTAAGAAAGGTGACCAAGAAAATAATGATAAATGGAATTACTGCCTTAAAACCTTATTTCCCCCTTTTTTGGTGTCTTCCTTCCTTCCTTCCTTCCTTCCTTCCTTCCTTCCTTCCTTCCTTCCTTCCTTCCTTCCTTCCTTCCTTCCTTCCAAGATTTCTGATACCTTTAATAGGTTCACTATATGAAGTCTATCTTTTTAACCTTAAAGCAGTTCATTTCAACCTGTTCTCTCTTTGCTTTTTTCTATGCACTTGCTCCATTCTCAGGTTTATAAAAACTGGCTTCCTCTGTGGCTTAGCTCATAGGTCACTGGCCATCTATAGATTGCCTAACCTTGTTGAGGTTCTTAACCCTGATTCATTCAGCTATGCCCAAGGAAGCAACTAGGGTTCATGGCACAAACCTTGGCTACTTAGGTAAGAAGGGCTACAGGAAAGGCAATTTGTCTGATGATCTCTAGCACCCAAAGCTATGCTTTGCACATGATAGGTGCTCAGGAAACATTTGTTGAATGAACAGACTAGTTTTTCATGAATACAAATCTCATCATGTTATTCTCCTGTTAAAAGCCCTTTGATGGTTCTCTATTGAAGTCTTATCTCTTATCTTATCTTAACCTTATCTCTTGCCATTTCCCGAGCTGTGATTTTGTCTCTCTCACACTCATAATTTTTCAAACATGTCATGTTTTCTTTTTTTTTATACCTATATCATACCAGCTTTACTGCACAAATCATCCTTCCCTATTAGTTCCAAATCCCAGATAAGGTTGTCTTCTTGGATGCAGTCCCTGACTTCTCAGGGTCTTGCTTAGAAGCAGAGATGACTGCTTCCTTTTTTATGCCATCATTTATAACTTTTACATATCTCTAAGAATGGATTTATCATATTTATAGTTTTACTTATTCATATGAATTTTTTCTACTAAACTACAAACTCCTTATAGGTAGGAATCATAACTTAACCAAGTCCCAGTACACAGTAGGTGCTCAATAAAAACTTTTTACTGAATGATTATTTCTGCAAGATTTTAACTTCCTTAAGACTAGTTTCTTTCTCATGTAGTAGAGTATGAGCTCAATATATATTTTCTTAATGATTCTGAATAAGTGATACCTAATTATAACATGCTTCTCTAGGTTAGATAAGTAAACCAAGTAAACTAAAGGTTCTAGTTGTCCATGATCCTGTCTTTTTTAGAGTTATTAGGATTTAATCATGTATTCTAAATGCTTGTATGAAAGGAAATCATATGAATACTTGAAAATCAGAGGGTAATATGCTATTTCAATAGTGAATAAATTCAATGTTGCCTAATTTGTTCTAAAAACCTTTCCAGATCTAACTGTGCTGAAGACATCCTGGAGAAACCATAAAAATATATGAATGGTACATTCAAGCAAGTTGTTTTCCATCATTCACAAATGAAGACACTTTTATTTTTTAAAGATTGTATTTATTTATTCATGACACACACACACACACACGCGCGCGCACACGCGCGCAGAGGCAGAGACACAGGCAGAGAGAGAAGCAGGCTCCATGCAGGGAGCCTGACATGGGACTAGATCTCAGGTCTCCAGGATCACGCTCTGGGCCAAAGGCGGCGCTAAACTGCCGATCCATCCGGGCTGCCCCTGAAGACACTTTTATGATTCAATAAACCTAGGTTCAGATCTTGTTTAAGGATAGAAGGTTCTAATAATAGGGACTTGGAGTTAACACTTAGGTTAAGGATCAAATGAGGTTAATCAAATGATCACAATGACAAGAGTGGGATTCACCTCATAAAGATACCATATAAGTCCAACCAA
Organism: Canis lupus dingo; assembly: GCF_003254725.2. Lineage (NCBI taxonomy): Eukaryota > Metazoa > Chordata > Mammalia > Carnivora > Canidae > Canis > Canis lupus. Next base: position 25,374,160 of record NC_064246.1, on the reverse strand, counting down.
CATCTATATGTATGTGATTCTTCCTTATACAGAAATTGTAGGCTGTTAAAACTAGAACAGGAATAGGCATTTGTTACATAATTTGAACCAAGGCGTCATGGTTATGAAAAACACTGAGTGACCAAACAGCAACAGCTTTCTTAAATTTTTTGTGTATGGTTTAGTCCTAATCACTGCAGTAGGAAGATTTAAGACATTATTGATATTCTAAATGTACCCCTTCTTAATGTCATATATTTCCTTCTGAGTACAATAGTAAAGATTTTCAAAATGATATGCACATGCAAAGTTGTGCTCTGTTATTAAAGGAAAAGCTACTGATGGACTTCCCATCAGTAAGATTTCTGTTTGAATTGTTGGCGGTGGCAATCACAAATGTTTATGAAGTTTACAAAGTAAAAACTGCATCAAGTATGAGGGAACCAGTGTTTCTCTCTTTTTTATGGATTAGAAGAAATCTTAGAGCAAGAAAGCAATGCTGAAATATCACTGATGTTTTAGTGCAATCTGGTTTGTAGGCATGGTAATGTTTCAAGGGAATGTCACAGATTTATGCTGAAAGAAAAATATTTTTAGAATATTCTATACTTTACAATAAAGTTAAAAGTTCCCTAAAGTATGGGGTCATTTTCAGTCGGTGCTCTGACAAACATGGATAAAAGTTATGAGTACTATCTTTTGTCCAATAAACTAAATTGGAATTGCAGATAACTTGACTACCTGCAGTATAGCGATAAATACCAGTAAACAACCATTTTACCCAATTTAAACAGAATACTTTTCTTTATTGAGTCATTTTCCAATTTCTCTTGCACTTAAAAGTAGATTAAAATGTTTAAATGTATGGTTAATTACCTGTTTAAAAAACCCTCTCAAGTACCATATTTTACAATGCTTTTAAAAGTTGGTTGTACTTCTCATCATTCCTTATGAATGGAAGTTGCAGCATCAGATTTTTAAAAAGTTGCAGGAATAGTCTAAGGATCATACTCATGTCTCTTTGGAGATTAAGAAGAATGGCATAACATTATTTAAAAAAATGATAAAGAAAAAACAAACAAACAAAAATGATAAAGACCCCATGTCAAAGAAGGCTGGTGTTTGTCATCCAAATACTGTGCCAATTACTGCAATTCCTCTTAGAATTGGTCCTACTAATGATCCTTAGCTGGTGCTCCCGTTTCCCTCTCCAAGGTATCATTTTAAATGTCTACTCAAGTCACCAAATAATTCTCACCCTCAGAGAGAAGAGAAGCCATTAGGTGTCAAGTATAAAGACTTGCTAGTTATTTTGAACTACTCACAGTTTTTCCATCAAACAATATTAAGAATCAGTATCGTTGTTTCTCAGACTGGAAGATGGTAGACAATTCAATTTAGTAACACCACATCATATAGCTATTATATCACATAGCTATTTATACTCTAGTCTATGTAAATGGCATCTGCTAGATTTGGCCTATTCATAGATGACAATACTATTTATACTTCCTTAGTTGACCCAGAAACAATATACAAATTGTTCAGGCTACAGAAGTCAGTGTAGCAAGGCTGGTGTCTTAACTGTGTAGTATGTGAAGCTTTAATGTTGGTTATATCTGGACAGAAGAAATTTGTGCTGTATTAGTTAATTCTTTGAAAAGACAAAGTCCTGTACTCCCAAAGAAGTAAAGGAAGCAACAACAGCCTTACAGGTCAGATTCTCATTTGTTCATCTTTTTTTTCTTTTTCTTTGAGGGTGGTAGGGAGGAAAGGAGGGAGGTAGAGACAGAGGCAAAGAGAGAAAGAGCATGCAAGCATGAACAGGGATGGAGGGGCAGAGAGAGAGGAGAGAGAGAATCTCAAGCAGGCTCCATACCCAGTGTGGAGCCTCATGTGGGGCTTGGCTCGATCTCACGACCCTGAGATCATGACCTGAGAGTTAGATGCTTCACCGACTAAGCCACTTAGGTGCACCATTTGTTCATCAAAGATAATACCTCATTTTAAATAATATTTAGGTAAATGTTCTATGTCAGCTATAATATATAATGAAAGTATTGGCAATTATTTTTTATTTTACTATAGTGGCTGCTGCTAAGGAAAGGGAAAAGACCCCATGTTCTGGTTAGCTCATTCCAAAAGTCTAAATTTGAGTGTCTGAGGAAAGTTCCACATTTCTGATAGTGATGACAATACCCTAAATACTTTGAGAATGAAGGGAACATACACTTGACCACATAGGTTGCTTCTACTCACCACAGCCAGGTGTCTTGGTTTTAAACACATGGAGACAGACATAACTTTTATCCCTTTAGGGAATCATGAGCACAAGCTTTCATGTTCCTTAAAGCACAGATGTGGCTGGAGAATATGAGAATGTGAACATTTTATCTAGCATATTCTAACATTAGGAAGTCACTCTAGATATCAGATAACTCTTCCCTGATTATATGTTTATGAATTTAGTGGGAAGAAACAGGGACACTATTTAAAGCTAGAAGAAAGCCCCTTATTTTAGGTATTCAATAAATACTTGATGATTGACTGCCAGTAGAATTTATAAGACTTCTAGAAATCAAGTACATTTTATAATAAGTTGATTTTTATATACTATTTTTTTCTTTTTTATAGAGAGAGTGAGAGAGAGAGAGAGCACAGAACCAGAGGGAGAAGGAGAGAGAATCTTAAGTACATTCCACACTCAGTGTAGAGCCTGATGCAGGGCTCCATCCCACCACCCTGAGATATGACTTGAGCCAAAATCAAGAGTTGGACGCTCAGCCAACTGAGCTATAGAGTTTGCCTGTAAAATTTGCCCCCAAATTTTATATATTATTTTAACAAAAGAGAGAAAACTTCTGTATTCATTAGATATTTTCTTAGTGGATACTATGGGGATTATAACTAACATCCTAAATATACAGCAATCTAGTTTGAATTGATACCAACTTAGCTTCAATCTTCAAGTAAGGGTATAAAACCTTTCTTCCTATACAGCTTCTTCCCTGCTTCTATTGTTATAAATTACATCTTTATACATATGTGCCAATTAACATATATTTATAATTACTATTCAATGTATTTGTCTTTTAAATCATGTGTGAATAAGAAGAGCTACATACCAAAAATACATTACTACTGGCTATTATATTTACCAATGTAGTTACCTTTGCTTGAGTTCTTTATTTCTTCATATGGCTATGAGTGACTCTAGCATCCATTCATTTCAGCTGAAGGATTCCCTTCAGTATTTCTCATAGGGCCTGAACTCCTACTACTGAACTTCTTTAGCTTTTGTTTAACTGGAAATGTCTTAATTTTCCTTTACTTCTGATGGACAGTTTTGTCAGATATAGAACTTCTGTATTCTGAAGCCCATTTTTTTCAGATGTTAAATATAAATATAATTGTCAAAAAAGCAAATTCACTAAGTAGACCTCTTATTCACAATGCATTTTAATATGTTGAAGTTCCAAGAAGATAAAATTGTAGTGTGGCCAAAGCTCAGTGTTGAGCTCAAGATAGAAAAGCTTTTCAAAAACTGGTTGCTGATTATATTTTGATAATTAAATATATGAACCTATGATCCTTTTAGGCTCACCTAATTAGTATCAAATGAGTTTACTTAATTACAGCTGTAAATTAAATGCATAGAGTTTGCCTCATCTCAAAATAATTACATGTGCATTGTAATGTGAATTATGGAACATTAATTTGTAGTTTATCGATTATTCCCTAAACAGAGACTGGGACTCATTAGGACAAAGTTATTATCTTAGCAGTTTTGATAAATAGCTTCTAGAAAGGGTTTCTGAAAAATGTCTGCATATAAATTCTTCAAAGGAAAGGTATACATGTGTCAGAATTGGTACTGCACATTTATTGTAAAGCCTCAGCCTAGAAAAATGTGCTCTCTGAAGTATTCAGGTGAGAGGCATAAATATGTATATATGTATATAAAATCTCCACCCTCATTCTGCACAGAGCTAGAACTTTTTCAGGTTTATAGTAAAGGCTGCAATTATTTTAGGAATCTTCTGCAGTGTTAAATAATTACAAGTCAAACTACTACCTCTAACAAACCAGTTCTTAGCATCCCTCAGAGAGAGGAAACGATAGGTTACTTATCATATTCAAAAGCTTCTGCTATGTTCATTATACTCAAGAACCACAAAAAAGGGGGTGAAAACTCTATCTTCCTTTACTCTTTGGATACTTTACTAGATAAGTGCTTTCCCCCTTCCTTTTATGATCTTTAAAAAAATCTGAGAAGGGAAGAAAGATTTCCTGCTAGAAAACGAATGAAGAATTATTAAAGGCATAAAGTACAGACTAATCAGGTGGAGGAAATAGTCTAACTCTAGAGTTTTCTTTTTTTTTTTTCCTAAAGGAAATAACTACGTTGATCATTTGGGAAGAAACAGTTCAAATGGGGCTCACTCAATTTAAGATTTTTAATTTTCTTGTGAGGGAGAGGAATCTTAATCACCAATTGAAGAATTTCAAAGGCAATTTCTAGAATAGGCCTCAGATTTTCCCTAAAGATAAAATTAATTTAAATAAAAATATGAGATTTTCTTGTTTAAATGAGACAAGCTTTCAGAATAGCCTCTTGCTTTATTTGCTTTCAATGTAGCCATTGTTTTTCGTATTTTTCTCTTTCTGCTCAATTGTGAGAAAACTCCCACTGATTACATCAGTAACTTACTCTACTTATATTATTTCCCTTCATTTTTTTCATGGATATATCCCATTGTGTGCAAAAAAAGGAATTCTGCTGCCACAGAACCTAAAGAACACACTTGGCTGCTTATGGTAAATGCTCACGTTTTTCTAGTTAGGAGTAGTGGCATTATCAGGCTTTAAAAAAGCAACAGAGGTAGAGGCTAAACAGGTGTGTCAAGCCTTTCCTCTGCTATTTGGAATTTCTAGCTTTGGCCACCATTGCTTTTTTTCTCACTATTCTTGTGATTTTTCTGCCATTTTCTTCCTTTAAACATAGAGGCTGAGGGGAAGACCTCGGCATAATAATCGTGTTTTAATTTGGCCCAATTTTGGCCTAAAGCAAACATCTAATTACTTGTGATTAATTCTAAAGAAGATAATCTACTCTCATGTTCAGTGGGTCTGTGTTTGAATCTAACTAGTGGCTTCCTCATGTTTTTTGCTGCCTTTCTTCCTCTTCTCTGTGTTAACTTAATCCCCTAAGTGACTGAGGAATCATAAACTGCCATTCTTCTGCTACACAAAATATCTGTATTATGCAATTCACATTTCAAGGGACTTGAAATTAGTCTTGAATCATGTGTTCAAATTTAGACTTCTGTAAAAAATGACAAGATGTATGAGACCACTGTAATCTAGGCAGCCATAATTATACAATTATTGATGAAGTTCCTGTTGATAAACAATGCAAACATTAGGAAATACTATTTTGCAATTAAATGATGAAGAAAGCTGTTTATTGCCTTCTATTCTATCCTCTGTTAATAAGACTGAAGTTGCAGATGTTCATGTATGCTGCATTGATGTTAAATGGTGCATGATGCTCTAGGTGGTTCCCATAACCTTGCTTTGTCTACTATGAACTGACTCAATTGATATGATAATAGAGAAAAGAGCGGGGCTGAACTGGCACAATTTGCATAGCCTTGAAATTTGCTATTATTGCACAGCCAACTGCTCCTAAAAGTTCTTGTTCAGTTGTCACTGACAACAATATGTTAGACAAACAATATTTTGAAATTAACCACTCAGGTGGGGGCATCACTTATTGAAGCTTTTATCCCATCAAACAAGGTACTCATCAATGCATTCCTAAAGCCAACAATGGGGAATTTTGTGATCTTCTTTGGGATCAATTACTATTAGATTTAGTACAAAGAGAGCAGACAACATTCAGGGGTCACAAAACAGTGGTAGCACTTGCTGCTTTTTGACACTGGAATTCTATTTGGAGTATCTCTCTCTCCCTTTCACAGAACATATATTCGCATCCCATCATTAAATAACGATTATATTTTAGGTTAAGAAATAATAAAATTTCCAATGTTGCTTAATATTGTTCTTTAGTCATGAAAAAAAATTATACAAGACGCCCCATACAAGAATATTAGGAATTGCTCTGATCCATGAAATGACAATACTAGAAAACTTCAAACACTGAAGAAAATCTCCATACATTCCAAAAATCCAAAAATGTTTTGAACAAGTAACAGGAGAACAGCTAGAAAAGTGTCACAATTATAAGGGACAACTCTGAGTTTAGATTGTGGGCATATATAATGAATGACAGGGTAGGAGACAATAAATGTACCTTTGGTGGGTGGGCAATTAAAACAACTAGAAGACAGAAGAATTGCAAATAAATGGGAATAATGTAATTTAAAGTTCGAACAAACAAAATTGTTTAAATAAATATCCTAGAAAAGCTAATATGGAAAATTTAGTGCTCATGAAAGTAGAAGAACAAAATGGAAAACAAAACTGGGCCACTCTAGAGGTCAATACTGAAGATTTAACTACCCAAAGAGCTAATTCCCATACGACTGCTTGGATAAGAGACGAGATAAAGGAATTTAGAGAAATACCAGATGAAAGAAACTGGGCACACACAGAATTAATATTTTAAAAAAGAGCCTAGAGTGGTTTTTAAAACAAACCCAATTCTTTAGCTTAATTCAAGGTTTAAACAATAGTTTGTTTTGATGTTTTGTTTTCAGTTGGTTGAAATTCTAAATTACAACAAGACCTTTTATTTCAAGCATTAGTTTTAAAACAAGAAGACCAGAATACATATAAACCCGTGAAGGAAAATGGAGCCAATGTATATTGCATTCACTGTTTCCCCTTTACTGGGCTTATCCCTGTGGCAGAACTGTAATCTGTTAAAATTTATACTTCCTTTCTGATCAATATCAGGCTTGGCCACGTGACTTGCTTCAGCTAATGAAATATGAGGGGAAGTGATGCAAGAGCTATAAGAACTACTATGTAGTTTTCTTATCCTTTCACCTCTAATATAATTAGCATGTTCTGGATTGGGCTGTCTCAGTTTTGGTCCTAGAATAAACAACATGGAATGGTGACTCAGCTAACCCAGTATAGAACAAGAATGTAACATAAAAATAAGTATCTGTTAATCAAAGTCATTAAGATTTTGAGGGTTATTTGTTAGGCTACTTAATAAATATAATAAAGGCAGCACTTTTAATCCAAACAATTTAAAATTATGAGATGAAGGTTACAGAGTAACTGCTTATTTGAATAATGCCTTCTCTTTGTCTGAACCAAGTATAATACCAGACTAAACATTCAAGAAGTACCCTTAAGAGTACCTGGATGAATGTGATACAGATAAGATGTGCATACAAGGATGTCCTGGTAAGACATCCTGACCCTGTTTCCTAAGTATCACAGAAGGCCAGAGAAGTATTAATATTAATTTAAGAAGGTTCTAGGGGCTTTTGATAATGGCAGATTACATAATTTAGGCCAACTATTTCAAGAAGAACAATTAGAACATCTGGGTAAAATGTTTTTAAAAATGTACTTGAAGGCATTGAGGGTCTAATAAAAGAGCGAAGAATTATCAGAATGGGATATCAAGGATGATAGAGCCCAGAAAGGAATCTGGTGTTTTATACTAGTAGGAGACAAAAGTTGGAATCTAGAGGCTGTCAAGACAAACGGCCTTGGTAAAACCTCCTTATGCAAGGAAACCCAAATGGCTGCATCTATGATTAAGGGTGAACAGGAAGTAGACAGGACTACGCAATGGACTATAGCTTAGTTTGCAATTCTGAATTCCTAAACTTAGATTAAGATGACTCTAGTTTGCCAGTGTTTCTGTAACTGCCAAAACAAACATGAATCACCCTATGGCTTAAATTATTTCTGCAAAGCATTTTCCAAATACACCGTCTTGCTCACTATAAAAAATAAATTGTAAATAAATAGTAATATAAGGAGGCAAGGAAAGAAATTAAAACCAGCAGAAATTGTATAATAGAAAGTAGTCTCAAATAGTTCCAGATAGTAAATTTATCAAAGAGAGACTTTAAAATAACTATGCTTACTGATCAAGTGTTAAAAATAAAATTGAGAACTTCAGCAGGGGAGTATAAAGTATAAAAATTGAAATTAAGCATCAATAGATTTAAATGGAAATTGAAAATAATTCAGTGGATAAATATTCAACAGAAACTTAGACACAGCTTAGAAAAGAATCAGTGACTGGAAGATAGATCAGAAGAAAATATAAAAAAAAATAAATAAAATAAATAAAATAAAATAAAATAAAATAAAATAAAATAAAATAAAATAAAATAAAATAAGAAAATATCCAGAATGCAGCACAGCCAAGATGGCTATGATATATTCTACACAGTCCTGAAAGTGGAATTAGGACCAATGGACAGAAATGATAAAACAAAATTCTGTTCAACAAGGAAAAACTTTCTAACAATTTGGAGTTTATAAAACTGAAATGAATAGATAGATCTGCTAGGTAGTGAGTATTTTAAAGAAGATTCTTGCATTGATTTGGGAATATGATAAGATGATATCTATTCCCTTTTCAAGACCTTAGGTTTTTGACTTACTAATTAAATGGAAGTGTCTCATGAGATGAAGTTTGGAAAAGTATAGTATAATCCTATATATGTAAAATTATGTAATGTGTGCATGGAAGTCCTCAGTAGAAAGAGGTCTGGAAGGATAATAACTAAATTGTTAACATCCGTAATCTCTGACTGGGGGAATTTCAGTGGATATTTATTTGTGGTCTTATGTTGAGGATGGCATTGGTAGCCATGAAATCAGAGCATTGCAACTGAGAGTATTATATTAGAGTAGGTATTATCAAATTTTTTAATTCTAGGACTCCTGTTCTACTCCTAAAAATTGAGAACCTCAAATAGCTTTTGTTTATGTGAGTTTTATTTATAAATATTTACTGTATTAGAAATTAAAAAGGACATATTAGGAAACCAGTTACACTTCAACATATTTCTATGAAAAGTAATAATATATTCTAAACAAAAATGTGAAAAGAGTACCATTTATATTTTTTCTGATCTCTTTAATGTTTGATTTAATAAAAGACAGCTGGGTTTTCATATCTGTTTTAGCATTCAATTTGTTGCTATATCACACATTATGTAGTCTCTGGAAAACTCTACTGAAATTGAGGGTTAAAAAAGCAAATAATACTGTAATATTATTGTGAAATAGCTTTGACTTCATGGAAGAGACAACTTGAAGGAGTCTCAGAGACCTCTAATAGGTCCATACTTTGAAAACTGCTGCATTAAAGTAAGGGTTATAGTTGTCACCATGCTGAGATGGTGGACCTGCTTACTCTGGATAAGTTGTAAGTACACAAATATGTCAGTTCTGCTGGGCTTATAGCTCTGTTTAGTGGGATAGGCCATTAAGGAATTAATGCACTGCAGCTTAAAAAGTACAGAGTCCAAACAGTGCTGAGATGAAAGCAAGCTGGCAAACAAGAATATTTTAGACTTCTCTGGGCAGATAAAGTGTCGCTGTGCTGATCTCTTCATGTAATAATAGGCCTGAATTAATTATCTTAACCATGGTTGCTTTGTTGTTACAGCAAACAGAAGTAAAGTTTGATATAAATATACTAGACAAAATAGCTGAAGCCTGATGTAGGAGAACTAACAAAGGTCTCCAAAGTGAAGACAGGCTGATTTCCACATTAGAATCCTGGTAACTTAAGACCAAGATATAAGCCCAATCTAAGACAGATGGAGAACTGAAGTTGGCCTAGCAAGGCAGTGGCTCCTTTCTGAAACACACACACACACCCCCCACAGGGTCTGCAGCTTACATTTTTTTTTTAAAGATTTTATTTATTTATTCATGATAGAGAGAGAGAGAGAGAGGCAGAGACACAGGCAGAGGGAGAAGCAGGCTCCATGTAGGGAGCCTGACGTGGGACTTGATCCCTGGTCTCTAGGATTGCACCCTGGGCCAAAGGCAGGTGCTAAACCGTGCAGCTTACATTTTAATGAAAGGCATGATTTAGCCGTTTTTATCAGAAACAAAATGAGCAAACACTGAACTGTCCTACTAGACCCAAAGAATTCTGAAGACTGAAATGAATCCTAAGTGTTGTGGATACCATTTTCTTCCTTAGTTGAGAAACCTCAGGGTTTCTCTATTGCAGACAATTTAATACAACAGTTTGGTGACAGGATATTTTTATCCTTTTCTCATGGTGTGAAACCCTGATAGTGAAATACCATTTTATATTCGACTAATCTTTAAAAGAAAAATGAAGGAAAGAATGGTGCCACAGAAATAAGGTTTATATCCTATCCACTAAAGAATTCTTTTAATTACATTTCCATTATATTAATATCTAGACCAGGGGTATCCGACTGTGGTGTGTGTCAAATCTGGCTAGTGCCTATTTCCATAAATAAAGTTTTATTGGAACACAGCTACATCCATTTGCTTCTATGTATTGTTATATATGGCTGCTTTCATGCTACAGAAGCAGAGTTGAGTAGTTGTGACTGAGGCTGCCTGTACCGCAAAGCTGAGAATATTTACTATTTGGCCCTTTACAGAAAGTTCACTGACTCGTGATCTAGATAGAACTGCCAGATATATTAGAGATTTTCTAGTCAGTCCTTTCATTTTACAGTTGAATAAAATGAAGCCTAGAAAATTGAAAAAGCAGTACAGTGAGCACACGGAAGACAACTGGAAGCGCCCTAGCACATGGGATTCCTTCTTTGCTATTTTCTAGCCTACTCATTCCACACTAGGAATGCTCTGCCTAAAGCAAGAATCCTGTGGAGTCTCTTAAAAGCCACATATGGTCTTGGCACAGAAATCGTTTTTTCAACACCTGGGTAACCAGGCTGTGTAGGTCCCAGGAGTGCAGCAGTGCCCTCAGCATCAGTTCTAGCCAACCCCTGAGGAGTTAGATCTGAGAGAGAGCCACTTTCAAGGCCCTGCCTCATTAGTCCCTGCTGCCACCAATCTAGCTCAGAGAAAATTGATCCTTCCCTCATGCCTGCTGCACCAAGGCCAGTCCTGGGAAAGAGGTTTTGTTCATAGAGGATTTGTTAATTAAGTCATCACTGCACTAATGAAACCCCAGAGCTTCAGCCACTAGTTGTCTATGTTACTTTAGGGTAGCTAAATTTGTTAATTAAAAGGAGCATGTTCTTTTAAAAATGACTAATAATTAAAAAAATAAAAGTAAGATATGGGAAACACATAGTATTTATTATCTTACCCCCTACCATAACCATGCTTGTTATTTTGATGGTAATGGAAATTTTATCTTCTGATTCTTTTACACTTAAAGAAAAGTCCTCAAATTTTTAGTAGCAAAGCTTCACAAAATAAATGAACCCATTGTTTTGGTTTATTTTTCATCTAACATACATATAGTCTCAAATTGTTGCACTATTTCTAATGGTAGTATCGATAAATGACATAGTTTATCCATTATTTTAAATTCATCCATTATTTAATTTTTACTATGATATATAAAAATGAAACAAATATATCTTCACATGTAGTGGCTCCTGTATTTTTATTTAGATTAAATTCCATGAACTGAAGTTACTGTATAAAAGGGTATAAATACTTTCATTATTTATACTCTAGCAATATTTTAAGGGCATCTGACTGACTATACTCCAAGCACCAAATAGCAAATTCTTTTGAAAGTTTCTCTTACATTTCATAGCCCAATTTGAACTTCTTTATTAAAGTCCTATATTTTCTTTTTTTTTCTTTCTTTCTTTTTTTTTATGATAGTCACAGAGAGAGAGAGAGAGAGAGAGAGAGAGAGAGGCAGAGACACAGGCAGAGGGAGAAGCAGGCTCCATGCACCGGGAGCCCGACGTGGGATTCGATCCCGGGTCTCCAGGATCGCACCCTGGGCCAAAGGCAGGCGCCAAACCGCTGCGCCACCCAGGGATCCCCTAAAGTCCTATATTTTCTAACATATCTAGGTTCTACCTACAAAATTAATCTTTAATAACTAGAGTTCATATTGGTCTGAACCACAGCCAGGATGACATTGTCAGAAAGCTATTTAATAGTCTGATTCTAAAAGCACATTAATAAAGCAACAGTATATAAAGGTTAGAAGAAAGTTTTATTAAAAGTGTTTATTAGAAAAAAAAATAAAAGTGTTTATTAGGATTGGGGCACCTGAAACACTGATCATTCTGCATTTCTCACAAGGAAAAAATATTCAAACTAATGTGATATTGATATATTCTAAAAGCTGCTTAAACATCTTAAGTTTAACGGGGTGCTTGGGTGGCTCAGTGGGTTAAGCGTCTGCCTTTGGGTTGGGTCATGATCTGGGGGTTGTGGGATTGAGTCCTACATGAGCCTCTCTGCTCAGTGGGGAGCCTGCTTCTCCTGCTCCCTTTGTTCATGTGCATGCTCTGTCTAATAGATAAAAATCTTTAAAAAAGTTTTTTTAAAGATTTTTTATTTATTTATTCATAGAGACACACACACAGAGAGAGGCACAGAGAGAGAGAAGCAGAGACACAGGCAGAGGGAGAAGCAGGCACAATGCAGAGAGCCTGACGTGGGACTCGATCCAGGGTCTCCAGGATCACGCCCTAGGCTGCAGGCGGTGCTAAACCACTGTGCCACCGGGCCTGCCCGATAGATAAAAATCTTAAAAAAAAAAAAAAAAAGCCAGTTTAACATCCATTCTATAGATACCAACTCTCAAGAAAAATAATCACCAGAATCAACATAGGTTCAAAAACATACGTGCAAATGTACAGCTTAATAAAATATATTACTTTAGGACTCTAGTTAAAAATCACTACACTCAATTCATCATAACTCAGCCTAGATTTCAAGTGGTGTATATGTATTTAATAACGGCTAACTTTTTAATATGGATAATGGTGCAGGACTAAAAAATATATCTGACTAATCTAAAATTAAATTAGTTTCTTTTATTAACAGCTTTATTGAGGTAAGACTGACATACAATACGCTATACATATTTAAAATGTATAATTTAACAAATTTGAATAGGTATACATCCATGAAGCCATCACCACAACCGAGATAATGAACATATCCATCCCTTCTTTGTGTTTTTTTATAAGCCCCTACCTCTTCCTGCCCTCCAGGCTTCAAGCAGCCATGCATCTGAATCCAGAGTATTGAATTTTGATTTGGATTTCTAATCAATTACTCTATAATAATTCAGGTAACACTGCCTGTACTCTGTAGGTTTTTTTCCTCTACAAATGGATATATAATTTGAACAACAGAGGTTACTTTCTAGGAAAATTTCTGAGCTACCGATTCATTGGACCACTAGCAGATTTAAGCATTCTGCTAAGTGCCAGTCTTCTGTGGAGATTGCCAGTCTTGTCATATATTAACACATAATTACAGACTTCCAGCATTAGCTGATAATTGGTGGTTCTTGAAACAACAGTATTTTAAAACAAATGAAAGAGGAATTAATTTGATTATTTAAAACCAAACCTTTGGAACATTGATAGCAATTCTGTTTCTTCTTCAGTTATTCCATATGTATCTAAAAATTTCTTCTTTCTCCTGAGAAAAATATTCATTCAGGTAATTTTTCTTTTCTTTTACAGTTTGTAATTATTCCAATGGTCAACTGGCATAATAATCAATTCTATGTTGTTGGTTGACTTTAAGAATCTATGTGAGTATTTTATATTCAGACTTTCATTGATTTACTGTTTTTCATCATACATACTTAAAAAAGACCTTCTAGATATATGCATCACTCAGATGAAAACTACCTATTCACTGTGTAATTCTTAATACTGAGTTCTTATCTTTTTGTATTATCATCTTTCGATCACTTTTGTCTTGTTACATAATTGCTAAGTTCTATTAAACCTTCTTTCCTGGTGTCTTTTTGCCTTTAGTAATGCAGTCCTTCTTTATCTCTCTAGCTTCTTGTACCTATGTTTAGCTTGCACTGTAGGCATATAAAATCTGTTCCCCAATGCATGATGCTTTATTCTTCTTTGCCTATGCCTTGGTATACATTGTTTCTTCTGCGTAGAATTTTTTTTCCTTCTTTGCTTATCAAGCCTCAAATACCCCTAATGTTAAATCTCTAGAAAGCACTTCTTAGACTTCTCCATGCAATTGTTGCTTCTTCTTAGGTCTTTAACACCTTAAGTATTCATCTACTACTGTTCTTATTACCACAAATTGTGATTATTTCTTTACATATCTCTATTTCATATATTGTGAGTTCCCTGGAGATAGACACTGCCACATATAGAGTATGTTACTAGTGCCTGGAACACAGTAGGATGTTACCTCATTACCTATATTGGGTTAAATAAATTCTTCTTTTCCATTAACTTTTTGTTTTCTGATTCTGCTTTTTTGTTGTTCATTCGTTTTGTTTTTTAGATTCTACATATGAGTAAAATCATATAGTATTTGTCTTTCTCAGTCTGACTTATTTCACACAGAATCGTATCTGCCAGGTCCATCCATGTTGTCACAAATGACACAACGCTATCCTTTTTTATGGCTGTGTAATATTCCAGTGTGTGTGTGCATACACACTACATCTTACTTATGCACTTGTCTATCAACGGACACTTGGGCTGCCTGCCTCCACACCTTGGCTATTGTAAATAATGCCAAGGCTGCAATGAACATAGAGCTGCATATATCTTTTTGGATTCGTGTTTTTGTTTCCTTTGGCTAGATACCCAGTTCCACTGATTTCTTTTGTTCTTCATTGTACACGTTTCTTTGTATGTCTTATAATTTGTATTGTACCATGAATATTGTAAATGAGACATTGTGGAGTAGGAGTTGGCCAACTATAGCCAGTGGGCAGGTCACCTGATTTGTGAAAAAAGTTTTAGAGGAGCACAGCTATGCCTATTTGTGCATGTATTGTCTATAGATGCTTTTGCATTAAAATGGCATAGTTGAGTAGTTGCAACAGAGACCACTTGGCCTATAAATCTAAAATATTTAATATTAAACCCTTTAAGAAAGTTTGCTGACCCCTGTTGTAGAGACCAGACAACTGTGTTTCCATGAAGAGAGTTGATTTTTTCCCCATAAAATAAGCAGTTAATCTTTTGTTAGACTCAAATTCTAACCTGTCAGTCAGACTGCATGTTTTCTATCAAGTTTTAGGCATGCCACTTAATGCCAACTTGGGCTTGCACTACAGATAAAAGCCACAAAAAGAGAAAACTTAAGACTACACCTTTGCTTCAGTTTCTGCCTAATTTTCCTTGTTTTCTAGTGTTCCCAGGTTGTGGCTTTTATATTTTGTTCAGCATTATAATTGCTACCTGAAGAAAGAATGGTCTAATAGGAGCTATTTTTACTATCTAAGTTCGAAGTCAGGATTCACTTTTTCAGGCCTGACTTGGCTCAACATTGTATTTGCTATATTCATTCATATTGTTAAGTGTAATATTATTCATTAATTCTCTTTTCATTACATATCCCACTGTATTAGTGTATCATTTATTTATTTTACTGTTTATAGACAGTTGTATTGTTTCCAATTATTTTGGTCATTACACATAGCACTAGTCTATTTGTCACAACAAAAGACTAGAAATAACCAAGATGTACACAGGAAGATTAGTTAAATTAAAGGATGGTGCATTAATGAAATGGAATATTACACAGTCCTAAACACATGGAACGATCTCCAAGATGTATTAACTGAAAAAGCAAGGTGTGGAAAAATATGTATAATTGTTTTCCTTTTTTTTCTTTCTTTTCTTTTTTTTTTTGTATATTTTTTTATTGGAGTTCCATTTGCCAACATATAGCATAACACCCAGTGCTCATCCCGTCAAGTGTATAATTGTTTTCCAATAGAAGCCCTGGTTGAGGGGCACCTGGGTGGCTCAGTGGTTGAGTGTCTGCCTTGGGCTCAGGTTGTGATCTCGGTGTTCTGGAATCAAGTCCCATATCGGACTCCCCAGAGGGAGCCTGCTTCTCCCTCTGTCTCTCTCTGTATGTCTCTCATGAATAAATAAATAAAATCTTAAAAAAAAAAATAAGACAGATGCAATTGCATATGTAATGAGTTAAGAATGTCCTTAAATAAGAAGTGAGGACATACAGAGATAGAGCTATAAGCCAAGGACTTTATCAAGAAATGCCAAGGATTGATTGTCAAGAGCCACAAGAAGCTAGGAAGATACAAGGAAGAATTTTTCTCTATAGACTTGAGAGGAAACATGGCCCTATGATATCTTTATCACTCTACATGATGATATTAGAGACTTTCAGCCTTTAGAACTGAAAGACAATAAATTTATGTTGGTTGCAAAGGGCTGGCAAAAGTTAGAGAAACTGAGGAGTTTCTTTTTCTTTTTTTTTTTTTTTTTTTGAGGAGTTTCTTTTAGGGTGACAAAAATGTTCTAAAATTGACGGTGGTGACGGTTGTAAAACTGTGAATATACAAAAAAACTGAATTATACATTTTAAATGCGTAAATTATACGGTATATGAATTATATCTCAATAAAGCTGTTTGGGGAAAAATAAGATGAAATACAGGAAGAATAAATCAGAAACTAATGAATTCAGTTGCCTTCAAAAGGTAGGTGAAGGGACACCTGGGTGGCTCAGCAGTTAAGCGTCTGCCTTCGGCTCAGGGTGTGATCCTGGAGTCCCACAATGGGCTCCCTGCATGGAGTCTGGTTCTCCCTCTGCCTATGTCTCTGCCTCTCTCTGTGTCTCTCATGAATAAATAATAAAAATAAAAATAAAAATAAAAATAAAAAGTAAAGATAAAAAAAAAGTGGTAGGTGGAAAAAGGATGGAATAATGGGAAAATGGGAATGGAGAAGAGATGTGGGGAGAGAGACAATTCATTAAATATATCTTTGTAAAGAGACACCACAGTATCTACAGAGCCATGATAACCTTATACACACCATTTAGAAAGTTAAAATTAACTGTGGGGGGAAATGCTGTTGTGTTATACTGGAGTAGGCAAGATCAGTATGAACTCATATTAAAAATATATATATACACACACACACATATATACATGCACACACAGATATAGACAAATAGATACAGAAATAGGTATAGATGTATGCATATATTCATGTATTTTTAAATTCCATTCACAGAGAAACTTAGAAGAAAAAACAAGAGAAATTGACTAACTACTAATGCATTATGTGGGGTCCTGGATTGTATACTGTAGACCAGAAAAAGAACATTAGTGAAATAACTAGTAACATCTGAAGAAGGTGTGTAGCTTTTTAAATAATATTCTTTCAATATTAATTTCCTGGTTTTGATAATTGTACTACAGTTATATAAAATGTTAGTGTTTAGGAAAGCTGAGTGAAGGATATATGGAAGATCTGTATTTTTGCAATCTCTTTGCTGCAAAATGAAAAGTTAAAAACATTAAAAATTTAAGATCAATGTTGTTATGAATATCCTTGTATGTAAATCTTTGTGCATATGCTAAATTATTCCATAGGATTAATTCCTGTAACTAAAATTACTGAGTCAAAGGATATGCATATTTTAAAGGCTTTTGATATGTATTCTCAAGCTGTCACCCAGGAAAGCTGTACAAAATTTCTCCCACCAGCAGTGGGTCTCAATTATTTTTCAAACTTCAAGATGTACCAGATGATCTCTAAGGTCATTTCTAGTTCTTGTCTGCACCAAAACCTCACTTATATTGCACAAATCACTGTGCAAATCACTATGATCACTATGTAAAGTGAACTCATGCTTGCATTATTTTATTTCTACAGCCCATTTCTTGGTAAAATTCAAATAATGTTTTCTATGTATAGTTTTCTAGTGTGTATCCTACCTGCTTTATTTATGTATAAGCTCTCTAAAGGGCCATATGCCTTTGTTTCCAATAAAACTCCAGCACAGTATATGTTAGAAACAGCAGTGGTTCAATATAGCATTTCAGTTAAGTTGCAACTTGGTTCTTGTCATAGACATGTTCAGATACCTGATATTTCAAGTCCTGTATCATTTTTGCATGAAGTCCTTCCTCATTTTGCCTTCCTTATACTTTCCTGGGTCTTTACAGTTCAGGCTGTAATTGCAGAGCTGGGTACCCCAACTTTAAGATAGTTCTAACAAGGACAGGATATGTATCAAGAGTAGAGCATAGAATTACTTTAGACGTTAAGATGTAAGTTCCAGCCCAACTGGAACTGCAGAGCTTTTGTTTTAACAAATTGTCTTCTGTACTAATCAATTCTTAGAACTGGCCTGGGCTTCAATCTAGATTGTCTTAGCCCTGAGTGATTATCCTTCCTAGCATTCTAGGCTCCACTTTCTAAAAACTAAACTGCTCTAACTCCAATGTATTTGTTAAGCATTTTAGTGTTTGCCAGTTTCTGGCAACCTTTCCTCTTAGAAGACCAATACAGCTCCTTTTATATAAGAATAGACTTCTCTGAATGATACCGATAGCCTCCTGAGAAAGAGCTTTTTTCCTTTTTCCACAACCACTCCTACCTCACATAATAACTTGGTGTGTTCATACCAGAACTGCTGAGGCTGCTGTACCCTTGGAAACTGTACTTAAAATGACTTGCTACCAACTCCTGGATCTACTTTATCTCAACATCTGCCTCACCTGAATTAAGTTTTTTCCCAGTCCCCACCACTCTGCTTTCCTGACTTTCCTATTTAACCGATCCACTATGCTTACCGATCCGCTATGCTTCCTTCCTAGTCCATTAATCTAACTTACTATAATCTACTTTATCACAGCTTTGGCTTGTAAACTATAGAAACAGCACAAAAGGTCAATTCTCGAAACCTTGATTGGCATGATTCATCTGGAGGAAAATTATCACCCCAACAAGATCTATATAATATTTCCATTTTCCCCTGTTTAGGTAAAATTTAGCGTAACTCGAAGAGAAAAGCTAGCTATGCTTTGATTCTGAATTGAAACCACCAAATAACTTATAGTAACACATGGAAAACTGAGCTGTGAACAGATCCCAGATTAAATGTCAGTACTGTCAATGGTGACAAATGCCTTTATGCTTAATAGATAAGCTTACAAGTGTATGCTGGGTTGGGTTGTTGCTATCACGTGTCAAAGAAACCTAATGACCCTATTATGATCTACTTCTTATGCTGACATACCAATGAGTAGGTTTCTAAAAGTTTATTGCAGCTGAATGTTCAGTTAAAGTTTAATATATATATTAAACATATATTAATATATCTATATAATATATAATATAAAATATAGTAATATATTTCATTAATATATATTATATAAATAAACATTTTATCTTTTTCCCTCTAAATAGTTCTTTGTACTTATAAAACATCCAATTAAAAAAATCTAAATGAGGGGATCCCTGGGTGGCTCAGCAGTTTAGCGCCTGCCTTTGGCCGAGGGCGTGATCCTGGAGTCCTGGCATTGAGTCCTATGTCGGGCTTCCGGCATGGAGCCTGCTTCTCCCTCTGCCTATGTCTCTGCCTCTCTCTCTCTCTCTCTCTTTTATAAATAAATAAATAAATCTTTAAAAAAATCTAAATGTAGATATTCTTTATAGAGGAATGTGAAGATAGGAATGGATAAATTGAAGGTTATTTCAAAATAAAGCTTTTTGATTAGCCTTTGTGTCAAATTCTCAAAGTAGCTATAGCCAAGGCTCTAAAAATCTTAAGCCTATATGGATTTGTTATAATGGCTTAACAGATTCCAGAATAGCTGACTGCAATACTATTCGATCATAACAAAGAGCACTGTTGATCTTTCACAATAATCATGCTATGACTTGTAATTTATGGTGGAAATATAATGGTTAATCCTAGTACTGTAAGTCACAGATGGTCAAGGCCATGGTTTACTTTCTAGGACTCAGGGGCATATTCATATTAACCAGGAGTTTCGACATGAACCTTGCTAGGGGTCCATGTAACTGTTTCAGGGAACTAGACTTTTTGTCTAGGCCTCCATTCATTGTTCCTCATCCAATCTTCCTTAAGACCTAGCTATACTCCACATATTTAAGCAACATCTAGAAGGAATAAGACCATTTTAAAACAGAACAGTTTCTTCATTAAAATGTGAGTCACAGAAGGAACAGTGTTCTCTAGAAAGTTCAATGACAAAGATTTATATGAAAAATTTCACAAAAAAACACCTTGAATCGTAGACTATAATCACATTATACAGCTTGTAAATGTAGACTCTTTAGTGAAGACATATTTCTACTGCTTTCAATTTTAGGGGAGTCTATCATTCACTTATTAAACACTAAACCATGAATATCTCCTGAAAATGAAGACATTTCTCTAGTGTTACCTGCTGCTTCTATGTAGATTTAAAATGGGATGAATATATTTATTTAATTTTAAATGTTACTTTGAACTTCTATTTCTGGTTTCTAGTATCAGAATTTCTATAATTTTATTAATAGATATATTATCTCCTAGTTTAGTCTCAACTACAAATTTTATTAATGGGTTACTGACTCTTTTTCCTTAATTTAAGGAAAGAAAATATTTAATAAAGCTAGTTCAGTAGCACTTCTTTTAGAAGGCACTTTAGTATGAACTGTCTCCATGGCTGAATTCATTACCCTTTCACATTAGTCTTTGTTTATCATCTTTAAACCAAACCAATCTTTATTAATTTTCTAAGGCATTTTCCCTAGTGCTCTTACCATGGTTTATATATAGCTTTTTCTCTACAATTTTCCTAACCCTATCAAATTTGTCTCACTCTAACCCCACAGGTTTATTCATTACTAATACCTTTTAGAGGGATTATTGCAGTTTTTATTCTTTGGCATTTAATTAGAAAATAAAAATATCTTCACGTTTAGTATTCACTGATCCCTCTGAAACAGGGCTTTATAAACAAATAAAAGTGCATTATGATAAACTGACCACAAGATGTTTCTCAGCCCAAATGATCTCTTCTTCCTTTGTATGCACTTCAAGATAATTAATTAATTAATTAATTAATTAATTAATGGGGAGGGGGAGAACAACAAGAGCAAGCAGGGAGGGTGGGCAGAGGGAGAGAATCTCAAGTAGACTCCATACCGAGTGCAGAGCCTGATGCGGAGCTCAGTTTCATGACCTTGAGATCATGGCCTGAGCTGAAATCAAGAATTAGATGCTTAACCCACTGAGCCACTCAGGCATCGCTCCTTCTGTATGTACTTTAAGCACTTAATCATGTACTGCCCAGCAAAGCATTAAAAAACCTATCACAACTTATCATTCATGTTTACCCACAAATCTCTCCCCAATATTTGACATTCTCTGTGATACATTATACCTTTTAAGGCCTCTTTGCATTTTTATCTTGTTATTCCATCAATTTATATTCCTTTGGAATCTCAACTTGCCAAAAATGAACTGTACTCTTCAAAGCCTCATTAAAACACCACTTCTTTGTGAAACTTTCTCCAATTCCTTGTGTCTTCTGTCCTATAAAGGGTAGTTCATTAAAGTCATATACTACTTCTCTTACTGTGTTAGTGGGTTATGCCTCTCCTAGATTTCAAGAAATAGAATTTTTGTCTCATTTATTTTTATAACCATAATTCTTGACACACAGTAGGTGCTCAGTAAAACCACAGTGATCTGAATTCATCTGTACTGCTACTTTACTGTTTTATCTATTGGTATTTTACCATTCCCACTTGTCCTGTTAGAGAGTCTCAGATTTCTTTAAGTTCTATATTACCTGGCATATTCTTAGCACATAATCAAAGATCTTTGAATTGGAAGAAATGTTAGAAATAGCACAGCACAAAAACTTAAGCAATACAAGAATTCATTTCACTAAATATCTTTGTTTTACTATCTATAATAAGGAGCATGACAATATGGACTGGTTTGCTCAGGATAGCCCTAGTATAATTAATGGTACTCTCTTTCACTCTCAAATATATCTGAGTTTTGTTAAGTTTTATGGTCATCTTAATAATGAAAAACTGTTTACTTCCTCATAAGTACTGGACAGTTGAACAGTCCTAATTATTGTATCTTTTGAATTCTGAACCATATGGATGTATTGCCTATTCAGAGAACAGTTAAAAAAAATTTCCCCTTTGTTATAAGGTAGGTAAGGGTAGAGTTTTCTAGAACTAAATGAAATAAAAATACAGGCAAAATTTAATATGATAAGTAAATCAGGGGCACCTGGGTGGCTCAGTTAGTTAAGTGTCTGAATTGATTTTGGCTCAGGTCCTGATCTCAGGGTTGTGAGACTAAGCCCTGTATTGGGCTCCATGCTGGTGTGGAGCCTGCTTAAGATTCTCCTCACCTCTCTCCTTCTCCCATTTGCTTGCACATGCATTCTCTCTCTCTCTCTCTCTCAAAAAAAAAAAAAAAAAAAAAAGATAAATAAATTGAATATTGGGCTAAGTGCTAAATGATTAATTTGACAACAAATTAGGACATTTTCTTAGGGCTTTAGATTGCTTATTAAACCAGAAAGGCACTGAATATAAGAACTTAAAATAGTTTAACAGAAGCAG
Organism: Canis lupus dingo; assembly: GCF_003254725.2. Lineage (NCBI taxonomy): Eukaryota > Metazoa > Chordata > Mammalia > Carnivora > Canidae > Canis > Canis lupus. The sequence goes on along the minus strand of NC_064246.1, from coordinate 25,351,647 downwards.
AAAAAAGCTAAATAAACTTCATGGGCCAAGATTAAACAACAGGGGAAAATCCTTAGGAATAGTGGCTTCTATTTTGGCTACTTCAAAGGTCAATGAATATAAAAAATGATGTACACTTCTAAAGAAATTTAATTAGGATAAACTGTCTTGGCTAAGGCTTAAAGGAATAAAGCAATAGATAAGTCTTCATTTAAGCAGTTTTTAATGTCCAATGAGCAACCACTTTTTTCTTTTAACCTAAGAAAATTTTAACTGTTCAATGATCTGAATCAGATTTTTCTGCTACACCTCCGAAGACTTTTATCTGAGCCAAAGACATACACGCCATGTTTCAGCCAAAATAAAATTCTGCCGCCAAGCTGTAATGTTCTGAAAAATAAATTTTGGAGTCTAACTGAATTTTAGAAAAATCACTCACTGGGCAAAAACAGTAATTATTCTGAAAAACATTTGGTAATATACTTCTCAGATAAATATCCATTTATAATATATTTTCAAGAGTTTTCAATTATAGAAATTGACTTTGGAGTTTTAAAAGAAGATGGATACATTATCTAAGAACCATTTAATTTAATGTGTACATATATATCTATAAACATGTAGGTAAATGTAGCTATCATTAGATATCCTTCACATACACATAATGCATTTATAAGATATGTATACACACCTCCATGTGGGACTGTTTTAACCAGTTCTAAAAAATTCTAACTGAAGAGAAGTCTTAAAATTAGAGATTATATGGCTGAAGCTCTGAGAAACAGAGTTAAGCAAATATATACTAGATCATATACGTACATTTTCTTGAGTCAAAAGGTCTCTGGATGTATTCCTACAGGAAGATTTAGAATACAAAAATCTATTGGTATTGCTCTAATGGTTAAGTGTAATGAAGAGGCAGAAAGTGATCCTTTAAATATACATTCTCAGATACACTAAAAGCTATAAACCAGGGTTTTCCCAATCTTGGCATTCCTGTTATTTTGGGCCAGATAAATCTCTGTTGTTGATGGCTGTCCTGTATATTACAGGATATATAAGTGGCATCTTTGGCTTTTGTCCATTTCCTACTGCCCACCCAACTGTAACAACCAAAAGTGAAGGGAAAAACTGCTCCTGGTTGAGAACCACTGCTGTAAATAAATGAGGCAATGTAGTATAGAATAGATTAGACTGGATTGGGATTCAAGATGCTGGGATTTTTTTTTTTTTAAGATTCTATTTATTTATTTATGAGAGAGAAAGAGAGAGAAAGAGAGAGAGAGAGAGAGAGAGAGAGAAAGGCAGAGACACAGGCAGAGGGAGAAGCAGGCTCCAATGCAGGACTTGATCCCAGGTCTCCAAGATCACACTCTGGGCTGAAGGCAGCACTAAACCTCTGAGCCACCTGGGCTCCTTGACTTTTTTTTTGGGCCCGAGTTTTTTGGTCTGATCCAGTTTTTTTGGCTCTAACTTTGGGATCTTGTGTAAATTATTGCATCCACCCATTCTCAAAGTAGGTTATGGATGGTAGTATTGCTAAATCAGCTAAGAACCTTATATAACAGATGAATACACTTAATTTTCTTGAGCCATATATTTTTCTATTTTACAATTAAAAATATTGACTAGGAACTTTAATTTAGGCTCTAATGCCATAGCTTGTGATAAATCACTTCCTATACGATAAGCAGATAGAGAAGCTATACAATAAAAATAAAAAAAAATAAATGCAGGTATGAGAGCACTGTCAAGGTAGCCAAGACTTGGTAAGATAACGTTGCTGGGAGTAGAAAACCTTAAGAAGCTAGGGTGACATTTAAAAAGTTGATTTCCCCCTCAGGGCACTTGTAAATTTTTGGCACTGGGTTAGAGGTTGAGAATCTAGGAAAAGGGCTCTTAATAAGAGACAGAAAAGTCAACAGAGCTTTTGACAATCTCCAGGATGCTGAAACAAAAACTGGAGTTTGGGGCTGCCAAGGCAGTCAGAATTGAGGTATCATGTTCTTTAGGAGAAGGAAAGGTATTTGCCAAATTTGTAATGTTACAGGACAAGAAGGCAAGACACTAAGCAGAAGGCCTCTAAAAGGCAGAGTAGCATTTTTAGCACTCATATGGTGCCAACAACAACCTATCAAGTATGGGCCCTAGTAAATACTGTAGAATTTCAGTTGAGATTTCAGGAGAGTTATAGCATAGGAGTGGAGGCAAATTAAAAGCCTTAGAAAAGCTGTAACTCAACCTGGAGTTGGTTCAGTCCTCAAACTATCTGCTCTAGCTGTTTTTTTTTTTTTTTTAATTTATGATAGTCACAGAGAGAAAGAGAGGCAGAGACACAGGCAGAGGGAGAAGCAGGCTCCATGCACCGGGAGCCTGACGTGGGATTCGATCCCGGGTCTCCAGGATCGCGCCCTGGGCCAAAGGCAGGCGCCAAACCGCTGCGCCACCCAGGGATCCCTCTAGCTGTTTTTTTATAGGAAAATAATACCACCAACAGAAATGCTATAGTTTATTATGGACAATATATAGCATTTAATGAAAATATATCAGGCAAACCAAGACATGAGGCCTTCCCAAAAGAAGACAAAAAAAGACTCATAGATGACTAAGATATAATTTTTGAATATGCAAATTATTACTGTCAATAACATGTTCAAAAAATAAATGACAAGATAGATGATTATAGTATAGAACTGATGATAATAAAAAAAGGGATCTAATAATATAGAAAGTAAAAAATGTGACTAATGAAATAAAGAACTCAATGAGGTGTTGAAATGCAGATTGGACAAAGTAGAAGGGAGGATAGTGAACTAAATGCCAGGTCACTAAGATATGTGTAACTGGTGTTCCAATTAGAAAGAGAGGAATGTAGTATCCAAAGAGATAAAGGTTGGAAAATCTCCAAAACTGGTAAGAGTCATCAACCACAGATCCAAGTACTAAAAACTCTGCAGGATAAATACAAGAAAACCAGAACCAAGTCCAAAGTTAAAGTCAAAGAAAAATTCTAAAAACCAGACAGAGAAAGTGGAAATATATCTAAAGAAGCAAGAATAAGACTAACAACTGACTTCTTTTTTTTTTTTAAAGATTTTATTTATTTATTCACGATAGATATATATAGAAAGACAGAGAGAGGCAGAGACACAGGCAGAGGGAGAAGCAGGCTCCATTACAGGGAGCCCAACGTGGGACTTGATCCCGGGAGTCCAGGATCGCGCCCTGGGCCAAAGGCAGGCGCTAAACCACTGAGCCACCCAGGGATCCCCTAACAACTGACTTCTTGACAAAAATAAAAGAATCCAAAGATTATGGAAGTCACTGTAAAGAGTCAAAGAATATACCGTCTAATACAGAGTTCTATACTTATTGAAAGGCAAAATAAAAGATAACTGCAGGAGCGCCTGGGTAGCTCAATTGGTTAAGCATCCCACTTTTGTTTTCAGTTCAGGTCATGATCTCAGGGTTTTAAGATCAAGCCCTACGTTGGGCTCTGTGCTGAACATGGAGAGTGCTTGGGATTCCCTCTCCCCGCTCTCACTTTGCAGCAGCCCCCATGCTTGCTCCCTTCCCTTTTCTCAAAAAAAGAAAAAAAAATCTGCAAACAAAAATTAAGAGAATCCACATTCTCGGTGGAATAATAAAAGAAGCAAGGGGAGGCAGAAGAAAAATGATAAAATAATTCTTAATTATTCAGATGAAAACATGGAAATGCAGGAGGAGAAGAACAACAATGTAAAGAGTAAAATTCAACTGCACAAAATGATAACAGTATTTTGTCACTACAAGGCATTAAAATGTAGAATTAAGGTGACTGACAACAATAATACAGAAGGTTGGAGGTCTTAAATGGAATTAAAATCTTCTAAGATCTTCCATTGTACGAGAAGTGGCAAACCTTATAGTTTATGTTTGACTTCAATATGTCAAGGATACATTTTTGTAATCTTTAGGGCAAACATCAAAAGGATATACAACTGCCAAGCAAATAGAAAAGGAAATGAATAAAAAAAACCTTGTTCAATTCCAAAAGAAGCAGGAAAGAAGAAAAAAAGAAGATAAACATGTGAGACAAACAGGAAAACAAAGAGTAAGATGTGAGATAGGAATCCAATTATATGAGTAATGTATATTAAATATAAATAGACTCCAATTAAAAGATAGAATGAATTTAAAAAATACAATAAAGTGCATTCTAATTACCAAAAAAAATCTTGTATTTAAGAACAGAAAGTTTGAAAGTAAAGGGATTGGAAAGCCATGCAAACACTAAAACAACATAAAACTGGCAGTTAAACTAATAATAGATGCAAAAGATATTCATCATTAGAGGTAATGGAGGATATTTCCAAATGATAAAAGGTTCAATCCATCAAGAAGATAGAAAAATTCTAAACTTATACACGTCATTTACATACATATATATATAGCTTACACATGAATGAAAGCTTCAAAATATATAAAGCAGAACTAGATGGAACCAAAACGAGATATATAAAAATCCCAATCATAAGAGGACACTTTATTTTTATTTTATTTTGTGTTTTAAAGATGTTATTTATTTATTCATGAGAGACACAGAGAGAGAGGCAGAGACATAGGCAGAGGGAGAAGCAAGCTCCCTGTGGGTAGTCCGATGCAGAACTTGATCCCAAGACCCAGGATCATGATCTGAGCCAAAGACAGATGCCCAACCACTGAGCCAAACTGGCTCCCCATAGGAGGACACTTTAATAAACATTTCTCAATAACTGATAAAACAAGCAGATAAAAACTAAACAAGAGTATAAATGATCTGGACAACAAACTCAACAAAACTGACCTTTCTGTATATAGTAAGACTATATTTAAGAATGTTGGTATATTAAAAAAAAGGGATGGCAACATATATATTGTTTTCAAATGCACAAAAAATGTGTATAATACTGATCACATGATGTTCAATAAGACAAAGTTTCAACAAATTTTGAAGAACTAAATAAAATCATTCTGTCTGACCATGATAAAGTTAAACCAAAAATCAGAAAAAGATAATTAGAAAATATCTAAATATATTCCAGATATTTATAAATTAAGCAGAACTTCCTAAATAACTTCTAAAGAATATATCACAATAGTAACTAGAAAATGTTTTGAACTAAAAATAATAAAATAGACATATCAAAATTTAGAAATTTTGTAAGTAGAAAATAGAATAAAGAAAAAGTATGCAAAATTTAAAAAATAAAACATTCAATGGAGAAAATCAACAAAGACAGGGTTGGCTATTTTTCTTTTCATAAAAAGATTTTATTTATTTCAGAAGGAGAGCAAGAGAGCACGACTCCACAAGAGAAGCAGACTCCATGGTAAGCAGGGAACTGGTAATGGGGCTTAGTCCCAGAACCCTGGTATTATGACCTTGGCTTACTGCAGACTGAGCCACCCAGGTGCCCTCGTTCTTTACAAGACTAATAAAATTGATAAATCTTGTCATGGCCATGAAAATGTGCCTCTCAGATATTCCAAGTGGAACTATGGTCTGAAATTCACCACTGCATTCATACTGAGGCCACGTTTCCCTTGAGCACAACAGAGTAGCATAGAGACCTGTTCTTGAGATACATGGGATTCTTTTGGGCAACTTTGCTTGTTGGGCAACTTTGGCTTGTGGATTCCTCTCTGGCTTTGTCAAAACCTAACTGCATTGCAATCTATGTGTCTTCCTGCCCAACCTTCCTTTGGTCCTGCTAACACAAGGGTCAGACTTGTACAACAATTTGATAGGTTTCCCTGTTTCCTCAGGCTTCTAATTTATCTTCTGTTATAGGTGTTTCCTTCCATTAATCTCTTGAGTGTCAAGCCTCATCTTGGCATCTACTTCTTTTGAAAATCCAAATTAGCATAAACTTAAAGGAAGAGTGATCAAGGAAAAGAGAAAGAGCACACATTTATTTTTTTTTAATATTTTTTTATTATTTTTTTAAATTTATGATAGGCACACAGTGAGAGAGAGGCAGAGACACAGGCAGAGGGAGAAGCAGGCTCCATGCACCAGAAGCCCGATGTGGGACTCGATCCCGGGTCTCCAGGATCGCGCCCTGGGCCAAAGGCAGACGCCAAACCGCTGTGCCACCCAGGGATCCCTTTTTTTTTTTTTTTAAAGATTTTATTTATTTATTCATTAGAATACACAGAGAGGAGAGAGAGAGAGGCAGAAACACAGGCAGAGTAAGAAGCAGGCTCCATGCAGGGAGCCTGACGTAAGAGCACATATTTAATTCCAAGATTAGGAATCTAAAAAGGAACATCACTATAGATCCTACAGTAATTAAGAAGATGGAAGAATACTAGAAATAATTTTATGCTATTAAATTTGAGTACTTAGGTGAAATATACAAACCCTGAGAGAAATACAATTTATCAGAACTGACATAGAAAGAAATAGAAAATCGGGCACTCCTATTCAATTAAAGAAGAATCTGTAATGAAAAACTATCCAATAAAGTATTCTCTAGGCCCAGATATTTTGATGGGTGAACTCTTTCAAATATTTACATAAAAATTACCTCAAGCTTATAAAACTCTCCCAAAACAGAAAAAGGGCACTTCCTAATTCACTTCATAAGGTTATTAGAATGTTCCTGCACAAACTAACAAGGAAGTTACAAGAGAGAAAAATTAAGAAACAAACTCTTTCATAACACTGCAAAAATCTGAGATAAATATAATCAGATAAAATCCAGTGATATATTAAAAGAATATCATGACTCTACTGGGACTATCCCGATAATGTATGGAAAATGGAATGTTTACCATTCCAAAATCAAGCAGTAATTCACACATTAAAAAAGGGGGAGGGTGAAAAATCATATAGCAATCTCTAATAGGTACAGAAAAGTTATTTGATAAAATTCAACTCCCTTTATGACTAAAAACACCTCAACATCATCAACAACCAAACTCTTTGTAAACTATTAATGAAAGGAAACTTTCTTAATCTGTTAAAGAGTATCTATAAAGAGATTATAGCAAACTTTATCCTTTTTGATGAAATACTGAAGATTTTCCACGGGAGATTGGGAATGAGACAAAGATACTCACTATAACCAATAAAGAGATTACAGTAAACTTTATCCTTTTTGATGAAATACTGAAGATTTTCCATGGGAGATTGGGAATGAGACAAAGATACTCACTATAACCATTTCAGTTATACTCATAGTCACTGTGCTTCACTGTGCTAATAGTGTAGTAAGAAAAATAAAAAATAAATTCAAAGATTGGGAAAGAAGAAATTAAACTGTTATTATTCATAGATGATACCACTATATACACAGAAAATCCAAAAGAATCAACAGACATATTATTATAATTAATAAGTAGAAACAAAGCAAGTATAAAAATTCATATTCCAGTAAAACACAATTGGAAACTTAAAGTATGTCATTTAAAAATGATGTACCTGTATGTATAAAGGTGAGAGTGGATAACTGAGGACTTGTTGATAGATAAAAGACTGGAGGGTGAATTTGTGTGTATATAAAAGACTAATCAGTTTTTCTGACTAATTAGTAATGATGGAAAGGTTTTCTACTGATCTTTATAACTATGAATGTTTCTATACTTGATCTGAGCTCAGAATTAAAAAAAAAGGGTAGTACCAAAAAATAAATAATAAATGGGGATGCCCGGCTGGTTCAGTTGGTAGAGCATGTGACACATGATTTTAGGGTCGTGAGTTCAAGCCCCATGTTGGGCATAGAGCTCACATAAAGAAAATACAAAAAAAAAAAGGGGGGGGAGGGAATCTCATAAAAGTTATATATGTAAGACCATTATACTGAAAAAAAAATAACATTTTGAGAAAAATTAAAGACCACCTAAATTAATAGAGTAAAATACTCTATGGATTGGAAGACACAATATTGTAAAGATGTCAATTCTTTCCAAATGGGCTAAGATATTCGATATATAATTCAATTCAATAAAATTTTAGTAGGAATTAAGAAATTTCAGGGGGAAAACAATAATATGATTCTAAAATTTATGCGGAAATGCAAAGGGCCAAGAAAAGCCAGGATAAGCTTGAAGAACAAAGTTGGAAGTCTGGCATTACCAAATAAAAAGACTAATTATAAGTTAAGTAAATAAGAGTCTAAACTGGTTATAAAGATAAAGAAAACAACGGAATAGAATAGTCTAGAAAAAGACTGTCAGATATAAGGTAATGTGAAATGTGACAAAGGTATCAATTTACTGCAGTAAGGGTTGTTCCTTTTAATAAATGATGGTCGGTCAACTGGTTATTCATATGGGCAAAAGAAATGAATTGTCCCTCTACCTCATACCATATATAAAAATTAATTCTAATTCCAGGACTGTGAATGCAGATGAAAAGAGTAACATAAATTTTAAGGGGAAAAAAAAAAACAATAGGAAAACCTTTTAATGAGCTAGGGATATGCAAAGATTTTCTTTATAAGAATATGAAAAGTATTACCCATAAAGGAAAAACATTATTAACTGGTCTATATTAAAATTAAGAGCTTTATTTCTCAAAAGATACCATGAAGGGCATGAAAAGGAAAGCCACAAGGTGGGAGAATATAGTTGCAATACATTTATCTAACAAAAGACTTGTATGCAGACTGCTAATAGAATTATATATCAAGAAGACAATCTAATATAGGCAAAAGACTTCAACAGGAACTCTACAAAAGAAGATATCTAAATTCTAATAAGCAAATGAAAAGGGGCTCTACCTCACTAACTTAGGGAAAATCTAATGAAAGACACAATGAGAAACCAGAGCATACTCACCAGAATGGTTAAAATAAAAAACATGGACAGTAGAAAATGCTGATGAAAATGTGGAAAAATAAAAGCCATTCTATATACTGATGGTGGGCATATCAATTGGTACCACCACTTCAGAAAACTAGAAGTAAAAAAATGGAACTCTTCTGTAGCATAACTGTGGTTATGTGGTGGTAGTTTCATGATCTTACGCATTTGTTAAAGCACACAGAACCTTGACCATGAGGGGTGAACTGTACTTACTAACAAAACCAACCTAGATATGAAAGGAAACCAAAATGGAATACAAACTCTTAGAAACAAACCAAACTTTATTACAAATGAATAACGTAAACACACTGAAGTGGATGGAATAAAAGCACTAATCTGAAGTGACTCTGGAACAGTATTTTGACTGGACATCAGAGGGCTAAAGATGAAAAGAACTTTATAAACAAATAGTGAACTCTAGAAAGTAAATATATTGCGCACAAGAGTGTGGGTAAGTAATTCAAAACTACTTTAGGATGGAACAAATAAGTAAATATATTTTAGATAATGAGAGCCAAAACTTTCAATGACAGAGGAAGAAGTTAAAAGGAAGGAAAGGGTGTAGGCGAGAATGAACTCTGTTGTTGGACCAGAATCAAAGGTATCAGCAGTTTCAACTCATGGAATTCAAATATATAAATAGATAGATAGATATGGAAATAAATACAGATGGATATGTATGCATGAGTTATCATACGTACATATATTGCCAATCTATTTGCTAAGAAGGTCCCAAAGCAATGATCCTCAATTAGCAATGAGCATGTCTAGCACCCAGATCTGGGTTTCTAAATATCGTTTGCTAATTAAAGGAACCAGGATTACTTGAAGAAGTGGTTGATTCCAGGAATGAAAAGGAAAAAGACAAGCACCTAAAGCATCATAGGTTGTCAAAAAGTAAGATAACGCTCAAAAAAGTATGGAGACAGAGCAAGATGAAAAAGTCTATATATTGGGTGATTCTATTTCAAAAAGAGACAGAACTAAGTGTCAGTAGTAGAAGCCAAAATAACAGTTGCTTCTAAAGTGCTACAAGTGTTCTATCTTGATCTGGTAGTAGTGACACAGGTGTGTTCACTTAATAACTAGTAATACCAACTTCAGATGCATAAAACTTAAAAACAAACCGTACGAGATGTTCTATATTTTGATTATGGTGATTATTTAGTAAAACATACGTGTATTTCACTCTATGTAATCTATACCTCAATAAATGTGACTAAAGGTCCTTCCAAAATAATGCTATAATAGTTAACATTTGCCTAGGCTAATCTCCCAGGGCTAGGGCTGAGATCACTAAACTACAGAAACCATTCCCCAAAGACATTCCTTCATCAGAAATTTAACAGTTCCATATATGTTATTCTAAATTTTTTTACCTCCTTGCCTAATTAAAGGACTTTGTCTTTTGTGGTTACAAAAAACTAAAACAGAACATGAGTTAATAACTTAGTTGCTTATATTCCTGGTTAAGAAATAAATACTTCAAAAATCCAAAGAACTTTTTTCTATGAATGTCATACACAGACATTTTGAAAGAATGCTACTTAATTTGTTCTATCCACACCATCACCAAACTATGCCAACAAGATCATCATTTAAAATTACTTTGGCTATAGTATAATAACATTTTCAAAATGACTTATAACAATATATTGCAGGAGTAGGAGTTGTGATGATGTGCTGACATTATTCTTCCAGCTGCTGAAGTTGTTTTCCTTTAGAGTTGCATTTCCTATTCCAAATTTTCTGTACTTTATGTCTACTAGATTGCAAAGCACATTGACCTTTTCTTATAGAGTAATGTGCAGCACTGAGTATTATTAAAGAACATGAAAACTTAACTAGCAAATGGAGTGACAAGTTTCTTTTAGGTCTCAGGAACATGAAGACAAGTAACTTCAATAACCCCATTTACTTATAAGGAAATGACAAGGGCACTATGATGTGACTATCTTAAATTATAAGCAATCAAATGCAATGATTATTTAAAATGATAAACATAGATTGCTGGTAATACTAGATGAGTACATGATACTTTGTAATTTATCAAAAGAGAGAAGCACTCACCAAGACTTGACTTATTGAAGTACTAGACACTTAGTTGCTAAAAAGTTTTGTTTCTATCATCCCACAAAAGCATAAACTTGAGGCAACATCAAATCACCTAATCCAGTGGTTCTCAAAGTGAGATGGCAGATAGACAGCATTGCTATTTTACCTTTTCAACAAATACACAACCCTACACTGCCCTTCCCCCAGATTCTACATCCCATATTTCTCATCTATCTTTTCGAGGATGTATACTCTAGTCCTCTTCACAGGGATGTATCAGGTTGAAGTAAACATACTTCTATGAAGGCAGGGCTATATTTATCAAAAGTCTACTAGGTGATTCTGTCTGACATGGCAGCCCCTATCTTCCAGTTGAAAACCTCTGACCTAGTCTATTTTCTCCTTTTGGGCAAAATTACAATTCAAACAGCCCAGAAAGAATTCTCAAAGTATTCAGAAAAGTCTACAATTTATTCTTCAATGGACCTATTTCATTGTGTCACATAAGAGCCAAAGTGTGAAATGCATTATTTTCAACTTAGAATAAAAATCTTATTGCTTTTTCCAATTTTTAGGGACATGTTTTGTACAGAAAGTTGGAGAAATGTAAACTTTCTGTAAAGACATATATCTATATTATGTGGATGTATGTACATATGCATGTATATAAAATATTTATTTTTGTAATTGTTAATATAATAAGGTGTTAATACATGAAGACCTCATTAGTAGTTGCTGTCCAGTAGGTAATACAAATCTTTAGTCTAAGTTTTTCTATATTTATAGACACAAGAATGATTTCCTTGACCTGACTCCCATGCTACCTAATAGGTTCATTCAACATTTATTAAAAAGGATCAAAATATACAAAATCATATTTTTTTTTCGTGCCTGTCATTTCTGGCTTCTTACTCTTACTACTTTCCAGCACTCCTTGCCACCTTCCACCCCCACCCCCAAAAAAGCTTGGAACTCAATTAGCTTGCAAGCAATGAGACAATGGTTGATATGTGACAAAACCTCTGGGCTAGATGGATATACAAAGTGGATACACAACTGAAATAGAGCCAACCAAAAAAATAAGTGTTAAAGACTTCAGATCCACAGTTTAGTAAAGAGGGATTCAAAGAACTACATGTATAAAATAACAGAAAGTGGTTTATAGACGCAAAATCTCAAAAGGAGAAAGGTCTCTAGCATTAAATACCAAGAAAACTGATTTTGTTACATTATTGCTAAATGCCACAAACTTAGCAATGATCATTTAAAAATACTCTACAGTGTGAGGTTTAAGGAACAACGATTCCTAATTAGTGTTTTAAAAAGTGTGTTAGCACTGCCTTGTGCCATTCTGGAATGTCACTTATGGTAAATTAAGGGACACTTTCCCTCCCCATCTTCCATTAGTATTTTAATGCTAGGAGGTGGGAAAAAGCTGATCCATATTCAAGAGCAAAGGAGGAAAAACAATAACAAATTGGCATCTCTTCTGTGAATTGCCCCACAGGCCAAGCATTTTTATGTTCTTAATCATTATTAAATGACTTAACATGACACCCAGAGCCTGGCGAATGATTGCATCCTGACATGAGAACGAATTACAAATGAAATGAAAGATCAAGCCGTATTAGAGGATTGCCTCTGGGAAATGAAAATCTTTAATTCTCTTTTATTATTGACATTTATTTGGCTGCCATGAATAACAACACAGCAAAGAGATTCAGCTATGCTTGTGCACTGAATAGCTTATCCCAGGGCTCAAAACTGCATTAACATTTATCATGTTTGCTTTTGTAGCTGACACCACTGAACAGATTCTCTATCCATCTTGTATTTATCATGCATTGCAGATATAGTGCATCCTCTAATTTAAGTTCATTTTCATATAGTAGGAAGAGAAAAGATTAGCCAATGTCTCTCCTCAAATAAATTCCTGCTAGTAAGTATTCCTAAGAATGGTTTAATAGATTTAATAAAGAACAAAATGAGTTGACAAAGAAATTGAATCACAGGAGGCGGGGGGCTAATTTTAAAGATTTCAACTTTGGGGAAATTGTGCAAATTCACGATGAAGAAGACACTTGTACAATATGTATATCTGGAATATGTAAAGCCTTAAAATAAATGTCTCTATAAAGAGCAACCAAAGAGCATTTTATGAATCTGAAGGCAGTACTACAGTTCCTGTAAGATAAGAAGTCTGCATGTTTTTCACTTTTCTAAACAGTATTCATTGCTAAGACAGGAACAGGCCACATCCTATATGAAGACAGCAATCCAGATAGTTATTATCAATGCAGGGATGTCTTTTCATGACATTTCTTTTCTCTCTTGCACAAATTAACAGCGTGGCTTTTTCTGTCACAGTAATAAAAGATTACATGGTACTTGATGCCTTTGCTTATATGATCCTCTTTGCTAATACAATTGGATTGCCCTCCTTTCTTTAATTCCCTCCTAGAATTCAAGGCTGAGCAAACATATCAATATATCTTGGGAAAATCACTTAGTATCTCTTGATTCTTTTATTTCTTTTAAAAAAAAAGATTTATTTATTTTAGAGAGAGAGAAAGAGTGAGCAAGCATGGGTGGGAAGAGGGGCAGAGGTAGAGGTAGAGAATCTTAAGCAGACTCCCCGCTGAACATGGAGCCCAATGTGGGGCTGGATCCCATGATCATGACCTAAGCTGAAACGAAGAGGTGGACACTCAACTGACTAAGCCACTCAGTCATCCCTATATCTGATTCTTGATTGGAAATTATTTTTTACTTTTATTTGTTTTTTTTTTTTTATAATTTTGATCATAGAAAATTTTAAACATATATACAAGTGGAGGTAATAACATAATGACCACTCCTCATATACCCATCACCAGCTTCTACAATTATTAACTCATGATGAATCTCATTTCATCTATAACTCCACTATTTGTCACTCAGGGAATTAATATTAAATAGATATTTTCTTAAGTAAGTCTGTGAATGTTGCTTTTGACAATTCTAAAGTAAGAAAGTTGGAATAAATGAATTCTAGGGTTTCTTCTCTCCAAAATTTGACAATAATCTTTTCTTTGACCCTTTCCAGGAATATATGTATGTGTGTGTGTGTGTGTGTGTGTGTGTACACACATACATTTTAAAGATTTTATTTACTTGAGAGAAAGACTGAAAGAGGGAGAGAGAGAGAGAGAGAGAGAGAGAGAGCGAGCGCGTACAGGCAGGGAGAAAGGGAGAAGCAGGGAGCCTGATGCACGGTTTGATCCCAGGACCCAGGGATCACGACTTGAGCTGAAGGTAGATGTTTGACTGGGCCACTCAGGCACCCCTCAGGCTTATATATTTAAGAAAACTTTCCTTCATATTCATTTTAGAACTACCATATGATTTCTGGGTGTTTATCTGAAAGGAACAAATATGCTAACTCAAAAATATATCTATACCCCCATGCTCATTGCAGCATTATTTATAATAGCTAAGACAATAGTCCACTGACGGATGAATGAAGAAAATGTGAAACACACACACACACACACACACACACACACACACACACACACACTATTCAGACATAAAAAGAGAAGACAATCCTGCCATTTAAACAATATGGATGAACCCCGAGGGCATTATGCCAAGTTAAATCATTCAGAGAGAGAAAGACAAATATTGTACGATCTTACTTGTATGTGGAATCTAAAACAAACAAAACAAAACTGAACTCATAAATACAGAGAATAGATTGGTGGTTGCCAGACACAGGGGTGGTAATGGGGTAAGCAAAATGCATGGAGGTGGTTAAAAAAAAGAAAGGTGTGTTATTTTCAAATAAATTATAAGAGAGTATAGAATTCTGTTATAAATGACTAATCTTCATTATACTGTGCTTGCATACAATTTCCACATGTACCTGTAGCCATTATAGTATCTTCTCTCCCTTGGGTGAAAATCACGATTCGTTGCCTCTTCTGGTTCACCTTTGGCAGAGCTTGTGTCTTTCTGGCTATCTCTTTAATGTCTTCAGTCTATTAATAGAGAGGAGGGAAAAGTTTTCATAACTAGTACAAAAAAGCAAAACTTAGATTAAGGATTTAGCTTGTCATGTTCAAAATATGAGAAATATGCACCCCCTATTATAAGTTATTATTTAAAAATTTTAACCATATGTAAAAATAAATAGTGCAATAGCCTCCAAGAGACCACCATCAAGTTGCAACAATTTTAAATTTATGATAAATTTTATTTCATCTACGGTCTCACCCACTTGCCTTTCATATTATTTTGAAACAAATCCCAGATACAATATAATATTATTTGTGAATGTTTTATTATGTACCCCTGAAAGGTAATGACTTACACATAACCGCATAACTACTGTATTTAAAAAAAAATTAACAATAATTTCTTATTATCAGCAAATAGCCAACTTTCAATTTCTAATTAAAGAGAGATTTATAAAAAAAAAAAAGGAATACTTAATTATTTTAGAGGTTTAGAGAATTATGCTGACAATGGAAATAATGTTACTAAACTGCCAAATTTTTCCAAGTTCTAAAATGAGAGAAAGAGATGCTGTTTCCTACAGACTTTATTTTATTTAAAAAAGATAAAGGAAAAAAAATAAAAAAGATAAAGGTAGGGACGCCTGGGTAGCTCAGTGATTGAGCATCTGCCTTTGGTTCAGGGCGTGATCCTGGAGTCCTGGGATTGAGTCCCACATTGGGCTCCCTGTGGGGAGCCTGCTTCTCCCTCTGCCTGTGTCTCCCTCTGCCTGTGTCTCCCTCTGCCTCTTTCTCTGTGTCTCTCATGAATAAGTAAATAAAATCTTAAAAAAAAAAAGATTAAAGGTAAAAAAAAATCCAAACTAATTCTAGGAACTTGATACT
This sequence comes from Canis lupus dingo, assembly GCF_003254725.2. Lineage (NCBI taxonomy): Eukaryota > Metazoa > Chordata > Mammalia > Carnivora > Canidae > Canis > Canis lupus. The sequence goes on along the minus strand of NC_064246.1, from coordinate 25,335,901 downwards.
ACTTGTCAGATCATATAGAACATGAAGTTTACATCATAAATGTTCCGACTTGAAAACTAATTCTTGAGCTATTATCAGTAGGGTTTTTAGAATCATCTTTTCAACTATTTTAGATAATTTAAAAATCCAAGTCTGAATTCAGTGGGCCTCTAATCCATCCATAGTTTGGGCTTTACTGGTAGTCTATCACTGTGTAGTTTTAAAGAGTTATGGAGAGAGTAACACATACCAGAGGAGAAATATATCTGAGTGGTATCAAGATGTTTAATTAGAACAGAGGTAGACAAATCATAATGGTTACAAAGAACATCAGAAACTATGATATTTTTAAAGGTATGAAAATCTTTAGTGAAATATTTGTATGCTGTTTGTTCACTACATACTTAAGAAATTCCAGATGATAAATGAAGCTAAGCTTCTACTATACCTAACATGATGATTCTAGACAACCGTAGTTTCTGAAAAGAATAGCCATGTGTGGTAAGACAATGCTGCTGACCTTTCAAACATGCTGAGTATTTCACTTTGTGTTGTTCATTTTAGAACAAAACTAAGCCTGATAATATGAGAAAAGAAATTCTTTAGGGAAAAACTATTAGAAATGACTAGTAACAGCTGAAAGGACCCCCCCACCCCAAAAAAAAGAAAATTAAAATTAAAAGAAGTCACATAATGATGATATTTTCATTCTCTCAAATAAACATATATATTAAATTAAAATGACTGACATATATTTTCCCAATTTCCTTACCACACTTAAGTTTCACATCTGTCAGCATTTTACTTATGATTGAGTACAGTTCCTATTTAATAAAGATAAAGGGGTAAAGCCCAGAAACACATAGTTTCATTTTATCAACTTGGGAACAGAATACCATTGCATGTAGTGGATATTTTTAAAATAGAGATCTTTCTTCAATGTGTTATAAGGAATTATTTAAGAATGAAAATTCATGGTTGTCTTTTACCAAGCCAGTGGAAAGATATATTTTTTAATGGGAGCTTTGGTAATCTAATCAAAGAAAACTTTCTTCTTCTTCTTTTTTTTTTTTTAAAGATCATTTATTTATTCCTGAGACACACAGAGAGAGAGAGAGAGAGAGAGAGAGAGGGGCAGAGACACAGCCTGGAGAAGCAGGCTCCACGCAGGGAGCCCGATGCAGGACTCAATCCCAAGACTCCAGGATTATGCCCTAGACTGAAGGCAGGTGCTAAACTGCTGAGCCCCTGAGGCATCCCTCAAAGAAACCTATCTTATCTCTCAAATGAAATCTTACAAAAATGGCAATTCAAGATTGAAATAAACTTCCCAAATATAAAACACAAATCTTTTCAGAATGGTTAAGCTTTATTCTAGTTGTATCCATATCCACGTTCATACAAAACTCCTTTGTCACTCGGGGATCACTGTCAGTGAACACCAAATTTAAATTTCTTACTATGTCTTTGAGAAGCCATTGCTTTGGCCTCAATAGTTGATCCCCATCTAGTATGGAATCTTAAAACCTCCACATTGTCTTCTCAAAGTTACATATTTCTAGTTCTGCTGCTACCTCCATCTCTCTGTAGACTCTTCTTCCTTATACTTGGGCTAACACTTAACAGAATTATGAAATTACAGGAGACTTGAGAGTGTGACACACCTGGATTTCTGCTATTTGAGGAGGTAAATAAACCTCTGTGAGGGTCCATTTCCTTATCTACAAAACTAAGAAAATAATTATGTTGAAAGACATTTGGGGATGCCTGGGGGCACAGTCATTTGAGTGTCTAACTCTTAGTTTCTTTTTTTTTTTTTTCTTAGTTTCAGCTCAGGTTGTGATCTCAGGGTCATGGGATTGAGCCCTGCCTCAGGCTCCATGCTCTGAGCGGAGTCTGCTTTAAAGACTCTCTCCCTTCCGTGCGCGCTCTCTCTCTCAAATAAATATTTTGAAAAAATGACATTGGGAAAGAAATATGCCAAAATTAGTGGGCAAAAGTTGGAAGAGAATCCGGATATTTGCATAGTCTCAAAGTATCTCCTCTAAGATACTTCTCATTACAGATTAGTAGGTGAAATGAGATATTTGCATAGTCCTCAAATATCGCCCCCAAGATATTTATTAAATACAATAAGAAAGCAATAATATTACAAAAAATAAGCTGGCATACACCATCTTAACCCAGTGATGAAAGTTAACATCATCAACATTAAGGCATGGGATGTCATCTATGTCCCTGATACGATACACTAGAAGAGCAAATCACTTATGTGGTATTTCTGGCAAAAATGCATAACCTCAACTTAAATAACAGATAATATCTGAAAAAGTCAAATTGAGGGGCATCCTATAAAATGATTGACAAATATTCTTTTTTTTAAAAAATATTTATTTATTTATTTCAAACAGAGGGAGCTGGAGAGGGAGAAGCAGGCTCCCTGCAGAGCAGGGAGTCCAATGCAGGGCTTGACTCACAACACTAGTCGAAGGCAGATGCATAACTGACTAAACCACCCAGATGCCCTGACAAGTACTGGATCAAGATCATGAACAAGGAAAGAATGAGAAACTGTCACAGATAGGAAGAAACTAAGGAGACATAACAGATAAATGCAATTTGTTTTCCTGGATTAGATTCTGGATCAGAAAAAGGAAATTAAGGAGAAATTGGTGAAATCAGAATAAAAACTGTAGTTTAGTTACTGGTATCATACTAATGCTTACTTCTTTGTTTGGATAATTATACCTTTATTTGTGTAAAATGTTACATTAGGGAAGGCTGAGTGTACTATTTTTGCTAATTTTCTTAGTGTAAAATTATTTCAAAATAAAAAGTTGAACATAATTGTTGTGAAGAAAGAAGAGAAGGTAAGTGAAAGAGCTTAATGCAATATTTAGCACATGCTAAATAGTTAATAAATATTAATTTCTTTCCTCTAATGACCATCATTTTAATACTCTCCAAAACTGTTATATCCTGAGGTTGCCCCCAAATCTCTAAAAAGGGCCTCAAGAGTTTTGTGTATTGGGAATTCAATTATGATATCTAATAAGGGAGGAGAGAAAGGAAAAGGGGGGAGGAGTAGAAGAAAGCTCATACAATTTAGCTATGAGCCATGTATGTAACTCTAAAGTACTCACTAAACTTAATTTCTATAGGTGGATACCATATCCTTATTCTGTAGGTGAATAAACTGAGTCACAGAGAGGTTAAGAAGCTTCCTAACATCATAAAGATACTAAGTGCTAGTGCCAGGCAGGGCTAGCACCCACAGAGTCTGACTTCAGAAATTACACTCTTAACGGATATTCCATGCTATCTGCAGATTGTACTGCTTTTTTGAATTCCGGCAGTGTGCTTTCTGTTATCACAAAACTATAGCATGTTGAACTGAAATAATTTTTCTGCCACATGCACAAATCATTGCTGATCTTGTATTTAGGTTTGCTCCCCGCCCCCCTTAATTATTCTGGCTTGCATATTACCCTAGTGATTCTCAATTTTTGACTTCCAAGATATTTCTCATTTCCAAGGTCATTTGGAAATCAAATCTCCTCCTCCAATATGTTAGGATGTGAGAAAGAAATAAGTGTAGTTTATAAAGAGTACGAGACTTAAAGAGCTGGCTCTGGTTCTGGCTCCAGATGTATTAGCTATGTGTGACCTTGAACAAGTCATGGAGCCTATTTTTTATCTGTTGAACTGATAAGGCATAACATGCTAACTCCCAAAAGGTTTGTGTGAGTATTAAATGCATTAATGATATGTTGGAAAGGTTTTATCAACTGTGAAGCATTTTATAAATGTTAAATTATGCTTTTATTGTCACTGGTGATCACACACCTTAAATTTAGCATTGTCTTTCAAATTAAAGAATACACTCTCTTCATTCCATTTTTAACAAGCTGATGATACAAATGTTAATAATCTACCTATTCCTATGGAATACCAATTGTGGTGTTCCCACACATTGCCTCACTTAACCATATCACATTCTTTTGTTTTCCAAATAGAAACTCCTGTAATAATTATGGTGTTCACATGACGTGTCAGTCCCCAGTCTTATCTCCTACCACCTCCTCCTCACTTACTTCATTCCAGTCACATTGGCCTTTTGTCAGTTCTTGGAGTTCACAGTACATTACGCTCTTTCTCCTTTGGGGGCCTGTGTACTCTTGTTTTCTCTGTTTGAAATTTGTTTCCCTGTTGTTTGTTTTGCTTTTTTCTGTCAATGCTAGATATCCATATTTTTCAAGTTTTACTTTCCTCAGAGAGTCATTCCATGACTATTGTATTTAAAACATAGAAACCTCTCCCACATTCTCTTTCACAGTATATTTTCTGGTCATTTCTGTCTTGTTTCAGGGTCTATCAAAGTGTCAGGTACAGAGTTAGTGCTTAGTAAATATTTACTGAATGAATAAATGATTAAATGAAGAGAGCTAAAAGATGACCTTTCTCTTTCTGTTAACCTACTCTTTTAAAAAAAACGGTCTTCTTTTGGGACTCAGTCACCTAGAAAAGCAGCATTGTATTCTCTTAGCCAGCAGGACCTAACATAGTGTCTTATTTCCAGAAACTCTGTGTGATCATTCATTGTATTCTTTGTATTTGTGAGGAACACAAGAACCTTAGAAAAATCTCAGAGACTACTTTGGGAATCAATATCTCCTGAATACTCTGTGGACTTTCTATCCAGTGTTGATCAATGGAATTTTTGTGATGATGGATATGTTCTATATATGCATAGTCCAATATGGTAGTCCCTAGCTACATAGACTACAAAGTACACTTGAAATGTGCCCACTGAGATTTAGGAACTGAGTTTTAAATTTTATTTAATTTTAATTAATTTGAATTTAAATAGTCGTATGTGGCTAATGGATGCCATACTGGATAGCACAATTCAATACTTTCCTGTCTCAGTGGTATGAGATGATAGAGTCATCAATGGTCAGAGAAAGATTTCAAGTCCAGGATCCTCTGGTTAGAGTCAGGGGCTGTGGGGGAAAGTTGGGAAAAGGACTGCTTTGTTTCCTCGATGGTCAGAAGTAATATATCTTAGAGATCTAAAATAAAATTAAAATTCGTTGCTTGGAGTAAAACTGAATAAATGACCCAGTAGAGAAGGTTTGAATTATCTTCATCATTTGGCAGAGTCCATTGCACAAAGAATATACAAAGTATATTATATTTAGGTTTACGGAGATATTTTCTTTATTTAATAAATCAATTTTCAATACAGCTTTTTAAAAGGTTTCATAATGAAACATTTTTAAGTAACCTTATTTTTATTTAGGTTCTAAAAATACAAACCTTTAATCGGTTCAGTTCAAGATAAAGTTGATTTAAAAACACACTGCAGTCTGAACTGATTTTACAGAATAATAAAAGGCCTCATGAAACTTTTTACCTCAAGAATTGTCATTTTAAATTCTTAGCAGGTCTGTCATTTAAATCAGGCACTATGCAATTTCCTAATATATATATATATATATATATATATATATATATATATATATATCCTCTCCTGCTTTGTGCTCTGCCTAGCTCCAGTTTTTATCTCATTCTCCAGTGCCCTCCTAAGCTGCCTCTTCTTACTGAAAATTGCCCAATTCATTTTAAAGATTAAAGATTTTTTTAAAAGAAAGATTATCTAAAATTTGCAGAGAAGCTAACCAGAATATCATAAACAATGCCACTGAAGATATTTCCTGATGAATAAACACTGGTATTTTTAGAGGCATTTGGACTGGTCTGTTAACAGACATATCACTAGTGGCAATACTCAGTGGCTTTGGGAACTGATTGGGATTTATAATAGAAAATGAGGGTAGGACAGCAGAGCTGGTGGAAAGAAAAAAAATGCTCACCTTTCTTTTTAATCTTCTCATTTCTTTCCTCATTCATGCCCCAATTTAGAGGCAAAATTAAGGTTGAGAGGGATAAAATGCAGATTTTGTCTAGTTTGTCACAGATCTGAGAGCATTAACACATTTCTATAGGTATTAAACCATCAAGATAAAGTGATTTATTCTTGTTTGATTATTTAAAAACACCAAATTTAAACTTAGGCTTTCCTATTACTGTCTAATGGGCTAAGGAAACGTTAATGACCTTTTAAAATAATTGAATTCCTCTAGATAACATTCCATATATGGATTAATAAAAATATTCTACTCACGGCTCTTATATATACTTCAATGCTTGTAGTATTTTAGGGAATTCACGAAGGGACACATCAAGACATGGTATGCTTTACCTAATCTAACATATCACTGTCAGCATCACCAAGAGTAGTTTTGCTATGTTAGAATGTAATAAGACATACTATTATAAATATCATCACTTTGTTTATATGCTGTAATCAATTATGGCAGATTTATGGTTAAAAAAAATCTAGAATCAGTAAATAAGAACTAATGGATAGGTTAATATGGTGCCACTTAGTAGAAAATAGAAAAAGTAGTTTGTTGCTAAGACTGAATTTAAACCAAGCATATTCAAAGCATGTAGCTCAAGTGGGCAATAAAAGTTAGAACTAGGTTTAATAAACTATTTAAAAATTATTATCTGCAGGTACTACAGAATCATGATCATTTGTTATGCAACATGTTATATTTCTTTTTTTTTTTTTTTTTTTTTTTAAATTATTTTATTTTATTTTATTTATGATAGTCACAGAGAGAGAGAGAGAGAAAGGCAGAGACCTAGGCAGAGGGAGAAGCAGGCTCCATGCACCAGGAGCCCGACGTGGGATTCGATCCTGGGTCTCCAGGATCACGCCCTGGGCCAAAGGCAGGCACCAAACCGCTGCGCCACCCAGGGATCCCAACATGTTATATTTCTAAGCATATACAAAACCAGTTATTTTCTAGAACTAAAATACGTTTTTTTAATGGTAACACTGAAAACAAGCTATAAATTTACATTTTACTAGCTTTTATCTATGGAAAATATTGATGTAACAAAAGAGAATATCAATTGTTAATATTAAAACTTAACATTAGTGAAATTTTAAGACATGACTGAAAACATTTACTTATATTTTCATGATCAAACATTTAATGTTTAAATTGAATATTACCCTGAGTATATCTACTTGTGAATACCAATTGCCAGTTTGGGAAATTACAAAGTGAAACTTAAATTAGATAAAAAAAATACTTGGAAATCTTTATTCTTTCTACATGTGACTCAACCCTGTATTTATAAGAATATATTAAAACCAAAAAGAAAACTCCCAAGAAGCTATCATAGTTCTAATAATCAAGTATTTTGAGGCAAGCTTTCCTGCCTGATATGGTTTTTTCATAGGATCTAGCTTTTTTCATAGAATACTTATAACACAAGCTATTGTCTTCCTCCAAGAAGAGGAAGCTTTATATCTGGTTGTCAAGTCCTATGACATGGGTAACATGCACATGTATTACTTTGTTGCTCGATAATGAATCTGTCTTTAGTACATTTAAATAATAGTTCCATCACAAATTCATACAACACTTTTCTCTAAAGAGTTCAAAGTTAGCTTACTGATATATCTAATCAATGCTCACAGATTCTCTAGATGGTAGACAATACTGAGCATGTAAATAAAGAAAGAATTTCTATATTCCAGCTCTACTCAGTTTAATTTTTAAAAATTACTACCATGCAACATTGCAAGTTGCTGTACAGAACACAGCATTCTCCATAGTTCTGCCTCAATAAATATGATGCTTATAAAACTTATAAACTCAGTTTGTGAATTCTGTGTCAGTTACCTGGGCTCAGATTAGAGTCAGTGTTTTCTAACAATCAACTAGAAGATGGATACTACGTAGATAAAATCATGGTCTTGTCTGTTGTCCTAATTTTGCCAACAACAACCACATGGAGTTTTGAATCTTGACAACTAATACTTCCACTAGGAAAACAGAATTAGGTCTTGGAAACTAAAGCCAATTATTGATATTTGGTTTCAGAAGGTTTATATATGTTTCATGCTATCCAAAAAAAAAAAAAAAGGAGAGAGATGGAGATGAAAAAAAAAGATTAAAATAGTAAGTTTATATGAGCAGGATTTAGATTAATCAGTTCATAACAACTGTTAAGTACAACCTTTTGGAAATTAATTTGCATAATGATAATCTACATGTGGTAGGGGTGAAATTATTTAAATGACATTATATTTCACTATTTAGTTTTGCTCCACCACTGCTTTAGCAGTGAATCCTTATGAAATGTAATACAGCTAATGAGGTAGCTTTTTAACTGAACAAACTGACAGGCCCCATATCTGCAGAGGCAGCTTGAAACCGTGCCCAACCTCTTGGCTTCCCAAGAGGCTTTTCAAAATTCAATAAATAACATCTGTAGGCGATGTTGGGTGCAGACCTAGCAGAGTGCGTCATAACACTGTGCTGGCAGAACAAAGAAACCATGACGACTGCCAAGTTTCCATGGCAACTGCTGCGAGGCTCTGAGAGTATAATAGCACATCAATCACTGTCCAAAAGAACTTCATTATCAGCTAGAAAAAACCTTTAGGATCTGTTTAGTGTGCAATTGTGGGTTAACTCACCTCAAAGCCTTGCTCTCTAGCAAAAGTGGCAGCTTCCTGAAATAAAAAAAAAAGAACAGTTAATTATAAAGTGCTAGGTAATGAAGAAATAATCCATTTTGAAACTCATTCAAACAGTCTTCTTTTTACACAATTATCTCAATATACCCACATAGTTCAATTTTTATTCTTACACTAAAAAAGATTTTTTTCCCTTGGCATGAAAAAAAAGGCAGCATAATGTCAACACACTTCACAAGTTGGAATAAAGAAGATGTAGTGCATGTTTTTACTGTAGCTGTCACAGTGAGTTCAGGTGTTTTGACCTCAGCAAAGAAAGACAATCATTTGAAACCTAAGGAACATACTGGTGGTTGTGTTTTTAATTGAAACAATACCTTTCAGAAAGCTCTTCTGCAGAGAAGAATGTCTGCTAATAAATGTACAGAGTCAGAAAATCACCATTTTGCAATCCCTAATGAAATTTATTCAGGCAAGGATCATCAATGGATGCTAAATTTATTAGGTGAAAGGATGATGGGAAGCTGGGTATTTCATGGAATCAAAATATCAGAGATTATATGCCGGTCACGAGGAGCAAAGTATAACTTTATAATGGAAGGATCAAGCTGTCATCACCTATAACCCAGTGATCGATCTATCAGTTTTCATCATTAATACTGGAATCACCAAATATTCTGTGCCTTCCATTATGATACAATATAAAGGACACACACCATCTATAAAGTTTTCTGACCACATTTTTAACATTAATTAATCAAAACTTTAATTCAATAGCTGGCAGTCTACAGAAAATATAGAGGATAGGAGAACAAGTTAAAAGGTACAATGAGAAAATAAATGGACAAATCCATAAAGTAGGACATTCTACAGGACAAACAGCTTGGTCTCTTCAATAAATCAATGTCATGATAACTTGAGGAAGGGAAAAATGACGAAGAGCAATGTACAGACCTTAACTGAATCCTGTTTTTAACAAACCATCTAAGAAAGATATCATTTTGGGACAATCAGATAAATTTGATTAAGAAACAGGATTGAGATAACATTAGGAATTAGTAATTTGATAAGGTAAATGTTCTTAATTTTAGAAGCTTCTTCTGAAGTATTTAGGGATAAAATGGCATGATAATGTAATTTACTTTAGAATACTTAAAAAATTAAAGTGAAGTAAAAATAGCAAAATGTTACCAACTATTAAATCTAGATGTATTTTATCACTGAAATTTTCAAGATATTGTCATATCATTTGCCTGTTAGCATTGTCTTTATTATTTGATGCACATTTTAAATTTGTATTTTGTTGCTTTTTTTTCCAACCTAAGTGTTTCATGGAGCTAAAAATTGTGCCACTTTTTGGGATATTTGCTATTCTCCCATTTTTTTCTTTCTCACTGAGGTTGTTCAGAATTACATAGTCAGATTTGGGGGATGTTTTCCTAAAAAAAAAAAAAAATCTAGATGCATTTAGTATTTTCTCTGTGTGAAAACTTTTATTTTTAATTTTTTGTTTGAAAACTTTTATAGCACATGATCTTCCTCCTCCCCAATTTCTCTTTTATACAGATGACAGGGTAACAGAAGATGAACATTAAAGAATAGTTAACATTTTAATTTTTATTTTGTTTTTAAAAGATTTTATCTATTTATTTTAGAGATAGAGAGTGTGTGTGTGTGTGAGAGCAGGGAAGGGCAGAGGGAGAGAGAATCTCAAGCAGACCCCACCGTGTGGAACCTGACATGGGGCTGGATCTCATGACCCTGAGATCATGACCTGACTTGAAATTAAGAGTCAGACTCTTAAACAGGCACTCCTAGTTAAAAACTTTAAATTCACAATGTTTTCCTAGGTTCCTAAATATCTTAAGGGCACAATCTGATGAACATTACCATATCTACTAATGCTCTTAAAACAGACTATCAAATGATAAAAAACACATCTGTGTAACCAGATCCTTTCCCTTTTTGTACTTTCTGCATATATTTTAATTTTAGGACTGATACAGAAAATAGAAGCAATAATACTTTTCAACTAAACTTCCCTCTCGAAAATGAAAAAAAAAAATACTGCAGACAACTGTCAAGAGCCTCTACATCTTAACTTACATTCCTCCAAAATTATCTTTGCCAAGAGATATTAATAGAAGGATGGGATTTGAGCCTGAGTAGTGAGCAGATCCAACTCAACTGAAACGACTGCTGCACCAAACCATGTAAGGCAGAAAGTAAGTCAGTGTCTCCAGCACAAATTTGGGTACTATCTACGTGTTAAGGAAAACACTGGGGAAAGAAGTATGTATGTGCTTATGGTCCGATATATTAATGACATATAGATTTAAAGACCCCTTGTAAGAGGGCTTGAAAAAGTCAAAATGGATGATTACAGCTAAACCCTGAAGTTAACAGAAAGAGATAAGTTGAAAGTACAATTCCTTAGGCTGTTCACTAGCAAACGTTGACAGAGTTAGCCTTGGTGATATAGATTAATGAAAAACGGAGTTATGATCTTAACAATTGGTGTATGCAAGGTTGGCTTTTTTTTTTTTTTTAAGATTTTATTTATTCATGAGAGACACACAGAGAGAGGCAGAGACACTGGCAGAGGGAGAAGCAGGCTCCATGCAGGGAGCCTGACATGGGACTCCATCCTGGGTCTCCAGGATCACACCTTGGGCTGAAGGTGGCGCTAAACTGCTGAGCCACCCGGGCTGCCCAACTTTGGCCTCTTTGACAATTTACTTATAATAGAACTTCGTACACCATATAATCAATAATACTTGCTGGCCTGGATTTTAAGGAAAAGGGTAAGTCTCAAAAGGTATCAATGTAATATTTTCCCAAGCTGTCCAACCCAAGAATTGATCAAGCTAATTCTTATATCAGAAAGAAAACTGATGGGGTGCCTAGAAGGCTCAGTCGGTTGAGTGTCTGCCTTTGGCTCGGGTCATGATGTCAGAGTCCTGGGATCCAGCCCCATGTCGGGCTTCCTGCTTGGTGGAGAGTCTGCTTCTCTTTGCTCCCATCCCCCATGCTCATGCACGCTCTCTCTCTCTCTCTCAAATAAATAAATAAATAAATACATAAATAAATACATAAATAAATAAATAAAATCCTTTAAAAAAAGATAACTGAAAAGCTCTGCTAGCTTATTTATATAGAGCTTCATCAGAGGCAAGAAAGAAGCCCAGAGAACTATAAGACAAAATTAATATGAAGAATCTGTATGATGAAAACTCACAATAAGACATAAAAACTCAAAATTCAACATACAGTAGTTAAAATGCTTTTTTAAGTTCCAGTTATGCTCACACAGATATAAGAAGCAATTAACTTTGATGTGTTATGGTACAGTGGAACGGACTAATTGCAAGAAGACACATATATAAATGTCAGATCATTATTCTTTAAGGAAACCAGGCCCTAGGACACTTGCACATCTGTAAACTATTTGAAGCACCAATATATTTCTGATTGAGGAAGGACATGCTGAAGAAAAGTCAACTCAATTTTTTATCTTAGCGCCCCCCCTCATACAGGTTTGCAGAGCTGTGCCCTATCATTGAAAAGCTAAGATCTTATCTCCTGACTTCCTCTCACCTTCTTTTGATCTTGAGCTGGTGCCCCCAGTCACTCCATTAGAGAAGGCAGCTGGCTCACATCACTGTAGACTTTCCCACAGCTAACCTCTGATCTGAAGGTGTTTGTAGATACAATGATGAAACAACATTTATTTTTCCCTCCCAGCAAAACAAATAACACAACAACATAGGGGGACAGTTTGACCTAGTAAGAATTTTAATCAGAATTTTAGTCCTCAGATTCACTGCATGGAGGGACAGAAAGAAAAGGCATTAGGTCTGAAAGTAGGGAAGCAAAAAGGGGTATAGACGGCTGGCAGAAGAGTAAGGCAGGTTCCAAATATCAGGGTTAATTCCAAGTGAACTGATAATACTAAATTGAAAAGGACTTTTTAGTGTGTCTTTGCAGTAAAAGTGAGAAAAGAAAACAAGCACGTCCCCATCTGTGCTGCCCCAGGGCGCCACGTACTGAGTTCACAAATCTAATGAAGCAGTCAGGTTAAAATCCAACCGCAGAGTGGATGTGACGTGTGGAGAACAGCTAGGGTTAGAATAGAGAAGCAGGGCGGTTCCTAATGCAGGTGATTATCCATGTGATAATCATTATATTTACAGGCTTTCCATTTTAGATCTGACATCAAAAATCACAAAGGAGGAGGGATTAAGGAAATAAACAACCGACAGAGGCTTTCCTGCTCCCCTGAGAGTGTAGCACTTTCATTCATGCATGACAAGCAACAAAAGCAAAACCAAACAGGCCAGGAAAGAGTATTTCTGAGAAGGCTGGATTTCACATTAACACTTCTTTCCATTTTGATAACTTTCACTATTATTCAGTTTCCTAGACAGGTCACATTTTCAGAATTAGTTCCCATTGTTGGCTGTGCTCTAATACAGTATCATTTTTGGTTTACAATGAATGATACTCACATAATATGTCTTTTACAACAGCAAAGTCATTTTTTCCTTCCTGGAATCGAGTGTTGTGAATAAAATGACATATAATTAAAGTCTCAGACTCTCATCTATTTAGGATTTGCAGTAGGCTTGCTGCTTCATCGGCCAGGCTAAAAGAGTGCTAGTGAAACAACCACCAAATATGGGTTTTAAGGTTTAAAAAAAAAAAGAAGCTGAAATTCATGGTTAATGAAAACTATGGAATACTTAGATTACGAGCTATTTAAAGGGATTAGCAAGCCACTATTAGAAAGCACAATCCTCAGACTATACAGAAAGGAAGGAGAAACTTGGGTGCATGTTTGTGTTTATCAAAGAGCTATTTCCTTTATATTCAATTGAAGAGAAAGCTGGGTTTTGTTTTTGCAGTTTGTCTGATAATACTGCAGTTTTAATTTATAAAGTAGAATGATCTATAAACAATATTAAACTAAAATCATAAGTTGTCCATATTCTTATTTTAATTCCAATTGTTTTTTACTAGTTATATGGAAATACAGATGATTTCTGTATATTGACCTTGTACCCTCTGACTTTGTGAAATTTACTTTTTAGTTGTAGGAACTATTATTTAGCTTCTGTTAAGAAAGATAGTTTTCTATGGTCCTATTAAACATATCATGAAGTTATTTTGAGAAGTTAGCAAATGGCTTTAAAAACAAAATTTACCTCTCTTTTGCCCTTGCCCTTGCACTTCCTGCTCTGTACCTGAAGTCACTGAACCCAGCTAGAACCATTACCTGCTTGCTAATGTTACCACTATTTTTGATCTCAGATATGAGGGGTCCTGGTATAGGTTGAAACTTCATGGAATGAAACAAAAAAGGAGAAAATCCAACTCAGGACCAAAGAAAGGTAACTTCTGACTGTCTACAGATGTCTACCATTCATCCCAAATAAACTACTTGGTTGCTCCAAAGCACGGGAGAAGAAGAAAATTCCAAGAGGAGAGGAGGGGGATGCTGATGGTTCTTACTCAAGTCACAGGAGTTCAGAGATTTGGGAAAAGCCAAGGGTAAATGGAGCCACCAAACCAGTTATGTTTTTACTTTGTTATCTCTCCATTCAACATGTTATCTCTGCATTCTCCTACGTATAGTTTAGGCTAACAGATACTATCAACCTAGATGTGTGTCACTATGATAGATATTGCAGACTTCACAATGGTATTAGACTTTGATTCCATAATATTTGAAACAATGCTGTAAATCCTAAATGGTATGGTGTAGGTGAGAGCCTAAGAATGTTATCTGTCTTTCTATAAATAAAATTCACATATTTGTATACATATTTAGATGCATAATGCTCTCTTCGAATGGCCTTAAGATAGTACTGGTCAGTGGGCCAAATGGAAAGAGTACAGGGGTGGGGGCACCTGGCTGGCTTAGTCAGTGGAACCTGTGGTTCTTGATCTTGGGGTGTGAGTTTGAGCCCCACATTGGGTGTAGATATTACTTAAAAAAAAAAGGAAATCTTAAAAAAAATAAAAAGAGTACAGTGTTTAGACTCAGAAGACCTACACTAAGGGTGCAGTGTTCTTTTTTTTTCTTTTTTAAGATTTTAATTATTTATTCATGAGAGACACAGAAAGAGAAAGGCAGAGACATAGGCAGAGGGAGAAGTAGGCTTAACCGCTATGTCTCTGCCTCTCTCTCTGTGTGTCTCTCATGAATAAATAAATCTTAAAAACAAAAAATAAAAACAAAAATCCTTACAGAAATCAAATCAAAGTGTGGTCAACACATCAATCTTAGGGTGAGCAAAGATACATACTTTCAAAATGGTTTTGCATAACTGATTATGGTTAACCATTTCTTCTACACAGATAACTGGGATATACTATTTTTCACATAAGATTTGTTTTTTGGCATCAGGTTTAGTTTCAATTTACAATGTCTTTTATTATCCTTTTTTTTTTAAAGGGTTTTATTTATTTATTTATTCATGAGGACAGAAAGAGAGAGGCAGAGACATAGGCAGAGGGAGAAGCAAGCTCCATGCAAGAAGCCCGATGTGGGACTTAATCCTGGGTCTCCAGGATCACACCTCAAGCCGAAGGCAGATGCCCAATTGCTGAGTCACCCAGGCATCCCTGTCTTTCATTATTCTGAAGCAATGATTACCTTACTGAGAATAGAGTATGATATTTAAGTAGTGCCAGATCCTCAGGTGAGAAAAATATTTTTGAGTCAAAGTCTAATACTATTATAAGGTCTGCAACAACTGTAGCAGTGATACACTTATAAGTCATGCTGATATTTAATAAAAAACTACCTGCTGTTTATTTCTTTTCATACAATATATCATAAAGACTTATGTTGCTTAAGCTTTTAAATATTTCCTCATGCTGTCCTTCAGACTAAGAATTACCTTTTCTTTATGTTATCTAAAAAATCATTTATATATATTTACAGCACTCCATTAAAATTATACTATTTTTAATATACTAGTTTTGAAGAGGAAAAGTAATTTGAAAATAAAGTAAAAGAAGGGTAGAGAAAAATCATTAAGTAAAATATGTGCTTGGGAACTGCTTTTTAAAATAAGTTTTATTCACAAAAATTTCTGTACTGGCTTTTCCAAGAAATATAACACAACTTTGGGGGGATTTTCAACCTGTGCTCTGACATTTATTACCATATGCTTCCTGTCTGCAGAATGCTGAATAGAAATATTATTTAACATTTATGGAGTGCCAAAAACTCAGTGGGGCAAAGTATAAGCTATAAAGACATTCATGGCCCCTATCCAATAGGTTTATAATAAAAGTTACATAGACAGTATATAAATTATACCTCAATAAACATGACTGAAAAAAAAAAACATTAGCAGTCAAAACACAAGCGAAAAAAATTAGGTTTAGCTTAGGACATACCTAACCCTTTCACAAAGTGATTTATTAGCTGATGAGTCTATTATAGCAAAGAAAGTTGTTCATTCCCACCTTAAAGCATATTTAATGGTGGTAACTAAAGGAAAACAAAGTTAGGAAAAGTACTTCAACAAAATTTGATTGACTAGCTATTTGGGTAAATTCTAGAATAACCCATGTTTTTCAGTTACTGAAGAGGAGAGATGATAGCATAAGAAAAATCTCAGACCAGTGAGCCTCTTATTGGATACTGTATTTCCATTTTTAATGAGACAAGACATGCTTGGCGCAAAGGAAACACTCAACAAATGTAAATTATTTTCCTTACCTCATTTGATCCTCATAAAAATCCTCAAAATAGGTTTCTCATATCACAGATAAATATCTGAAGGTTCAGAGAAATTAATGTATGTCCAAGACTATATAGCAGTAATTGTTATAGGTAGCACTTAGATCTGAGCCTTCCTAAATGGTTTGTGCTGGTTTTCTACTGATTAACTATTTCAGCTTTTATATGTCTAAAACAAAAGTCTTTGTTTTCTTTCTTTTCTT
The DNA here is from genome assembly GCF_003254725.2 of Canis lupus dingo. Lineage (NCBI taxonomy): Eukaryota > Metazoa > Chordata > Mammalia > Carnivora > Canidae > Canis > Canis lupus. The sequence continues at coordinate 25,319,397 of NC_064246.1, read as the reverse complement.
TTCTTTTTTTTTTTTTTAAGATATTTTTGCTAGGTATATAACTCTGGGTTGTCAATTTTTTTTCTTTCAGTGCTCTAAGGTCTGTCTAGCTTGCACTGTTTCAGATGCTAAGACTGCTGTCATTCTAATCTTTGTTTCTCTGTATATAATGTGTCTTAAAAAAAATCAACCTGGCTGCTTTTAAGATTTTATCACTGACTTCATGCAATTTCATTATGATGTTTCTTGGTATGGTTTTCTCCATGTTTTTTCTGCTTGTAATTTGTTGCGTTTCTTGGATTTGTGAGTTTATAGTTTTCATCACATTTGGAACATTTACAACCTTTATGACTTCAAATACTTTTTCATTCATTCTCCTCTTTCCCAAGACTCCAAATATGTATATCAGATCACCTGATATTGTCCCACAGCTCATTCATGCATGGTTTGTTTTTTCAAAGACTATTATTTTCTGTCAGTGTTTAATTTTGAATAGCTTCTGATGCTGTCCTATAGATCACTAGTTACTATTTTTTTCTTCTGCAATGTCTATTTCATCCAGTGCATTCTTCCTCTCTGGAAGTTCAATCTTTATACATACATACAAATACATACATATATATGTATATATGTATATAGTCTCTTCTTAAGGCTTATGCTTTATCTTCTTGAAATACAGAATATATTTAAAAATGTTAATCTTTGTCAAATAATTCCAACATCTGTGCCATTTCTAAACCTGTTTCTATTGATTGATGTTCTTCCTCATTTTGGGTTGCATTTTCCAGCATCTTTGCCTCTCAATAATTTTGACTGGATGCCAGACATTATGAATTTTACGTTTTGGGGTGCTGGATATTTTCTACTACTTTACACATTTTTGAGGTTTATTCTGAAATTCAGGTTACTTGGAAATAGTTTGATCCTTTCTAGGCTTAGTTTTAAGCTTTGGTAGGTTAAATGAGAGCAGCCTTTAATCTAGAGCAAACCTGGTACCCTATTGATATAATCTTTTTGACTACTCAATAAAATAACCCATTCATTAGCAGTTTCTCCACTCTGGCTAGTGGGGACAGAAACTGCTATCAGCCCGTGTGAACTTGGGAGAATAATCTCTCTGCTTCTTTCCAATGTTTCATCCTTCACTTTGTATACTTTCCTCATACACATATCCTGATCAGTATTCAGCTGAAGACTCTAGGGAACTCTCTGCAGATATTTAGTGTGTGTGCCTTATCTCTGTACTTTTTTCTGGAATTCTTTCCTGTAAATTTTTTAAAAAGATTTTATTTACTTATTTATTCGGATAGACAGTGAGAAAGAGAGAGAGAAGCAGAGAAGCAGCAGGCTCCCCACAAAAAGCCCAATGTGGGACTCGATCCCAGGACTCCAGGATCACGCCCTGGGCCAAAGGCAGGGGCTCAACTCCTGAGCCACCCAGGCGTCTCTCTTTGCTATAAATTCTAGCCATCTTGGCATCCTTCAGTGCTTAACTCTTTCAGTTCAGTTGGACCTCTAGGTTTGGGAGCCCCTTCTCACATTGTAGACTAGAAACTCTGTCTAAATGGAATGCTATGGCAATTGTAGGATTTTCTCATTTGTTGACCTTCTCTGAGGGATCACTGTCTTGTGCTGCCTGTTGTCTAATGTCTGGAGACTGTTGTTTTATATATTTTGTCTGGTTATTTAAGGAAGAAGATAAATCTGGTCTCGCTTACTCCATTAGTCCAGCAGAGGTTCAATGTGGATCCGTCTTAAAGTACATATCTTAAAATATCCTGGCACGTTAACAAATCTGCAGTTCTCCATTTATTGGTTAAAACAGTTTATGACCAAGCCAAAGACAAATCAGATTGATCACTTATCCTAAGCATCTCATACATTGCTTTTTGCATATTATTGTACAAAGGATATGGTTCCTATACTTGGAGCTGCTGCATTAAATCATAAACACTCTATCAGTAATCTATAATTGAAGCCCTCTGAAGAATAACTCTAGTTCTAAACCCATTTTTACTTTACATATCCTATATAATTGTCATTTTCTTGCTATATATATATATATATATATATATAAAAAATATATACACATATATATTTAAAGATTTTATTTATTTACTCATAGAGACACAGAGAGAGAGAGGCAGAGACACAGGCAGAGGGAGAAGCAGGCTCCATGCAGAGAGCCTGATGTGGGACTCGATCCAGGGTCTCCAGGATCACACCCTGGGCTGCAGGTGGCGCCAAACCGCTGCCACCGGGGCTACCCCTCTTGCTTTTTTTAGATTACCAACTAGAAAGCTCCAGGTAGGTAATTAACATCTTTCTTTTTTAATTTTTATTTTTATTGATTTTATTTTTAATTTTCAAAGATTTTATTTATTCATGAGAGACACACAGAGAGAGAGGCAGAGACAGGCAGAGGGAGAAGCAGGCTCCATGCAGGGAGCCCAATGTGGGACTCGATCCCAGGACTCCAGGATCATGCCCTGGGACGAAGGCAGGTGCTCAACTGCTGAGCATCCCCATCTTTCCTTTTTTTAAAAAATGTTTTCCCTGATCCTCTCTTTCACCCAATAGAGGGATCTATTATAATGTATGATCAATACTTTGTGCCCAAGTTCCACAGCCTGTAAGACAAATTCAGCCCATTGCCTGTTTTTATAAATAAAGTTTTACTGGAACACAGCAATGCTCATTCATTTACATGTTGTCTAGGATTGTCTCTGCTTATTACCACAGCGGAGTTAACTAGCTCAACAGAGACCATACTAACTGGACTTCTACAGAAAAAGTTTGCTGACCCCTGAGTTATGCTATTAGGATATTTATGTATTTTTTTCTTAAGTTACCAATGAAGAATTGAAGGCCCTATGGAGAGTAGGCTCTAGCTTATTAGCCTTAAGATAAGTAAAATGTGCATCTTTTGACAGGTCTTATTTCTTTCAATCACTGGGAAAAAAAAACCAACAACCTAAAACTCAAAGCACCTATGTTAAAAAAAAAAAGGACAATAAAAGTCAGCTAAATAACCAATTCTTAAGAACTTAGATAAATATACATGCAGGTCAACAAGAAAGGCATTATGGACCCCATGCTAAGCATTAGACAAAAGGAAGATCTCCAGTGGGGAGAGATTAGCATTCTTGTTAACTGCCTAAGGATTCTCTCAGTTCAAAGGTGTACCAATATCCTTTATATTTTCCATATTCCATGCATGATCCTTCCCAATCCCAAACTGTCAAGTTGTGATACCACTGCTTATAAAGCCCATTCCCTGGGATCATGCTAATGGCTCAACTTATTCTAGTTTGGAAGTTGTAAAAAAATAATTTTTAGAAAGTAGGTAAAAATAAAATGCAAACAATACATAAAACACAGATTTGGACAACTGGACAGGCAGAGTTGTTTTTATGAACCTTACTGTGAGCAAAGTGGTGAGGGTAAGGTGTGAGATATGTCAGAAGAATACAGAGATCATCAGTTTCTAGTTGTTTTGATCTTAGGTTTGGACCTATCACAAAAACTTCCCTACTCCTTGGATCTCCTGTCTGCTGAGGAAGACGACAGAATATTAATATTCATAGTCCAAAATGTTACTAGACTAAGTAAAAAAAGGAATTTATAGGACTACATTGTGATTTAATAACAAAATATAGTAAAAACAAAAAAGCATCTAGTCTCCTCTCTCTAGTAGAAAAAAACCAACCAAACAAGAAAAACATAATTTCTCCTCAGGTCTGAATTTTAACCTATGGATATGTATATAAAACATCACATTCAAATATCCAATAAGCAATATTATTACCAATAACCAGTATCATTTCCTTCCTTCTTGCTAGCTGACAGATAATAATTATGTGTGCTTTAGAAAGAAGTCCAACATATAAACAAACTTAAAATTTCACAATGGCCATTGGGAAGTAGCTAGGATAACATGGAAGTAATGATCAACAAAGGTCTCTTCAGGAAAAAAACAAAAACTACAAAGAAGTCAAAGAAAAAAATCCAATATGCATGAAAAAGAAATTAGCCAAGTGCACAAGTCAGGCTATTAAAAAAAAAATCACAGAAAAATGGTAGAAAACACTCAACAGAGAATGTAGCAGGGTACTCAATAAATGTTAGATGGAAAGTGTGATTTCACCTACCCTTGCTATATGAAAAAGAAATAGGTTTAAAAAGATTAATATTTCTGAAAAGCTCATATTGCATCTGATAATGAAATGGGAGACAATTATTTTAGTCTAAAAACTAGAATTCAAGAAATGTCTATCTTTTTACCTCTCGTCAGAATCTGGAAGAACACATTATCCAATCTTAGTGCTTGCCTGTGGAGTTTAGGAGTCTCCATGACAAAGGATGAGTTTTCATTGGGTATCAACAACACATTGGTAATTGAAGGTAATACAGCACAGAGCTAGTAACAAAATACTGGCATTTTTATTACACTGAATGTTATAAAGTGATTGGGCTAACATGGGATTTTGTTAACAGCAATTTTGACTTATTGTACATTGTATTACAAGTTGGCTTCTATATACATCCATTTCAGAGACTGTGTTCTCACTAATCTTAGCCTTTCCTCTTGACTTTTTTGAATAGGACTTAATTGCTTTTCTTGAGGAAAGAAGGATTTCTGCATAGTGTAAAGTTTAGTAATAATTATTTTAAAAAATAAAATGAGTACTCATTTCCTTCTAGTCTTTCGGAGGGTTAGTTTCAATCTCTCCAAATATCTTTGCATTGCCAATTTCTTCATTTCTTGAGTAAATATTTCACCTCCTTTGGGTCTTTGGACAATTTCCCCCAACTTACTCCTGTACATTCAAATTCTTTTTGTTTGGATTTCCCAATTTCAATGCATAATTTAATAGATGAGAAATGAGACTTAACTGATATTTCAGAGTTTGAATTTTCTACACTCTCCTAGAAATTCTCCTCCCAACTTTTTGGTCACCTATCCTCTTTCCCTTCCTTTTTTAAAAAAAGATTTAATTTATTTTAGAGACAGAGAGATAGTGGGGGGAGGGGCAGGAGGAGAGGGAAAGAGCATCTCCAGCAGACTCCAGGCTGAGCCGGAACCTATGCAGAGCTCAATCTCATGACCTTGAGATCATGACCTGAACTGAAGTCAAGATCAGGGGCTTAACTGAGCCACCCAATCACTTCTTTCCCTTTCTTCTCTTATTTTAATGTTGCTTATCGTCTTTCTCATTGGTTAAATTCCCTAAAGACAATTTTTCTCTAGAATTCAGTTACTGATTTTCTGATCTGTTCTCTCTTTACATTTTTGGGAGGGTAGTTTCCTTTACTACTTTGATTTACTATCATCATCATATATTCTGTCTCACTTTCAGAGTTCCTTTGACACTTTCTCTTTGCCTCTGATGGTTTCAAATTCTACCAACTATAAGGCCTATAATATCTGGAACTCTGTTTCCATTCCTACCAACACAACCCTAGGTCAGTCCTGTACTACCTCTTGCCTAGATTATATAGTCACTTAACCAGTCTTTAGTACCAGTGACTCTCAGCTTGAATGTATCCTTGCACATGACCATTAGATTCCAGCATTAGATTCCTAAATATCAACTTCAATTAGCCTTTGCCCAAAAAGCTATCTACTACTGCTTCCTGATAAAAGTCCTAGTTCCATAGCCTAACTTTCAAAGGTCCTCCATAAAGTGTCCCTACTTTTCCTGTCTAGCCTGATCCTTTACTACTCCCTTATACATGTACCAGATGCCACTCAAACTAGAATACTTGCTATTCTCTGAACATGCCCCAGGCTTTTTTGCCTTCATGCTACCTTGCACATGTAGGCACTAAATGAATTAGAATATCCTTCAACCACCCTTGTCAAAATCCTACCAATCCCTCCAGGGTTAGTTCAGCCATCTTCTGCTTAATGGAAGCCTTCTTGAATTGTTCATGGTCTCTCCTTTCCCTATCTCCAGAAGTGGCTTTCTGCATTGCAGAAGAGTTTTGTGCAATTTGTAAAGATTTTTCTTATGGCAATTATGTGCATACTGGAAACACCGTTATTTGTATAGACAGTTTATCTCTCCTACTAGATTATAAATTCTTAGTGCAAAAATTCTTTCTCACTTTGTATCCTCAAAGCATCTAACATATTGCTCTGCACAGGATAATAAATCCTTGTTGATTTATCAAATGATAAAGACAAAGCACTTGCCTACATTAAGCAAAGAAGAAATACCTCTGCAGTAGATTTATGTTGACTTGATTTCTTGTGTTCATACTTTGTTTTGGGGATCAGAGTTCATTGACTTAGTGCTTTGTATATGCCTCTATTATGCTATTTCTTGCATCACGTTATAATTTATTTACATGGTCTATTTTCTTTCCTAGTTTATGAGCTTCTTGAGAACCGGGTTTTATATCTTATCCTAGGACCCTGCCTTGCATGTAGTATGATTAATAAATGTGCACTGGAATCAGTTAAACTGATCAAAAGAATGTTATTTAAAAAGGGAAAAGATCTTTGTATGTATGAGTATTGAGATTTTCAAGAATGAAATCTAAAATTTGGCTAAATATTTCATAAACTGCTGGTCTGCTCTGTTCTGTGAGAGTATTTATACAATTCATATCTTGGCCATATCTGCAGTTGTCCTGCTCTGGAAAGTTACCATAAAGGATGTTGGCATTTGCCTCACTTCCAAGTAATACACAAATAATCAGGGTGATAGTTTTCCTAAAAGAATATCCTATTCTGAATTTTATTTTACTTAAAAATATTTTATTTATTTATTCATGAGAGACACAGAGACAGAGAGGCAGAGACATAAGCAGAGGTTTGCCACAGGGAGCTGATGTGGCACTTGATCCCAGAACCCTGGGATCACGACCTGAGCCAAAGGCAGATGCTCAACTACTGAGCTACCCACGTGCCCCTTATTCTGAATTTTAAAACTATAATTATATTTCAAAGATATATAGAGCCCAGACATCACTGGACGATACTGGGTATCAGAGTACAATATAAAGATAAGTGTCAAAAGATTTATGATAGAAGTGGGCAAGAACAGCAAAAAAACAAACGAACAAGTTAACTAAACAAAAAGCATAAAACACCCTACATACAGATTAAGTAACGGGGTAAATAGTAAACATGATTCAGTCTGAGGACTTGGTAAGTTACCAACTAAGCACTTTTATGACAAGCTACTATTTTACTTTGCTGACATGCAAGATAATTAGAAAATTTACAGTATGTAAATTTAGATTTACATTTAGACTTCTGTAAATGTAAGTTTACATTTCTAAATGAGCTTATAACCAGCAATAAGTTACTATGGTACACTTCACAAATTTAAAATGAAGCCTTTCTATTTTCTCCAGTAAATAAATCCTAATATATACTTGTAGGACTTCTCTTGGTTGTGATGATCTGGGCAGATTTTTGATTATCTGTTGTAGGAATAAAAAAGGGTGGTAATAACTATCTTCCATCTGTTTCAAGAACTTTAGCAACCAATGAACATATTAGATATCACTTATTTCCACGGTTATATGGCACCCTGCTAAACTCATCTGATTAACCAAAAATAAGAATAATTAAGATGAAAGCAAAAACTAAAGTCCGAGTGTAGCAGGCTACAATTGAAATTAAAAGGAAAGAGAACAAAAGAAGGCTTTATAGTGGAAGGGAATTTTTTTTTTTTTTTAAGTAAACCCTGCCCCACCATGGGGCTTGAACTCACAGCCCCAAGATCAAGAGTTGTATGCTCTACTGACTGAGCCAGTCAAGTGCTCCAGAATTTGATATAAACCTAGAAAGATAGGTAAAAATCTAGGTGAAGACATAATAAAGAAGGACACAAAGGTATAGAAAATGAAAGATGTATTCTGAGAATAGCAAGTGGTCCAATTTGGCTGGATCATAAGGGATGAGTAGAAGAGCAGAAAGCACTAAGATTTGAAAGGTAGTGTTAGTCTTTAATAAGTTAGGACAATGGATTTATTAATTCATTTAATTATGTGGTAGGCAGATTGAAGAGGTGAGAGATAATTAAGGTTTTTGAGCAGGTAAGTGGCATAGTTAGGACCACATTTTAGAAAGATTAGCTTACATAGCAGTATTATGTGGACTGGATAGAAAAGGGAAGACAAATGATTCTTAGATGGCAAATCAGAAAACAGATGACTAATACAAAATATTTTAACTCAAAGAATAAAGCATAGAAATGAAAAGTTCTGGGGCTCCTGGGTGACTCAGTTGGTTAAGCATCTGACTCTTAGTTTCGACTCAGGTCATGATCTCAGGGTTGTGACATGAAGTCCCACATTGGGATCCACGCTCAGTGGACAGTAGGCTTGAGATTCTTTTTCCATACCCCTTGGCTCATCCCCCTGTTCACAATCTCTCTCTTTAAAATAAATAAAAAAAATCTTTAAAAATCTTTTAAAAAGAAATGACAAGTTCTAAGATACACAAAATATAATGAATTTTAGGTAAACAATCAGCTTGCTTTCCATGTTCATAAAATAATAGTATAAAAACAGTCCTAGAGCTGGAATCAAGAAACTTGATTTCCAATTCTTGCTTTGTCTCTTACTTTACCTCTCATGTGACTTTGGGCAAGACACAAACTGTCTTTCTCAGATTCCACATCTCGAGAATGAGAAGCCTCTAATAATTCCTGAAGTTCTTCTAATTCTAAAATTCAATGACCATAAAAATGACTTTTTGGAAGGTCCCTAACAACCACAGACAGCCTCCTATCAGGGAGGGTTTCAGAAGCAAAAAGTCCAGCGACTCTAACTGGCATAAATCAGTGAATAGATTTAAGTATCTGTCATTTTCTACTGCTTGTATCTTTTTGTAAATGGTAAAGTAACTTTTTAGAAGACAGTAAAAGATTCATTCCTTCTTTAAAAGCCAAAATTCAAGAAACCTTTCGCCTTATTCATGGATACTTATACCCTTGCCAAGAAAAACAAATTGTAAAATATGGAGGTTGGAAAATGTGAATCATCACTGGTATTAAAACCCACATTTAATAATTATATTGCAGTTTCAAACTACTGCTGAATCCCATTAGATTTTTAAACATAAATTCAATAATAATTTATGATTTTATAAATGGCATTTAAATGTATTCAGAAGTAGAAACAAGAACCATCTGATAGAGAAGTGATTGTGGTTAAAACGAAAAGAAGGAGAAAATAAAGACATAAGGAGGCCAGAAGGTGAAGGAGAGGAAGGAAATAGAAAGTAATGATTCTATGGCTAAAGTTAGGGAAATGCTTATAAATTTATCCTTTATGTTCTGCATTTTCTTACTTGATGGGATTCTGAATTAATAGTACAATAAAAGATGAGGCACCTGTCATTTAAGAAGAAGAAATTATTTCAGCAGAACTTTGTGCCAAGTTCTTGAGGATTTTCAGAACATATGGAAATATGCACCACATGACTGAAAATAACAATTTGGCCTTTATTCCACATCCAATTTGGATTTTATTTAACTGTCTCCTAAAATTTTTATTCCATCTTAATTTTATCATATTCATTAATCTGAAAACTAGAATTGCAAGTGGAGTCTTGTAACATTGCTCCTCTTCCTAAAACAAGGTTTATGTTTTGTTTTTGACATGACCACTTGTATAAAAGATCACCAGTATCATAGGCAGTAATCTTGAATTGTTAAAATCTTTAACTCTCATAATTCAGTTGTAGGGAATAGTTATGCAAATACTGTTTCATCAACTCAACAAGCACATGTTAAAGATACAGTAATGTTCCTGGAGCACTACTGGAGCCAGGCTGAATCCTAAGACCTAAAATTTGACTTTCCAGGCTCTAACTTTTCTCTTTTCAATCCTTTTATTTTCACCTGACCTTCAGACTTTCAGGCCTTTTTTTTTCTTAAAGGTATATAAATGTATGTATGTATGTATGTGTATGTATGTATTTATGGGAAACACAGAGAGAAAGGCAGAGACATAGGCAGAGAGAGAAGCAGGCTTCCCGCAGGGAGCCCAATGGGGGACTTGATCCCCAGACTTCAGGATCATGACCTGAGCCAAAGGCAGACACTGAGCCACCCAGGTGTCCCAGACTCCCAGGCCTTTAAACCATATTTTAAATAATTTAGGGCGCTACAAGGTCTATATACCTTTTTTGCTCATGCTACTAAGCAATTTTCTTAGGGTCTTTGAGGACAAAATAGGGAAGGAAAAGAGTCAATCTCTCTCTTTTTAAAAAAGATTTTGTTTATTTGAGAGAATGAGAGAGAGAGCACGAGTGCATGAGAGTGCATGAGAGGAAGGGCAGAGGAGAGGGCAAGAGAGAATCTCAAGCAGACTCTGTGCTGAGTGTGGAGCCCAAAACAGGGCTCTATCCCATGACCCCAGGATCATGACCTGAGCCGAAACCAAGAGTTGGTCACTTAACTGATGGAGTCATCTAGGTGCCCCATAAAATGTCAATCTTGAAGGACCAACAGAAAATATTGAATAGAGGAAGTCATATCTAAGCTATTATAGCTACCAGCTTTGGCCAAGATTCTCACATTCCAAGACACAGCACAGCTGATGATCTTTAAGGGATAACACTGGTCTCTCTGTAGAGCTAATGGGGACAGAAGATTCAGCATGTGTGTGTGTGTGTGTGTGTGTGTTATGTGTGTGTATGTACGCAAATGTTTTACTTTGTCAGAACCCCAAGGAGGTGAAGGAAAGTACCCCAGTAATGACATATTTAATTCCCCAGGAGAGGGATTTAAATTTGTATTTCGTTTAATTCAAGGAAAATAAGATTAAAGTGACGTGAGCTGTGTGTGGGTCATGTGAGATTAAGGAGCAAGAACACAGCAAAGACACACATACAAAAAGGCTATTTGCAAGAAAAAAATGTACATTTGACTAAATATATGATAGGATAGTGTACAAAAGTTGAGAAATATATACTAACATGGTGAAAAAATTCAGAGTAAAAAAAAAATAGAATAGGATTAGTCAGGAAAAGTTTGTTAAAGAAACAGGATTTCTGTGTTGGACCTTGAAAGAGCATCTTGGGAAGAAAAACACCAAAAGCATAAAAGCAAAAACTATTATAGGATGCTAAGGAAATCACAGGACTGGGGCACATGCACATCAAAAAGAATAGATGAGATACCATTCGTTTTCAGGTTTTGAAAATTAAAGGTAGAATGTAATATATTTTCTTTTTTTCAAATCGCTTTCCTCCAAATCTTGATGGACTCATTTAATTTAAACAGTCTTTTCTGGGAGATTTCAGAGATTCTAACTTTTGATTCTAAGCAAAGAACTATTAGAAGGCAAAGATACAGACAGCAGAGAAATGCATGGGGAAGTTGATATGTGAAACAGGTTGTTTTTCTAGACATACTTGTTAGGAAATTACTGTACAACAGTATTAACTAAAATAGTAGCTTTACAAGATTTCTTGACAGTAACCACAGTAAAATATTCACTTTACTTTGCAACTTGCCATACACAAACATTTGTATACATGCATTTATATAAATGTATATCCTTTTATCTTTTATACTTATTTCACTCAGAACTGTTAATTTTGTCTCCTAAAGTGAAAGCAAGTATGTCATTTACAAAGTAACATGGGCCTTTGAAACTCAGACTTGAGAAAGTTCCTTGAGGGGATTTTTTTAAAGATTATTTATTTATTTATTCATGAGAGACACACACACACACACAGAGAGAGAGAAAGAGAGGCAGAGACACAGGCAGAGGGAGAAGCAGGCTTCATGCAGGGAGCCCAAAGCCAGACTTGATCCTGAGTCTCTGGGATCACACCCTGGGCTGAAGGCGGTGCTAAACCGCTGAGCCACCGGGCTGCCCCTTGAGGGGATTTTATAGTGACTAGAACACAGTAAGTACTCAATATATTAAGCTATCCTTTCACTTAATAAGCACCCACTATATGCCAGGGATTGCTAAGAATTAGTAATATAGTAATATTAAGGGAGATGTTTAAAACTGTATTTTAAAGTTGGTTGGTGGTGTGGATGAAGAGGGAATCTCAAAGAGAATGATAGTTGAGGCTTAAAGAATGATTAAGAGTTAACTGGGTGAATAATACTGAATAGCGGGGAAAAAATAGGTCAAGGCAGAGGGAAGAGCATTTGCAAAGAGCTTTAGAGGACAGGTGAAAGAGTTCAATGGTTTTAAAAACTGAAAATAGGCCAATGTGGCAGGAGAATAGTAGAGAGACAGTGTTATGGATTCTGAACTTTGTTCTAAGTGAAAAAACAAAATAAAGCAAATACCCATAACACAATATAACCAAAGAAAAAATGGTATTTGTTGAATGTAAAACTAAATCCAGAAACGAAATTTAATTTTGCCCTTGACCTGGTTTGCAAGGACAGTTTTAAAGTTATAGAGTATAAAATATAATGCAAGTGTACTTGACACAAAGAACACTGATTTAATTTCTTGCCAAAGCAGGCATTTATTGAAAGCACATGTACTACACTAAAAAGGATCCTAAAATTTTATGTGCCACATTTGATAAGGGATCTAATTTATATTCTGGCATTTAGCTGGAAGCCTGGATTAGTGATGCAGTAACATAATAAAGACCTAATTTTCTCTGTTCTTTTATAGATATGTCATATTCACTTGGTCACTGGCAATTCCAATTAGCACAAACTGATGCACTAATTTTAAACAAAGGTTAAAGGTCACTGACAAGGAGAATAAGACCATCTCTAAAGAAAATGAGACAAATTGTTAATCAGTGGAAATGGATTTGCACCTATTCCAATATACTCTAGTCCTTGGATCCATTCCCAAATCAGAACTTTTTTTTATTGCTTTTCTACCTGTTGTACTTACCCTAGTTGTGTACAAAGTACCTGATAGACATATTTTTAAGAAGCCTAGACTCCTTTAAAATGCCATATAGCCCTTATTTATTCAAAAAGCATTTATTAGGTATGTACTATGTGTCAGGCAATGGGCCATAAAGAAGACATGAATTGTATCTTTATACTTCTCCTGTGATGATATTCTCCACAATTAATGCTGGTGTTTCACTATCTTACTTTCCTCCTAGACTATCTATTTTGTTCACTGTTTTATCAGGAGAAGTAAGTGCTTGGCACATAGCAGGCATTTAAATATTTTCTGTATTAATAAATGTTTTTTTTAGGGACCTTTAATGGTAAGAAATTTGTGCAAGTGCTCAAGAACATCAGATACAAATGACTAATCACACAAAAAAAAACCCCCTCATAGCTAAATGTCACTTGAACCTAACTGTAGACCATAATATCAGAGGGCAAACTTTAGGGATCCATTATAAAGAATTATTAGGTAAAGTTGGGAGGCAAGGCAATGGAGAAAGGGTAAAACTGTCACAAATACAAGACCTCTTAGAACATGTTTTGAACCCTTCAAAGAGTACAAAATTCATTCTGATAATGTATACAAAACTCATTATATATCTAGATTTTCAGTTTTGTACCCTAAGAAACATATTTCTATATGTCAAGATCTCTCATATAGAATAGGAATCTAAAGTGGCAACTAGTTTAATATAACTGAAAATGGAGTACTTTCAGTATTCCACCCACTTTCTTAGATGATTCTTTTTTTTTTTTTTTTTTTTTCTTAGATGATTCTTATAGGGCCTCAGGTGAAAGCCTAAGTCAACTAAAATATATTCCTAAGTGAGGTATTTCCTTTTGTGGTATTAAAAAACAAAAATTAAGTTGACGGTTTTTAATGGACTTCAGATTTTATAACTGTTAAATGAAGGGATAGATTCAGATGGTCTCTTAAAGTTAGGACCCTTCTAGTTTTTTTTTTTTTTTAAAGATTTTATTTATTTATTCACGAGAGACACACAGAGAGAAGCAGAGACACAGGCAGAGGGAGAAACAGGCTCCTTGTGGGAAGCCTGATGTGGGACTTGATCCTGGAATCCCAGGATCCCGGGATCACGCCCTGAGCCGAAGGCAAAGGCTCAACTGCTGAGCCATCCAGGCATCCCTGACCCTTCTAGTTCTAAGTCTTGTTTTATGACCACGGACAAAGCTTATTTTCTGAGTGTGACCTGGGGTTACTGTAGTATGATTACATTAAATGAAAATATTTGTGGAATTACCATTTGCAGCAGAGGTATTTTTTTGTGAATTATGATCAAGGAAAGAATTATTGTTTAAATGATGCCTAAAGGATGATGATGGCTTTTTTTCCCCCCAAATGTGTCCACTTGGTTAGGCTGAACTATCTTCCCCAGCTACTCAATTAAGCACTAATCTAGCTGCTGTTGTGATGGAATTTTGCAAATGTAATTATATACCCTAATCAGTTGACTTTAAGTTAATCAAATGGAGATTATCCCACATGGGCTTGGTGAACCCTATAAAAGAGCTTAGGCTTTCCCTGAGCTGAGAGACTAACCAGCTTATGTCCACAGGGTTTCAACCTATTTATGATCTTCCTTTCTTGACAAGATTTTGGGTTTGCTTTGTTAGCCTCCAGAACTGTATAAGCCAATTCCTTGTAACAAATTCCTATGTCTATATCTACTGGTTCTGCTTCTCTAACTCTGACTCATATAATGATGCTATATAAACAGGAAATGCTTTTAAATATTTTAACAATTCCCATCAATTTCAATAAAATGAGTGAAGCTGAGGGACGCCTGGGTGGCTCAGCAGTTTAGCCTCTGCCTTCGGCCCAGGGTGTGATCCTGGAGACCCAGGATCAAGTCCGACAGTGGGCAACCTGCATGGAGCCTGCTTCTCCCTCTGCCTGTGTCTCTCATGAATAAATAAATAAAATCTTAAAAAAAGATGAGTGGAGCTGAAAAGTAGACACATGTATATTGGGCAGATGAAGTCTATATTCAGAGGAAACTTTGAGGTGTTCAAAGGTTATCTTTGATGCCCTATCCCCAGATTTGCACTGTTCATCTTCTTCCTTTACCTCAAACTAATAGTCTTCTCATTGTCTGTTACCTTCTGTCCAAAATTGAGATGAGGAAAGAATCTTAAACTTATTCACACTGTGGTAATACTTGCCAACATTTAGAATGCTAAAATTTCCAGAAGGTACTTCAACTTTAATAAGAGTGAAAGGTTTAACACAAAGGAGTAACTGGCAAGTGGTGGAAAAAGCAGATTTAAATTCATAAACTCTCAGATGACTGTGCATTCTGTGTACTTGTAAACTGGCCATATTCAGGTTTCTTGATGATTTCTTTTTTAAAAAATATCATTTTATTAAAATTAAAGTTTGATTGACATGCAATGTTACAACACAGTGATTCAGCAAGTCTATACTTGATGCTGTGCTCGCCACAAGCGTACCTACCATCTGTCACCACACGATGCTATCACAATATCATTGACTACTGCTCCAGAAGAGACAAGACAGGTTTTTTTCTATTGTCTTATTTTGGTTTGGGGAAGGGGCCTTTATATGTCATTGGGTAATTATAATTTATTTTATGATTTAACTTTTTTTTTTTTTAGGGATGGGGGAGTGCAGAGAGAGAGAGAGAGAGAGGAGAGAGAGGAGAGAAAGAATCTTAAACAGCCTCTATGCCCAGCATGAAGTCCAACACGGGGCTCAATCTCACAACCCTGAGATTGTGACCGGAGCCAAAATCAAGAGTCAGATACTTAACTGACTGAGCCACCCAGGCGCCCCATCATTTAACTTTTAAAGTACTTATGTTACGTATTCTAAACTAGATCATCATGAACTCTTTGAAGATAGGCTCATAACTCACACATTAAGAAAAAAAAAATTACAGGGCACCTGCTGACTCAGTCAGTGGAGCATGGGACTCCTGATCTCGGGGTCATGAGTTCGAGCCCCATAATTTTAAAAAAATTCCACCACTTCTTTTCCTTGCAAGAGTTTAGCAATAAAACAGGTACTCAATAAATATTTGTTGATTGAATAATTTCTAGAACAGTATATAGAATGAGGATAATTGTAGTTTGGCTTTTATATAAAGGATTTTTTTTCTGCTCTGTGTGAAATGCCAGTAGCCATGTCTTTCATAATATAATAAGGAAAGGTGTAGATATATAAGCCACAAAATTAAGTAAATATTAAGACACATAAAAGACTAACTGAATTTCAAAAAAGGACAGACTACTTGTTTGTTATATGTAGCTTTTTACTTTTGCTTTACATGTTACACATTACTTTCACTTTATAGCAATATTTAAAAGTAGTTGCTGATAATTCTAGAGGATTTGGTCATGTTATGTTAATTTACCTTACAGCAACATTCAGAAGTGCCTGCTAACCATTCTAGATAATTTGATCTGTTGCTACACTACAACATTGTTGCAAATATGATTATGTCCTTAGACTGTACATAGAGTATTGACTCATCATCTAGCAGGCACCTGATATACTATAGGACTCAGATGTGGTTAGATTCTGTAAACAAGTGAACAAATATGTACATGAGACCCATATGAAATGTACAGTTCAAAATTAATAAAGGTTAGAAGCTATAAAACAAGACTAACAAATCTAACTATATACAGATTAAAAACCTCTATATACCAGAAAGCACCAAAAACAAGGACAAAATACAAGCTGGAAGAAATATTTACAAGTTAGGTAGGAATTTTTTTCTAGTGAACAAAAAAAGGAAACACACAAAAAAGTTAGGAAAAAATTGAACCATCCAAAAGAAAGATGGACAAAAGGAGCAAACAGAAGATGAAAAGACAAATGGCTTGGAAACATGAAAATATGTGAAACTTCAACAATAACTCTAGAAATGCAAATTAAAACAATGAGATGTCATTTAAAATTGATCACTTCAGCAAAGCTTAACAACACACATTTAAATTAGGGATATGATTTGGTAGAAACTCTCGGGAATTAGACAAATTTATTAAAATTTAAAATATTCATTTCATAAGAATCAGAAATTACAGTTCTAAAAATTGAGCCTACAGAAAAATTTACATAAGGGTACACAGACATATATTAACATAGCACTAAATTATTTACAATAACAAAAAATAGAAAACATCCCAATAGCCTATATGAGAACAAACTATGGTACAGGCATATAATAATACTATTATAAAAATAAGGAAAATATAGTCTTTATTAACAAGAAAAGTGACTAGGTTTTTTGTTAGAAAAAAATGCAACGCAGAAGTATAGTATGCTCTCAAAAGAAATGTTTTAAATACTTTTTATAATAAAAAATAATCTGGAAGAGCATAGCGAAAACTAAGAGATTGTCTCACTATGAGATGTGGTGGGATTACAAATGAGTTTCCTTTCTGCAATGTACAATCTTTCTTTTTAGAAAGTCTTTTATCTATTTCTTTTTAATTAAATAAAAAAAGATTTTTAGATTTTATTTAAATTCTAGTTAACATATAGAGTTATTATTAGTTTCAGGGGTAGAATTTAGTGATTCATCAGTGCTCATTACATCAAGTGCCCTCCTTAATGCCCATCACCCAATTAGCAATTACACTCAACTACTTCTCCAGCAACCCTGTTTATTCCCTATAGTTAAGAGTCTCTTGTGGTTTGCCTTCTTCTCTGTTTTTATCTTATCTTATTTTCCCTTCCCCTATGTTCATCAGTGTAGTTTATAATTTTTAAATAATGACCAAGAAAAAAAAATAAGGTTCAAGTACAAGATTTTAATGACATCTCTGGTCATTTGTTCTACTTTGTTGTAAATTATCTGGATATAAAAGTACCCATATTACATAGTTTTTTTTTTTTTTTAGAAGATTTATTTATTTATTTATTTATTTGAGAGAGAGGGTGAGTGAGAGCGAGCAGGGAGAGGAGCAAGGAGAGAGAGAGAATCCTCAAGCAGACTCTCTGCTGAACGTGGAGCCTAATGCAAGACTCAATACCAGGACCCTGAGATCATGACCTGAACTGAAATTAAGAGTCTGACACTTAACCATCCGAGTCACCCAGGTGCCCCTAACATAGTTTACGTAATACTAAATTACATGTTTTTTAAATTGTAAAGGGGATGAAAAAGCAAACACAAATATGAAGCAAACAACATAGCAGGAGGCAGCCCAATATATATCCCTATTTAGCTTAAATTTACTAATTTGTGTGTGAAGACCTGTGACTTACCTCTTACAAAATTCAGTCAAGAGTATAAGGTAATGAGGGAACAAAGCACTGGAGTCATCCACTATCTATAGTGCTGCTGTTTCTAGTAGTTTCCATACACAATATTTAAAAATTTTAGTTTGTAGTTTTAGTGACAATAGGTGTAGTATAACTGGCAGCTCAACTGAAATTTATTTTCCTTATTTTATACATGTTAGAAATAGTTACAGAGTAGCATCATTCACTAACATGTCATAGCACTTGGGACTATTTCACATAAATATGTAAGATCCACAGTAATAGGGGTATGCTCCTGTTTTATTTCTTGAGGTCTGACAGTCTATACATACTCTAAAAGAATGCAAGAGTAATGCTGAAGTGGGGACCTGACAGCACCAATCACAGAAATCTCAAGTCTTTTTCTATAGATACACTGCTGTGTAACCTATACTTAAAATCTTATAGAGCAATAATGGTCCTAAAAGGGAACTAATAGCATATCTCCAACTGTGCCTGGCATCCTCCTTTCCTCAAATTCTCAAAAGAATCCTATTTTCTTTAAATCTTGATACATAAAAGGAAACAGTAGGAGAAAAGCTCAGATTGGTTAAGGATTGGTCAATAAGACTAAGAAAATGTTTCCACGAATAGTATATATGCCCCTCCTGTCTAATCTTCTGAGTGGTAGTGATATTCCAGTAGAAGATATTTGGATAAATATACAATAGCAGAGTCCCTGCTGGTCAAAGCTAGTAAAGCTGTTCTTTTAGCTCAGTGGCAAAGAATATATACCATATAGTACAAGAAAGGTTGGAGACTTGCTATGTACTCTTGCCAATTGCTTTTTACTTTAAAAGCTTTCTAAATCAATGACAAGCTAGCTAACTGCACTGAGAAGGGTATGGAATAGCCTCAAGTTGTATATGCAGTCCTTATGTAGAAAATAAGCATGGCTCATATGGCATATTGCTGTTCTCTATTTTAGAACTAGCACAGGAACCATGTGATGTGTTCATTGCTATGGTAACTACATTTCAGTAGTGAACAGGAGAGCAAACGGGCATGTAAAACATGTATAAGTTGTCAATATTTAAGTAATTGCTGTCCTAGAGCTGCAATAACTTAAATTTCCTTGCTGCATGACTTATTAAAATAAAATTCCACCTCTCCCATTTTTTTAAATGAGGTTAATAAGCCTTCACTCCCCATAATGCCTTTCCCATTCAAGAAAACAAATGCATAATGTCTTTCATCCAGGGTTTCATTTGCTTCACAGAGAACTACTGTTATTGTTATTAGAGATCTAGCCTTCTAAAAAAGTATGTGCAACGTACCATTTGATACAGAGATGAATGGAGTCTCAGTCTGGTCAACAGAAAAACAGTGGTTTGCCTATTTTCTCTAGGAGCTTGAGTCTACTGTTAGGACCAACTCAGTCAAGTTTTTAGGCTGGTTTAGGGAGAAAAAATCTCTGACTTGACATCAGAGTTATTTCACTTCCATGTCCTTTCTCACCAGAGCAACCTAAAAAGACCTTCCTAACACCTGATTATCTTTGATTTCCTTTAGATCAGTCTCTGATTGTCCCGCATTTTAATGAGATACTTATAATACTGCATATTTAAGCTTTCTGTATGATGCCACTTAGGAACAGAAGTCATAACAAGTTTCTCTAATAATCTACTTTGTCCTCCAATCCCTCCCTCTCTTCCTCTTTTTATCCATGATTCTGATTTGTGGAACAGCTAAAGGGATATCACATCAACGACTTAAAAAAAGTTAATTAGTTGAATGAGTTAAAAATGTAATAAGGGGCGCCTGGGTGGCTCAGGTCTGTTGAGTGTCAGACTGTTGGTTTTGGCTCAGATTAGGATCTCAGGGTCATGAGATGGAGCCCTAAGCAGGGGATACTGCTTGGAATTCTTTCTTTCTGCCCCCAGCCCCTTGCTCATACACACATTCTCTCTCTCAAAAAAAAAAAAAAAAGAAAAAAAAAAAAAGAAAAAAGTCAGCCTCTAATACAAATTATATTAAAAAGTTAAATTTATATAAAATATCATACTATCTTAAGCCTATCTTAAGTTAATAAAATAGCTTATTACAATGACTATAACACTATGGTTATTAATAAAATAAGCTCTATTTAAATATATATAAAATTATGTTTTTAGGTAAGTACTTTGGGGTTCTTTTATAAGGACCATATTCTGTGAGAAATTAAACACTCTTCACTACAACAAATGTTAATATCAAAATGGACTACTAAAAAAACCTATCAGAATTATGGTTATTCTTTATAGTGTATGACAATGTTCTAAGCTTTGTATCTTATAACTTGCTATTAACTTTGACCTACAACTTCTTTTTGTTACAACTTTTGAATTTTGAAAATACAGTACCATTTTATTGGAATGTGGAGGAAAATCTCATGTTAAATAAAGCACATTATATTTATAATCAATATATTTATACATATAATTATTCATATAGAAATTTAGCTGAAAAGATAATAAGTTTGTATAAAAAAGAGTAATTTGTACTTTGTGCTGTTTCAGCAGTAAGAATATTTTCTTCAAACTCATTGGTTCAGTGGCACCATATGGGGCATGTGGATCTTCAGATACCAAAAATGTCTCCAAGATACATTTCATTCTAGTGTGTTAAAACTTTCTACCCTGCAGCTGTCATTATAACTATATAATTCATACCCTACTATAAAAATGCAAATCACATAACTTACTATGCTTATAGGAAGAGAAAGAATTTCTAATGGCATCTATATTTCCAAGTCATAATTACAACTCTTTGTTAGAAGCATTCCATACATGGGAAGTCACTGATGATATTGCTGACTTAACAGGTAGGGTCAAAGGATGAGAAAGGAAATGAGACCAAAAAGATATTTCAACAATAGAAAATTATATAACAATGTAAACTAATAAACTTTAGCTACATACAGCAACATGGATGAACCACAGAAATCTATTATTGAATGAAAAGAGCAATACCATAATACATTTCTATATAGCTAAAAAAGCCCATAATATATTGTATAAAAATATATATGTATATATACACATATATATGTATGCCTACACATATATATGTACATATGAAAGGGAATATATACATACACACACAGGAAATGAAAATACAAAAGTTAGAATAGGCATTATCTCTGCAAGGGATTGCTAAAAGCCTTAAATACTTCAAATGAAGAGGGAGGCAGAGGCATCTGTTTTGTAACGTGTTACATATATTCTTTGATACATATTAAATATTTCATTATGAAGAAAAAATACGAGAAGAGAAAAAGAGCTCATCAATGTATAATTACTTCTCTATGTTGTTAAAACATCATAGTTCACATTTTACCACAAGAAACGGTGAGAGAACAGAGTAGAAGAGCCTACCATGGAAAATCACCTTTTTCCCTCAATAAAATGCATATGCAATAAGGGAAAATATTCACCCTTTCCCACAAGTAACCTTTAGTCAATTTGTTTAGATAATCTTTTCATAATTTGTATGCCATACATAAATATATAAAAGAATTAAATAAAACTTTTCTTTCTCTGGAAACAGAGAAGCAAAATTTATTTTTCTTGTAAAAAAACAGTGAGACATTAATACAATCACTTGGTTGGCTCGCAACTGGCTTTTATAGCATTTTGTTTTCTTGTTATCGAGGTATATATAATAAATGCACAATATGATGCACAGATCTTAAATATTCGCCCCAAACAAGATACAGAACACTTCCATCACTCCAGGGAGTTCTTTACAGTCTCTCACTAGTCAATCCTTATGCCTCCTTAATAAAGAAGAAACTACTGACTTCCATCACAGATTGTTTAAATGGAATATAGAATGCAAATATTCTTTTGCATAATCCCCGTTAACACTTGGTAGTCCTATTAACTTAAACCACTAAGTGGGTAGGCAATGGTATCTTCACTGTGGTGTTAATTTGTATTTCACTCATGACTAGTGATGTTGAGCCCCTTTTCATGTGCTCATTGGCCATTATATTCTCTTTGTGAAGTGTCCACATATTTTGCCCAATTTTTTTTATTGTTCTGTTTGTCGTCTTACTGGTTTGTAGGAGTTTTTTTTTTTTTTTAAAGATTTTATTTATTTATTCATGAAAGACAAAGAGGCAGAGACATAGGCAGAGGGAAAAGCAGGCTCCGTTCAGACAGCCCGATGTGGGACTCAATCCCAGGACTCCAGGATCACGCCCTGGGCTGAAGGCAGGCGCCAAACTGCTGAGCCACCCAGGGATCCCCAGTAGGAGTTCTTTATACATTCTGTATATAATCCTTTGTCAGACATATGAATTGTAAGTGTTTTCTCTCTCTCTTTTTTTTTTTTTTTAGTGTTTTCTCTTAATCAATGGTTGGCCTATTTGTTATCTTAATAGTGTCCTTGAAAAAAAGTAGCTTTATTAAGTTATTAATTTATTCTCTACAAAAGTACAGTATGAGGGAGGTTAGAGACCCATGTTGTTCAAGGGTCAATTGTATTAATAATGGCAAACAGATATTATTTAACTACCAAGAACATAAAGTCTTTAAGAATTGATTGTGCTAAGAATCAGGATTCCTGGGACCAAGTTCTGCATCAGGCTCCCTGCATGGAGCCTGCTTCTTTCATTGCCTCTCTCTCTTTCTGTGTGTCTCTCATGCATAAATAAATAAAATCTTAAAAAAAAAAAGCATCAGGATTCCCTCTTATGTCAAGTCCATACACATTTACTATGCCTCTATTCCAATCTATTAAACACAATGACGCCATGTCAAAGCACAGAACTTGTAATGCTACAACCACTGCTTAAAAACTTTCGGTATTTTCCTTTTGTTGTTGCAAGCAGGACAAGACTGGGGGAGAGCAATTATGAGGCTACCATAGTAATTCAAGGAAGTGATAACATTAGGAACCAGAAAGAAGACAACAGAGGTGGTTAAGAAGCAGTCAGATTTTCAATATATGTTGTAGGCATATTCAAAAGCAACTGCTTTGATTAAAGTTAGTATGTGACAATGGTTACTGAAGCTCCCTGACTACAAATCACTGGACATCTATCTCCAACCTAAAATTGTCACTCAAGGTCTATAAACTAAGAATGACATCATAAACTTCTTCAAGATGCTCAAAAAAATCAAGAAATAATCTCTTAGATGTATATGGCATATCTACTACTATCAAAAACTCCATAATTTCAGTGTCAACATGTAAATAATTTACACCTACTACATACATGAAACATTGGTGATAAAAATCTAAACACCTTTTTGTTTACTCTTATCTCTTCTTTCTCAAAGAATTTGTAATCTATTAAATGACCCATATATTAAGATAAAAAACCAAAGCTGTGCAAGAACCAAGTGTGATAGTCTAAAGAATATTCTATAAACGAGGGGAAAATTAGTGAACGAATAAAGTGTTCATGGAAGAAAGTGGATTTTTTAAAAAAAGATCATTCATGAGAGACACAGAAGGAGACAGAGAGAGGCAGAGACACAGGCAGAGGGAGAAGCAGGCTCCATGCAGGGAGCCCGACGCGGGACGTGATCCCGGGTCTCCAGGATCACAACTTGGGCCGAAGGCGGTGCTCAACTGCTGAGCCACCCAGGCTGCCAGAAGAAACTGGATCTATCCCTCATGACACAACATAACCCATCCTCAAGTCAGGTTTTTAAGAATATACCGTCATTTTGTGTGATTTCAAAACAAAGTACTTCCCTCTCATAACTTGTGTCTGTAATTATAAATTAATGAATGGTTTAATTAAATAATGTTTGTCACTTCCACCAGACTGTAAAATCCATGAGGGTAGAAATCATGTCTATTCTCGTTCACTGAGAAACTTAATAAATCATTACATTTCTTTTTAAAAAAATCTTTATTTCACATTTCTATTTCAGGTAAGTAAAGAAAGCCAAGAAGCCCATATTCATCTGCCAGGTATTCCAAACTCATGGAAATTTGATTCTTATTAACTTCGATACAACAGGTAACCTTTGTTCCAAAAGGCCTGATTTTATTCATAGTGTAAATTCATTATTTCGTTCAGAAAATATTTACCGAGTGTGAAGGCACTGTTTAAAGGGTTGAGGATGCAGTAGCAAATGAGACACAAAGTCCTTATCCTTATGGACTAAGCTCATACATATTATACTCACTTTTGCTTCAATGGCATTCTCAAGCCATTCATTCTATGAAACATTGTCTTCACTCCTCTTCATCACTATCATGAAGTTTTTCTGAACACTTAGTCCTTCGGTATGGTCAACTGATAAAATACAAAGTACTTAGCTAAATTTGAATTTGAGATATGCAATGAATAATTCTTTAGTGGATGTCCCAAATATTGTGTGTCGTACCTGAAATTCAAAATTAAATGGATATCTCATATTTCTTTTCACTAAATTGGGCAGCCTCATTACCTGGTAATTTCTCCCGTTTCCAAATTTCCATTCTAATTATATTCAGAATCATAGAGATTAACATTTAATTATTGTCTTCTGTAGGATTTTTGTTTTATTGCTCTATATTGTAAGCACTTAAACACTTCATAGATGTATTCAGAAATTTAAATTACAATGAAGATTTATTTATAAGATGTTCCTCCCAACTGTACTGGTAATACTAAAAAATGAGAAAATGTAAAAATGTCCAATACAAGACTAATGAAAATAAAAAATATATAGCAATATATATATATATAGCTACACAAAATGATAATTGAAAGCAATTAATAAAACTGGAAAATGCTAAAAATGTAATACTAAATGAGAAAAAGGATATAAAATTATAATAATAGAAATAACTTCAATTTCCAGAAACATTGCCTATATAGAACAGTTGGTTCTACTCTTTAAAATGCCAAGGTCATGAAAGAGAGAGAATGACCAAGGAACTGTTCCAGATTAAAGGAAATCAAGAGCTATGGTATATAAAGGCAATGAATGCTCCTGGATTGGATTTTGGAGTAGGAAAACAAAATTGCTACAAAAGGTATTCTGGGGAGAACTAAAAACATTTGAATATGTACTGTGGTTAGATGCATATGCAGAGAAAGGGAATGCTCAAAGTATAGGGGAGAAATGTAATTGTCCTCTTCTTACAACTTTTCTCTAAGACGTGAATCATTTCAACTAAACAGTTTAGAAATATGTATGAAAAAAACACTAAGAAAACACATGAAAAATATAGAGTTGATAATGCTGCATGATATGATGAAAGTTAATTTGAATTTTTCTTTGCATGTTTCTATATTTTTCATTCTCTACAATGTCACACATTATTATTATTAAAGCTGGAAATTTAAAAGAGTCACTTAGGGACGCGCCTGGGTGGCTCAGCAGTTGAGCGTCTGTCTTTGGCTTAGGGCATGATCCTGGAGTCCCAGGATCAAGTCCTGCATCGGGCTCCCTGCATGGAGCCTGCTTCTTCCTCTGCCTGCGTCTCTGCCTCTCTCTCTCTCTCTGTGTGTCTCATGAATAAATAAATTCTTTAAAAAAAAAAAAAAAGGGGATCCCTGGGTGGCTCAGTTGGGATCCCTGGGTGGCTCAGTGGTTTAGTGCCTGCCTTCGGCCCAGGGCATGATCCTGGAGACCCGGGATCAAATCCCACATCAGGCTCCCTGCATGGAGCCTGTTTCTCCCTCTGCCTGTGTCTCTGCCTCTCTCTCTCTCTCTCTCTCTCTCTCTCTGCATCTCATGAATAAATAAATAAAATCTTAAAAAAAAAAGAGTCACTTAAAGGTACTTTGATGAAATATATATATAATACACAATTCATTAATTTGTCAAGTTTATCTATCTTGATGTCCCATGTTGATGTTTTATAATCTTCCAAGATAAGAAACATTTTAAACATTTTATTAAATTATTATAAAATAAATTAGAAGATTGAATATATTCTCAATTACTTTCCTAAGAATTAGAAATACCAAAAAGTGAGTGTGAAAAGTTTGTCCATGTACTAATACAAGTTTACTCTTTAATCCTACTATCCAGAACATTCTATTATCTTATAATACAGGGAATTTTTAAAGGCTCTAACTTGAATTTGATATAGGCATAAGTAACCTTTCCAGAAATATTCATGTTACTTATCTTACATAGACAAAGGCAATCTGATAACTAAAATCAGCAATGTCTTGGGACTATTTTTCTATTGCTTAGAAAATAAATAAATAAAAATCCTGAGATCAGTTAACATAAATCTGAGAGTATCTAAAGAAATAGAGATGAGAATATTTATAGAAAAGGCCTAACTCTTCCTATATGCTTGCCATACAATAATTAATCCATTAAATCACAGTTTCTTTCTTTTATTTTTTATTTTTTATTTATTTTTTATTTATTTATTTTTTATTTTTTTTATGATAGTCACACAGAGAGAGAGAGAGAGAGAGAGAGAGGCATAGACACAGGCAGAGGGAGAAGCAGGCTCCATACACCGGGAGCCCAACGTGGGACTCGATCCCGGGTCTCCAGGATCGCACCCTGGGCCAAAGGCAGGCGCCAAACCGCTGTGCCACCCAGGGATCCCTTTTTTTTTTTTTTTTAAATCACAGTTTCAAAGGCAACCCTGCCTCATAGATCTTCCACTTCTTCCATTTGCTATTTGAAAAATAATACTAAGCACCATTCAGTTGTGATAATGTTTCTGGTAAATTCATATCTTTTTCACCCATTTTGTACCTGTCAAAATGTCCTCAACAATAAGCAAAAATTCTAATTTATTTTGTAGTATTCTTTGTGGTGCATTTCTAATCCACATAATAAGACATATAAACTCTGACTTGAGCAAAACAAAGATAAAGTTTGATTATGAAAGGGTAAACAATGTTCTCCCTGGAAGAGGTAGGAACAGAAGAGGTCATTTTTGTATTAATACCATGCCGAGAGAAAGATAATATGTATTTCCTCATATGGTAAGAAATTAATTTCCTATTACTATCAACCCAAGTTGGCTTGATGCTATAAATAAAAGAATTCTATTTATCAAATTAAGAATTCTGCCTTAATTTGAATAAATGATTGCTAGTATCTCTATTAACTAATGTTTTTGTTTAAGATTAGTTTTATCCAGATCAATTACTGAAAAAATATACTGCCTCTCAAAACGAATCATTTATTATTATTTAAAAATAGTTCATATAGTTCAAAAGGAATAGTAGTTTGATAATAAAACAACAGTAATGAAAACAGCATATCTGTTGGGCTTGAAAATACCTAACACAAATCCTATGAGCAGTCGTATTTTTGAATGAACATTAGAACATTTTTCCAAAGAAAAGGAATTAAAAAAATAGGAGGAGTTAATCAGCTCTTGCATATAGGAAATGATGATAGATTTAAGTCTTCTGGGGGCACCTGGATGGCTCAGTGGCTGTGTCTGCCTTTGGCTCAGGGCATGACCTTGGGATCCAGGATCGAATCCCACATCGGGCTCCCTGCAGGGAGCTTGCTTCTCCCTCTGCCTGTGTTTCTGCCCCTCTCTCGGTGTCTTTCATGAATAAATAAATAAATAAAATCTTAAAAAAAAAAGTCTTCTGTTATTTAGGTAGAAAATTTGACAACTGGGAGCTAAAGTCCTAGTCCCCTAGCCTTCTCTACACTATGGATTAAAATCAGAGAGGAAAAAAGCTGACCAAATGCTTTTGGTGGAAACCAGAGTCCCTGGGCTTGTTAAATTAGTATACAGGGTTACCACAAAACTTAGGCTTTTTTTTTTTTAAGATTTTATTCATTCATAGAGACAGAGGGAGAGAGGGCCAGAGACACAGGCAGAGGAAGAAACAGGCTCCATACAGGAAGCCCGACATAGGACTCGATCCTGGGTCTCTAGGATCACACCCCGGGCTGCAGGCGGCGCTAAACAGCTGTGCCACCAGGGCTGCCCAAAACTTAGGCTTTTTAAACTATTTACATTAGCTGGGACCTTTAAGTTGAAACTGAACTTAATACGTGAAAACATATTGTAGATTCCTATTCTGAAAAGAGAGAGACTGTGGTAACTGTATATAATAGCAGTGTTAACATTCTTTTTTTTTTTTTTTTTAAGATTTTATTTATTTATTCACAAGAGACACAGAGAGAGGGAGGCAGAGACAAAGGCGGAGGGAGAAGCAGGCTCCTCTCAGGGAGCCCGACGTGGGACTCGATCCTGGACATCAAGATCACACCCTGAGCCAAAGAGAGACATTCAGCCACTGAGCTACCCAGGTGTCGCCCGCCCCCCCCCCCCGCTCTTTTTAAGATTTTATTTATTTATTCATAAAAGACACAGAGAGAGAGAGGCAGAGACATAGGCAGAGGAAGGAGCAGGCTGGCTCCCTGCAGGGAGCTTGATGCGGGACTCAAACCTAGGACACTGGGACGATGACTTGAGCCAAAGGCAGAAGGTCAACTACTGATCCATCCAGGTGACCCGGTGTTAACATTCTTAAGAGATTTTAGAATACCTAGTACAGAATACCATGCCTGACACAGCATATGCTCTCAATAAACTGTTCAAATTGAAGGACATGAAATCTCTAAGAGAGTACCTTAAACTAAAAGGAAGAAAGCAAACTTTCAATTCTATTCCTTTCAAAATCTACCACCCCAAAATTCTGTTTTAATACTGATCCCTTTACCAAAGCACACAATTTGGTTATTATCAAAATTGTGAAAGATATTCTTTTAGACTTATGCTTGTGCTTAGGATCATATAGATTCTACTTTACTTCCATGGTATTCTGCATTAACAGAGAGAAGTAAAATAGAGTGTCACTAACTTGTTTTTATATAACATTTTGTATTTCTGAAATCACATTAACATATTTTACTTAATCCTGACAAAACAAGAGTATGCTTATTACCATTTTCCAGATGAGAAAATTAAGGGCTAGAGAAGTAAATGGACTTGTCATTGCCACACAGCTTAATCTGCTAACAGATTAGAGGTTCCACTGATCATAGGCTAGCACTCTAATAACCATATTAAACTGGAGAGTACATGTAGCAAAGAGATATGGTATTAATATGTACATCTAAGAACACCTGGGTGGCTCAGTGATTGAGTGGCTGCTTTTGGCTTAGGTGTGATCTATGTGCCATTTTAACAAGAAAATGTAGCCATTCTTGACTTTTTTTTTTTTTTTTTTACAGATTTTATTTATATTTGAGAAAGGGAAAGAGAGAGAGTGTGCCTGAGTGAGCAGGAGCGGGAATCCCAATGCGGGGCTCAATCCCAGGACCCTGAGATCATGACCTGAGTTGAAGTCAGACACTTAACCAACTGGGCCACCTAGGCACCCCTTTAACTTTTTCTTTCCATCTCACTTTCAATCTATTAGTAAATCCTGTTGGTTCCATCTTCAAAATATATCCAGACTTAAACAATTCTCCTTACTGCTGCTACTGCCACCTTGATGTAAACCTTGATATAAACCTCTATCATCTTTTGCTTAGACTATTGGTATAACCTAACAATGAGTCTCTTTGCTTTTGCCTTTGCCCCCTTTCTAGTGTAGTCTTTCTTACTAAGGAAGGTAGGTATTTTTGGATTTTGATTCTCAGAATTTAGCACATAAGAGTCACTGAAAAAGTACTTATTTAACTAATAAACATAGCAGTCAGAATAATCACTTTAAGAGGCAAGTCTTACCACTTCCCTCCTATCTAAACAAAAGTAAAAGTCCTTTTTTTTTTTTAAAGTTAAAGTCCTTTAATTGGCCTCCAAGACCCTGAAGAATCTAGCATGCCATACAGTCTGATCTCATCTCTTCCTATTTTCCCTTTATAGCCACACTAGTCTCACTGAAGTCCATTTACTGTCCATCTGCCTGGAAAGCTCTTCCCTCAGATATATGTCCTCCAGATCTCTGCTCAAACACTACTTTTTCAGTGAGATATACTCTAATCACCCTACAGATATAAGTATGTTTTAGATACATTTTAGGGGGGGGCTAAAATAAAGATTATTATTTTTAAAAACATAAGTACAAACCACTAACCATCCTTTATTTTTTTATTTTTAATATTTTGTTTATTTATTCATGAGAGACACACACACAGAGAGACAGAGGCAGAGACACAGGCAGAGGGAGAAGCAGGCTCCACGTAGGGAGCCTGATGTGGAACTCCATCCCGGGACTCCAGGATCATGCCCTGGGCTGAAGGTGGCACCAAACCACTGAGTCACCCAGGGATCCCCAACAGCTATCTGTTAAAAAAATTAACAGTATTTCCTTAGTAGTGACAAATAATCCAATCACTGTTCATACTTCCCCCATTGCCTTGTATGTTTTTCTTTTCTTTTCTTTCTTTTTTTTTTTTTTTTCCCAATTTGTTCAACTGGGATTGGGACACAAAGTCTATGCTTTGTCATGGGTTGACATATCTGTTATGTTTCTTATAACCTCTACATTTTCTCTCTTCCTCTCTTAGAACTGAGTTATCTGCCTGTAGAATGTCTCAATGTTGAATACATCTCAAGTGATGTTATTTAGTATCTTTCTCTGCCTCTTATATTTACTATGGTAGTAAGATTTGCAGAGTTTATATTAAGGTTCAAGTTCATTTTTGTTTTTCCCAAGACTTACATAGAGGATATTGTATAGTTTCAAGAGATGGTGCATAATGACTGAATAGAATTTCTACGTATAACGAAAGCATGCCAGAAATAGTTCATAAAATATACTAAAATTATAATTTACTATTTCAAGACAATCTAAAAGAGATTAAGAAACTTATACACACCATGAAAAAAACATGTTAGAATGAGAAAAATGAAGAAATAAAGTAACAGAATTTAGGAAAGAATTACAACAAAAAAAGAATTTCAAAAATGAAGAGAAAACTAGAATGGTCAGAATTAAGTAACATTTTTTAAGAGAAAAGGAAGACAAAAAGATAAAATTTAAAAATGGAACTATAGAAGACATAAACATTTTTTAAAAGAAACGATTATGGAAGCCAGGCAAAGAAGGAGCATGTGGATAAAGAGTGCCTGAAAAAAGAAAACCAAAGCAAGAAAATACAACAAATACTAAAAGCTGTATTTTAAGAAAACTTTCCTGGAAAAAAACAAACCCCCAAATTTAAAACTATGTATTGAAAAGGCATGCAGATTATGTTCTGAGCGTTTAGACCCAGAATGAACAACACACCAAGACATGCTCTACTTAATCACTTTAAGGAAAAAAAATCTGTACAAAAAGGCACAAAGAGCAAGTAACTTAGAAGGGGAAAATTATTTTATTATCAGACTGTGAGAGGAAAGAAATGGAAGCAATATGCTTAAAACACAGAAGGAAAAAAGGAGGCAAGAATTTTATATCCAGTAAGACTAAGTTTCATGTATAAAGCCTACAAACTGCTAGCAACATGAGATAACACAAGGAATATTGTTCCCTCCCATGAGGTTTTCCTGAGGAAGCCACTATACAGGGCAGCCCAGGTGGCTCAGGTGGAGCCTGCTTCTCCCTCTGCCTGTGTCTCTGCCTCTCTCTCTCTGTCTCTCATGAATAAATAAATAAAATATTAAAAAAAGGAAGCCACTATACAATAAGCTTCAGATCAAAACTACTAAAGAAACATCAACACAGCATAAAGGGCAGTAATTAAATATATAGTTACTTATAGAACTAAGAATAAATGGGAATTTAACAGTGAGAGAATAACATAATGACTATATACTCTAAAAATGTAATACAACTTGTAAAAATGGGAGAAAATATAGAGATCGTAAGTAAAAAAAATTAAAAATATTTTCAGTAATCACATTGGTAGTGGTAGCATTAAGAATAGTACTATGAGGGGCAGCCCCGGTGGCACAGCGGTTTAGTGCCCCCTGCAGCTGGTGTGGTCCTGGAGACCCGGGATCGAGTCCCACATCAGGCTCCCTGCATGGAGCCTGCTTCTCCCTCTGCCTGTGTCTCTGTCTCTCTCCTTCTCTTTTTCTCTCTCTCCCCCTCTCCGTGTGTGTCTCTCATTAATAAATAAATAAAATCTAAAAAATAAAAAAAGAATAGTATTATGAGACTGTTGTGTAAGTTCAATAGCATAAAGCAAATTAGCAAGTATGTGAATTTCTAAATCTCTCATGTCCTATGTTGTTGTTTTTTTTGAGAGAACAGTTTTTTTTTCCCCCCCAAGATTTTATTTATTTATTAATGAGAGACACAGAGACAGAGAGAGGCAGACACAGGCAGAGGGAGAATCAGGCTCCATGCAGGGAGCCTGACGTGGGACTCGATCTTGGGTCTCTAGGATCACACCCTGGGCTGAAGGCGGCACTAAACCGCTAAGCCACCCGGGCTGCCCTCATGTCCTATGTTCTAAAGAATCGGCATTCTTAGTGTGAAAGAAGGGGAATATAACATATACTATAGGAGATGTGAGGTAAAACCCTACAGCCTGAAAGTTGAACTGGAAGTAACAGCACAAATTCATGGGTTAGCTTAAAATATTAAATACACATACAGATATGTGTATATACATTTATAAGTATGTGTGTGCGCATGTGCATATATAACAACCATATTTCCTTTTTTTCTTTTAATAAAAGACTTTATTTATTTATTCATGAGAGACACACACAGAGAGATGTAGAGACACAGGCAGAGGGAGAAGCAGGCCCCATGCAGGTGTGGGATTCGATCTTGGGACTCCAGGATCACGTTCTGGGCCGAACACAGGCGCTAAACTGTTGAGCCACCCAGGAATCCCAACAACCATATTTCCTAACACTATCCACTGAAGAGGCCTATGACAATAAAGAAACAATCTTTAAACATTTTTAAAAATTATTTTTTATATTCCAGCATAATTAACATAGTGTTATATTAGTTTCAGGTGAGGATACAAAGTGATTCAACAATTCTACACATTACTCAGTGCTCAGTACACTAAGTATACTCTTAATCTCTTTCACCTATTTCAGCCATCCTTCTAGCCACCTTCTTTCTGGTAACTGCAAGTTTGCTCTCTATACTTAAAAGTCTGTTTTTTGTTTTCTTTTTGGTCTTCTTTGTTCATTTGTTTTCTTTCTTAAATTCCACATGAATGAAATAATATGGTGTTTGTCTTTCTCTTATTTCACTTAGCACTACACCTCTAGATCCATCCATCTTGTTGCAAATAGCAAGATTTCACTCTTTCCTATGGCTAAATATTCCATTGTGTGTATGTATACACATCATATCTTCATCCATTCATCTTGGGTTGCTTCCATTTTGCCTACTGTAAGCAACGGTACAATAAAAAAGGGGTGCACATATTGCTTTGAATTAGTGTTTTTATATTCTTTGGGCAAATACCCAATAATACAGTTCTATATTCAATTTTTTGAGGAACCTCCATAATGTTTTCTATAGTGGCTGAACCAGTTTGCATTCCTACCAACAGTGCACAAGGGTTCCTTTTTCTCCACATCCTTGCCAACACATGCTGTTTCTTGTATTTTTGATTTTAGTCATTCTGACAGGTGTGAGTTGATATCTCATTGTCTTTTTGATTTCCATTTCCCTAATGATGAATGATGATGAGCATCTTTTCATGTGTCTATTGGTCATCTGTATGTCTTCTTTGGATAATGCCTGTTTATGTCTTCTATGCATTTTTAATTGCATTGTTTATTCTTTTGGTGTTGAGTTGTAACAGTTTTTTTTTTTTTTCTTAAAGGTTTTATTTATTTACTCATGAGAGACACAGAGAGAGAGAGGCAGAGACACAGGCAGAGGGAGAAGCAGGCTCCATCATGGAGCCCAACATGGGACTCGATCCCAGGTCTCCTGTATCACACCCTGGACTGAAGCGGCACTAAACCACTGAGCCACCCCGGCTGCCCGTATCAGTTCTTTATATATTTTGGATACTAACCCCTTATCAGATATGTCATTTGCAAATGTCTTCTCTTATTCAGTAGGTAGCCTTTTAGTTTTGTTGACTGTTTCCCTCACTGTGCAAAAGCTTTTTATTTTGATGTAGTCTCAATGGTTTATTTTTGCTTTTGTTTCCCTTGCCTCAGGAGACATATCTAGAACAATGTTGCCATAGCCAATGTCAAAGAAATTACTGCCTCTGCTCTTTTCTGGGATTTTTACAATTTTAGGTCTCAACTTTAGGTCTTTAATCCATTTTGGGTTCATTTTTGTGTATAGAATAAGAAAAGTGGTCAATTTCAGTCTTTTGCATGTAGCTGTTCTGTTTTCCTAACAGCATTTGTTGAAGAGAATTTTTCCCGTTGCATATTCTTGTATCCTCTGTTTTAGATTGACCATATATCTGTGGGTTTATTTCCGGGCTTTCTATTGTTTTTTAAATTTTTATTTCATTTAAATTTAACTAATTAACACATAGTGTATCAGTTTCAGAAGTAGAGTTCACTTATTCATCTTTTGCATTTAACACCCAGTGCTCATTACATCACATGCCCTCCTTAATGCCCATTACCCAGTTACTCATCCCTCCATCCAACAACTGTCAGTTTGTTTCCTACAGTTAAGAATCTCTTATGGTTTGTCTCCCCCTTTGATTTCAACTTATTTTATTTTTCCTTCCCTTTTCCTACGATCCTCTGTTTTGTTTTGTAAGTTCCACATGAGTAAAATCATATAATTATCTTTCTGATTGACTTATTTCGCTTAGCATAATAACCTCTAGTTTCATTCACATCATTGCAAATGGTAAGATTTCATTTTGGATGGCTGAGTAATATTACATTGTATATATACATATATAAAATACCACATCTTCTTTATCCATTCATCTGTTGATGGACATCTTGGCTCTTTCCATAATTTGGCTATTGTGGACATTGCTCCTATAAATATTGGGGTGCATCTGCCCTTTAAGATCATTATGTTTGTATCCTTTGGGTAATACTTAATAGTGCAATTGCTGGGTTGAAGGGTAGATCTCTTTTTAACTTTTTGA
Source organism: Canis lupus dingo (assembly GCF_003254725.2). NCBI lineage: Eukaryota > Metazoa > Chordata > Mammalia > Carnivora > Canidae > Canis > Canis lupus. The sequence continues at coordinate 25,284,379 of NC_064246.1, read as the reverse complement.
GGAACTTCTACATGGTTTTCCAGAGTAGCTGTACCACCTTGCATTCCCACCAAGAGTGTAAGAGGGATCCCCTTTCTACACATCCTTCCCAACATTTGTTGTTTCGGAACTTGTTAATTTTAGCTATTCTGGTATGTTGAGATTTCTATTTTGTTGCATATATCTATGTGTCTATTTTTATGCCAGTACCATAATGTTTTGATTACAGCTTTGTAGTATATCTTGAGATCTGGGATTGTCATACCTCTAGTTTTGTTCTTTTTCAAGATTGCTTTGGCTATTTGGGGTCTTTTGCGGTTCCATATGAATTTTAGGATTATTTGTTCTAGTCCTGTGAAAAATGCTGTTGGTAATCTCATAGGGATTGCATTAAATCGGTAGATTGTTTGGGATAGTATGAATATCTTTTTTTTTTTTTTAGTATGAATATCTTAACCATACTTGTTCTTCCAGTCCTTGAGTATAGAATATCTTTCCATTTCTTTGTGTCATTTTCTTTTTTTTTTTTTTTTTAGTCTTTTTTTTTCAATTTTCACTTATTTATGATAGAGAGAGAGAGAGAGAGGCAGAGACACAGGCAGAGGGATAAGCAGGCTCCATGCACCGGGATGCCCGATGTGGGATTCGATCCCGGGTCTCCAGGATCGCGCCCTGGGCCAAAGGCAGGCGCCAAACCGCTGCGCCACCCAGGGATCCCCTTTGTGTCATTTTCAATTGCTTTCATCAATGTTTTATCATTTTTAAGTACAGGTCTTTCACTTTTTTGGTTTATTCCTCAGTATTTTATTATTTTTGATGCAACTGTAAAAGAGATTGTTTTCTTAATTCAATAAAGAAACAATCTTGTAGTAGTGAGTGTCTCTACCACCCAGGCTGTGGTCTTGAAATAAACAAGTTTCTCAGTTTTCATTATTTCCACCTGTCATTTCAAATTCCGTGTATTTGTACTTTATCTCATTTTTTATGGATTAGACTATAAGATTCTATACTCTCTTATCCTAATTACAAAGCTAGTGCAAGTAATAATCTATTCAGTATTATACCCTTAATATATTATAATAAAGAATGTATCTAGTCCTTGTCCTAAAACTTTCTGACTGATACGATTGTCTTTCTTATGTGGTGACTCATTGTGGGTCCTTAGATAGCCTCAAGATTGGGTTGGAACTTTGGGTCTACCTATTCCCCCAAGATGGAGGAATAGAGATTGAGTTTAATCACCTGGCCAATGATATAATCAGTCATACCTATGTAATAAAACTGCAATAAAAATTCTGGACACAGGCTTAGTGAAGCTGTCTGGTGGGCAAATACACTGATGTGGTAGGAAGGTGATATGCCTTGAGTATAAGAGGAGAGGTCACAGAAACTCTGCATTCTAACATCCTTCCAGACCCCTCCCTATGCATGTCTGCTCTTGGCTGTTTCTGAATTGTATCTTTATATTAAAGCTGTGATTGTAAGTATAGTGCCTTCTTGGGTTCTGTGAGTCTAGATGAATTATTAAACCTGAGAAGGTTGTGGGAATCCCTGAACTTGTAGCCTAGTTGGTCAGAAGTGTAGGTGGCTCAACTTCAGCTGGAATCTTAAGTAGGGTCAGACTTATGGAGAATTAAGCTCTTAAACCTATATAATCTGACTAAACTTGGGTAGTTACTATCAGAATTGAATTGCAGCCTACCCTGTTGCGGTGGAAACAAAACTAAGGTAAAAAGTAATGATCAAGTAAAAGCAAAGTACACAAGCAAGCATACGTTGTCCATGTTGTTACCCAGTACTAGTGCCCAGAGAGCAAGAAAGATATATGCGTTTTTAAACAAAAAATTGATAGGGCTCAGTACTTTTCAGTTTTACTTTCTACATATCTATAAAACATTTCTTAACACGGTTCCAAGAGTAATGAATTTTAGAGTTGTCATTCAAATTCAAGAGCCAACTTAATAGCTCATGTAATGTACAATGCTCTATTTTATTTATTTTTTTTATAAAGATTTTATTTATTTATTCATGAGAGACACAGAGAGAGACAGAGGCAGAGAAACAGGAAGAGGGAGGAGTAGGCTCCATGCAGGGAGCCGTGTGGGACTCGATCCTGGGTCTCCAGGATTACACCCTGGGCTGAAGGCAGCACTAAACCACTGAGCCACCCAGGCTGCCCCAATGTTCTATTTTATGAAGGGAAAAGAAAAGTATAAGTTAGTAGTGAAGAGGAAATTCAAAGTTAATTCATTACAGGTTAATTTTAATTTTGCATTACTATGTTACATAGAATATATAAAATTGTCAAAGCAAGGGTCAATATTTTTTTCTAAAAAATATTTTAAATGTTGTCAAATATAAAGTAGTTATAAAATTTAGTTTGGTAGATTCAGATTTAAGATGGAATCTTAAATCTTAGATCTTTCTAAGATCAAAAGTAGTGATTAAATATGAGCATAAATATTTGTAAAGATAATTATTTTCGATAATTTGCAAAGATTCAAATTCTCCATACAAAGGAAAAAATTTATACACTCACTTATCTAATATTTAATAAATATATATATATTAGGGAGTGGGACTAATGAAGAATGAAAGTGTGCTGAAGGAACACATCCTAGTATAAAAGAAAACCCATTAAGATGTCATTACTGGGATGGCTGGGTGGCTCAGGGATTGAGTGCCTGCCTTTGGCTCAGGGCGTAATCCCAGAGTTCTGGGATTGAGTCCCACATCGGGCTTCCTGCATGGAGCCTGCTTCTCCCTCTGCCTGTGTCTCTGCCTCTCTCTCTCTGTGTGTCTCTCATGAATAAATAAATAAAATCTTAAAAAAGAAGATGTCATTACTAAACAAACTCATTATTATAACGACACAAAATATTACAGAATCACATTTTAAAAAAGAAACTAGATGAGTAATGGTGGAGGGGGTAGGAGAAGGTGGGGGAGAAGATGTGAAGGAGGTAATATATGAACTGAGGTTATTTTTTTAAAGATTTTACTTTGAAGTAATCTCTATACACAGAGCGGGGCTTGAACTCGCAATCCTAAGATCAAGAGTCCCATGTTCTACTGATTTAGCCAGCCAGGCACTCCAATATATGAACTGAATTTTAATGGATAAGTACAAGTTTACCAGATAGAATTGGAGAGGAGTGAGGATAAAGACTGAGAGAGTGGGTTATGAAAGGACACAAAGCCAAAAGTGACTACAGTGCCTTCTGGAAAATAGTTAATGTAGTACAGGAAAAAGAGGAGCTTGTGGGATACAAGTTAAGACATAAAGATAAAAATAAAGGGCTATAAAATGAAACTAAAGAGTATATAATGGGGATTCATTCATATTCATCTAATGTTTTTAAACATTAGCAAAAATGAAATGAGTCTTTAAAGTCTATACTTTAAAGAAAGATCACTTTTTATTTCTTAAATTATTTTTATTGTGCTAAAATGAATTGGATGGTAGAGTTAAATCATGTTAGTCTTAATTCAGTTTAATTCTTACAGCACATAAAAAAATTTTTTTTTTAAGGAAGGTCTCTGCCCAACAGGGGACCTGAACTCATGACTAAGATCAAGGATAACATGCTCTACTGACTGAGCCAGCCAGGTGCCCCTTTTAAATAAGGCCAGTATTTAACCCTGTTAGTGAATGTCTTACAAACATTCGATAACCAAACATTAAAATAACTCCATTAGAAACAGGCATTCACACGCATTGTTGTTGAGAATGAAAACAGTTATAATTCTTTTGGAGAGCAATTTGGCAACATCTAACAAAATCACATATGCATGTACCTTTGACCCAATAGTCCCATTTGTAGGAATTTACCCTGAAAAAAAAACCCCTCTAAGATCATGAAAATATGAGTGCATAAAGTTATTCAATTAGATTGCTTTTAACTGTAAAATACTGGAAACAACCCAAATGCCCATAGACAAGAGACTGACTGAATACACTCTGGTATATTCAGAAAATGAGGCACAATGCAGCTATTAAAAAAAAGTGAGAGGGCAGCCCGGGTGGCTGAGCAGTTTAGTGCCGCCTTTGGCCTAGGGCATGATCCTGGAGACTTAGGATGGAGTCCCACGTCGGGCTCCCTGCATGGAGCCTGCTTCTCCCTCTGCCTGTGTCTCTGCCTCTCTCTCTCTCTCTCTCTCTCTCTGTCTGTCTCTCATGAATAAATAAATAAAAACTTAAAAAAAAAAGTGAGGAAAATCTCTCTGAGCTTTTATGGAATGATTTCCAAGATAAAATTCACAACAACAAATAAAAGCTAAATGCAAAGAGAACCTACAATGTACTGCATTTCATGTAACAAAGAAGGGATATAAGAAAATATACATGTTTCTCCAATGTTATGCTAAAAGAAATACAAGAATGTGAGCCAGAAACTAATGAGATTATCTACAGGGCAGAGAGTAAGTGGGAAGACAAAGTAGGAAGAATGAGAGAAGGAAGAAAGAAGTAGATGAAAATGAGGTCCTGGGGAGTGACACTTTTAAGTAAGCTATTTGCACAGTTCTGGTGTTTAAAACCATGTAAATGTTTCACACACTTGAAAAAAATTAAAATAATTCAGAATGTTGGGGAATCCTAATAGAATGCAAATAGTAACAAATGAACTTTATTGTAATTAAGTATCATAATCATCCTGAGGGATTAGGGGAAAAAAAGAACTAACCTAAGTAACCTAAAAAAAGTGTTTTGAGAATATAGTCTAAAGCTAAAGACAAAAAGAGCTATACACAAATAGTAAAGTCTAGTTCATAAGTCTCTTTTTCACAGCAAGTATTAATTATCTATTATTGCATGAGAAATTGCTCCAAACTTTAGTGGTTTAAACAAGAAACACTTATCTCATAGATTCTATGGATAAGAAAACCAGGGTTGGCTTAGCTAGGCACCTCTTAATCAAGGTCGTTCTAACAACCACAGCGTAGCCAGGGCTGCAGTCATCTCATGTTTAAGGGAACATGTGCTTCAAAGCTCATTCAGATGGCTGTTGGTAGCCCTCAAGTCCTCCCTGGCTACTGACTGGGGACTCTTTCTTGCTACATGAGACTTTAGGGTTACCCAAAACATGGAGGCTTGCTTTCTCAAGAGTAAGGCCTCTGAAAGTGAGAAAGAGTGAAAATGAGACAGAAGTCACAGTACTTTTGTAATGTAATTTTGGAAATGATCTATTATCACTTTTGCCACAGTCTATTTGTTAGAAGTCACTCTATCTAGCCCCACAGGCACAGAGAGGAGACTACATAAGATCATGAATACTAGGAGGAAGGGAGCAATGGGGGACATTTTATAGGTTGCTTATCACAGTCTGTTTTCTAGTCCACAATTCATGCCCCTCCTATATACAAAATATGCTCACTTTCTCCCGAGGGTGCTTTTGCAATTCTGAAACTACCTTATATATACTTTAGATGTGAGCAAATAAGTCATTAAACTGTAGATGATGAAAGCCAGGTTTCTTACTGCTGAAGAAAAGAAATAGGAATAAGGAAGGAAGGAAAGTTACCTTTAACCCCGTAGTGTTGGACTGCAATCGGAAGAATCATTATGGTGTCATGTTTTTTAATATAAATAGAGATACAGATAGGCAGATATAGATGTGTATATTCATAAATAAACATTTCTTAGTTCTGTTTGCTGAGAGGACCCAGAAGTAAGACAACCAACCAGCAGCACTGAGCACATCTAGTTCCCAGCTCTTGGTGTCTAAATGTTAGTTTCTAATAAATCAGTCTCCAGGACTCTATAGAGAAATGGATGATTCCAGGGCTGAGACAAAGAAAAGATAAGATGAATGGGGAATGACTCATGGTACCAGAAAGTATAGTGCTCAAAAGTTAATGAGGGAACATCAAAAGAACAGATGAGCCAACACGAAGAAGCACCCAATGGCCAAAATCAGGATATTTGGAGAAACAACACAATGACTGCAATGGTTCATAACCCATAGAATAAAATAAACATCCATAAATTATACTGAAGTAAAAAAAATAAGTTAAGAAATTAATAACTGGGGGAGAAGGTGCAGCACAGAAAAATCACCTTACATAAAAAAAAATAATCATTTGGCAAAGACCACAAAATTTATTGGAGGCAAGAATCATCAAATAGATGTTAAAAGTCGTGGGTAAAATATGACAAAAGAACAAAATATTTATGTAATCCCCTTTATTTTCCCACAGGATATTTATATAATTAAATTACCAAAGGAGGGGCACCTGGGTGGCTCAGCGGTTGAGCATCTGCCTTTGGCTCAGGGTGTAATCCTGGGGACCTGAGATTGAGTCCCAAATTGGGCTTCCCACAGGAAGCCTGCTTCTCCCTCTGCCTATGTCTCTGCCTCCAAGTGTCTCTCATGAATAAATAAAATCTTAAAAAAAAAATACAAAAGGAAAAATAATACTTTTAAAGTATATAAACTGGGTCAATATCTCTTTAACTAAGTAATCAAAATATGACCAATAATGAAAAGTGTTGAAATCTTAATATACAGTATGAAAAAACATTACAACAGCATTTCTGAGATATTCTTGCCAAAATGTCTTAATTAGAGGAAATATTAGTCAATCCTACATTGAAGGACATTCTATAAAATAACTGGCCAGTACTCTTCAAAAGTGTCAAGGTCATAAAAGACAAAGGAAAACCAAGGAATTGTTCCAGATTAAAGAGATGAAGAAAATATGAAAACTAAATGCAATATAGGATCCCAGGATAGGTCTGAATCAGAATAAGGACATTAGGAATTTTGCAAATGTGAACATTTTATACAACCACTGCAGAATCATCAAAGTTCAGAAGTGATTGTTGATAATATACTATTACTAATTTCAGAACCTATTTAAATTTTGCTAATTATCCTCTTAATGTCAAAGGTGGCACAGAAAAAATTCAAGCTGAGTCAAAAACACCAGATTTTCTGAATAAAGTCCAATGCTCCTTCCACTGTCATACAAATTTAAAATTTTAATATACAAGGATAAGTCAATTTCACTTAAAAATGAATTAAATAAGAACTTTAAATATTTACACATTAATTTTACATCATGGCATACTAGATAGTTATTAGTACAACAGTCACAAATTTGTAGTATAGTAACTGGAACAAATAAAAAGATTAATTGAAATACTGAGTAACGTGGTATTTATGGCATTAGATAAAATATGATTATCTCTAAAACAATTCAAGCTATTTAAAATTACTGGGCTTTTTACCAATAATGGATGGTGGTCTGGGAATGACTTAAAAACCTTCCTCTATAGAGAGGCAATATAGTTGGTAAAGGGATGGAGTGAAAAGGAGCAAGAAAGGAAGAGTATATAGGTGGGAATCAGAAGAGAAAAGGAGTTAAGTAGAAAGGAAGGGAGATGTAAATCACACAGTTACATAGCCTTTGGCTCTTTCTGAATCCTTCCTATAGCACATCTTTACAACATGCTATTGACATTAGGAGCCTCCCCTGTGTTACTCTGAATCTCATTTTTTCCCCCAGACCAGTAAAATATATCAGAAAGACCCTAAGGAGAAAGTTAAATCTAGGAACTAAATAGCAATCTTATAATGCCATAGTACTGTCTTAATTGAAATTTCATTATCCCCAGCAGAAAATATAAATATATGAGAATTTTATAAGAGCACCATAAGTTTTTATTTATTTTTTGAAGGGGTTATGTATCTTCTCCAAAAACAACTCTTGCCACCTTCCTTGACTGATCTTGTAACAACCTTAGATTTTTGTCTGTGTCAAAGGCTCCTCTTGCTGCTTGTAGCAAAGAAAGAGGAATGGAAAGATCTGTATGAACAGTCTAAGGAAGGTGACTTCTACTTTTCCTTGGAAGAAACAAGGCACTTCTGTATATGTAAAAGGGTAGCATTACCATTTTAGATACAGTCCTATTATGCACATTAATGATGGGAATACCTTGATACAAGTTATATATATATAAAAAAAAGGCCATCTCTTCTAGTGTCAGAATATGGATCTGGTGACAGGCTGGCTCTGAAAATGTTTGAAAATCATTTAATTAAGGACTTAGATTTGACAGAAAGAAGTAGAAATTAAAAAAAAAAAAAAGAATTCCCTTATAATAAAATATGCACAGGTGCCTGGGTGGCTCAGTGTTTGTGCATCTGCCTTTTGCTCAGGTTATGATCCTGGGGTTCTGGGATAGAGTCCCACATCAGGCTCCCCAAAGGGAGCCTTCCTCTCTCTCTGCCTATGTCTCTGCCTCTCTGTGCCTCTCATGAATAAATAAATAAAATCTTAAAAAAAAATGCATAGATTTGAAAGACAAAGAACTTCCAAAAATTAAAAATAATAACTTCACAAAGAACAGAAAGTTTTCTAACCAAAGAAATTATCTGAGTGAAGATGTATTCATGTATAGCACTTATCATATTTTGTATATTTTCACACATAATTTATAGATTTACACAAATTTCATATTGAAATCGCAAATATCTTCCATGTTACAGATGTACAAAAACTGACAAAAAATTTAGATAAGACAGAGCTTATCAAAGGTTAATGACAATTAAAAGCACTATTATTTTTTAAATTATTAACTTTCATCATTTAAAAAGAATAGATATTAGATTAAAATGGACTTAACAGTGTAAACAAGATATACCAATGAAATCCGCCCCCACCCGAAAGATAAACAGAGAAAAAAAGCCTAACCTATAACCATCTGGTTTGGTAAAAAGATTATAAGGGTTTACTAATAAGGAGACAGCCATTAGTCAGGTTTAGAAAACATGGGTTCGAATACCTAAAGCCAATTTTACATTTCTTTCAAAATGTCCTGATGCGTTCTTGCCAGTAGCATTCCTGTTTTTGGCTGCATTTCACTGTCCTAATGAGATCGAAGAGCTATTCAACAACAACACAATCACATCAACAAACTGTAGAATTATGTTCACTGTTTTGTGACTCATTCATTGATAAAACAGATTTTTTTAAAAAAAGGTTAAATCATCATTCAGGAAAGAGTAATTTTAGTTTCCCGGCCTATACGAGAGATTTTTAATATAGTGAATCCTCTGTAGGGTCAAGAGGTTTAAAATGGATTTCCCTGCAAGATAATGTACGATATAGGAATATTGCCAGCAAAAGGACTGATGAAACAGAGTAACATATAATCTTTATAAACAGAAATCATCTGTGAGATTCAAAATACTAGGTATAGGAGAGGGAGTTTTATCTAGAATGTTATCATTCTTAATCTGTCTGAAATAATTAAGCTGATTCTTCTGCCCAATTTTCAAGCGGTATTTAACTATTTAAAAAATCTTGAAGTGCATTGTATGGGTGATGTGACGTTTCACCATGGAATTAAGTGGTAATTCTTGACAAAGCAGTTATTATCATGAGATAATTGACCTTATTTGAGAGTTAAGCATCCTGAGGCAAAGTTGAGTGTACTTAATCCTGGCAGGTTAATTATCTAGTGATTATGGAGCCTTGAAAGGTATTACTCTGAAGAACCATTTGCAAAATGACACTATTAAAAAAAAAAAAACTTCTTAATTTAATAAAAATGAAAAACAAGAAAAATAATCAAGTTCTTAGTCATGTATTGCTAGATAATGACTACAAAGCAGCTTGCACTAGCAAGCATCAATAGATACAATTATCTGCGTATGGAAAGTTCTTTATTAAGCTGATTACATGTGATTCTACTAACAAATGTTTGTTGTTGAAGGGAAATATTTTAAACTTTGACAATGTCAGAAACAAATTAAAAATATGACATTTAAAGAAGTTATATACTAGTTTCAAAACTACCTTAAATTGTTAAATTCAAGTGTGCAGTTTAAGAGTATAAGATGCAATGTCAACAGGTCACTAAAAATTTTTGAGAAATTTGTTTCCATGCATTTCTGAATCTCAGTCAAAAGTAAACCATGCTAATCAAAATCACAAAGAGATGTTACATCCATTAGGATGGCTACTGTCAAAAAAAGGGGAAAGTTATAAATGTTAGTAAGGATATAGAGAAATTGAATACTGTGCTTTGCCAGTGGGAATAGAAATGGTGCAGCTGCTGTGAAAAACAATTTGGTGGTTCCTCAAAAAGTTAAACACAGAATTATTATCATACAATCTGGTAGTTCCACTTCTAGGTAAATACCTAAAAATCCTGAAAGCAGGTACTCAAACAGATACTTGTACAGCACTATTTATAGCAGCATTATTCACAAAAACCGAAAGGCAAAAATAAATGAATGTCTATTAACGGATAACTTAATAAAGACAAAATTCATGGATAAAGACATGTTACGTGGATAAACATTGAAAACATTAAGTTAAGTGAAATAAACCATATACAAACAGACAACTATTGTGTGTGATCCTACTTAAACCTAGAGGAGGCAAATTCATAGAGACAGACAATAGAATCGTGGTTATCAGGGATGTGGGGAGTTATTGTTAAATATGCAGAGTTTCTGCTTGGGATGATAAAAGGTTCTGGAAATGGATAGTGCTGTTGGTTGAACAACACTTTGGGTATATTTAATGCTACTGAATTGTACGCTTAAAAATGGTAAATTTTCTGTTGTGTGTTTTTTACTACAATGAAAGAAAAGAAAGGAAAAAAGTAAATTATATTACTTAATAATTATCCTTTGTTTTTATCACATTAATGCAGCAAGGTATTCCTGTGGACACTTCTACATTGCACCCGGATTTGCCTAACCAAATATTTTCAGATATTCCCTGGAGAAGAATATCCTTTTCTCTGGGCAAATCAGATTAAAGAAATAGGATTAAGAAATGGGGGATCCCTGGGTGGCGCTGTGGTTTAGGGCCTGCCTTTGGCCCAGGGCGCGATCCTGGAGATCCGGGATCGAATCCCACGTCGGGCTCCCGCTGCATGGAGCCTGCCTCTCCCTCTGCCTGTGTCTCTGCCTCTCTCTCTCTCTGTGTGCCTATCATAAATAAATAAAAAAATAAAAAAAAAAAAGAAATGGGAAAAATCTAACTCAAAAGGTACTACAGCATTTAACTACAGGTTAGCCTGTAAATACTAACCATGAAAAAAGAATATCTAAAATTAAATATGATAGGCATTTTATTTTAGATTTCAGAACAAGAACTTTGCTGACTTAGAATAAAACCAGTCAGTGTTACTAAATATTAGTATGTGTGAGAAAATGAATCCTTAGGTTTTAAAAAACATTTTAAGCTGTTAAGAGGAAATTTAAAGAATCCTGTAGTATTTCTGTACAAATCCCTCACTTTACACATGAAGATTTAAACGAATAGTAATTGACTAATAAATCAACAAGTTGATTAAAGTTATGCATTTTATTAATATATAAATATATATCATTTGCTAATATTTAAAGGAGGGTCAAAATTTTTGAGTGTCTGCTGATATTCTAGAATCTTTCTTATAGAACCAGATTCATGATTCATAGTTTATAATTTCCAGTTTCAGTTTTTTTAAGCAGAGTGAAAACTTGTAGACACTTATAAAGCTACTTCTGGGTGTAGATATTTATAAATTTTTGCTTCTTTTAATATTTTATAATTTTCATACCCATATCTAATTCAAGAGCAGTTTTTTTAAAGTAACTTCTCTTGGGGCAGCCTGGGTGGCTCAGCAGTTTAGTGCCGCCTTCAGCCCAGGGCCTGATCCTGGAGACTCGGGATCAAGTGCCTGCATGGGGCCTGCTTCTCCCTCTGCCTGTGTCTCTCTCCCTCTCTCTCTCTCCCTTTCTCTCTCATGAATAAATAAATAAAATCTAAAAAAAAAAATTTATCTTTATTGAATTTTGTACCCCAATTTCATTCATTAAACAAATCCTCATTCTATTTGTATTCACATTTTATCAGATTATATAACTGAATAATTAATGAAGACAAACTGCATTAAAAAGGTTTAGAAACAAATAAATAGACTCTTTGTAAATAAAGAACATTGTGGGAGGAGAAGTAAGGTGGTATACTAGAGAAGAGCCTAATATCCACGAGTTCTACCTCATTTACTTAGAACTTCTTGTTATGTTTAATCAAGGGAACGAGAAGTGCGTATTATCAAAGCAAGCTAGTTAAGTAAAACTTAATTAAGAGAGGAACAGGGGAACCCTGGGTGGCGCAGCGGTTTAACGCCTGCCTTTGGCCCAGGGCGCGATCCTGGAGACCCGGGATCGAATTCCACGTTGGACTCCCGGTGCGTGGAGCCTGCTTCTCCCTCTGCCTGCGTCTCTGCCTCTCTCTCTCTCTCTCTCTCTGTGACTATCATAAATAAATAAAAATTAAAAAAAAAAAAAAAGAGGAACAAGATCAACATTTGTAATAACACTTCCAATACCACCTAGAAAAAAGGAGTACTTTCTATGCATTAAAAACCAGCTACAGATTGTGTAGATTAAATGACAGCTTTTTTTTTTTTTTTTTAAAGATTTATTTATTTGGGAGAGAGAGAGTGTGAGTTCACCTGTGAGAACACAAATGGGGAGGGGAGAGAGGCAGAGGAAGAGGGAGAAGCAAACTCCTCACTGAGCAGGGCTCAATCCAGGTCCTTGGATTGTGACCTGAGCCAAAGGCAGACACTTAACTGACTGAGCCACCCAGGTGGCCCTAACTGATGGTTTTTGTGGAAAACATATGTAACTTTAAAGCATTACTCAATGGTGGGGTATGATAATCTTTAATAGTCTGTTAAGATTAAAACCCAGGACTATCAAAGAACTCCTCCTTTGGCTTGATAACACCACCGAAATATAAGGAAATCTATCATGGAAATAACAGAAATTTGATACATGGTTAACAAAAAATAAACTGGTACTTATTCATTTTAACATTGGTTCTTTGGAACTTTTTATCTGACTCTACATAATTTTTCCTATTTTTAAACTATTATCAATGGAATCACAGTATATATTTTTAAAAATTGCTTTATGAGATATAATTGTCATATACTAACCTGCACAAATTAAAAGTAGGTAGGTAAGTGTTGACACATGAATCAAGTCCTAAAACCATTATTAACATCAAGATAAGGAACACATCCATTATTTTCAATATTTTCCTAACATCTGTTTGTGATCATTGCCTCACAGTACATCTCTATCTCTAGGCAACCATGGATCTACTGTCACTATGGATTAGTTTCAATTTTCGAGAATTTAATTTAAATAGAATCATACAGTATACCTCTGTCTGGCATCTCTTCTTTCACTCAGCATATATATTCTAAGATTCAACCATGTAAGGTGCATGTAAAATAATTCACTTCTTTCATAGTTGAGTAGTATTCTACTGTATGGATATGTAATAATTTGTTCATCCAGTCACCAGTTGATTGACATTTTGGTTCCTTCCTGACATTGGGTATTACAAATAAAATTGCTAAAAAACAAAACAAAACAAAACAAAAAACCCCAAATAAAATTGCTATGAGGGGATCCCTGGGTGGCGCAGCGGTTTGGCGCCTGCCTTTGGCTCAGGGCGCGATCCTGGAAACCCGGGATCGAATCCCACGTCGGGCTCCTGGTGCATGGAGCCTGCTTCTCTCTCTGCCTGTGTCTCTGCCTCTCTCTCTCTCTCTCTCTCTCTCTCTGTGACTATCGTAAATAAATAAATAAAATTAAAAAAAATTGCTATGAGCATTTGTTTATGTTTCTATAGGAACATATGATTTCATTTCTCTTGGGTAAAATACCCAAAGGTGGACTATGGCAGGTGGATATTTAAGTTTCTAAGAAACTGGTAAACTTTTTCAAAGCAGTTGTAGTATTTACATTCTTGCCAGCTGTATATGACAATTCTAGCTCTATATTTTGCCAATATTTGGTATGGTCCCACTTTTTAATTTTGGACACTCGAATTGCAAGGACCTAAGTATGCTTTTTTGGATATGGATATTCAACTGCTACAGCATGATTTGTTAAAAAGACTATTCTCTGTGGAATGACCTCTGAAACTTTGTTGAAAAATCAATTATGGGTCTATTTATGTACTATCCCTCTGTTTCATGATCCATTTGTCTATCTTCAGGCCAATGCCACAATGTATTGATTGCTATAGCTTTATAGTAAGTCTTGAAACCATGTAATATAGGTCCTCTGATTTTGTTTTTTTTTAAAGTTGGCCTGGCTATTCTAGTCCAGGGCTTTTCCATATGAATTTTAGAATAAGTTTGTTGACTCCCACCAAAAAAACCTCCTGTGATTTTGATTAAATTATGTTGAGTTTTTACACCAATTTGAGAACTGATACTTAACAATAGTCTTAAAATCTACAAACGTGCTATTGATCTTCATTTAATTCTCTTTAAGTTTTTTCAACAATGTTTTGTAGTGTTTAGTATATACAAACTTTGCAGATCTTTTCTTGGATTTATCCCAAATATGTCATACATTTTTATGATATCAGAAACAACATTTTTATTTTTCATTTATTTTTTAAAGTTTTATTTAAGTATCTCTACACTACACGCAGGTTCGAACTGCCCAACCCTGAGATCAGGAGTAGCATGCTCCTCCAACAGAGCCAGCCAGGCGCCCTGGTTTCAGAAAAGTATGTTTTAATTAATGAATTTCTATTTATTTATTTCTCTTCTCAGAAGAGAAAATTCCAAGTAGACTTCTGCTGAGCATGGAGCCCTATGTGGGGCCCCACTGTAACCCTGAGATCATGATCTGAGCTGAAATCAAGAGTTGGATACTTAACTGACTGATCCACCCAGAAGCCCCAGAAATAGTATTTTTAATACCAATTTCTGAGTATTTGCTGTTAACATATAGAAATACAATTTGTTTTTGTATGTTTATCTTGTACCCCACAACCTTGCTAAACTCTTTTAGTTGTAAGTAGCTTTTTGCAGATTTTATAGAATTAAAAAAAAAAAACAATTACAGTGTTTGATAATAGAGATCATTTTACTTTTTCCTTTCTAATCTGTATGTTTTTTATGCCTTATTAGCATGGTACAATGTTGGATAGAAGTTTAGAGTTTTGTTCCTGATCTTATAAGGAATATATTCAGTCTTTCATCACCAAGTCTGATGTTAGTTGTACATTATTTGTGGATGTCCTTTGTTGGACTGAAGAAGTTTTCTTCTATTAATATTCTGAGGGCTTTTTATCAGGAATGGATGTTGGATTTCATCAATTGTTTTCTGTCTCTATTCAGATGATCATGTTTTCTTCTCAGTTTTACGAAGGTGGATCATATTAATTGATTTCTGTATTTCTGGTCATGATTATCCTTTCTATATATTGTTGGGTTTGATTTGCTGAAATTATCTTAATAATTTTTGCATCTATTTTTATGAGGGATATTGGTCTGTAGCTTTTAATTCTTTGATTTGGTACGATTTCTTCTTCAACAGTTTGAGATAGTTTGTATAGCACTGTTATTATTTCTTCCTTAAATTTGTGTTTGCAGCAATTTGGCACTAGGATTTTCTTTGTGGGAAAGGTTTTTAACTAAAAATTCAATTTCTTTAATAGATAACCTGAATAGCCCCATTTCTAGTTTTTCTTGAGTGTGCTTTGGTTACCGTATGCTTTTCAAGGAATTTGTCCATTACATACAGGTGGTTAAATTATATTGGAATAATACTGTTAGGAGAGGAACCGCAATATCTTCTACTCTAGTCTAATTTGCTGCATTAGTGTTCTGAGTACTCTATCTGGAGCCCCATGAATTATGGGGTTATTTACTCTGGCTCACAGAACAAGAATGATTACAGGTTCTACATGCACTCTGAGGATTATTCTCTCTAATCTTTTCAGGAGGTTCCCAACTTCACCAGTTTCCTGACAAATATGTACCGATTAGTTCTCGGCTGAAGACTTGGGTGGGACTCTGCAAATCTGTGTTCTCTATGTAGCTCTTTTCTCCCTGATACTCTGACTTGCAAACTCTAGCTGTCCAGCTGTTAGATTTCCCAAATTTTTAGTTCCATTTCCTCAATTCAAAAGAGACTGCCCAGAGGGTTCCCCACTTTGTGCTTTAGCCTGGAAATTCTCTCCAAGCACTAAGCTGAGGTAACCATAGGGATCACCTCATTCATTTCTTGTCTCACAAGGATCAATGTGAAGAGAGAACCTTGGTGGACAAGGTGTTTTCAAATTTTTAGTATTAAGGCTATCAGGAAAGTTTTAAAGTATCATTAGTAGTGTACAACTTCTGTAAAACGGAAGGTGGTATCAGGTAGAAAATAAGAGCCAAGTTTGTTTCTGCTAACTGTTGATATTTTGAAAATTTATAGTAAGGACAGATTTTTTAAAAGACCTTATTTATTTATTATTTTTATTTATTTATTTGAGAGAGAGAGAGTGTGTGTGTGGACCCTGGGATCATGACCTGAGCCAAAGGCAGATGCTTAGTCAACTGAACCATCCAGGTGACCCAATAAACACAAATTTGATTGTTGTTTTGGGGGTGAGGGGGAGAAAGATAAAACAATCCTTTATGTATTCCCCGAGGAAAATATTTTATATTTCATTGCATTTTAGAAATAAAATATCCCTTTTTTTCCTGGAGAGCTAAAGATAGTTTATTATTACTAAAGTATTCAAGGAGAACAATGAAAGATGAGATTAAAGAAATAAAACAATGCCACAACTGCTTTTTATAATCAAATATGGAATCATTTCCATTTATCCTTATTAAATTTTATCACTCAACTGATATTTCCAGTCTATTAAAGTTTTCCAAAGTCTCATTTTGACATTCAACTTACTTGATATTTGTTAAAGTATTGCATTATTTGCATTCTCTGCATTTGCATTATCTGCAAATACAGCTTTATCTGAATCATGGATAGCTGAGCAAAGCTTAGAGTAAATACTGAGGCATACCACTAGAAATCTATTTATTTTGAGATTGGTTCAATAAAATACCAAATATATCTAATTGCCCTGTATTCAATATTTATTATCCTATAATCCATATTATGACATGGTCTCAAATATACTATACATCTATTGTTTATTGGTCTGCCATAATAGATACTACATATCTACTGAAATGAATTTTAATGAATAGTAATTACACCAACAAAGTAAAAAGCTATCCTGACATGACTTATAGCTTGTAATTTTACAACTTCCTCTTCTAAGTAGGGAAAAACGATTCCCTCAATAATCTATACTATAGGGCAGTTCTGGTGGCTCAGCGGTTTAGTGCCGCCTTCAGCCCAGGGTGTGATCCTGGAGAACCAGGATCAAGTCCCATGTCGGGCTCCCTGCACGAAGCCTGCTTCTCCCTCTGCCTGTGTCTCTGCTCTCTCTCTCTCTCTCTGTGTCTCTCATGAATAAATAAATAAAATATTTAAAAAAATCCATACTATATATAGGTTACAATAGCATAATCACTCTCCTATTCTCTAAGTGCTAGTCTAACTTTACTGGTTTGTAGAATCAATCATATCAACACATAAGATAAAATTTTACCATTTTAGCCATGTTAAGTGTTCAAATGGAGTTACCTTAAATACATTCATAATGCTGTACAATCATCACCATTATCCATTTCCAGACCTTTTCGTTATCCCAAATAGAAGCTTTGTACCCACGAAACATAACTCAATTCCCCCTTTCCCATAATGCCTGGGCAACCACTATTCTACTGTCTTGTCTCTATGAATTTGACTATGCTAGGCACCTCATATTAAGTGGAGTCCTTAAAGGAAAATCCAGTAGTTGTGTATGGCTTGTTTCACTTAACATAATGTTTGCAAAATTCATTCATGTTGTATTATTCACCAGAGTTTCATTTCTTTTTAAGGCTGAATAATATTTCATTTTATGTATATACCAAATTTTATCTATTCATTTGGCGACTGGAAATAATGCTGCCATAAATAGTGGTGTACGAATATTAGAATTTCTGCTTTCAGGACTTTTGGGTATATGCCTATTAGGAGAACTGCTGGATCCTATGGTAATAATTCTACATTTAACATTTTGAGGAACCACCAAATTGTTTTCCGCAGCAGTACCATTTTACATTCCAATCAGCAATGCAAAAGTGTTCTGATTTCTCCACCTCCTTGGCAAATGTTTCTCCTCTCCATATTTTTGAAAATAACCATCCTAATGTGTATCAAGTGGTATCTCATTTTGGTTTTTAAATGCATTTCGCTAATGGTTAGTGATGGTGAACATCTTTTCATGTGCTTATTATCCATTTGTATATCTTCTTTGGAAAAATGTTTATTTAAAGTCCTCTGACAATTTATGAATTGGGTTGTTTTCTTGTTGAGATATATATTCTGGATGTTAATCCCTCACCAGACATTTCATTTGTAAATATTTCTTCTTATTCCAGGCTTTCATTTAATTATTTTTTTGAGTTTTATTTAAATTCCAGTTAGTTAACATACAGTATATTAGTTTCAGGTGTACATTATAAACATTCAACACTCATAGTGACCTCAAACAATGGATTTGGAAGCCTTCTTTCCTTTTCTATTTTTTGAAATAGTTTGAGAAGAATAGGTATTAACTTTTTAAAAAATATTTAGTAAAATACACTTGTGAAACTATTTGGCCCTGGACTTTTGTTTGTTGCGGGTTTCTTGATTATTGATTCAATTTTTTTTTTAAGATTTTATTTATTTATTCATGAGAGACAGAGAGAGAGAGAGAGAGGCAGAGACACAGGCAGAGGGAGGAGCAGGCTCCATGCAGGGAGCCTGATATGGAACTTGATCCCAGGACCCGAGATCATGCTCTAAGCTGAAGGCAGACACTCAACCGCTGAGCCACCGAGGTGTCCCTTGATTTAATTTCTTTGCTGGTTATGGGTCTGTTCAAGTTTTCTATTTCTCCCTGTTTCAGTTTTGGTAGTTTATATGTTTCTATGAATTTATCCATTTCTTTCAGGTTGTTCAATTTGTTGGCTTATAGTTTTTATCATATTCTAATTGTTTGTATTTCTGTGGTGTTGGCTATTATTTTTCCTCTATCATTTGTGATTTTATTTTTTGTGTCCTTTCTCTTTTCTCCTTTGATAAGTTTGGCTAAAGGTTTATCAATATTATTAATTTTTTCAAAGAACCAGCTCCTGATCTGTTCTATTTTTTTTTTTTTAGTTTCTATATAATTTATTTCTGCTCTAATTTTTATTATTTCCTTCCTTCTGCTGGCTTTAGGTTTTAGTTTCTTGATAGTGTCCTTTGATGCACAAAAGTTGTTAATTTTGATGAAGTCCAAATATTTTTTTCTTGTTCTTGCTGTGCATTTGGAAGTTTTTATTTATTTATTTATTTATTTTTAAAGTGAGGACCATTTTGATATCAGCATTTTCTGCAAACCTAATAATCCTGGGCATTTATTCTTTTCTATTCTTCCAAATCTATGCCAAACTTTTAGTGTTATTCTCTGGTTCTGTAAATGCTATCTTTTTTACATGTGTTTAACAAATGTTTTTTTTTTTTTTTTAATTCTGAGACAGATACAGCATACACACAGAAGTCAGGGGAGGGGTAGAGGGAGAGGGAGAGAGAGAATCTCCAGCAGACTTTGCACTGAGCAAGGAGTCCGACATGGGACTCTATTTTATAACCCTGACATCATGACCTGAGCTGAAACCAAGAGTTGGATGCTTAACCAACTGAGCCACGCACATGCCCCAAATGTGAGCTCTTATTAAACAATTTTCTGCATGCTCCAATGTTTTGTTTTTAAGGCTCCTCCCCATTGCTTTCTTAATTGTGGTCATTTGATATTATAAAGTCAGTATTCAACTTTTGATGGTATTTAATTCCCTCAAGTTTAATTCTAAAGGCTCATTCTTTGGAATGATAGTTATCTTTTAAAAAGTTTATGAATTTGTCTTCTAAAGTACAGAACATACATTTAACTATTGCCATTTGATCTTTCCTGACAACAAAGAACTGAGTTCAAATAGCAATTTCTCCCAAGGATTCTCACACCACCATACTGATGACCACTTCTTTCATGTTATTTTAAAAGGCCAGATTAGCACTTTTCCTAGTTATTTCCTTTTTCCTTCAGAAAATAAAACTAGAGATAAAGAAAATGTGAATTGTAGATTTTAATCAAATGAGACTTCTAGCAGATACTTAGGCCATTACCACTATTTCTTGCCATTATGTCAGTTTGTGAATCATCAAAAATGTAGCATTTAAATCCTTCAAAGTGTCTTTGAAGATATTCAGACCATATTATTTCTACAAATCACCAAGGTAATCTCATAAATTATGTCCAGGTCAAATTTATGTTATTCTATACAGACAACACAGTTATCTTATTTGGATACAAGATTAGTGAATATAATCAAACTATGTTATAGTTATAGACTTTGAGTCAAAATGGACTTCTGGGATAGCCAGTACAATATGTTCACTTTACACATAAGACCCTGAGATTCATGAAAGGTAAGTGATACTGCCCAGGTCACAAGAAGATATACTGAAGGTCTCTATTTTTTTTTTTTTTCTATTCCATGGATGTTTAAAGTCTATAGGTTAAACAGAGGCTATAAATACTATATGAGCAAAAAAAATTACTTTCCACTAATTTTGAATAAAAGAAAGTATAATCTTGGTAAAAAGAAAAAACGATGAAAGTTAAAAAAAAACTATTTTATCACTTTCAAATACAACATACAAATATAAGCAAAAATGATATTAATAACAAAATTCAATACAAATGATAATATATCAACATTTACTCACAATTTATTAAATGGACTCATACTTTTAATAAATATTTAAATTTATAAACATTCATTTTAGACCAAATGTCCCTTACCTGAATCCATGAGAATTGCAGAGGATAATATTATTTAACTGGTCAGAAAACAAATCAGTTGATGTGAAGGGATCAGGATAAGGGGAAAGGTTGACTGAAAGGGTTGACAGAAGTGATTTGATTGTGGTCATGGCTACATGTCATGTATGTGTTTGCAAAAGCTCACAGAAATGTACAGCAAAAAGTTAATTTTACTGTATGTAAATTATAAACCTCAATAATCCTTTAAAAGACCAATTTCTTACTATGAAAGAAAACTAGTGTATAGTGAATAAAATATTACAAATATTAAATTAGAGGGGTTTAAACTGAGGCAGTTTTGTTGTGTAATTTTCAATTATATTTTTTCAAGTATTTCTGTTTTTATTTCTAAACTTACACACAAACCAAAAAAATACCTCCCCCAACCCAAAAAAGCCCAGAAAAACATCAGGCACTTATTTTTTTAAAAAGCAACTCACCGTCTCATTTCCAAAAAGTATGTCAATATAAGGCATAACTTTCATCAATGATTCCTTGTAGAACTGACTAATAAATGGTGCAGACAAATTCAAAGTGAAAATTCTGTTGTTTTCAGAAGCATGGTTAGCCACTTTTAATACCGATTCTGGGGAAACTGTAAGAAAAAAGCCCTGGATAAAGAAAAGAGGAGGGGAAATTAAAAATGCCATCTCCACAGAGTCATTCTTGGTCAGAATAAAAGGCACCTATAAAAAATGCAAAAGTCTATGTATTATGAACTTTAAAATACAGGTATAAAATGCAAGGCAGAAAACAGCAGCATTTGATTAGAAGAAAAATCTATCATTTGAGTACAATATGCTTAATATGTGCCATTATGTCAGAGTATAATCCATTACTTATTTTATATTAGATTTCTATTATCAATACTGAAAGAATTCTGGGAATCCACAGAATAAAAAATATTTCAAAGGTCTCATTTGAGACAATGATTACATTTAAATTAGAGAAACCGTAAAGGCAGATTGGATCCTTTTAGCTTCTTATAAATAGTTTGGATTCTTGTAAGTAATATACTACTTATTAAAAACTGAAATTAGTTTAGAAATGAAGTTAGTTTACTAAGATCATTAGTCTGTTAGCTTATGAAACATCTAAGGTGAAGTTTTTAGGAAGATTCTGACTTGAGGGAATCCCTGGGTGGCTCAGCGATTTAGCGCCTGCCTTCGGCTCAGGGCATGCTCCTGGAGTCCCGGGATCAGGTCCCACGTCAGGCTCCCTGCATGGAGCCTGCTTCTCCCTCTGTCTGTGTCTCTGTCTGTCTCTCTCTTTGTGTCTCTCATGAATAAATAAATACAATCTTTAAAAAAAAATAGGGAAGATTCTGATTTGAAAATTTCAAATAATGAAAAAATAATAGAAAAATACTTTAATTATAACTTATCGAGTATCGAGCAGGGCTTCTTGCTCAGTGGAGAGTCTGCATCTCCCTGTCCCTCTGCTATTCCCCCTGCTTGTGCTCTCTCTCTTAAATAAACAAATAAAATCTTAAAAAAAAAAAAAGATTTGTACTTCCTAGATAAAAAACAGTGTAAGTGAGACACCTGGGTGGCTCAGTGGTTGAGCATCTGCCTTTGGCTAAGGTTGTAATGCTGGGGTCCTCACAGGGAGCCTGCTTCTCCCTCTGCCTATGTTCCTGCTTCTTTCTCTCTCTGTGTCTCTCATGAGTGCATAAATAAAATCTTAAAAAAAAAAGTGTAAGCAAAGACATGGATGCTTATATTGGAAATTGATTTGAATGGTGCATGAGTAAAGACTGACTACACAAAGGGCAACAGAGGATAAAGTAAAAAAGGCCAGTTAAGAACACAAAAGGCAGGGATGCCTGGGTGACTCAGCAGTTGAGTCTGCCTTCAGCTCAGGGTAAGACCCAGGATCCGAGATCAAGTCCCACATCAGGCTCCTTGCAGGGAGCCTGCTTCTCCCTTTGCCTCTCGCTCTCTCTGTCTCTCATGAATAAATAAATAAAAACTTGAAGAAACAACAACAACAACACAAAAGGCCTTGAGTGGCACATTAGGAGTCTCTCAGGCAGGGTGAGGATAGATGAAGGGTAATGAAGATTTCCTTGAAAGAAAGGACTAATAAGCTTGTGTGAAAATTGAAAGAATGTTAATCTGGACAGCAACAATTCATAACAGTCAAAAGCAGAAAAGAAAAACATAAAGAATCAGAGGAAGGGAACTGAGGACAGCAGAAATGATGACAGAGAAATCCAAAAGGGAAATTTTAAGAATATACTTAAAGGTACCCAATACTATCAATGGGTAGGAAAGAAAAGATGAGCGAAAGCCACCGGATTGGATGATTAAGGGGAAGTACTTATGGCATACAGATTTAATCTAATAGGATTAAATTTCTTTTAAAATTACAAAAAGGCTATTGGAATGTTCAACCATAACTGAGGGACTAACCACATCCATCATGTAAACTCTAAAAAGTTTAAAAAGAAAAAAGTATTTTTTCTATTACTTTCAAATTGAATATTAAGAGGATACTAAAAATTTAATTTTGAGGCAGGAGTCATGTACACTTGGATATGAAGGGGTTTATTGCCCTTATAAGCTCTGAGATATTAAGAAAGAATTTTATAGTATAATTGTTTCTTATTACTTTAAAGGATTGTTAATGAAATCCTAATAAGAATGTTTCCTTATTATAATAACATAATATTTTCTCATTATTTAAAAATCCCAATCCATTTATTCTTTAGCAATATTCAACCGTTCTAAAAGGTAACAAGTCTTAGTTGTAGGTAACATTATTTTTTAAATGTTTTCACCTTTCTTTTTTAATCGACTACCATGTCACTTGCAAACTATGAACATCCAAGCTGTTTCCTTTGCTATTTTTGTCACTTGGGGAATTAAAATGAACAGTTTATATAGCATCTTGTCTCCATAGTAATAAGTATGTACTTGCTTTTTAGTCTTTCATTTAATGAGGAGTGTTTAAACCCCTCACCCCCCCATTTCTCCCCAGACTGCTCCAGCATGAAATAAAAACCTCCCAGAGCTAGCCTTCTGCCAGCTGTGGATTAACCACAGACAGCCATAGAATGGCCTACACAAATAGTAACCTGGTCAAATAATTAGGCTTCTCACCAACTTCGGACTGAAAATTTGATCTGTGCTAAAATACATCTGATTGTAATTTAAGGTACTGAACAGTATGCCCCTGGAGTCTAAATCTGGCCTCATTCCAAATGTGTGTATGTGTGTTTTACTTTAAAATGCAACACAAGAGTATTGTGACGTGGACAATATAACTTCCATTTTGTTTTGTTAATTTTATAAAGAATATACAAAAAACTATCAGCTTTTAAACGAGGAAAATTCACAATTTAAACTAATCCCATTTTTGAATAGTCTCTTGTTTTACTTAAAGTAAATATTTTAGTATTTAAACAATTTAGGATTTGTGTTCTGTTCTAGTACAAAGACTTAAAATTGATGCCAACCATAATTTTTCTTCCTAGATTTATATCCTTTGCTAGGCCACACATTCTAGACTGTATTATCACTAAAAATGAAAACAGTGCCATTAGAAAATTTTTTTTCAAGTGTCAGGTTTACAATAAAAACAGGCCAATCGTTTATATGGCTCTAGTTTACAAAAGTATATAATCAAGAAATTTTGTAATTTCTAATTTGGGATTTCAATCTATACAACAGTTAATCCTATTACTCTTTGTCCCTATGAGCAACTGAAAGCAAAGCATATTCTAACACTTAAAAGATCTGATAATATTAATCAGTACTGAATGTGAGGCAAGATGATTTTATTCATTAAAATGGTAAACAAGGGATCCCCGGGTGGCTCAGAGGTTTAGCACCTGCTTTCGGCCCAGAGTGTGATCCTGGGGACCCGGGATCGAGTCCCACATCGGGCTTCCTGCATGGAGCCTGCTTCTCTCTCTGCCTGTGTCTCTGCCTCCTCTCTCTTGTCTCTCATGAAAAAATAAATACAATCTTAAAAAAAAAAGGTAAACAAAACAGAACAAAAAGGAGTAGGAGGGATGGGGAAAGACTAAGGCAGAGCCAAAGAACCATTTTAGCATAGCCACACTTGATGCTTAGAAACCTGTGTGTTTGAGATTGAACTGTGCAGGTCCACTTATGCACAGATTTTTTTTTTTTGATAAATACAATCAATACAGTCCTATAAATGTATTTTCTCTTCCTTATAAGTTTTTAAGTAACATTTTCTTTTCTCTAGCTTACTTTATTTATTGTAATTATGTATTTAATAGACTGTTTATGTTACGGGTAAGGCTTCTGGTCAATGATAGTTTACTACTAAGTAGTTAAGTTCTGGATGAGTCAAAAGTTATATGCACATTTTTGACTGTGCGAGGTGCTGGTACCCCTAACCCCTGCGTTCTTCAAGAATCAACTGTAAATAAATTTGTCATCCAATTACTCTGAGGATTTCTTGGTGTAGTTTAGATGCTACATAGGAGGATGTAAAATAATTAAATTCCTTAATATACTAAAAGATAAGGAAAGGAGGGATCCCTGGGTGGCACAGCAGTTTAGCGCTTGTGAGGGTGTGATCTGGGAGGTGTGATCTGGGAGACTCAGGTTCAAGTCCCACATCCGGCTCCCTGCATGGAGCCTGCTTCTCCCTCTGCCTGTGTCTCTGCCTCTCTCTCTGTGTCTTTCATGAATAAATAAATAAAATCTTAAAAATAAATAAATAATAAAAAAAATAAAAGTAAAAAAAAAAGATAAGGAAAGGAATTGTTCTTCTTGCTCTTTACCAGTGTGTATCTTAATTGAGGAAAATCATTTGGGCTTTTTTTTTTTTTAAGATTATTTATTTATTTACTCATAGAGACACAGAGAGAGAGAGAGAGGCAGAGGGAGAAGCAGGCTCCATGCAGAGAGCCTGACGTGGGACTCAATCCAGGGTCTCCAGGATCACATCCTAGGCTGCAGGCGGCGCTAAACTGCTGCACTCATTTGGGCTTTTTAATTGTCCTTACCTAAGAGCACAAATTCTTTTTATTATTTCCTTAACAATTATCTGAAGAATAGAGGTGTGTGTGTTTATGTGTGTGGGCGCACGTGTTCATGTGATTGTAAATTTTAGGGATTTGTACTCTTCGAAATATAAAAATATTGATTAAAAAGGAACTAAAGGGCAGTCCTGGTGGCGCAGTGGTTTAGCGCCGCCTGCAGCCTGGGGTGTGATCCTGGGGACCGGGGATCGAGTCCCATATCAGGCTTCCTGCATGGAGCCTGCTTCTCCCTCTGCCTGTGTCTTTGCCTCTCTCTGGCTCTCTCTGAATGAATAAATAAATAAATATTTAAATAAATAAATAAATAAATAGATAGATAGATAGATAAATAAATAAATAAATAAAAAAGGGACTAAAGCTACATAGAGTATCATGCCTTATAATTATCAAATGTAAGCACACAGTTATTGGGGGGAAAAGGACCTTTTATTTAAAAAAGTAATTAGAATATAACAGGGTAGACATAGATATTATTTTCAAGCATTCAAACCAGTCTACTTGAATTTATTTGGGTAAAATTTCATACACAGTTGTAGCAGTAGACATAGGGTCAGTAACCCTTTGAGTTTTATCTATAAGTATCTACTATATCTTATACTTATATCTTATCTTATATCTTATACTTATATACTTATATCTTATATCTTATACTTATATCTTATACTATACTTATACTATAAGTATCTACTATAAGTAGTGAGTAAGCACTGGATTTTGACTAAAGGTTAAGAACTTACAATTTAAAGTTCTTTCTTGCAAATACAGAACTATATAAATTCCAGTTTAACGAGTTTTCTTTTTCTTTTTTAAAAAAACATAGACAATCTATAATAAAACAAGTAAATATCAAACTTCTGGAGTGGGAATGACTTCTGAGCCTAAAGAGAGAAAATTATCTAAAGACAGACTTAGAAAACTCAAAGCCTTCAGTTGATTCTCTTCCAATACTAGGAGGGGTATATAAAAGCAAACAAAAGATCAGGAAAAAATGTCGACAGTAAATATGACAAAGGGTTAATATCTGTAGTCTATAAAGAACTTTAAAAATAGATTAAAAATTAAATATGAGGACATCAATAAATAAATGAGCCAAGAACATGAAAAAGCATTCCATTAAAAGTGAACAAGTAATATACTAACAAATTTATAGACAAGTATTTCTTTCTAACAAAGAAACAACATGAGGAAGAAAGATTCTTTAGTGATGAAGAAAGGCTGGTAAAATTAATATATTAATACTGCTAATGGGAGCGCAATTGACATTTTTTCAGAAAATAATTTGAAAATACACATGAGGAACCATAAACAAATTCACACTCTTTGACCCAATAATTCTCTTTCTGAGAGTCTACTTTAAAGGAAATAATCTAAAATATGGGAAAATATTCATTCATGAACATATTGGTATACTATTTATTTTGCGGAAAACCTGGAAACAATGTACTTAATGACTGAGGAACAACAGTCAAGAAAGAATTGGCATATACACCTACTTTAAACCTGGCTGTTGATCATTTAAAATGTGGCTAGTTAAGAACAATGTGGCAACTTCAACTGAAGATCTGAATTTCAAATTTTATTTAATTTTAATTTAAATGTAAGAAGACACATGTAGCTAATGGGCACATGCAATGGACTAATGTGACTGTGGGGCTTGATTTTAATTTAATTTCTTTAATCATTTAGAAATAGAAACAGTGGAAAATATTTTTCTGCTAAACATCATTTTATTGTTTTGGTACAGCTACATTTCATTTTGATCACTGACAATTTAGTGACTGAAACGACTGTTATAAATTTAAGATAAACATCAATTTTAAAGGCTTAGTATGAATAAAAGAATGTCAAAAATATAATTAATAATTTTATATAATTACATGTTAAAATGAAAAATATTTTACACAGATTAAATAGACTACATCATTAATTTTACCTGTTTCTTTTTATTTTTTCAATGTGGTTACTAGAAAATTTTCAACTATCTGTGACTTATATTTCCATTGGACATTGCTACTCTAGAGAATATTTTGAAAATTTTTAAAATTATGATTATGGAAAAAATTATAATTATGAAAACTAAGTGGAAAAATGGAAAATGTTTACACCACATAAATGTTAAATGATACATAAGGCATACAAATGGTGTGTACAAAGTATGGTTACAAACTACACTAAATCAAAAGGAAAAAAGTGGAAGAGAATATACACAGAGTAAAAATGGTTAAATGTGAGTAGAAAAATTGTGGGTAATTATATATTTTTTATTTTTCAAATTTTGGTGATATTCAATTCTCTTCTGATCAAAATTATTTAAAAGACAAAATATTTTATTACTTGAAGTAAATCTTTATACAAACAAGAGATGTTTATAAATGGTGATTAGCTTGATTCAATAAACAAGAGTAAGAGCAAAAGCAGATCAACAGCCAGGAGTAAGTCTATTTTACTTCTTCAAGTACATGGCTGAAAAAAGGAAAAAACTAAATAGGAGATTGGTGACTTT
Organism: Canis lupus dingo; assembly: GCF_003254725.2. Classification (NCBI taxonomy): domain Eukaryota; kingdom Metazoa; phylum Chordata; class Mammalia; order Carnivora; family Canidae; genus Canis; species Canis lupus. The sequence continues at coordinate 25,256,093 of NC_064246.1, read as the reverse complement.
GGTAAATATAAATCACTATTCATAACAGCAAAGAAGAAAATTAAATAGGGAGTATGGTAACAGAAAAATATTTAGACAACCAAAGAGTGCCCCCAAACCTAGACAACCAATGATGAGAGGGCTGAGAGTACCAGATGCTGTGTTTCAAGGCACACCACTGTTGTCTATTCTAAAGAACATGTTTAGTCTGTTTTCCATAGCTTGATGAAGATGCCATAGTAATACGTGTCAGAAAATGAGGATGAAAGAATGAATAATTGAGAAGCCAAAAAACAAATACAACAACCAAATAATATGTTTCCTTCTTAATAGGATCTACATGTTTCGTAAATCTCCCAGAGAGCGTAAAATGTATTTCCTTATAGGAGAGGGAGGATCAAATATGAATTATGACAAAGTATAGTTCCTATGTGCTTGTCAAGAAAAATACTGACTTTGACAACCATTAAGATAATGTATAAATCGTTTACAATTACAATGTTATGATATGCACTACTTCATGCCAATGACAGCAATAGAATCACTAAAAGAAAAAAGCCAGAACAAATGCACTAGCAAATGCTTGTTACCGCTGACTAAACCTAATGCATCAATGGAACCAAATAATTTACCTAGGTCTTCCTGCCTAGATGGTTCCTTTTGAAGCGCCAATGAAATTGCTCATTCCACTATATTTTAATCTTTTTAGGGATTAAAATACCTGCAATCTTAACTATTCCATGAACATAGAAGTTAGCCTTTCTTCCATCTGAAATAATCCCCTGAAAAAGCATGTAATAGGAGGCAGCAAGACATAGTGGAAAGAAGATAGGTTTTAGGGGGACATACATAGGATGTTAATCATAGCTTTGCTGGAAGTGAAAGGCAGTGTTAGGCATCCTGCAAGTCCATCTCTAGGGGAAAAGATAAGGAAAATGTGGTAAATGCACACTATTATATAAAGATTAAAAGCAATAAACTAGAAATATATACATCAGATTGGACAAGTTATATAGTTCATACTTTTATATATTGTGTATAATGTAAACACACATCTAAAAATGATACATTTTTCAAGGATATAAAACTAATATCAAACACATTAGAGTTCCCATGGTGAGAAGAGGAATGGCATTAGGGATCAAGAATGATATGAAAAATAAAATAATAAGAGAGGAGCCACGTCCAAGCCAATGAAAATAATCTGATAGGATTTTCAGTACCAGAGAGTTTAAACAAACCAGTATACTTACTCACTTATTAATTTTTAAGCAAACTCTATACCCAATGTCAGGCTTGAACTCACAACCCTGAGACCTGGAGTCTCATGTTCTACTGACTGAGCCAGCCAGACACCCCAACAGTACACTTATTTTTAACAGTTTTGCCAATCTGACTACTCTTTAACTGTGATTTTTGGGTTATGTAACTTCCCTAGGCCTCACTGTTCTCATTTGAAAAATGGGAATAGTAGATACTATCAAAGTCATCATAAGAACTAAATGAGTGCTTAATACAATATTTGTCGTGTTATATGCACTTCACAAATATTTCCATTTTATTATTTCTGTAGTAATATGAAGAACATTAAAAAGTTTTGTTTTTGTATGAATGGTGAGTTTAAGTTATAACTCTTAGTTGCAATGCTGAACAAAGTACGTTCTTTAACGTTGATATACAGTTTGGTATTTCCTTCGAAATATAAATACATAAAACAAAATCCATCATTCCCTTTCCAAAAGCTCTGCCTCCGTTCTTTCCTTGATTTAATCATCCTATATCCTGCTGACAGATTAATCACCCTAATCACTCTTCTTTTCCTAGAAAATTAAATCCAAATGCCTCACACCCCAGCATTCAAAACTCTCCACAAAATACTCCCAACTTCCACAGTAAACCAGCTGTAACCTCTATTACTCCACAACATATGTCCTTGCTTCAATCATACAGAATGATTTGCTTCTCCCAAAATAAGTCTTCTGGGTCTTTATGTTGTTCTTTCTATCTGAAATAGCCACTGGTTCTACCTGTTGGAATTTTGACCCTCCATCAAGGCCCCCTGAAATCTAAATTTTAGCCTACAAAGACTTACTACGTTTGCACCAAGATGCACTCATTCCTCTTTGAACCTCTTTAATATGTAATATTATGAAATAACTAAAAGAATTTTATTTTTACTTTTAAAAAATATTTAATATCATATAAATTGTGTGTGTGTGTGTGTGTGTGTATATATAGAGAGAGAGACAGAGAAAGCAAGCATAATCAGAGGGAGCAGGAGAGGGAGAGGGAGAAGCAGGCTCCCCAGTGAGCAGGGAGTCTAATATGGGGCTCGATCCCAGCATCCTGGGATCATGAACTGAGCTGAAGGCAGATGCTTAACTGACTAAGCCACCCAGGCACCCTATTTTATTTTTAAACAACTTGCATTTGCCTTATCTCCCTTACCTGACTGTATGCAACCTTAAGTGTACTTTTTAAATGTTTGCTCCAGTACAAAGCACCGTATATGTTGTACAAATAATTTAAAAATATCTGGTTAGCTTTTTACTGAGACTCCACCTAGATCCCCTGTAACTGAAATGCTATTTTGAAAAAAGAAAAGAAAAAAGGACTGTTGCATTTTCACAGGCTAAGAGAAGAATGTATTCATTTTAGAGTTGGACAACTCTTCAGTTTAGAGAATTTGAAACTTTCTCAGTTCTCAAGACCCTAGGGTATAGCAACTTTTTTTCATGGTACTCTAAGACTCCTAACAGTTCTAGGTTTTTTTAATTTTTTCATTTTTAACAGGTTCAAATAACCTAGTAAGTACTGATAAGCCTAACAACTTAATAGCTGGTTTGAGAAAATAATACATATAAATTTTACAAAATATTTTTTACTTCAAAAATAACCACAATACTTATTAATGGGATATGTGCTTTGGGCATCACACAACTCCTTAAGCCTCAGATTCTAATTGAATAGTGTAACCCTTATTTCCTGTTCTGCACTGATTTTCAGGAGGTACTTGCTTTTTTAAATTATGGCAACCAATTCCAAGATTATTATCTGAAAGGAATGTATCACTAATAATGTTGAATTTGTGTATTACTCTGAGATAAAATATTCTATAGCACTCTTGTGAATTTGCCCCAGTACTCTGAGGGGTCTCATTGCACAGTTTGGGAACTATGGATCTAGTTGAAGAAAATATCTTGATGAGCATTTTTATTTGAAAGAGCTAGAATCCTTCTTGGGTATGATTCAGAGTATTTAGAAAATGGAAATAATTTACTCTGCATGAAATAACGTAAGTAAATCTGGGTATAAGCATGACATTCTGGGGAGCAGAGGTAAAAGGATTTTATAGAGATGGACCCCGACTAGTTGATGGCAGTGGGGTATCCTGAAATAAAATACAACCAATGAAAACTTGCCTGTGGCTATTGTGCCCTAACAACTTTAGTAATAATGATACCTAGTAATCAATTTGCATTTGTTTTCTAACCTACGTAGTGTTATAGTCTCTCTCTGCTAACTTAATTAAACCTTCCATAAAAATTAGCTCTTCACCATCCAAATATGTGTAAACAATTTTTTATTTTATGCTCAGTAAGTCTGAATTTAAGAATTATTATTCTTTGTTCCCAAAACCCAATGTTTAATGTCCAATCACTTTTTAAAGATTTTATTTATTTATTAGAGAGAGAGCGAGCGTGAGAGAGTGAGGACTCATGAACAGGTGGGGGTGAGGCAGAGGGAGAGGGAGCAGCAGGTTCACCTAAGCAGAGAGCTTGACTCCGGCTCAATCCCAGCACCCTGGGATCATGATCTGAGCTGAAGGCAGATGCTTAACCGACTGAGCCACCCAGGCACCCATTTCCAATCAATTCTTAAGCCTGTAGTAACTCTTTAATGTGATCTTTCTCATTAATACATTAGTATTAACTTCTCATTAATATACTCTCATTACTTTGTAAACACTACTGCAACAGTTTCCTGTTTTGGCAAAATTCTTTTGCTCAAAGACCTTAAATGGCTCAGTTTTTAATAATACATTTAAATTCCTGACATGGCATTAAAAATACTCTAGAGTAATCTATCTTTCCTATATTACCTCTGACGATTCACCTTCATGAAACTCTTACCCTGACCACATGGGTCTTCTAGCTAACCTAAGTAGAAATCCTATACTTTTCTATATACTTTCATTTGTGGTGATATTTATTCACTTTTTAGAATCTGTTCTTTACCTTCCACTTAGTCAATAAAAGCAAAGATTGGCAAATGTTTTCTATTAAAGGTGTAATAGAAAATACTTTAGGTTTGTGGTGCAGATGATTTCTACTGCAATACTCAACTCCACTGTTATAGTACTAAAGCAGTTATATATCATACACAAAAGATTGAGCATGGCTGTGTTTGAATAAAACTTTGTTCACAGTAATAGGCGGTGGGTGAAATCAGGCCCAAGGGTCATACGTTGTTGACTCTTGAACTAAAGGAAAAGAAAGAAATACACAGTAAGTGAAAATGAAAACAACCACTAAGATAAAAAGAAAGTTGGAGAGATATTAGCAGGAAATCCAATGTAGAACAGTAATGGGAGTTAGCTTCCTCTTAATAAAGAACATGAAGAAATTGAAGTTTAAAGTGGATTTAGAGAGAGAATGAAACTATAATTACATTTCCTAATGTCCTATCTTGAATTGAGAACATCTGACTATTTTCTGAGGTTAGCACTAAGACAACACAAGTTGCTTACATTTGAGTATTACATCCAATTTCCATAGGCTACTGGTATCTAGCTTTAGTTGTTGTTGCTCCCTATCTCCTCCCCTCAATCTCACTCAAAGCTTCTCCCTAGAAGTAGAGGAAGTGGTGGAATGTGTTAATAAAGCTAACCAATGTTTTTGAAGACAATTTTTGAATTTTTTAAAACAAATAATAATTGGAGTGCCTGGCTGGCTCAGCCAGTAGAGCATGGGGTATAGCTCAAGCCATACAGTGGGTACAGAGTTTACTTAAATAAATAAAAGGGGTATTAAAAAAATAGAACTCAGATTTAAAATGAACAACTGTTACTTGAGGTGAAATTCGTATCATAGGGACGCCTGGGTGGCTCAGCAGCCGAGTGTCTGCCTTTGGCTCAGGGCATGATCCTGGAGTCCCAGGATTGAGTCCCACATCAGCTCCCTGCATGGAGCCTGCTAATCCCTCTGCCTATGTCTCTGCCTCTCTCACTGTGTCTCTCATTAATAAATAAATACAATCTTAAAAAAAAAAAGAAAAAAGAAATTCATATCATAAAATTACCCATTTTTATTTATTTTTAAAAATATTTATTATTTGAGAGAGAGAAAGAGCAAGAGAGAGTACATGTGCATTGTGGAGAGGTAGAGGAAGAGGGAGAGAGAATCTCAAGTAGACTCTCTGCTGAGCATAGAGCCCAACTCAGAGCTCAATCACCCGACCATGAGCAAAAATCAAGAGTTGATACTTAACCAACTGAGCCACCAAGGAACCCCAAAATTAACCATTTTAAAGTGAACAATTCAATGTCATTTAGTACATTAACAATATTGTACCATCTATCATCTCTATTTAATTTCAAGACATTTTCATCACCCCAAAAAAGAAACTCTCTCTCATTAAAAAGTTACTCCTAGCCACTGGCAACCACTAATTTGTTTTTTGTTTCTATGGATTTATGTATTCTGAATTTTTATATAAATTGAGTCACACATTATATGATGATCTTTTATGTCTGGCTTCTTTTACTAGGCATAACATTTCTAATGTTTATTCATATTGTAGTATGTTATATATTTACTACTTTTTATGGCCTAATAATATTTCATTGCAAAGATATCTCACAATGTGTTTGTCCATCTATCCAGTTTGGGACATTTGACTTAATTCCTAACACATTTTTTTCCATAATATTTTTAGAAGCAATTAATAATGTACATGTATATATCAAAAGTGCACCTTAAACATAAAAAAGAGCTAAATAGTCAATAAATGCACTTATATTGACTCTGATATTTTCTCCTTAGGTGCTGCCAGGATGTCAAAAGCAAAGGATTGCTTTTAGATTTGAATAATTTCTTTATTGCTGAAGCCAACCCTGATTGCTAATGGCTTAGTATCCAGTTACTTACAACGGTAGCACAAGAAGTCAAAAAGGTACAGATAAGTCTTGATATTAGCTATGAAAACTTTATGACATTAAAGTTTGTATGTTAATGAAATATTTTTCAGATCATATATTACTTAAACATTGTGTTCCAGCTATTATTAGGTTATATGATTTTTTTAAAAGATTTTATTTATTTATTCATGACAGACACACAGAGAGGGAGAGAGAGAGGCAGAGACACAGGCAGAGAGAGAAGCAGGCTCCATGAAGGGAGCCCAATGTGGGACTTGATCCCGGGTCTCCAGGACCACACCCCGGACTGAAGTCGGAACTAAACCGCTGAGACACCTGGGCTGCCCAGGTTATATGATTTGATATAATTTTTAAGATAAGAAAAGTAGCTAAAATGCATTTTAAATACTGATTTAAGGCAGTAGTTTTCAAAGTATAATTGCTGAATCAGCAGCTATAGTATCATTAGGAAGTCGGTAAAAATTAAAAATTTAGGTCCTACCCCAGACCTATGCAATCAGAAACTGTGGGTGGGCCTAACAACCTGTTTTCACAAGTCCTTCAGGTGATTTTCATGTATGTTAAAAGTATGAAAGCCACTGATCTAGTATAATAAAAGATCCATTCATTATCCTTAAGACTCTTATTCAACATAGAGAAACTAAAAATCTTTATGAAGACTGCAAACAGGGGACCCATTAAAAATATAAAACCTCGTGCAGCCCCGGTGGCCCAGCGGTTTAGCGCAGTCCTCCGCCGGGGGTGTGATCCTGGAGACCTGGGATCTAGTCCCACGTCAGGCTCCTTGCATGGAACCTGCTTCTCTCTCTGCCTGTGTCTCTACCTCTCTCTCTCTCTGTCATGAATAAATAAAATCTTAAAAAAATAAAATAAAACCTGTCTGTAGTGGAGGAAAAACAGGTTGTATCTTTTTGTTCCAAGAAGTAGCTCTAATTCTATCTAGACAAAAATTAGGATTAATTCTAGATATGTTTCCTTAGGCCAGAGGAACAAAAGCAAAAATAAACTTTTGGGGATTACCACAAAATAAAAAGTTTCTGCATAGCAAAAGGAAAAATTCAACAAAACTAAAAGATAATCTTCTGAATGGGAGAAGATATTTGGAAATGACATATCTGATAAGGGAGGGGTTAGTATCTAAAATATATAAAGAATTGATACAGCTCAATACCCTCCTAAAATAACACAATTAAAAAACAGGCCGAAGACATGAACAGACATTTCTCCAAAGTCCAGTTGGCCAACAGACACATGGAAAGATGCTCAACATTACTCATCATTAAGAAACTGCAAATCAAAACCACAATGAGGTAGCACCTCACACCCATCAGGATGGCTAAAATTAAAAACACAAGAAACAAGTATTGGTGAGGATGTAGAGAAAAAGGAACCTTGTGTACTGTTGATGGGAACGCAAAGTGGTGCAGCTATCATAGAAAACAGTAAGGAGGTTCCTCAAAAAATTAAAAACAGAACTACTGTATGTATGATCTACTAATCATACTACTGGGTATTTACCCAGTATGAAAAAACTAATTCAAAATGATATATGCAAAAAAAAATGATATATGAATGCCTATGTTTATAGCTGCATTATTTTTAATAGCCAAATTATGGAAGCAGCCCAAGTGTCCACTGACATAAATGGACAAAGATATGGATGCACACACATAAATATATATATATATACACAATATACATATATATATACACAATGGAATATCATTTACCATAAAAAAGAATAAACCTTGTCATTTGCCACAACATGGATGGATCTAGAATATAATGTTATGCAAAATAAGTCAGTCTGAGAAAGAGAAATATACGATTTCATTCATATGTGGAATTTAAGAAACAAAACAAAGGGGGAAAAAAGAGACAAACCAAAAAATAGACACTTAATTAGAACAATCAAATGGTTACCAGAGGGGAGCTGGGTGAGTGGATGGGTAAAATAGATGAAGGGGATGAAGAGTACATTTATCTTGATGAGCACTGAGTAATATACAGAATTATTGAATCATTATAGGGTTCACTTGAAACTAATATTACACTCTATGTTAACTATAATGGAATTAAAATAAATTATTTTTTTCCTAAATTAGGATTAGTTTGCCTGTAACTATGACATTGGCCTGAACACAGTGATTCTGCTACTATTTGGTCCATTTATTAAGCTTTCAAGTTTCCTGATGAAAACAGTGTTCTGCAGCTAAAATATTTAAAATTAAACTTCTTGAGAGGTTGCTCTACTTGTCCAAAGTCATACAACTAAAGATTTGAGGAAGCACTAGAATTCCAGTTTACTGCCTTATATACCTGTTTACTTGTTTATATAGACACCCCTGCCATGTTCTATAAACAATGAGACAACTTAGGAAGAATTCTCAGGGAGAATATAACTCAGATTAGGTTAAATTTGGCTGTAAAATGAAGTACACAGTACAGGAGTCTTGAATTAACTCGGAATCTGCTGTTAAGTTTCTTGAGAGCCAAAGCAAAATGTAAGACTGCTTAGTTACCTAGCTTCCATTCTTGAAGAGATGAAAAATACATTTTTGTATGAGAAATATTTGGTTATTAAATATACTTCTTATATGGTGCATAACACATAGAACACTGACTAACACAGAAGACTAAGCAGTCTACAACTCCTTCATAGCAGGATCAGTCTATTCACTGTACCATTTTTCAGTGAAAGACTATAGCCTTGATATCAAAGCAAGTCAGTGAAAGCAATGCAGATGGGAAAAAAGACCAAGTAAATCATTCCCTGAGGTCTGAGCTTAAAACTTGGGAGTTTTGGGGAAGAAAGGATAGACTCTATGGTCCTTAAATAATCCTCTATCAACTCTATGGTCCTTAAATAATCCTCTATCAATATCAATTCTCTAAAGCAGGGTGAGAAAACAATTGAAGAGCAGACGATCTGAGGTTGTACTCTCTTAGAGTTTTCTCATTTGGTATATGTTCCATAATACCACACCACCCATTCTATTTGTCATGGAAATCTGCTCAGTGGTAAAATCTTTGTGATTTATATAAGGTAAATGATAATATAAGAAGATATACATTACTGTTCTATAACATAATTTGCTCAAAGAGATCTTCCCAACTATTCTAGGTAGTACTACAATTTACCCAAACTTGTCACTTTTATATGGCTTTATTTATTTTTAAACACAGCATTCATCACTACCTAACATTATCTTATACATTCATTTATTTATTTTATTTGTACTCTCTACTATTGGAATATAGTATCTAGCAGGTCAAGAACATCTGTTTTATACATTATTGTATCTCTAGAGCAATGTGTGGCATGTAGTTAGAAAAATGTCTTAAATATTTTTTGAACGAATAAGTTTACTTAGACTGGAGAGAGGGCTGGGAAAAAACATGGTATAAAGTTAAAACATATTAATTTGAGAATACCAGGTAGTTGAAGCAATGGTTGCCATCTAAGTCTTATCTCTCTCCAAGACAAAACAGAAAAGGAAATACAGAAAAATAAATATACAAAAAACATGCCCTCAGCATAATGTGAAGCTACAAAGAATGCCCAAACATCAAAATAACTACAATTAAAAAGAGAAAAATTACCATGTTCCATATAAAGATCTTTCACATTCATGAAAGATCCCTACTCTACCATTAGGCATTAGGAGAGGAAAGGTAGTTTGAGAAAAACATTTGGGTAAAGAGAATTTGGTAACTGGGCCTAATGTCAAACTAAAACTACTGCCAGAATGATGATAACCATCCTAAATATGAAAATATTCAACAGGTATCCATCCATGTAGATCAGAGTAAGAAATTCAAAGTACACTACTTTAAAAGAGTGTTCTTTAAAATGCACATTTCCTGACAGAAAGAAGGTAATAAAGAAGCCTCTCTAGCAACTGAGCAATGAAGATGAAAAGAAGGAAAGGGGAAACTTTAGGGTTTTGAAAGAGAGTACAAAGTTGGAGAACTCACAATCCCTAACCTATCCCAGAAGAAAAATATACTGAAAACAACTCCTATCCCCATTCCACAAAGCAAATCTACCAAAGAATCTGCACTTTGATACACTGATGGAAGAGGGTACCGTTTTTTACTAGGAATCACTTAAAGCACCATAATAAGCACCTCCTGCCCCCCACCACATACATACACTCACATTGATCAAGAGAAAGGGTAACAGTTAGCTACCAAACATCAGAAATGAAAATCAATACATATCAACTGAGGAGAACTCCATCAGGGAAAAATCAATCTGATGCAGAAGGAAATAACAAGGCAATACCACAAATGGAATGAAATATAGTCAAACAAGCATTTGAAAATATGAAAACCCATCATGAATCTGAAATTCCAAAACTAGGAACAGAAATAAACAAAACAACAAAAAGAGAGTTGACTGAACTCAGCAAAGAGAAAGGAAGACCAAGATAAAATCAATTCAGAAGTGAAGAATAAATTACAGGGTGCTCAAGGATGAAAAAACTCAGATGAAAATTTAATAAGGGACACTGAAGAAAGGCAGGAAGCTAAAAGAAAATGAAAATGAGATAAGGTGGTAAAAAGAGAGAAGAATAATGGAAATATAAGACAGTGGAAGGAGGAATAACCACCTTCTGCCAAAGTACAAGAGAACAAAGTTAATAATTAAAATTAATAGCCCAGAAAACTTTTAAAAAATAAGAAAGACCTGAATCTAGACACTGAAAGGGTCCACTGGATACCTTGGAAAATGAATCTATAATGAGCAAGCTGTAGATATATCAGAGTGAAACAATTACATGCCAAGAACAAAACCCAGATTTCCAGGTACAACAATCAAATAATTTATAAAGGTAAAATAATTTGACTGATATCAGACTTTTCATAACCAACATATGAAACAAGGCAACAAATGAACAGCAAATTTTAAAAAATTCAATGAAACAAAGAATATACCAAAGATTTTTATATCCAGACAAGCGCAGCCCCAGTGATGCAGCGGTTTGCTGCCGCCTGCAGCCTAGGGTGTGATCCTGGGGACCCGGGATCGAGTCCCACATTGGGCTCCCTGCATGGAGCCTGCTTTTCCCTCTGCCTGTGTCTCTGCCTCTTTCTCTCTGTGTCTATGAATCAATAAATAAAATCTTTAAAAAAATATTAAAAAAAAATCAAGACAAGATTTTACTATATAGAGTTTATATAATTCTGTGCCCTTGAGTTGTTTTGAGGAGTCTATTAGAGGGGGAGTTTTGAAATGATGTAAAACATTTAAAACTATGCACATCTATGATTAGAATAAAAATAGGGTAAAAAAGTAAGGTACAAATTTTATGTTAGGAAAAGTAAAAATAATGCAAGTGAATGTTACTAAAAATGATAGAGGAAGAAACAGAATAAAATCAAGGGCTGTTACATACACAATAAATGAGAGTTAAAGCATACCAACCCAAACAGGCAAACCAGACAGTAAAAGGTTAAGCAAAGTAACAGGGACTTAGAAAAGATAACTTAAAAAGGTATAAATAAGTAGGGGCATGCATCTGGGTGGCTCAGTCCTTTAAGTGTCTGCCCTCAGCTCAGGTCATGATCCCAGAAACTTGAATTGAGCCTAGTGTCAGGCTTCCCTGCTCAAGCTCCCTGCTCCGCGGGAAGCCGGCTTCTCCCTCTCTCTTTCTCTCTCCTTCCTGCTTGTGCTCCTGTTCTCTTTCTCTCTCAAATAAATAAATAAAACTCAAAAAAAATAAAAATAAAAAAAGAAGGGTGAAAGTGTAAGTATGAGGGTAACCGCTACAATAAAAACATAGATCTTCTTCAAAAGACACAGACCACTTTTTTAAAATTTAAAAACAAAATGTGTTTTTCACAGGCAAACTTTGGTGAACTGAGAAAATTTGAAGTCATTTGTCTTTAAGAAGGACTATATTTGCTCAATGAGAACAAATACCACTGTTTCTGGCAAATAGTAGGTGATTAATAAATGTACATGAAATGAGATGAATCTTCATTTTTGGCCAAATGTTGGCAGTATTGCTATTTTTATTTAGAAAGTTGTGAAAAAAAAAAAAGTCACACTTTTCCTCTAATCAAATAGAATGTAATCAATCTATCTCAGACCTTAAAATATTATTGATTCTTAAATACTTATTTAAATGGATTAGATTATTTAAAAGTCAGAGATTAAAGACAATTTCATTTATTATAACTATTACTAGCTACTGATAGATTTTAATGAGAAATAATTAAAATATGTAGAGTTGGTTTTCAGATAGCATTTCTAATGCGAGACATTTCCATTCTCTTCTCAAAAATCACCTGAAAACAATACAGAGAATGAGAAAGTAAAACAAAATTCCTTTATAAATATAACTAGAAGATAATGACATCATGGATTATAATATCTGAAGGCACAAAGTATATGGAATGAAAATATCATTTTATTGGTCAGGAAAATTTAGAAAACCAGAGACGAAGATTATAAATGCTTTTAGAAAAAATAAAATCAGATCACATACAAAGGTTAGGAAAAAAAGACTTCTTAAAAGCAACAGTTTTTTTCTTTAAAGATTTTATTTATTTGAGAGAGACAGAGTGAAAGAGAGGGGCACGCAGTGACAGCAGAGGAGAGGGAGAAGAAGCAGGCTCTCTGGTGACCAGGGAGCTTGACGTGGGGCTCGATCCCAGAACTCCAGGATTATGACCTGAGCTGAAGGCAGATGCTTAATTGACTGAGCCACTTAGATGCCTCTCAAAAGCAACGCTTGAGGTTAGAATATAATATACCAATTTTTCACAATTCTATATAGATTTTTTCCCTAGAATTCCATATGCAGCCGAACTATTAATCTTGAGTGAGAATAATTGATAGTGATATTTTGAAATATTTAGGTTTCTAAATATTTATCTCTCTGGTATTCTTTCTCAGAAAGTTAATAGAGGATGTTAACTTCAAAACAAGAATTTAACTAAGGAAGAATCCATGGGGGGCAGCCCCGGTGGCGCAGCGGTTTAGCTCCGCCTGCAGCCCAGGGCGTGATCCTGGAGACCCTGAATCGAGTCCCACATTGGGCTCCCTGCATGGAGCCTGCTTCTCCCTCTGCCTGTGTCTCTGCCTCTCTCTCTCTCTCTCTCTCTGCATTATTATTTATGAATAAATAAATAAAATCTTAAAAAAAAAAGGAAAAATCCATGGTATTCTAAAAATCAAGTATTCAACACAAATCAGAAATAAAGGGAATTTCAGGATAAAAGTGAAAAAACACTAGGATCTTTATCTCATTAGAACCATCAAGACTTTTGTAAATAGCTCAAGTAGTAATAACAGATTTTTCTTGTGTCCATTTTAAGCTGCTATAGTATTTAATATTTAATTGATAAATGCTTGTATATTATCAAACTCTTACTATTAGAATTTCAAAGTCATTATTTTGAGTGACCAATTTATCACATTTTTAAAATAAAAAGATAACATTCCATTCCATTGAGAATACATAATTCTTCTTATAAATAAAAGATAAAAATTAAAATAATCACAGATGTATGGATACACTGAGTTGCAATCTGTGAGTTACCAAGAGAAAAATCTATGGAAGTTTCAAACTAAAAGAAGCTTTTGGGATCATCTTCTTGAACCTACCAGGAGAAAATGAAGACAAACATCAACCAACTGACTTGCCCAAGGATCAAAAACAAAACAAAAACAAAGAACTTTTGTTATTAGGCAGAGATGAAAGGTATTGAAATCTTTGGCCTTTTGGATTATTTTGAATAGGGGATTGAAGCTGGGATACTGGATCAAAGATTTATTTTTTCCTAGCATTATGGAAATAACTGTAACCATTAAAGCTTAAGTCAGGCTCTGAAGCTTTGTTTCTAATTGTGGCAATGTATTCTGGAGATCATATGCTGCATTGGGATATAATACGGTACCATCTAGATATAAAGAAAGAAAGACAAAAGACTACATTTTCAACTGCAATTTTCTTCTGTATAATTAAATTTGTGGCTGTTGGTAAATCCCTGGCAATATTTTGTGGGTTAACATAGTTCTACGTTATCATTAATTACATAATATATACCATGTGTTGAACCTATTTAGAGTTAGTATTTAAGAATCTTTACAGAAACACACTGATAAAATCAATATTGCAATGAATGCATAAAGAAGCTTTTATTTCCTCAAACATTTTTATCTAATTTGGAAAATCTTTTCTAAAACATTTAAAACATGTTTATTTATTTTTACTTATTGAAATATTTTCCAAATTCAGAATAAAGAAAAGAAAAAATTTGAAAAGAAAGATAAAGGGAAAGAATTTTAAGTATATAGATTATGACTGGCAAAATGATTCATTTTCAGAACTACTGGTTAAATGCTCTAATGCTTTCAAAAATATGGGCTCAAATATTATATTATGTTAAAAATGATGTTGGCCTTTTGTGATTTAACAAACTTATAAAACGCAAATCATTTTACATGATTTTATAGAATTTCTTTAAAAAGCATTTCAAACCCCACTATATTATTCCTACTTACACAAGACTTTTCTCTACCTGACATTTAGTGGTTTCAGTAAATTAGATATAATATTGTATCTTAGGCCTAAAAAAATTCTGTGCATTCCATTTTAACCGGATAAAATGGAAATTGGTTTAATTCTGTGAGTTAGCATTTAGTAGTTCTACACAGAACTTAGGGTGAGCCATGACATTGTGATCCAACTGGATCACAGAAATCAGAAAATTATCCCATCCTGCTCTGAGTCTGGCACAGTTAACAGCAGCATTTTTAGAACTAGATATATCCCTATTTCAAAAAGTGCTATCAAAGACAGGGTGCAGAGGGAAATGATTTCATAACATCAGAATTTAATTCAAATTTAAACATTCCAAAGGTTTTTAAAAATTTATGTATATACACACACACACATACATATACAGTCTAGTCCACTGAATATACTATATACATACTAAGGGTACCTGTAACCCTTCCTCAAGTAATTATCTCAGCTAGGAATAAGTCTCCTTTCCTCACTTTTCTAATCTCTACCCAAAACTGATGACCTTCCTTTACTGATACAAATTTGCTGAATTTATCTGAGTAGTATTTTTTTGGATGCTCATCATATAAGCTTTCTCCTAAGTATATTCTAATGTGTCTTTTTTCTAAAAAAAAAAAAAAAAAAAAGTATTTATTTATCCATGAGGGACACAGAGACAGAGGCAGAGGGAGAAGTAGAAGTAGGCTCCCTCATGGGAGCCTGATACAGGACTCAATCCCAGGACCCTGGGATCACATCCTGAGCAGAAGGCAGATGCTCAACTGACTAAGCCACCGAAGTGCCCCTCTAATGTGTTTTTGAAATCTACCTCTTATATTATAGAACTCAATATGATAGAAAAGATGACTAGGCATATAAGCTAAGTGTTTTTTTCTATTTTTATTTTTATATTTTTAGAGAGAGAGAGAGGAAGGGAGGAGGAGAACAGGGAGAGAGAGAATCCAAAGCAGGCTCCACGCCCAACACAAGATGGATGCAGGGTTCAATCTCACAACCCTGAGACCACAACCAAGGCTGAAATCAAGAGTCAGATGCTCAACCAACTGAACCACCAGGTGCCCCACATACAAGCAAAGTGTTCTATATGAACTTTCTTACTATAAAATGTGTAATTATCTTCTCTGTGATCCAAACTATTACACTGTGAACTCAGTGGCAGCTCAGCCTTACACTATTAGTCACTTAGCAAAGATCCACATAACAAGAACAAGAACTGCAACTACAGCAGCAGCTATACTTTTTAAGGTATTATATGGTACAGGCTCCTTCCTAAGTGCTTCAAATATATTAATTCATTTAATCATAACCAAAACTCTATGAGATAGGTACTATTATTACACTATTTGATATATTTTAAAATTAAAGCATAATTAACATACAGTACTGTATTAGTTTCAGGTGAATATAACGATTCACCAATTCTATATATTATGAGGTGCCTATTAAAGTAAATATATATAAAAATATATATTTCTTATATATATTTATAATAAATATATAAATGGCAACCATCAATTTGTTTTTGGTATTTAAGAGTATTTTTCTTGATTCTTTTTCTTCTTAAATTTTACACATGAATAAAATCATAAAGGATATATCTTTCATGGACATATTTCACTAAGCATTATACCTCTAGGTCCATTCATGTTGTTGCAAATGGCAATATCTCATTTTTTTTTTTTACAGCTAAGTAATATTCCATTGTATATATACACACCACACCTTTGTTATCCATTCATTTATGGATGGATACTTCGGTTGTTTTCTTATCTTGGCTATTTTAAATAATGCTACAATATACTTAGGGATGTATATATTGTTTTGAATTAGTCTTTTTGTATTCTGTGAGCAAATACCCAATAGTGTATTACTGGATCATATGCTGCTTCTACTTTTAAGTTCTTGAGGAAACTCTATACTGTTTTTTTTTTTTTTAAAGATTTTATTTATTTATTCATGAGAGAGAGAGAGAGAGAGAGAGAGAGAGGGGCAGAGACACAGGCAGAGGGAGAAGCAGGCTCCATGCAGGGAGCCCAATGTGGGATTCGATCCCGGGTCTCCAGGATCGCGCCCTGGGCCAAAGGCAGGCGCCAAACCACTGCGCCACCCAGGGATCCCTCTATACTGTTTTGAACAGTGGCTACACCAGTTTGCATTCCCAACAGTGCATGAGGGTTCCCTTTTCTCCACATCATTGTCAACACTTGTTTCTTGTTTTCGATTTTAGCCATGTAACAAGTGTAAAGTGACATCTCATTGTAGTTCTCATTTTCATTTCTCTGATGATGAGTTGAGCATCTTTTCACATGTCTGTTGTCCACCCATATATCTTCTTTCCAAAAAATGCCTATTTAGGTACTGTGCCCATTTTGGTATTCAGTTGTGTAAGTCTTTATATATTTTGGATAATAACCTCTTATAATTTACAAATATCTTCTATTCAGTAGGTTGTCTTTATGTTGTGTTGATGGTTCCTTTGCTGTGCAAAACCTTTTTCTTTTGGTAAGTCCCAATAGTTTAATTTTGCTTTTGTTTCCTTTGCTTGAGGAGACATATCTAGAAAAATATGTTTACAGATGGTGTCAAAGAAATCACTGCCTATTTTCTCACCTAATAGATATTTTCAGAAATTTTCATTCAAAAACAGTAGAATACACATTCTTTTCAAGTGCACATGGAACCTTCTCAAGAACAGATCAAGTGTTAGGCCAAAGAACAAGTCTCAAGAAATTAAAAAATACTGAAATCATATCATACATATTTTCTGACAACAATGGTATAAAACTAGAAATCAATCACAAGAAAATATCTGAAACATAAATATGTGGAGGTTAAATAATATGCTACTAAACAACAAATGAGTAAACCAAGAAATTAAAGAGGAAATAAACAATACATAGAGAAATGAAAATGAAAACACAATGGTTCAAAATCTTTGGGATGCAGCAAAAGCTGTTCAAAGAGGGAAGTTTATAGCAATACACACCTACCTCAACAAACAAGAAAAATTTCAAGCAACCTAACCTTACACCTAAAGGATAGAAAAAGACAAATAAAGTTCAAAGCCAACAGAAGGAAGAAAATCATAAAGATTAGAGTGGAAATAAATGAAATAGAGACTAAAAACACAATAGAACAGATCAATGAAACCAGGAGGTGGTTCTTTGAAAAGACCAACAAAATTGATAAACTTTTAGCCAGACTCATTAAAAAAGAGAGAGACAGAGAACTTAAATAAAATCAAATGTGAAGGACAAATGACTACCAACATCACAGAAATACAAAGGATTATAAGAAAATATTATGAAAAATTATATGCTAATTGGACAACCTAGAAGAAATGGGTAAATTTCTAGAAACATGTAATGTCCCAAAGCTGAATCAGGAAGAAATAGAAAATTGAACAGACCAATTACTAGCAATGATATTGAATTAGTAATCAAAAAACTTCCAACAAACAAAAGTCCAGGAACAGACGGCTTCACAGGTGAATTATACAGAACATTTAAAGAAGAGTTAATACCTATTCATGTCAAACTATTCCAAAAAATAGAAGAGGAAGGGAAACTCCAGATTCATTCTCCAATGCCAGCCTTACCCTAATACCCAAACCAGATAAAGACACTACAAAAAAAGAAAACTACCGGCCAGTATCTCTGATGAACACAGATGCAAAAATCCTCAACAAAGTATTAGCAAGCTGAATCCAAAAGTACCCTTAAGAAAAATCATTCCTGGGCAGCCTGGGTGGCTCAGTGGTTTAGCGCCTGCCTTCATGCCCAGGGAGTGATCCTGGAGACCCGGGATTGAGTCCCATGTCGGGCTCCAAGCATAGAGCCTGCTTCTCCCTCTGCCTGTGTCTCTGCCTCTCTCTCTCTCTCTCTCTCTCTCTCTCTCTCAATCTCTGTCTCTCATGAATAAATAGATAAAATCTTAAAAAAAAGAAAAAAGAAAAATCATTCCCCAATATCAAGTGGGATTTATTTCAAGAATGCAAGCATGGCTCAATATTTGCAATTCTATCAATGTGATACATCCCATTTACAAGAAAAGGATAAAAACCATATATCATTTCAGTAGATGCATTAAAAGCATTTGACAGCATACAACACCCATTCATGATAAAAACTCTAACGAAGCAGGTTTAGAGGGAACATACTTCAACATAATAAAGGCCATATGAGAGAAACAAAACTAAAATCATACTCAATGGTGAAAAACAGAGAGATTTTCCTGTAAGATTAGGAACATGACAAGGATGTCTACTCTATTTTTATTCAACACAGTACCATAAGTCCTAGCCACAGCAATCAGACAAGAAAAAGAAACAACAGGCATCCAACTGGTAAGGAAGAAGTAAAACTCACTATTTGCAGATGACATGATACTGTATATACAAAAAGCCAAAAGACTCCACACCAAGAAAACTACTAGGGTTGATAGATAAATTTAGTAAAGTCATAGGATAGAAAATTAATATGCAGAAATGTGTTACACTTCTTTTCTTTTAAACAAAGATTTTATTTATTTGAAAAAGAGAGAGAGAGAAGAGAGTGAGAGAGAGAGAAACACACGGTGAGTAGCAGGCAGAGGAAGAAGGAGAAGCAGGCTCTGCTAGCAGGGAGCCTGGTGTGGTGCTTGATTCGGACTCTGGGAGCCAAAGGTAAACGCTTAACCAACTAAGCCACTTAGATGCCCAATGTATTGCATTTCTATACCCCATTAGTGAAGCACTAGAAAGAAATTTAAAAAATAATCTCATTTAAAATTATCCCCAAAACAATAAAATATCTAGTAATAAACTTAACCAAGGTGGTAAAGACATATATTCCAAAAACTAAAAAACTGATGAAAGAAACTGAAGATGACACAAACAAATGGAAAGACATTCCATGTTGATGAATTGGAAGAACCAATATTGTTAAAATGACCACAATATCCAATGCAATCTATAGACTTAATGCAATCCCTATCAAAATAATATGAAAATTTGTATGGAATCACAAAGACCCTGAATAGCGAAAGCAATCTTGAGAAAGAAGAACAAAGCTAAAGATAGCATAATCCCAGACTCCAAGATATAAAGCTTGAGTAATCAAAACAATATGGTACCTGCACAAAAATGACACACAGATCTGTAGAATAAAACAGAGAGCTCAGAAATAAATTCATGCTTATATGGTCAATTAATGAATAACAAAGGAGGCAAGAATGTACAATGGGAAAAGATAATTTACAAATGGTATTCAGAAAACTGGACAGCTACATGCAAAAGGATGAAACTGGACCATTTTCTTATACCATACATAACAATAAACTCCAAATAAATGAAAGACCTAAATGTGAGACCTAGAACCATAAAAGTAGAAGAATACCCCATTTGATATTTGAGGAGTGAGGCCTAGATATGTCAAATGACTGATCTAAGACCACACATTTGCTAGTGGTGAAATCAGGCTATAAATCTGGACAATCTTGGCCTAAGATTAGTTATCTTGTGTGTGTGTGTGTGTGTGTGTGTGTGTGTGTTTAGCAACTATTCATTCCTAAACTGAAACATATATTCACACAAGAAAATATTCTTTATAGCAAATAATACATTTAGCATGTACAAGAATTACTAAAAAAGGCTTACTATAAAATATTTATACCTAACCCTTTTCTAAACCAAACTGCATTTTTTTCAAGAATATTAATTTTGAGAGCTTTCAATCTTTCATCAAGCTATGATAATCAATGTTTACAAAACCACTTCAAGAATAGAAAGCAACAATTTGAGACACATGGATGGACCTGGAGTATTATGCTAAATGAAATAAATTAGACTGAGAAAGGCAAGTACCATATGACTTCACTCATATGTGGAAACTATAAAAAACAAATGAGTAAAGAAGCAAATAGAATCAGACCTGTAAATATAGTGAACTAATGGTTGCCAGAGGGTAGGGGTCTAGGTTGATGAGCTAAATGGGTTAAGGGGAATTGGAGATACAGGCTTCCAATTATGGACTGACGAAGTCACAGGAATAAAAGGCACAGCACAAGGAATACAGTTAAGGATAATGTAATGGTGTTGCATGGCGAAAGATGATAGCTACACCTGTGAGCAAGACACAGTATAAAGTTGTCATATTACTATGTTGTACACCTGAAATTAATATAACATTGTGTGTCTACACTCAAAAAATTAATTTAAAAAATAGAAAAAAAATACAAGGCAACAATAGGGTTCTTCTCAAACTGCAAAACTAATCCTGATTAGGAAGCATTCTGAATAAGGAGTTCCACATAATAAAAAAAAGATCCAATGGCAACGATGACATAAGGCACAATTTGATAAGCTTAAATATAATAGTGCGTCACAGATTTGCAAAATGTGAATTCTTATAAAAAATAAAGAGTGCTTATTGTTCCTGAGAAACATAATAACAAGCATACATTATCAAGGGCATAGCCTGTGCTGACAGGGTTACATTTGTTATTTCTAATTGTCATCCAAATCCTGAGAGAGAAAATTTATTATTTCAGGTTATAGATAAAGAAACTAAGAACCACAATGGTTAAATAACTGCCTTCTAACAAGTAGATAGTAAGTGAATGATTGAACTGGGATCTAAACTCTGGTTTAACCTCAAAGGCCATAATCTACAACACTCTTGTCTCTCAAGGCAATAGATTTTGATTAAAAGAATATATACATATTTATGATAAAGTTTTAACAATTTATTGAAAGGACTTTCGTTTAAAACATGTATCATTAGCTTCAACACACTACTCAAAATGAAAGCCTGATATCTGTGGGTGTGTTTCTGATTCTCTACTCCCTTCCACTATTGAAGCATCACTATCAGAGTATCTTCATTACTTTTGTTATTATTATATTTTTGCTCTTTATACATAGGAAATTAGCTTCTCTCATTTTTTTTAAAGATTTATTTATTTATTTATTTGAGAGAGAGTGAATGAGTGGAGGGGAGGAGAGAGAATCTCAAGCTGAGTGCAGAGCTGGACATGGGGCTTGATCTCACCACCCATGAGATCACGGCTGCGCTGAAATCAAGATTCAGACGCTTAACCAACTGAGCCACCAGGGGGCTCTCATCATGTTTGTCTTTAAGTGGGTCTTGGATAGTACTGATCCTCTGAATTTCCAAAACATTTAAGAATCCATTTGTCAAACTACACATATACACAATGCTACTTGTTAAGATTTTTACTAGAATTCCATTGAATCTATAGATCAGTTTGAGAACTGATATTGGATCTTTACAAGATTGAGTCTTCTATGAGGAGGGCACTTGAGATGAGCACTGGGTATTATACTCTATGTTGGCAAATCGAACTTCAATTAAAAAATATATATATTGAGTCTTCTAACTCATGAACATCTTTAAAATGTATGTTTCAGTTTTAAGTTCTGTTTAATTTTTCATTATGCTTATAATTTTTGTACAGAGCTCTTGTACATAGCTCACGAGATAAAGTTGCAGATATATAATATAATTAGTGTCCAAAAGTAATAAAATTTACTGGGCTGTAGGGAATTCATATCTTCAACCATAACAAATAATGAAATATTATTTTCCAAAATAAGAGTTACTAAACTTAGTGCTGTGCAGCATTTCGAAGTGTTAAACTTTATTTTATGTTTTTTTTTAATTAAAGATTTTATTTGTTCATTCATGAGAGACACAGAAAGAGAGGCAGAGACAGGCAGAGGGAGAAGCAGGCTCCTTGCAAGAAGCTGGATGTGGGACTCCATCCCAGGTCCCCAGGATCATGCCCTGAGCCAAAAGCAGACGCTCAACCACTAAGCCACACAGGTGTCTCAAAAGCATTAAACTTTAAAAGTCTTTTCCTTCATGCTTTGGGTGTCCTGCTCAAGAAATCATTCCTTACCACGAAAGTCATACACAGATATTCCTCCATGTTACCTTCAAGAAACACTTCAACTTATTTAGATCTATAGGGCACTTGAAATTGGTTTTTGTGAATGGTATACAACAGGAATTCAGTTTTGTTTTTTTCTTTATAAAAAATAATTACTCAGCATCACTAGTTGCTGAACTGTTTTTTCAATTGCAATGCTAGCTCTTTCATTAATCAAGTTACTATGTATGAGGGATCTGTCTACCACCGCCAATAGCACATTGTCTAAATAATACAGCTGTAAAATATTTGCACATAGTGTAGATATGTCCCATCTTTTCTTACTGTGCTTCTTCAGGAGTATCTAAATTTTTTTGGCTTTTTGCCATTCCACGGAAACTTACAGTAAAGTTTCCAAGAATCTCATTTGCATGTTCAATGGAACAACATTGGCTTTACAGTTAAGTGCAGGGAGAATGGACATTTTAATGACATTAAAATTTTCACCTTATGAATGTATTTAGGAATATTTTTGATATTAGACTTAAAATTTAGTAACCAAAAATAAGAGTATTACCTCAATAGCTGAATGTCACTAGAAAGTATGGCAAATTTCCCCCCCTAGATGTCAACAAAGTTTAATGAAAAGGAAACGTGATATAACGTGCTTGAGGATAGTGACCAAATCCCTTTATTACTGATTTAGCATTTGGTTGGATAGAGAGAGACAACAAAGAAATAAACAAGGAATATATCTATCAGGTGGTAGAAAAGTGTAGCTAGATAAGAGAACAGAGTTATCAATGAAGAGGAAATAAATATATATGAGTGCTCAGACTATTCAAATCATCACATAAAGCCACAAGACAATGAAGCAATTCTGATCATCTCAAGGAAAACCTAGCTAAGAATTTTATATCTGACTAAAGTGTCATTTAAGTATAAATGAATAATAAAAGTTTTGAACATAAAAGACCTTGGGGTATATAGTTTCTATGTGGCACTCAGAGGAAAATAACGGAGAATAAACTTCAGCAAAACAGAGATAAAGTGACTTAACTATTATAAAATACTTGGCAATGAATGTTTTTAACTGTTAAGAATAAGACCAAAAAATATGAGTGGACCAGAGTAGTTATGGTTATAGAACAGAATGTAAATGTTATAAACCTGGGTAATAAAGATATATATAAAATACAGTAGTTGGGAGAGAAAGGTAAGAGTATGAGATTTCCTTATCTTTTAAAGCCTAAGGTCAAAGAGAGTCTGAAAAATTGATAAATCATGTAATTGCAGTTCTAAGTATACTTAAAAGTACAAAAGGAACGTAACATTTTGTAGGAAAAAGGAATGAATGACAGGCAGTAAGGAGAGCACATAATGAGATGAGCACTGGGTGTTATATGCTGGCAAATTGAATTTAAATAAAATTAAAAAAAAAAAAAAAAAGGAACGGGGACACCTGGGTGGCTCAGTGGTGTAGCACCTTCCTTCAGCTCAGGGCATGATCCTGAAGTCCTGGGATGGAGTCCTACATCAGGTTCTCTGCGTGGAGCCTGCTTCTCCCTCTGCCTATGTCTCTGCCTCTCTGTCTCTCTCATGGATAAATAAATAAAATCTTAAAAAAAAATGAAGAATTCTTCATAAGATTAATAGTTAATATCTTAAAAAGCTTTATTTTATATAAAGTTATAAATCTAAAGGTAATCTTAGAATAAAAACACAAGCCTTATAAATTATTGGAAGAAATGCAAACATGAGCCAAGGGGAGGGGAAGCCATTGTTAAGGATACAAATAAAAACCCCTTATAAAACAGAAAGCATAATAAAAAATGACATAATTCAGCCCCTCAAAATATATTTTACGTAATAAACATGAACTCTTGATTCACACAGCATGCATGAATAGGAAATCCTTTTAGCTATGTGAAAGAAGACACTTCCGATAGGCTACATATTATATGATGATTCCATTTAAGTGACATTGTAGAAAATACAAAACTAGAGATGAAAAACTGATTGCTTTTCCAGGGATTGTGGATGGGGTAGAGGCTACCTATAAAGGAGCCACACTCATGAAGTGTTAGGGTAAGAGAAAAATTATTCAGTATGGCTCTGCACTGGTGTATCCATGACTATTTGTTAAAACCTAGAGAATTGCATGTCTAAATAAGTTCCTTTTAGGGAATGCAGATGTTAAAATATCAATTAGAATTCTGGGAAAACCTAGGATGGAATGCCAACTGTGACAAATTAGTCTAACTATATTATATATGTATGATGTAATCTTATTGAAGGTGGTAGGGAAGAAAGGAATTAACTGAACAAAATGTACTTTGTTTAGATACTATAAAGCTAAAACAAAAACAAAAAAGCACTGTATATAAACACTGTACTTTAATTTGTAAATTTATCAGAGGAGTATGAAAGTAGCAATTTGAAACTACATTGCAGGTATACCAGGGTTGAGCAAGTAATGTAAATATATGTCAATGAGTACCAGCTTTCTCACTCTCAGAGAAAAACGTTACAAATAAGGAAAAAGAAATGCCACACACACACATACATACAGGAAATAAATATACTGTGTATGTAATACATGAGCAAATACACATAAATACATTTCCTAGCTCTATTTGCTGAGGGAACCCAGAAGCAATGACAACTAGTAGCAAACCTAATGTCCAGATGTCAGTTTTAAAATACCATTCTTCAATAAATGGAAACAGGGTTTCTTGGAAAAATAAATAGGCTGAGGTATGGCAAGTACCAGAAGGTAAAGAAGTGCTAAAAAGAGTAGGAGGTCTGTCACAAGGATACAGAAGCCAGCCTGAAAGAGCTCCTAATAGTCAAAGCCAATATTTGGGCAATAAAATTAATGGAGTATTGGATTATACCCCAAAACTAAATAAACATCCATTATCCATATTGATATATTTTTCCAGCTTTATTGAGATATAATTAACATGTAACATTGTGTAAGATTGTTTCATGACATGATTTGACATATATATTATGAAATGATTACTATAAATAAGGTTAGTTAATACAAGTATCACCTTGGTTATCTTTTTTTAATGTGATAAAAACATAAAAAGGTGGGTAATGGGTACATAGGAGTTCAATATGCTAGCTACTCCATGTATTTTTTAGGGTTTCATATTTTCCATAATAAAATTGTTCAAAAAACTATAGTTTTTTTTTAAAGACTTTATTTATTTATTCATGAGAGACACAGAGAGAGAAGCAAAGACACAGGCAGAGGGAGAAGCAGACTCCATGCAGGAAGCCTGACATGGGACTCGATCCTGGGTCTCCAGGATAACGCCGTGGGCTGAAGGTGGTGCTAAATTGCTGAGCCACCCGGGCTGCCCTAAAAAACTATAGATTTTTAAAGCTAGAAGAGACTTTAAAAATAATCTTCCATTTTAGGAGAAGTGTATGCCCAGAAAATTTATTAACTTGAACATTAGCAGAAAAAATATGATTAACATTTGAGACCTGATTTGCCATCTAGTGCTCTACTAAAATACACAATACAGACTCCCTCATGAATGCTCCATCAATGAACACAGAATATATATCATAAATTTTACTGTTGCTGCTATAGCTAGCTAAAATATTAAAAACCATTCCATTAACAATTATCATTAAAAATCAACATGACAGCAATGTCATATTTGAAAGGATCACTAGACAGTACTTATGAAGGCTTAGAGAACATAAGTTTATTAAAATTGTGTTGATTTACTATATTATACACCTGAAACTAGTATTACAACTGTTACGTTAACTAAGTGGAATTTAAATAAAAACTAAAAAAATAAAAATAAAAATAAAGGCCTTAACTAAATGAAGGTAAAGGACCTTTGGTCATTTTTATTTGAGTTTTTCACCTTAAAAACATCAAAAATACTCCAAAGACATCCCTATTGAGTGGCCTCAAAAATAAGAATGGCAATAAGTCAGTTAAGGCACAGCCTTTGTCTGAGAGGGTGAAGGGAGACTCTCTTTAAGGGTCATAACTGTACATCTATCTACTTTCCAAAGGGCCTTTTAATACCACTAGCTATAATACCACCATCTCCCTCTCCCCAGTCAGAATCATTGACCACCTGGGACCCTTGAATAGAAACAGTACTGAATGGAAAAGGGCACTTGAGAAGAGAAGTATAGTTGTACTTTAACAGTGTAATAAAATACAAAAAGTTAAGAGGAGGAAATTGCCTATACAGTGTAGTGAGAACTAATGAGGAAATGTGGTATAAGGGAAAAAAGATGGGGTAGTACCTGAACTTGAAACTGGCTGTCAGAGACTAATGAGGTATGTGACCTCTATCTAGTTCCATAAAGATGACAGTTACCTTATTCAACTGAAATAAACTGAGATTGCAAGCTCAACTATCCTGCAGAAATAAATTTTTATATAAATTGTGATTCTGAGGCACTAAGAGATAAACTTTAACATATAGTTGTAAATGAAAATGAATGAGAATATTGTCCTTATGAAATATTTGTTATGAAAAATTCAAATAGAGGAAAACAAAGTGAAGAGTTATCTATAAGCCTAATTCCTAGAGATAAAAATGGTTTTACTATTTTTTAACTACCATAAAAAGGAAAGATTTAATTTATTCTACTTTGAAATTATCTGGATAATTTCCATTTACTGTAGTGCATCACTGAACGTAGTAAGTAAAAAATTTTGCTTCATTCTTTTGGATTGTAAGTATTAATGACTGGCAATCTGGACTGTGAAATCAAAGACACAAGGAAACCCCTCGAGATATAAATAATCCCTAACTTCAGGTTAACACTTGCTGTGACTTTATGTCCTATCAACTCAAGATGAGGTGTCCAGAAATGGCAGTTCATTGTTTTTCACTGCACCAAGTCTCAAGTATCATAGTAATTCACAGTTTCTTTGATACAGACTTACAACAGTGATATAGTGTTGGGTTATTCAGAAGGTAAAGGGACCAGTAAAATTAGCCATGAATTTTATTTTAATGCTAAAAGATAGCCACTGTTCTTCCTCTGAGGTCATTACTTTCCCTGAAATACTATGCTAGATAAAATAAATGAAAAAAAAAAGAGAGAGAGAGAGATGGGTAATTACACTGCTGGATCAATCAATAATCTATACTTACAAAAGATACAATTTTGATGTATATATTTTCCTTCTATATTTTCCCAAAGTACCTAAAGTTAATCATCTAAAAAATATGTATACATACAGAGTAATACAGCCATATATATTCATTTATCATCTTACTCTTGGGAAGATCTGCAATTTCATAAATTAATTTTTTTATCAAGATTTGTTAAATTGGATTGAGGATTTTATTTATTTCATGTAAATACTACTAAATCACTAGATGTCTGATGTAACATATTAAATGAAGATATGACATTTCAGCTAATGAAGCAAAGCCATTTATCTTGAAATTTTCTTGCTGTGGAAAGAGAAACCTTTAAACGTGGCCTTAAGTTTGCAAAAATCAGCAACTTTAATCTATCCACTTTCTTTTGACCTTTACACTCAACCTCAAAAAAATGTTCAGCAACATAAATTCGATCTCAAAAGGCTGCTGCAGATCTCATTTTCTGCTGTTTTTCCATTAGGTATTTATGGGACTTGCTAGTGTTACAAGGGACTAGTAAAACGCCAAAGTAATCCTGCAGTTCCTGTGTATGAATTCAGCTTTTCCCTTTGAGATGATAACTTTTTTTTCCCTTGCCAAGGTCTTTTCAGAATTGAGTATAAAACTAAGACTATAGGTGTAATGTTCTTTTTTAGGAGTAGGATGGGTGAGTTCAGACAAGGCAGAGGGAAAGAACATTAACCAGGTTTAGCAGTTAAACTATTGAAACAAAATAATTTTTTCAAGCCATTAAGGTAGCTTGTTACACATTTGTACTAATTGAAATCACAGCATGATTATATAGGACAGAAACCGAATCCAATGAATCCTGAAGTTTGAAGATCTCAGCTGTGTGCATGCCTTCTCTTAACTACACAGGAAACCAGCTGCTTCCATTTATGAACTGCATTGAACACATGTGCTCCAGTATAACCATGACATAACATGTAACACTATACTTTCAAACAAGTTTGCCAAGAAGGGGGAGGGTGTACAAATATGTTAGTGAGACAAAAAACATTATATATGCTTTTAAAAAATGTTAGTAAGGAAAGAAAAGAACTTCAAATTGTATTTCCATTAATGTTCTTCATAATTCATTATAATATAAATGAAATCAATGAATTTAAAAATAAGTCAATTCATTCATTATAAATATAGAAGTGTATCAAATTCTATGTCCAAATGGAGTCTGAGACAAAGAGAAATTTTAAATTAGTCAATGCTATCACTCACTGACCTTCCCATAATTCCCATAATTTATATAAAACTAGAACAAATTCTCCCTATTTCCCTCACCTCAGTTAACAGAAGTTTCATTTTTACTTATTTCTTCCTCACATACCTTACTTCTAGTCCAACAGAAAATTCTTTCATACTTAGCTGCAAACCATATTCAGAATCTAATCATTCTCACCACTGCTAGTGGCCTAATCCAATCCACCATCTCTCTCACTTGGATTATTGCAATGGCTTCTAAATTGATTTCTAAACTTTTATATTTTGCCCCATCAGTTCCTTGTCCATAGAGCAGCAAGAATAACCCTACTAAATAAATACAAGTCAGGTTATTTTTCTCCTCTACATGAAGCCCTCTAAAGTCTTTATCAGTATGCCCCTAAACTCTTTTCCCTCTGTAACTACATCTTCTACTACTTTTCCCACCGCTCACAAGCTGTATTAGATTCCTTGTTTCCTTTTTGTTTGGTTGTTTTTTTTTTTGTTTTTTGTTTCAAAGTTTTTTTTTCTTAGTATTTTATTTATTTGGTAGAGAGAGCAGGGGGACAGGCAAAGAGAGAGGGAGAGGCAGACTCCACACTGAGCAAGGAGCATGATCCCAGGACTCTGGGATCGTGACCCCAGCCAAAGGCAGAGGCTTAATGGAACTGTTAGGTGCCCCACAAATTGTTATCTAAATTCTAGTTAGTTAACACATAGTGTAATATTGGTTTCAGGAAGCCTCCCTGCTTTTTTAAATATGTTATGCTCCTGGCATAATGCCTTTATACTTGCTATTTATTCCCTGGGACTCGATTTTTTTTTTTCTAACATGTGCATGACTGGCTCCTTTAACGTCTTCAAATTTTTACTTAAATGTTACCTTTTTGGGTAAGACATTCTCCTCATAGTCCTATTTGAAACTGTAACTCCTCTCTCCAAACACCAGCACTCTTAAGCCTGCTTTTCTGTTTTATTTTTCTCCATAGTTCTTATTATCATATAATATGCTATCTGTTTTGTTTAAAGTCTTTACCCATTAAATGTTAATTTCTGGGGGGTAGCAATTTTTAATGATTTTGGTCACTCCTATATTTTCAGCACATAGGAGAGTACCAGGCACAAAGTAAGCCTTTAATAGAAATCAATTAGGCATACAACATTTAAATTTAAGTATATTTCTTTTTTTAAAAGATAGATGATTATTTATTTATTTATTTATTTGAGAGCACAAGTGTGCATGTGGGAGAAGGGGCAGAGGGAAGGGAGAGGTAGAGAGAGAATCCTAAACAGGCGTTATGCCTGATACAACGAATAGATCTCATGACCCCAAGATCATGACCTGAGCTGAAACCAAGAGTCAGACACTTACTGAACTGAGCCACCCAGGTGCCCCTAAAGAGCATATTTCTAAAGATAAGTTATCTTTTAACTTCTGCTTCTATTACCTCTTGAATAAAAATGATTAGAAGTTCATGAAATATTCTTTCAAGGTATGATGGAAACAAATATACAGTAAAACTCTAAAACAGTATCATTCCATGAATTTATAAATTCTTATTTCAATTGACAGAAAGAGCACAGTCTGACCTTGTTTTCACAAAGATGAAAATTTCCAGAAATCAGAACACAAAGCATACAGAAAAAGTTGAGTGTCATATTCCTGAAGTTTTTCTTGGTAGTCATTACTCATTAGCACAAATGCTTCATGTGTATAATTTTCGAAGCATACAAGTAACACATGTGTACATGAATCTTTGGATGTCCAAAGAAAACACCAATTCAGATTAATCATAAAAGGAGTAGTCCTTTCTAATTTAGTAAACGTCACTTTAGGAGGTTTTGCTTGATTTTTCTCTTATAACACATTTAGGATCTATATGTTCTCAAATAATAAGCTAGGATCATTTCCTTGAATTTTATTAGTATTTTATTTATAGTTTGCCTAATTCCTTAAAGATTAAGGTGATTTAGAAGGATGTGAAAAGGAAGGCCATGACTAAACAGAGGGAAACAGAATAAACCTTACATGCATGCCATGAGCTACACAAAAATATTTGCTTTTAGCCTAATAACCATGGGAATAAGGAAAAGTATAGAGATTCAACTGATAATGCACAAAAGATTGGTATCTGGCTAAAGAGTATATGGAGGTTCTCTGCTTAAAAAATGTACAAAGATAAAATAATCACATTAGGTAGAAATTTCTCAAGAACTTTATAGTTTAGTTGTCTAGGTTTTCTCCCCCCATGTTTATTGATAATATCTGAGTCATCACCATCTTGGAATTTGAGAAGACAGCTTTGAGAAATACCACAAATCCCTATATCCATAAATTATGGATATGCTAATTTAAACTTCTGTTTTTATCCTATGTGAGAGTCATCTTTCCTTCTTGCCTATATCTAAACCTAAAGCTAATCAGTTTTTTATTCCCACAAAGGCTTGTTCTTCTTATTTAAATGTAAATATTCAGAAAGAATCCAAGTTCTTATCATTTCAGAAGGGCAACTGTTATTTGATATGCTGTAGAGAACAAAAAAATATGTCACAATGGATGCTAAAACATTAACTTGATTCATTCATTACCTAAGATCATGGCAAATGCAAGTCAAGCTATGAAAACTAAATTTGTGAATGGCAATGAACTACTTTGTTCTTCATTTTGAAGTGGATGGCTCAGGTATGACTAAACTAAGACTCTACCTGAGGGCAAAAACATAAAAATTATGTGGATTTTTGACATTAGATACAAAATATATATTAGTTATTGAATTATTTTCCAAAACTTCAATAGTTGGTTTTAGGAGAAAATGTGGTCTCTATATTTTTGAAAACTTTGCTTCCTATACGTTTTTCCCTCTACAGGTTGATCAGAATTTTAGAAAAGCTCTTCAAACATACTCTTAAAAAAACGTATTTTTGTGGGAGTACCATGATAAATGAGTGTCTTAATATGTTGCATGACTTCTTATATTTCCCAATGGTTAAAAACATTTTCATGTTCCCTATAATATAGTTCAATGATTTTAAAAATATATTAATGATAACATAAAACTATCCAAAGCAATGTTGAATGCAAATTGGCTGGGGCTTAGCACTTGGAGTTCTAGTATAAAAACACAACAAATAAACAAAAAAGACACAACAAAGAGATTAGACTGTTTTTAAAACCTGTAAGACATTTGTATAAGATTTAAAACAGACATGCTTTTAAAGTCAAGAACTTTCAAATGCAACAGTTAATCCACATAATAATTCAACAACCAAGATAGGTTCAAAGTTCTAACAGATACCATATGCAACCTGCAATAAAACCTGAGTTAAGATATTTCAAGCAACAGGATAATTTCATTTTCCATTTTAAGTACCCATTTATTTTTAGTTAACAGGCTATGATACAGCATATGAAAATGCTGTAATTACTGTACAATAAAACTCTAGTACAGATAAGATATTTTATTACTGGTAAGGAAGCTAAGTCTTGGGGAGCAATATTTTTGAAACATTTTTCTGTGGTTACTACAGATAATGCATATTGAATTTACCATTAATTGTAAAAAGTCACAAAGTCTAGGAACTGTTAAATCTAGCTAAGAAAGCTGATGAAACAGCAGGAGAGTTATATTTGCTTTGAAAATGTATGTGTTCCAAATCATCATTCATTATATTGAACACCTACTATTAGTAGAGTTGTATGTCAGGCATAAAAAGAATACATGTTTATAAGACTTTCTACCACTGTAGGGGTAATTCGCAAAAAACATAGCACTGAGATCCAGAAGGGTCAGTGATATACCTAAAATATTCCACATTTTAAACTGGAAGGAAACAATTAAATGAAGTGCAAATAGAATTGCCAAGACTTTACTCTTTTCCAACATATATAATTAAAGTCTTTGTCTTGACAATCATAACGGAGGGTTACATAAGCCCTTCAGACTAGGATGGTGAGAAAAGTTTTAAAATGTAACCAATGTACAGATAAAATCAGATGTTAGCCGAGTAAAGGAAGAAGTATATTTACTGTTTTTTGCTAACAGTTTTTGAGACAAAGGAACAAGTGTCTGGCAGCTGAACCAAGAAAAGTTGGGAACTTAAACGACATTGTTAAAAGGAAATATCATTTTCTATTTCTGGCTTCTCAAGTTTATAGTTGGTTTACTCCAAGGACTTACTCTAAGTATTCCTCAGTTTAATCACAGAAGATGTTCTGTAAATTTAAAGACAGAAAACTGGCAAGCCTCATCAGCAGTATTTCAATATTACAATAGTGTCTTTTATTAGAAACTGAGTACTCCTAATTCATTCATCTGCTAGACAGAACTTCCTGGCTAACAGTCCATTGTGATGACATAATTTCTGACAAAGGCATTCTCAGTAAAATGGAGACTACCAGGACAAATAATTATAGTTTTACTTTAAATATTTTCTTAAGCTGTTTGTAATTAATGGAATAAAAGGAACACTTCATTAGAATATACACAGCACATCATGTCACCCTGAAGGAGTAACCTCACAGAGCAAAAGGCATAAACACACAAAAATCGTGCAGATATCATCTTTTTTAGGGACAACTGTGCTTATCCTACACTGTTTGCAGCAGAGTTTGTAAATTGTACATAGTAGGGATAAGACAAACAGGATAATCTGGCACTCTGAGTGAGATGGAAAAAGTTACATTGAATATAAAATCCTAACTGAAATTTTAGGAAAAACTCAGCATCTTTGAATGGGAATCTCTCCATTACTTGTATTATAAAAAAATCAAATGGAATTAATGAGCATCTGAAAAAACTACAATCTTTTTAACATCTTTTTTTAGCAACAATAATATACATGTGAAATAAATAAAAATACAACCCACAAATTGGATATATTAATGTCTGAAATTTCACAACTGCAAAGCAGCAGAAGCACAAACACAACAAATGAAATAACCTCCACCCTCCCTACTACTACCCCCAGCAACCAAAATGACTTCGCAAGCAAGTGTGTGTGTGTGTGTGTGTGTGTGTGTGTGTTAGTATCACACAGCTTATGTCAAAAGGACCTTTTGGTATACAGAGGTATCACAAGGACTTTTTTGTTTTTCCATCAAAAACTACTTTATCTGGGGTAAGCCTGAGAGAATAATGTTCAAAGAGTGCTCAATAGCAGGTGTTCTTTCACAGTATTTTCCCCTTGGGGTAAAGGAACAGTTAGGTAGCCATAGAGAGAAACAAGCTCCCAAACCCAAATCTCTTACTAATTTGAAATTTGAAAACAAAACAGACTGTCTTGTATTTCTTAAAGTGTAATTACGGGGAGAAATACTCTTAGAAGGACGCTAAAAGCAAGAAGTGCTCATGGGGGTGGAGGTGTGGGTAGGAACATATTTAGATATTTTTTTCTTTTTAAATCATTGGGAGACAAGAAAGAACCAATAAAGGTTGGCATGGCAATTAAGCAAGGAGGGGAAAAAATAACTGCCTTATTTTAGCAGTGAAAATGTATGACTCCTGAATACAGAAAGCTGACTTTTTGTATGAGTATTTTCCAAACTATGTTTTGCTAAACTCTAGTGTCCTCTGAGATGTAAAAAGATATTTTATGAAAAAAGGGTTTTGTCCCACAAAAAAGAAATCTGTAAAGAAATTTTTGCC
The DNA here is from genome assembly GCF_003254725.2 of Canis lupus dingo. Classification (NCBI taxonomy): domain Eukaryota; kingdom Metazoa; phylum Chordata; class Mammalia; order Carnivora; family Canidae; genus Canis; species Canis lupus. The sequence continues at coordinate 25,221,535 of NC_064246.1, read as the reverse complement.
TATCCTTACATTTGCCAGCTATTTTGGAAATGAAACTCTTTTCTTATGAAATATAATTTGGGAAAAAATTACTTTTCACCATATGTTAAGGTAGAGTATACGTGTGCATATTTAAAGAAAAAATATTTTAATCAAGATTTGTTTAAGTATTTCATTTTTTTTTATTTTTTAAGATTTTATTTATTCATGAGAGACACACTGAGAGAGAGGCAGAGACATAGGCAGCAGGAGAAGCAGGCTCCCTGTGGGGAACCTGATGTGGGACTCGATCCCGTGACCTGAGGATCATGCCCTAAGCCAAAGGCTGATGCTTAACCACTGAGCCACCCAGGTGCCCTAAGGATTCATATTTTTTCCCATATTAAACATAACTAATCAAAAGAACTCTATGATTACGGAAAAAAACTAGATGGTCTGTGGTCTGGTCCTAAAGTTCAGGTCCATGAGTAATTCCAAAAGCAGTATGACAAAGAAAGATTATTTATTATTGTTTATTTTGGGGACTGAGACAAATGGGAGCTTGTAGTACAGGTGTAAGATGTAGAATGTCTATACCAAATTGCATCTGCATCACCTTACTAGAAGTATGGAGCAATAATAAGATTTTCAAAGCGAGGGCAGCCTGGGTGGCTCAGTGGTTTAGCACCTGCTTTCGGCTCAGGTCATGATCCTGAGCCCACATCGGGCTCCTTGCATGGAGCCTGCTTCTACCTCTGCCTGTGACTCTGCCTCTCTCTCTGTGTCTCTCATAAATATATAAATAAAATCTTAAAAAATTTTTTTTCCCCAAAGCCAAACAAATGAGAATACACAACTTTTCTTTGGAATAGGTCTCAAAGTATCCACAGCTGAATGATAGAAAAGAGCAGTAACTTCAAACAGGATGTGGGTGGGAACATGAGAGATCTGAGGAATAAATCTGAAGTGAGCATTTCTTAATCATCCATTTAAAAAAATCACGGAAATACTACATTAAAATGTTTTCATGCAAAATTAAAAAAAATTACTCCCAATTTTACATTCAAGAAGATGTGGCATCCCCATGATATTTCTCAAGCCAGTTTGAAAGGCAAGGACTTAGGTCAATTAAGAAAACAGCTAATAAATAAACAGTTTGCTTGTTTTGCCAAGAGAATAACACAATGATCTGGGTCAATATTTCAAGCATCAGTCTGTAATTCAATAAAAATTTACTGATCACGTTATGTGCTAACCAGTGTTTTTAGGGCCACAAATATTCTTTCTGTTCACAAATGGTTCTTGGTTCTCTAGAATATCAAGCATTCTTTACTCTCTATTCCATCTGTCTTGAACACTGGTATTTCAGATATATACATGACTTGTCCCCAATTTCTGTCTTTGTTAGAATTTAAAGGGATCTTCCCAGAACAGTGTTTAGAAGAGACTACTCCTGTTCCCTGACAGTTAAGTTCTACCTGATTTTCTTGGTTATTCTTCTATAAAGTACTTACTGCCACTGGAATGCCATAAAGTACTTACCACCACCTGAATATATACTACATAATTGTTATACCCTACTCCTTTCCTTTGCTTCTCTGGAATGAAGCAAAGATTTTTATTTCTGCAGTATAGCTGGTATCCTGCATAGAGTATGGACTCACTTAGTATTTGCTGTTGAATCTGTGAATGCCGAATGGATTTAGGAGAGAGAGTGTATTAAATGGAAGTGACACCATCAGGGAGTGATGACTGAGACAAAATCTGATGGAACTGTAGAGTTAATTAGGTAACGGAAGGTGGGAATATGAGAGTTGTTCTAGCAAAGAAGAATGAAATCTAGAAGTCCAGAGTGGCTGTAGCTAGGAGAACACTGCATGAAGACAGGCAAGATAGGCAGGGCAAAAATCAGACAAAGGAAGGCCATTTTGTAGTCAAAAAGATAATTAAATTCTCCCTTAAAGATTTACTTAGAGGAAGAGGCAGAGAATAGTTTTGTGTGCAACAAAGCCAGGTCATTGCAATGTACGACAATAAAAAAAAAATCATCTCAGAAATATTCATGTAATTCAGGTGAAGCAGAATTTTCAAAAAGAAAGTTAAACATTTCCTAAGTTACACAAGTGACAGTCACTTATTGTATCACTTGAATTAACAAATCACTTTTCTTTTTATATAAATGAAAACTTTAGCTAAGATGTTCCTGAACAGCCAAGGAATAGGCTGATGCTATTTACTCAGTATAACTCAACCATAAATGCGAACGTTAACCACCTTTTCTGAACTGTGAGGTTGCTTTATACATAGTTCTGTTCCAGAGAGCTATAAATAACTGTCTTTATTATACCAAGTAAGCACGAGTCAAATGTTATTTCTCTTATATATAGATTGTCTTTTCATTGGGATCCAATTTCTCTCGCTGGAATTCCTTTGACTTAACTTTGGAATAAATATGTAATATATAAAACTTAACATTGAGTCTGGCAAATAACAAAATACCTTCATAACAAATAGCTGATGAACATTCTTGTGGGCTAGGCACTGTTCTGAAAACTTAAACATGTTTCCTCATTTTATCATTATGAAGTAGGTATTATCATCGTCCCGTTACTGCAGATGAAAAAAGTGACATTCAAAGTTAACTTCCCAATCACACAACTAGTAAATACTAAAATTTGATTCTAAGTCCTAATAGTTTAACTCCAAGGTATCCTCTCTTAACCAATACAATATTCTTATCTTAAAACAGCAGAAAGTTAAGTTCCTCATAAATATTCATTATTTTTACACATATTTTTAAATTTTTTATAAAATTATTTTTTATTGGTGTTCAATTTGCCAACATATAGAATAACACCCAGTGCTCATCCCATCAAGTGCCTCCCTCAGTGCCCGTCACCCAGTCACCCCCACCCCCTGGCAACCTCCCTTTCTACCACCCCTAGTTCATTTCCCAGAGTTAGGAGTCTCTCATGTTCTGTCTCCCTTTCTGATATTTCCCACTCATTTTTTCTCCTTTCCCCTTTATTTCCTTTCACTATTTTTTATATTCCCCAAATGAATGAGACCATATAATGTTTGTCCTTCTCCGATTGACTTATTTCACTCAGCATAATACCCTCCAGTTCCATCCACGTCGAAGCAAATGGTTTACACATATTTTAAAGGAAAAAATATAAAATATCAAGAATATTTCTATAAATTATTTACATTTCATACACTCACTGCAGTAACTTTATTTTTTTAAGTTTTTTTTTCATTGCAGTAACTTTAAATCCTTACCTCAAATGTACTCTACTGATGGTTTCTCCAAAATAATCAAGTACACTAATGAAACAAATTGAATCAAGTACTGTAAATGAAACTATACCATTAGCAAACAACAGGAAAACAATTCTAATAAACAATTCTTTTAAATGAGGAAAGAATAAAGAAATGGCACCAATGATTTCCAGTATGTATTAAGTAAGCCAAACAATTTTTATCTTTTATCAAAGCTATAACAAACAGTCCAAAAGACTTTGGTGGTCTTCATTTAACACTTTTACTTACTTCTGATGTGCTAAAGAAAGGTTCATTCACTGCAAAAGTTAAGAAACCAAACATATAGGTATCTGCTACTTATGAGAAAATTTTAAGCATTAATAAAACTCCAATTTACAAAGTGTTTTGCCTCGCTAAAAGAAAAATTATATATATATAAAATTATATATATAAAGTTATATATATATGTACACTTTTAAAGTTTTTTTGGCAATTACTAAATAATTTTTAGATTCAATTCTTGTCATTGTTTTCCAATTTCATTATGGCTTCTATCATGAATATCCATAAGTTTAAAACAGGTCTTATAAACAAAGCCAAAAATTTCATTAGTCCTTTAAAAATTGTGTTAATTAAAATATTATTAAGTTATTAAATTACAAGTTTATGATTTGCTACTTTTCATGAAATCAATCAATGAAATGGTTGTTTCAATCCTTTTTTTCTAGAATTTTATAGGTTGGGAGAGGAGAGAAATGAGAAGAAAAGGAAATAATCATAAAATGATGAAGTAATTTTTAAAAGCAAAATCACTGAAAGACCACTAATAACTTCAAGTGAAATGCCATATAAAAGCTTTTAATTGCCTTAAATTTGTGAAAAACTACCCAGGAGATCAACAAATTCACATCAATGAACTGCATTATACTAATAAGAGACCCCTGGCCTCTAGCCAGAGAGAACAAACAAAACGAACCATTCTCACATGGCTGCAAATTATCCAAAAGGAAGAGAAAGAGACAGTCAGAGTAACATGTTTGCACGGTGGGAAAAAGATCAAATATTGATCAGTCCAAGCTGAGGTAATTAGAGCCATAGTCAAGGAGATGGGATGAATGTTCTTAGTCCTAAGAACTGCATCCTAAATGTTGAACAAATTAGCTGTTCACTGGTTGGACTTTTCTTTAAAAAAATAAAAAATAAAATAAAATAAAATAAAATAAAATAAAATAAAATAAAATAAATAAAATAAAATAAATAAAATAAAATAAATAAAATAAACATCTGCATGGTACCAGCTGTTCATACTTTTAAAATTTAATAACTTCTTGACCCTTTAAGAAATCATCTAATTTGTATGATTTTCAGGAAGATATATAAGTTTTGCTTGAATTTTATCTCTATTACCATAAGACTACTCATAAGACGACTACTCTCTTGCCCATATGTTAAACCATAGTTTGTCAAATAAGTATAAAGTTAAATAACTGCAAAATAAAGAATTTAGAATTACATCTGATTAAATATCTGTGTATAAACATCTATAAAGTATGACGCTTACATAAGTTTTTCTAATTTCATTATAGTAAAACCTAGGCATTTCTTTTTCTATGGGGATATTACCACTATCATTGTTGAAAACTTCAGTGATTATCATAACCTAAAAAAAAATGGGAAAAATTCTTAATAGTCTATGGCAAAAAGAGAAACAGAAATTTGTCTATTACTTGTTCCAAATGAATTTTTTTATTTAAGAGCTATTCTAATTATAACTGCTAAGTGCATAAGGCAGTCAAAATAAAATATCTATATTAAAAATTAGTGGAGAGATGCCTGGGTGGCTCAAACTGACTTTTGATTTTGGCTCATGATTTCAGAGTCATGAGATCAAGCCCCCTACTGGGCTCTGCTTTAAGCATGGAGTTGTTTCAGACTGTCTCTCCCTCTCCCTCTGCCCCTCCCCTGGCTCAAGCTCACTCGTGCTATCTCTCTCCCTAAAAATAAATAAAATCTTTAAAAAAAAATTTGTGGTTACGACATAAACTAGGATGAAAATGTTCAACCAGAATCAACTTACCATGAAAGACTGTTCTCAAAAATACAAGACAGAATAAAAGTCTTATTACTGTTCTGAAGTAATATGAAGCTCTCATTTGTAAATTTCCTGATATATCTCAAAAGGATTGTGTTTCTGTATCTATTTATAAATTCATGGATAATATAATGTTAAAATAAACAGAAAACTTAAAATCTAACCTTATTTCTTCCTACCACTTTCATGTGTGATCAATTAGAGACTAATTTTAAAAATTCTGTAACAGCAAATCATTAACAGTTCTAAAGAAGGCAGTACCACAAAGCTTTTTTTTTTTTTTAAACCATAAATTCAGTACTTCAGGAGAAGTCAATAAATAGAATGAATGCCTATTTCCACATTCTAGCTAATGACATATAATCCAAATACAGATAAAATTATAGGTGAATCTGAAAATTTAAAATTCATTCATCTAAAATGTCTTTCATATTTTCTTGTCAACCAAGTCTATTTTCTTAGTTGCAAAGTCACTAAAATACAATTTGTTCAAAATAAGGTATACTGTTCTTTTAATCATGCATGACTATATGTAACTTAATTTTTCTGTAACACATTATGTCTACACTATTGACAATTAATTATAGCTGGCCCATCATGAGTAAGCAAACAGGCAACTGAAATATTTAATCAATATACTGGTTCTGATTAAGTTCTTTCATGCTTCTTTTCCCAAGATACAGGAAAAAATAAATAAGTATTGATACAATCAGGGAAGCCTGGGTGGCTCAGGGGTTGAGCGTCTGACTTTGGCTCAGGGTGTGATCCCAGAATTCCGGGATCAAGTCCCACATCTGGCTCCCTGCATGGAGCCTGCTTCTCCCTCTACCTGTGTCTCTGCCTCTCTCTCTCTCTCTCTCCATGCCTCTCATGAATAAATAAATTCTTAAAAAGTATTACTATAAAAAGTATTAATATAGTTATTATTTTATATTAAGAGTTATGTGAATATTTTTTCAAAGAATTGTGTATTCTTTTTCTCCCTTTCACACTTCCTAGCACTTTATTCTTTCATTTTAGGATAGTTTTGTTCTGTCATTTACTTCTTTATAAAAGCCCATGAATTATGTCCATTTGTGCCAAATTCTTCATGCCAGTGAAGCTTTCACAGATGGAATAAAATACTCAAATAGTCACTCTAGTAGCTTTGCTATATATTAGCCCTTCTACTTCCATCTTTTATTCTGAAATACTGGAAAAAGTGGATCAGGATATGTAATGAAAATGAACTGCTAATCTAGATGTCATCTCAGAAAAATAGGTTTCATTTCTAAATTTTTCATCACATTTCAAGAAATGGGTATACTCATCTTTCATCATTAGCATTTTTCACCATATCTATAATCATATGATAAAAGCTACCAGTACTCCCCAACTCTATCATCTCTTTGGGAAAAGGTGAAAAAGTAAATACACTGCTCTGCATTTTGCTACCTAGTTTGTAGATAACTTTACTGGCAAAAATAAACAATAAAGCAGTGTTTATCTTTCTAGTAATAAAATCACTAATAAGCCATCAGAGTAAGATATCCTTTGCTCCCTCCCATTTCCTACAAGGAAATGTCTGCATCTTATTGGTTGGAATTATAAAATTAGGATCGATTGAAAAAAAAATCATAAAATAAGTAGAACTATTATTTTATCTTTTACATAAAATCCCAGGAAAAAAAAATTAACTATGAAAGAAAAAAAAAGCAGTAGAGCCATAATTCTTACAGATTTAAAAGCAAAAAAAAGAGAAAGGATGTCCAGTTGTTCCTTTGACATTTTTCTAATACATAGTTGGAAGTAGAAACACAGTGGGAAATAAAGCAATTTCTGTGTATTAACAGACCACTGACCTACAAATGAGATAGGAAGGTAAAAAAGATAGCACAGTTAATTAATCTTTAAACCATTTATCTCATAAACCTTTAATCCCCAAACAAATATTTGTACTCAGTAGGATAAAACTATAGCAGCTTTCCTTTATATCCAATCGCTTTGCCTTGTTCCACAGAAAAGCTATAAAGATGTCTTATTCACTGAAAGTTACCAAACCAGAGAAATTTTATGCTTTAAGACAAAATAAGTGAACATAAACTTTAAATACAGAAAAGAACACTGAAAAAAATCAGCTTACTGATCAATTACATAATATATTTAAAATATTTTTGTTTTTTTTTAGTCTCAAAGGAGATGTATTGTAAAACTAGTTTGGATTTCTTCTGTATCCCATTTTCAGTGAACTCAACAAAGAATATTTATTAAATATCTTTAAAATGCAAAGCAATAAAGCACTAAGAAAAAATCCAAAATTGCATAATAATTCTTGCCCTCAGAAGGTTCCAATTCTTGTGAGATGTGTTAGAAAATGGCTTTCTCTAATTTAGGTGTTGGACTAAGAGGGTTCTTTTTTTTTTTTTTTTTTAAGATTATATCTATTTATTCATGAGAGACACACAGAGAGAGGCAGAGTCATACAGAGGGAGAAGCAGGCTCCCTGCGGGGAGGGAGCCTGATGTGGGACTCAATCCCAGGACCCTGGGATCATGACCTGAGCCAAAGGCAGATGTTCAACCACTGAGCCACCCAGTTACCCCTGGACTGTATGGATTTTTAACTAAGTTAAAAATGGTGCTTTGATTCCAAGTACAATCACCACTGAATGCATAGAGATGAATCACACTATTAACACAGACAGGTTTGAAGTTATCCTTTCATTCATTATTTAATCCACTTAAATAACAATCTTTGAACACCTTTTTTTTTTTCTCTAGGTATTGTGTCAGGTCAGGGTGATACAAGGATAAATAACATACAATACTAGCTTTTAGAAAGCTCACAGCCTAGTATATTCTTGATATTATTATCTCTTTATCCTTTTAGTCACCAAACATGTTCCTGCCTCAATCTATGCTTAATCACACACTGGAACAGATCATCCTTTTCTGTCAATGCAACAATATTTAGCATTCAAGTTTTACCTCTTCTATCAATCCTTAAAATGATTTAAGGCAGTGTTTGAATGAACTAAGATTTAAGATTTGGAAAAAAAACTTAAGATACCCTGTTTCCTTTTAAAATCTTAGCAAAATACTAGGTATATAATGGATTCTTAAAAAATTAAGAGTTAAATAAACCCCAACATGTTGCAACATGCATAATACATAAAAACAAAGACCAAATACACTGGCCCTGCTATTTCTTTCACAGAAATTTATCCTCTGTGATGTTTTTGATGTAACAACTTGGCTAGGCTACAAACTCCAGTTATTCAATCAAATACTAATTTAGGTGTTACTCTGAAGGTATTTTTCAAATGTAGTTAAAAAGCCCTAATCAGTTGACATCTAGTAAAGGAGTATCCTTGATAATCTGGAAAGGCAGACTGAATCAGCTGGAAGGCCTTAAAATCATAGTCCAAGTTTCCCTGAGAGAATAGATTCTACCTATATAAGATCATTTTGGCTTCTACCTATGGAGTTAAGAGCCTGCTGGTGATTTCCAAAAAGATCTTTGTACTGATATCACAATGAAAGAGGACATGGTTTTATGTAGGAAGTTCCTGGGGCAAGACAAGAGGTCAAGCAAGTCCATAGGGAGGAGGAGTGGACATAAAAGGAATATTTATCATATGCCAGAAACTGTGTGTGTGTGTGTGTGTGCGCGCACGCGTGTGTGTGTCTCATTTAATCCTCATAATTAAATAAAGTAAACATTATTATTCCCATTTCCAGATGGAAAAGCTGAGGCTTGGAGTTGTCCAAGGTCACACAGCTAATAGGTAGCAGAATCAGCATTTGAAGCCTATTTTTAAAGCTCTAATTTTTCATCTGCATCATAGATTCTTAGAAAGTAATGGTTCCCTAACAATATAATGAATCATTCCTTGAGCACTTATAATGACTTATAATGTTAGACCATTTTATTAAGTATTTAAATGTATTTTTAAATGACTTTTGGAGGGGCAGAGGAAGAATCTCAAGCTGACTCCCTGCTGAGTGCAGAGTCCCATAAGAAGCTTGATCTCATGACTTTAGATCATGGCCTAAGCTGAAACCAAGTCAGATACTCAATCGACTAAGCCACCCAGGCACCTCTGGATTTTTTAGAGCCTTTTGTGGTAAGTACCGTCATAACCTCCATTTAACAGATGAGGGAGCTAAGGTGGGAAATTAACAGAGTAGTAGGATATTAATCAAAACTTAGGAATCATCTCAATTCAGTGACCTTGGAATAGTCCATAGCCAATTTACATTCTTCTGGGGGAATAGGAGAATGGAGGGATATTTAAGTAAATACAACAAATATTATAGCTGCTAATTTAACAATCAGTGTGAACATAATAAAATATGTTTGACAGAAATTAGTACTGTAGGCAAATTGAATTTAAATAAAAAAAAAAGAAATTATTGCTGGAAAGGTAGAAGATTTGAAATGCTTTCAGTAAAGCATTACAAAAATAAAAACCTAAACCCAAAGCTTCCTTAATAAAAATCAGTGACTGAGGGGGCACCTGGGTGGCTCAGTAGGCTAAGCGACTGACTTGATTTCAGTTCAGGTTGTGATCTCAGGGTCATGGGATCGAGCCCTGCAACTGCTCTGGGCTCAGCAGGGACTCTGCTTGAGATGGTTTCCTTCTCCCTTCAATGAGACCCTCATAGATAGATAGATAGATAGATAGATAGATAGATAGATAGATAGATAGATAAACTAAGTGAGGAACATGGGTTGCTTTAAGACTAATCACATATACTTACAAAATCAATGTAGAAGTTTGCTTAAAATCTTCATAATACATAAACTAGACTAGCAAATATAGTTGATGAAATAAATTTACAATTGTCTCAGCATATTTCAAAGCTCCAAAAGTAACAAGAAACTGAAGACTATTTGAAGATTGTTGTTTTTCTTATTTCATTCACTTTATGCACCTGGAAACTACTAGCATAAAGGGCTAAATGCAAATGTATATTATCCATCCTCTCATGACTATTCTTCTAAATTATAGTTTTATATCATACTCTTTCTTAAAAGGATTTTATGGTTCCCAACTGCTTACAGTATAGAGTTTATACTTCTAAGCATGGTCCTTCTGACTTTTCAACTTTTCTACCATCATCTAGTACCATTCTTCCACATGCAGCCTAGCCTTAGTATTTCACAATCTGTTAATAAGTTCTCTTTGAAAATAGCTTGAGTGGCAAATAGATTTTTAAAAGCTGCATATCATATCTCTCTCTGGGAAATTAAAAATGAACATCAGCCTATTAAGGGGAGGGGGCAGGTTGGAAGGATTTCTGAGAAAATAAGTAAATTACACCTGGGTTATACAGTTAGTGGCAGACCACTCCCTCCCCCTCCCCAACAAAGTTCAAGTAATTAGAATAAGGAGATAAATATCAGTTTTAAATCAGCACAAAAGAAAAAGTTAAAGCCTTTTAAACCACCCACTTTAGCTCTCCCCTTGCAGAATCTATTCCCAAATTACTTACTGGGTTTTGGCTAACCTACTATTTAAGTGTAATAAAAAATACGTTTAAGCTGCATACTTCGATTGATTCAAAATCACTATGAAGGTAACATATCAAAATACTATATATGTTCATTTATGTATTCATACTTAAACAGCTTTTTAAAAAGGTAGACGTTTAAAAAATAATAGAAGTTCATTGAGTGAATTGCAATCCCTTTGAGAGATGAGAGCAGTTATAACTCTTTCACTTATACTTGACATTTTCCATTACCCTTTCTTAGAATTCTCAGTAAACAATTACTTGCACTCACTTTATGATTTAGGTAAGGCTCAACAGCCACTTCCTCTAAATAAGGAAACCAAGGTTAAGAGAGGTTAAATGCCTCAGAGCAGATCAGAGGTGGAACTAGCTATATAACTGTGGGGTTCTCAGGAAATAATTTACTCTTTCCTTCAAGCAGGTGTAAACATACTAAGACATGTGATATTACTGACATTCCAAGAAGCTTCTTTTACATTACAACCACTTTCTTTCACTCAAAGGCACTTAAAAAATATTGTGTAATAATAGAAAAATATATAAAAGAACAAATATGAAAGCAAGCTATAAACAAATATAGGTTTTATTATTATGATCATCAGGGCTTTATTCTTTATTAAATAAAAATTACATAATAATTGCTTAGTTAAGAGAAAAATTCTTCATTTAAAGAATAAATAATAAGAAACATAAGGTGTTAGTAATGAAATTATATTTACATTAATGACATTCACACTTGTTATTAACATGTTAATCACTAAGTACTCAAGAGCTGTCAAGCCAGGGACAGCGGATTTTAACAGATCTTTCAGCAGAGGATGTGTATAACCATCTGTAAATTTCATGTTGGACTAGGGAAAGAAAAAAATTTTTTGAAAAAACTACTGTGAAAGTGTATAAAAACTAATTGTGTATGTAATGAATTAATTCTTTATGAAAATATTAAACAACCTATTTACAACCCATTATTTACATTTATTTTTCTAAATTAGCGATTATGACACTAAAATATAAATCCTACCAGAGTGTTTATTCTCAATGTCTTTTTCTTTTCTAAACTATATCTTTAAGCTTCTGAGTGTATGTGCACTATAATCAGCTGTTGTGAAAATTATTATAATGTCACAGTAAATGGATTTTGTGATTCCTGGCAAGAAATAAAGCAATCAGACAAATAAAGCATTAGAGAAAAAAAATTGTTATTTTTTTATGAAAAATATTGGATCAAGATATTAATGACCAACACTCCTAAAATCATTACTGGATGCTAAACTCGTTCAGGCTGAATTAAGAAGGCATGGTTCTTTAAAAAACAAAATCTTCTTTATTCCACATTATAAGTTATATGTTTATACTGCAGTTGTAGATGTTGCCAGAGGAGAAGCTACTACATCTCTCATTGCTTTCCACATCTAGTTACTTAGGTCAGTAACAACCTCTTTATTTTTAACAGGGAAGACTAGAAAGCAACTGAAAGATGTTTACTCTTTAAAGGTTCCTATCTATTATATGATCATGATTAAAGAGAAGATAAGTGAGTCTACTACTAACTCCCAAATATGTGTTCATCACAAAACGGACAAACATGCCTCATCAACAGTACAAAACCTCAAGACAGGATTTACCATCAAGAGACTTCTCTTCCTCTGCTTTCACTACAGGTCCTCTGCTTCCTAACTAATTAATGCTTCAATTTAGCTACATTTAAGTGTTAAGCGTTTACAGAGAATTGTGGGAAATTAACCCACATTTGTACATGGGGTCAATTTCTGTGGGGAAATGAATTTTGAGCTCAAATAACTAAATTACAATAAACTTTGGGCATGTTGCTCATTTATTCACACTGGATGGTCTATGAAGTGCCCAAGAGATAATGATGTTAATTGGTAGGTCAGTTGTATATACCTGAAATGGAGAGGCAAGAAATAGGTGATGTATGGACTTCTGATATCAATTCTTCCTCATTGGATTACCAACATTTGAGTTTCATTCTAAATACTGTAATATATTTAACCAATAAGGACTTTCAGTGAAATAATTAACAATATCAGTGATGTTTGATACAAATAATAACAGAACAGCAGTAATACTTTTACCTTATAAATTTCTTCAGGGTGTCGCTCTCTAAATTTATGCCTGTAATACTACAAATAAATATACTTCTAAATATTAATTTCTTGGATGCTTTGTTCTTAGTATACCAAAAAGTCTAAGTAGTCTAAAAGTTCTCTAGCACCATCTTTTTTTTTTTAAGATTTTATTTATTTACTCATGACAGACACAGAGAGAGAGAGAGAGAGAGAGGGAGGGAGAGACACAGGCAGAGGGAGAAGCAGGCTCCATGCAGGGAGCCCGATGTGGGACTTGATCCTGGGTCTCCAGGATCACAACCCAGGCTGAAGGCGGCGCCAAACCGCTGGGCCACTGGGGCTGCCCACCATCTTTTTCTTAAACAACTTTATTGAGGTCTAATTCACATATCACACAATGCATGAATTTTAAGTGCACAATTCAGTGGTTTTTAGACTATTCAGAGAGATATGCAATAATCATATCACAGTTCTACTTTTTGGATATTATGAATAATGCTGTTATGAACATTCATGTACACATTTTGTATAGATACAGGCTTTTATTACTCTTGGGTATACACCTAAAAGTGAAATTGCTGGGTCACCTGGTAACTCTTTTCAGCCTTTTGGGGAACTGCAAATATTCCCACCAGCAGTACATGAGGGTTCTACTTTCTCTACATCCTTGTCAGCATTTGTTATTATCTGTCTTTTGTTTATAGCCATCTGTGAGTGTGATGTTGAATTACATTCCAGTTTTGATTTCCTTTTCTCTGACGGCTAAAGATATGTGCATCTTTTCATGTGTTTATTGACAAGTCTGTTTTGTATGTATTTCAGAAAGCAGATTTAAGGACTTGAGTTTGTAAGGCTACAGAATTAGTACAAAGTTATGAATTTACAGTTGTCCGCTTTGACAACTTAGCTGAGGAAACTCTCACATATACTGAGTAACTCTAATTTATATTGTAATAGATCTTAACCTTCCAAAAGAAATTGGTAGTTCAATAAAAACAGAACCCATGTTTTCTTCATGTTTGTATCTGCTACATTACTTAATAGGATACACAGAGTAGGCAGTCTCGATGATGTTTAAACTGGTACCTTTAATGCCTGATCTCATTACTTTAACAAATCCCTAAGACAGAATGGACTGGCAGTATTCAAAATCCCCTTTATTTATTTATTTTTAAAATATTTTATTTATTTATTTATTTATTTATTTATTTATTTATTTATTCATTCATTCATTCATTCATTCATTCATTTGTTTGACAGAATGAGAGAGAGAAAGAAAGAGAGAGAGCACAACTGGGGAGGGGTGCAGGAGAAGGAGAAGCAGGCTCCTTGCTGAGCAGGGAGCCCAATATGGGACTCGTCCCAGGATCACAAACCAAGCTGAAGGCAGATGCTTAACCAACTGAGCCACCCAGGTGCCCCATTCAATACCCTTTAGAAAAATAATGATCAGGGATCCCTGGGTGGCGCAGCGGTTTGGCGCCTGCCTTTGGCCCAGGGTGCAATCCTGGAGACCCGGGATTGAGTCCCGCGTCGGGCTCCCGGTGCATGGAGCCTGCTTCTCCCTCTGCCTGTGTCTCTGCCTCTCTCTCTCTCTGTGACTATCATAAATAAATAAAAATTTTAAAAAAATTAAAAAAAAAAAGAAAAATAATGATCATAAATAATTATGCTCTCAATCAGTGAGACTATTACAAAACTCCAAATTTCCTAATCCCAAGTTTAGAACTCAGTATGCCTTTGATTAGGCAAGACTCTTCACGTTTAGATAATCTAAGTTTTAAAGTATTAATATCTACAGTAAAGCAGTATCTTTTTTTTTTTTAAAGCAGGTTCCACACCCAGCGTAGAGCTCAATGTGGGGCTTGAACTCATGACCTGAGATGAAGACCTGAGTTGAGACCAAGAGTCAGATACTTAACTGAATGAGCCACCCAGGCACCCCTAAAGTAATGTCCTTATTTTGGTTTAAGAACAAGATAAGTAGTTCGCATATATTAAACAAAATAAAAAATACCACCTCATTAAAATATAATAAAACTTGGGCAGCCCTGGTGGCTCAGCGGTTTAGCACTGCCTACAGCCCAGGGCATGATCCTGGAGACCTGGGATCAGGTCCCATGTCGGGCTCCCTGCATGGAGCCTGCTTCTCCCTCTGCCTGTGTCTCTGCCTCTCTCTTTCTCTCTCTCTGTGTATTCTCATGAATGAATAAATAAAATCTTTAAGAAAATAATAATAAAACTTAATTTTCTTATTGTGAAATGAGTGAACAATGGGTCTTTTGTTCCTCACAAGTATAAGAGGCAAAATTGGGGAATCTTGGTTTACTTTGATGAACTTATAATGAGGGCTTGAATTTCAGTTCCAAATATACAACCTATAAATTGGATAATCTTGACCAAATTATTTAACCTCTCTGAGCTTTGGTTTCTTTTTCAAGTGGAAAACAGAATTTAACTCAGTTACTGAAGGGACTAAATAAGTAATGTACTGACATATAACAAGCATGTATTGAAATACTTATTATTCAAGAAACACTGCATATATATCCAAAGTGGAATCCATTTCCAAATAAAAGAATTCCTTAACCTATAACAAGTCACTAAGATTCATCTAAATATCTTAGGTTGGTGGGGAACTAGGTGAGAGATGGGCAAGAGATGAACCTGTACCATTTGAATTACATATTATTTCCATATATTATGTATTTAAGTTAGTCAACAAAACAACCAAAAAGCTTTAATTATTTAATTATTAAAAGAAATGTTATGAAAAGCTATTTCTATATTATATGACCTAATAACATGAATCACTAATACCAAACACATATTCTTATAGGAAATTACATATTTTTTTTTTTTTTTTTTTTTAAGATTTTATTTATTTATTTGAGAGACAGAGAGGCAGATGGACAGGGAGAGGCAGAGTCCCTCAATGCCGGGCTCCATCCCAGGACTCTGGGATCATGACCTGAGCCAAAGACAGACACTCAACTGACTGAGCTATCCAGGTGCCCTAGAAATTACACATTTAGATATACTGAAATTCAGCCATATTGGTATGTAAAGCAAATATGTGATTATTTAAAATTGGGACATTAATTTGAACATTAAATGAACATAAAATGGTTTAACACTAGAGATTTAATTTTTGTGATGCCCTTAGTATGTTTGTTTGATTTATTGTATATTATATACTTTATAAACATGAAAACCATATTTACTGATTTAAGTAAACACTTTTAATATAAAGGCAAACTTTCTTTTGGAAGCTAAGACAGATTATAATCCATTAATATATCTTTCAACAAAAAGGATGAAATCTTCCACTGGTTAGGCTGATAAACTCTTTCATGTCAAAACTAAGCCTCTTTATCATGATAACCCAGAATAATGGTCGGCTGCTCTAGGCACTTTATCTACTTTACAGATGAAAAATCAGCTCTACTTTCATGGAATTAGATTAATGCCATAACAGGAAATACTTCTGGGGCTGAACTTGCTTCATGCCTTCAAAGCTGCCTGTAAATTTAAAGTACTTCCTGAATTCAAAAGATAAGACAGGAGAGGGAAAAAGAAAAACAGTACAGTGACCCTTTTACTGAAGGAAAATATTGCTTCCTGAAAAAGCTGTTGAAAGCTACTTGCTAAGGGCATTATGCTCTAGAAAGCCTAGGGCAAGTCTGTTTTAGTTGAACATGGGGATTCTGGTTATATATCAGACAGTTGTTATAAATCTGCTCTTTCTATAATCCTTTTTGATAAACTTTCTTCAAGTCATCGTGGTGAAAGCTGAAGTAATAACTTTCTCAGCTTTTAGCACATACAAAATTGCTCACTATTTTACATATAACATTTTACAAAGGATTATAGTTTAACACATTTGGAAAACTGCTGACCCCAAGCTCTAGAATTAAATTTTGGTTCAGAACATGTACCAAAGGTAGCAAATCCAGTTAACATTTATTGGCAGTCTAACCTAACATTAAAAAAAAAAAAAAAAAAAAAGGAAGCATTATGTGGAACATATCAAATAGTTTTTAAAATAGTGATCATGGTATGAAGAAGAAAATTTTATACAGAAGACATATACTTAGGGAGAAAATAATACTGGCTATATGTATGTACTTGAATATGCCCACATGAAAGTTAAGAAAAATATAATTATATGATCTAAAACAGAAGGGAGAAAGTAGGTAATTGGAACACAATGAAAACAAAGAAAAACATAAATACAACAACTATGTATTTATACACACACACACACACACACACACACACAGATAAATGGCTACTTACAATGTGCTCAGCATTGTGGAGCATGGGTGGCTCAGTCAGTCAAGGAACTTTGGTTCAGGTCATGATCCCAGAGTCCTGGGATGGAGCCCCACATCAGGCTTCCTGCTCAGTAGAGAGCCTGCATCTCCCTCTCCCTCTGCCCAACCCCCCTCCCCTACCAGCTCATGCTTTCTCTCAATAAATAAAATCTTAAAAAAAAAAAGCATGTACAAATGCACGCTGAATGTATATTAAATACTGAACACTATATACTTGGTGCTACAGGTTATGCGGTTATTAACACAGGCAAGGACTTACTTTACACCTTCTCATCTAGCTAGCATTCAAGGAAGGACTAGATAAAAAATAATGCCAAATGAGATAACTCAATAAAGGCAACTAGCATGGTTATATGATAGGCAGTGGGTGGGTTGAAAGTGAACAATGGCAACAGTTCATAGAAAGCAGGATAAGCAATTTTAGATAGCTGACCGGAAAAAGTCTTGCTGAGAGGATGATACCTGAGTTAAAAAGCTGAAGGGTTTCAACAAGTCAGCCCTTAGAACACTTGGGTGATAAGACTGAAGAACCTGAGAAGGAAAAGATACTGATGTTTAAGGAACTGTCAATGAGGGAAGGAGTAGAATAAGATGATATGACTTATAAGAAAAAAGACAAAAAAAAAAAAAAAAGACAAGATATTTAGGGTCTTATATATGATTGCATGAAGTGTAGACTTTGTTCTGTGAGCAACTAGCAGCTATGCAAGGGATTTTAACACCAAAGTGTCTTATGCCAATGTGCATTTTTAAAAGATCACTCCTATTCTTCTGTGGAGAATAGCTTAGAAGAGTTAGAAAGTAAAATTGAGGAGACTAGTTAATGCAGTAGGCCAGGAATAAAATAATAATATCTGATAACAGAGTAATAATTACTGATAAAAGAAGAATAAATAAATTCCAGATATACTTTAAAGATTGAGACTTCCTGAAAAAGGATAATCCTGAGCCTTACAATGATACCATGCAACAGATGGTTGATCAAGAGCAAACATCAAAATAATATGATACTAAACAATGAATGGGTCAACCAAGAAATCCAAGAGGAAATAAAAAATTACGTGGAAACAAATGAAAATACAATAGTCCAAAATATTTGAGACGCAACAAAAGTAATTCTAAGAGGTAGGTTTATAGTAATATAAGCCTACCTCAAGAACCAAGAAAAACCACAAATAAACAATCTAACCTTACACCTAAAGCAACTTAAAAAAACAAACAAACAAACAAACAAACAAAACCCCAAACCATCAAAGGAAGGAAATAAGATTAGAGCAGAAATAAATGATATAGAAACTAAAAAAACAACAGAACAGATCAATGAAGCCAGGAGCTGGCTACTTTGAAAAGATCAACAAAAGTGATAAACCTATATAGCCAGACTCATTAAAGACAAGCAAAAAAGACCCAAACAAAATGAAAAATGAAAGAGGAGAAATAACAATCAACATCAGAGAAATACAAATAATTGTTGTTACTTTCTTAAAAAGATTTTATTTATTCATGAGAGACACAGAGAGAGAGGCAGAGACGCAGGCAGAGGGAGAAGCAGATTCCCTGCCGGGAGCCCAATGAGGAACTTGATCCCAGGACGCCAGGATCATGCCCTGAGCTGAAGGCAGACGCTCAACCACTGAGCCACCCAGGCATCCCAGAAAAATACAAATAATTGCAAGAAGATATTATGAAAAATTTTATGCCAACAAATTGGAAAACCTAGGAGAACTGGATAAATTCTCAGAAACATATATAACTTACCAAACCTGGAGCAGGAAGAAAGAACAAATTTGAACATACCAGCAATGAAACTGAATCAGTAATCAAAAAACTCCCAACAAAGTCCAGGACAAGATGGTTTCATGGGTGATTGCTACCAAACACTTAGAGGAGACTTAATATCTATCAGCATCAAACTATTCAAAAAAAAACAAAACAAAACAAAACAAAAAACAGATGAGGAAGAAAACTTCCAAATTCATTCTATGAGGTCAGCATTATCCTGACTCCAGATAAAGATTGCACTAAAATAGAATGACAGCCTGATATCCCTGATGAACTTAGATGCCCAAGTCCTCAATAATACTAAGAAACTGAGACCATAAGTACATTAAAAAAAAAATCATTTGCCATGATCATATGGGATTTATTCCCAGGATGCAAGTGTAATTAAATATTCGGAAATCAATCAACATTATACATCATATCAATAAGAGAAAGGATAGAAATCAATAATTTCAATAGATGAAGAAAAAGCGTTTGATATATTACATGATTAAAAACCCTCAAAAAGCAGGTTCAGAAAACCCACAGTGAACAACACACTCAATGATGAAAACTGAGAGCTTTTCCTCTAATGTCAGGAAGAAGACAATGATGTCCACTCTCACCATTTTATTCAACATAGTACTGCAGGTCCTAGCCATAGCAATCAGACAACAAAAAGAAATAAAAGGTATCCAAATTAGTAAAGAAAAAGTAAAACTTTGACTATTTACAGATGGCATGATACCATATATAGAAAACCCAAGACTCCATCAAAAAACTACTGGAATAAATGAATTCAGTAAAGTTGCAGGATACAAAATCAATGTATAGAAATCTGTTGCATTTCTGTACACTAGTAATGAAACAGCAGGAGTAATTAAGAAACAACCTCATTTACAATTGTACCAAAAATAATAAAATACCTAGAAATAAACAAAGAGGTGAAAGATCTGTACTCTGCAAACCACAGAAACTGATGAAATAAATTGAAAATGACATAAAGAAATTAAAGACATTCCATGCTCATGGATTGGAAGAATATTATTAAAATGTCTACACTACTGAAGGCAATCTATTGATTTAATGTAATCCCTATCAAAACACCAACAGCATTTTTCACAGAACTAGAACAAACAATTCTAAAATTTGTATAGAACCACAAAGGACTCCAAACAGCCAAAGCAATCATGAAAAAGAAAAATAAACCTAGAGGTATCAAATCCCAAACTTCAAGTTATATTACAAAGCTGTATTGACCAAAACAGTATGGTACTGGCACAAAAACAGACATACAGATTAATAGAATAGGATACAAAAGCCAGAAATAAACCCACAATAACACTGTCAATTAATCTTTGACAAAGGAAACAAGAATATCCAATGGGAAAAAGAAAGTCTCTTCAACAAAAGGTGTTGGGAAAACCAAACAGACACATGCAGAAGAATGAAAGTGGATCACTTCTTACACCAGACACAAAAATAAACTCAAAATGGAATGAAGACCTAAATGTCAGACCTGAAATCATAAAAATCTCAGAAGAGAGCACAGGTTGTAATTTCTGACACTGGCCACAGCAACATTTTTCTAGTTATGTCTCCTGAGGCAAGGGAAACAAAAACAAAAATAAACTATTACTATTACATCAAAATAATAACCTTCTGCACAGCAGAGGAAACAATCAACAAAACTGAAAGGCAACCTATGAAATGGGAAAAGATACTGCCAATTACATATCTGATAAGAGGTTAGTATCTAAAATATATAAAGAACTGATACAACTCAACACCAAAAGGACCCAAACAATCCAATTTAAAAATAGGCAGAAGACATAAAGAAACATTTTTCTAAAGAAGATATCCAGTTGGCCAACAGACACATGAAAAGACGTTCAATATCACTCATCAAAAAAAAACAAAAAACAAAAAACAAAAACAAAAAAAAATATCACTCATCATCAGGGAACTGCAACTCAAAGCTACAATGAGATATCATTTCATACCTGTCAGAAAGGCTAAAATCAAAACCACAAGAAACGCAAGTGTTAATGAGGATGCGGAGACAAAGGAACCATCTTGCACTGTTGGTAGGAATGCAAACTGGTGAGCCACCGTGGAAAACTGTATGGAGGTTTCTCAAAAACATTAAAACTAGAATTACCAGGGGCACCTGGTTGCCTCAGCTGGTTAAGAGTCTGCCTCCTGCTCAAATCATGATCCCAGTGTCCTGGGATTTAGCTCCACACTGGGCTCCCTGCTGAGCTTCTCTCTCTCTTCCCCACTTGTGCTCTCTTGCACTATCTTGTCTCTCTCTCTCAGAAATCTTAAAAAAAATAAAAATAAAAAAAGAACTACCATATGATCCAATCATTGCACTACTGGCTATTTACTCCCAAAAATACAAGAACTCTAATTCAAAGAGAAACATGCATCCCTGTGTTTACTAGAGTATTGTTTATAATAGTTAAATTATGGAAGGTGTCCAAGTGTCCATCATTAGATGAATGGATAAAAAAATGTGGCATGTATATAAAATGGAATGTTATTCAGCCATAAAAAATAATAAAATCTTGCCATTTGCAATGACACGAATGGATCTATGGAGTATAATGCCAAATGAAATACATCAGTCAAAGAAAGACAAATACCATATGATTTCACACACATGTGGAATTTAAGAAACAAAACAAGCAAAGGAAAAAAAAGAGAGGCATACTAAGAAACAGACTCTTAACTATAGAAAACAAACTGATGTTAACCAGAGGGAAAGTGGGTAAGGGAATGGGTAAAATAGGTGATGGATTTAAAGAGTATGCTTATCTTGATGAGCACTGAGTAATATATAGAATTGTTCAATCACTCTAGTGTAATATAACACCGGATGTGAACTACACTGGAATTAAAATTAAAGTTTCTGATTTATATTTCCTGATACTGAGTAATGTTGAGCATTTTTTCATGGGTCTGTTGGCCATTGGTATTTCTTTGAAATGTCTGTTCATGTCTTCGACCCATTTCTTGACCTGATTATTAGGCTTTTGGGGGTTGAGTTTGATAGGCTCCTTATAGATCTTGGATACTTGCCCTTTATCTGATATGTCACTTGCAAAAATACTCTCCCATTCTACAGGTTGCCCTTTAGTTTTGCTGACTGTTGCTTTTGCTATGCAAAAGCTTTTTATCTTGATGAAATACCAATAGTTCATTTTTGCTTTTGTTTCCCTTGTCTTAAAAAGTTAGGTTTTAGATATAAGTCGCCTGGTCTCATTTTCTATTTCTGTATGCAAAATCATAAGTTTGTATGCAAAATCGTAGAGCAATAATATGATAAGAGCAATAATCCTAGTCATGTGGGCTCTGCCTTCAAGACCTAATTACTTCTCAAAGACCTTAACTCCAAATACTATAACAATGGGGATTAGATTTCAACATATGAATTTTGGAGGGACACAATTTATAGCAGACTATTTTACTTCTTCCTTTCTAATCTAGATATATTTTTCTTGCTTAATTGCTTTGGCTAGAACCCTAGTACAACGGAGAATAGAAATTTGCTTAGCTCTAGATCCAGGTTTTCTCCCATGTCTTTTTCTACAAGTTTTATAGTTTTCATTTTACATTTATTAAGCCTGCAATGTATTTTGATTTGATTTTGTATTGTGTGAGGTTTGGGTCAAGGTTCATTTTTTTTGCCTATGGATGTTCAATTCTGGAAGCAACATTTTGGAAAAGACATTGTTCCTACATTGAATTGGTTTTCTATCTTTGTCAAAAAATCAGCTGAGCATATTTGTATGAGTTCTTTAGTAATTTTTAATTCTTATTTTTTGTTATTTTCTCACGGGGTGTCCTAAGGCTTACAATATACATCTTATCATAATCTATTTAAGATCTATATAACTTAATTCCAGTAAGATATAGAAACTCAATTCCTATATAACACTATCTCCTCCTCTCTCATGCTATTATTACACATATTAAGTCTATATATTACAACATACATCATTTAAGTCTACATGAATTGCTATCATATATTATTTTATATAATATTATGCCTGGGATCCCTGGGTGGCGCAGCGGTTTAGCGCCTGCCTTTGGCCCAGGGCGCGATCCTGGAGACCCGGGATCGAATCCCACGTCAGGCTCCCGGTGCATGGAGCCTGCTTCTCCCTCTGCCTATGTCTCTATCTCTCTCTCTCTCTCTCTGTGAATATCATAAATAAATAAAAATAAAAAAAAAATTTTATGCCTTGTAGAGAAGAAAGGAGGGAAATATGTATTTATAGAGTTTGTTACACCGACTTTTTTATTTATCATTCTGGTTCTCTTAATTTCTTCCTGTGGACTTAGTCACCATTTAATGTCGTTTTCTTACTTTAATACAGGTTTGTTGCGACCCCACCTCCTTTGTGCTGTTATTGTTATATATATTACATTCTGATAAGTTATAAAGAATACAATTTTATATACAATATATAGTTTATAATACATATAAATGTATATATAAAATGTTTATATATTTTAATTTATATATTTGCATACATTTGCTTTTAAATGAGTTGAGAAAAAGAAATATGCAATGATGCTGTCTTCCATAATTACTTACATAATTACCTTTATTGGTACTCTTTGTTTTATTGTGTATAAATGTGAATTACTGTCTGTTGTCACTTTTAGCTTGAAAAACTCACTAGCATTTCTTATAAGGCAGATCTGCTAGCAACAAATTCTTTGATTTGCTTATCAGGGAAAGTATTTTGCCTTCATTTTTTAGATCTTTCTGCTGGACAAAAGGTTATTTGTGAATATTTTTTTTTCTTTCTGCACTTTAAATACGTGATCTCACTGCCTTCTAGTTTTCACTGATTCTGATGAGATGTCAGCTTAAAATCTTACTGGTGTTCCCTTTTATGTGATGACTTTTTTTCCTTGCTGCTTTCACGATTCCCTCTGTTGTCTTTCAAAAATTTGACTATTATGTGTCTTTGCACTTATCCTACTTGGCATTCATTGAGCTTCTGAGATGTGTAGATTAATGTTTTTCAATAAGTTTGGGAAGTCTTCAGTCATTATTTCCTCAAATATTTTCCTGTCTTTATTTCCAGACATCATAGTAGATGCAGTATAGAACTAGGCATGAAAATATTTCCATCCTCTCACCATGTGATCAGGGATAAGACACTTAAAATTTGTTGTCTCAAATTTCTTTACATGTAGAGTGGGATAAATTATACCAATAATATTCCATGTAACTCACTGGATTCCTGTGAGATCAAATTAAATAGTATCTAGAACACATAAAATATTGAATAAGTGTACATATATTTTCTCAAGGATAAAGCCTTGGGGTGCCTGGGTGGCTCAGTTTGTTAAGTGGATGTCTTCATTTTTTAAAAAAAATATTTTATTTATTTATTCACAGAGACAGAGAGAGAGAGAGAGAGAGAGAGGCAGAGGGAGAAGCAGGCTCCATGCAGGGAGCCTGATGTGGGAGTTGATCCCAGGTCTCCAGGATCACGCCCTGGACTGAAGGTGGCGCTAAACGGCTGAGCCACCCGGGCTGCCCTAAGTGGATGTCTTTAGCTCAGGTCATGATTCCAGGATTCTGAGATCAAGTCCCACACACTGGGCTCCCTGCTTCTTGGGGAGCTTGATTCTCCCTCTGCCTCTCTCTTTCTCTGTCTCTCACGAATAAATAAATAAAATCTTTTTTTTTAAAAAGGATAAGGCCTTTATCTATATGCCTTTGACCTAATTTTATCCATTAGTTATCATTTTTCCATACTGTATCATAATACTCCTCTGTTCTATCATATCTTTTTCAGCCAATATACGAATGCCAATCTCTTATGTCTTTAAGTGAAACTTCCCTCTCACTAGCACTCATTAACTTTATGTAATTTGCTACTATCATCATCTCTTTGATGTAGTCCTCCTCAAACTCTCTGTGGTAAAGGACAAATTGGTTATTTTAAGCTATTCAAACCTGGACTAATAATATGGTACTTTTGTGCATGACTCATGTGCAGATTATACCACAAGAAGCTCATTACAGGGGTTTCCCACCATTTGAAGTTGTCCATTCCCTGTTTAATGAGGAATCCAGTGATCATGCACCTGGATGCTGGGGGCAATGTCCACTTGCTAAAACGTTTCTAAATATGTACTCTCAGTTTCCGTGTTTAACTCACTGCAGGCTGGGATCAAATTTTTCCCAGACCACACTTTGGTCTAGTGTTTTGTTTTGTTTTGTTTTTTAACTGTCGCCAATGTTATAATCAAGGTCTACTACTCAGTTCACTCAGTGATGAACTCTTATCTTTCACAGCCATCCTTCTCTATCTCCTCTGTTGGTTTTAATTTTTCTTCTCCTTTTAGGTAACATGCTTCAAAGTATTGCTTTTGATAGTCTTCTTCCTATATTCTTCCTCTTGATAATCTCAATACTCTAAAAACTTTATCAAATCCATCATTATAGCAGACTCCTAAATCTGTGCCTTTAGCTCTCAGTTCTAAAGAGCCAGAGTTACATTTTAGATAACCTATGGGTAACTTGGCATTTCTATTTCAATATGTCCTAAAACAAACTCATTACTAGACAGTCATTTCTTCCTCTGGATTTATTAATAGAGCCATATTCTCTCAATTCATCCAAGACCATAACCTCTAACTTATTTTAGTCTGCCAAACACATTCCTTTCCAAAAGCTCTTGAGTTCTCTTCTTTCTTACTGGTATCTTAGTTAAGGTCCTTATCTCTCTTGCCTTGACCTACACTAACATAACACTTTTCTAATTAGCGTTCCTCTAAGTAATCTCTCTCAACCTGGGTCAGGTTAATATAGCCAGCACAGTTTTGATCTTACTACTCTACCTATTCAAAAACTTTCAAAAATACTGCATTGCTTTAGCACTCCATGATATAGCACTAATTTCACATTTTACCATTAACTTATGTGAATTAAGTTTGACAAGCCAACAATTTCCTTAACAATCCAAGCAATTATAAACATCAGTAAATATTTATTGAATGACTAACTTAAATGATGAAAACATTTAGATTCAAGATAATTGAGAATAAAAATCACTCTATACTGTTTATATGATTATATGCTTTTTTATTACTATTCTTTTACTAAAACCATCTATAGCCAATGCTATTTTCACATGTCTAATAATATTGCTGCTGGTTTTACTTTTGGATGAACTACATTGTTGCCTCCTGCTGTTACTGAGAAATGCATTAAAGCAGGTCACGTGGTTTTCCTCATGTCAACAAATGATGGCTCAATTAGGCAGATAAGTATCTACAGCCCTCAGCAGAATCTTCAGTCCATTCTCAGCAGTTTAGAAAAGCACTCTGGTTAGCATTAGAGCTAAGGAAACGAACACTTGTAATTCTTTAAGCATTCAATTAAATTTTTAAATTCAAGACTGGCTATTGAATGTTTCCAAACACAAACAGTGTGGAAGTAGAATTTCATCATGAATGAGCACTCTAAAATCTGATGTGTATGTAAATTTCTTAATGAAATGAGATTATGACATTTCTGATTCACTGTTTGCAGTATAAACACTTATGGATGATCCATTTTGCTAATTCTCTCATCAACAGAATAATTCTATGTTGGATTGCTAATTAATGGGCAGTGTTTGCTTGCATTGAACCAAAGGAATTCCAACTAGAAAATACATGGTATTGATGAGTCACCTTGTTGAATAAAGCCATACAGTTAATGAAAGGAAACCTCAGGAATGCAGAGTACAAATGAAAATTAGGAAGCAGAAAAGGTCCCAGAGTAGTCAAGCACCAAAATATTTAGTACTTGGCTTATTTACTCTTTTCTTCTTCTTCTTCTTCTTTTTTTTTTAAAGATTGGTTGATTGATTTATAGAGAGCTTGAGCAGGGTGAGGGTCAGAGGGAGAAATAAACTCAGGCAGACTCCATGCTGAGCTCCGAACCCCAAAGAGAGCTCAAGCTTATGACTGGAGTTGAAATCAAGAGTTGGATACTTAACCCACTGAGTCACCCATGTGCTCCTATACACTCTTTTCTAAAACTGATACATACTTAATAAAATTTTTTACATGCTAAAAAATTAGAAATAAAAAAATTAGAAGGTTGTTAGTGATGATATATACCAGCTCTAGAAGTCATAAAATGATTACAAAATATCTATATGTATTCAAAAGATATAGTATTTTGGAGCCAACTAAAATAAAAGGAACTAAAGGTACCATAGAATAGACCCACATAAAAGCCCAATAACTAACATACTGTAAATAATGATTTTTTTCCCTCACTTACTTTAGATCTTTAGATCTCTTCTCAATGTCACCTTACCAGCAAGTCATTCTTTATTTATTGAGTGATGGGCAGAATGTGATGGGTGAAGCTTAGAAGATCAGAAATATGAAAACAAATATAAACAAATATTTATAGTAGCTAATTTGTAATAGTCACAAACAAGAAGCAACCTAGATGTCCTTTAAGGAAGGAATACTTAAATTGTAGCACTTCCATACCATGGAATACTATTTATCAATAAAAAAGAATGGACCACTGATATATGGAACAATCTGGAGGAATCTCCAGGACTATGCTGAGTAAAAAAAAAGCCAATCAAAAGGTGACATAGTGCATGATTCCCAACCTTGAGTACTGTGAGAAACAAAGTTATAGGGTTTAAGTTACAGTTTACAGTATTTTGTCACAGTAGCCTGAATTAAGACAATCAGGGACCCTTGTGAGGGATATGTTTGGTATTCTGGATTATATCAATGTCAATATAATAGCTGTAATATTCTACTATATAATATTATACACGTTAACTTGGGAAAACTTATGTAAAGGCTATGTGATATTTTTCTGTATTATTTGTTACAATTGCATGTGAATCTTTAATTATCTCAAAATAAAAATTTAGTTAAAAAAGAAAAAAAGACCTGGGATGCCTGGGTGATTCAGTTGGTTAAGCATCTGCCTTCAGCTCAGGTCATGATCACAGGGTCCTGGATCGAGCCCCATGTTGGGCTCCCTGCTCAGTGAGGAGTCTGCCCCTCAAATCTCAATCTCAAACTTGGAGATTCAGAATACCACTAGTCAAACTTGCTTTCTTTTTCTATTTGTAAAATTAATTATGGTTGACAACAAAACATTTCTCTCTGTACTAAAGAGTTCCTCCTTCTGTTCTCTTTCCTCCCTTCTCATGAAAATTTTCTTGCTTTAAAATACATTAATATTACACTCACTGTGACTGAAAGAGCTGATAGATATTTTTTGATAGATGTATTTTTAATCTCTTCCTTCTCTACTTCTACAACAGATATGAATTATGGTAATAAAGACACTTGTCTGAAGAATTTGCAGATATTTTCAAATAATTCTAACCATATTTTGCATGCATATAAAAATAGTTCATAATTAATGGAAAGAACATAGAGATTTAAAGGGAGATGCAATTATAACAAAACTATGTATAAACCACATGTGTATGTATACATTAACTAATATGCATATGAGCTATATATATAACTATATATTAAACTACTATCATGTGTTAAATCTGAAGGTGATTTTAGGTAACATAATTTAGTACTATAAGAGGCATATAGTCAACGTAATAAGACATTACACAACACAAAATCAGTTTCCTAAATGGTTTCAAAAATATTCTCTTAGAAAAGTGGCTGGAAGAAGGGTGGACCAAGATGGTGGCATAGGAAAATTCTGAATTCACTTTTTCCCCATGGACACATTGAATCTACACATGGAACTACATATGGAATATACATGTGGAGCTACATATAGAAAAATCCCATCTGAAAAAGGCCTGAAAACTAGCTGTACAACTTTTTTGCAACAAATGGTAAAGGGACACACTGAGACAGGTAGTAGAGGCAGAGATGTAGTCTCACCAAAAACCCATCCCTGGGTTTCAGATCAAGAAGATCTGAAAAACAGATTTTTCTGTGAGGACTGATGGGTTTGTACCACATAGCAGGTACCCCAGTGCCTGACCTGCAGAGGAGAGATGAGTCCCCAAAACATCTGGCTTTGAAAACTACTGGGGTTCATGTCCAGGAAGCTCAAAGGACAATAAAGGAACTTAGATATTTTTCTTAAAAGGCTCTTCAGCAAACTGACCTGCCCCTATGACCACTGCAAAGCAGTAGTTTAAAAATACAGTCTGTATGTAAAGGAAATTCATTTGCTAATCTCAGAGTGCCTGCTGGAGGGGTAGGGGCCTGTTGGGACTCTCTTTAGGATGGGAACTCTGATAGGTGCCATTTTTGTTCTCTTCTGCAATGACAGTGTCAGCACATACCTCTTGACTGAGAAAGCCAGCAGGTAAGCACTAGCCCTGCACTTTACTGCTGCCTCACTGAGATTAGCAGGCATGAGCAGACTACACAGGGGACACTCCCTGAACACTCTCTGGTGGCCAAAAAGGCCTGCATTTCTAGTTCCATGGGACTTTAATAATCAGAGAGAGTTTTTGGCAGGCTACCACATCAAGGCACACAGACAACAGACTGAAACACATTCCCAATCTTTCTCTGAAAAGGCTTATTTACTTGTCCTTGAGTTTCAGCCTGAGCAACAGGCTTCAGGCTTGCCACACATCTAGATATTATAGTGGTAGTCTCAGGGAAAATAGGTCAGGGGTCCCCATCTTCACACTCTCCCTTGGCTTGTTGGTACCTCTCCAAAAGGAGCTTATACACTCATCTAAAGCCACAGTTTTGAGATCCTTTCTTCTGAACACTGACAGATCTTGGCACACCCTCAATAACTGGGACTTATCAAGAATAAATCAGGTTGCTTACACAATCACAAAGGTTTGAGAGATAACCACAAGCTAGGTTCAAAGGTAAGTTTCATCTCCTACAGGAAGTCACTCCTTCAAGACTGGGAGAGGTAGCTATTTCAGCTAACACATAAAAACTAACAGAAAGTCATGTAAATGAGGAAAGAGAGCACTAAGTTCCATACAATAGAACTAGATAAAATCTGAGGGGAAAAAAAATGATAGGGAGAGAAGTAATTTATTCAATAAAAAATTCAAAGTAATGGTCATAAGATGCTCATTGAACTTGAGAAAGGGTAAATGAACACAGTGAGAACTTCCATAGAGACAGAAAGTATAAGAAAGTACCAAACAGAATTCACAGAGCTGAGGAATATAATAATTGAGCTGAAAAATAAACTAGAAGAAGCAAAAGAAAAGATCAAAGATTTAGAAGACAGGAGAGTAGAACTGACCCAGAGTATCAAAAAGAAAAAAGAATTTTTAAAAAGTGAGGCTAGCTTAAGGGAAATATTGAGTGGAATATCATTTGCATTATAGAGGTCCCAAAAGGAGAAGAGAGAAAAAGGGGCAGAAAACTTATTGAAAAAATATGACTGAAAATGTCCCTAACCTGGGGCATGAAACAGATGCCCAGATCTAGAAGCCCACAGAGGTCCAGATAAGAATGCAAAGAGATCCACACCAAGACACATTATAATTAAAATGTCAAAAGTTACAGATTAAAGAGATAATCTTAAAAACTACAAGAGAAAAACAAGTTGTTATGCACAATGAAACCCCCATAACACTTTATGCAGATTTTTCAACAGAAATTTTGTAGACCAGAGGCAGTGGCAAAATATATTCATAGTACTGAAGGGGAAAAACTTCCAACCTAGAATACTTTACTCTGCAAGATTATTGTTCAGAATTGACGGTAAGATAGAGTTTTCCAAACAAGCAAAAGTTAAAGATGCTCACTACCACTAAACTGATATTATAAGAAATGTTAAAGGTACTTCTTTAAGCTTAATGGAAAGCATTAATTAGTAATAAGAAAACATATAACAGTAGAAATCTAACTGGTAAGTGTAAGTAAGATAGGGGATTAATCATTTACAAAACTATTATAATAGTTAAAATACAAAAGTAGTAAAAATAACCATAACTACAATAATCAGTTAAGATACACAAAATAAAGAGATGTAAAATGTGACATCAGAATCATTAAATTTGGGGGGCCAGATAAAAATATAGAGTTTTAGAATGCATTCAACTTAACTTGCTATCACATTTTTTAAAAACTGCTATATATATCTGGGCTGTTATATATCAGCTTCATGGTAACCACAAAGCAAAACCTGTAGTGGATACATAAAATATAATATAAAGGAATCTAAGCATAACACTAAAGAAAGTCATCACCAGAAGGGAAGACAGCACAAGAAAGGAACACAGAGGAAGTACAAAACAGCCAGAAAACAATGAAGAAAATGGCAGTAAGAACATATCTTTAAATATAAATGGACTAAATTCACCAACCAAAAGACAAGGGCTGAATGAATTAAAACAAAACAAAACAAAACAAAAGGACCTGGGGCACCTGGGTGGCTCAGTGGTTGAGCATCTGCCTTTGGCTCAGGGCTGATCCTGAAACCCAGGATTTAGTCCTGCATCAGGCTCCCTACAGGGAGTCTGCTTTTCTTTCAGAGTGTGTCTCTGCCTCTCTCTGTGTCTCTCATGAATAAATAAAATCTTCTTTAAAAAAAAAAAAAAAAAAAAAAAAAGGAAAAAGACCTAGCTATATACTGCTTATAATACACTTACCTAAGATGTAAGGACATACATAAACTGAAAGTAAAGTGATGGAAAAAGGTGTTCCACATTAATGGAAATCAAAAGACAACTAGGGTAGTTATACTTATATCAAACAAAATAGGTCTTAAAACAAAGAATATAATAAAAGACAAAGAATAGCATTACATGATTATAAAGAGGTCACTCCAACAAAAGGATGCAGCATTTGTAAATATTTATGCATGCAACCTAAGAGCACCTGAATACAAAAAGCAAATATTAATAGACCTATAGAGAGAAACTGGCAGCAATACAATAATGGGGAACCTTAATACCTCACTTCAATCAATGGATAGATCTTTCAGACAGAAAAGCAATAAAGAAACATCAACCTTAAATGACACATTAGGCCAGATGGACATAATAGATATACACAGAACATTTCATCTAAATTGTTCTCAAGTGCACATAGAAAACATTCTTCAGTATAGATCATATATTAGGTCACAATACAAGTCTCAACAAATTTATGAGCACTGAAATCATGTCATGCCTCTTTTCTGACCACAATGGTGTGAGACTAGAAATCAGTTACAGGAAGAAAACTAGAAAAGTCACAAGTATGTGCAGATTAAACTACTGAATAACCAATGGGTCAACAAAGAAATCAAAGGAGAAATCAAAGATACCTGCAGAGAAATGAAAATGGAAATAACAGCTTCCAAAATCTGTGGGATGAAAGAAAAGCAGTTCTTAGAGGGAAGTTCATTACCTACCTCTCAAATTAACAAAAATATCAAATAATCTAACTTTACACCTGAAATAGAAAAAAATATTAGCTTGAAGTTCATAGAAGAAATGAAATAACAAAGATCCAAGTGAAAATAAATGAAACAGGAGAAGGGTGCCTGGCTGGATCAGTTGGTGGGGCATGCAACTCTCTTCTGGTTGTAAGCTCAAGCCAAATGTTAGGCATAAAGAGAACTTAAAAAAAAAATGAAACAGATGAAAAAGATAATAGAAAATATCAGTGACACTAAGTGCTAGTTCTTTGAAAAGATAAACAAGATTGACTAACCTTGAGCTAGAGAATTCAAATAAATAAAAGGAGAAAGTAAAGAAGAGATTACAACTGAAACCACAGAAATTGAAAGGATTAGAAGAAACTACTATGAACAAGTATAGCTAACAAATTGGACCTAGAAAAAAATGGATAAATTCTTAGGAACATTCAATTTTCCAAGACTAAATCATGAAGAAATGGAACATCTGAATAGACCATTACTAGCAAGGAGACGGAATCAGTAGTTTAAAACCTGCCATCAAACAAAAGTCTAAAGCCAGATGGCTTCACTGGTGACTTTTACAAAACACTTAAAGAAGATTTAATACCTGTCCTTCTCAAAAAAAAAAAAAAAAAAAAAAAAAAAAAAAAAAAAGGAAGGAAATACTTCAAAATTCATTTTATGGGGCCAGTATTACCCTGACACCAAAATCAGACAACAGCACCACAAGAAAAGAATTATAGGCCAATATTCTTGATGAAAATAGATGCAAATATCCTCAGTGAAATATTAGCAAATGAAATTCAATATGGCATTGAAAGGATCATCCATGGTGATTAAGTGGGTTTTATTCTGGGGATGGAAATATGGTTCAACACCTACCAATCATTAAACGTTACACACATTAGGAAAATGAAGGCAAACTATCATACAATCATTTCATAGCAGAAAAAGCATGTGACATTATTCAACACCATTTATGATAAAAACTAAAACTGGGTATAGATGGAATGCATATCTACATAATAAAGGCCATATATGACAGGTCAACAGCTAACATCATACTCAATGATGAAATGCTGAAAACTTTTCCTCTAATAGGATCAGAAATAAGACAAAGACATCCACTCTCACTACTTTTATTCAATAGTTTGAAAATCCTAGCCAGAGCTATTAGGCAAGAAAATGAAATAAAGGCATCCAAATCCAAAGGAAGAGGTAAAACTATTACTATTTACAGGTAACACAATTATTTTATACAGAAACTCTAAAGATTCCACCAAAAACTCTTAAAAAAATCCATAAAGATGGAGGATACAATATCAATATACAACAATCTGATTCATTTCTATACCATAACAAACTATCCAAAAGAGGAATTCATTATATCTTTACAGACACCTCTAATATAATCCATCCCCCAGGGTCTCCCACTCCACATTGCATGTCTTTTTCCATAGTAAGAACACAGGTCCCTAATGGATATCAACTCATTTACTCCTGTGCTCAAAAAAGTTTTAGAATTAGTTTGCCCGTTAAACAAATCTACTAAAAAGGATTTAGTATTTGTTTTTCTAATAATTTCTTCCTCTGCTACTCTGCCCCAAATTGAAGATCTATATAGTCCAACTTTGTGCACATAAATTACTTGGATTAGTCCTCCCTTCTTCCTTCTTTTCTTTCTTATCTTCACTGTGATTATAGTATTCATTTCACTTTTGCCAATTAAGTTCATTTGTTTAAGTCTGCTTACAGTTTTAGGTCCCATACCCTACTGATAATATTTTTATTCAACCTTTTGAATAGGTGATATTAATGTGCTACCATAATTACACACACAAAAAAATACTCCAAGAAGTGTCATGCCCCCTCATTATCTTTTCCACTGCACTTTCTAGTCTACCACTTGAGGTTACTGATTTTGTTTTCTGCTTTATCCTTTCTGCATATACGCATGTTTTAATTTTCCTTTTTCTTACATAAAAGGTAACACTATATATGCTCTTTTGTGCTTTTCTTTTCATGTAACATTTCCAGGAGATCATGCCATACTAGACTATTGTATGTAGTACCATAGGCTTATTCAACCAATCTCCTATGGTTGGCCATTTATATAGTTTCTAGTATTTTGCAATCATTAATATGCTGCAATGAATAATCTAAGAAAATTATTTTTATATGATGAAAAGATTGGATTCCTGGATTAAATTAATTCTCATCTGTATAGACCTTTATTTTTATTCTCATGTATAATTTGTGTGGGATATTGTGGAGGAATATTTAGCGACATATTTAAACATCCTTTAAAATTATGAAATGAAAGTCATATGAAATAGTAGATAAAGTACAATGCAAATTGTATAAAAACTCAAAAAGACAAGTGTGCACAAAATATAAACATGTATGATGGAACTGTGGGGGAATTTAATATACTTTTTAAAAAATATTTCTCAAGTATAATGTAATCATCATGTATGTTTACAATTAAAAAACAATAAATTACACTCACAAACAAGAGGAAGGAATTTCATTTCTGACAGTAAAGCTGACTTAAGTACTATAACACAGACCTCTGCTAAAAACATCAATAAATGGTAAGAATCTTTTTTGTTTTAATTATATTACTTGGTTGACACAGAATACTTAGAAAACTAAAATGAAGTAAAATGGAAATCCAGGGAGGTAAGCAAACACTCAGATGTCTTTCATTCAGGGGATATGGCAAACCCATGAACTGAGCACAGTTTTCACAGCCATGTACAGAGAGCTGGCAGTGGTATGCTGGAGCCAGCTTGTGAAAACTACCTATACATATCTTTACCCAAATTCATGTTCAGTGACTTCACATTGGTAGCTTGAAATCAACCATAATGTAAAATTCAAAAATAGTACAAACCAGGACTTTTTTTTGCCCTTTGGAGAACCAGTTTTAAAATATTTACCAGCATACTACTGAGCCCAAGATCGAGGAGAGAAATCCTAGGTATACTGAACACAGGGAGTCTAATTGGAGATCTCTATATAAAGTTGCATGTTTAGTAGAACTTAGAACTACACCTATCCCACAGAAGAATCAGCAAGGTAATTTGCCTGTTTCAAACTTGATGCTGGGTAGAAGTAAAAATATCTTCCCCGAAAGTTTAAGCAGAAGCCCACCCTCATGAAAGTTTATGGATCTGGAACTCATGATACCTATGCAGCCTACAAAACTCAAGCCTAAAATTTATTTCAGTGTGTTCCCAGGTTGACAGTATCCCCAGGCTCTTGGCAGATTCAAATGCAGATCCTTTTTGGAAACATATCTTCATGTCAGCCTTGAAAAGTACCACAAATAATGAACATGAGCTCACATACAAAAAGTGAGGCAGCCTGAAGTACGAGCTAGAAAAACAACAGACAACAAAATCAGAACAGCAAAAGTTTAAATATTAGGCTAGGCACAAAATAGAAAATAGTAAGTTTAATGTATTTAAAAAATAAAATTATTATAAATATAGAAAGCAGTGAAGAGTTTATCAAAATGATGAAAGAAGCAGATAGGAGAGAAAGAACTGAATTAAAAAAAAGAAATGTATATTAAAACTCAGTGGACAGATAAAACAGAATATTAGACACCACCACAAAGATAAACATGATAAAGGAGATCTGGAGAAAGTATCAAGAATATAGTGAAGAAGATAAAGATATGGTAACTATACAAGAGCTGAAGAGATATAATAGAATGATCAGGAATACATATGTGGTTAAGCTATAAAGTATGGTAATAATAACCACAAAATTCAAGATGCCATGGTTACCTTTGATGTGGAAAAAGACATGGGATCACGAGGAGCACATAGAGATTCAAAGGTACTAATAAAGTTCTGTTTCTTAAGTTAGGTGAGGTACACATATTTTTTATTTTAAAGTTTTATTTGGAAGAAATTTTAGATTTATAGAAAAACTCCAAACATAATAAATAGAGTTCCCATATACCAGTTTGCCCTATGTTAACATATTACCACTGTACATTTGTCAAAACTACGAAAACAACTTCGTTGCATTACTATTAACTAAAGTCCAGACTCAATTTAGATTTCACCAGTTTTCACACTAATACCCCTTTTTTGTTGTTGTTCTGGATCCAATCCAAGAAACCACTTTGTATTTAGCTGTCACGTCTCCTTAGCCTCCTCTTGTCAGTGACTAGTTCTCAGTCTTTCCTTGTTTTTGTGACCTTGACAATTTTGAGGAATATTCTTTAGGTATTTTGTAGAATGTCCATCTGTTTGGATTTGTCTGATGTTTTTCTCATGATTAGATTAGGGCTATGTGTTTGGGGGAAGAATATAAGACACTCTGTGTTCATGTTGCATTTTCCCCTGTCCTAGCCCTAGAATCAGCCTCTTCTCCAAAGAACCCTAGATCCTTTTATTGGAGAATGGTATTTACAAACCCAGATGAAG
The DNA here is from genome assembly GCF_003254725.2 of Canis lupus dingo. NCBI lineage: Eukaryota > Metazoa > Chordata > Mammalia > Carnivora > Canidae > Canis > Canis lupus. Next base: position 25,184,715 of record NC_064246.1, on the reverse strand, counting down.
GTGTGAGGTATGTTTGTCACTATTGGCATATAACTGCTTCTAAGCCTTCTCAGTGAACAAAACTAGGAAATATATGTCTGTATCTAATCCATGTATAAATATGTATCTATAATTATATTTGCATTTATCCATTTATATACATTAAGCTAAACATAAATTTTTTAAAAAAGATTTTTACTTATTTATTTGTGACAGACACAGAGAAAGAGAGAGAGAGGCAGAGACACAGGCAGAGGGGGAAGCAGGCTCTATTCAGGGAGCCTGGGATCCCTGGATGGCGCAGTGGTTTAGCGCCTGCCTTTGGCTCAGGGCCCGATCCTGGAGACCCGGGATCGAATCCCATGTTGGGCTCCCGGTGCATGGAGCCTGCTTCTCCCTCTGCCTATGTCTCTGCCTCTCTCTGTGTGTGTGTGTGACTATCGTAAATAAATTAAAAAAAAAAAATATTCAGGGAGCCTGACATGGGACTCGATCCCAGGTCTCCAGGATCACACCCGAGGCTGAAGGCGGCGCTAAACCGTTGGGCCACCACAGCTGCCCTAAACATAAATTTGTAAGATTATCGCCAACTCTAATCCAATAACACAGGGTTTTACTCCAACTCTCCCCCTTGCTTCTCTTGTTTATCTGTAATTTCCCACTCTCACGTGTGAAATGTGAATCCCAACATCATCATTTATTTAGATACTAGTTCAACCTCAGTATATATGCAAAGCAGGTTCAGAATTATTAACCCATGCCCTTGAAAGAAACAAATTTACCAACTAAAATACAGTGCTTCTGTAATGTTCTTTTGTCTTCAGCTTCACATTTTCCAGTCAAGACACCATTTTCCAAACTTACTTAGGATGGCTCCTTTTTCTCACCCACCCCTTCAAGTGAGGTAATGTTACATATTTGTAATAGAGGTAGAGTCATTTGTCACAGACTGTACTACATCCTAGGATTCACAACACTTAAAAAATTTTGCATATATTACAGTTAACTCCTTTGATGTACAGTTCTGACTTTAAAAATGCACAGTATCAAGTATCTACCCTATAGTAGTAGTATGCAGAATAGTTCTATAACCCTAAAAATTAATCTGTGTGTCCTCTTTGTAGTCAACTATTTTCCTTACCCTACCCATCTTTTGTAATTTTAATATCTGAAATGACTGAAACTCATTAAAAATGATTAAAAATGTAAATATCATGATTCTTCACAGAATAAAGCCTAACACTGTAAGGAGAGTCACAGCTTAAAAGTTATTAGCATTGAGAGCTTATAATCTATCACTTAAAAGTTCTAGACTGGAGAAAGTCACCTATGTTCTTTAATTAGCTTTTATGGCATTACTATAAAACATGTGAGACTATGAGATTAATCTTGACATTGTTCATGGTTTAGAGTTGGGTTCTCATCCCAAGCACCTGTTTTCTACATTTATAAAATGTTCTCCAAGGGAAGAATCCACAATCTTTGCTCACAGATTATGTTTAGGATTGAATTGTTAATGGTTTATTAGAGAGATATTAAAACAAAACTATATTGCAATGACAATAAACTAAAAAAATATCTTATAGGATAGCTGCCCAGTATCACAGATTCAATTTCAGAAGGATAGTTCCTCAAACAGAACAACAGATAATACAAGAACAATAAAAATCTTCAGACTGCTAATTTGTACTCTAATAAAAAAACAAAAAACAAAAAACAAAACACAACAAAACATGAGGTAGGAAAGTTTCCTTTTTACTTACACTTAAATAGTGTGTTAAAAGTCTGTACAGATTTCATGTACAATTTTAGAATCATGTCCCCAAAGGCAGTGTCATCTGGTAAGGTGGTTAACTATATCGGTCTAAGCAGTACAATCTACTTGCTGGCAGTAACATCAGTTAAAGACTTTTAAGTTTAGCTTTCTCCCCCTGGTGGTAGTATCTGTGTTGATAACATTAAAAATATTTGTATAATATCTAAATGTTTATGGCTGCTACAGTCAATTATAGGTAGGCAATTTTGGGATAGAAGTAGACTTAAATGATATCGAAGCAGATATCAAAACACTTCTGAAGGAAGCACTTGTCTCTTATAGCTCCTCTTTTTTTCCAAAATGCAATTACAACCATTACATCATTGTAAATTACATGCTGGGGTTATCTCAGTAGGTAACTGCCAAATGTAAAACTTATAGAAGGTCTTCAATGTAATAATGATGTTTTATCATTTTAATTACAAACTCTTTAAAAAACTCCCTAAAGTGTACAAATTGGGGTGGTCTAAATTAACACTATCTTAGTAGCCCAAGGGTAGTAAAAATAGATTGAACTACCAAATTTCATCATACTTATAGCAGCTGTCTTCTTGCCTCTAGGAAGCTAAGTATTTAACAAAGCAGACAGCTTGGCATTGGCATCTGATTAGCAGTGTGTGTATTGTCAGATAGAATGTGCTTGGCTCTTTTGTTCCAGGGTTTGATTAGAAATCTGGAGCACAGTGGCATCATGTAACTTTATTCTTAAGGCTTCTGAAAGGTAAATAAACTGTGATGCTTCCTCTGGTATTGTACAGGAAAACTAATCAATGCTTTTTTGGTAATATGCTTTATCAAATCCCAGAAAATTCAAATAAAAAAATTATTTTTTAAACACGTCACAGACTGAAATGAGCAGATCTTAACATCATTTTAAATATTTTATATATTAAAATATTTTTTATAATTAAAAAAATTATAAAATATTTTTTTATAATTGAGTGCTTTGAGTCACATTGAGTCCTGTAATTAAAACACTGTTGGTGGGGAGGAAATGATCGTTTTAGAGCACATAAATAGAAGATTCTATTCCTAAAAATATCAACAGTCTAAATGGAGATTCAGAAAAAAATTTTTAAATGTCTATGAACATCTTATTGGAAAAATAACAATCTTGTAAGACTAGTACTGTTTTGATGCAGGTGCCCAAACATTAAACTATGAAACGGTGACTCTCATTACCTTTCCCCACAAATTTCTTTGAAAATTTATTACAAATGATTGTGCTTATTGGCAAAGTTCAAAATCAGTAGAGTCCATGCAAACAATCTACTTCAATGAGAAGTACATTCTTTTACTCTATCAAATCCATCGGAGGTAATCAGACTGGATGTTTTATTCAACAGGGCTGAAGAAAATTGTTCTACAATAGGTTAATTCAAAATGGCAGCATAGAAAATGCATCTGTCAGTGGGGATCAAATTACAGGGCAAGCTCCTCTCAATGCTTAGAAAAACAAGTCTGCAGTTCTACAGATTATGTGCCTGTGTGTGTTTAAAGGGGTGGGAAAGGAGCTAAATATCTGAGCTAACCTCCAATTAAAGTCAATCATAAAAACAGCCAATTTAATGAGTGCGGATTTCTTTGGGTAATTATAACACCAACCACTTTTTTCTCTTTTAAATCTGTAATTCTGCCTTCTTGTTATTGCTTGCTTTGTCATTAATCGCCTCAGGACCTTGATTTCCTAGCAACAGACTGCCACCAAACATTTGGCTCCTGTTCAACATTTTCTTTGTGAAAAATGGCACTGCTGTTGCCGCCTGGGCTGCTGCAGCTAGACTGGCTGGGTAAGTGCTCTAATAATGTATTCCACTGGAAAAAAAAAATCACATGATATGGGGTGCAATGACTGAGCTCAGTTAATTACTGAGCTGGGAAGTTTATCTACAATCTAAAAGCTGTGTAGAGGGGAAGGGGATGTGAGGATGAAAAAGGTGCTCCTTCCATTATCAATAATTTACAGGTGAGAATTTACAAAGAAATATTTTATTATTGAGTTGACAGGTTTCTGTTTAAGTTTATTTAGAAAAGGGTACAAAAGGCCAATGTTCCTTAAATGTTGCTTGACAAATTCTTTCTCTACGAAATAGCCCCAAACACACAAAAGAATCACAGAACAACTTGCTGCAATTTTAAAAAGCAAATTAACCTATGTATCTGTCAGCTGCTTCTTTTCTACTTATGGCAGAAATCATATGTATACGTAAATATGTTATGAGATGGCAGAATGAGGTTCTCATTCACAATATGAACACTAGACACAATGAAAATAGAATAAATCAAAATATTGTGTTTTGATATACTGGATACTTAAATAACTATTTTATAATCCATGACAGCAGAAAAAAGATGTTTCTGATTATTTTTGAAATGAGTTAACTGAGCTTGAAGGAAGTCATAATTGGAAACCTAATGATAAGGCAGATATTTTACCTTTTTACTTGGTAGGTTTATTAAGATTTTTTATGCCTTAGAAATACTACCAACTCCAGTAATAATAGTTATGGAAATTAACATGGCATGTCAGATATGGTTCGCTGATACCCTGCATTAGTTCTCAGAAATATGGCTATATAAGAATGGCATGTTTCAGGATTCCTGTCAGGATATGATAATTTAATATACCCAAGAGTACACTAAGTATTATGGAAGCATCTGTGAAACTAATAAGTCAGTGGACATTCCAATTCTTAGCAATGTCTACATACTTTATAAAAAACTTCCCACAAAGTATAGTCCCAATTCAGCTCATTTGAGAAAGAGAAAATGCTACAAGTCTACCTAAAAATATCACAACGACCACCATGACAGACATAACGGAATATTTATAAAAGAGCAACAGTATTTAAAGGCTGTTGGTTAATTAAGGTAGTCGAAATATACACATATTCTTAGGAGAAAGCAAATGAAGATATTTGAATGTTACAGAATTCTGTTTATCATTGGCCTGAAACCACATTATCTCACTACTGAATCTGACTCCCCACTCTAATATATTTTTACAAAAATCAATTCTTAATTGAAGAAAGTAAATATATATTCACAATCGGAAAAGTTTTGGAAATTCAGAAAAGACAATTTTTAATATGGAACTGTAACTAGACTATGTATCAATTTAATTCACTATTTACTATGACAGAGGTTCTTGACCTGGTCTCCAAGAATTAGCAAAAAGTCTTTTCAAATCTATAAACTTCCAAAAATTAAATGAACAATTTATGAGTAAATAAATTTTTCTGGGAGGGTTCAAAACTAAGACAAGATTAAAAACTACCACTCTAAGAATATCAATCTACCTGAGAAATGCTAGCTATATTCACAAGTAAAATAATATTCTAAAGATTCAATTTAGTTTATTACAGATGTCAAATTAAATAAATAAATGTTAACCTTATAAGAAGCTATGTAAGTGTAAAAATATTTTTGAGGAATGAATAATGAAATAGATGATGCTCTTTTACTTTATTACATGCGTATCTTTCTACAATAGTTGAACTAGGAAATTTTTGGTGGGTTATTGTACATTTTATGTTCTATTTGATTGTTTTTGACATTCCTTTAAACTTAACAATACTATAATGATATAATATCATCTTAAATTCTTTATAGAATGAAGAAAGACTTTGAAAAAAGAATATCAAAATGACTAGAAAAACTGGCGCCAGAAATCTGTATGGAGGACAAGAGGAACACAATTTGGAAAAGCAGCAATCTGTCTTTTATAACATCTTATAACTATCTAGGATTTGCTAATATCAGGACAATGTCAGAGAAAAAGATAGTATTAATATGTCCTAGAAGTCTAGAGGGGAAGTCCCTTCCTGCTTCCAGGAGCTAGTTCTAAGGGGTAAAGAGAAAACACATGATGGATACAAGAGGTTAAAGACAAATGTGCTATACTTAACAGCTGAGAAACCTGTATTGGTCTCAAATTGGGTAACAGCAAATATGAATTTATATATAAACTTGCCTTCCTAAGTACTGGAAGGGAAATGCTTTTTATTTTTTCATCCCACTTTACCAAATATATATATTTTAAAAACTTCATCTACTGTATGTCATCCATCCAAATAAAAAAATTGACATTTTAAAGAACTGACCCCAAAACAGTTATATCTAGAACAAATAAATAACAAAAGCTTGAAAGACCCTTTTTACAGTGCCTGCAAAAGAGAAATACATAGCAGTAAGAAATCAAAATAGACTTATTATGACTTCCATTACATATGTCAGAGAACAAAGACATAGATTATTTATTTAAGAACAATTATATCATCTGTAGCCGTAATACCTGAATATCATTGAAATTATTATGAGAGATGTAGATATAAGACTGAATCCAGGGGCCATGGGGAATAACTGCTAATGGGTACAAAGTTTCTTTCTATGGTAATGTGAATGTTCTAAAATTAGATTATGGTAATGATTGCAGAACTCTGTATATATTCTAACAATCACTGAATTGTACACTTTAAACAGGTGAACTTACAGTATATAAATATCTCGGTAAAGCTTTTATAAAAAGATTAAAGCCAATTTTATTCATCTAGAATAGAGACAACAGAACACATGAGTTAAGTTATATAAGCTATAAAGGCTCTATAATGTGCAGAGAAAAATATGTTGAAAAACAGACTTATACATACAGATACTAGACTATTTATGTCCAACTTACATAAAATTTCAAAGATATGACAACACATAAAAATGTATACTGCCATCATGTTTATAAGTTTTCCTCTCTTAATCATGTTTATTAAAGAGATTTAGTAAACATTTCATCTTCTCAGTCAATTGCTGACTGGTCTGAAATATATAAATAAAGTACATGGAAGTGGAAACATTTCAGTAGATGGTTTGTTAATTCATTTGGGGCTCTGTATAAGGGCCTACTGTCTTAACAACTAAGTGCTATACACATGTTTATTTTCTTGCCATTCTACGGCAATTAGCACATAGTGTGGTTTCTAACCTCACATAAAATTCCAGGGCCTCATTATAATGCCACAAGTCCAAAACACAAAAATGTCCGATCTTTATCTTTAACTTCTTTAACCAATACTATCTTACTTCTACAGAGTGAAAAGATTATTCTATTTATCTAACAATAATCTTACTGTAATATTCCATAGATTGTTTCCCCTTATTAGAGTTTTGCATTTGATAACTTGCCAAAATAAGACTTAACAAAAATTACAGGAATATAGGAGTAAATTACACTACTTGGAGAAAATATTAATCTATAAAAATCACAAAATATTAGTCTAAAAAAGTGATAATATTATAAGCATTTAACATGCCCCCCAAATCTAGAGAAAGAGAAATTAAAAATGAATACAAATAGGATTTCTATAATCACACTCTCATTTGAAAAATTTTCTAGCAAGAATCAAAGACTGTCCCTATAGGAAGAAGTAAAAACATTAATCATTTGTGCAGTTCCCTGAACATCAATACACACATGGAAAATTCTTTATAGTTAAAAATTGAACTTTAATGCTAATTTTTAAGAAGAAACATAATTAACAATCTTTCTCTTGTATTCTCTATATTATATCTGAGGCAAAGAAAAATGTCTTTACCACATAGTTGGCACATAAAGTTTTAAACCACTGTATGACAAAGATTTGGGTATTCCAAGTGTCAGGAATTATACGAAACACAAAATGCTCAACAGAGGGGGAAAAGAAACCCTTTACATATTTCTTCTCTCTCTCTCTCTTTTTTTTTTTTTTTGAGTTTATATTATTTAAGGGCATCTGCAAGGGTGTTTCCAAATAAAGACTTAACAATTCAAAGTAACCCCTAATGAAATTAATGAAGCAGTGCAGAATAGGATGGTCAAAAACTTGAGCAAAAACTACAAGATTGGGGGGGCTCAGCAGTTTAGTGCCGCCTTCAGCCCAGGGCCTGTTCCTGGACACCTGGGATAGAGTCCCACGTCCCACGTCAGGCTCCCTGCATGGAGTCTGCTTCGCCCTCTGCCTGTGTCTCTGCCTCTCTCTCTCTCTCCTCTCTGTGTATCTCATGAATAAATGAATAAAATCTTAAAAAAAAAATACAAGATCAAATCCAAATGATGATCACTGATTTGACTAATATCATGAGAGTTCCAATATATAAGGTTGAAAACTACATTTAGAACACAGAAAAAATGAAAAGTCAGTGGGTAGTTCAGCCCTATCTCCTTAAGCAATAATCTCAGAAGAATGTTATAAAGATTAATTAATAAATTCCAAGAAGTGTTTTGAATTCTAACTAAATGTTTCATAAAGAATTGTGATATCATTAAATCAGTTGTCATTTACTAAACAGCTTTATTTTTTTTTAAATTCCATTAGTTTACTTACTCTGCCAAAGTATATTCATTATAAAAGTACAGCTTCAAAAGATAATATTATAAAGCCTTTTGCCAGGGACTATTAAATATTTAAGACAATGAGTTTAAGTAACTGTCCACAAGTCAGTAAAACTTTTGTATCTTCAACTGTCCAGATGTTTTTTAATTTTGTGGGGGGGACTAAAAATCTCAAACATACATATTAAAGTAATAGTTATCTTTCATTTCTCTTTATATTACTTCAAGTATCTATTAGGTTATCATTATAAGACAAATCCACTCACTTTCCCTAGAACCTTTTTCAAATCTTTTCACAACAGAGCTAGGAATATCATACTAAATTTTGAGCATAATCAAAATAAATTTTAGAATTCTTAACAAAGGTTTACTTGTAAACATCTTTTGGTAAATATTATCAAAAGATAAGAAAAACCTAAAAAATAGTAATTACATATTTTATTATACATTTGTTCTAATTTGTCAACAAACATTCATAGAAAACATTTCTAAAAGAAAATTTTCAAATATATGATCTCTTAGACTATAATTCTTACAATTTATCAAATAATACCTCATTTTAAGGATGTTGGTCATTGCTTTCAGATAACTGACAAAGATATTTAACTGTAACTGAGTCTAAACAACAGTTCTGCTAAGATAAATTATTACTCATGGCAACATTAAATTTTTTTTTAAGATTTTATTTATTTATTCATGAGAGAGAGAGAGAGAGGAGAGAAGCAGAGATATAGGCAGAGGGAGAAGCAGGCTCCATGCAGGAAGCCCGACGTGGGACTTGATCCCGGGTCTCCAGGATCATGCCCTGGGCTGAAGGCAGCGCTAAACTGCTGAACCACCCGCGCTGCCCAACATTAAAAATTTTAGTAGAAAACCCAACGAGGCCAAACAAAATAAGAGATGTAAAACTCAAATAGTGATTATTACTTGTCCTTTATATACAAATACTCCTATTTCTTTCAAACTATGAACTCTATTCCATTTTTCCAAGGCTGTAAACTTCTCCAACATGTGTCTTCCACTCATTTATAATCATACCTTCTTTTATTCCAGAGGCAAACATTAGTAGCACTTTCTTGAACACCCTACTCTCACAAAACCATATTCCTCAAAATGGTAGGATTCTAGGCTGTAAAGAGCTAAGTGGTCAAGACAGAGTTATAAAATAAATAGAGAGAAGGAAAAGGAGATCTGTAATCAGCCATGGGACTGGAACAATCACAGGAAGAAGAAAATAAACATCATTGCCGAAAGAAAATTCAAACTACAAATTCCATATTCTCAGACAATGATCGACGAACTATGATTCTCTATTCTTTCATTTAAAGTGCTTAATTTTTAATCAGTAAAAAAGGGCACACATCTAGTTAAATTTATGTCAGATAAGTCACAAGGTACTGAAAATTTTTGATAAACATATTTCTTAAATATGTTAATCTCTGAAGTTTATTTTCTTTTAGATTTTATTTATTTATTCATGAGAGACAGAGAGAGAGAGAGAGAGGCGGAGACATAGGCAGAGGGAGAAGCAGGCTCCATGCAGGAAGCTCGATGTGAGACTCAATCCTGGGACTCCAGGACCAAGCCTTTAGCCAAAGGCAGATGCTCCAACGCTGAGCCACCCAGGTGTTCCAAACTCTGAAGTTTAAAACTCTCCCTAAACTTGCAAGCTGACTGGTATTTGAAAGTTGGAATGTTATTAGAAATAATGCATAGATTTCTATGTAAAATCTCATTGTATTCACAATGTAGTCTAAAACACTATAAAGGGCTGACTGAAAAGATTAGAAAAAATTACTAACATTAGTAATTATACATAAACTACCATATATTTATTAGATGAGAATTTTAAAAATTATTTTTAATTGATAAAATGGTAACGGAAGAATTTTAAAGAATCTAGAATAATAGTTTGGGGGAACTTATGAAGTTGAATCAACCTCAAGACCAATTTAAAACTCATTTCTCAGAGTGTCTGGGTAGCTTAGTCGTTAACTGTAATTCTTGATTCTGGCTCAGGTAATGATCTCAGGTCATGTGGGGCTCTGTGCTGGGCATGGAGCCTGCTTCAGACTCTCTCTCTTTCCCTCTGCTCCCCACTCCCTAAAAAAAATTGTAAAACTCATCTCACCAAAACTTGAAAGTTTTGCTGTTACTTGATTATTCCCTGTAACACATTTATGAGTGATAGTTTTTGTCAATCTAGCTTTCAAATAGTTCAAGGAAGGAAAAATAAAATTTGGGTACAGGGAAAGAAAAAAACTAAAGAGGTTAACTGAGAACTAAATCTGCAGTTTGAAATAAATATAATGTTCCATGAAAGTTGGTATAGAACAATAGAGAGGGAGATAAATCATGGTCATGTTATTAACATATTCAAATTCAAAGTGAAAGAAAGGCAATCTTGCAGAAAAAGAGAGTCATCTAAGAAAGGTAAAAGAAAAATCAACGTGGGGATTTCAGTTTCCAATCAAGATAGAGTAACAGGGAATGGATTTACACTTAAACAATTTAAACTTAAACAATTATAAAAATTGGGGGGGGGGGGACCCATTTGAAACAATCTTTAGACACTGAATAATAATCAAACACGGAATGAAATAAGGTGACTCTTACAATTGCTCAAACTCCCTAAAGACAACTTCTAACCTGTAGTTCAGAAGGAGAGAGCTTTAAGTAGAGTCATTTGTCTCCACTTGGAGAGGCTACGGAGGTCAGCACATGCTAGTCCAGATAGGGACAGGACAGAGGTGATAAAAGGAAGAGATGTGAAATCAGAACTTGAGATCTGCAGGGGTTTCCAACTGAGTCTTCAGTATATTGGCATAACGAAAAAACCCAATGTCAAAGTAAGAAGCAGAAAAAAAAAAAATTAGTAGACAAGGACATTAAAAACAGTTGTTATGACTATACTACCTAAGTTAAAACTGAGAGATGGCAGGGTGCCTGGGTGACTCAGTCGGTTAAGCACCTGCCTTCAGCCCAAGTCATGATCGCAGGGTCCTGGGATTGAACCCTGTATCAGGCTCCCTGCTTAGTGGGAAATCTACTTCTCCTTCTTTCTCTGCTGCTCCCCCTGCTTGTGTTCTCGCTGTCAAATAAATAAAATCTTTAAAAGAGAGAGAGAGAGAGAGAGAGAGAGAGAGATGGCAACATGAGTATGTAAAGTAGTCATGGCAGGAATGAACAAGGCCCAAATCAAATATCCAGGTACGAAAATTATCATGTCTAAGATAAAATATACACTGGATGGGATTCATGGCAGATTAGACATTGTAACAGAAATTATAAGTTTAAGACACAGTAATGATAATTATACAAAATGAAGAAGACAAAGAAAAAAATTAAAAGAGTATACTAAGGTAAGGAACATTTCAAGTGGCTTAATATTACTTGGACTTTCCAAGAAGAGATAGTGTTGGAGAGAGAAAATATTTACAGAAAAATTTCTAAACTGAATAAACCACATTCACAAGAAATAGAAAGAAAACAATACCAAGGTAACATCATAATAAAATTGCTTAAAACCAATGACAAAAAATCTTAAAAGCAGTTAGATAGATAGGGATAGATATGGAAAAACAATAGGAATGACTTCCTTTCTAAAAACAATGCAAAGCAGAAGACAGTGGAAAAACAGGGATTGTGTGTGTGTATATATATATCCTCCAGCATGAAACAAAAACAAACACAAACATGATGCATGCAACAATGGTTTTTAAAACCATGGACATCAAGGAGGAAAAATAGTGATCTCTGAGAGATGGGAAACCATCTAGGTGAGCCCTAACACTGGATAAGTATTGTTTTGTGAGAGTTCCCAGGCTAAAAGCACCAGACCCAGCACTGGGAAGGGCAGAGCCCAGGGAGTTAGGGAGATGGAGCTAATGATGGGAAGAATAGAGAAGTTAGAGTGCAGAGGTTAGGACAGTAGAGAAAACTGGAAATCTGCAGATTCCTCTCCAACATTCATCAGATCAGAACCTAGGAATGAGCCATCCAAAAGAATGAGAGGGAAAAGAATTAGAGGAAACAGTGCCTGAGCATATGCAATTCTGGGAACAGTGCCTGTTTCCACCATCTAGAGCAGGAAATATCATTAATAACGGGGCATTGCATAGAGCACAGCAAAGTCTTGCCTCAGTAGCAGGGAACATGTAGCTTTAGACCAGAGTTTCTTAACCTTGGCTCTACTGATACTTAGAACTGGATAATCCTTTATTGTGGAGTGCTGTCTCATACACTGTAGGATACTTAGCAATATTCCTGTCCTATATTTACTAGTAGCAACACTCGCTCATCACTATAATAAATATCTCCAGATTTTGCCAAATGTCCCTAAGCGGGGGGAATTGTTCCTGATTAAGAAACGACTGCCATTAAATGAATTCTACTCTGGATTCACCTCATGAGTCATAAAAGCAAGATCAAAATGCATCAGGCTTGCTCCAAGTAACATAACTGCATCCCAGAAAAAAACCTCAAGAAGATTTATCAATGATAGCTAATGATCACTGCACCTACAAAGAGAAAGGAAAACACAATCCTCAATAAGGAGGATAATCAATCCTTACAACTACTCCAGAATCAACACAGATGTAAAGAAGTAACAGAGAAAGACATCAAAATAGTTCTTTTAACTGTATTTTATGTGTCCAAAGTAGAGACAAAGAAGAAATAAAAGACCCAAATCAATCTTATAGATATGAAAATAACAAATGAGATGAAGAATACTCTGGATGGGATTAATGATAGTTCATACTATACGGGAAAATATTAGTGAACTAGCAGGCATAGCAAAAGAAACTATCCAAAGTAAAACACAGAGGAAAAAAAAAAAAGAATCCAAAAAAAGGAAAAGGGTGGTATCACTGAGCTATGAGACAACTTCATGGGTAACTTGAAACCCAAAGGTGGGGGGCAGCTGGGCAGAAAATATATTTAAAATAATGGCTGAAAAGATTCCAAACATAATAAAAATTATAAATCCACAGCTGTAAGAAGTTAAACCCCAAGTATAAGAAACATGAAAAAGAATACACTACAGTACAATATCACCAAATTGATCAAAACCAGTAATAAATAAAAAATTTTAACAGCAGCCAGGGTTAGGGGTGTGTGAATTGTTACATGCAAAGGAATAAAGGTATGGATGTCAGATTTCTCATCAAAAACAACTCAAATGAGAAGACAGTAAAGCAACATTTTTCAAGTACTGAAAGACAAAAAACTGTCAACCTAGAACTGGCAAAAATCTCTTTTAAAAATAAAGGTGAAATAAAGATGTTTTCAAACATACAAAAGCTGAAAGCATTCATCACCAACAGACCCAAATATATGAAATGCTAAAAATGTTCGTTAGGCAGAAGGAAAATTATACCAGATGGAAATCTAATTCTAAGCAAAGGAATGAAGAGAACTGGAAGTGGTAATTAAATGAGTAAATATGTTTTTTAATTGTTGAAATATCTTTAAAAGATATTTGACAATTTAAACAAAAATTATGTGTTATAGTGTTTATAACACAAGTAAAAGTAAAATTTGTCTGTTGTATGGTATGTTAATTATATATTAATAAAGCTGTTCAAAAACAATTAAAATTTGGGGTGCCTGGATGGCTCAGTGGTTAAGCTCTGCTTTTGGCTCAGGGCATGATCCCTAAGTTCAGGGATCGAGTTCCCTCAGGGAGCCTGCTTTGCCCTCTGCCTATGTCTCTGCCTCTCTCTCTGTGCCTCTCATGAATAAATAAAAAATATTTTAAAAAAATCAAAATTAAAAAAAAGGAAAATGTGACAATGATAGCATAAAGGCTTGGAGAGGTGAAACTGAATTATGCTATTGTAAGGTTCTTCTACTGTATGTGAAAGTTTATAGCATTATGTGAAGGCTCCATTGGTAGAGGATGCATCTCTCTCTCTCTCTCTTTTTTAGGATGCATCTCTTTTTTTTTTTTTTTTTAGGATGCATCTCTTGATCTCAGGGTTATGAGTTCGAGACCCACACTGGACAGAAAGCTTACTTAATACAAAAAAAAAAAAAATGAAGGCAGTGATGAGTTAAAGACATATACTATATATATATATATATATATATATATATATATATATATATGCCCTATAGATAGATAGATAGATAGATAAATAGATAGATAGATAGATAGAGATAGGGTTGAGTATATATCTCTCTCTATATATCTATTGAATATATATCTAGGTATATATATATATACTCAACCCTAATGCAGTCACTAAAAGAAAGAAAAACAGAGATATTAAGGCAATGAAAGAAACAGAAGTACTGGATTAACCTAAAAGAAGGCAGGAGAAAAAACAGAATGAAGGACAAACAGGACAAACAGAAAACAAATACAAAGATGATGAACTAAAATCTAACCATATCAATAATCACATTAATGGTAATGGTAAAAACATTCCAGTTAAAAGGTAGACATTGTCAGGCTGGACAAAAATTAAGACTTAACAATATGTTGTCTACAAGAGATGCACTGTAAATAAAAACACAAATGATTACTAAAAGGGTGGGAGAAGATATCAATAGTAAAAAAAAAGTTGGATTGGCTTTATTAATATGAGAGTATCAGACAAAATAGTTATGGGAACAATACCAGGAATAAATATTTCAAAATGGCAAGTGGGTCAGATAATCAATTCTATACCTTTAGGCACCTAATAACAGAGTTTAAACACACTGAAGAAAAATCTGATAGAACTGTAAAGAGGAATATACAAATCCATAACAGGAGCAAAAGGAAGATCTCTGGGAAATCTCCATATTTAGAAAATAAACAACAGGTTTCTAAATAACTCAGGAGTCAAAGAAGAAAGTAAAAGAGAAAGTAGAAAATTTTATAAGCTGAATGAAAATGAAAACATGACATTAAAATTTGGGGGATGTAGCCAAACCGGTTCTTACAGGAAATTTATAGCACTAAATGTCTACAGTAGAAAAGTCTCAAATCAATGAATTATTCTTCCACCTTAAGAAACAAAGAACAGGTAGAGCAAGAATGGGGGGTGGGTTGACAGAAGAGGAGGAGTAGAAGAGCAAATTAAATCTAAAGTAAACAGAATAAGGAAATAATAAAGAACAGAAATAAAAATCAACCTGGGCTCAGGTCCCACAAAAAGTGCTGGAAAATGAAGCATTATCTACATAGTAGTACTTTGTTTCACGAAATACTACACCAAACAAGTTGTTTTTGTACAAAGCAACAAGAAGTCAGTAAGATCTCAAGAATGGAGAAGCTCTGGGGGGAAAGTGAGAACAAAATGCAGCCAAATGAGGGACATTCAAAGTTAAACAATAAAGGAATGGGAAGACTGGGTAAATAATTGGTGGTGGTGAAGCATTTAACTCATTTAAATAGAGAAACAAGACTGTGAGGATTATAGTTATAGGATAGAGTGCAAATATTTAAATCCTAATGCTAAGATGAAGAACACCTGAAATTTATTTTTTCAAAAATGCAATTAGCTATCACTATAACCAATAACTCTTAATCACATATTAGCAAGGAATTTGGGAATTTGGTCTAAACAGGGTAAACTGAGATTACATGCTATAAATGGAACACCTCCTATGAAGATAAAAGAAGACGTAAATATTTACATAAACCAAAAGAAAATGTTGATATATCCATATTTCATTTCAGCTTTTTGTCAGCAAATTTTTTTTTTTATTTTAAAGATTTTATTTATTTATTCATGATAGAAAGAGAGAGAGAGAGGCAGAGACACAGGCAGAGGAGAAGCAGGCTCCATGCCGGGAGCCCGACGTGGGACTAGATCCCAGGACTCTCAAGGATTGCGCCCTGGGCCAAAGGCAGGCGCTAAACTGCTGAGCCACCAAGGGATCCCCTGTCAGCAAAATTTTTGATGTGAACTCTGCATTGTAGATTGACTGAATTACATGACAGAGAAAGTGATCAAGGTTTTGGATTTTCTCAATGCTCATGACCATTATTAATTTATGAAATCATGGAAAGAAGAGCGGAGTATGTAAAACTGGTTTACATAATGCAGACAGATGTCTTAATTATGGAAATTTGTTGAATAGATATACTGAGATGCTTCCTTGGACCAAGAAATTCTGAAATTAAAGCGTTCCTAGAATTTTAACTTGTTAAACCTCAGTAGTTTATAATGATACTGTGAGAAGATTGCTGACTCTATAGAACTAATATGGAGGAACCCAACTAATTTGTTGAAATGAGTACAGATATATCTACTCAATCAAAACTTGTGGTTTAAGCATCTACTAAAGAAAAGGCTACACTGGATATTCTGGCCTCAAAGGAAATTAAAGGTTTAAAAGAACTGCAAAGGTATTATACGTAAATGATGAACCACTAAATCCTGCTCCTGAAACTAACTAATATTATACTGTATGTTAACTAACTAGAATTTATTTATTTTTTAAACTAACTAGAATTTAAATAAAAAATTAAAACATTAAAAAATTAAATTAAGAAATAATAAAAGAATGGCAGAACATCTTTATACAAATATCATTACACTTCAGAAGAGAGTACACAGATTTTAATAAGAATTACGCTCTTAGTAAATAGCAAGATAGTTATAGAATATACAGCATCCAAGGTATCCTTTTTTATTTTTTTGTAAAGATTTTACTTATTTATTCATGAGAGACACAGTGAGAGAGAGAGGTAGGGACACAGGCAGAGGGAGAAGCAGGCTCCATGCAGGGAGCCCGACGTGGGACTCGATCCCAGGACTCTAGGATCACGCCCTGGGCCGAAGGCAGGCGCTAAACCGCTGAGCCACCCAGGGATCCCGCATCCAAGGTATCCTATATGAACTATTTTAATAGTCAAACTCTCCACAAACTATTTACTTGGCAATGTGAAACACCATTCTTTTTATAAAATTGCTGAAATAGAAACTAAGCACTAACAAAGATATCAGCTGGAATCCATTTTGATATTTGTTTCTGGCTGTTTTTTGACAAGTTTCAAAAATAATTCAATTTCCTTTATTAATTTGACCCAAAATTAATCACTACATTTTATATAAAACTGGACTTATATAAGTAGTTATTACTATTGTAAGAATTCTACTTTACCTGAAGTTGGCTCGATGCACTATGGTACATAATTCTTGAAACTCTAAATTGTTTGCAAGATAGGTCTATACTCCTATAAAAATTCTATTCATCCTATTCATCCAGGCTTGGCTAATGGTAGATATATATAACTGTTAAAACTGAGTGTTTCCACTCATAATTTGGAGTCCAACTGCCATATATCTAAATAGAAATATAATTGCCTGGTAAATATAGTTTTCTACCATAATTATTGTCATACTTCATAGCCAATATAAATAATATCAAATTTTAGACCATGTGTTCTATGAAAATCAGACTTTCAAATGTATAATCGTTTGAAATAGCACAGAAATTCCCCCGAAAGAAACACACTACAAAAACACACTCCCAAGAAAACAACAAAAAAATTAGACCATTTAGAGAAATAAAATAGAAAATAATCAAGAGGGAATTTTTTTTTAATTATCTGAAATGTTTTCTCACATGCTGTCTAAAGAGCTAATATGACTTTCCTCTATAAAATCCCTTCAATGTATTTACTTGACATTATAAAGGGGTAGGATTTTCTATACAGAAGAATCAATAACAACCTTGTAAAGCCTAAAGCAGTGAACATAAACATGCTGTAGGAGACATTAACATTAGACTGAAAGAAATAATTATACTTTCAATAAACATGCTCCTACTGGATAATCAATTTTTTACACGTCTTTGCAGCTGTTTCACAGCTCAGGTAGTGAATGGCAGCAGCTGTTATATCAAAAGCATATATTATATGCATATGAGGTATTTTTAATTTTTCATAGGTATCTACTTATTTGTGATTAGGCACATTTAACTCATATTAAATAAAAACAAAGTATTCATGGGATGATAAATTGAGGGGGATTTTTAGTACCATCTTATTTTAGAAGAGAATTCTTAAACCAATTATTTTTATGTCAGAATATTTAATAATTCAAATTACATGCTGCCCTTAGTCCCAGATTTTAGAGATTTGTCACGATCAATGTTTCTGAAATATTAAATTAAAACGTGTCATGGTAATTACTATGGAATAAACAGCAATTAAGATTTTTTAGGCAAATAAGCTCAAATTGTTTGCAGTGCATATTTATACTACTAATATTTTCCCACACAATGCATGCACCATTCACAACAAGCAGCCTAAAAATACAGAATGTAAATCTGTAGAATTATTTCAAAAGACCTTAAGATCTTTGGATTTAATATGGAATCTGATAATTAGTTAAGAAATATCTATGTATAATGTATCCAAAAGGAGGTAGATTTGAATGTTAAGTAATACAAATAATGTTACCATAGAATGATCATGTTTCTGTTCTGTATTTGTAATAGAGAAGCTACCATATGCTGTAAATCATTTGCAGGGTAAGTAAAAGACAACTATTTAAAAATGTATATCCAATTACAAACTATAATTAACAGTATAAATTATGTACCAGAAATATGAAACAGGTAAATACTTACTGCTATATAATAAACTCTTGCTTTTTCTACCAGTGTCCAGTTTTTATCCATATCAAGATGTTTTTCCTTTTTATAACAATTGGCAGCAGCGAGATTGGCTACAAGTGACCTAAAACAAGAACAAAAAGCAAGTAGGCTTTCATACTGTAGCTAAAATTGTCATGTACTTTGTTACAATTAATTAGCAATACTTTTTGCAAATTATGTTTTACATTTTAATTCTTATTTTTTCAAAACTGCTATACACTGATATTAATAAATTAAATAAGATTAAATTTGTTTTGAGCACTTTTTGAGACTTCTATGTTGCCTTTGAGATAAACAGAGATATCAATCCTTGCTCTAAATACCATCTGGTATTTTGAGAAACTGGAATTTATGTTTCCTTTGGTACTAAAATGATGAGATTATCTATTTTCTACGTTTTAGTAGTTCAAAATGCAGTTGGGAAATTAAACTATTATGTTGCTATGCCAAAAAATTATGCAAAAAAGATATATACATACATATATACAATTGAACACTTCAGTTTTTAAGTATCAACATACTATATACATTGATTATTTAAACTAATGCTTGAAAAGCTAAGTATAGGATTAATTTCACAAAACACACCTAAGAAATGTAGGCCCTATTTACTATGAGGTATTAATTTGCAAACCAAAACATTTTAAAGACTAGAATACATTAAAATTAGTTTTCTATAGTTGAAAACTCCCAATATTGGTCCAGTTTTGCAGCTGAAAAATCTAAGCAGGATACTGGATTTAAAATCTTGCTACAAGTGCCAGATTGGAATTTTTGTTATTGTTCAAAAATTAAAGTTAATAAAGTAATTATTTATGCTAAGTACAAATTAATAAAAATATTTTCTTTCTCATTTTGATCCAGAAATTAGAAAATAACTTGCCATTTTTTCATTCTTTCTAATCAAAAGGGAACAATCATGGTCAAAAATAGATACATCATTTTATCCCTTGAGATTTTTATAATATGGTTTCTCTGTTAAGAAAAACAACTGATACTCTTCCAAAACATATTTCTACTCAACCACATGCCAAATGACTACTGAAAGATATCAATTCAATTTATGCTCATTAGATTATTAAAAATAAGAACAATAGGAATCAGTATATTTATATGCAAGTATTAGCATATTACAAAGTTAAGAATAATAATCCTAATTTATAAAAAGCATTTCAGTAATCATGATGTTAGCAAAATTTTGATAGAAATGGGTATATATGAAAATAAAAGGCAAACACTTCTGGTACCAGTTATGAAATTCTATTTTGATAATAAAAGTATCCTTTGATAGTTTCTCCAACATATAAGTATTCTCACTATCGAAATGAATGTGATTCAGAGTCTGGAGAGCAAGAACCTCAATTGAAAAGATACTGCATTATCCCAATTCTTTGATTCCTAGGTTTTGGATAGCAATAGTAAGAGTTATCAGCCCTATCCAAAACAATTTATCCGTATCTATGAGGTTCTATAATTTGATTGATGATGAATTTGATAGTGGGAGTTTCCCCCCCAGTTTTTGACTTTCAACACCACCTGAACATTACTAATCACCGTAACCATAATATTAGTATATTAGTTAAGCTTTTGACATCTGGGAAACCTAATATCATCATAACTTCTCTCTAAAAGAGCAATTTAGCACACAAAAACAATTTAGCCATTTTACACTAGCCTGAGAGGTAACAGGCAAAACTTGACCTATTTCTCACTAATCAGAAAAGTGTATCTGCATATTAAAGTTGGTTTTAGGAAAACTGAAAAGGGAAAAGGTCTAAATAAGTATATTTCAATGTTTGAACAATAAGTGGTTTTATTTATTAAAACCTTAAATGATAAAGTTCCCTATACACACAAAAAAATAAAATCACAGGAAAGATTTAAAAATGACTTTGGCACCCTAATTATTTTAAAAAGCTATATTTTGGTTATTTAATGACTACTGGCCAGGAGAGTGTCAGGTGCTTAGCATACATCTACTAAAGGTCAAGGAGTGAGCAAAGAAAGACGAAGGGAATAAGGGGAAGAGACAGTAGGGAGGAAATAAAGGAAGACAAGAGGCAAATAAGAAAGGAGAGAAAGAAGGGCAAGGAATGGAGGAGGACACACTAAATATTTCTATGTATCAGGAAAGTGAAATTTCTAGTGAATCACTATTTAGAAAGAGATCATCATTGCCAATTTTAATAATATAATAGCTAGAAAAGTTATTTTGTTTTTCTCTTGCAAAGGATAAAAAAGGCTGTTTGATGAACACTGTGGTAACAATGCAAGGATATACTAAAGAAAAACCTCCATGTGGCTGCAAAAGGCATAAATACAACTAATATATGGAAAGTCCTGAGACAGAGATTTCAAGTTTATATAAAGAAGAATTTTCTAAAAAGTAAAATTATATAGAAATGTAGTGAATTGTTTTTTGACTGGTGTATTACCCATAACTGAGGTTGTCTGATATGGAGAGAGGACTATTTGTCAGAAATGCTTTAGATGACCTAATTCATATGACACTAAATAGAACGTAGTATTTTATATATGTTGTAAAATACATGTGTGTATCTGTCCTTATATCTGAATATTCCAATCTCAGGATATGGTAAAAAGAGCATTCTTTTCATCCCAGTTTCAGCAAGAAATCACAAGACACTGAATAAAACATTTTCCTTATTTTCCTTTTCTGATCTAATTACAAAAATTAGACTGGAATAGATAATCTCAAAATTTTCATTTCACATGCCTCATGAATACAAAAACAGGTACAAGGTTTTTTTTTTTTTTTTAAAGGAAAATGAAATCAGAAAGAAGAGTTATTAAAACACTAAAAGCAATTTAAAACGTGAGATCTAAATTCCAAATTCAGATTGGAATTCAGAGTCTACGGCTGTGAAAATATCCAGTTAGTAAAAAACCTTCCCCTGGAATTAAACTGACCTGTTGCTACCAGTGATGCACACAGCACAAGTTCCCGTTGTTTGCTCGTTTTGCTCATAGTAATGAGCATCCACGTGGGCTTCAGCAGCTTTTTTCTTCAAGATCTCTCCAAATGTATCTGTCCCAATGCATCCAAAAAATGTTGCTGCTTTGTATGGCTGCTGAATCATCCACTGAAAAACAGGAACATAAATAATTTTAATGGCTCAGAAATACAGTACACATAGAATGGTGGAATAAAAGGGATGCTTTGTTAGATGCTGTGACTGTTACAAATGGAATTCCAATCCTGTACTAATGCTTATGACAACAAATTTGATATAACAACCACATAAAATCTTACACTACATTCAGGGACAGAAATAGGGTGTAGTGGTTAAGAATTCAAAATTCAGTCACATAGACTTTAGGTCAATGCTAACTTGATACAGAAAAATAATAGTGAGTCCCAAAATGAGTAGAGTAGCATTGTCATTTAAAAGCCCAGAATCTATACTAAAGACCATCTGGGTTCAAATCTTGCCTCTGCTACTTATTACCTATATGAGTAAGAGCCTGTCACTTAACATTTCTATACCTCATTTTCCTCACTTAAATATGGAAAAATATAGAAGTACACCTTATGAGGTTGTTGAGAATTAAACTAAATAACTTAAATTCATGTATATGCAGTGTTGAGCATAGTATGCACACAGTAAACAATGTATGCTAGCTGTGGTGGTCACTATTATTTTTACACTTGTAATTCATAAGTAAATTAAGCTAAACTATGATTAAGTCTACTAAATTGTTCTAAAAATTCAAAAGTAGTGTTAATTCTAATTCTAGTATCTCAGTCTTTCAGTAGTCTCAAGCTTTAGTATCTCTGTTATAAACAGTAGATTGCTTTTAAAATGCATATTTTAAAAATACTATGAACTATTATTTTTCATAATTAGCTCAAATTCTTAAGATTTGTAATACTTATATTAGCTATAATAAAACTGCCATCGATTTGTTTGTTCCTAAAACCTATATGAGCAAAACACCCCACATACTAAGTCAAAAGACATAAAAATCTTACCACATTCTCAAATACTTAAAATATAAAAGAAATGCATGTATATTTGAGAGTTAAAGTGATGAAGGGACAAAAAAATAACAAAGAAAACTGTAAGATAAATATACAATAACTGCCTAGGGATTTGTTCTGAAGATACATGTCCACAAATATGATGCAACATATGCATAAGTACTCTTTGAGACATTATTTGTAATGCCAAAATGTTAGAAACAACCTAAACACCAATATATAGAAGACTGGTTGAATAAACTGATTAATCTCCTCAATGGAACATCACACAGCAACTTAAAAAACAATCAAAGACAGACTATACAGAGTAATCCATTTATATAGAGTAATTGCCAGGATCTTTTATGAAGATTAAAAAAAAAAAAAAAAAAAGAGCAGGGCACCTGGGTGGCTCAGTAGTTGAGCATATGCCTTGGGCTTAGGTTGTGGTCCCAGGGTCCTGGGATTGAGTCCTGCATCGGGCTCCCAGCAGGAGCCTGCTTCTCCCTCTGCCTGTGTGTCTCTGCCTCTGTGTGTGTTGCATGATTAAATAAATTCTTTTTTTTTTTTTTTTTTAAAGAGCAGAGTTCAAAAGTGTGTGTCTTCATGTGTGTATGTGTTTTAGGAGACTGGAAATTAAAATCATAGATATCTTTATAGTACATACTCATACTCTTTCAGAATTTATATTTAATTTTAAGTTTGCTTATTTTGTAAAAAGAAACAGAAACATAAACCATGAATTGAAGAAAAATGGTTTTCTATCAGGGTGGGTGGGAATGGAATAAAGAAATAGAAATAAGAACAATTCCTCTGAATGTGCCACTATACATAAAGTGTCCTTTTGAAATGCTAAAATTATAAATTTTTGGAAGTGTAATTCAACTTGAATTTTAAATTTATTTGGGAAAAAATGATAAAGTTGAGTACAATAGAAATCAATAAATCAAAGAAAATATAAAATTTTAACATAACCCCATAGAAAAATATACAAGTAACTTTCAATATACTATTACTTTTCAATATACTCATTTAATGAACAAACCCAAAAAATATGGGTGGGTAGAACATTTGAAATCATTCACTCAGAAGAGCAAAAAGAAAGAAAAGAATGAAAAAGAGTGAAGAAAACTTACAGAACTGGGTATGTCAGTGGCCCAGTCAGTTAAGTGTCCAACTCTTGATTTCGTCTCTCAGGTCATGATCCTAGGGTTGTGAGATCAAGCCCTGAGTCTGGCTCTGTACTTGGCATGGAGCCTGCTTAAGATTCTCTTTCTCTCCCTTTCCCCTTCCCCTCCCTCTATAAAATAAAAAGAAAAAAGAAAGCTTACAGAATTTAGGAGATACACTGAAAAGAAGTAATATGTGCATTATAGGAATTCCAGAAGGAGAAAAGAAAAAGGACAGAAAGTATATTTAAAGGATAATGGCAGAAAACTTCCTGAACATAGAAACAGAAATGGACATCCAGTTCTATGAGGCCCAAGAAAATCCAAACAGGTTGAATATGAACAGGGCTACACCAAGGCACATTATAATTAAATTGTCAAAGTTTAAAGACAAAGAAAAGAATTTTAAAAGTAGAAAAGGAGAGAGAGAAGCTATACACAAGAAAACTCCCATATGATTATGTGTGGATTTCTCAACAGAAAGTTTACAGGCTAAGAGAAAATGAGATGAAACATTCAAAGTTAATTATTAAAAGAAAAAAACACCTGTTAATCAAGAATTCTACATCCAGCAAGCTGTCCTTCAGAAATGAAGGAGGGATAAAGACTTTCGCAAACAAACAAAAGCAGAGGGAGTTCATTATCACTATACCTAGCTTATAAGAAATGCTAAATGGTATTCTTTGAGTAGACATGATGCTAATTAGTATCATAATAATATAAGAAGGTAGCATAAAACTGGTAATGATAAATATGCCGTCAAAGTTTGATTCTGTAATATGGTAATTATGAATGTATAATCAATCCACTTAGATCTTCAGTTTATGTTTAAAAACATAAAAGTAGTAAAAATAACCATAAACACCATAATCTGTAATTAGTTACACAATATAAAAATATGCAAATTTTAATAGCAATAACCTAAAGTGTGAGGGGGAAGAGAAGTAAAAGTGTAAAAGTTAGGAATTCTAATCAAGTTAAGTTGTTATCAGCTTAAAATAGGGTATTATAATTTTAACATACTTTATGTAAGTCTCATGGTAACCACAAGGTGAAAACTTGCAGCAATTACACAAAATAACATGACAAAAAAGTCAAAGCATACTGTTACTGAAGGACATCAAAACATGAACAAAGACTATAGGATAAGAAATAAGGAACAACACATCTACAAAACAATCAAACAATTAACAAAATGGCAACAGTAAGTCATTACCTATTAAGGTAGCCTTCCCTTATCTGCAGAAGGTATGTTCTCAGATCCCCAGTGGATGCCTAAAACTGCAGATAGTACTGATCCCCATATACAATTTTTCTATATATATATATATATATATATCCATTATAAAGTTTAATTTATAAGTTAGGCACAGTAAGATATTAAGAATATCTAATAATAAAATAGAAAAGTTGTAACAATATACTGTAACAATATTTATGTGAATATGGTTTTGGTCTCTCAAAATATCTTATTGCACTTTACTCATCCTTCTTGGGATGATAAGTGATGATAAAATGCCTAGATGATGAGATTAAGTAAGGTGAATAACATAGGCACTACGACACATAGCATTATAGTACTACTGATGTTCTAATGATATGACAGGACAAGGATCATCTGCACCCAGATTATAATAGGTAACTGAAACTACAGACTGGGAGTGGGGGGGAGGTGCTGCAGTAATACTGTACTTTAAACATAAACAGGTTAAATTCTCTAATCCAAAGACACAGAATGTCTGAAATAAAAAATAAAACAAAATAAAAATCCAACAAGATTGCCTATAAAAGACTCACTTCAGCCTTAAAGACATATATAGACTGGGAGTGAAGGGATGGAAAAAGACATTTCACAGAAATGGTAACCAAAACAAAGCAGGAGTAGCTATGCTGATATCAGACAAAATAGGCTTTAGACTAATAACAGTACAAAGAGACAAAGAAAGTCATTACATAATGATAAAGGGGCCAATCTATCTATAAACTTTAAAAATTATAAATATTTATGCACCTAAAACTAGAGCACCTAAATATTTAAGAAAGAAACATAGCTAAAAGGAGTAATGAAAGCAATACAATAATAGTTAGGAATTTTAATACCCCACTCTCAACAATGAATCATCCAGCTAGAGAATGAGAGAATGGGAGAATGAGAATAAGGTAACAGCGTATTTCAACAAAACTATAGATCAAATGGACCTAAAGATACATATACCTAAAGATACATATAGAACATTCTATTCAAGAGCAGAATACATATCTTCTCAAGTGTATATACAGTATTTTCTATAATAGTTCATATGTTAGACCACAAAAGAAGTCTTCACAAGTTCAATAAGACTGAAATCATACCAAGTATCTTTTTTGACCACAATGGCATGAAACCAGAAATCAGTAACAATAGGAATCTGGAAAATTCACAAATACTTGGAAAACTAACCAGCACTCTCCTGAAAATCCAATGGCTCAACGAAGAAATTAAAGAGAAACAAGAAAGTTTTTCTGATACAAATAAAAATGGAAAAACAACATACCAGAACTTAGGTTAAGTTTATACTAATTACTGCTTACATTAACAAGCAAGATCCTAAATTAAGAATCAAACATTATGCATTATGAAACTAGAAAAAGAAGAACAAACAGCCCAAAGGTAGATGAAGCAAGAAATAATACAGATTAGAGCAGAATATAAAAGAAATAGAGAACAGAAAACAATAAAAAAGACAACCAAACTAAAGTCTGATTTTTTGAAAAGATAAGCATAATTTGCAATCCTTAGCTAGTCTAACCAAAAGGGGAGAAAAAAAAAGAGAACAGAAATCATCAAAATTATAAACAAAATAGGACACATTATAACTGATACCACAGAAATAGAAAAGGATCACAAGAGGCTACTAGGAACAACTATATGCCAGCCAATTGGACAACCTAAAAGGAATGAAAATATTCTTAGAAACATACACTCTACCAAGACTGAATAAGGATAAAATACAAAATCTGAATAAACCAATTACTAGTAAGAAGATTGAATCAGTAACAAAAACTCTCTAAATGAAGAAAAGCCTAGGGCCAGAGGACTTCAATGGTGAATTTTGCCAAAGATTTAAATGAGAATTAACATCAATCCCTCTCTCAAACTCTCCTAAAAAATAGAAGAGGAGGGAACACATCCAAATTTGTTTTATAAGGCAAGCATTATGCTGATACAAAAGCCAAATAAGGACACTATTGGAGGACAATATCCCTGATGAATATAAATGAAAAATTCTCAACTAAATACTAACTGAATTCAGCACCACATTGAAAGAATCACTCACCATGATCAAGTGGGATATATCCTAAGGATACAAGGATGGTCCAACATATACAAATGATAGAATGAAAGAAAAAAATCATAGAACCGTCTTAACAGACACAGAAAAAGCATTTGACAAAACTCAGTATCTGTTCATGATAAAAGCACTTAACAAACGGAGAGTAAAAAATATATATGTATCTCAACAATATAAAGGTCATATATCATAAGGCCAAAGCTAACAACATACTCAATGCTGAAAGGTTAAAAGCTTTTTCTCTACGATCAGGAACAAGACAAGAATGCCCACTCTCACCACTATTTAACACAGTACTGAAAATCCTACCTAGAGCAATCAGGCAAGAGAAAGAAAAGGCATCATTATTGGAAGGGAAGAAGTTAAAATCATCTCTATTTGCAGATGGTGTGATTTTATATACAGAAAATCATAACAAAAAAAAGCTAGAACTAATCAATCAATTCAGTAAAGTTGTAAGACAAAATTAGCATAAAAATCAGTGGTATTTCTATACACTAAAGACAAATTCTCTGAAAGAGAATTCAAAAATCAATTCCATTTACAATAGTATCAAATAAACAATAAAATACTTAGGAATAAAATTAATCAAGGAAGTTAAAGATCTCTACTCTTAAAACTATAAGATACTGATGAAGAAATCAACAAGACACAAATAAATGGAAAGGCATCCTATGTTCATGGGTTGGGAGAATTAATATTGTTAAAATGTCAATATTGCCAAAAGCCATCTATAGATTCAATGCAATCCCTATTAGGATTCCAAAGGCCTTTTATTTCTTACATAAATAAACAATCCTAAAATTTAGATGGAAGAAGAAAAGACCCCAAATATCCAAAAATAACCTGAGAAGAAAGGTCTGAGCAGGAGATGTCATATTTTCTGATTTCAGGCTATGCTATAAGTTTATAATAATTAAAACAGCATGGTATTGGCATAAAAGGACAAATCAATGTAACAGATTCAAGAGCCCAGAAATAAACCCAAACATATATGGGCAACTAATATTTGGTAAAGAAGTCAAGAGGGCACTGGGGAAGCATTTGGCCTTTGGCTCAGGTCATAATCCCAGAGTCCTGGAACAAGTCTCACATGAGGCTCCCCCACAGGGAGCCTGCTTCTCCTTCTGCCTATGTCTTTGCCTCTGTGTGTGTCCCTCATGAATAAATAAAATCCTTAAAAAAAAAAAAAAAAAAGAATACTCTAGGGAGAAAAGACAGTCTCTTCAATAAATGGTACTGAGAAAATCTGCTGTCCACACATAAGAGAATGAAATTTGACCCCTATTTTACACGACTCAAAAAATTAACTTGAAACGGATCAAAGACTTAAATGCATGACCAGTAGTCATGAAACTCTGAAGAAAACCTAGGGAAAGAAAACGTCCTTGACATGGGTCTTAGAAATGTTTTTTCAGAAATCACAATTAAAGCACAAGCAACATCAAAAATAAACAAATGAGACTACATTAAACTAAAAATCTTCATTGCAAAAGAAACCATCAACAAAGAGAAAAAAACAACGTATGGAATGGGGAAAAATATTTGTAAACCATGTATTTGATAAGGATTAATGTCCAAAATATATAAAGAACCCATAAAACTCAATAGCAGAAAAACAAATAATCAAATTTAAAATGGGCAAAGCACCCAAATAGACATTTTTCCAAGAAAATATATGACTGGCCAACAGGTATATGAAATGATGCTCAATGCTTCTAATTATTAGAGACACGCAAATTAAAACCACGTTGAGATATCACCTCATGCCTGTTAGAATGGTTATTATTGGGGCACCTGGGTGACTCGGTTAAGCACCCAACTCTTGATTTCAGCTCAGGTCATTATCTCAAGCCCAACACTGGGCTCCATGCCCTAAAATGATTAGGATTTTCTCTCTCCCTCTCCCTTCCCCTGCCTTAAAAAAACAAAACAAAAAAAAAAAAAAACAAAACAAAAGGTCATCATCAAAAAGACAGGAGATAATAATAATAGAATAATAGTATGGATGTAGAGAACTCTTATGCACTAGTGGTAGAAATTAAGTTGGTACAGTTACTGTGGAAAACAGTTTGGAGTACCTCAAAAAATTAAAAACAGGGGGTGCCTAGCTGGCTCAGTTGGTAGAGCATGCGAATTTTGACCTCTTGGGGTCATGAGTTCAAGTCCCATGTTGGGTGTAGAGATTACTTAAAAAAAAAAAAAAAAAGGAAAGTAAAAAAAAAAAAAAAAAAAAAAGAACTAACTTATGACCCAGCAGTTCTATCCTGAGACTATTCTCCAAAAAAACAATAATTCAAAAAGATATTTTTATATACATCATGTTCCTAACAGCATTATTTATAATAGCCAAGATATGGAAGCAACTTAAGTGTCTGTCAATGGATAAATGAACACATATATTTTTATTCATGTAGAAAGCATGCCAAATGATCAACCATGTCTGTTTTATGTGGTAAAATACAAAAACAAAATCAATAACAAATTTTAGTATGATTATTTAACTTAATATGCCATCAAAAAATAGGAAACTTCAGTGAAAGAGAAGCCATTATATTGTAATTAAGCCTAATTAAATCAAAGTTTACATGTTCAAAGTATGGTATGAAAAAGGGAGGATACCAACTCACTATCAGGCTTAAATCTGACTTACAACACTTCCATTACCAATCAATATTACTAAAACCTGCAAGACAAAAAAATGAAAAACAATACAAATATTCAGCAGGTTTTATAATAATTCTATTATGGAATATTTTATCACAGGAAACTGGTTAACATCCTATTTCTGATATTAGTGTATTGGGAAACTGACAAAATATGAGGACTTTACTACTGATCAGTGATTTCCATTTAAGTTTGTCAATCCACTGTGAGAGTTTACTAGGCTAAAGTAGACACACAGAACTAACAGAAGCCAGGTTCACTGCTTCAAAGCACTCAATAACCTAGCTGAGTAATTAAAGATGCTATAATGAGAGAGCTAAAATAAATTAAAAATAATTTTTAAAAAAGTTTATAAATAAATTTGATGAGTTTTATTAAAATTTTAGTACTTCTTTATCTCACACAATATATTACCAATACCTAACCAATCAATTTCCTACCATTCTGACATCCAGTCAATAAGTATTTCATGCATGTTTAGTAGAGGATAAGAAGATGAAAGTGACAGTGTCCCTAATACAGTCACATCACTATATTTTCAGATTCTCCAGAAGAGATTCAACTCTTCTCATAACCTCTCATTATGTTTCTCATTTTAGCTAAAACAAATTGCTCAGCTTGTCTTTGTTAATATATGTATAGTAATCCTTAAACACCTATCTTTAACTTTCCTAAAAGAGTCCAGAATTACATGTATGTTGTAACTAGAAAACAAGACTAGAAGAAAACAAGCACAGAATTTTCAGATACTGGACCACAAGTATAGCAGGACTGTGATCTCTGATAGAAAAGAAACGAGGTAGGCTCTTACATCATGTAGGCTCTCTGCCAGTAGGCAATTTCCAGACTGTGGTGCCAGGAGAAAGAAGCCAAACAAAGCCAGGCATTCTAGTGAAATGAGGAGACAGAGGTAAGTGTTCAAGGAGAGTCAAGAGACTAGAAATTGTGAAAAAAAGTTTCAGCGAGTAGTGTGTTATAAACTCCTGAGGCTCTGGCTAAACTCCAATCTTTGCATATTTAAGGAATAGATGAGATCATAGGGAATCTACATAAATGCTTCAGGATTCTGTATCAATATACAAAAATCTAACGTAATTCTACATACTATGAAGGAAGAGTTGAAAATTAAAATCAAGAAAACATTGTCATCTATAATCACATTAAAAAACAAAACATATTGGGACAAAATTTAAGAAAATGTGTATAAGACCTATACATAAAACATTACAAAGTTTGCTGAATGGGAAAAAACACCATTATAAATGGAAAGCTATGTTATATGCATGGATTAGAAAACTCTATATTCTTAAGATAGTAATTCTCCCCAAACTGATTCATAGATTTGTTGCAACCCAACTGGTACCTCAACAGGATTTCTGAAGATATCAAAAAGCTGATTCTACAAATCAACAGTAAAGGAAAGGGAATTAGAAGAGTCAAAGGTTGGGAGATATGTCAGGGTGAAGTAACCCAACATTGCTTAACTCCAATTTCTTCAAATATAAAATGTGGATAATATAATCTCTGATCTTAGAAGGATGTTTCAAGAATTAGAGTAACAAGCCATGCAATTTAGTTCAGTAAATGACACTTATTATAGTTGGATCTCTTTTATACAGAGAATGAAAGGGCTCACACTTTGCTAGAAGTACACTTAAATGGAGATCAAGAAAGCCATGGCCATAATTGGTAACCTTTTATAAATATGTGAATTAGTTGAGCTCAATTTAAAAACCAATGATAAGGGCAGAATGTCAACAGAAAAGACCCAGGAGGGAGATTAGTTGCAGCTGAGGGGATCAGTAAAGTCTTCCAGAGACAGGTGACATGATCAGTTCATCAATGATGAACGGGTAAAATATTAAAAAATGACTATAACCTGGAAAGAAAGTAGAGGCATAGAGCACATGCCTCTGTTCCTATCTTAGGAATTTTATCATGGTGTCCCTAAGGCAAAAGAAATTCTATGTATTAAGTAGTTAGTTCCAAACAACTTAATAAGTTATTTATTTCCTAACAATTTAGCACATGTCACGCACTGTAAAATTCTCAAACCTTGGTATCAGATCAAGTGCCACCAGCCCCATTTCCTGTTTCACACTGATTCTTGTGCAGTACTTTAAGTAATCTTTAAGTAAAGAATCTTAGATTCTTTTTTACCACCTAAAACCCATTTTTGTAGAGTATATGATACCACCAAAGGAATGTAGCAATTTAATGTGTTTTTTTTTAATATATAAGATTTTATTTATTTTTTCATGAGAAACAGAGAAAGGTAGAGACAAAGGCAGGGGGAGAAGCAGGCTCCGCACAGGAACTTGATGTGGGACTTGATCTCAGGACCCTGGGATTATGACCTGAGTCGAAGGCAGACACTCAATCACTGAACCACGCAGGTGCTCTCAATCTAATGTTAAAACAGAAATATCTGGAGCTAGTGGTTCATGATCTTTCTGATAGATGTCACTGTTTTGCTAGAAAATATAAAATACCCTGTGGACCCGATGTGAGTTTGTTATAGAACACAAGAGGCCTTAGCACACAGATTAGAAAATAAAAGAGCAAAGTGTTAACAAAAACAATGAAAGGAGAAATGATGAACCATTATTTTTTAAAAAATTAATAAAACCTTTAAAAAAAGAAGCTGAGGCAGCATTTTGTAGAAGGGTGCATGTGAGGATTTTTGAACAAAGCAATGAGATAAGAGATGATGCCTTATTAAGGTAAGGAAGCAGGAGGAGAAAATTTGCAACTGAATTTAAATAGGTGCTTAATAAATGACATATTAAGTTTCATATTAAGAGTCTTTAACAACATACAGAAAGACTTCTATGGGGTGCCTGGGTGGTTCAGTCAGGTGGTATCTGACTCTTGGTTTTGGTTCAGGTCACGATCTCAAGGTCCAGGATTGAGCCCTGGGTCTGGTTCCACACTCAATAACGTCTGCTTGAAGATTTCTCTCCTCCTCTCTATGCCCCCTCCCCCCAACTTACATATGCTTTCTATCTGTCTCTGAATTAAATAAATAAATCTTTTTAATAAAAAGGGGAAAAAAAAGGAAGATTTCTATCAATATTAACTTTACCTTCCAGATGAATTTCCTCTTTGCCACCTAATGCAGTATTTTAGGACAATATAACTGACAATGATGCTTAAGAGCCAGTCACTTCTAACATAATGCTATATACTTTAATTCATAATAGAATAATGAAGAATGACACTAAAATAATGATACTAAAATAGTTGTAGGATAAACCAAAGATAAGCAATTTTAGATCAGAAAACCCAATAAGGAACTTCAGGAGAACTGTAAACCACAATGAAAAGAAATTAAATGTCAACTGGGAAATAACAACAAGCAGAATGCAAAGGTCTATGAGGAAATCAAAATTGAAGTAGTTGGTTAGGAAAACAGCATATATCACATGGCTTAAAGGGCTGATTGTCTCAGATGACTGGTATGCTACAAAGTGACATAGTGAAACACAAAATTTTCATAAATATTATTAAAGAAACTATGCTTTCTCAGTAACTAGTATGTTATATTTCTTTTCCGACAAAACTGCGGTTTCCCTTGTTGACAGGTGTCCTATTAATAAAAATTGATTCATGAGAGTCCTACTATTATTCCTAACAATCTTTAGTTATTTTTCTTGTTAAATACCTGTTAACATCTATTTCTCAGAAGAAATTTTAGGAAACTTCAGCCTAGTAAGAAAAAGCATAAACTTCAGACTCAGGTAAATATAAATTCATCCAGTTGTATGGCAGTAAATTATTAATTAAGATAATGTAAGCAAAGTGCCTATACTAGTGCCTGTTAAACAGTACTGATGATGATGATGATGGTAACAGGACACTGAGATATGATTTAAAACATTTTAGCCTGATGTCACTCAATTCATTCCATAAATATTTGTGATCATATACCAGGTGTTGGGCATTATTATAGTAAATAATGGATAAAGCAGCATTTCTCTCTCTTTCGTAGGCCTCCTTTCTTTTCCCTATCCTTGAGGTTCTGCAGGTCTGGATCCAAAGATTATCTGTCCTTTCACACTATATACTTTTTCTGGATATTATCTAATCTATCCCTACGTTTTAAATTCTATCTATATGCTGAGACTCCCCACTTCTATTTTTAATTTAGATGGGCCTTCAGATTACTGACCTGAATATCCAAATGCCTATGACCCTAAATCTACACATTCCTACTTTTTTTTTCTCAAGATTTTATTTATTTATTCATGAGAGACACAAAGAGAGGGGAAGAGACACAGGCAGAGGGAGAAGGAGGCTCCCTATGGGGAGCCCGATGCGGGACTCGATCCCAGGACCTTGGAATTATGACCTGAGCCAAAGGCAGAGGCTCAACCACTGAGCCACCCAGGTTGCCCCTACACATTTCTACTTCTATCTCCATTATTACCACCCAAGTGCAAGCCACCATCTTCTCTCACTGTGAAAGCTTTAAAAATGTGTTTTGTTGAAATATATTCACATAGCACAAAAGTTACCACTTTAAAGAGTATAATTAAGTTGTTTCCTATATATTCAGAGTTGTATAGCCATCACCACTAACTCACTCCCAAGATATTTCATCTCTCCAAAAAGAAACCTGTGTCCATTAGCAATCATGCCCCATTCTTCTCCCCAATCTAACCACATGACAATCTGCAAAAGGTTCCCTGCCTTTAGTTCTTTTGTGTTTATATTCATTATTTTTTAAAGTTTTTATTGTAATTCCAGTTAATAGTGTTATATTAGTTTCAGGTGTACAATATATAGTGATTCAACTCCCTGCCTTCATCTCTGCTTCCTTCCAATTCACTATACTTTGAGTTTCTTTCAAAAATGTCCTTCAATAGTTACCCATTTCTATTAAACAGAGTTCAAACATAAACAATTTTATGACTGAACCATCAACTGTCTCTCCAAGTTCATCTAATGGTATTCACTCTCTGGAATGCAATGTGCCAATATCATTCCATTCATTCATATTCCATTCATATTTTATCTCTTGTTCTTTCTGACTTAGGTTATAGGCCTCACTTTCTTGGGTGAGTTATTCTTGAACACTAGACTAAATGCCATGTTTTATTTTGTCACAGGAAAGTATATCAATTCCACTTAATTATAATTTTCTGTTCAACACACTTGTTTTCCTGACTTCTCTGAAACCTATTGGGTACATTTCTACATCTAGAAGGGTGTCTCCATATTCCATATACCTATGTATCTGTCAAATGAATGAATGAACAGAAAAGGTATAATCCTCTCTTCTTCTAAGCTTACAGTTTAGGGTTATATAAAAATTACCTAAAAAGGTACATTACTATTAAGGAGTTTTGGGGAAGATGATGGAATAGGAGGATCCTAAGGATCTTAGAGAGAAGGTCACATCAAAAAGAGTAGGAAAGGGGTACCTGGGTGGTACAGTCAGTTAAGTGACCAGCTCTTGATTTTGGCTCAGGTCATGATCCTGGAGTCCTAGGATTGAGCCCCACATTGGGCTCCCTGTTGCCTGGGGAGTCTACCTCTTCCTCTTCTTCTGCCCCTCCCCGCAGCTCCTGTTCTCTCTTGCATGCTCGCTTTCTCTCTCTCAAATAAATAAAAATCTTAAAAAAAAATAAGTAGCCTAGATTTATTTTCAAAGGTCTCTAAAACCAGATGACAAAAAAGAACACAGTGACTAAATATGGTATTATAAAAGGCCTCTGGTTTTTATTCAATATGCCTTTCACCAGAAGCCTTTATGCAACAAGATTTCTAACAAATGATAGTATACATTCTATTTCCATATTCTCCCAAGGTTTTAAAA
Source organism: Canis lupus dingo (assembly GCF_003254725.2). Taxonomy (NCBI): domain Eukaryota; kingdom Metazoa; phylum Chordata; class Mammalia; order Carnivora; family Canidae; genus Canis; species Canis lupus. The sequence continues at coordinate 25,148,986 of NC_064246.1, read as the reverse complement.
ATCTCATATATTTTCCTTTAATCTCTTGCTTATATGCAATGACATCTTTTATGTTAGAAGAAGATCTCTTAAGGAAAAATCTGATCTTTAGGAAAAGTCTTAGAAAATATCTTCAGACATTTCAGAATTCAATACAGCACTTCCATAATATTAAGCAAAATTACTAAATCCCCTTTGGCAATGAAATGATGTTGTACATATGTGGCAATACACTGATGGGGGTTCAGGACATACTCCAAATTATGGCACACTGGCTGGAGGAATTTGAGAAAATAGCAGAAGCAGGACAGTCACTCTGACCTTCTTCTCCTTCTTCCCTGGAACACATGAGAGGTGTTCTCCCTATACTTGGAGGAAAAGATCACCCACATCTCCGAAGACAAAGGGACCAAAAGAATCTTAACAAAAAGGCCTTGCTAAATTTCCCTCGGTTTTACTACACTTGCCTCATACTCTCTGACCTATCATATTTCTACTAAGTATCCCACTATTCATCAGATCTAGCATAAAAACACTTGGGTGAAACTGTTTCGTCCGGTCTTCACATCCTAATGAAGGCTCTGTCACAAGAAACTTATATTAAATAAGTCTGTATATTTTATCCATTTAATTTTCAGACCCAGCTAGGGACCCTGAGAGGGCTACAAAATACTTTTTCCTCCCCGAGCCCCTAAGCAACTTCTTAAAGGACATTTTTATTCATCCATATATTTATTATAATTTAAAATTAATTACTAAAATAATATGATTTTTGGGCATATATTCCAAACATCTTCCCGGAGAAACTTAACAAAAATGCACTAAAACCAAATTATGGATGCCTGGCTGGCTCAGCAGTTGAGCATGTGCCTTTGGCTCAGGGTGTGATCCCAGGGTCCTACGATCGAGTCCTGCATCGGGCTCCCTGAAGAGAGCCTACTTCTCTCTCTGCCTATGTATCTGCCTCTCTTTCATGAATAAATAAATAAAATCTTACAAAAAAAAATTAACCTAAAGGTTAGCGAAAAAGATACTATAGTTAGCCAAAGGTGAATTAGAAAGAACAAAGAGTTAAGAGCTAAATTAGTAAGTACCTACTATATGCCCACCATTATGCCAGTTCTTTACCTACTAAGTTATCTCTCAATCTTAACCACCATGCACAAGGTAAATATTATTCCAATTCACAAATGAGGAAGCCAGAGAAAGTGAGTCAGTGGCAGAACACCAGTCTGTATAATTTCAGAAGCTATACTCAGTCATTACTCTGGATATGAGGAAAGAAAGGGAAGTGAAGAAAATCATGGAATGGGTATCATCAGACCTCAGTCAGAACTAACTGGCTTGAAAAAGAATAACTGTGTAACCTTGTGGAAGTACTTAATTTCTCTGGTTATCACTGTCCTTCACTGTAAAAGTTAGAAAGTTATAGTGATTTTCTGAAAGACCCATCACTTCAAGCTATGAAAAGAACTGAAGAATATATGGTATATACATCAAGGAAAAAAATCTAAATAGAATTTTATCATGGCAAATTAAAACTGGGACAAAGAGGTAAGGAGGGTAAGAAACCTTTATATAGAAAACACAGTGGTTTTTAGAGGTAAGAATGTTACTCAGGTGCATTTGCCCAGAAATTTTACAAAATCCACAGAGAAACATGCCAACTAACAACCAAAGAACAAGAAAAGAATTGAGAAAAATCCTTCTCTTTTACTATTTCTAACATACATGTTGTAAAAAGCAAAATCCCTCAAGGCAGTAAACATCTGCCCATCAACACCTATCAGCAGCAACATCAAAAACATAAGGCAAAGGTCAAGTCAAAGTTTATTGACAATGATGAACTATGACAGCCTCTATTAAATTACCCCTTCCTTCAAGGTGTATGTGATCAAAGCAGCAAAGATATTTTCACTCAGTCACATAACAAGCTATTTGTTGAGATTGAAACATCTGGTCAATATCTCCTAACACTGCAATTTCATGCACAGTTAGCATTAGGGCACATTTCTTCTCCTCTTCTTACAGGGTCCATAAGGGTGGCACATATGGCTGATCATTTCATTCAAAAAGGATTCAATTCAAGGCATTACACACAATCGTCTGTGCTTTATGGTGTTTTAAGTCTACCTGCCATCGTTTTCCATCATCATTGCTCACTGCTGTTCTCTTCTACTATAAAAGCCTGCAAATATGACAGAGCACTTAAAGCTTAACAGCTTTCCTCCACTGGAGTTAGAAAGCATTTAAGGCAAAGGAATCTATAAAGTGGCAAGTCGTTTTCCATTGTCAAAAACTCCCAATACATTAAACTGTTTACCACTTTATTTACCATTTAAGCAAAGATTTTTAAAAAAATTTTTAAGCAAAGATCTAATATAGACTGAAAAAGAATTTTAATGTCAAACCAAATGCTTAATTTTCTGCATGACAGAATTATGAAAGTATATTCTTTAGGTATAATTTCAAATTACAATAAATGATTGGAAAATAAAGAAGCATTTTAAAATTAATTTTAATAGGGATTTTCATAGTATATTTTTTAACTTGACAAAGAGCAATTCTATACTAAGAGAATAGGAATGCTACAATTTTATCACTACCATATGCTGAAAATTTTCATCTTGAAATTCATGCATTTGTTGTCATGGTAACAGGGACCTTTCTTAAACACTTACGGTAGTAAACCTGAACTCACACCATAGATTTCTTTTACCCTTTCTTACTTTAGGATAAAGGAAAAACAGGGTAGGGGTAGAGGATGTCTTTGAAGCTACTTTTTCAGATTTCCTTTGACCCATATCCCTGACAAATAGCAAAACTACAGTTTTCTGAAATATAAGAATTTGTATAGACAATAACCAAAGGAATATCAATAAGGAAATCTTCTGAGACAAGAAAGAGATTGGCATATTCAAACAACTGAAAAGCAGTGTGGCTAAAACTCTGAGGGATGGAGAGTAGCTAATATAAATTAGGAAAAATATTCAAGTTTCAGATCATGCACACCTTGTTGGTGATGGGAAGGAGAATAAATCTTATTCAGGGTACAACAGGATGTTACTGAAGGACCTTTAACAAAAAAAGCAAAATTATCAAATTTAAATAAGGATCATTTTTGCTACTGTATATAAAAGTAGAGGAAGTAAATCAATTAGACATTATTCACATCCCTACCCAGTCCTTTGATAAAGCTTATTGGTTCTACTCTTAAATTATTTCCAGATTTTAACCCCTTTTTCTTCAACCACTTTTCATTAATTCCACTGCTACCAACCATCTAAGTTACGATGAACTATGACAGCCTCTATTGTTGCCTGGATTGTTGTAATGGTTTCCTAATCTCCTTGCTTCCATCCTTGACATTTTCCTTTTAAAATGTTGTCAGTGAATGCCATGCTGAAATCCTATAATGCTCTCCATATCACTGATTAAGAAGCAAAAATCCTTACATTAGTCTATAAGGCCCTGCAGGATCAAGTCAATCTCCTTTACCCCCTGCTGTCTCTTTAACCTCATCTCCTGCACTTGTCGTATTCTGCTCCAACCAAACTCAACTCCTTGTAGGATTCTGAAACATGCCAAACATGCTCTCCCTTAGCAACTGCTGACATCTCTACCAGACTGGATTTCCCCAGCTAGCCAGATGGCTCTTCCCTCATCTAGAAAGTCTGTATTCAAATCTCATCTTTTCAAGGAAACTGTTCCCACACACCCCATTTAATACTGTAAAACGCTTCTTTTGTTCCATCATTCCCAATACCACATTCTACTTTTTATTCCAATTCATTATCACCTTCTAATTTCCTCATATATTACATTCATTATATTTCTTGTTTCTATTAAAGTATGAACTCCATAAAGGCAAGAATTTTTATGTTTTGCTCACCAATGCCAGCACTTGCAAAATAAGTAGATACTCAATAAGTATTTGATGAGTTTTATCTTAATAAGAAATCAAGAGATAGCAAAAGAGAGATCAATAGATATCAAACATTTATTTTTATGCTATCAATTATTTATTTTAAAACAAGAATAAAATAATGCTTCCTCCAAAATTACTTATTAATATTATTGAAAGATGCATGTTACCACTGCCATTATTTAAAGTGTTATACCACTATAATTACATCCTAAAATTAAATAAAGCACTAAAAACACTGAAAAGGTAAAAGCATAATGTCACAATCTGCAGGAGAAAAGGAAAATTTACATACTTAATTTCTGCATATTATGGAAAATAATTCATTATAAACCATATGAGGTAGTACACTTATAATCTCCCTTTTACAGATGAAAAAACTGAGGCACAGAAAGTGTAAATAACCCAGGACTTGAATCTAAACATTTTACAAAGAAAGCCCAAGTTCAAAGCATTATTCTATAATGATCCCTGAAGAAGATCCATTAAAAAATTGTTAGAAATAGTAAAGAGAGTTTGGTAAGATGTTAAGTTACTGAAAAATGTATTTAAAAACATTCTCGGGCAGCCTGTGTGGCTCAGCGGTTTAGTGCCGCCTTCAGCCCAGGGCATGATCCGGGAGACCCGGGATTGAGTCCCACGTCGGGCTCCCTGCATGGAGCCTGCTTCTCCTCTGCCTGGGTCTCTGCCTTTCTCTCTCTCATGAATAAACAAAATCTTAAAAAAAACAAAAACCAAAAAACAACAACCCACAAACATCTAGCTCTAACTATAAGCAAATACTAAATATGAAGCAACTAATGAGATACAGAGTGAGATATTTTACAAATAACCCCATTTCTCTTAAAAAAAAAAAAACCTTAAAAGGGGGGGATAAAAGATTACTGATACAAAGAATAAATGCAATGTTTGATTCTTATTTAGGTCCTAATTCAAATAAACCTATCACAAATGTGTATTTTTGAAACAATTATGAAAATCTAAATCAGAACTGGATATTAAATAGCATTAAGAAATTAATATTTTAAGGTAATAGGACAGTTTTTTAAAAGATTTTATTTATTTATTTATTCATGAGAGACACAGAGAGAGAGAGAGACAGAGACACAGGTAGAGGGAGAAGCAGGCTCCACGCAGGGAGCCCAACATGGAACTTGATCCCAGGTCTCCAGGATCAGGCCCTGGGCTGAAGGTGGTGCTAAACCACTGAGCACCCAGGCTGCCCAGGATGGTTTTCTTTTTAAGTGTCATTCTTGGAAAGGCAATCTGAGGATTTAAAGATAAAATGACAAGAGAACTGGGATTTGCCTCATATGAGAAAAAGAAAAATAGTTGGGCCAAATGTTGATTCTTATTGAAGCTAGATAATGGGTTCATGGGGTTCATTACATTATTCTACTATTTTCTTTAAGATTTATTTATTTACTTAGGGGGTGGGGCAAAGGGAGAGAGAATCTATAGCAGACTCCCTGCTAAGTGCAGAGCCCCATGTGGGCCTCAATCTCAGGATCCTGAGAAGATGACTTGAGCTGAAATCAAGAATCGGACACTTAACAGACTGAGCCACCTAGATGCCCCTATACCATTCTACTGTGTAAGAATGAAATTTTCTAGAATAAAAAGTAATACACACACACATATAAAGTGGGAAATTAATATGAAATCTTGATGTAGGAAAAAAAGAAGACAAACATTTATTCTAAAAAGTTTATTATAAAAATGTTATTTTCTCTCCAGTGAACCTATAAATTCCCATGTGATAGTTTGAAAACTCAGTATGATCCTTAAATTCACCTGAAGGGATAATATGAATGTACATTCTGAAAAGTGAGTAATGATAGTGGACTCTTGTTCTTGGGGTTCTGAGTTCAAGTCCCACATTGGGTATAGAGTTTACTTAACAAAACGACTGTGGGGAGGGCTGGAGGGAAGGATTTACTACCAGGTGTTAAAATGTATTATTTGACAACCACAATTAAAACAATTTAGTACTGACACAGAAAGAAATCAATGAGAAAAGACAGAATTCAAACATAGATCCAGTGGTAATTACCAATAGCAGTACAGTAAAGGATAAAGATGACATTTCGTAGAGATGGTAAAAGAGCAAATTATTCAATACATTGAGTTAGGATAAGTACATAAGTCATTTTGGGGGGGGGGGGAACTCTTCCCCGTCACCCTTTAACTAAAAATGTAAAAAACCAGCAATGTATAAAATTCAGCAACTTATTTTAAAACCTTAAAACATGGACATATTTCCTAAATGAATGCCAAATAGTGTAAAGGAAAATATTGTTAGCTGTGACCAGATATAAACCTAAGATCACCAACCCAGGAAAAAGTATGTGTTTGTGGCAGAGAGTAGAGGGTGCACAAGAATTATCCTTAATGTATGAAGCACTCTCAAAAATCAGTAAGAAAAAGATCTGAAAGTTTGTCAAAAGGATGGCAGTGCTTGAGAGAATAATGACCATAGATATAGGCAATAATACACATACTCCTTTAATTTAGATAGAGAATATAAGCTTTTAAAATATCAAGAGAGCTATACATAGAAAAACTACAGCACTTTGCAAATACAGAAACAATCTTCATTGGCTTTCATATCTGTATTAAGGATGTGTTGATGCTATTTCCTATTCAGAGTGAGGATGCCATATGTCTTTCAAGAAGCTCCCTTTGCCATTCTCATCATACTGTTGAGGTGCTTATGCTATTCTGGTCTTTCCTGATTGAATCTAAAAGACATTAGCTTTGAGCCTGCGAATCTACCAAGTGTAAATAAGTGGTAATAACTTGATCATAGTACCGAGTGTTAATTTGTGACCAGGTGAATCACAGGACAATTTCCCAGGCATATCTGTATCTCTGGTGGGCCCACACTTTAGCCTGTCTGAATCTATTCTTACAACAATATAAACAGCAATGGAAAATAATCATGTATATTTTTTTGCAAAGTAATATCAGATAATTACATAGTAACATCTGACAATTAAAATGTATACAGTTCTTTCAGGAAAATGATTTACATGCAAAGAATTCAAGGAGGATCTTATCAGTAGCTCAATTATAACATCATCAGAATAAAAATGTTACTGGGCACACACCATGTAATTATATACCTGTTAATCCAATAAACTTCTATTAAGCTCTTATTTTTTTTAATTAATTAATTTATTTATGATAGACACAGAGAGAGAGAGAGCCAGAGACACAGGCAGAGGGAGAAGCAGGCTCCATGCACCGGGAGCCTGACGTGGGATTCGATCCCGGGTCTCCAGGATCACGCCCTGGGCCAAAGGCAGGCGCTAAACTGCTGCGCCACCCAGGGATCCCTAAGCTCTTATTATATCTAAGGTACTCTATGAGGGAATACAAGCTCAAATAGGACCTTAAAGAGTTCACAGTCTACTGGAAGAGACAGCATGGAAACTACTAAAATACAATGAGCATTATAAGAGGGACATGCAAATATTCTGAGAGCACCAAGAAGTTTGAGGGTAATGAAAACGTCAAAGAGAAAATGACAAGCTGGTTGCTGAAGGTTGAAGATTTGATCAGGCTGAGAACAAGTAAAAGAAAAGTAAATTACACACAGGGAAAAATATGTATAAAAACACAGAGGGATACTATGTTGAGAACTTACTTGGAATTAGTTAAGGCAGAGAGTCCATATCAGCATATTTTATGATAGACTAATCATCCATAATACTGAAAAGCAAGCTGGGATGAGAGTTACATGATAAAAATGTATTTTAGGCAGATAATTTTGGCAACGATGTTCAGAAAACTAACCAAAAAATGCTGGGAGAAAATTCTCTATGGGTCTATCCTGTCTCTATAAGTCTTAACAAATTTAGTTTAGTTTTTATTTTTTAAATAGCGAACAGTCTTAAAAGATAAAGATAGTGACTTTATCTTAGGGTAAAGGTTGGGCAGATTTCCAAGAAGCACCTTTAAAGGTAAGGGTTTCTCAAGTTCAAGATTACTCAATTGTGATATAAACCATGAAAACAGCTTCCACCTGGGTCAATCTCCAAGTTGCCCCCCTCGGTCACTGGGGGGACAAGCAGAACCAATGGGAATATGAAACTCATGCTGCTTGCTGTGCCTTGAGAAAAATTCATTTGTCTCTGACACAGTAGGCTCTTGTCTTCTGTCAACATGTATGAAACTGTGGAAGACTAACTTGTTAGCTTGCAAGTAGGGTAAAATCCAAGACATTTCACTGTTTTTGACAAAAACAAGAGGAGACCAGAGCAGGTCACAGGAAGACCAATTACTAAGCCATGCGGTATTAAGAAACAAAGATCTCAATATTAAGTATTATCAGGAAAGGAAACAGATGTAAGAAACATTTTTTAGAGGCAAAAAGGACAAGATTTGGAACTGATTAAATGTCAGAGGTGAGAAAATGTAGGTTGAGTATGACTATAATGTCTCTCATTGGATGAATAATGGACAGTTATGTCGTTAACAGGAAAAGATAAGAACAAAAGGAGCAAGTGCAATGTAACAGGCCAGAGAGTTGTGAATAGAGTTTGAACATATAGAATTAAAAAGATATTAATGTAGGGATACCTACTGGATTATTGCAAATTAGGTTTGTAGTTCCATAAAGAAGTCAGGATTAAAGAAAAATTACTGAGAATCAGCTACTGAAAAAAGATCAGAAGACTGCTGGAAGACCCTGAGAACTTGTCAGGGTATCCACAAAGTCAACTTTTTTAATTTTTAATTTTCACAATATTGAGATGTTTGTTATCTGCATTTTTACTATGTTGACATTTGCTTTCATACTGCAAATTCATTATGAGACTGCTCTTACCTAAGAACAAAAAAGGGCAATGTAATCAAGTTGTACTGGATTTATCACAACCCTGTGCTCACATTAAAAAGATACCAAATAAATTTAAGAATTTTTTAAGGAAGTAGCAAAAATCATTGGTTTTTATTAAACAATGACCCTTAAATATACATCTTTTTAATTCTGTGTATGAATAGATAACAATGGTTTCCTGAGAAAAAGCACTTGTGCAGTTGAGTTTCTATATGAACTGCTCTTTTTATTAAAAAAAAAAAATTTTTATTTGAAAAAACTGATTGACAGACAAATGATAGTTATTCAGACTTGGGTATTTGGCAGACATTTTCTTGAAACTGAAAAAAAAAGTAAGACTGTCACTTAAAAAAATAACTGTCAAGAATACTGCTAATAATAAAATTTGAGCTTTTATTTTATTTTATTTTATTTTTTAAAAATTTTTTTTTTTAAATTTGAGCTTTTAAACTGAAAATTATAATTGTGTAAAACTTGTATACACCACAGGGAGATTCTCAATACATAAAAGACCATTTTCTTACAATTCATAGTGATATTGAAAAATGAGACTTTTTACAAACATTTGCAAGATCTGCGTAATAAACAAAAACTCTGCAAATGACCAATGCATCACAGTAAAAGTCATGTATGGATAGAAGAGTTAAACAGATCAAAAGATTTTTTTTAACATACAGCTTAATTGAGATATAGTCCATGTACAATTAATATTTAAAGTATACAATTCAGTGACGCCTGGGTGGCTCAGTGGTTGAGCATCTGCCTTCAGCAGGGGTCGTGGGATCGAGTCCCACACTGGGGCTCTCTGTGGGGAGCCTGCCTCTCCCTCTGCCTATGTCTCTGCCTCTCATTCTGTGTCTCTCATGAATAAATAAAATCTTTTTAAAAAATTAAGTGCACACTTCAATGGCTTTTAGTATATTCAGAGTTGTTCAAGCATCACTACATTGATTTTAGAATATTTTCAACCCCCCACCAAAGAACCTCTTAACACAGTCATCACACTCACACCTCATACCCAGAAGCCTTGGGCAACCACTAATATATTTCTGACAGTAGAAATATGCATATTCAGGACATTTCTCAAAGATGGATTCATAAAATATATGGGCTTTTGTATATAGCTTCTTCCATTTAACATAATGTTTTCAGGGTTCTTCCACATTGGGGTATGAATCAGTGCTTCATTTCTTTTTACAGCCAATATTCTATCAGATGGATACTCTACATCTACTTCTCCATTCAATCAGTTGATGGGCATGGGTTGTTTACATGTTTTTGCTATTATGACAAACATATGAACATTAGTATACAAGATTTTATGAATACATGTTTTCATTTCTCTTGGGTATATACCAGATTTGCTGGATCATATAGTAACTGTATCTTTACCCTTTTGAAGACCTGTCAGACTATATCCCAAAGCAGCTGCACTATCTTGTTTTGTTTTTTAAAGATTTATTTATTTATTTTAGAGAAAGAGAAAGGGCGTGCACAAGTGGAGAGCAGGGTAAAGAGAAACTCTTCAAGCAGACTCTCCACTGAGTGCAGAGCTTGAAGTGGGGCTCATCCCATCACCCATGAGATCATGGTATGTTTTCATAGCCATACAAAATAGTATAGAAGGGTATAAAAGAGTTCTTTGCTTTCTATCTTTCCTAACACTGAATTCTAATCAGTTTTTTTTTAATTTATTTTTTATTGGTGTTCAATTTACTAACATACAGAATAACCCCCAGTGCCCGTCACCCATTCACTCCCACCCCCCGTCCTCCTCCCCTTCTACCACCCCTAGTTCGTTTCCCAGAGTTAGCAGTCTTTACGTTCTGTCTCCCTTTCTGATATTTCCCACACATTTCTTCTCCCTTCCCTTATATTCCCTTTCACTACTATTTATATTCCCCAAATGAATGAGAACATATAATGTTTGTCCTTCTCCGACTGACTTACTTCACTCAGCATAATACCCTCCAGTTCCATCCACGTTGAAGCAAATGGTGGGTATTTGTCATTTCTAATAGCTGAGTAATATTCCATTGTATACATAAACCACATCTTCTTTATCCATTCATCTTTCGTTGGACACCGAGGCTCCTTCCACAGTTTGGCTATTGTGGCCATTGCTGCTATAAACATCGGGGTGCAGGTGTCCTGGCGTTTCATTGCATTTGTATCTTTGGGGTAAATCCCCAACAGTGCAATTGCTGGGTCGTAGGGCAGGTATATTTTTAACTGTTTGAGGAACCTCCACACAGTTTTCCAGAGTGGCTGCACCAGTTCACATTCCCACCAACAGTGTAAGAGGGTTCCCTTTTCTCCGCATCCTCTCCAACATTTGTTTCCTGCCTTGTTAATTTTCCCCATTCTCACTGGTGTGAGGTGGTATCTCATTGTGGTTTTGATTTGTATTTCCCTGATGGCAAGTGATGCAGAGCATTTTCTCATATGCATGTTGGCCATGTCTATGTCTTCCTCTGTGAGATTTCTGTTCATGTCTTTAGCCCATTTCATGATTGGATTGTTTGTTTCTTTGGTGTTGAGTTTAATAAGTTCTTTATAGATCTTGGAAACTAGCCCTTTATCTGATATGTCATTTGCAAATATCTTCTCCCATTCTGTAGGTTGTCTTTGAGTTTTGTTGACTGTATCCTTTGCTGTGCAAAAGCTTCTTATCTTGATGAAGTCCCAATAGTTCATTTTTGCTTTTGTTTCTTTTGCCTTCGTGGATGTATCTTGCAAGAAGTTACTGTGGCCGAGTTCAAAAAGGGTGTTGCCTGTGTTCTTCTCTAGGATTTTGATGGAATCTTGTCTCACATTTAGATCTTTCATCCATTTTGAGTTTATCTTTGTGTATGGTGAAAGAGAGTGGTCTAGTTTCATTCTTCTGCATGTGGATGTCCAATTTTCCCAGCACCATTTATTGAAGAGACTGTCTTTCTTCCAATGGATAGTCTTTCCTCCTTTATCAAATATTAGTTGCCCATAAAGTTCAGGGTCCACTTCTGGATTCTCTATTCTGTTCCACTGATCTATGTGTCTGTTTTTGTGCCAGTACCACACTGTCTTGATGACCACAGCTTTGTAGTACAACCTGAAATCTGGCATTGTGATGCCCCCAGATATGGTTTTCTTTTTTAAAATTCCCCTGGCTATTCGGGGTCTTTTCTGATTCCACACAAATCTTAAAATAATTTGTTCTAACTCTCTGAAGAAAGTCCATGGTATTTTGATAGGGATTGCATTAAACGTGTATATTGCCCTGGGTAACATTGACATTTTCACAATATTAAATCTGCCAATCCATGAGCATGGAATATTTTTCCATCTCTTTGTGTCTTCCTCAATTTCTTTCAGAAGTGTTCTATAGTTTTGAGGGTATAGATCCTTTACATCTTTGGTTAGGTTTATCCCTAGGTATCTTATGCTTTTGGGTGCAATTGTAAATGGGATTGACTCCTTAATTTCTCTTTCTTCAGTCTCATTGTTAGTGTATAGAAATGCCACTGACTTCTGGGCATTGATTTTGTATCCTGCCACGCTACCGAATTGCTGTATGAGTTCTAGCAATCTTGGGGTGGAGACTTTTGGGTTTTCTATGTAGAGTATCATGTCATCGGCGAAGAGGGAGAGTCTGACTTCTTCTTTGCCAATTTGAATGCCTTTAATGTCTTTTTGTTGTCTGATTGCTGAGGCTAGGACTTCCAGTACTATGTTGAATAGCAGTGGTGAGAGTGGACATTCTGTCTTGTTCCTGATCTTAGGGGAAAGGCTCCCAGTGCTTCCCCATTGAGAATGATATTTGCTGTGGGCTTTTCATAGATGGCTTTTAAGATGTCGAGGAATGTTCCCTCTATCCCTACACTCTGAAGAGTTTTGATCAGGAATGGATGCTGTATTTTGTCAAATGCTTTCTCTGCATCCAATGAGAGGATCATATGGTTCTTGGTTTTTCTCTTGCTGATATGATCAATCACACTGATTGTTTTACGGGTGTTGAACCAGCCTTGTGTCCCAGGGATAAATCCTACTTGGTCATGGTGAATAATTTTCTTAATGTACTGTTGGATCCTATTGGCCAGTATCTTGTTGAGAATTTTTGCATCCATGTTCATCAGGGATATTGGTCTGTAATTCTCCTTTTTGGTGGGGTCTTTGTCTGGTTTTGGAATTAAGGTGATGCTGGCCTCATAGAACGAATTTGGAAGTACTCCATCTCTTTCTATCTTTCCAAACAGCTTTAGGAGAATAGGTATGGTTTCTTCTTTAAACGTTTGATAAAATTCCTCTGGGAAGCCATCTGGCCCTGGACTCTTGTGTCTTGGGAGGTTTTTGATGACTGCTTCAATTTCCTCCCTGGTTATTGGCCTGTTCAGGTTTTCTATTTCTTCCTGTTCCAGTTTTGGTAGTTTGTGGCTTTCCAAGAATGCGTCCATTTCTTCTAGATTGCCTAATTTATTGGCGTATAGCTGTTCATAATATGTTTTTAAAATCGTTTGTATTTCCTTGGTGTTGGTAGTGATCTCTCCTTTCTCATTCATGATTTTATTTTATTTTATTTTATTTTATTTTTTAAATTTTTATTTATTTATGATAGTCACAGAGAGAGAGAGAGAGGCAGAGACTCAGGCAGAGGGAGAAGCAGGCTCCATGCACCGGGAGCCCGATGTGGGATTCGATCCCGGGTCTCCAGGATCGCGCCCTGGGCCAAAGGCAGGCGCCAAACCGCTGCGCCACCCAGGGATCCCTTCATGATTTTATTAATTTGAGTCTTCTCTCTCTTCTTTTTAATAAGGCTGGCTAATGGTTTATCTATCTTATTAATTCTTTCAAAGAACCAACTCCTGGTTCTGTGGATCTGTTCCACAGTTCTTCTGGTCTCGATTTCGTTGAGTTCTGCTCGAATCTTTAATAACTCCCTTCTTCTCTTGGGTGTAGGATCTATTTGCTGTTTTTTCTCTAGCTCCTTTATGTGTAAGGTTAGCTTTTGTATTTGAGTTCTTTCCAGTTTTTGAATGGATGCTTGTATTGCGATGTATTTCCCCCTTAGGACTGCTTTTGCTGCATCCCAAAGATTTTGAACGGTTGTATCTTCATTCTCATTAGTTTCCATGAATCTTTTTAATTCTTCCTTAATTTCCTGGTTGACCCTTTTATCTTTTAGCAGGATGGTCCTTAACCTCCACGTGTTTGAGGTCCTTCCAGACTTCTTGTTATGATTTAGTTCTAATTTCAAGGCATTATGGTCTGAGAATATGCAGGGGACGATCCCAATCTTTTGGTATCGGTTCAGACCCGATTTGTGACCCAATATGTGGTCTATTCTGGAGAAAGTTCCATGTGCGCTTGAGAAGAATGTGTATTCAGTTGAGTTTGGATGTAAAGTTCTGTAGATATCTGTGAAATCCATCTGGTCCAGTGTATCATTTAAAGCTCTCGTTTCTTTGGAGATGTTGTGCTTAGAAGACCTATCGAGTATAGAAAGAGCTAGATTGAAGTCACCAAGTATAAGTGTATTATTATCTAAGTATTTCTTCACTTTGGTTAATAATTGATTTATATATTTGGCAGCTCCCACATTCGGGGCATATATATTGAGGATTGTTAAGTCCTCTTGTTGAATAGATCCTTTAAGTATGATATAGTGTCCCTCTTCATCTCTCACTACAGTCTTTGGGGTAAATTTTAGTTTATCTGATATAAGGATGGCTACCCCTGCTTTCTTTTGAGGACCATTCGAATGGTAAATGGTTCTCCAACCTTTTATTTTCAGGCTGTAGGTGTCCTTCTGTCTAAAATGAGTCTCTTGTAGACAGCAAATAGATGGGTCCTGCTTTTTTATCCAGTCTGAAACCCTGCACCTTTTGATGGGGTCATTAAGCCCGTTCACATTCAGAGTTACTATTGAGAGATATGAGTTTAGTGTCATCATGATATCTATTCAGTCCTTGTTTTTGTGGACTGTTCCACTGAACTTCTTCTTAAAGGGGAATTTTAAGAGTCCCCCTTAAAATTTCTTGCAGAGCTGGTTTGGAGGTCACATATTCTTTTAGTTGCTGCCTGTCTTGGAAGCTCTTTATCTCTCCTTCCATTTTGAATGAGAGCCTTGCTGGATAAAGTATTCTTGGTTGCATGTTCTTCTCATTTAGGACCCTGAATATATCCTGCCAGCCCTTTCTGGCCTGCCAGGTCTCTGTGGAGAGGTCTGCTGTTACCCTAATACTCCTCCCCATAAAAGTCAGGGATTTCTTGTCTCTTGCTGCTTTAAGGATCTTCTCTTTATCTTTGGAATTTGCAAGCTTCACTATTAGATGTCGAGGTGTTGAACGGTTTTTATTGATTTTAGGGGGGGATCTATTTCCTCGATCTGAATGCCTGTTTCCCTTCCCAGATTAGGAAAGTTTTCAGCTAGAATTTGTTCAAATACATATTCTGGCCCTCTGGCCCTTTCGGCGCCCTCGGGAACCCCAATTAAACGTAGGTTTTTCTTTCTCAGGCTGTCGTTTATTTCCCTTAATCTATCTTCATGGTCTTTTGTTTGTCTCTTTTTTCCTCAGTTTCCCTCTTTGCTATCAACTTGTCTTCTATGTCACTCACTCGTTCTTCCACCTCGTTAACCCTTGTCGTTAGGACTTCTAGTTTGGATTGCATCTCATTCAATTGATTTTTAATTTCTGCCTGATTAGCTCTAAATTCTGCAGTCATGAAGTCTCTTGAGTCCTTTATACTTTTTTCTAGAGCCACCAGTAGCTGTATAATAGTGCTTCTGAATTGGCTTTCTGACATTGAATTGTAATCCAGATTTTGTAACTCTGTGGGAGAGAGGACTGTTTCTGATTCTTTCTTTTGAGGTGAGGTTTTCCTTCTAGTCATTTTGCTCAGTGCAGAGTGGCCAAAAGCAAGTTGTATTGGGAAAAAGAGAAAAAGAGAGGAGAGAAAGAAGGAAAGAAAAGAGAAAGAGAAAAAAAAGGGAAGAAAAAAAACGAAAAAAAAAAAAGAAGAAGAAAAAGAGAAAGAAAAAGAAAGGAGAAAAAAAGGGGGTGGGGGAAGGAAACAAATCAAAAAGCAAAACAAAACAAAACAAAACAACAACAAAAAAAAAGAATCACGGGGTGTATCTTCTGATTCTGTGTACTTTAAGTCCCTTGGCTTCTCCTGGAAGCTGTCAGTCTAGCTGGTGTTCTGGGGGAGGGGCCTGTTGTGCTGATTTTCAGGTGTTAGCAGTTGGGGGAGCTGCTGTGCCCCTGCCTGGTGCAGGGCTCAGTGGGGGTTGTTTACCCCGTGAGGCCACAGGAGGAACAGCCCCAGTGGCGGGGCCAGCTCTGGAAACCTGGATTCAGCTCCGGCAGGAACTCGGTCTGCAGGGCCTGGAGGCTCTGGGGCGGGGCCGCTGATCTGCTCAGCTCGGGGCAGGAGCTTCCTTGCTGTCCTGGGCCCTCCCGGCCTCTGCCTGTCCCGGGGGGAGGCCGGATCCTGGGCTGTGTCCCGGCGCCCTGTGCTCCGGAGTCTGCGCCGTTGGATTCGCGCTCCCGGGCCGCGCAACCCCCTCCGCGGAACAGCCGCCCGAGCCCCTCCGAGCTGCTCCTGGAACCGCGCAGCCCCCTCCGCACAGAGCCTCTTCCTCTGCCCGAGCCCCTTGGAGCTGCTCCGGGTCCCGCCGTGCGCGCTGCAGCCCTTAGGGAGCTCGGCGCACTCTCCTGGACGCGCAGTTGCTGTTACTGTCCCGGGGAGCCCGAGGGCATCCCCGCCCTCCTGGGTCCTGCTCCAACTCCCCGCGAGCCCCTTTCCCCCGGGAAGGTCGGTGCAGCTCCTGCTTCTCCGGGACGGGGCTCTCCTGTCCTGGGGACACTCGCCCCGGCCTCAGCCCGGCTCCTCGCGGGGCCCCTCCCCCTTGGAGGCCTTTGTTTCTTTATTTCTTTTTCCCCGTCTTCCTACCTTGATAGAAGCGCGAACTCTTCTCACTGTAGCATTCCAGCTGGTCTCTCTTTAAATCTCAGGCCGAATTGATAGATTTTCAGGATAATTTGAAGGTTTTCTAGGTAATTTGGTGGAGACAGGTGATTTGGAGACCCTACTCTTCCGCCATCTTGCTCCTCCCCCCCAATCAGTTTTTTTAATACAATGTGACAACAAATGTAACTTTTATTTTAACTTGTATTTTTTATTGTTAATTAAAGTGAGGAGCTTTTCATTTACTTATAAACAATTCATTTCTTAGGTAAACTGAATTACTCATTATATTTTTTATTTACTTTTCAGTTGGGTTTTTCTTTTCTTCTTAACCAATGCAAAGAATCCTAGAATCTGTTTTCATATAAGGGACATACTACCTCTTTTTCTGATACATCTTGCAAATATTTTTCTTGTTTTCATTTTATTTTCCTTCACCTACAATCTTTTTGGCCTTTTAATCTATTTTATATCTTTATAATTTATGAAATTAGAAACAATAAAAATTGACAGAAAAAGTTAAGTCAGTAAAGGGTACAGAGAAAGGACATCAAGGAGTTAATAAGCAAAGAACAAAGAGTATCATTTTTCCTGAAAGATAATGGAAGAAAGAAAAATAAGTTTCAAAATTGAGAGAGTAATCAACAAATTAAACAAGTGGGTCAATTACGATCCAGATTTTCAACAGTAATTGGATTTGACAACTATATTTTTCGTGACCTTTGTAAAAAAAAAAAATACCATGTTTCAAAGGGAGGTAAAATTGAGATCCTAGACTGCAGGTATTGAATAAACAATGAGTGGTAACCTCGTACTAAATTTAAAGTACAGAGGTGCCTGGGTAGCCAGTTAAGGGTTCAAATCTTGATTTCAGTTCAGGTCATGATCTCAGGGTCCCGAGATAGAGCCCAGGGTCTGCTCTCTATTAAGCAGGGAGTTTTCTTAGGATTCTCTCACTATCCTTCTGCCTCATCCATCCTTTCTAAAATAAATAAATAAATCTTGAAAATTTTTTTTATAATACTCTTTCTATACATCTCATAGAGAAGGGAAAGGGGGAAAAGGATAACAGTTTGAGGTTCTAGAGAATGAAAAAGACGTCATAATGGAGTTAAAAAGATAAAATTATATAAACAAATTTGAAGAGAAGATGAAGTGGAAACCTGGTGATTTCTATTATATTTACAGAGTAGGATATGAAGTTGCTTGGTGAGGGTAGGGGAAGATAATGCAGGAAATAAAAATTTGAATAAATACAAAGAAAAATGACAATTGGGTAAGAAACAGAAAGCACTGTAGATGCAGACATGTGTCATTCCTTTACAATGCCTAGAAAATGTCTTGCATATAGATGGACTCATTGAATAGGTTTATAATTTAATTTTGGATAATTAAAAAACATATATGCTTTAGGAAATTTAGGTTTTTTTTTTTTTAAGATTTTATTTATTTATTCATGAGAGACACAGAGAGAGGCAGAGACATAGGCAGAGGGAAAAGCAGGCTCCTTGCAGGATGTGGACTTGATCCCAGGACCCCAGGATCATGATCTGAGCCAAAGGCAGACACTCAACCACCTAGCCACCCAAATTCCTAGCCCCGGAAATTTAGTTTTTATATCAGTTTTTAATACATAAATTTTATGTAACCAGTATGCTAATATATCTACACTGTGATGTGATATTTATACTTAGAGAAAAGTTGCAGAAATAATAAGAGAATTTCCACATACCCTTTATACAGTTTACCCTAATATTAGCATGTTATACAATGATAATTATCAAAATCATGGAACTGCTTTTATATTTTGAAGTGCTTATCCTGTATATCACTGTAAAAATCTTAATTATAAAGCAGTGTTTTTAATGCAAAATTTGACAAGATTTGTTCTACTTATTTCAGGTCATAAATAAAAGAACCACACTTCTATTTGCAAGCAGAGTAGAACATACAGTAGTGTTTTCACCTATCAATTATATTCCTCAACTTTCTAGAATGCATTCCTATTTTGGAAATGAGTCTCCTTCAAGTGGATGAATAATAACGTATTTATTTAAAATTATATAAGACATTAATTTTCAAAAGAATTTCTAGAGAAAATCTACAATTTTCAAAAATGTTACTTAGGATGAGCAAAGTGAGGGTCTGAAAACCAAGAATTTGTAAAAGGACTCACCTGTATAATGTTATTATGATTTTCACCTAATAGTCTTAATATCCTAAGGTATAAAAAAGTGGTAGATAGAAAGTTAGACTGAATTAGAATTGGTGGACAGCCATTGTGAAATTATAGGACACAAAAATTGAGAGGAAAAATTTAAGTGAGGCCAGATGCATTATCTAATAAGTGCAGTAGAAAGGCAGATTAGAAGGCGCTGAAACTTAAGAGGTACAAGGGGTAGGAGAATTCTATATAATCAAAGAACTGAAATAATACGAGAAAAGTCAGGGAAAGATTACAAAGAATGAGAAGCTTTAGTCGGCAGAATGCTAGAACTTTATATTTCATACACAAAGCCATAAGGGATGATAATGTAGAGCATGTAGACATGAGAGCATGGGGCTAAAAAAGAATCACATTCAACAAACTCTGAAATTAGGATGATTACTAAGTTACAACAATGAAGTCAGGCCACCACCTGTTAGATTATTCCTTACCTTCCAATTTGGGAATCCTTAATAGATACCCATACAAGCCACAATTCAATTCACTTAAACATCTTTAGACTATTAAGATATAAAAGTTATTAAAAAGGGCATTTTATCCAACTTCTGTTGGACCCAAATAAATAACACATACAAAAAAAGAGTGTTAAAGAAGAAATGTTAAATTATCCTGAGAATATTGGAGCAGAATTGTCATTTCACAATAATTTTTTCCTAGTTTTCCAAATAACGCCTAGTATTATTAACTTGAAATGGAAGTAATGTAAATGAGTTACTCATAAAAGTTTTATGCTTTCAAAGAGTAAGATGAGTGACTCGAAATATTTTAAAATTCAAGAAACATATTCCAAATCAATGCTATAAAGAAATATTAAGCATTCAATAAATGCCTACTAACTCAGCATGGAAGGATCTGAAGTACATGTAAAAATCATGCTGAGATTTAATTTAAAGTCATTGTTCTGAGGAGAGCAAGTAGAAACAATAACTGAGACTATAACTGATGTGAAAATATGAATGGAATTTTTATTAAAATAAAAAGTACTGATTATCATAAATGCCCCATTTATTAGACAGAGTTGGGATTTAAATAACAATAACAAAATGATCATACAGGCACTAAGTAACAAAATATATAGTAAAAAAGACATGCAACTATTACTTTAAGAACTGTAAGTCTTCATTTAGTTCACTTTTAACAGCAGTAACACTATGTGTACCTCGCCCCCAAAGAGTCAACTGGTATTAAAAATTACAAGTTATTAAGAGACACACAAAAAAGTTCATTATTCATAGAAACTATTATTTTGTAAGGTCCACAAAAAATAGAATATTTCAATTACAGGATAATTCATAACTCATTTCTAAGAAATAATAGGTACACAATGGAAATTCCTTGATAGCCAAGACATGTACACAATTAAAGAATGTAATTAATTTAATGTATGAATTCTCTCTTGCAAAAAACAATCTCTTTCATACATTGATTATCAATTTTTTCATACATTGATGTGTCAGCATTATGGCTAAACCTCCCAGTTTTTCCAGAATATAAGTAAAAACAAATACATATCTTTTCAAACTACATATGTTAGAAATCTAAACCATTTCAGAAAGTTGAGGGGAATGGACTTTATCTTTTGGCATGCGTGGGGCAGCAAAGTTTAAGATTTTTCTAATATATAAACGTGATTGATTTTACATTTTTACCAAACCCCAAATTTGCAACTTCTACACACATTTCATTGCGAATTTTTCATTATAATGTATTGTTTGAAAAAAACAATAATGTACTTAAAAAGGAAACATGACTAAAAAGCTACCCTGAAACTAATAGTTTACCATATCTCCACAATAAAAATTTCAAGAATATTTTAAAATATGTTAACATTACTCCATATGATCTTTAAAAATATTAATAAAAAATTCTTAATAATAAATAATTCTTAAATATTTTCTACCCTAAACACGGAAACTCATTTCTAATCATAATCTATTGGAGCAATTGTAGAAAAAAGGTTCAAAAGATGTTGCCCAGATTTTTGAATGCTATTCCAGACATTGTAGGCAAATGTATTTTAACAAGTAAAAAAGTTGGTCAAGCTTATGAATCCTTAAGCTAGATCTGGTTTTCAAAGAAATAATGCTAACTGGCATCTAACAATCTATATACCACACTCATTAACTTTTGTTCAGTGATGTTGTCATTTTTAGAGGTTATCTTGTGATTAAAAATTGAGTTGACTTTAGACAAATCATTTTGTGTTACGTGGTCACAAATTTCCTTAGTTTTTCTGTTTGTTGATATGTTTTAATAGCTTTATAGAGGTTTAAATAATGCCAAATTATTTACACAAATTTAAGATATAAAATTATGTAAGTTTTGACCTACGTATATACCCAAAATACAATTAATTTTTTTTCTTTTATGGATCAAACTACTGGTGACTTATCTCAGCAATCTGTCCACTTAATTTTCTTCAGTGACGTTTTATAGTTTTAAGTAAACAAGTTTCATATTTTTGTCAGATTTGTCCCCTATATTATTGATGTTATGGTAAACACTGCTTTTTGTTAAATTTCAAATTTTTTATTGCTAAAGAAAAATACATTCGATTGAAAATACTGATCTTGAATCCTGTTAATGTGCGAAACTCAATTATTAGCTCTAGGTTTTTTTTTGTAGATTCCATAGGATAATATACATAGAAGATCATATCACTGGTGAATAATGACAGATTTACTTCTGCTTTTCTAATCTAGATGTTTTCCTTTTTATTGTCTAAGGACTCTGGCTAGAGCCTCCACTACAATGTTAAATAGTGGTGAAAGCAGACATTCTGGTCTTGTTCCTAATCTTAGTGGGAAAGCATTTAGCCTTTCAGCAACAAATACAATGTTACCATTGGTTCTTAATAATGCTATCTGCCAGGCTGAGGTCTCCCCAATATTCCCAGTCTGTAAAGTGATTTTATAAGGAATCAACGTTAGATTTTGAAATGCTTTTTCTGCATCTATAGACATGACCATAGAACTTGTCTTATTATTTCAGGTGAGACAATTAATCTACTATTTGTTACTCCATTTGTCAGAAAGAGGGAGCCTCAAATTCCTTTAGTTTTGAAAAATGAAAAATACACTTTGATTCACTGAATATGGTCAAGTATGTAAATATATAGCTCATAACTGTTAGATAAGGATGTTTCTAACTCTTCATCTATTAACAAATTAGCAAGCCCTCAGATAAAATGACTAAACTCAGTGTAAATGGTTACAAATATCCTAGAGCAATATATGGTATTATATTACAATATATGGTATAATGAGCAGTAAAAACATTTCAGGCAGAAATCTGAAGCAGATCAATGAATTCTAGCAGAGCTACAAAGTATAAACATGAAGTCCACTTAAATCAACAGCAGTTATCATGGTTATGTTAAAAGCGTGTGATGTAAGATATTAAGAGATGAATGATGCATACATAGCCTGGTCTAACATCAGTAAATGTTCATAAAAAAGTACATTATGAAATATTAAGTTTAAAAAGAAACACTTCAAGTGAAATGATAGCAGTCATCTTTCAGAAATGACCTGATGAAGAGAATATTCATTGCTGAACACTTAATTATTTAGACATAATTAATGTTCCAAATGGAATACATGGTGTGAACAAGAAATTGTGGTTTGATGTGGGATTGGCGAAACTTGGGGGGGGGGGGGCGAGAAAAAGACTTCAAAAGATCAATGAGATTAGCTTCCTTAGCTCTAATTTATGAATACGGAAACATTGTACCTATGGGAACTACAGGGTTAGGTTCCTGCAATGCCTTGGTTACATTATTTTTCAACCAATTAATATCACTACATAATTTTGTTTTTTGTGTTTTGTTTAGAGAGACATTATTTTATTTATATATACAGATATAAAAAGCTGTATATATAGCTATATATAAGCATACATACATATATACACACATCATAATATTTGATTTGTTAACACTGAATTCACAATCAAAAGCACTATAACTCATGCCAGAACAAAGCACATCTAACAAAATTTTCTCTAGAGCACATTACAGCCTTCTGGCACCTAGGAACACTAGACTTCGTTTTAGTACTATGCTTGATGGCCTTTTTAAACAACAAAATCACAAAGCACAAAAATGGGAAAATGGCACTAAATATACCATGCAAAGGATACTTGTTTATGAGTATCATGAAACAAGAAGGTAAAGTGTTACTTCAGATGATAATGTGCACATCATCTTTTTTTTTTTTCTTTTCCTGTTCTGTTTATAACTGTGAATGACTGCAAAGGTGCCCTGAGTACGGATTTGGTATTTGCAAGTAAATTTTTACTGAGTAGGTAAACTTGCAAACATAGTATCTACAAATAATGAGGATCAACTGTATATATAGTGGGATCCCCTATGGCCTTCATCGGTGATTTTAAATCAGTGGGTCTTGGTTGTTTTTTTTTTGTTTGTTTTTGTTTTTTAGACTATGATAAAAGTTAAGTATTCTCCAAAAAACCCCACATGTTTAAATGTAAACCTTTAATGGATTTATGGGCCTCCTATAGGTCCATAAACAGACTTCCATTCCAACTGATAATTCATGAACCACAGTTTAAAAATGCCAGTTTTAAAGATTATAGGCAAATTTTTAAAACATCCATTGGTAACTATTTTAGATTTCAACTAATGCTTAAATATTCATATTTACAAAATAGCTATCATTATGCCTATCAGCTTATATTTTCTGAATCCGTAGTACAACAATTATAGTTTACCAGCTAGATACAATATACAGTGTCATAGAACATAAAATGCATTTGCAGTTTTCACTCTTTCCAAAGCAAATTTTCCTTGCCTTTCTTGCAGAATTACTATTTTAAAAAATCTACAGAACATAACCAGACAAGCAATACATAAACTAATTTGGAGAACTCTTCATGCTTCTTAAAACACTCCAATTTGGGGACATGAACATATAAAGTGTGAAGTTGCATAGCACATTGATATTTATATCAACTTTATAATTTTATTTGGTTCTCTACATATGAAATATCTAAAAATGTTGATTGTAATCCAGTATCCCTTCACTCTCAAAGAAAAAGTTTTACTGCCAAAAACACTTCCATTTAAAATTTTTTTTCCAAAAACAATTTTATATCTGTTTTACAACTTACACATTAACTTGGTAAATGTTTGTAAAGTACTAACAAGAAAGCAAGTGGTATTTTTTTAAAAAAGAGAACAGAGAAAATAAATATCAGCAATTACTTCAGCATTAACCAGTAACAGTTAATCAACAAAGGAAATTATACTTTCTATAATTATATATTATCATATGAAGAATTGCTAAGTGGAAATGTTCTATATTAAAAATTTCAAAAGGTACTGGATATTTAGTATGAAGACTAAAAATAACTTATTACATTTAAATACAGAGAGTTCAGACATTGAGAATACTTCTTAATGGCTAAAATGATTGCTTAGTAGGAAAAGTTGAGAAACTGTCTTCTGATAAAAGGGACAGGAGACTGGGCAGGAATTTGAAGATCGGAATAAATTATTTAAGTAAATTCTGAAGAAAATAAGAAAAGTGAATAAAGGAAACAAACTGGGTCATTCTGCCTCTGTACAAACAATTTGATTTTATGCAAGTTTCTACCCATCGCTTATTCTGTTATCATCTTGATTTCTTCTGGCATGATATGCAATTTGGAATAACTACGATTCAGAATATCCTAAGTAACTAGTTAATATTTACAAATTATGTATGTTGCTAATTATTTTCTCATAATTATCCATGTCAGACAGTTCTAACTATACTTCAGGAAATGTGGTTATATTTATGAATGGATCTGTAGAGATGTAGTAAGCATCTGCTGATGTATCTATAATAAGTGTTTGTTGATAACTTATGGAAAACAAAAATACCTTCATCTTTCTCATGTAGCCAAACACAGGATAAAGAATTTTTACCTCCAAGAATGGAAGGTTTAGTCTATTTCTTATCTCCTACTATGAAATACATGTAATGCAAATTATATATACATTTAAGTGGGTATAAAGGGTTTTAATATAAAATTATATTAATAAACTAATCCATATGCGTTTGCGCAAACTATTTTATATTCTATATATATAAAAATTTGAAGTGGACAATAGGCTTGTGTCTACACAGATGTTAATATTAAATCAAGTGTCCTATATATCACATAGAAACCTATATAATGCTAAATGAAGGAATTTCCCTTAAATGTTCCATAAGGTCAACTTGCATTATGAGTTATGCCTTAAAACATAGGATTAATAATACCCAAAGTATTACATAAACCCTGTCATTTGAAATCAGCATTTATGGATATGAGTCAATTCCATAACAGGTAATATAGATGTATACTCCAAGTTTGCATCTGTCACAATTATGAGATAGATTCCGTTTTTAAACTATTATAAATAAATGGCAAATTAAGTCCAGTTTTATAGTTTACATTATAATTCTAGTTACTGAGAAATACGTTAACTTCAAAAATTCTAGAATTATTTTTATTCTGTGCATTAAGTAGATTTTTTAATAAGTAATTTATTTTATTATTAAAGGTGATTATACTTTATTTTTCAATGTATTATGAAATATATACATATGGCTACAAAATTTTATCCATATAAATAGAATTTCATCCTAGATACTCCAATCCCAGCCTACCACTTTTTTTAGTTTAACATAAAAGGGTGGGGAGAAAAATATTCAGAGTCATAGACCATAAACACACAAATGTGACAGAAAATATTTATATTATCTGCTTATGCTAAATCCTAGTCATTGGCACTGTATTGTCTAGTTTTGTTAGCCACCTATGTAAGGCTTAAGGCCAAATTGCAGTTTTGAATTTACTAAAAGCACAGCCCTGCACTTCCTATAAACAAGTATTAATTCAGAAACCATCAAGGATTTGATAGTCCTACATACATTAACAAATTAGTGTCTGCCTATCTCTTTTCTCCTTTTTTCTCTACACACACACACACACACACACACACACACACACATACACACACACAGAGTGACATGAGGACATGAGACCTCTGGATCAGAGACAAAGAAAATTTATTGCTCATGGCAAAAACAGCAGCCAGAGCAATAACTTAGTGCTATTTCCCTGAGTTCCAATCCTCATGGGGCAATGCAGTGAAGGCTGGATATTACGGGCACATGCAGCAGAGAGCAGCACAGAGAGTAATCCTAAAACTAAGAAACTCTGATCTTCTAAAGGTTTCTGCTCTGCTCCAGAAAAGAAAGATAGTGCATTACTCTAGTATAAAGGCAGCTCTCTTACAGGAAGAGGAAGGTGAGGTCTTTTAATTTTAATTTTGGGATGTCTCCAAGGATGGACACATTACTAGTTTCACTACCCAGGAATTTCTCCTTATACAAAACACCCGCAATGTAAATGCCTTTGCTTAGAAGACTTATACTGTGCAGGCACGTGAAAAATGCATGAACTATCTCCCAACACTCAGTTTTCCATCTTGAAATGGGGGTAATAACAGATGAAATGAAGCTATACTGAAGTATTTTAAGGTTTAGAGGTAAGGTGTCCAATGAAGTGACCAACATATAGAGTAATTACTTGAGACAGAAAGACTTGAAATAGGCTTGCTAAAGATGTACTGAACATTAGAGTTCTTGATTCAGTTGATACAAAATTTAAAAATGGAAAAAACTTTATATAACAAGATGCAAACTATCCTATGAAATGAGTATTATATAAAATAACCCAGTAATATATCTACTATGTGGGCAAGATGGAGAAGATTCCCCATTTATACTAATCAACATCTTTCAGTGATTTTCAAGTAGTAGTCTGTGATGCACTAATGGATGATGATAATCATAATGGGTCACAGCCATCACTTTTATATCTAACAGAATAAAAAAACCAAAGTGCCCTGCAAGGTACTAAGGGTAGAAATTATTTAATGAATAATTTTAGTTATATATATACACACACACACACACAAACAGAGGCATCTTTAGAAGTGATGTAAACTGCATTTCTTACTGTGGATTGACAAACATATGTATTTAGTTATATGATAAGATAAATAAGTAGCACTATAACCAAGAATTGGGAATTTATAAATAGTACCTAATGTCCACTAACAAATAATTGCTTAAGAAAATAAAATTGAGAAAACTTCAGTTTTAAATATAATGAAAATTAGAAAGAATATGGATCAACTGTCCAACTTGAACTGAAGACAATATAAAAGGAACGGGCTAAAATTGTAATAGAAAAAAAAATAGATGGTTGAGAGATCTAAAAAGCTTAATGGAAAATCTGAATAATTTTTTAAAACCTTCTAAGGACAATATGCTTTTCTCTTCAGCTTCTGAAAATTCTATCTGTAAATTTTCCCCAACTCATCTGGATCCACACTCTACATTTCTAGCCACACCACTACACCAAAAGGGCTTATAATAAAATAAAAGTAAGCCTAGCCTACAAACATTGTATCATTAACTGTTGATTGCATAGGATTAAGTATAAACTTTATATATCATCTAATATGTTTTTCTTCCTTTCCTTGGGTCATTTTATTATCCTTCAAGTGGCAGAGGTTTTTAAAAAGCTGACTTATACATACTTTGTTAATAATCTTAAAAAGTGAAATGATAAAAAAGCAACTAGGTGGTTTAACCTGTAGAAATAAACTTAGTCTGGAAAGCTGTGCTTGAACACTTAGCATTACTTATCAGTGTATCAAGCCATGTGAGCGTGGCCAAATAACAAACTCCCAAGATATGCATATAAAATTAGAAAAAATTTGACCACAATACAACCAAATCCACAGAATGAATAAATACTCAGAATGAAGTTTTACTGATTTATCACAGTCCTCTGCTTGGACTTAATGCATTAAGTGCATATGGCTTAAATAATCATAATCACACACAGTGGAAGCCGTGAGTGAAAAGTGAGAAGCAGTAAGATATCTAACAACTCAAATTTAATTTAAGTGCTAATAGAACTTTCCCTTTGAATCCAATATGGGTTTTTTACTTAGATTTTAAAAACTATAATTAAAAATAGAAAGATGCCATGAAATTTTGGAACCATAATGAGCCTAAGTAATCAAGATTAAAATAATCAGTGAATAGATTAAGAAGTTGAAGCACTTCCCCAAGATCACTTATCTACTTGATGGTAGAGCACAGAGAAGATCTATCTTGTGAGCTCCCACCGTAACTGTCACTTGTTATGAGTGCTTCTATCATCCAAGAGATTTGCAAAGATTTTCTTAAGACTATACAAAAAGATGTCTTCCTCCAAAGAACCACAAAAGAGTTGAAGTAAACTTCATGTTTTTAGGTTACCAGTATTCAGAGCTAATATTCATTCAAAACAATAAGTGTTTTAATAATAATGATAATAATAATATAATATTCAGGGACTTAATGGTTAATTATCAAAAATGTTAAGATTGAAGAATCTGGGGCAACCCTGATGGCTCAGCGGTTTAGCGCCACCTTCAGTCCAGGGCGTGATCCTGGAAACCCAGGATTGAGTACCACGTCGGGCTCCCTTCATGGAGCCTGCTTCTCCCTCTGCCTGTGTCTCTGCCTCTCTCTCTGTGTCTCTCATGAATAAATAAATAAAATCTTAAAAAAAAAAGATTGAAGGATCTATGTCATGAGGAAATTTTTACTATTGATAAAGGAATTATGTAGGAGTCAAAAACATGCAATTTTTCCAGCAAAAGAAATCACACAAACACTGGAATCTTTCTGTGAGAGTATTTGAGTTTCTGCATGTGATTCATTTCAGCCAATACTAGGTTTGCTATACGGACAAAAAGACAAAAATTACTATCTTGCCTCTGGCAGGAACTTATTCCAGATGCTCAGGGGAATGATGAGCTCCCTTTTTCCTATTCTCATATGAAACTTATACTCAACAGTAGTAATCAGTAGAGAGACTAAGTAAAGCCTGAGA
This sequence comes from Canis lupus dingo, assembly GCF_003254725.2. NCBI lineage: Eukaryota > Metazoa > Chordata > Mammalia > Carnivora > Canidae > Canis > Canis lupus. The sequence continues at coordinate 25,120,117 of NC_064246.1, read as the reverse complement.
TTTAGGTGCCTGTATTATAATCCATATACCAATTTGTTGAATACATAGTTTACGCAGTGTTAAAGTGATGCTTCTTTAAAAAAAATGAAAACGTTTTAATGCATAAGGATTTAGAGCATTTTTAAAGCTTTATTTCTGTTCTATGCCTTTTTTTTAATTTAGAAAAGCATTTTTAAATCCCTAAAGAACTTTTATACACACAAAATCAAATAAACTGAACATTTCAAAAACAAGATTGCTTTTTTTTTTTTTTTTACATTATAGAATACTTTTAACTTTGCATTTAAATATTAGTGTTTTCTGGGGATCCCTGGGTGGCTCAGTGGTTTGGCGCCTGCCTTTGGCCCAGGGCACAATCCTGGATCCCTTCATGGAGCCTGCTTCTCCCTCTGCCTGTGTCTCTGGATCGAATCCTGCATCAGGCTCCCTGCATGGAGCCTGCTTCTCCCTCTGCCTGTGTCTCTGCCTCTATCTCTATCTCTCTCTCTCTCTCTATCATAAATAAATAAATAAATAAATAAATAAATAAATAAATAAGCAAATCTTTAAAAAAATAAAATATTAGTGTTTTCTTTCCACATTTAAGATATTTTTAAGGCAAAAATACATAAAAATAATACTTCAAGTCAGATTGATTAGAAACTGGAAATCAACAGAAGTTTATATTAGTTTGCATTATTTATAAGCTAATTAATCAATTATAGATGATGCCCACCCATATTTTTTTTAAAGTTTAATGGAACCTTTTATTTTTAATTTTTAAAATTTGAATTTAAATTCAATTTGCCAACATATAGTATAACACTCAGTGCTTATTCCATCAAGTGTCCTTAGTATTTGTCACCCAGTTACCCAATCCCCACCCCCATCTCCCCTTCCGTAACCCTTTGTTTGTTTCCCAGAGTTAAAAGAGTCTCTCATGGTTTGTCTTCCTCTCTAATTTTCCCCATTCGGTTTCCATCCTTTCCTTTATAATCTTTCACTATTTCTTAAATTCTACGTATGTGTGAAACCATATGATGATTGCCCTCATCCGACTGACTTATTTCACCCAGCATAATACTCTTCAGTTCTATCCAGGTCGAAGCAAATGGTGGGTATTTGTCCTTTCTGATGGCTGAGTAATATTCTATTGTATATACACCACATCTTCTTTATCCATTCATCTGTCGAAGGACATCGTATGCCCACCCATGTTTTATAATTACATTTTATTGTAACTGTGAAGCACTTACCAACATCATTAGTAGCATACAATTGTAAATGGCAATAAACTACCAATACAAAAATTTAATATTCAGAGAAAAATCTAATGGTACATAAATTTAACTAAAATGTTATATTTAATATTTATATCTCCATTACAGAATATATCTACTATATAATAAGATTAAAATCTAGTATTCATCAAACTACAAATAACTATTTTTATTTGTTCTTATGATATGACCCATGTCATGAAAATAAGGGAAATAAACATGAACTTTTGACATATTAGATAACGGGAATTTTTAAATGCAATGAAACATTTTTTAAAAAAGATTTTATTTATTTATTAATGAAAGACACAGACAGAGAGATAGGCAGAGGGAGAAGCAGGCTCCATGCAGGGAGCCCAATGTGGGACTCGATCCCAGGACACCGGGGTCACGCCCTGAGCCAAAGGTAGACGCTCAACCACTGAGTCACCCAAGCATCCCAAATGCAATGAAACTTAAGCTTACTCAAATGTTTTTCTCAAAGGCCTTAGTAAAAAAACAAGCTGTGCTTTATATACAGAGTAGAAGATGTTTTATGGAAGAGCAAACTGACTTCATGTAAGTAATATAAAGGGACAAATTTTACAGTGTCATAGCAATAGTTATGATAATTATATCTAAAAGACATTTACGGGGGTGCCTGGGCGACTCAGATGATTGAGTGTCTGACTCTTGGTTTCAGCTTGAGTGGTCGTCCTGGAGTCGAGGGAGCAGGCCCTTGTTCGGGCTCTGTGCTTAGCAGGGAGTCTGCCTGAGATTCTCTTTCCCTCTCGGCCCCTCACCCCCGCTGTGTGCACACTCTCTCCCTCTCTCAAATAAATAAATAAATCTTAAAAATGAAGACATGTGTGTATGTCTATAGAAGACATACTTTAGATGAAAAGTTACAAATAGATTAAAAGTAAAAAGATAGAAAAAAAATACAAGTTTCTCCCAGGATCTGAAGGTGGAGTGTTCCTATGAAACCTTACAAAAGTCAAAATAGCATGAAGCAAGAAGTATTCCTCACTTCATGAAAGTTTGTGTTATACCACTTCACTTTTATGAAAGACCTATGTTAGAAACTGTTTTTGCTAATTGGAACAGTAGGGTCTTTTTTTTTAAAGATTTTATTTATTTATTCATGAGAGAAGAGAGAGAGAGGGAGAGAGAGAGAGGGGCAGAGGGAGAAGCAAGCTTCCTGTTAGGAACCCGATGTGGGACTCGATCCCAGATCCCAGGATCACGCCCTGAGCTGAAGGCAGACACTCAACCACTGAGCCACCTAGGTGTCCCGAAATAGCAGTTTAATTTCCTTTAGGGGAGGAGAGTTTATAGACAGAACCAAGGAATGGTGACATTTGTGTTAACTATATGCTTTACACATTTTAAAAATCTTTAAACGTTTGAAAATACACATATATCCATAACACCACAAGCCTGGGCATGCTGATCTTGCAATGCACATTTCTGCACTAGGAAAGTTCATAAATGAATTGTCAAAACAATTTTCAATACAATGACAGCCAAATAAATACACAAAACTCCAAGAATAGTTATTTGTATTATGTAAGCAACTACATAAGAGCCAACACATGGTGGATTTTGGATTGAGGACATCCAAACATAAAAAACTTTGAAGAAGCCATAAGCAGAAAGCAAAAGAAAACACCAACAAAAACAGAAACAGCAAGAAACAAGGGTAATGATTATAAAAATCCACTGAATGTAGACTATGGCAAGTATATGAAATTTTGGTGAAATCAGAGTAAAAATTAATTTAAGTGTGAAAGAAACAAATCCAGGACATCACTGAATATACTTGGTATTCTATCAAGGAGAAGGAAATACAAGAGGAAACTAAAGTTTGATCTGACAGGGTTTTATATACAGCACAAGAAAATGAGGACAAGTATTCATGAATAGGGGCAGGCATAAATTGTGTCTCTCTAAATTTTTGATATAAAGGAGGAGGGCATATGTCTGAATTAGCTTAGATAAAAGATGCAAAGGATGTGATAAACAGGGCTAACTGAAAGACCAAGAGTTAATATTAAAAATCACTAAGAAATATTTGTTAGGGAAGAAGTTTGTGTTTTCTTTAAAAGTATTTGAAAGGAGGGGATCCCTGGGTGGCTCAGCGGTTGAGCGTCTGCCTTCAGCCCAGGGCGTGATCCTGGAGTCCCAGGATCGAGTCCCACATTGGGCTCCCTGCATGGAGCCTGCTTCTCCCTCTGCCTGTGTCTCTGCCTCTCTCTCTGTGCCTCTCATGAATGAATGAATAAAATCTTTATGAAAAAAAAAAGTATTTGAAAGGCACAGTCCAATGTTCTATATATTGTACTATTACCAGTACCATTATATTCTGCAAACTGGCAATAATTAAATATTGAGCAAACAAACTGCTACTGTATAAATATGCCAGCCATTTTAATTTCTCAAAATTATGTATTTAAATTGATAATACACAGCACATTATAAAAATTATTAACACAGTAAGAAAGCACAGTGAGTGGAAAGTAATTCTCCTGAAATAACAATTCCTCAGTTTTCCTACACTGGTTGCCAGTTTTTACATACTCTTCTGAATTTCCATTTCTATTCAGGTTTATTTCTTCACTCTATTCTGATCCCCTAATCTGTCAACCTATATACCCAGATGATATATACACACACACACACACACACACACACACATACATTTTATATATATACATTAAAGCTACATATCCTAAATTTTCCAAATGAGTCCAAACTTCTATTTACTTTTTCGAAGCAGAAGAGTACTACCCCCTCATTTGCTTACTGTTTTGAATAGTAACATTAAGAGTTCCAAACTAGAAATCAGAATATATGTTTTGGAATCTGGTTTAGAAAATATTTTAAGAATGAAAAGTCACGAGGTGCAGAAATGAATACTGTCACATTACTCAAACTGTCAAACAGTATGTGGGAATATAGGGAAACAAGTGAGTTCTTCTCATATAATAATATAAACAATGCAAATGTATATACATGATGAAACACTGAAAACATTTCCTTAGATTTTTAACCAGTTATTTACACCTTTTTCCTTCTCTCCCACTCACCCCAAAAATACTATTTTTCTGGTCAATATGGCTGAATCCTAAAATTATGCTAAATGAATATAAATTAGTAAGTTTTTTTTAAAAAATCAAACTAAAGACAATTTAAAGTAATAAAATACATTAACATCATCTCAAATATTTAAAATTCTCTCATATGTAGGAGAAAAATGGGCCTTCAAAATGGAGAAAAATTCATCAACGGGTTTTAAAATAACAATGAAATAAAGAGCAGAACAGACAAGACTATGATTGGCCTCTGGCTTCCTTCAATATAGAAGTATTATAAAGGGGAGAGTAAGCCAGCATTGATATAATAAAGAAACCTCCACTTTAATAAATCATTTTTTCAGGAAAAAGAGAAGTCTGCAAAATCTGTGAAAGTGATTTATCTTCAGGTGAATAAAATGAACAGCAATTGATCTTGTACCCAGGGAGTGATTCTTCTTCTACCAGTTACAAATATATCTCTGTTAAATATCACTAGAATGGGTTGGGTGGTCTCATGTTTTGAATAATTTATTTGTACATTTAAGATTTAGGATGTATTCTGAGGTTTTACACCAAATGCCACTGTTTCAATTGGGTGATTAACTTGCCTATTATTTGGTCATTTTGTACATTTGTAAAATGAATCCAGCCTGATATAAGAGCATATGAGTGGCACTAAACATAGATTTGAAGAGGAGTATCAAAGGTAAGACCTCCACAAGGTTTAAGCTTGAGACACATTAAATGGGTACAAATTGGTCAAATGAAGAAAAATAATTTTACAGACAGAGAAGATACTATGTTTATGTCTATGAGATAGGTGACCACCAAAAGTTTCAATTTATAGCACAGAATTCTGAAGAAATCAGGAAGGCCCTCTAGTTTTGTTTATAAAGCAGATCATTTTGAAAATAAAACTTTTACTTACATTTGGATCCCTGGAATTTTGTGAAGAAGGTAATAAATAGACCAACGCAAAATAGTTAACAACATTTATTTTCATGCAATTAGTTCTGTAGTCTTTTAAGCCTTTGCTTTGTATAAAAAAAAACTGCACACCATGGGATTATTCTGTCATGGAAAGAGAATTAGTTTAGATATAAGATGCAAAGTATGTGAATAAAGAGGACTTATGCAATGACCACATACTAATTTTAGATTCACAGTTAAGTTGCAAAAATAATACAGAGGGCTCCCATGTTACCCTCTCTCAGCTTGCTTTAATGATAACATATTATATGATCACAGTCCATTTTCAAGTTCAGGAACCTGACATTGGTATAATAGTAAATTACTGAATCCATTCCGGTTTCACTAGATTTTATCGACATTCTTGCTTGAGTGTATTTATAGTCTATGCAATGTTATCAGCCATATAGATCTATGAGACCACCACCGCATTCAATATATAGAACTGTTCCATCCCCACCAAGAAGACTCCTTGTATGACAACTTTATACTCACACTATCTATCCTCTCCTTTCCCCTTCATCCCTAGCCTCTAGCAACCACTATTCTGTCTTCCAAAACTATACGTATATTTTAAATTTCAAGAACATTATATTATTGAAATCATACAGAACATCAACTTTTCAGATTGGCTCTTTTAACTCAGTGTGATGCCCTTGGTATCCATGCATATTGCTGTCCGTCTGAATACTTTTTTCCTTTTTAAATTGAGTCATAGGGCAGCCCAGGTGGCTCAGCGGTTTAGCATCTGCCTTCGGCCCAGGGTGTAATCCTGGAGACCCGGGATGGAGTCCCATGTTGGGCTCCCTGCATGGAGCCTACTTCCCTCTCTGCCTTGTGTCTCTGCCCCCCCCCCTCTCTCTCTGTGTCTCTCGTGAATAAATAAATAAATAAAATCTTCAAAAAAAAAATAAATAAAATCTTCAAAAAAAATAAAAATAAAGCTGAGTCATATTCTATCTTATAGATGTATCAGTCCATCTATCCATTCACCTGTTGAAGGTTATTTGGATTGTTTCTAATTTGGAGCAATTACATATAAAGCTGCTGTAAATATTTGTGTAGCAAGTTTTTTGTGTGAACATAAGTTTTCATTTCTCTATGATAAATACTCAAGAATTTGGAGTCATATGGAATGTATGTTTAATTTTATAAGAAATGCCAAACTGTTTCCCAGAGTGGCTATGTCATTTTACATTCCCACTAGCACATGTTATTGTCAGCAATTTTAATTTTTAGTTATTCAAATATATATGCAGGGATTTCACATGTAGTTTTAATTCATACTTTTTCTGATGGCTAAAGATATTGAAAACATTTTATATGTTTTTCTGTCATCTTATATACTCTCTTATCATTTAACATTTTAAAATACATGATCTGAAGAGGGAATATACAATAACAACTCTAAATGTGCAGTTAGGAAGCTCTTCTAGGTAATTAAATAGTATGACAACAGGCATAAATATATAGAAATTAATGAAGCTGTATGAATAAAAAGTAGAGACAAGCGTAAGTATAGAAACTATAATCTAATTTATCTAGAAAATATCATTAAAGGGATGATTTGACTAAAGTTGTTTATTATAATAATCCAGGAAAGGAACTTAAAAGTAATAAGGGTATGCATCAAATGCTGTCAGTGCCCCTCTTATATCCTTTGGACCTAACCATTTGCCCTTGTTCCAGGTTACTTTGAACAGCTATGCCTGTCTATGCCTAAGATCTTTCCTCCTGAACTGGTGAAAGCTGCTATGCCCACCTGAGCACGAGGCAGGTGAATAATTCTCTGGGTTCCACTCCACAACCATTAACAGGAAATACACTCACACTTCCTGTCAGTTCATTCTGAAAGCAATTTTGACACTGATTTTTCTCAAAATTTCCCCACAGGATAAAACAACAACCTAGCAGGGTATCTGGCTTAATTACTTTTTATTAGTTGCACTGTCTTCCCTGAATCACCTCCATGCCACCCCTGCCAGCATTACCTACATCTATCATATAGACCATTTGTTCTAAAATCTATGTCCAAGGTTACATTGCTGAAAAAATCTATAAAAATCAAACCAGTCACCAGAACAAAATAAGTCTCCTTTAAAAATAAATATTTAAAACAAAAAGGTAGGGACAATAAGATGTATAAGCTTTCCATTTACTATTTACTCTTTCTTATTAGTCTTATTTCAAAATCCCCTTCAACTATTTTTTTAAAGATTTTATTTATTTATTCAAAGAGATGCAGAGAGAGAGAGAAAGGCAGAGACACAGGCAGAGGGAGAAGCAGGCTCCATGCAGAGAGCCCGACGTGGGACTCAATCCAGGGTCTCCAGGATCACGCCCTGGGCAGCAGGCAGTGCCAAACCACTGAGCCACCGGGGCTGCCCCCCCCTTCAACTAATTTAATAGCACTTCTTCTATGCATACTGAAAACACATTTTCTAACATATACATTATATCAAAATCCAACAACAGTGAAAATTTATATGTAACTATACGACATTCTCAGCCTGTAAAATGTAATAATTTCAACTTTTAGACTCATTTTAACATGATTATAGAGACCAAAAACAAAAAATCCCAAACACATCAAGGGTTACTATGAAGATGTAGTTATCAGTACAGCATAATATTGGAGAAAGCATAAACATACAGATCAATGGAACAGAATAGAGAGTACAGAAATACAACCATATAATTGATTTCCAAGAAAACCATAAAGGCAATTAAAACAATTTTTAAAAAACTCAGGAAAGGGTATGGACTAGAACAATTAGATATCCATAAGCCAAAGTGGGAGAAAAAGAGGAACCTTATTCACATCTCATCTTCTACACACAAAAATTAACTCAAAATGGATCAGAGATGTAAACATAAAAGCGTTTTAAAACAATAAAGCTTTTATTAGAAAATATCAGAGAAAATCCTTCTGACCCTGAGTTAGGCCAAGAGTTCTTAATAATACATAAAAGCATAATCAATAAAAATCAAACTGATAAATTGGTAAGAACTTTGGCTCATTGAAAGATACTGTTCAGAAAATGAAAAGATAAGAACAGATGGGAGAAAGTATTTGCAAATCACTTATCTGATGAAAGATTTGGATTCAGAATATATAAAGAACTCTCAAAACTCAGTAATAATGAAAATAAACAACACAATGTAAACACAAAAACTTACAAATGTTTATAGCAGCTTTATTCAAAATGGCCGAAATGAAAACATTCTAAATATTCCTCTACTGGGGATGAATATAGAAGCTGCAGCACATCTATATGATGGAATACTAGTCAGCAGTAAAAGAAATAAACTACTGATACACAACAAAATGGATGAATCTCAGATGCACTTATGCCAAGTGAAGGAAGCCAGATTCAAAAGCTATACACTATATGATTCCACTCATTTGTGTCAAGAACTCCCAATGAGTTGGAGAGAGCTAAGTTGCCAGATCCTACAGTAGTCCATTTAGACAAGACAAAATGTATCACTTTACTATGTTACAATTATAGGCTAAATCAGAGGAAGTACCAGCTCTCCACTTCCATTTTCCCTCAAGGACCCGCACACTAGTCAAGGATCAAGTGTATCAGCACAGATGTGGGGAGATCCCAATAAAAGGCTCTTGCAGCTTTATGACCCAGGGAAGATCGGGCTAGCAGTGGAAAAATCCCGAGTACTACGTTACAGCAGAGAAAGGGGTCTTTACAGTCTCACTCACTTCCCCAGTAAGAAGGTGCAGACAGAGGCAGACCTCTCCGGAAGGCCCAAATAAAGAGGTCCTCAAATGAAGATGCAGGGGTTACGAATGCAGATATAGGTAAGAACATAGCTGGTCAGTGAGGGATGAGTCCTTGACTGAAACTGCCTTCAAAAAAAAAAAAAAAAAAAAAAAAAGAAAAGAAACTGCCTTCAGAAGCTGCAATGTACTGGGTTTGTACCAGGCTTTCCCACTAAAACCAGGTACATAAAACCTTTATAAATGCCTCTGATTGGGCCTGAAAAATCACATAGAAGTTTTTAGCCAGGAGCTGGATTCCTCAATATGAAACACTGAAAAAGGCAGAACCAGAGGGACAGAAAAATATGATATGGGATTTGATTTTACACTTTTTAAAAAGGCTAACAAAAAAGTCTGTTACTAAATTCACAGATGAAGGCAGAAGACATGAGACAACTGAGTCAAACACAAAAGACTTTATTACTCATGGTAAAGTATAAGAATATAAACATATCTGCACCAATTACCCCTCCACCATGTCCTACAGGGGGAAGATGATATGGTTCAGATAGATGGCTATGTATATGCAGTGGGTTTGCACGGGCAGGTGAGGAACATCAAGCCTGGGGAATCCACCAATTTTACAGCAAACAGTAATGAAGTCTGTTACCTCATATCTTAAGTCCATCAGCTGTATAAACAATGCTCAGAAATCTCCCAGGAAAAGAAGCAGGTAGAGCCTTATTCTTGGCGCACCAACCAAGAAGCACTACTATCTCTACCAACAAAAACAGAATAGCGATTGCTAAGAGCTGAGGTGGGGGGAGGGGGGGGTGATTCCAAAGGGGCACGGGAAAATTCTACGGTGATGAACTATTCTATAGCTTATTTCTGGTAGTGGTTACATGGCATGTGTCATAATGTTATGGAACGGTGCATTAAAAAGGTCAGTTTAACTGTATGTAAATTACACCTAATTTTTTTAAACAAAAAAATACTGGAAAAAAAAAAAGTAAATCTAAAAGACCAAGGGGGTGGGGGGATGCCTGGGTGGCTCAGAGGTTAAGCGTCTGCCTTCCACCCAAGGTTGATCCTGGAGTCCCAGGATCAAGTCCCACATCGGGCTTCCTGCATGGAGCCTGCTTCTCCCTCTGCCTATGTCTCTGCTTTTCTGTCTCGAATGAATAAATGAATAAATGAATGAATGAATGAATGAATGAATAAGAAAAAAGAAGAATACTTAGGGACTTTGTATTAACATCCCCACGTAGCCCTTTGTGTATGTCTACTTTCAATTTCCAACCACTTAATGTTTGCAATACTCATTTACAGTTAATTGATTATACTTTTAGATATACTTAAACAACCTATTCAAACTTACTGACTCTGGACTGTGTTTCTAAATCTCTTGTTTTTACAATTCTTGAGAAGGAAACAGTTTAAACTTGCAAAACCACATAAATACTAATACAGTTTACTGTTGCCTTTCAACTTTCTAAATTAAGATATCCAAAATATATTAACATTTGGCAAGCTTCCCCTCACCCTCCCTACCACCAGTATTAACTGACAAACAATAAATTTTAAAATCATTAAATTGCCATTGTTCATGTTTCTCCTATTGACCAGTGATCTAAACATTCATTTTAGTTAAGAAGGTTTTTAATAGAATGTAACATCTGTTTTATGTTACATGAGAGACAGCAAAATTCTTCCTCTCTGACTGGATTATTAATGTTCATGCCTTCTATGGAGTTATTCTCTTCATTCAGCAGCCCCACACTAGCTCTCAAAAGTGCAACATACCCCCTGATGTAATACATTTTCCTGCTAACTGCACAATACCGTGGATATCATAACTTTAATGTGACATACTGGTATTTCTTTTTTAAACCACAAATGCGTTTCTTATTCTCAATCACAAATTTAAATTTCCTGTATATTCCCAGCCCACCAGGCATTTTTGTTTTAAAACAGCTGAATAAAAATAGATGATCTCTATTTTTTGATTTGTCATCTCATTTTTTATAGACCGCTTTCCAACTTTTAGAATGGAAAAGTGAAAAGATATTTGTTTTTATGCTTTTACTATTAAATCAACTCAAGAAAAAAAATATATCAACTCAAGCTTCAGAAAAATTTTACACTAGTCCAAGACATGTAAAATTATTTAAAATAATGTTTGCATTAAATTCATAACAAATACCTTTCAGAGAGGCATTGTTCCAGTGCTCAGCTCCAAAATCATTTTAACATGAATGTTTTTGTTTTCATTTTTAAAAGCTCTCAAAATTTGGTATTTTCCTCATTTTGTTTCTGAGATTCACACCAAGATTTATCTCAGACAATCTTACATTTCATGGATTAAAACGAAGGTAAAATAATAGGACAAATGGAGTTATTATTGTATTTATATTACCATTAGTTTTTCGTGTTTTGCAATATTTTGTTCATTATGAATAAATTCTGACAAAATTGAGACAAACCACATCACTACTGATGATTCTCAATTAGTTCTTCAGTTCATTTCCCCTGCCTAACTCTAAGAAAACTACATATGGTTTAAACCACTGGTATTTTTTACTTTCTGCCAATACACAAATCATGCTTTTTTTTGTGTGTTGAAAACATTCCCATGAATAATTATAATAGTCTCCAAAGAGACCAGATGGTAATAAACTCTAGAGCAGATCTGGAAGCTAACCATAAATTTACCTTTTCATAGTCTCCCACCATAATACCGTTCTTTGTGCTATGCCATTAAAAAAAATACTGGTGATAGAAACAATATGAGTATGCTTTGTACTTAAATAAAAAGATACACAATCATGTTAGGGTCTTTCATAACTATACACCCCTCATCTTATATTGTTATCATCAACAATTTTTAAGAGAGCATCAGCTTCATAGAGTTATGACATTACTAAACACATTATAATGATATTTACATTAGCAAAATTACTATTAAGCTAAAACACAAGATATATGATCCAGTTAACAGCAACAAAAGATTTGAAGTTAAAGAAATAGAAACACACATATAAGCTAAAGTTAATATAGAATTGCCATTGATTGTTATTTTGTTTTTCTTCTGGGAAACATGATCAAATTATTCTGGCCATGCTTTCAATTTAAGTAAAATATCTTGTATAATCACTTATCACTCCAATAATTTAAGAGTACAACATTTGTGAGAAATAAAAATCAACAGTGGTTTGCAAAGCAGAAGCATGATTCAAAAATTTTAAAACACACGATGGTTTATACATTTAAATTTTAGGCACTGGCCTGCATCTGTTTAAAAACTATAAGTTAGCCAAGAGCCAAAAATTAGTTATTTTGTACTTTTTGATTTAAGCTACAATATTAATGTATACTATTTCTGTATACATTGAAATATATAATCTGTAATGTTCCTGCTATTAAATTATTCTTATAGCTCAAAACAATAAAGATATAAAATTACAGAGAGAAAATAGAAATAAAACAAGAGGCAAGAATAATAACGTTTCAACAGGAAATATAAATGTTTGGGGAAGAGAGACATGATTGGCAAACAGGGATAAATATAATAATATCCAGGGGCACCTGGCTGGCAGAGTCAGTGGTCATGAGTTCGAACCCCACAATGGGTATAGAGATTACTTAAATAAAGAAATGATAATGATAATGATAATAATAATCTGTCCAAAAGTACTTTATCTTTTGTTTGCTATTATAAATGAGGTTTGTAGTTTGTGTATACAGTCTATTAATTTCAGTGCCTCAATTATTTTAAATCCAGCTAATTTATTGATTCTCTGTTTTTAACTCTTGATTGTATTCTACTGGGGTTTTCCACTATAGAATCACTAAAGATAGTGCTATTTCCCCCATTTTATCTATAAAACATGATGCTGGCATTGAAATTGAGAGAGATAAATCTATCATGTTAAAGAATCATATCTATCATCATCAACAGGTGCTGCTTTAGAATCTTCAGAAAAGATTCTATTGCTCGTTTATTGATATATGACCAAAATAATAAATTTTGTATTACTGAACCATCCTTGCATTCCCAGAATTAGCCCTACTTCCCAACTTGGTCATTATTACTAATGTGGTACTAGTTTCTATTTTCAAATATTTGGGGATCTTCGTAATAGTCACAAAGAGAATCTATATTTTTCCTCTTAGTTTTATGCTCACTTATTTTTCTTTCTGCTATCCACGTGGGGTTATAGAATCAATGTGAGACTAGTTTAAAAAAAATCTAAAAACTTTTTTTCTCCTATGCTCCCAAGTTATTTAAAAAATTTTTAAATTTTATCTGTCACACATAGGTTTGGTATATTTTCCCAATGACGCAACTAGGGCTATTACTCTTGTGGAGAAAAAGTTCTTTGATAATCTGTTCTATTTCTTGTATGGGCATTATTCCATTTAGATTTTTCATCTCTTTTTAGAGCGAATTTTGGCAATTTATTTCTCTTGGAAAGTAGTTCACTCCATCCATAAAAATGTAAACCTTCAATGGGATATTTTCCACATACCACATTGATAAAGAATATTCTGAATAACATTCTGAATTAGTAAGGATGTATTAAAACAAACATGTTTAGGGCACCTGGGTGGCTCAGTTGATTAAGCATCTGACTCTTGATTTCACCTCAGGTCATGATCTCAGGATCCTGGGACTGAGTCCCATGTGGGACTCCATGCTCAGTAGGAAGTCTGCTTGAAGATTCTCTCCTTCTGCCCCTCATCCCACTTGTGCTGTCTCACTCTCTCAAATCAATCAATCAATCAATCAATCTTTTTAAAAAATTGGTAAAATTTTAACATGGAAAAAGCTGGCAACTTCTAAAAAAGTACTAGACCTATGCTCTTTGAGTCAGCAATTCTATTCCTAAGAATAAACAATATAGATATACTTACACAAAAGGAAAATGATATATATATTAAGGTACTCTCTGAAATGCCTTTGGTAAGCCACTTAAATGTCCAAACATAGAGGACGGTTGAATAAATGATAATGCTGTCATAGAATAGTCCATTACAGCCATTAAAAAGAATTAGCCAGATCTATTTTGTGCTGATGTGGAATGATTTCCAATACATGGTAAGAAAAAAACCCAAGATACAAAACTATGTATATAGTATAATACATGCAGAAAATACACATCAACAGATATATACACATAGATTTAAAGGAACAGAGTATTTTTGGAAGCATGTATAAAAAACTTGTTATAGGAATTCCATATTATGAAATCAACTGGGCAAGCCGAATATGGCCAAAAGGGGGGGGGGAATCCCTCTACTTTTCAGGATACACCCCCTTGTACATTTAAAATTTTGGATTTTGTACACATCAGTTATCTGCTGCAGCCAAACATAGTGGAAATATAATCTTACATAGTTTTTATGGCTCAGGATTTTGAAAGTAGCTTATTAGCAGAGCAGTTCTGGCTGAGTATATCTCATTAGGCTGTAGTGAATAAGTTGGCCAGAGTTCCAATCATCATGAAGATTTGATTAGGGCTGGCTCTTTCATATGGCTAGCATTTGGTGCTGGTTGGTAGTGAGAAAGCTTTAGTTCCTCCCTATGTGGGACTTCCCATACACTGATTGAATGTCCTTATGACATGGTAGTTGACCTGATAGGCATTTCAAAAGAAAATCGTGTGGAAGTAACAATGTGTTTCATGATCTAACCTCAGAAATGGCACACCGTCATTGCCACACTTTTCTTTAGAAGCAAGTCACTAAATCAGGCCCATAATCAAGAGCAGAGAAATTAGGTTCTACCTTCTAAATGAAGGAATGTCAAAGAATTTGTGAACATACTTTTAAATATCCAAAATGTATATATCACATTTTGGAAAATACAAATAGAATAATTTTATGAAATTGAAGCAAAAGATTCACTTAATTTTGTTAAAGACAAGCTTTCATCATCAATTAAAAGAATGATGGAGAGGACTGGTACATTTAACTTTTATGAAATGGTAACATACATTTCAATCCAGGATGAACATATGTTGATATCTAAAATTCAACCCATAATATGTGCTTCTAAGAAGTTACAGTAGGGCTAAATGTTGGCAAATTGAACTCCAATAAAAAAATTTTTTTTAAAAGTTACAGTAGGCAGATCAGTAATTTAATAAATATATAACTAAAAATAGGAGTGTCTGAAATATGAATACAGGACTCTTTCGAAACTGACTTTGTCCATACAATTTATCAATGTGCACCACCTACTTCATAGAAATATTTTGTGAAAATATTGAGGAATTAGGTCACATAATCTTTGATAATGTGGTTGACACTGAAACCTAATAACACCTATCATAACAAAGTTTTTTGTGCAAGCACATTACCTACTATTCATTCCTTTATTTTATACTTTACTCACACATCCCCAAATGTATAATGTACATTTTACAGTGTACAAATGAGCAAAGTAAAGCATAGGAAGGCTATATAATGCCCAAGATCACACACAGTTAAGAAGTCTGTCATATATTTTAATTATAAGTCTCCCAGAACTAAGCACGTAAGTCAAGAAATATATTGTTCTTAGTCTATTTTCTTTTAGTTGGAATACTATTTTTACATTATTTTCCCTGAGACTGTGTTTTGGTGGCTCTGTAAAACTACATGTACAAACTAAATTTACCTCAAAAAACAAAGCAAAATGTTTTCTCCCCCAAACAAATATAAAATTGTAGAACTATTAATAAACACATACACTGACTTACATACAACTGGAAGAAAACAAAAGAAGAGGTTACTGGTCATTTTTTCCTTTCTTTACTTTTCAATTTTCTAGCATAAGTTTAACATTTAAAACCAATTTAAAAAATTTAACGAATCCTACATATCTGCGGGTGTGTAACGTTAAAGTGTAAATCTGCCACAACTTCTAAGATGCCAGGTTTAATTACCTGTAAAGGTGCCCAACAGCAGAACCTGCTTCCCTACCTACCACATAGTCTCTCCAAAAATATAAGCCCTATCAAGTTAGAAACTTTGTACATGTCCCAAGTTCTGTACATAACTTTTAGCCAATATGGCTACAAAATTAAGATTCATCTCTGAGGTACATAAAGGAGATGGTTAAGAATGGTCAGTTCTTGCTTTAAAAAAACTGCAACACTAACTACACTATCAGTGACTATGATCTGTCACGTTTAGTAAAATTTTCCTCAAGGTAGGATTAAATCTGTAAGTTTTGGGAACGGAAAATGACCCATTAAATAATTTAAAGAAGTGCTCTACATATTTAAAGTTTTAAAATTTTTCATAATTTAAGTCAACATGACACATTTACATAAAATGCTTCATGGAGATGCTACTTTTAAGTTCCCCAGTACTTTTAAATAACTCTAATTTCAAATATTATTTTCCTATGTTAGTTACGTTATCTACCTTAAGAACATTTCCTTTGATTTTTAATACAGAATAGGTGCGAACTATTACATAAAGCACAAAACCCTAGTGGCCAATAAATATTAATAATTACTATTTTTAATGTAAATGAAAAGTAATCTGATCTTTTTAATAAAACATACAAGTGTAATTCTTATTTGTGTAAGTGGTATCTCATCTTCACAAAGAAATGAACTACATTGCTTTTATAAAACTAAATCTAAGTTTATTCTACCAAATCTTTAATTTCCAAATTCTCAATATTTTCAGTTTTCTATTACATCTTGTTAAATCATTTCTAAATACTATAATTACTTTATTTTAAAGATATAATTTATTTATTTATGACAGAGAGAGAGAGAGGCAGAGACACAGGCAGAGGGAGAAGCAGGCTCCACGCAAAGAGCCCGATGTGGAACTCAATCCTGGGATGAGCCAAAAGCAGACACTCAACTGCTGAGCCACCAAGACGTCCCCAAAGTTCTGTTTTTTGAATGGCAAAGTTTTTTTAACTATCTACACCATCTACAACCCACCTCTATTTATTAAGAACAGAGTTTCTCAGTGGTCAGATAATACCTACCCAACGAACCAATCTTTTCCCTTATTTCAAGCCTGCTATATAGCTAATTTTCTCACAGAGACTTCTGAGAAAGAAGAAAATTCCAGTCCATGATGGAATGAACAGCAATTACTACCAGGTAAAATCTATGAAAATGAGGCCAAGGATTGTATCACTATATACTGAATTGTAAATGTTTTACATGGGAGGGATTCAAAAAGAAGAGTAGAAAGTGATAGGGTTCCTTGGACCAATTCTTCACTCTACTTCACAATGTCCTGTATATACACACACACATATCCGTCTTTAGGTCCAAACATATCCAGAGTTTAATTTCAAAACCAGAGAAGAAGTACCTCGGCCTACTTCACACCTTTGCAATTACTTCAAATTCCATTAACAGAAGATCAGGCCTTTTATATTTCATAATATAAATGTTAAACAGGTACATATTTAAGTAAGTTTAAAAATCAATTTGAATATATTCTCTTGAAAATGCCAATGATGGAATGAGATTCTTGACTTCTAAAGGAGTAAAACTGGAAAATGGAAGTCTGAACTTCAGTCCATTCAGGACTCTGAATGGGAGGTAACAATGCCTCTGAGGGGGAAAAGGAGAGACAAGAAGAGAGATGGGAGTTCTAAGTATCTGGTTACCTCTACACAGCAATGCATAGGATAGTGTGTAAGATGCCAATATTTTGGCTCACATTCTCACAGTTAAAGAGGAGTATGAGGCAAATAAAGGAATTTAGAAAGTAATATCACAGATCCTGAGTTAGACAATTCATTATTACAGATTACAAAATTTGATATTACTCAATAGCCAGACAATATTATGAAAAATGAAGAGCAATTTCCTAAGATTTAAGGTAAACTCTAAATATTTTAACAGAGGCATAGTTCATTTACTATTCAAGATTTTTATCAATAAGCTATTACAGTCAAAAGACTAACCATAAAGTACTGTTATTTAAAAAAAAAAAAAAAACTCTGCTGTAAGGATTTTCTTTTTGATATACTTAGAAATTCTTCCCCAGTGGAATCCCAAGAAAATTTTGTTAAAATATTTAACTTAAATTAGAAAAACACTATTTTCCTATATATTTTGTCCTGGATACTATCAATAGAATTCTATGGCTTAAGGATGACTTTAAATGAGTATATCCTAGAAATATTTTTAAACTTCTGCTTTATGTAACACAGAATGTGGTAAGTAAAATTCAAATCTTTGGTTTAACCCTCAGAAATCAACTAATTTGTCAACTGGGTTCTAAGTAACAAAATGAGTCAGGACATTATTTTCTTAGGCATGGTGACTATCTTATGAATGCATGTATTCAAAAGAGTGTAAAAAATATCTTTTGTTTTTAATTTTGTGACCGTTTGGAGTCTTTATGTTTAAAATGTAAACTGCAGGGATCCCTGGGTGGCGCAGCGGTTTGGCGCCTGCCTTTGGCCCAGGGCGCGATCCTGGAGACCCGGGATCAAATCCTACATCGGGCTCCCGGTGCATGGAGCCTGCTTCTCCCTCTGCCTGATTCTCTGCCTCTCTCTCTCTCTCTCTCTGTGACTATCATAAATAAATAAAAATTAAAAATAGATAAATAAATAAATAAATTAATTAATTAATTAATTAAATGTAAACTGCAAATTGCAAGAGGTAGAATTTCTTTTCTACTGAAGTATAATTGACATGACATTATTATTTCAGGTGAACAACATAGTGATTCTAAATGTGTATACACTAGGAAATAATCATCACAGTAAGTCTAGTTGACATCTAGATGGAATATATAGTTAACAAAAATTTTTTCTGATGATGAGAACTTTTAAAGTCTACTCTCTTGGTGATTTCAAATATGTAATACAGTGTTGACTATAGTTACCACATTATACATTATACCCCCATGACTTTTTTTAACTGGAAGTTTGTACCTTTGATACCCTTAACCCACTCCCCCAACCTAGTCTATGGCAACCAATAGTCTGTTCTCTGTATTTATGAGCTTGGTTTTGTGTATGTGTGTGTTTTAGACTCCACATGCAAGATCATATGCTATTTGTCTTTCTCTGACTTACTTCACTTTACATAATGCCCTCAAGGTCCATCCATATTGTCACAAATGGCAACATTTCATTTGTTTTATGGCTGAATAACATTTTGTTCAATATGTGTGTGCACATGCATATACATCACACCTTTTTTATCCATTCATCCCCCAGTGGACATTTAGGTTGTTTCCATATCTTGGCTATTATAAATAATGCTGCAATGAACATGAAGGATATATATAACTTTTTCAATTGGTGTTTTCATTTTCTTTGGATAAATACCCAGAAGTGGAATTGCTGGATCATATAGTAATTCTAGTTTTTTGTTTTGTTTTGTTTTTTTGAAGAAACTCCATACTGTTTTTCATAGAGGTGGCACTGTTTTACATTCCCACCAACAGTGCACAAGAGTTCCCTTTTTTCTACATCCTTGCCAACCCTTGTTATTTCTAGTCTTTTTAATAATAGCAACTCAAGAGGTGGGAGGTGACATGTGATGTGTGGTTTTGATTGCATTTCCTTGATGATCTGTGGTGTTGAGCCTCTTTTCATATATTTACTGACCATTTTTATGTCTTCTTTGCAAAAATTTCTCCTGTGATCTGCTCATTTTTATTTTTCTAGAGAGAGCGAGCAGAGCAATTTGAGGTGTGGGGGGAGAGAAGTACAGGGAGTCAGAGAGACTTGCAAGCAGGCTCCCTGCCCAGCATGGAGCCCGACTCAAGACTTGATCTTACAACTCCAAGATCATGATCTGAGCCAAAATCAAGAGCCGGACACTAAACAAACAAAATGAGTCACCCAGGCACCCCTCTCTTCTGCTCATTTTTAAATCAAATTTGTTGTTTTGTTTTTATTTTTACTATTGAGTTTTATGAGTTCTTTATGTATTCTGCATATAACCCCTTATCAGATTTGCAAATGATTCTTCCCATTCAGTAGGGTGCCTTTCATTTTATATTTTATTGCTTTAAATACATTCTCATCAAATTGCTGGAATGAAAATTAAGTTTAATTCAATTAATGGAATGTCTATCGCATACAAACAGCGACAATTTATTAAGCTCTCATTATGTGTAAGTACCAAACTAGGTATGTTGTTTATATCATCTAATTCTAACATCACACCACATGGAGTTAAGTACCATCAAAGAAAAAAACTTTGAAAGATTTTTAAATGGACAAAATGATTGTAGATATTTGCAGAATCCTATGCATTTATTTTTAGAGCACAGCTTTCTAGATTTCTGATTATATGGGATTTATACCCTTTATCATCTTTAAGCTGTTTTATAAGTCTATACTTACTTACAGCAATAATTGTCATCTATAAATCAGTAAATAAAATCTGACACTATAAAGAGAATTAAAACCTGCCACCCCATCAAAAAGTCAGTTTTGTAATACTTCTAGATTTATTTCATCAACCACACATGTCTCTGAACTTTAAATTTTCTTTTAAATCAATTGCAATATCTTATCTGTTCACTAATTATGAACTAAGTAAATTGTTGATGTGTCTATTTTCTGTAAGAGTTATGACTTTACTCTTTTTTTTTAAGATTTTATTTATTTATTCATGAGAGACACATAAAGAGAGAGGCAGAGACACAGGCAGAGAGAAAAGTAGGCTACATGCAGGGAGCCCAATGTGGGACTCGATCCTGGGACTCTGGGATCACGCCCTGAGCCAGACGCTCAAGTGCTGAGCCACCCAGGCATCCTACGACTTTATGCTTTTAAAAATATTAGGCTATAAAATCACTGTGATTATCCCTATTTTTCAAAAAACGAAACTGAAACTTAAGAAGTTAGCTGACTTGCTCAAGTTTTTGCTTGCCCAGCTTTGCTTAATTCCACAGCACATCCTCTACACCCCTAATCACTATGCCTTGCTAAAATTTAGACTATGTGGTGTTTTACTTTGTTTTCTCAAGTATTTCAACATCAAAAGTACCAAAGAGGGACGCCTGGGTGGCTCAGCGGTTGAGCATCTGCCTTTGACTCAGGGCTTGATCCCAGGGTTTGGGATTGAGTCCCACATCGGGCACCTGCATAGAGCCTGCTTCTCCCTCTGCCTCTGCCTCTGCCTGTGCCTCTGCCTCTCTCTCTCCTGAATAAAAATTAAAAAAAAAAAAAAAAAAAAAAAAAACAACCAAGGGCAGCCCCGGTGGCACAATGGTTTGGCGCCGCCTGCAGCCTGGGGTGTGATCCTGGGGTCCCAGGATCGAGTCCCACATCAGGCTCCCTGCATGGAGCCTGCTTCTCCCTCTGCCTGTGTCTCTGCCTCTTTCTCTCTGTGTCTATGAATAAATAAATAAAATCTTTAAAAAACAACAAACAAAAAAACACAAAAGTACCAAAGAACACAGAAATACTCTAGAAAAGCTTTTCTTTAAAAAACGGGTGGCTTGACAGTACAACTATGTAATTTAATTGGCAAAGACCATCCTCATTGTCCAACCAACTAAATAAATGAGACTTTTCTCTTCCCAAAGAGGACTAGCTTTATTTTTCAGCTCACACATTATACATAAGATATTTAAAGTTTCTGAATTCTAATTCCAAAACTGAATGAAAAGGAATGGAACCAAGGCAAGAGTTTTATATGAAATTAGAAACTATCACTTGTATTATTTCTTACAGAAGTCTTTTTGTTTTCCTCTTAGGCAGGAAAAACAAAATCTCAAATTGTACCCAAGTTTAATGTCATACAAAAGAATAATGCACCACACTGAATGAAATTTATAAGGTTTATAGTTGTAATCTTAATATAAGGTATAAAATAGTTTAAGGAACAAAAAAAATAAAGGAAAAAAAAGAAGGAAGAATAAAGAGGAAAGGGAAGGATTGAGGACGTAAGGAAGAAAGAGAAGGAAGAAGATATATGAATTTTGCTTTACATAAAGAAACCTGACAGCCTCTCTTATGGTGATGATCTCCCCACAAGAACATGCCCTTCACAAAGGACCTTCTCCACCCTTCCCTGGAAAAAGGAGAAGAGGAAGCACAAGAATAAGTGTGGATTGAGCCCCCAACTCCTACTTCATGGACATGAAGTACCCAAGTATACAAAATCCCTACCGTCTATAGCCATGCACAAATGGTAGTTTTGTGTGTTGGCTATTCCACTGTCATCAGCCTACAGGAGGAAAAGCAAGGCTTACAAAAGGATGCTCCTCTGATGGAAGCAACACTAAAAGTACCCAAATCGAGATGAGTGGGAAACTCTCAATAAATAGATTTGGATAAATAAAAAATTAATAATTAAAATTAAAAATAAATTAAAAAAAACTAAAAATCTGACGTAAATTTCAAAATGTCATAAATCCATCAAAATATCACTTAGGAAAACAAAACACTGTTTTCACCTTATTTTAGCTACTGAAGTCTCTCACAAACTAATCCAACAAAGAGAAAAGATTACCAAAGAAAGGAAGTATTGATTCATATTTAAATTTTTTTCAACTGCAAAAAGAAATCACTTCAAATAGTCAACTTTATTTTGTAAGACCCAAATTTACTTAAAATTATTCATTAATCTTAAAATTGGCACCAAGAAGATCCTCCTTTTTAATGACATAAGGTTTGACAAGCCTCTGTGTTGCATCACCATCTGCTACATCCTGCTCTGATATTTATAAATACAGTTGTGCTAATGACGTTTCTATAACTGTTCCAGGTGTAAGACATTAGAATGGAGAATTCTCTTTGATCACTCCAATATCATTTCTTCTTTTTAAATGTAAGCAGTCTGGACTGCTCTCAGATTCCCAGAAGTATATCTAATAAAAATCCTTTTAATCTCTTTTTTCAGGTAAAATAGGTCACAAAAAAAAGAGATAATTGGAAATATATGTTAATACAGAAAAGCCACACAAATTAACTTTTTTTTAAAAGAAAACAAATATGAAGCCCTTGATTTTCATCAATTTTAATTTCTAAATACTATGACTCATTGGAAATGCTACATGGTTCTTGAAATACCAGCTTTATAATTTTTGGTTCAACATGTTTCTACTCATTCAAACACAATTCTTGAAACTTTTTTTAAAAAAGTTTTTAGGAACTCAATGTACATAGTTTGGGAAAGCTTTAAAAAACAATTCTGAAAACTGGTTCATTACATGATGTTTGCATCAAAGAAAAAAAACAAAGCACTTCCCCTATCCTCCAGGTGAAATCTCGTATAAAAATATAAACATACAGGTATTTGGTTCTCTCAAAACTTAATTAAAAATGTGGTTAAAATTTCAATAGTAACTAAATATAAATATGGAGACTTATCTACCTACGAAAGACCTGAGAAATTGGAAAACCAGGAAGCTGATGATCAGAGAACCAGGTTAGGACTTCAAAAAAGACTAAGGATCTAAGAATTCAAGAAGAATCCAAGCTAAATGTTTAATGTTATCTGAAGAAAAAAATTCAGATCCACTGCTGATGGTTTTATATACATGATTACAGGAAAACCTGTAATTAGAGGCATAGTGTCATCTCTACTACTTAAAGACAAATGGAGATGGGGTAAGGAATATATACATATATATTTATAGTAGCTTCTATAAAATGATCTAGAGTACAGCAAAGAAAGAAGCATTACTTTATTTCAAAGATCTCTGCTTTAAATGACAGGAAAAAATATTTTATTTACAAAGATGGTAGTTACTAAAATAATAGAAAAAGGTTATTCTTTATTATTTAATAGAGAGTCATAAAATCCACATAACCCCAACATTTTGGGGGATGACAAGGAGAAGTAATAATTTATTCTACTAAAAAGAAAAGCACAGGCCCAAAATGAAGTCACTTATGTCAAGAGCCCCACATCAGCAAACCAAGACTTTATATCTAACCTAACTGCAATTTCAATACCCCCCAAAATGTAACCTTTTAACCGATCAACATGGAACTTCCTGATGAGCACTAGGAAACGTACTGATAGATCCCTTTCATTCGGAGGGCAACATTCTTTCCTGATAATTTCCTTTTCTCCATTCCCTTTCAGCCTTTAAAAACTGTTCCTTTCTGGCAACTCAACAGAGCTTTCTTCTACTTGTGAGATGGGATGCTGCCTGATTCACAAATCATTTAATAAAGTCAATTAGACCTCAATTTCAGTTTTGTTGTTTAACAATGCTAATGATGATCTACTTATAGTTAACAAAGGATAAAACATCAAATACATTTGATTAGATGCCCTGAACAAACAATGACAAGCTTTTAACAACTACAGAACATTAGAAAAATCAGTAAATCAATCTGCAGGAAACATAAAAACAAGTGAAATTATATAACTTGAAACAACATAAGAATACCACATGTAGATGGTCATCAGACTTCTGAAAAATTCAATAATTCAGAAAAAGGCATAAATGTTCAAAGATCAAAAAGGTATCTAAACATCAAGGAAAACTGATGTCCCTAAGAAGCATGAAAGAAAGAGTTGGTTTCTTCAGAACTATATTTAAAATGATGGACACTTGATTTTCCCTGACAACCTCCAATTCTTCCTAAACTGAAGCTGTCAGAAGTGGAGAGGGTATGTGAAAACACTAAAACTTCAAACATATACACAAGTCAGAACTGAAGTTTTCTAAGGAAGAGAGAAAAATCCTCACTAAGGAGAGCAATCAGAAGTTTCAGTTAAAACACCTGATCTAATTCTGCTTTGCTTACTCATCATGGCATTTTTGTCTAATTTAATCAGAATATTTCCCTATTAAAATGGAGACCACACTGTCTTGTCTATCTCATAAGCTGCTGTGAGAATCCAACGTTTGAGAGTACACAACAGTAGCATAAATAAGGATTGCAAAAAGGTAAAATAGGTAAGTTAAGTAGGCCAAGTTTAAGAAAATCAAAAGCTCTAGTGTGGGAATAAAAATACAACAGGCCACTGGCCTTCATGTAGAGTAACCAAACTTTTAGAATGCTAACTCAAGAATGGACATACCAGACAAAATATATAGATAATGATATAATAAATAATTATGGAACAAACTGGTAGACAGTTCCAAACTCATTCAATAGAAACATCAAAAAAACAATTATCAAGCAGACAAACATGTATAATGGAAATCCAAAGAGAGAGAGGCATAGAAAAAAATACCTGAAAATAAGATGACCTAAAACTTTCCAAATTTGATGAAATACATAAATTTACATGTCGAGAAGCCCAAAGAACTCCAAGGAAGATAAAATCAAAGAGATTCATACCACACCTCAACCAAATTATTAAAGACAAAGAATCTTAAAACCAGAAAAAGAGAAATGAATTTTCATAAATAAAGGGTCTTCAATAAGATTAAAAGCTGACTTTTCATCAGTAACCATGGGGGCCAGAAAGTAGTGAGATGATATAAAAATTGCTTAAAGAAATGTCAACCAACAATTCTATATCCAGCAAAACTATCCTTTATGAATAAAGGAGAAATTAAGATATCCCCTAAGACTTGTCCTACAAAAATGATCTTTTAGTCCTTGAGACTGAAATGAAAGGACACTAGATGGTAACCTGAAGACATAACAAAAAAGAAAGAACACTGGCAAAGGTAACTGCACATATAAATATAAAAGCCAGCATTACCACACTTTTGGTTTGCAACTTCTTTTTTATTCCTGTAGGAATTAAAAGGCAAATGAATAAAACTATAATCATAAATCCAATTAATGGGCACACAATATATAAAGAGGTAATTACTGATAATAACAATATAAAGGTGGAGTATGGAAAGCCAGAGGAAAGGAAGGTTTATATGGCATTGACACCAAGTTGGTACTATTTAAACTAGGCTGTTAAAAGTTTAGTATGTTAATTGCAATCTCCAAAGTAACTACTAAGAAAATAACTAAAATACATACACAAAAGTAAATAAGAAAATCAAAATAGTACACTACCAAAAATAAAAAAAAACATACAAATGAGTACTTGACATGCTCTGAATTGTGTCCTACCCAAATTCATATGTTGAAGCCTTAAGTATTGGAATTTAAGAATGCTACCATTATTTAGAGATAGGGCCTTTATAGTGGTAAATTAAAATGAGGCCCTTATGGTGGATCCTAAGCCAATTTGACCACTATCCTTATAAAAATAAACACAAACACAAACACATAGAGAGACCCAGAGGTGTGCAGAGTGATAATTATGCAAAGAGATAGCAACAGGAGAGAGGATTCAGAAGAAATCAAAACTGGGACAGCTGGGTGGTTCAGTCAGTTGAGTGATGGACTCCTGGTTTCTGCCCAGGTCATCATCTTGGGGTTGTGGGATGGGCCCTGCACGTGGGGCTGGGCCTCCATGTTCAGCGTGGAGACTGTTTGGGATTTTTCTCTCCCCCTCCCTCCTCCTCTCCCCCTCCCCATGCTCCTGTGTGTATGTGGGAGGGCACACTAGCATGCGTTCTCTCTCTCTCTCTCTTCTTCAAATAAATAAAATCTTTAAAAAGAAGAAATCAAAGCTGTTGACACCTTGATCTTGGACTTCTAGGTTCCAGAACTCTGAGAAAATAAATTTCTTTTGGATAATCACTCAGTCTGTGGTATTGTTATGGCGGCCTGAGTAAACCAATAAAATACCTATTTGAAAGTATGTATTATTCTGTTATAAAAGTGCTACTATTTAAACAAATCAATAGGAACAATTAATAGTGCTAATTAGTAATCAAAAGTAGAACTAATTAAATAATATGCATGAAGAAAATATGATACTAATTAGTTTCTTCTGTTAAAATAAATACAGCAACTTATTTTACCTTTTTTTAACTCTTTGTCGGAATTTAAATTTTATAGGCCATATTGTATATTCTTAATATATATAAACATAAAATTTTTAAAAAGAAGAGTAAGGACAGTTGGATTAAACAGATATTACCAGTATTTAGAAAAAAACATGTTTCTTTTTGTTCCAGAAAATGGAATAGTTTTACTCTTTGTATCTCCTTTCCAAAATACTTTTCTGAACTGGGTAGAACCATTAGGACAGCCTTCTTTTTAGTGTGGTAAAACTGAATATGGTTAAATTTAAATTTCATTTTGACCACTCTGCTTGTATCAAGTCCAAATTCTTGGTGTCAGTCCTGTGATGATACCAAACTACATATCTCTCAATAAAAGCATCTGAGCACAGAATGCTTAGGACTGTACTTAATAGCAATGACAGGTATTTAGATACGTAAGAATTAGTTTCAAACTGCACAAGATATCCATCTCCTTTGAATCTAAATGCTACAAGATATCCATCTCCTTTGAATCTAAATGCTTGTTTTAGTATTCCAACTGTTTATCAATCATGTTTTGTATTGACAGATTACTTATATATGCTTTCCATGTGTAAAATGAGCATGATTTCAGAAGGACACTAGTAATTTCAATTTATGCTGTCAAAGTTGCATTCCAAATGAGTTACGGTTTTAGAAAGAAATAGAGAAGGTCTTATTTAACTTGGCTGCCCTTTTGTGGTGAGGTGATTTTTTTTTCCTCCACCTTGAGTTACAAAGTAATCATATTATACAAAAATGAGACATTTGTTTGTTGTGTAAATTTTTTCTAGTCTCCTTATAGCTTCTTCAAATACCACTGAACACTTTTGAAGAAATGGCATATAAATTTGTTTTAGTATAATCTTTTTCTCTATTCTCATCCTAAATGTATTGCCAAATTAGGTTAGACAGGACATTCTTGTCTCACACTTTAAAAATATTTTATTGCAGGATATCTTTTCTAAGTCCAACAACAATTATAGCCATTTTTAAGGCACATGTCCAAGGAGGCTACCTCCTTCTATTCCTTTATGGTCAAAAATCACATTAAATGCATCTGTACATATTGAGAATAGAATGTCCCAAAATGCTCACTATGAAAGCATCAATTTCACAGGTAAGCAAATTATACCACCTTTTAGCAGTGTTCTATATAAGAGGTTCAGAATTCTTTTCAGAGAAGATTTTAAAATTTTCATTAAAAAGAAGTTTACACCGAATAAAATTTTCCAAAATTTAAATTTGCACTGTCAAACATGCAGATGAGAGAAGTCTAGAATTGTATATGGACATCTTAACAACATTGTTTTATGTTGCCTGTGGTTACGTTAAAATCTTCAAGAACATAATTTAACAAATCAAAGTATCACAAAAGTAATGGGAACATTTTCTTGTTGACACGATTTCCACATTATTTTATGTATCAAAGTATGATTGTTGGTCAGATCTGACAAAATGAACTTTAGAAAGTTAACTTTTACTTTCTGTATGACTTTTAGTTCTTCTTTCATAGAAGTGAGGATGTTTGCAAGTAATCCTCTCTTTCACTATTTCTGCATATTTTTCCATAGCTACCATGTAAGGTATTATTAAACCATGGAACAAGGAGAAATCCACTTAAACCTACAATTGGGTGGGGAAATTACCTCGAAGTACTAGTAGTCTCCAAATACATAAACACACCAGCTATCCCAGAAGGCAGAGAACAAAAAGGGCCTATCAACCAAATTAAGATGTTGATAGTACACATTTATCCATTTAAATAAACAAACAGCAAGAAGCAGTGGGAGAAACTAACAATCACAGTGTAACACATTAGGGTGCAAACAAGTTAAGGACCTCACCAGCTGAATGTTCAAATAACCTGTCCATTCACCTCAGCATCCTTCCCTGATGATGATGGTGTACGTATATTTAAGAGGGTCACAGTTTAAGCAAGGGTGCCACAGACAGTAGGGCTTAGTATCACACATACACACTGCATATGTTCCCTGAGAGAAACTCAAGAGCAAAGATGATAACGCTTGAAAAATGACCTGCTAAATAGTTAAGGTTTTATTTGCCTTTCCTGGGTAGTGTGTGGGAGGCCAGAATGAGAACATACTGTCACTGATGAGTGGACAATTTGGGATGATACAAGTATTAGCCCATTGGTATATGATCATGAAATGGTTTTTCTATCCCTTTCTATAAGTAATACTCTTATTTGTTACAACAGTTTTTCTTTAGTCTATCCTTAGCAGTCTTACAGGTTATAAGCTCATTTGTTGCTTATATATAGCACATCAGATTTGCCTATTTCCTGGATTATTTACTATCTATGCTTTTAAAAATGTTGATGACTTCTGGCTCAATCTTTTATGGTACCAGTTTACTATTTATGAATTTCATCCCCTGGTTTTTTCTTGTGTATACAGAAAAACTGAGTATTTTCAAAATGTATATTACATAAAACACACAGAGATACAGAAAATACATATTTCACATGGTATATACCATCAAGAATCATGCAGAATTAAGCAGTCTATGAAAACTTAGATGATCATTGAATTTTTATCCCTTAGACTAGATCTCATCCTATTTCAGATCTCCAGTTCATAGCATCTGGCAGACATTTAGTTAGTATAGCTCTATTGTGTTGTTAGTTGCTGTCCAATACTTGCTTCTTTAATAATATAGAGTGATAGAAAAATGCAAACCTGTATGGAGTGAAGGAGAACTCAAATGGATAAGAAAAGCCCTGGACCAAACAATCAAACACACTAAACACAAAACAAAACTCAGTACTTTCCATGGTGGGCTATCCCTTTCAACCCCTTCCTATTGTATTTCCCTAGACTTTTTAGACAGCTATAAGCTCAACCTCAATGTCCTCACTGAACAAAACTGTATCAGAATTAGATACAACTGAGCAGCCCCGATGTCCTAGTGGTTTAGCACTGCCTTCAGCCCAGGGCCTGATCCTGGAGACCTGGGATCAAGTCCCGCATCAGGCTCCCTGCATGGAGCCTGCTTCTCCTTCTGCCTGTGTCCCTCCCCTGCCCCCGTGTGTCTCTCATGAATAAACAAATAAAATCTTTAAAAAAAAATTAGATACAATTAAGACTATATTGGGATTGTTCACTCTAAAGTTCTAACTATTTTTTCATAGTTTTCTTAAAATTTAGACAAGAGAGCTTAAGTTACCAACTACTACCTGGCACAATGACTAGCACATAGCAGAAGCTCACTAAATATGTGCTTTGTGTACAAATGAATCAGTTCTTCCTATTACTGACTACCAAGGAAAGTCTGAGAAATTGACCTTCTGAAGGGAAGTACTTCTAATGTACTATTTTTTAAAACTGTGTGGTTATCCTAGACATAAATTATAATTTGGCAATTATGTAGTTGGATCATCAGTCAGATGGAAAGGAAAAGTAGTCTCAAAATATTAGGGGAAATGAAAAGCAAAACAAGATGTTCAGTCAAGGGCTAGACTGAAATTACTATTTTTAAGTAGATGAGAACCACAATTCTGGTTGTCCTATCCATAACTGGGTAAAATTTTTTTTCATAACTGGGTAAATTTAAGTTAAGATAAAGAACATTTAAAAATTGCAAAAAAACAAAAACAAAAGGCCTTCAACTTCAGTGGTTTCCAAACTTTCCTTTAAAAAAATAGTATAATTTTTATAAATACTACCACATTAATCCTTACAACATCCAAGATAAGCTTTAACCCACAGATGAAAGACCCAGAAAAGCTGAATAAATTCTCGTGGCTTCAAGGCCATTATAATGACAATGCTTGAACTCAAACTCAGTTCTTTTTTTTTTTTTCAAACTCAATTCTTATGTACTCCCATGGTCCCAAGAATAAGCCCATGCTCTTTTTTTTTTTAAGCCCATGCTCTTAAATTGTTATGTTGCCTCATTGATTGCTGAATAAGCAAATGAAATCTATCACTTGAATCACACAGATATCATTGTCTACAGAAGCATTTCTAGAATCTACTTTTAAAAAAGATTTTTACTTATTTATTTATTTGAGAGAGAGAGAGAGCATGAGCAGAGTGAGGGGCAGAGAACAGGGAGAAGTAGACTCCCTGCTAAGCAGGGAGCCCAATGCAGAGCTCAATCCCAGGACTCCAGGATTATGACCTGAGCCATAGGCCCCCCAGGACTAGACGACTAAGCCACCCAGGCCCCCTTAGAATCTATTTTTAAATTTTCTTGGGATCCCTGGGTGGCGAAGCAGTTTAGCGCCTGCCTTTGGCCCAGGGCACGATCCTGGAGACCTAGGATCGAATCCCACGTCGGGCTCCCGGCGCATGGAGCCTGCTTCTCCCTCTGCCTGTGTCTCTGCCTCTCTCTCTCTCTCTCTCTGTGTGACTATCATAAATAAATAAAAATTAAAAAAAATTTTTTTTCTTTTTTTTTTAAATTCAGGTAAAATAGACATATGCAAACTTTAATCAGTTAAGTGCACAGTGCAGTGGCATTCACATTGTTCAAGAACCATTACCACTATCCATTTCTAGAAGCTTTTCTTCTTGTAAAACTGAAACTCTATAACCATTAAGCAATAATCCCTCCTTCACACACCACCCTTGGCAATCTACTTTCCATCTCTATGAATCTGACAACCCAAGGTATCTTATATAAGGAGAATCATCAGTAGTCAGCCTTTTGTGACTAGATTATTTCACTAAGCATAATGCCAAGATTCATTCACGTTATAGTATGTGTTAGAATTTCCTTCCTTCTAATAGCTTAATATTTTCCTTTTAGCTACAGTGAATAATGCTGCTATGAATACAGGCATACAACCATCTCTTCAAGACCTTTCTTTCAATTCTTTTGGGTACATAATCTTAGTCTGCTCTGGCTGCCATAATGAAATACTATACACTAGATGGTGTAAACAACAGAAATTTATTTCTCACAGTTTTGGAGGATAGGAAATCCAAAATCCCAGGAGTAGTCAATTTGGTTCCTGGAGATGATTTTCTTCCTGGCATGTAGATGGCCACCATCCCACTGTATACTCATGTGGTGGTGGAAGGGAGGGGCAGTGCAAATTCTCTGGTGTATCTTCTTATAAAGGAACTATTTCTTCATGATTAAATAACTCATGTCCTCATTTAAGTCCCTAATAACCTCTCAAAGGCTCCATCTCCAAACACCATCACACTGGGAGTTGGGGCTTCAACATATAAATTTGGAAGGGGACACAAACATTCAGTCCATAGGATACTCAGAAGTGGAACTGTTAGATGAAATGACAATTCTCCTTGTAATTTTTCTGAGGAAGCATACAATTTCCATAGTGTATACATAATTTTACATGCTCACCAACAGTATATGGAGTTTCAAGTTCTCTATATTCTTGCCAACATAAACATAAAAAAATGTTGATGTGACAGTAGCCATCCTGATGGGTACAAGTGGGCAGTATAACTTTTAAAAGAATTAAACCTTTTATTAAAGCTAATGTACAAAATAAAAAGCAGAACAGCTCTACTTTTAAAGCAACAAATCTAGAACAAATCAAGCATCACCCTTGCCTCCTTGTGGCAGCCTCTGAGATGTTCCACCAACAATTTGAAAAAAATCTCACAAAATAGACTGATAATAGTCAATCTCATGCCAGGGGAGGAAGGGTTCAAGTTACATAGAGAAAAACTGCTATCCATGGGTATCTCTTTTAGTTTTCCTAGTTCAAATTTAAAACTTCCTAAAATCTAGGGCACCTGGCTGGCTGTTAGTTAAGGGTCTGCCTTCAGCCCAGGTCATGGTCCCAGGGTTCTGGGATTGAGTTCTACATCAGGCTCCCAGCTCAGTGGGGAGTCTGCTTCTCCTGCTCCCGTTCCTCCTACTTGTGCCCTCTATCAAATACATAAATAAAATCTTAAAAAAAAAAAAACCTCCCTAAAATCTAGAACTTGAGATAAAAGTCCTACTGAGAAATGGGAATTGTTGTGATTCAACTATCAACTGAATATTATACTGGAGGTATACTTGGAAAGACAGTTTTACCTTTAGGTTTCTAGAAACTGGAAAAATCTCATATGTGAGTACCGATGTCTTTTTACTTTGGTTCTTGTAAATGGGTTTATCTGTCTTTTAGGGATAGAGAGGATTTTTCCTATAAAATTATATTGTACTTAATAGTTTACCATTCCCTCTCTGCACATCACCACTGTGTCCCCATATATATTTTCATTATAATGAAAGCTTCAAAAGTATGGACTGAGTGTGTTAATAACTTCTAACTAACATCTCACTACCTGACATTTAGTAAGAATTTAATAAGTAATAAAGAAAAAGAGGAAGAACAGAAGAGGAAAATTTAGGACAGTGGTTAAAGAAAAAAAGAAATGGTAAGTTTCCCAATCTAACCCAAAATTTTGTAAACAAGGAATATTTCTTGTTTATTGATGTGTCTATCATGTAGCACAGAGCTTTATACATAGCAATATATGTCAGGTGAATTGCTTTGCATATGGTGAAAAAGAAAATGAATAGTCTGGCAATCAGGATTGGATTTAACCTCAGATTTACCACTAGTAACAAAATAAAAATATTGGATGAATTGCCTCAAATTTTAAATTCCACTTATTTCCTTTTTTAAACCTAGGAACAAATAAAGTATTACGAGGATACATTATTACAGGGCACATAAAATATTATGAAAGTTGTGCTTTGATAGATTGCAGCTTTAAAAGAATTATTTGTTAGGGACAGAACTGCTCCTCTCCCCAAAAATGCATATATTGAAGCTCTAAACCACAATGTAACTGTTTTTGGACAGAACCTTTAATTAAAGTTAAATAAGGTCCCATGGTGTGGGGCCCTCATCCAATAGGAGTGGTGTCCTTACCAGAAGTTAAACAAATACAAGAGATCTGTTTCTGAGTGGACACAGAAGAAAGGCTATGTGAGGACAAAGTGAGAAAGTAGCCATCTTTAAGACAGGAAGAAGTCCTTACCAGAAATCAATCCTGATTCAGGCACCCTGATCTTGGACTTCTAGCCTCCAAACTGTGAGAAATAAATTTCTATTGTTTAATCCACACAGCCTATGGTATTTTGTTATGGCAGCTCAAGCAATTAATACATAACCTAAGGACAAAAAAATAAATTATCCTCTTTCTGTTAACCTGAGCTCACAAAGGACTAGCAGGAAGAGGTTTTACAAAAACAATACAAATCAACTGCCAAACACAAAGACCTTCTCCTCAGGCCACTCCACACAAATGACCAGACTACTTTGGAGATGAATTTTTACAATTGAAAATATTTTAATAGTATGCTGAAATCTGAGCTTTAGAAGTATGTGGGAAGGGTGCCTGGGTGGCTCAATGGTTGAGTGGGTGCCTTTGGCTCAGGTCGTGATGCTGGGATCCTGCAATCAAGTCCTGCATTCCAGCTCCCCACAGGGAGCCTAAATCTCCCTCTGCCTATGTCTCTGCATCTCTGTCTCTCTCGTGAACTAAATAAATAAAATCTTAAAAAAAAAAGTATGTGGGATAATTACACTGTATGTCTAAATCAACAAAGATTTAGTTCAAAAAAATCAGAAATTGTTCAACTTTTGTCAATTTTCCACTTGTCTAGTCTTTAAAATTACTTAAATTTCAAAAGGAAAACATTAATCAATGAAAATTCAAAATGACCTAAGACCATCAGAGATGACCTACAACTACAGTGAGTAGGATTTTGAGCTAGTTTTCAAATCGCAGAGGTAAGAACCAGAGGTAGGTAGATAAAGCTTTTTACGTCCTTTGTGATTAAAAGTACACAGTCTCATTCAAGATTAGTTTAGGCTGTTGACTTGAAGAATATATATCAAAATAAATTTATCCAATTATCCCCTGGAAAATAAAGATATGGGTATATATACAGAGATATGAATTTACACATACATAAAACATGTTTATGTATGTATATATGTATAGAAAAGATATGCTTATATATCTGCATATGACACAAGAAAATCTGTGGTATCTTGTTATAGGAATGTCCTTTAAATAAATAAAAATTAAAAAAAATAAAAACTAAGAACTCCAGCACAGTAATCTGGGTTAAAGTTTGTTAAAGTTAAAATTTAACTAATCAGAGTTAAAGTACAAAAAACAAATAAGAAATACTTTCAACAGATAAAGGGAATAATATCCATAAAATATAAAGAATTCCTATAAGTCATTAACACCTGAAAAATTATAAAATAAACACAATAGATTTGATAATTAAACACATTAAACGATGTTCAAGCTCACCAATAATCAAATGAACAATTTAAATAATTTTGTTAATTAGATGGGCAATGATTGCTAAAATCTTATTCAAAACCAAAAAAACCATTCTATAACAATAAAATATAGTCTAGAATCATTTTGAATCCATTTGTTTATAACTTTTAAAATAATTAACCAACCTGTGCCACTTTAATTGAATTCTGGGTAGAGCCACCAGCATGATATTCGACTTTGAATTTTTTTACAAGTTCATCAAACCTACAAGGAAATCACAGTAGAAAAAAGTTAGCATCTCTCAGTTGTCACAATCTAATTTTTCTGATTAGAAGTAAATTAAATCGCAATTAGTAAAATATTTTGAGTTACATGATTATGTTGAATGAATTGAAATATGTATGAAAAACAACTTTGCTGAATTTCCATACTTATGAAATTTTTTCCACAAATGTACAATTATAAAAATTTAAAATATATAAACTGTCCATAATTAACCATTAAACTAAAAAAGGTAAAAATAAAAATTTATAAATTATAAGCAATGCATATTTTCCCATTTTAAGTGCTGATCTCTAGAACTCTTAAAAGTGTATATTCTAATAAGTTTAAAGTTTTAGATATCATAAAGACAATTAGTTTATAGTTTAAAAAACTGGGAAACTACACTGGGTTGTATAATTCTAGGCAAACTGCTTGCCGACATAATTTCTGTATCTGCCAAATAAAAATAAAGAGAAGTGATTTAAAGCTTTGCTACTCTGACATGTGATAAAACCCATAGAACTTCTCTCCAGGAAAATACATGCATTCACTACACATGAAGCTTTTCATAGATGATCCATGAACACCCCTGCTAATACACATACCCAGCCAAAGGGCTATAGACACTGAATAAATCTCAAAATAGATGGCATTTATTAACCTGGATATCAAGTCAATACTCATATCATGTCTCTAGCATGTTAGAGTCTGTGGGAGAAATCCAAGGGGCATAAGTATATAATTTTAATTTCAAAGGACTAAGGAGCCTTGGAGGGACAAAAGGACGAATACACATGAGAAAATAGAGAAAATGAGAAAACATCAAATTATTAAATAAAATATATGCGATGTAGACGGCAAGTGATACAGGTCAGTCAAAAAAGAAAGAGATTGGGATAGGAGTATAATATTAAAGGAATGTTTGAGTCTTGAAAAGTATTTTTAAACCTTTAAAAACTGTAAGTGTAGAAGTAGATCCTTTCACTAAAATGAAACATTTCACAGAACCTCAAAAAAAAAAAAAAAAAGACAAATACAGATATGGTTACATTAGAGATAGGAAACATGGAGTTATACCCACTCCCATACCTCCAAACACCTTGTGATTCTATCTATAAAACTCTTAAGATGCCAAGAAACATAATTAGCAAACCTCCCAGAACTTTGACAGCAGTATTTGTATACCACTAATAATACTAATGTAATACCAGTAAAGAAGACAAAGTATATAGCCACAGGTGCAGAGGTGGTTAGTTGCAGCACTTCAAGGGAAGTTCTCTTCTACTTACTTTCTAAACTAGATATCAGTTAAGAGTGATGTTAGAGATTAGAGGAGGAGAGTAAATGGGTAAAGTAAACATACAGTGATCAAATACAAGGTTCGTTAGAAGTACCACCACTTTCAAAAACCAATTCTTCCAAAGATTTTGGATCATATTTATAATGGGTTGAATTACAAATAGGTCGTGACCCCCAAAAAGATATGTCCTCCTAGAATCAGTGAATGTAACCTTATTTGGAAAAACAAAACTTAAATATTTTTATAAATATCAATAGATGAATCAATGATATGAGCAATAAAAATGGACATGGATAAAAAAATAAGATGAAGGTAAGAAAGCTGAAAACACCCAGGAAAATACCCCAAAATCAGTAGGAAATGAGATGAAAAATATGGAAGAAAAATTAAGAGGCACAGAGAATAGATTAGGTGGCCCAAGATCCATTCAAGAAGAATGAGGGGGAGACTAGAGATAATGAAGAGTAAGAAGGAAATACTAGAAAAAGTTTTCAAAAGAGATAAAAAAATATAATTGTCAGATTTGTCCAAATATGAAGCAATTCTTTTAGGGAGGGGACTAAGATCTATACTTGAACAATACCTTGTTCAATTCCAGAACTCTCCATATTAAGAGAAAACTTTAAGACCTTCTAGAATGAAAAATAAAAGATTACCTGAAAAAGAGTAAGCATCAGAATACACGAGACTTCTTAAAGAATATAGG
The DNA here is from genome assembly GCF_003254725.2 of Canis lupus dingo. NCBI lineage: Eukaryota > Metazoa > Chordata > Mammalia > Carnivora > Canidae > Canis > Canis lupus. Next base: position 25,082,809 of record NC_064246.1, on the reverse strand, counting down.
ATACTTAAAAAAAAAAAACAAAAAACATTATATTCTATGCTAGAAGAAAAAAAAAGATTCTCCAAATAGAATTCAATATCCACTCAGATTACTAACTCGTATGGGAAAATATAAGCTTCACATGTAGGTGTTGTTTTGCCTAGCATTTATAAGAGAAAAATTACTAAGCTGGAGTTGTAACAACCAAAAAGAAACATAAGAAAGAAGATAGCATGGGTTGTTAAAAAATAAAAAAAAGGGGAGGGAAGGAAGGAGGAAAGAAGGAAGAAAGGAAGGGTGAGAACTGTGTATGACTTTGGAAGTAAATAAAAGAATCCAAAAAGAAATTTAAAGAGGGCCCGTTGTATCTTATTACATGCAAAATTCTCCTTTCAGTAGCAAAAACTTTAATAAAGGAATGTAGTTTCTATTCTATGAATTCTTCCAATCATGCTACTATACAGAAAATATTTGGCAATAAGGTTTTGTTTGGTTTTCAATTTTAGAATCTATGCTGAGATAAAGCATGTAACATTTAATGACATTTACAAAATGTAAAACCATTATATATAACATTGACATTCTGAAGATGGAAGAAGGGAGAGATGAAAGAAAATGTTTACTAACTTTCTGGCCTTCAGTTAGAATCCATAAGTATCTCAAATGTTAATAATCAACTTTTCAAAAGAGATTTTAAGTACATTATTTAAAGTCATAAAATCAATCAGTAGAAAAATTAAAATATATAAAAAGCATAAAGAAGGCAATACAACTAAGACGTCAATTTCCAAACACAATTTGTAGAAATTTTGACTAAGATTGCTTAAAAATTTTTTTTCATATATATGAGAAAGCAATAATCTTTCCAAGAGTAAACTATCTAATCCTTGATCATAGTGTACATCACAATATATTTATTTAGTTCATTAATATTTCTCAGTTTCACAATTTTTGCCATAAATTTTGCACATCTTTTCTTAGTCACTATTTCATATTTTCTACGTTTTAGTACAACTGTGATATTGTTTAAGCCTAATTTGTATTTGTTGATGATATTTAGAAATAGAATTCTTTAAGATTTATATATTTATTTATTTGAGAAAGAGCCAGCAAGTATATGTGCACAAGGTGGTGGGGCAGAGGGACAGAGAAACCCAAGCCGACTCCACAGTGAGCACAGAGCCCAACAAAGGGCTCAATCTCACCACCGTGAGATCAGACCTGAGCCGAAACCAAGAGTGGATGCTTAACCAACTGTGCCACACAGCCGCCCCAGAAATATAATTCTTTATATAACAATTTTTATCTACCCAAGTTGCTAACATCTCTAATTAATTCCAATAATTGACCTGTTTTGCCATACACACATAATCATCATTTGTGAACAATGACAATTCTTTTTCTTTTTCTTGCCTTAGTGCAGAAACTGAGGACCACCATAACATGCACAGATCATAGTGGGTAGTAATAGTGTAAGTGGGCAGTCTTATTCCAAATTGTGACCTAATAAATTTTTTTTAAGATTTTATTTATTCATGAGAGAAAGAGAGAGAGAAAGACAGGGGAGGTTTGGCAGAGACACAGCAGAGGAAGAAGCAGGCTCCATGCAGGGAGCCCGATGCAGGACTCAATCCCGGAACTCCAGGATCATGCCCAAGGCCAAAGGCAGGTGCTCAACCATTGAGCCACCCGGCACCCCTGACCTAATAAATTCTAACCAAGACTGGTGAAAGGCAGGGTAGGTCTATTTCCCAAAGCTACAAGTCTCAGAAGTGTTTAATTTTTCACCTTATTTTTACTGTGTATATGCATTTCTACTAAACAGTTAAATTTTTTAAATTGTTACCAAAACACACAATATAATCCAATAAAATTACAATATACATGTGTATATTACAATTATCTAATTATCTAATACATACTTAATAATATTAATTAATATATTGTTTATATATATATTAAAAAGGTTCTGGAAAAGTACAACCAAGGTGTTAACAGTGGTTATTTCCAAATTTGGAGCAATTATGGATCTTGTACACATTTATTTTGACCTTGCAATAAGCATATAAACTGCTTTGCAACAAACACATTTTTTAATCTACATTTTATAATGGAAGAACATAAAATTTTTCCATTTTTCCATTTTATAATGGAAGAACATAAAATTTTCCATAATTATCTAAAAAGAAATACATATAGAACAAAGCTGAATAAAAAGCATAGAGATTTTTAGAGAGAAGTGAGTGATCCTGAATGAAAAAGGCAGGGAAAATTTAACATTTGAACCGAGTTTGACAGATAAGGAAGAAAAAATATTCAAGACTGAGGGTAAAACAAAAACATGACATATTCGGAGAAACAATTTAAACACAGACTAAAATATAGGCCAAAATCAAAGTAGTAAAAACTGACAACAGAAAGGTAACTCTCTCTGCCAGGCTAATAAATTTAGACATTATTCAGTAGGCAGGCAGGAATTACTAAAACCTGCTAATAATGTAAAAGGCAGACTTGTTTTTAAAAATGATGACAGCACTGTTTGGAGGACAATATAGAATAAAAGGAGGCAGATTGCCACCTTTCAAATAGTTCATACCAAAGATCAGATGTTGAGCTAAGGCACTAGAGAGAAATTATTGAAGTGAGGAAGCAATTCTGAGGTTGAAGACATAACATGTGATAAATAGCTGGAAGTGGAAGATGTGGTAGAGAGATGACAATTCTGAGATTTCCAGTTTGGATGAGCAGGTGGATGGTGTTGAGAATGGAAATACAAGAAAGAAGAAAAACTGTACTGAGCAAAGGGAATTTCTACATATTGACAAACCAAGAAACATTTCTATTTAGGGAAATGATTTTAATGAGGCAAAATTTGTTGTTTTATTTTGTTTTGTTTATCTCTTGCAGGCAATGGGCACATAAGTTACATCCTGATTTTCTCTGTACAATTTTCTAGCTGATACAAAATTTTGTTTGACTGTGAATGGTCTACCTTGTCTGGGTCAAAACTATCAATGTAGCCAATGGAAAATGCTGAGGAAAGAAGGTCTGAGTATCTTTAATGAATGAAACCAAAAATTCAGGCTAAAATACCAGTGAGCTTTGACACTAGGAGTATAATTTGATAAGTAAATAATCTAAGCAACTGTGTGAAAAATTAAGTACTTCCTAAGTTGCTTAGGGATGAAAAACTATTTAATAGCTTTACATGTTATGAGAAACTTTAACATATTTCCATTATGTGATATATCTTTTTTACGAGAAGGAGGAAGAGAGGGGCAGAGAGAGAGAGGGAGAGAGAATCTTAAGAAGGCTTCACACCCAATGCAGAGCCTGATGGGGACTTAAACTCAACCCTGAAATCATGATCTGAGCCGAAATCAAGAATCAGATTCTTTTCTTTTTCTTTTTTTAATTGATTTAAAAGACAGAACATGAGCTGGGGTGAAGTGTGCAGAGGGAGAGGGAGAAGCAGACTCCCCACTGAGCAGGGAGCCCAACACAAGACTCAATCCTGGGACTACAGGGTCCTCAACCAAGCAGAAGGAAGATGCCCAATGACTGAGCCACCCAGGTGCCCCCAAGAGTCAGATTCTTAATTAACTGAGGGACCCAGGTGCCCCTCCATTATGTGATTTTTTCTATAGGGAATAAAATCTGGCAACATTAGTACTTGATCAATTCATTCCTACTTTCTCCTTTTGGTTAAATCTCTTTGTTTGAATGGAATGGGCATATCAAACATGTCAGTCAAACAACTGACAGTGAAAGAACAGTAGCTGATCCATTTCCTACTAGTAGTCTATTTGCAAAACCCAAATTAATAAAATATATAGTTTTCATAATGTTTAAAAACTTCGAGGAAATGTTACTTAAATAAAATGCCAGAGGAAAAACTGGATTCAGTACTTATCAAACTTCTAGACAACAGTTTCCAGATAATGGAAACAAAAAAGAATAAAAACAAATTTGATATATAGAATATAGAAGTATTTAAAACTTTAATATATAAAAGCAAAACTGAACAACTAAAAAATTTTAAATATAAAGATGTTAAGCAATATGAGAAATGGTCATATTTACTTATATATTTTTAAAAATATTTTAAGATATTTTACATATTTTAGTATTAATAATTTAATTCAATTTTGAAATGTTATTTTAATATTCTCATAAGAAAGGTTAAGGCTCAGATATCTATAAACGAACGAAAAAATCAAAAGAAAAATGATAGATGATCAAAACAGAGATGTATTTAACACATTCATTATTTTTCTTTAGAAATTATTAACAGAATGGCCAGAAGAAAATATATTAACATGCCAATGGTATTTTTTATATAAACCTTTTTCCTTTTTTATATTTCCTACAATTTAATCATGTGCTTATATTCATTTTATAATGACAGTGTTTTTATTAAAGAAAAATTTAAATATAAATTAATGTCACTGGAATGTAATTCAGAATTTCTTGTGAACTAACCTTACGGAAAAAAAGCAAAAAGCAATACGCACATACCCCTAAAGAAGTTTTAATACTTGTTCTGATAATGAATAGGAGAATTTAAATTCTAAGCAATGCTTTTCACTCTCACATCACGTTATTAAATACTTTATAAACAATTGATAATTTCTGACAATTAATATATGATAGCTATCTATGTATCTGTTTTGCTCTTTGAGAAAAAACTAAAATGCAAGGAAGAGGAGAAGCTTTCAAACACTAACATCTGGCAGGCAAAGCTATGACTAACCACTACTCGTCACCTTTTTTTTTTTTTTTAAGATTTTATTTATTTATTCATGAGAAACACACACACACACACACACAGAGGCAGAGGCAGAGGCAGAGGGAGAAGCAGGCTTCATGCAGGGAGCCTGATGTGGGACTCGATCCCAGGACCCCAGGATCACGCCCTGAGCCAAAGCAGATGCTCAACCACTGAGCCACCCAGGCATCCCACCACTAGTCGTCTGATGCTAGGTTTAATATTAAATCTTTTGAGATACAGTATCACCTCAGCCTGGTACTATACACAAGAAAAGGTATCAAATGAAATGATCAAATACGGAAATTTAAAGTCTACTAAAAGATAACACTGCCTTCTGGTAAAAATGAAAATAATATTGATGACCATAATCATGCTGCTAGCAGCAGCACACAGCTTCCAATTGTGGGAAGGTGGGCAGCAACTAAATGAGTAACTTAAACATAAGCAAAGTAACATAATCTGTCCATTAGACCAAAAGACCCTTTAAGCACTAAAATCAAGGTACAACTTTTAAAAGAAATAAATGCACGATGGTATAATACAGAGATTCACCTTTACAAAAACAGTAATGGTACTAAGTGCAATGTGAGAATAAGTTATGGGAAGGTCAGTAACTGAAAATTTTAGTGGAACAGAATTAATTAATGCTATCCTGAAAAGAAAGCAGCTAGACTTTGCTGCTTGTCATTAAAGTGTACTGATTGTTTGCTAAGTTTCCAAACAGTTTCAACTTCAGAATGAGGAACAGACAGTAATTGATGTTTCAATGAGTTTTAAGAGGTAGATTAGTAACAGCACAAAAACAATGTCTAACACAATATATATAATGTGATAAACCCACTCTGTTAGAAAATCTAGCATTCACGAATAAAGAATACACAGTACACAAGAGTAAAGAAAACCAGGGGTATGAAGGGTAAGGAGGATAACCTTTGTTGGAAGATAATAATGAAACAATGTATATTCACTATACCAAAGAAAAACAATCCCAGGACTCCAAAGACTATGATCCAAACACAATCTAAATGAAAAAGTAAAGCCCTACTTATGTAATCAAAGGATAAAATTACTCCAGTTCAATTTGAAACATTCAAAGAAAGTTTCAAAATTTACCTTCATTCAGTTTTTAAAAGGTTAAGAAATTTCTTTCAAATAACCTCTTTTTTTAAGCCTAAATAAATTACCCGGTAATATAGTAAACTGGCAAGACAAATGGCAAACTTACATAAATGTGGGAAATTTAATAGGAAATTTTAGAAGTATAAACTTTTTATTTTCTGACATTCCTGAAAACAGTGACTTATTACCAAGCTATGATTTTTTTTTATGTTACATAACATTAATTCCTGACAAGTCTGACAACCTATATTCATTCTAAACAGGTCATAGTGAATCTAGCAAAAAAGGGTACCATTACTGTCCATAAATTCTGACCTAAATATGATTGACCTAATATTTCAAAAGTATGATTATTATATAGAATTTTAATATTTACTATGAAATATTAACTTAGAGAAAGAGATACTATCCCAAAAATAAAAAGAAAACTCTCAAAACTCAAAAGAAAAAAAATCCAGTAAAAATTGGGCAAAAGATTAATAGATGATGAACAGAAACATTTCCAAAGAAAAGATACAGATGGCAAGTAAGCATAGATTTTAATATCAGTCATTAGGGAAAGTCCAGCTGAAAAGCACAGGGAAATATATCTATTAGAATGGCTTAAAAAATACTGGCAGTACTAAGTGCTGATGAGGATGTGGAGCAATTGAAACTATCATAAATTGCTGATAGAAGTAAAAATGATACAGCCTCTTTAGAAAACAATTTGGCAATTTCTTAGAAAATTAAACATACACTTACCATCCAACTCAGCCACATGACTGTTTGGAACAGCCTTATTTATAACCACCAAACACTTGAAACAACCTAAATGTCCATCTAGTAGTGAATGGATAAACAAATTATGGTACATCCATGCAAAGTTAAACAATAAAAGCAAACAATACATTCAAGAACATGAATAAATCTCCAAAGTATTATGCTATGTGAAAGAAGCCAGACATAAAAGGGCTATCTATAATATGATTCCATTTATTTGATATTCTGGATATGGTATATCTATAGGGAATTTTTAAAAAAGAATATAATCCCTAGAGAAACAAGGCAATTCCAAAAGACTCTCTGCATGTATGTGCATATCTGTCTGCCTACCTACTTACAAAAGATATACAGAGATACACATGAAACACACTTGAAACTCAAAACAAGACTATGAGACAAGTAAGATTAATGGAAACACCCCAATTTTCTAAGATACAAATTTAGAGTTTTAGTAAATTGCTTTTTAATTTTTTTTTATATATTCATGAGAGACAAAGAGAGAGAGAAGCAGAGACATAGGCAGAGGGAGAAGCAGGCTCCCTGCAGGTAGCCTGATGCGGAACTTGATCCCAGGACCCTGGGATCATGACCTTAGCCAAAGGCAGACACTCAACCGCTGAGCCACCCAGGTGCCCATGCTTTTTAAATTTTTGATTTAGGAATAATTTCAAACCATGGAAGGACTACAAGAATAACACAGAGAACACCTGTACACCTTTTATAAAGATTCATCAATTTTTTAACATTTTGAACATTTGTCTCTTTTTCTCTATTGTTCTATAGTCTTTACAAATTGTTTTGGAATAGGTTGTATATAATGAACTTTTATTATTTATAACATCTCAGTGAAAATTTCCTAAGAAGATGAAGCTTGTATCTGTGAAAGCAATTTTATGGGTTTATATGGCTATCTTCAATTCTAATCCAACTCAATTCAAAGCTATTGTCTTCTCTCCTTATCCTTTTTCTTTTTTTTTTTTTTTAACTTTTTATTTATTTATGATAGGCACACAGTGAGAGAGAGAGAGAGAGAGAGGCAGAGACACAGGCAGAGGGAGAAGCAGGCTCCATGCACCAGGAGCCTGACGTGGGATTCGATCCCGGATATCCAGGACCGCGCCCTGGGCCAAAGGCAGGCGCCAAACCGCTGCGCCACCCAGGGATCCCTCTCCTTATCCTTTTTCCTTTACACATCTCTCCCTTCTTCTACACTGAGATCCTTTGCTCTGACGTCCAGCACATGGTTCAGTCCTATATGGGACAAGACCCTTACAATGCAAAAAAAGAGAAATCTAACTGGAACAGATTGGGAATGGTGCAATAGGAAGAGAGACTGTCTGGAATCTGTGCTAGGCATTGTTTTTTCAGGAGTGACTGTGTCTGTTTTGGAACTACATTCTCCACATCTTTCTCTTCTTTTTCACAGGCTTTTAAGCACGCCCACCAACGCCCTGCTCTCCAAAGGTACAGAAGAGCTCTACCGGAATGTGATGTTTCTTCCTCTACTTATATGAAATTTGATTTCTAGTATATTCTATCTTCTAGCAATTCTAAAGGTGCAGGTTATGTGTGATTCTATTTGTATCCCTTGTTTTTTTCCTTTTCTCTTTATTTTAAAATAAAGATCTATATATTTATTTAAGAGAGAGAGAATGAGCATGAGTAAGAGGTGCCAAAAGAGAGGAAGAGAAAATCTGAAGTAGACTCCAAGCTCAGGTCAGAGCCTGACACAGGGGTTGATCCCAAGACCCTGAGATCATGAACTGAGCCTAAACCAAGAGTCAGATGCTCAACCAACTGAGCCACCCAGGCGCCCCTGTTATCTTTTGTGTTAAGGATGAGGAAGTTCAGATTCATTACCCTCCAAGCCTAGCTTAACTGACATTTGATGGATTTCTCACAACTGTTAAGCAGCACACTAAGGACTAGGAGCCCCAGCCAATAATTAAGAAAACATTACAATCATATATGATAAAAATAAGAATATTTAGAATAAAACATCTCATGGCACAAAACTGAATGAATTTCTTTTTAATTCAAAGTTGTTGTAGCTTAATTATTGTCAAGATACATTCAGAAGATGCAGTCTATGAAGCCAGAAAAATTAAAGAAAATGAGAATGATGACAAAGGAAAAAGGGAGAGGAGAAATTAAAAAGAAATAGCTCTTTAAGTTTTAATGGGCAATTTTTTTCTAGCTGATACAAAGCAAGTACTATTTAAAATGAGAAAGATAACACAACTAGACCCTATAACTGAGCACCCGTCATTCTTATACGGAAAAAAACTTATAAAAAAGATGTGGTAAGATTATGAACAGGAAAATGTCCACAAAAGCACCCATTACAACCTTTAATTCTAACCTAGTGTAACTGCTTCCCACTTCCACAGTAACTAAAGCCTCTTTTTCCCCTACTCTTGGGGGAAAAAAAGAAGTCAGCATATACCAGGAGATAAAAAAGATCTCACATTTTATTAACATCATCATAGCACAGAAACAAACATCAACAATTTTGAATAGTTCACAGAGAAAGTAAAATAAGACAAATAAAACCTTTATAGAAAAACTCAAAAAATTTAATTTCCTTAAGAAAGCATTCGTAACTGCCAAGTAGGATTTTGATGAAGTTCTTTCCCAAACTTCTCATCTAAACAAATAATAAAATGAAAAAAATCAGTAATTCTAAACAGATTATACTTATTAAGACCAAATGTTAATAGAATAATGCAGGGGAGGGGGCAAATCCATAGGCAAATTGTAAGAGTCAAAGCTTTGAAATCTTTTACCACAAATGTTTAGTAAGGTTGAAAAAAATTTGCTTAAATGTCAGTTTGATAAAAGCCAAAAGAACATTTCCCACATGTGTTTATATTTAACCATATTTTTAAAAGATGGAAAAGTAACAGTCATTCAAAACTAAGGTTAAGCTATTAGTTCATATGAATTATAATTTAAAGGTATTTCTCCAACCTCTAATTTTATTTTCTTTGATAAGAATGCACTTTTAAGCATGTGTTGCTTAGATATTTATTCCATTCTAAAATGTTTAAAGGTTTAATTCTTTTCATTTATAACTGAAGATTTTTTGCATGTAAGATAATCAAATATACTGTTGAAAAGCACTTTGTATTTAAGTATAGATAATTACAATAAAATGAATTATTCCTAAACTCAGATGCATATGTATATTCATTTTCTACTCATTATAAAAACACAACAAAATTTCACTAAACCAATTTACAATTTTCATTAAATAGTAAAACCGCTTGACAGTTTTAAACCATACCAGAAAAAGCCATATGAGAAAAAGAGAAATAGTGCAGGACAGCGGTTCTCAAAATGAAACATGTAGCTTCCTGGTAAACCTAGAGTGCCATCCATATGTCCACAAGCAGTTCCAAAACACAAATTATATTTTTTCCCTCCTTTATTGGTTTGGTTCAGCTGTTATTTCTATCACAGAATCCATGGTTTAAAAGGGGGCCTTAGTTTCTCTGATCATAGAAAAATTCTAGAAACATGTGTAACAGATACAATGAGAAAGTATTCATACAATAATTAATCATTTTTCTCTATCAAATTTTAAAATATATCACTCAGCAGAAACACACACTTAAATCTCTTATCAAAACATAACATATGGAACTTCTGATTCTGAATAGCATATAGCAGGTCACAGCCAGCATTCCTACTGACAACAACTAGAAAAATCATATAAATTATAAAATATAAATCTTAAATCATTAAAGGTATCAGAAAGCTACAGAGGGAACAGGATCGAATAAATACATTTCCAAGGAGGTGAGAACTGTTCAGAGGGCAGCCTAGAACTGGCAGATGATTGTCCGTCCAACCTGCCTGAATTTATAGTCAATAGCATGGGGTTAGAGAGACAAAATCTGACATTTCAAGGACCTCAAACACACAGTTGGTTTGTCCCATAACACATTTGCTGAATTCTGAAATTGAATGGTAAGCTAAGAAGGTTAACCAAAATCACCTGAAAAGCAGAAGGTTCTCCAAGTCTGGCAGGGCTTAAAAAACAAAGACAGGAACAGAGAAAGATCAAAAACATAGAGGCAAAAAATGAAATCCCTAGGAGGAATGGAGAATAAAATCTAAGGATAACACAGATACTTTTACCCTGGGGAATGGGAGAGGACACATCTATATTGCTTACATCTAGAAGCTGAAAATTCAGACCTTGGGTTTAACAGAACACTGAGATGGGGCTGGAGGGCAAGGAGGTAAAAAAAAAAAAAAAAGATAGGGATTTCAGCCACTTAATTAGTACTAAAGTGATAAATTGGAAACTGAGGGTCTAAAATGAAAGGTCAGTTTCCCACTTGAGATATTTGCCGAATTTTCAAGTGGATTAGGCTGAAGGATAAAGAATTAAGTTGGAAATCTCCAAGAGCACTTCTGGGGCCATGTTTCAGAGCTGACAAGACAAAGACCTAATATCCTCAATTAAAAGTCCAAGCAGGGGTGGGGGGTGGGAGGATGGGGAGGGCACCTGCATGGCCAGTGGTTAAGCATCTGCCTTTGGCTCAGGCCGTGATCCTGGGATCCTGGAATCAAGTTCCACATCAGCTCTCTATAGGGAGGCTGCTTCTTGCTCTGCCTATGTTTCTGCTTCTCTCTCTCATGAATAAATGAATTTAAAAATATTAAAAAATAAATAAAAAAATTAATAAAAGTCCAAGAGGGTCAAGTTCTTGAAACAGAGGCAAACAGGATTGACTGAATCTACCAAAACTGAAAATCAAACTTTGACCTAGCATAATCCTTGATTTTATTAAGGCAATCAGCCTTCTCATCACTCCATATCACACTCATAGAGAAAAGGGTAAATAAACACTCTGGTAGATCATACAATTTAAAGGATTTACAGCTCTTAGAATAATTATAGATAGCTGATGGTTATGCAAAGAGGCAAAATAATTTGACTACAAACAAAAAGGAAACAGAGAAAAAGTTTCAGAAATAATATAGACACTGGAAATAAAGAAAGGAACTTCAAAATAACTATGATTAATATTTTCAAGGAAACAAGGAAAGAATACATAACTAGATAAAAGAATGGAGAATTGCAACAGAAAACTAAAATTATATAAAGAAAGGGCAACCCCGGTGGCTCAGCAGTTTAGCGCCACCTTCACCCGAAGGTGTGATCCTGGAGACCCGGGATCCAGTCCCATGTAGGGCTCTCAGCATGGAGCCTGCTTCTCCCTCTGCCTGTGTCTCTGCCTCTCTCTCTCTCTTTCTCTATCTCTCTCTCTCTGTGTCTCATGAATAAATAAATAAATCTTTTAAAAAATAAATAAAATTATATAAAGAAAACAAAGTACACATCTAAAACTTAACTTGATATTTCAGTTTAATAATTCATTGAGGGATCCCTGGGTGGCGCAGTGGTTTGGCGCCTGCCTTTGGCCCAGGGCGCGATCCTGGAGACCCGGGAATGAATCCCACGTCAGGCTCCCGGTGCATGGAGCCTGCTTCTCCCTCTGCCTGTGTCTCTGCTCCCCCCCCTTCTCTCTCTGTGACTATCATAAATAAAAAATAATAATAATAATTCATTGAATAAGTTTAATATTTAATGCAACACCTACCAAAATACCAACAGCATTTCTCCCAGAACTAGAACAAATAATTCTAAAATTTGTATGGAACCACAAAAGATCTTGAATAGCCAAGCAATCTTGAAAAAGAAAAGCAAAGCTGGAGGCATAACAATTCTGGACATCAAGCTATATTACAAAGCTGTAGTCATCAAGATAGTATGGTATTGGCACAAAAATAGACATACATCAGGATGCCTGGGTGGGTCAGTGGTTAAGTGCTTGCCTTCAGCTCAGGGCATGATCCTGGAGTCCCGGGATCGAGCCCCAAGTCAGGCTCCCTGCATGGAGCCTGCTTCTCCCTCTGCCTATGTCTCTACCTCTCTTTCTCTATGCCTCTCATGAATAAATAAATAAATAAACATCTTTTAAAAAATAGACACACAAATCAATGAAACAAAAGAGAAAACACAAAATGAACACACAACTATATAGTCAATTGATCTTTTACAAAGGAAGCAAGAATATCCAATGGGAAAAATACAGTCTCTTCAACGAATGGTGTTGAGAAAACTGGACAGCAATATTCAAAAGAATGAAGCTGGACCACTTTCTTACACCAAACATAAAAATAAATTCAAAATGGATTAAAGACCTGAAACCATAAAAATCCTAGAAGAGAACAGAGTCTATTTGACATTGGTTGTAGCAACTTCTTTCTAGGTATGTCTCCTGAGGCAAAGGAAATAAAAGCAAAATAAACTATTGGTACTTCATCAAAATAAAAAGCTTCTGCACAGCAAAGGAAATAACCAACAAAACTAAAAGGCAACCTACAGTATGGGAGATGTTTGCAAATGGCATATGCGATAAAGGGTTAGTATCCAAAATACATAAAGAGCTTACAATCCAATTAAAAAATGGGCACAAGATATGAAGAGACATTTCTCCAAAGAAGACATACAAATGGTCAACAGGCAACTGAAAATATGCTCATCATCACTTACCAGCCAGGAAATGCAAAGCAAACCTACAATGAGCTATCACCTCACACTTGTCAGAATGGCTAAAATAAAAAACACAAGAAACAACAGGTGTTGGCGAGGATGTGGAGAAAAAGGAACCTTCTTGCACTGTTGATGGAAATGCAAACTGGTGCAGGCACCATGGAAAACAGTATGGAGGCTCCTCAAGAAAGTTAAAAATAGAACTAGAAAATGAACCAGTAATTGCACTACTGGATATTTACCCAAAGTACACAAAAACATTAATTCAAAGTGATACATGCACCTCTATATTTACAGCAGCATTATCCATAATATCCAAATCATGGAAAGAAGCCTAAGTGTCCACAGACTGATGAATGGATAAAGAAGATGTGGAATATGTGTGTATGTATAATAGTCATGAAAAAGAATGAAATCTTGCCTTTGCAATGACATGGACAGAGCTAGAGAATATGTTAAGTGAAATAAGTCAGAGAAAGACAAATACCTTACACCTTCACTCATATGTGGAACTTAAGAAACAAAACAAATAAGCAAAGGGGAAAAAAGAAAGACAAATCAAGGAATAGACTCTTAATTATAGAGAAGAGAGGGAAGGGGGGATGGGCTAAACAGGTGACAGGGATTAAGGAGTGTACCTCTGATGAGCACCAGATCATGGAATTGGTGAATCACTATACTGCACACCTAAAACTAATACAACACTGTATGTTAACTAACTGGAATTAAAAACTTTTTTAAAAAAGAATTCATGAATAAGTTTAAATTTAAACTATTCTCTCTGAATCTTCCTATTACTTAGCCCCAGACATGGTATCAGTCATGGAAGGATGTGGCACAACTGGGAAAATAAAGCCCCAGTTCTCTGGCTAGAGGAGCCAAGAAGAGAACTCCAGAGTCGTAGGGCTCTTGACACATCTGCAAAAATCAAAAGATGAAACAAAGAAATAGAAGATATAAAGAAAACCACAGAAAAATTTTAGTAATTTTGATTAAAGACACACACTCCTACAGGCTCAAGAAGTTCAGAAGGCCCAAGTAGTATAAACTCACAGAAATCTATGCCCAGACATATAAGAAGAACCCAGAGGGTGAAACTGGATGGAATATCACTATATATAAGGAAAAGGACCAACAGAGAGGAAGAGAAACACCACCTACCCCTTGCCCCCCTCGCAAAAAAAAAAAAAGAGCCTCGAGAGAGTGAGATATCTAGAAGGAAGGAATATCTAGCATAGCTAAATTCCTTACTAAAGGACATTAAAGGCAAATTTGTTATCAATAGGATCAAAGTAGGATTTCATATTGCAAGTCATTAGGGTAGGCAGCATTCCTTAATGGTTTAAAGCAAAAGCTCTGGTGTCAGACAGAACTGGCTTTAATTTCATGTTCATCCAATTATCTGACATAGCACAAGTAACTTAAATCCCCCTGAGATTAGGTTTCATCATTTGTAAAACATGGTATTAAAGACCATATCTGTTTTTGCATTCTATGATATTTAAGTACAGTGCCTAACAGATAATGGATACATACATGCTGAAAAACTTGATAAAAAAAAATTTTTAACTTGATAAATAAATAATTGAATGGATAGAAGACTTATGGAAGGATTAAGTGACAGTCTTCTTGCTGCTGGTTGCTGCTATTGGATTTTTAAGAAACTGGAGACTACCAATCTCTACACATTTTAACAAAATTAGGTTTTTCTTAAATAATTTAAAAAAGAATTTGACATTGATTTGAATTTTGCCTCTGTCTACCTACAGGACACTAGATTAAAAAAATTAATGCAAAAGAACTTTTAAAAAGACAAGAATGTAGAACATTGTTATTAATGAAAACTTTATTAAGGCATAGATTTTAGGTTAATAATTAGACATTATGGCGTCTAGAGAGAAAAAACAAAATCAAATTATTTCTGAACAACTGAGATTAGATTAAGGTGCTCTAAGTTGCTTCTACAACAGGATCAAGATGAGAAAAGTGTGTGTGTGCACACGCAGTGTACTATTTCACTCTTCCATTTAAAACTTCTCTTTCAATTAATCCAAAGCATTACCACTCGATTGTGAGGACTATCAGTGCCTTGAACACAGTAAACATTTAATAAATGTTACCAATTAATTGTGAAGGAAAACTTGCTGATTTTGCAGAAAATGTTCAATTTGGCTATCATCTAAAAAAACTAAATGACATCTTTACAATTTTAAATTCAAACTTCCCCAAATCCTGGAAAACATCTGATGCAAAATATTCTCAATCTCTACCTTTTTAAATAATGATAAATAAAATCTATTGCATAACCGAATGTTAAAGTCATACAAAACCAATACTAACCACGTAACAGTGTTGATTCAAATGCACATAGAGCCATACAATACTGTTTTTTACGTTACTGTTAATGGAATGCTCGTTTGGATATTTTTTAAGAACAAGGATTTTGAAAAATTATCGGTATAAAAGTTTTATCTTATGCATGCCTTTGCAGCAAAAGATATTAAAACCAATATGAAAAGTGTTTAGATACTAAAGAGATGTTTTCTTTCATCTTCTGAATACTACAAACAGAGATTCCAATAAAGAAAACCACAAGTTTGCTGAAGTTTAAAACATCTGGGGAATATCTTAAGATATTCATTCTTAAGGCTGTTAAAGAACAGCCTGAAGGGTAGATGATAAATCTGCTCTAAAAGTGGAAGTGTGTTTTTAATCCCTTTGAATATAAACAGACCTTTTTAAAAAAAAAGAAAAAAGGAACTATAATTCGAAAGCAAAGTGCCAAGAGACAAAAATGCTCCATAAAAGGAAACTTTCAAAATAAACACTAGGGCTCAATTATAAAATAAAAAGAGCTTAATTATTAAAAAATCATGAGAATATAATGATTTTAAGTTATTAGCAACCAGAAAGCAACGGTCAATAATCCTTTGTAATTGCTATTGTAGAGTATTGGGTGATGGGTTCAGATTACAAATATTCTTTTGTAAAAGATGTTTCCCCAGCTGTAAATTCTTATGTGACAATAATAAACTCTCAGACAGCTATTGTAAGAAAGAAATGGGGTAATTTATATTTTTAAAAAACTGAAGAGGTAGCTTTCTTTTACATTAAGATAATATTAATGCAAAAGTTTGTTTCATTAAAAAACTATTTGCCAACATAAACAATATAGACTATATCAAGGCACGATACATGAGATCCTAAAACTCACATGTATTTTTTTTAAAGTAAGCTCTACGCCCAACATGGGGCTTGAACTCATGACCCCGAAATCAAGAGTCAGTATGCTCTACTAACTGAGCCAGCCAAGCGCCCCAAAAACTCATATCTTTTTTTACAGAATTTACAATAAAACTACCAATAACGCTTATTAATTTGAAAAACATATTCATACTATTTTTAAAACAACCACTAACACTTGACTCAATACAACGTGAAATATATGCTTTTCAGTACATACTGAATTTCAAAAGTAAAAACTGAACAAACTGTCCTCAACCAATTTGAAAGCAAAAGCAAAAAGCAACATACAATAGGCAAAGCCCTGAATTTCAAAGTTATTTAGCTATTACAGAAGAGTGTTACAGTATACCCTACAGGATATACTGATACATAATTTATAGATAAATCTGTTTCCTATATTTCAAAGATTTAAATTACATTATGTGATAATAAACTTTACTATTTTCGAACATTTTTAGTACTTTCTAAATGCAGTAACTCTAAAATGAGAATAAAGGACAATTAATCCAATGCATAACTGATTTTTAATTAGACATACAGTTATTCTTTCTGGAGAGGAGGGGAGGTTAGAAAGCATTCTCTATAAAAGGCCAGCTAGTAAATAATTTAGGCTTTTGTCAGTAAAGAGGGAACTCAAGGATACCTTTTAGGTGGTTGGAAAACAAGGGAGAAAACAAATTTCCAAAAATATTTTTGCTGATAAAATTTCAAATATAATTGAATAGGGTTTTGTATTTTGCTTGCTAGTCTGTTTTGTAATTTAGGCCTACTAGGAAGAAAAAATTAATTCTTTGAGGGAGAATAACATTTCTTTTAATTGGTGTTCAAAGTTACTGTTCCCTATGAGTAAAAATGACTGCAAATGTTCATCTGTTAACATTGATCTATTACGAGATTTTACATATTTCAACTTTGAAAATGTCTTTTCACACAAATAGATACTGCCAAATACTGATATCAATCCACAAGCATATGATTTTAATTGAGTATATTCATCACATAGAAGGCATTTATAAAATTCTATTACAGGAATCTCTTGATATTTGCCTTTTAGCATGTCACTACCTTGTAGATTAATCACTTCCAACTCAAAATGAGATAGAGGCTCCCCAACTGCATTGTTAGAAGATTTAAAATAAGGAAGCATCCTTTGTACTTTTAGACCATCAAGATCTGAAAAATACTCTTGGAAATATTGTTTCAGCCTGAAAAATATATCTGCTATAAATAGTGTGAGAATGGAGATATTACTTCTTGTTTTAACTTCTGATAAAATGAGACAAATATAAAGTAGTTTGACATTATTCATGATTCAAGCTACAATAGTTGCTGTCAAATGACCACCACCATGGTGTAAGTTTCAAATGTATAAGTGCTATAGACCTCACAATTAAGAAACACTATCAGTATCATTTAGAAACAATAAAAGACTGAAACAACAGGTAATTTTCAAAACCATTTCATGTTCTACAAAATCACTTAACAGGGCTTATCTTGAAAACTTTGATTCTTGACTCTGAACTCAAAATAACAGCAGCAATCAAATGGTAGGGTAAGTAAAACATTTCAAATTTCTGACAAAAACCTATGGAACTATCTCTTCATAGGTCAAATGAAGCTCACGGTTTAAGACAATTTTTTTAAAATATTTTATTTATTTATTCATGAGAGACACAGAGAGAGACAGAGAGGCAGAGACACAGGCAGAGGGAGAAGTAGAGGGAGAAGCAGGCTCCTCGCAGGGAGCCGGACATGGGACTCGATCCTGGGACTCCAGGATCACGCCCTAAGCCAAAGGCAGATGCTCAACCACTGAGCCACCCAGGCATCCCTGAAGCTCACGGTTTACATTAATAGTTCAATAATAAATGACAGATCCAAATATTTTCTACAGTTTTGTAATTATAATAATACAATGAATAGTCATAGGCTTTAAAGCCTTACATTTTCATAAACCTTGTAAATGGGTCTAATTAACTCTCTTTTTCTGTTCCACATGTATCTTTACACATCATCCCCTAGAACAGTTTAATAGATTATACTTTACTCTATACTGAAATCGCATTTTCTTAACTTCTTTGAAAACAGTCTTCCCTGCAGTTGTTTGATAGAGACTTTTCATAGAGGCTAATTAATTCTCAAATCACTTGAAACTTAGTATCACCTCTGTGAATAAAAAACTAGTGAACAATGTCAGTAAACACCTACTGACTCACCAAAAGCTAAAGAAAACCATTCAAAATCATAATCTTCTTCTTTAATTGACTACTGATGTTGCTACCAATGCCCTCAATTGTTAAAGCAACTATTGCCACCAAAAAACTGACAGTCTTAAATCTATTTTCTCTAAACATATTTCTACTACAATAAAACACAGTTTATAAGTCACCATTGGTAAATGGCTCTCATTTCTTGGCTGAGAAATGAGACATTCCTAAACCTTACTTTGGGTGTAGTCTCATTTTGATTTTTTTGTTTATATGTGTGAAAAAATTCTGTTGTGATAAGGTATTATACTTTACATTTTCTAATTTTTGTAAAAATTGCTTTCCTGTGAGTTTGGAATACTGTAAGTGCTTACTTAGCCTGGTAATAGCAACGCATACTGTGGTTTTTTAATAGAGTTTAATAAGCCCAATGTTTTACCAACTAATTTAATAAAATAACCCATAGGCCACCACCCCTTAAAAACCATGAGATTCAAAATCTCTTTGTCTTTCCCTTTCTTGTTTTGACACAATGGGTATGCACTAGAAATAAAAAAGTGTTACAGCACAGTAACACATGTGACACTTAAAACACTGTTGAATTGTAACTGTTTCACTGGAATGTGTAGTATGCCAAGTAGCAGTGTGAAGCAATGAGAATGTCACATCAAATCTTTGTTTTAACTATTCAACTCTGCCATAGTGGTGGGAAAGCAGCCATAGACAATACATAAATAAATGAACATGAGTATCTTCTAATAAACTTCAATTATGGACAGTGAAATTTGAATTCCAAATAACTTTCACATCATAAAATATTCTTCTTTTTACAATCATTTAAAAATATAAGAAAACAGGGCACAGTTGGGTGGCTCAGTTGGCTGATCTCAAGGTCCTGGGACTAAGTCTCACGTGAGGCTCCACATTCAGCAGGGAGTCTGCTTGAGGATTCTCTCTCTCTCTTCCTCTGCCCCTCACCCAACTCATGTGTGAAAGCACTCTCTCTCTCTCTAAAATAAATAAGCAAATCTTTAAAAATATATATATTAAAACCATTCTTAGCTTACAGACCATATAAAAACAAGTGGTGGGGCAGATTTGGCTCACAGGCTGTGGTTTGCCAACCCCTGCTTTAAAGAAGTCATGTATTCTCTTGGGCTCAGTTCACTCTTCTGTAATAGATAAATAAAATGATCGTTTTAAACCTATTTACCATAAAGGGAAATGAAAAGGATCATCAAACATAATATGTGAACAGGTTCTGAATCATAAAAAAAATAATTCTATTTTACATTTACAAAATGTTTATTATACAACATTCAAGGCACTATGCAGTCAATTCAATTCCATAAAGATAACAAAATAAACTCTAAGCATTTACCTGTAAAATATACAGGCACTTCAGAAATACACTACGTACACACAAAACACAAACACTTACCTACAAACTCCTCTTGATAATTTTTTATGTTAGCAACCAGTCTTTACTGGAGCTTGTTCCATACAACCAGCACCTAGAGTCTACCTCTTTTTAATGGCTTCATAGTTTTCCATTGCATAGCTACAACTTAATCTGTAGAATAAACATTTAGGTTTTGTCTAATTTTGTTTGTCTTTAGTAATATAAAAACAAACATCCTTACACATATATACAGTTTATAGATCAAAGGGCATATAAGACTTATGAGTTTGATAAGTAATATAAACTATTCCTTCAAAAAGGCTGTGGTAATTTATGCTCCCACCACATTATGAAACTGCCTATTCCCTATACTCCTTGCCAATATAAGAATTATCATAAGAGGTTTATTTTCAATCCTCCTATGAACAAGGATGAACATTCTTTCATTATGTTTACATACCATTAATATTAACTTTTCTATCCATCATCACTTCACAGACTTTGTTCATTAATATGTAATTGTTTTTCTTATTGATTTCTAGAAGTTCTTTACATATAAAGATCTTGGACTCTGATGTACTTGACAATTATTTTTATCAGCTGATAAAATGTCTTCTGACTTTATGCACTTTTTTGCCATGTATAAAAAATACTTTTAATATGGGCAATCATCTGCAAGAATGTAAAAACAAAAGGAACTGCAAAATAAACCCAAAGATTGTAGAAAGAAGAAATTAACAAGAAGCAGAATGTGTAGAAACAGAAAACAAGCAAGCCTGCTCTATAAGGAAACAACAATGCCAAAGCCGGTTCTTTGAAAAATCTAATAAAATTGATAAGAACCTCCTTACAAAGAAGAAACAAATAAACATTAGTAGAAATGTAAAATGGTACTTTTCTCCATTCACCATTTAAATGCTAAAAGATCACAGAAAGATATTATGAACAGGAGTATGTCAATGCATTTTAAAATTTAGACAAAATGTACAAATACTTATAAATACAAATCTTACCAAAGCTGACACAAGAATAACTGGAAAGTTTTAAAAAGTGCTTAGTTTTTTAAATGGAATATTCCTAAGAAAGAAAACTCCAGGTTTAGATAGCATTATCATTGAATTCTACCAAATATTTAAGGAATACACAAAACATAGGCACGGTAGTCCAGAGAGTAAAAAAGGACAGGAACACCATAAAGAGTATTCACATTAAAATGAAGACGTCTATTCATGAAATGATAACATGATGAGAGTGAAAGAACCAAGTTAGAGAAGGCATTTTGTCATAATCTGAATATATAGGGAATTCCTATGAACTGATCAAAGATTATTGATAGACAACTGGAAAAAAAAACTTAAACTTGCAATTCACAAAGAAAGTATATCCAAATGGTGACTATACAAATAAGAATATGCTTAATTTTATTAGAGGTCACGGTCAAGGAAGTATAATTAAAATACCACTAGTCACCCACTCACCAATATGGCTAAAACAAAAATTTTAAAGACTGAAAATACCAGCAGAACAACTGGAACCCTCAGTCCTGCTGATAGGAATATAAAGCTTTGGAAATATCTTTTGGTAGTACCTAGTAAAGTTTAAGACAAGCATACCTAGTGACCCAGTATTTCCATTGCTACCTATAATTCCAACAGAAATTGTGTGCACATGAACACAAAAAGACACATACAAGAAGGTTCATTACTAGTATTATTTGTAAAAAGTCAAACCTGAAACAACTCAAATACACATCAACAGTAGAATATAAAATTAAATTCAGACAGATTTGTAGAGTGGAATTGGATAGAGAAAAGAAAATGAACAAAAGTACTACTACATGCAATGATGTGGATAAATCACATAAAGAGAGATGAGCCAGAGAAGCCAGAGACAAAAAATACACACTATATGATTCCATTTATTTAAAGTTCAAAACAGCAAAGCTAATCTCTGGTGTTGTAAGTCAGGATAGTAGATACCTTTGGGGAAAAAAGAAGGGGGGCCAAGGGTGCTTCTGGGCTGCTGGCCAAGTTCTATTTCTAGAACTGGTTGGTGGTTAAACAAGTATGTTTACTTTGAGGTAATTCTTTCAGCTGTACACTTATGATTTGTATACTTTTCTATGTGTGTTATACTTCAATTCATAAAAAGTTAATAAAAGAAGAATGAATGTTGAATTTTGCAAACGCATTTTTAGCATCTATGAAAATAATCATATAAAATTTCTCCAAAAATCAAATGGTACACTGGTCTGGGCCCAGCAAGATTAAAACCACACAATAAGTTAAACAGAGAAATTTTAACATAAAGAATTATTAACTATGATAAAAAAAGAAAGCTCCATTTGGTACTCCAGGGCTGACTAAAGAGTACCCAAGGAAGAAAAAATTTATAAAGGATCAGACCTCATTAGAGAAAGTATGACTCAGCCACCAGATAGCAGAGTTCATTGGTTTAGCTGGTCTGGAGTTGCTAAGCAAACAACAGAACCCCCCTGAGAAGCATTTGGAGAAACATGGTAAATCATATTAATAGATTCCCTAATTCTGAACTATCCTTTCATTTTGGAATAAACCCGACTTGTACTAGTCTCTTGATATCTGACTATATTTTTATATTGCTCTTAATTTATCATTTGTGACTCTCTGTATTTAGAAAAGTATTAAAATATATTTTTGTATGTTGATTCTATAATAACTCACCACGCCAATGTTGGATTCTAATTATTTTTCACTTTCTATTTTTTGTTTTTCAAAAAATACAATAATTTCATCTGCAAATAATATTTCA
Source organism: Canis lupus dingo (assembly GCF_003254725.2). Taxonomy (NCBI): domain Eukaryota; kingdom Metazoa; phylum Chordata; class Mammalia; order Carnivora; family Canidae; genus Canis; species Canis lupus. The sequence goes on along the minus strand of NC_064246.1, from coordinate 25,059,959 downwards.
TTCTCTGCCACTTCTATGCCTATTTTTATCAGAGTATCATGATCTGACTTATGTTTTTAAAAAGTCAACCTGCCTGCTGGGCTGAGAATATAAGGAAAGCAGCATGGGTGGATGGAGAGAGACTAGGTAAGAGGCCATTGTAATAATTCAGGCAAAGGATGACAGTGGCACAAAGCATGGAACAGAGTGATTAAATTCAGGATATATTTCAAAGGTAATCCAGGATAATGTGTGAAGGGCTGGATATGTGCTATAAGAGAAAGAGAATTGACATTACCTTTAAGGTTTTTAGCCAAAACACCCAGGATAAAGTTGCCATCAAGTGAAACACAAGGCTGCAAGTGGAAAAGGTTTGGGGATAGGGAGTGAGGAAAAAGTAGGGAGTTCAGCTTGAATTTATTGAGTTTAGAATATAACAAATACAGGCACACTCATTACATAAATGCTGAAAGAACAAATCAGCCAATCAATCTCTCAAATACAACTGGTTCTCCAATACTACAAAATTGTTAAAATTAAGGATACAAAGGACTATGCCATAGCATAATCAAAACAATGTGTAATGGCAAAAAGAGAGACATACAGCCCAATGGAATAGTATAGAGAATCCAGGAATAAACCTTCACATATATGGTTAAATGATTTTTGACAAGGTTGCAAAGACTATTCAATGGGAAAACAATAGTCTGTTCAACAAATGGTGCAGGGTAAACTGGATATTTACATGCAAAAAATGAGATAGGACCCTTACCTAACAACAAATAGAAAAAATTAACCCAAAATAGACTAAAGGTATAAATTTTAAGAGCTACAACTATGAAACTCTTAGGAAAAAAACATAGGGCAGGGCGCCTGGGTGATGGAGTCAGTTAAGCCACTAATTATTGGTTTCAGCTCAGGTTCTGATCTTGGGCTCCTGAGATAAAGTCCTGCATCAGGTTCTGCGCTTACTAGCATGGAGTCTGCTTTAGATTCTCTCTGCCTCTCCCGTTCCCACTTGTGCTCTTCTCTCTATCTCTCTCTCTAAAATAAATAAATAAATCTTTTTAAAAAATGGGGCACCTGGCTGGCTCAGTCAGTTAAGCATCTGATTCTTGGTTTGGGCTCAGGTCATGATCTCAGGGTTCTGAGACTAAACCCCGTTTAAGGCTCTCCACTCAGTGAGGAGTCTGCTTGTGATTCTCTCTCTCCCTCTCCCTTCGCCCCTTCCCATCTGCACTGTCTATCTCTCTCAAAATAAATAAGATCTTTAAAAAAAAAAAAAAAGGAAAAAACATAAGGGAAAAGCTTTAAGACACTGGAATTGGCAATGATTCTTTGGATATGACACCAAAAGCACAAGCAAAACCAAATATATACAAATTGGACTTCAGGAAATTTAAAACTTTTGTGCATCAAAGATAGTATAAACAGAGTAAGAAGACAACCCACAGAATGGGAAAAAATATTTATAAGTCATATATCTGAAAAAGAAAATAACATCCAGAATATAGAAGGAACCCTTAAAACTCAACAACAAAACAAACAACCTGATCCAAAATGGGTAAAAGACTTGAATAAACATTTCTCCAAAGAACATACACAAATGGCCAATAAGCACAAAACAAAAAACCTCAACATCACTAATCATTAGGAACATGCAAATCGAAATTACAAGATACTACCTCACACCCATTAGAAACCCTACTATCAAAAAATCGGAAAACAAATAGTGTTGGCGAGGATATGAAGAAGTTAGAACCCTTGTGCACAGTTGGTAGGAATGTGAAATGGCATAGCCAATGTGAAAAATAGTATATCAGTTCCCTCAAAAATTAAAAGTAGAATTATCATATGATTCAACAATTTCATTTCTGGGTATATACACAAAAAAACTGAAAGCAGGGTCTCAAAGAGATATTTGTACATCCATCTTCAAGGCAGCATCATTCAAAAAGCCACTCAAGTGTCTGTTTATTGATGAACAGATAAGCAAAATATGGCATATATGTACAAGGCAATATTATTCAGCCTTAAAAAGGAATGGAATGCTGACACAGGCTACAATATAGATGAACCCAGAGAATATTATGCTAAGTAAAATCAGCCAAGCACAGAAAAAGACAAATACTACATAATTCCATTTATATGAGGTACTTAGAGTAGTCAGAATTAAAGAAACAGCAAGTAGAATAGTAGTTGCCCGGAGCTAGAGGAAAGAGGGAAAGAGGAGTGACTGTTTAATGGGTATAGACATTCAGCTTTATTAAAGAAAGAACTACAAAATGGATGATGGTAATGGCTGCACAACAGTATGAACACACTGAATACCACTAAATCTGCACTTAAAAATGGTTAAGTAGGTAAATTTTATGTTATATGTATCTTACCAAAATTTAAAAATGGGAAAAAGCTAAGTAAATGTAAAATAAAAATACCTTAAAAAGTTACTACTTTAATAATCATAAAACTTTCCTCAGTTACTAAAAATTATCATTAAGATTTGACCACTGCTAGGATCCTCAAAAAATTAAAAACAGAATTACCATATAATCCAGTATTCCACTACTGGGCATTTATCCAAAGAATATGAAAACACCAATTTGGAAAGATATATGGATCCCTGTGCAGCATTATCTACAACAGCCAAATTATGGAAGTTACCCAAGTGTCCACTGATAGATAAGATATGATATATATATATTATAATGGAGTATTACTTAGCCACAAAAAGAAAGAAATCTTGACATTGGCAACAACATGGAAGGATCTAGAAGATATAATGCAAAATGAAATAAGTCACAGAAATACCATGTGATTTCACTTACATGTGGAATTTAAGAAATAAACAACAACAAAAAAGAGACAAACCCAAACACCAGACTCTTAAATATAGAGAACAAATTGATGGTTTCCAGATAGCAAATGAGTGGACAGATGAGTGAAATAGATGAAGGGGATTAAGAGTACAGGTATCAACCTGATGAGGACCAAGTAACATATGGAATTGCTGAACCACCAAATTGTTACCTGAAACTAATAAAAGCACGTATGTTAACTATACTGGAATTAAAATTTTTAAATAAATACATTAAGTAAATTAAATTTTTTAAAAAAGATTTGACTGCTGCTATATGTCCTGTATATAAGAGAATTTCATGGAGTTTATGCTAGCTTCCCACCTACCTAGAAGTTGTAACAATCTATACAATGCTTTGGTAGAAAATGGTTACTTTTTGTTATATGTGACATCATGATTATTATCTTGTTTTTATCAGCTGAAGATAATAATCACAAAATGCTTTTGCATCCTTTAACATATATTTTACATATGGGCAATAAAACGTATTATGAAACAGTTTCCATTTTAAGTTTGCTATTTGGCAGAAAATCTCCTACAGTGTTTAACTTATTATTATTATTTGCTACAGACTCTTCCTAAAAGCAAGAGGCAGCCCATTTTCTCCAGATGACTCATTAACAAAAGTCACAGTAGAATGAAGTGTTCCAACTTGAAATACCAACAGCTAAATATAACCTCTTCCACAACATTAGAAAATGCAGTGCCT